>NC_080428.1:76786572-78229469 GCF_029873635.1 Malania oleifera | reverse complement strand
GTTAGAAAATTCGTCGACACGAAATACAGGTTTCGTCGACGAGAAGAGAACAATACCGAGGGAGGTTTTTGGGTGGGGTGTTTTGGGGTGTTTGAGGGAGGGTTTTTGCCTGCCTACGAAGGGTTTGTCGGACGAAATTACAGGGTCTATAAACGAATTTGCGCTCGGCCCAAATATTAGATAGTATTAGATAATAGAGATATATCAAAAAAGAGAGTGGCGGGGTGAGTGGACAGTTATTAATGCTTAAGCCATCTCGACCTTCTATAGCTACCCCTTCAGCTAGCTCATCTCTCGTCTCTTCTCCTCCTCTCTCTCTCTCTCTCTCTCTATTCTCTCTTCTCTCTCTCTAATCGTTTTGCGCGCCGATATACGCCGGATCGACAATTCGAAGTCACCACGACGCTCTTGGTGAAGTTCTCTACGAGTTTGCTGGAGCGGATCGTTGGGAAAATAAAGTTGGAAAATATCTCTGAGTTGAGGTAAGGCTTTTTAAGCTGAATTTGGTTTGACGATAGTTATAAGAAATGATGTACATATGAAAATACTGAGGTTTAATACTGAGAATTTTCAGTTTCAGGGTATTGATAAGGAAATCCTACGGGTGTCAGGCTAGGATATTTTAGGAGCTTTCTTAGTAACCAGGTGAAGGAATAAACTAAAGCAGTTATTTTCTATGCAAATTATTATTGATTATGAGTAAATTTATTTTCAGAAAAGCATATGTTATATATGTTTATTATGAATGGAATGTACAATTTGGGAAAATACTGCTATAATGTTAAGATGTATATATATTGAAATTAGAAATAGCTTCCCAAGAGGGGGGTGAATTGGCTTTTAAAACTTTCTTTTAACTTCTTTTAAGAATCCTTAACTTCTTTAAACACTTAACTAATTCTTTAACTTATTTGTTTAATTTCACCAATCACACAATAACTTAATTAAACAACCAATCAATTAAAAGCAATCTTCAATCAATTTATTTTCCAAGTATAAGTCAAACAACAAACAACCAAACCAAGATATAAAGTATTCAACACTTGGTAATATAACAATTCAAGATGGTTGTTTGTTTATATTTTCCAAATTTGAACCAAGCCCTGTAATGAATGAGAATTTATGCTTGCTGATGTAAAGCCTTGTATAGATGAATCAAATCACTCTTTTCAAATATTTAGAACTCAAATAAATTCTTGGTAAATTTATTTTTGGGATGTTAACCAAGTAACGTACTCCCGTAAGGTTTCCGCAAGATATGGTGTCACCAACGTACTCTCTTTCGGTTTCTGCAACCCAAATCAAAATTAAACCTTAAGTTTGTTTGTTTTTCCAAATATATGTAGTTTATATGATTCCCAAATTTTAAACCATCCACACAATTTAAATATGCTGAAAATAAAGAGTAAGAGAAAAAGAGAATGAGACGGAGATTTTTACGAGGTTCGGCTTATACTCAGCCTACGTCCTCGCCTTTGGCAAACCACTAAAGGATTCACTAGTTTAGTTTCATTGACAGGTGAAACAACGCCGATTACAACACTCCTTGGTTAAGGCTAGAGCTCGCCTTCTCCAAACGATATTCCCTCGTTCGGTCACTCTTACATAGGCTAGAGTCCGCCTCTCTAAGCAATGTCCCCTTGCTTAGCCAACGATCCAAACGATCCTTGGAACGTCAAAGAACTATAAGAAACACAAGATAAGATTTGCATACAAGTATACTCTCTCAAAGAGCAAGTTAGTACAATTTCAGCACTATATACTTTGAATGTAAAATACCAATATGAAATACAATGAAGCTCAAGTGTAGAATTCACCAATATCCTTCTTAGAAGAGGATTAGAAGTAGGAATTCAAAGGAGGAATAGTTAGCACTTCAGAATTTCTCAGCAAAATAGATTTGCAATGAGTGAGCAAGAGAGCTTTTGGAAGAACAAGAGTGCTTTCAGCTTTACAAGCAGATTTTTCAATTCTTGGATAAGTTTTGATTTGCAAAACCATGTATTTATAGGCTTTCAAACTTGTTTCAATGTTGCAAAAGTTTCCTTAGAGAGTTTCCCAAAATTTTAGAAAGTTTAGAACTAAAATGGCTACATTTTAAAACATGAGAAAAAAAATTTTTGCCCGTTGAACAGTGTTCAGTTAACTGAAGTCATAAGTTCAGTCAACTGAACTGCTACTGCCTGCTGTATATTCTGTCCAGAAAAATCTTCAGTTGACTGAACTTAATCTTCAGTTGACCGAAGTCATCTGTTCAGTCATTTGAAGTCCCTCCCGTGAACAGTGTTCAATTGACTGACACCAGTGAGCCCCCTTCAGTGTTTTAACCATAACTTTTTATGTACAACTCCAAATTAGGTGTTCTTGGTGTCAAAAGAAACCTAAGAGAAAATCCTAAAACTTTTATGTCATCACTTTTTAAAATAATGAATATTTGATAGTTAAAAATACACCTGAATACGGCTGTATCAAAATTGACAGCAAACAGAAAAACCCCTTTTTGGTGCCTTTTATTCCCAAAATGATTCTAACCCTTTTAAAATAATTTTTGACTTTATAAAATTATTTTAAAGATATTTTAAAAGGTATTTAGGTCCAAGATGTTAACCTAAGAGCTTCAAAATATTGCAAACGATATTTTAAACATTTAAAGTACTTACATGAAAACTCTTAAAACTTTTCTCATTCTTAAGTCTTCATGTTTTGTTTCTTCAAGCTTCCATCTTCTTTGAGCTTTATTACTTTGCCTTTCTTTGGATCTTTTAGTATTCCTTGGCTTTCAACAACTCAGTCTTGTCTTTCTTCAAGCTTCCATCTTTTCTTCAAACTTTCAAATTTTGAGCTTTATCACTTTGACCTTTGCTTTCTCATATATAATCCTTGTGGGCACTTTAACCTTGCTTTCTCATATATGAGCCCTAAAACAATATTACTCACACAAATATGTTAAATTCCACTTGTTTGTTAGCATCAAAACAAGATAAGAAGATTTTAAGTCTCGTAAGACCAACAATCTCCCCTTTTTTTATGATGACAAACAAGGAGCAAAAATGTGAGTAAGCCTTATGACAAACAAGGAGCAAAAATGTGAGTAAGCCTTAAAAAGGCTCCCCCTTTCAATAAGCTTCATCTTATCAATCAATCATGCTCATGCTCAATTAAGCTCAACTTTTGCTTCACAACTTCTCCCCCTTTTGACATCAATCAAAAAGAAAAGAAATGATCAAATACAAATCATTTTAAGCATATCAATAACCATGTATTCCAAACATATGTACACACTCAAGTTATTGTTTTTCAATATAGCATGTGCAGTGTGTAGCTCACAGCATTTATTAATTTGATGATACGAGCTGATACCAATTTAAAATTTAAAATTTAATTCATGATATCAATTGATAAATGATTCATGACACTCCCCCTGAATTCAATACATTCAGATTTGATACCAATTATGCTTTTAAGTTTATTATTCATGCTTCATATATTGATTCATATCTTGTATGTTCTCATGAACACACTCATCAAATACCAATATCATGCTCATAAATAATTTGACTTTGTGATACCAAATAAGTTTTTAGATGAAATTTTTAACATGTGATACCAAAAAAAATACTTTATAGATACCAAAGCTTAATATCACATAATGTATAGTTCATGGATAAAAAAATATCATTCATAGCTTATGGATACCAACATAAAGAGCAACACAAGACAAATTTATCCACTTGATTCATTATTAGCATGCATAGTCAAAAATTAACTTTATATCAAGATTCATGCTCATGCTCAAGTTTGCAATATAATGAGCCATAAATTATCAATATAAGTCAAGTCAAGTCAAGTCATACTTATGTAGCATATAGCATATCGGCACATAACATAAGCAAGTAAGCATGTAACATATAACATCAAGGTGCTTATATAATAAGCTCAGAATTGATATTTTCTATATATTTCCTTAAGTTGTGCCTTAAAAAAAATCATCCTAAGATTTTGGCCAACAATGCCATTTACTATTTTATATATGTGTGAAGTCACTATTTCATTTTTGGCACCCATATTTTCTTGGGTCCAGAGGATTTTTGAAGGAAGGTTTCTTTTATTTTCCATACTTGCTTGGTTTTAACACCTTTCCTCTTAAACGGTCATTCAAACTTTATATGCCCCTTTTTCTTGCATTGATAGCATATGGTGTTTGTGTAGGCATTAGAAGATGTGCAAGTATAGTCTTTGGATTCTTTCGAGAAATATCCCAAGTAAGAATTCTTTTTCTTTTTATTTTCAATTCCATTGAAACCAATGCCTTCTTTATTTAGAGACATTATTTGTAAGCCAATCATCTTATTAAAATTTTCCTTTCCTTTTGTGAAGTTATGAATGATCTTATCTTTATCTTCAATTTGACTCTTAAAATTTTCTATCTCTTTCTTGTTATCAACCTTCTTTTGTAATTTTTCTAACTCTAGAAATAATTTTCTTATTCTATCATCTAATCCAGAAATATACATATCTTTCTCATATATGGTAGAGGATAAGGTTCGAAGGTCTTCTATCATCTTTTCATTCCTGCTTTCTAATTCTTTGATTTTCAAGTCTTTCTCTTTTTCAGCAAGATTTTTAGCTTCTAACTCCTTTGTCAAAGTTTCATTCTTACTTTCCATTTTCTTGATTCTAGACTCTTTTTCTCTTTCTGCAGCCTTAAGGGATTCTAGCTCTTTCATTATTCCTTCATTCATATTTTTCAATGACGTATTTCGTTTATTTTCTTTTTGATAAGCATCTTATGTACTTTGAATAAATCATTTTGAAGTTCATCATAAGATGGCATACCCTCATCACTTGATTCATCATTACAAGAATTATTTGAAGATTTAGTTGGGGAGCTTTCTTCGTTATCCCATGCCATAAAGCACGTGTAAGCAACCTTTTGGTCACTTATTTCATTCTCCGAACTACTTGTACTATCCCAAGTAGTGGCTTTCATTGCTTTCTTCTTTTTCTTCTTAAATCCTTTCTTTAGTAGTGGACACTCCGGTTTGATATGTCCAGCTTTGTTGCAATTGTAACACGTAGAAGTTTTATTCTTTGATTTCTTACTAACTTCTTCTTCTTCTTCATCCGATTCAGATTTTTGAATTCTTCTCTTGAATTTGTTTCTCTTTCTTAGTATCCTTACTAGCTTTTTAGATATAAAGGCTGCTTCATCTTCATCCATCTCTTCACTACTAGAGTTTTCTTGTGAGGTTTTAAAGGCTATTTTTTCTTGGGCTTTGGTTTTCCCACTCTTTTCATTCATTACCATTTCGTATGTGAGGAGAGAACCTATAAGCTCATCGAAGGATGTATTTTTCAGATTTCTACCTTCCGTGATAGCAGTAGCCTTTGGTTCCCATATGGAGGGAAGACCTCTTAGAATTTTTCTTATCATCTCATAAGTGGTGTAAGTTTTTCCTAAGGCATTTAGGGAATTGATTATGTGAGTGAACCTAGTAAACATATTTGTAATTAATTCATCCGAGTTCATCTTAAAGGCTTCATACTCGCTTGTGAGCATGTCAACCCTATTATCCCTAACATCCGTTGTTCCTTCATAAGTAACTTCTAGCTTATCCCATATTTCCTTAGCTGATTTACAAGTCATTACTCGATTAAATTCATTAGCATTCAAGGCACAATATAATGCATTCATGGCACTAGCATTAACTTGTAGCATCTTATAGTCTAGGTCGGTCATATCATTTTTCTCTTTGGGAACTTGTTTTCCATCAACTATCTTAGTGGGAATTTGATCACCTTCCATGACAACTTCCCATGCTTTCCAATTCATAGTTTGAAGATATATTTGCATTCTCTTTTTCCAGAAGGTATAGTTCAAACCACAAAAGATAGGTGGCCTAATTGAAGATTGTCCCTCTCCAAAGGGAGCTATGCCTAAGTTAGCCATTACGATCTTTTTATAGCTTCTAGTTAAGAGTTGCTATAACCCCGCTCTGATACCAATTGAAATTAGAAATAGCTTCCCAAGAGGGGGGGTGAATTGGCTTTTAAAACTTTCTTTTAACTTCTTTTAAGAATTCTTAACTTCTTTAAACACTTAACTAATTCTTTAACTTTTTGTTTAATTTCACCAATCACACAACAACTTAATTAAACAACTAATCAATTAAAAGCAATCTTCAATCAATTTATTTTCCAAGTATAAGTCAAACAACAAACAACCAAACCAAGATATAAAGTATTCAACACTTTGGTAATATAACAATTCAAGATGGTTGTTTGTTTATATTTTCCAAATTTGAACCAAGCTCTGTAATGAATGAGAATTTATACTTGCTGATGTAAAGCCCCGTATAGATGAATCAAATCACTCTTTTCAAATATTTAGAACTCAAATAAATTCTTGGTAAATTTATCTTTGGGATGTTAACCAAGTAACGTACTCCCGTAAGGTTTCCGCAAGATATGGTGTCACCAACGTACTCCCTTTCGGTTTCCGCAACCCAAATCAAAATTAAACCTTAAGTTTGTTTGTTTTTCCAAATATATGTAGTTTATATGATTCCCAAATTTTAAACCATCCACACAATTTAAATATGCTGAAAATAAAGAGTAAGAGAAAAAGAGAATGAGACGGAGATTTTTAGGGGGTTCGGCTTATACCCAGCCTACGTTCTCGCCTTTGGCAAACCACCAAAGGATTCACTAGTTCAGTTTCGTTGACAGGTGAAACAACGCTGATTACAACACTCCTTGGTTAAGGCTAGAGCCCGCCTTCTCCAAACGATATTCCCTCGTTCAGTCACTCCTTACATAGGCTAGAGTCCGCCTCTCTAAGCAATGTCCCCTTGCTTAGCCAACAATCCAAACTACCTTTGGAACGTCAAAGAACTATAAGAAACACAAGATAAGATTTGCATACAAGTATACTCTCTCAAAGAGCAAGTTAGTCCAATTTCCGCACTATATACTTTGAATTTAAAATAACAATATTAAATACAATGAAGCTCAAGTGTAGAATTCACCAATATCCTTCTTAGAAGAGGATTAGAAGTAGGAATTCAAAGGGGGAATAGTTAGCACTTCAGAATTTCTCAGCAAAATAGATTTGCAATGAGTGAGCAAGAGAGCTTTTGGAAGAACAAGAGTGCTTTCAGCTTTACAAGCAGATTTTTCAATTCTTGGATAAGTTTTGATTTGCAAAATCATGTATTTATAGGCTTTCAAACTTGTTTCCATGTTGCAAAAGTTTCCTTAGAGAGTTTCCCAAAATTTTAGAAAGTTTAGAACTCAAACGGCTATATTTTAAAACATGAGAAAAAAAATTTTGGCCCGTTGAACAGTGTTCAGTTGACTGAAGTCATAAGTTCAGTCAACTGAACTGCTATTGCCTGCTGTATATTCTGTCCAGAAAATCTTCAGTTGACTGAACTTAATCTTCAGTCAACCGAAGTCATCTGTTCAGTCATCTGAAGTCCCTCCCATGAACAGTGTTCAGTTGACTGACAGCAGTGACCCCCCTTCAGTGTTTTAGCCATAACTTTTTATATATAACTCTAAATTAGGTGTTCTTGGTGTCAAAAGAAAGCTAAGAGAAAATCTAAAACTTTCATGTTCATAACTTTTTAAAATAATAAATATTTGATAGTTAAAAATATACCTGAATACGGCTGTATCAAAATTGACAGCAAACAGAAAAACCCCTTTTTGGTGCCTTTTATTCCAAAAATGATTCTAACCCTTTTAAAATAATTTTTGACTTTATAAAATTATTTTAAAGATATTTTAAAAGGTATTTAGGTCCAAGATGTTAACCTAAGAGCTCCAAAATATTGCAAACGATATTTTAAACATTTAAAGTACTTACATGAAAACTCTTAAAACTTTTCTCATTCTTAAGTCTTCATGTTTTGTTTCTTCAAGCTTCCATCTTCTTTAAGCTTTATCACTTTGCCTTTATTTGGATCTTTTAGTATTCCTTGGCTTTCAACAACTCATTCCTGTCTTTCTTCAAGCTTCCATCTTTTCTTCAAACTTTCAAATTTTGAGCTTTATCACTTTGACCTTTGCTTTCTCATATATAATCCTTGTGGGCACTTTAACCTTGCTTTCTCATATATGAGCCCTGAAACGATATCACTCACACAAATATGTTAAATTCCACTTGTTTGTTAGCATCAAAATAAGATAAGAAGATTTTAAGCCTCGTAAGGCCAACATATATGTATGAGATGCCAAAAAATCACGATTTTAGAATATGAACTATGACTTTTAACAGCACCTGTGTGGCATGAATATTATTTTACACCAAATGTATTATGATATGAAGGATTTTACGAACAAAGCATGATTTCAGGTATTATGAAAAATGAGTTATGTTGTGATGAATTTGACGAATATATGATAAATGATTTATTTTTAGAATATATATATATATATATATATATATATATATATATATATACTTGAAACGAATTTGGCGTGAGGCCATGTATTTATGTTATCGGCACGAGGCCGTATTTATGTTATCGACGTGAGGTCGTATTTATGTTGTCGGCATGAGACCGTATTTATGTTATCAGCACGAGACCGTATTTATGTTATCGGCACAAGGCCCTATTTATGTTATCGGCGCGATGTCGTATTTATGTTTTTGGCACGAGGCCATACTTATGAAATTATGAAGATGTTATATTACCATGTACTATATGTTATCAGAACATGGATGTTAGTTTAGTTTAGTTCAGGAGCTCGGTACTGTAACTATATTGTAGATCAAATATCTACGTCAGATTAGTGCTAACCATCCCACGAGGGGATGGGAAATGGATAGTTGATGTGGCTTTCAGTAGAGTGTGGACGTCCACCTGGCAGTCCGGACCAGGGTGTGGCGAGCCCATCGTACTTACAAACATATTTGATTCGGTAGTGGTTGGCCAGTCATTGTCAGGTCCCGCCTTCGGGCTGCACAACTAGTCTTGGAGGGTAATACATGACACCAGCTAGCTATTCATCTTGGGTATATTTTCAGTATTACAGTTATAGCGAATGTTTTATGTACGTTATGAGTTATTAGCACATATGAAAATGTAAGATTATTTAGTATGATATGATGAATGTTTTCCCGATTTACGAAACGTACTGTATATGTATAATTGCATTAAATATTGACATTGCCACACAACTGTATTTAGTTTATTTTCCCTTACTGAGAAGTGTCTCACCCCCGAATATTAAATGATTTTCAGGAAATCCAGAGAAACGGGCGGGCCAAGGCCACCGTTGAGTGATTGAAGCTTCCCTACTAGAAGGGTAAGCGTTGAACTAGGATCGGAAGTTTTGTTATTTGATCCTAGTGTTATATTGACTTTTTAGAGGTTGTATATAGTAACAGTATTTTGATGATATGGTAAACTCTGGTAATATGTCTTTTGGTTGGATGTTTGAGAATTTATTTTTACTGCTGCTTAGGTTTCTACTATGGATGACAGGTGTCCTTGTTACCCATGGGTTCGGGTTGACCATTTATTCATTATATTACATTTTATGTTAAAGAAAATTAGGGTTGCTACACTGCCGATTCGTCGACAATGCTAGTGAAGAATTCGTAGACGAGGATACCAATTTGTCGACGAATCCACTCGGGTCAAAGGTGCTATAGAGGATATTTTGGATTGCTTTGAGGCTAAGTTTCCACAAACACTCTCTCTCTCTCTCTAGAACTCTCCCTACACTCTCTTTCTCTCTAATTTTGTTTGCCGATCGTTGCCCGGTTCGTAAATCCAAAGTTACTGCGAGGATCAGTGAAGGATTCTCTACGTTTCTAGGGATCGGAATCTCGTTTCGAAGGTTTTTAGGTTTTGGGCTAAAATCGATGTAAGGCTCAATTTTCGTTTCTGATTCAGTATGTGAAGTAGTAAGGATTTTAAGCATGTACTATATTGTGATTTGTAGGTTTTGGAGTCCCGGTTCATGGTTTTGGGGACTGTAGAGTTCGTAGTTGGAATTCGGGTTAAGGTAAAGGGATTCTGTTTATAACAGTTCATTTTCGAATCAGGATCGGAAAACTTGTAGGCTACAATCGTATGTATGTTTTGGCAACTTATTTGGGGAAATCTATCGGGTAAAAATGCGGGATTTTTGGGTTACAGTTTTTCAAGAAAATTAGGGATTTTGGGTATCATCTCTATTTTTTTTGGAAAACTATTGGTTGTGTTAAAACTATATTATTGAGGTGACCGTAATCCATATTTGCATAAACAGTATACTTGAAATTGTAAATGATATGATTTTTCGTAAACCAAATAAGTGTGGTATTTGAAGCCACCACGACACTCCTAGAGAAGTTCTCTGCATATTTGCCGAAGCGGATCGTTGGTAGAACTCTGTTGAAAATCATCCCTGAGTTGAGGTAAGGCTTTTTATGCCAAATTTGGTCTTACAGTAGTTATAGGAAATGATATACACATGAAAATACCGAAGTTTAGTACTGAGAGTTTTCATTTTCAGGGTATTGATCAGGAAATCCTATAGGTGTTAGACTAGGATATTTTAGGGGTTTTCTCAGTAGCCAAGTAAGGGAATAAACTAAAGCCGTTATTTTTCAACTCAAATTACCATTATTTCTTAGCAAATTGATTTTCAGAAAAACATGTATTATATTTGAATATTATTGAGTAAATGTATATATATGGGAAAATACAGTATACAGGAATTATGATTTTAGATGGAACGTATGATTTAATTCAGCATTGTGTGGCATGAGTATTATTTTTCATGAAATGTATTATGTTACAACAATTTTACGAATAAACATGTTTTCAGAAATTATGTAATAATGCAGTATATGATAATTTTGAAATACATGATAATTTATTTATTTTCAGAATGATATGTATGAAATGCTCAGCATGAGGCCGTATTTATGAAATGTTCGGCACGAGGCCATATTTATGAAATGCTCGGCATGAAGCCGTATTTATGAAATGTTCGGCGCGAGGCCGTCTTTATGAAATTTTGAAAGATGCTATATTATCATGTATTATATGTTATCAGAATTCGGTTGTTAGTTTAGTTCAGTTCAGGAGCTCGGTACCGTAGCTATATAGATCAGATATCTATGTTCAGACTTGTGCTAACCACCCCATGAGGGGGTGGGAGATGGATAGTCGATGTGGCTTTCAATGTAGAGTTGTAGACGTCCACCTGGCAGTCCGGACCAGGGTGTGGCGAGCCCATCGCACTTACAGACATTTTTGACTCGGCAGTGGTCGGCCAGCCATTGTTGGGTCCTACCTTCGGGCTGCACAACCCGTCATAGGGGGTAATATATGACATCAGCTAGCTATTCATCCTGGGTATGTTTTCAGTATTATTAGATATAACAGACAATTTATAAATGATATGAGTTACTAGAAAATATAAAAAGTATATGATGATTCAGTATGTTATGACGAATGTTTACAGATATGTGAAATATATTGTATATGTATAACTGCATAATATATTCATGTTGTCATACAGCTGCATTTAGTTTATTTTCCCTTACTGAGATGTGTCTCACTCCCGAACTTAATTAATTTCTCAGGAGACCCTGAGAGACCGGCGGGTTGTGGCCGCTATTGAGCTTATTAAGTTACCCTACTATGAGGGTAAGATTTTGTTTTAGGATCAGAATTATTTTGTTGTGAGGTCCTAGTTGTATTTGGAACATTATGGGAGATTGAAAATATATGTATGCTATTTTGGTATAAATAGACTCTGGTATTATGTTTTATGGTTGGATGATTGAGACTTTATACTTACTGCAGCTTTGGTTTCCGCTGTGATTGACAGGTGTCCCCGTTACCCACAGGTTCAGGTTGATGTTATTATTATTTATGTTCATTATGTGATAAGTTAAGCGGGTCGATACAGATCTGGTCCATTCACATTTATTAGACTTTGGAATGGACAAAAGGTACACAAGATGGGTGTTCCACGGTGAAGATTACGTAGTTCAGAGCGATGATGATGACGATGAAGATGAGGGGGAAAATATAGTAGGTGGTGATACACGTTCGGAAGGGTTAATCGAAATGTTAGGTGACTTACAAAGGGGGATTGCAGTGGACACGAAAGATGTCAGTGTGTCACATACTGGTGATGAATCTAATTCAATAGGTACCAAACCTTGCGATCCTCGTACGTTAAATTGATTTTGTAACCCATTTGCTAATCTCGTGAGGGATGCACGAGTGCCCCCATAACCAAACTGTAGAAATTTCTCAAAATTAGAGTTCCTGATAAAGTTGCTTCATGCAAAGACAATGCATGGGTTATCTCAAAGCGCATTCAACATGCATTTAAGCCTCATTAAGGCTGCACTACTTGATGGTGAAACACTTCCAAAGTCCTTTTATGAAGCAAAGACATACATGCGTGAATTGGGTCTCGGTTGCACTACAATACATGCATATAGGTATGATTGTGCACTCTTTTATGGTGAACATGAAAATGCGAATGAGTGTCCAGAATGTAGTGAACTGAGGTATACAACTAATCAGAAGAAGAGTAAAAAGATCTCCCAAAAAAATTTTGCAATATTGTCCATTAATACCACGATTGCAACGATTGTACATATGTAGAAAGACTGCTGCAGATATGAGATGACATAAAGAGAAACATCTTCAAGAGGAAAACACCCTTAGCCATCCAGTGGACTCGGAAGTTTGGGCAGAGTTTGATAAAATGCATCCATGGTTTGCTAGTGATCCTCGCAACATCAGACTTGACCTTGCTTTAGATGGGTTCAATTCTTTTAGTAACATGAACAACTCGTATAGCATGTGATCAGTTATGATGATGTCATACAATATGCCGCCATGGTGATGTATGAAAGAACCATTCATTTATATGTCTCTCCTTATTCTTGGACTGAGGGCACCTGGTAATGATATTGATCTTTACTTGGGGCCATTAATTGAAAAGTTGAAAGAACTATGGGAAAAAGGAGTTGAGACATTTGATGTGGAAACCGGGACAACATTTCGGATGCATGCTGTACTTTTGTGGACAATTAATGATTTCCCCGCTTATGGCAATCTGTAGGGCTGGAGCACAAAAGGTTACTTAGCAACTTTAGCTGGTTTAATATCTCTTCCCCACTTAGTCAGTTTGGTTGCAACCTTCGTTTAGGTTTTCTATTAAAGCTTCTGACACCACGAGTCCTCCAAGGATGTCTAGATCGTAAAAAACGACAATGACACATAAAACATAACTTGTGTCCATGCTTTAAGGATAAGGACCTAGCATCCTTATTACACACTGGGCATGCTAAGTAACCTTTTGTGCTCCAGCTCGACAGATTTCATCTTTTTAAGACCTCCGTCGGATCGAGCTTAGAGAGTTTGGGGCTGTTGTAGCGTTTTTGAGATAAAGGGTATAGACTTTTGGATGTGTATATTTTTGGGTTTGTTTATGTTTTCTGAGTTGTACAGTTGTGAATACTAGATACTGGTTGTTGGAAGTTAATTTTTGAGATGTATAAATGTAGATACTTTGGTATATTATTGAGAACTCGTTATTATTTCCGCTATGTAACTGATATAGAGTCAAGTTCAGGTAATGGATCACGTGGGATTCAGGCTCCACTTGGCGGGTTCGAGGCGTCACAAGGTGGTATCAGAGATATATGTCAAATAACACTCCGGAACCTAGTTTCGGGTTTGGGGCGTTACACTAACGATGAATCCAAAAAGCATAAATGCATTTGCCACTAAAAATCCCTTTGCATGCAAAAACTATAACACCAAAATATTCATCACTTTTTCCTTCTTGATAGTTATAGATCTACATTGGTAAATAAAAATTCAACACTTTAATGATGGTTCCCGAACAATCATTATCACTCTTCCACAAATTGATAAGGGCTAAGGATGGTATTAGTAGCAACAGTTCTGTCACTAATACTCTTTTTAAGTAACATTTTTAAGGGAAAAAAAAAAGGAGCATTATGACCTAGGGAATTATCATCAACTAAATATAAATAGTAACGAAAACTCTTATTTTAAAAAATTTTATTTGAACTTGTTGTAACGAATTTTGTAAAATAATACAAATTCTTACAATTCAAAATACATGTGCCAAGGGATATATAGGAGAAAGATTAAAGGACACAAACCTAATGTATTGCAAAATTGAATATTCTTTTCAGCATCATCCACTTCACCTTTCTTTTTTTTCCCATAATTAGGATCGTTAAAGAGTGATTGACAGTGAAACCTCACCAAATTACAAAAAAAAAAAAAAATATGATGACTGCTTTTGGTGTATTTATTTCATGTTTTTGTTTGCTTTCCTTCCTTTCCGTTCTTTTTCTTGATTGGGAGCGTCATATTAGCCCCTACATCAATTACCAATATCAATATCCCAATCAATCTATAGCATGAAGTCATAAAATAAACATCAAGGGATACTTGTTGGGCCACCCTACGCAGTACTTACAAGGCTGGCACAAACAAATCCCGTTGCTGTATAAACCCTAAGGCTAAATATTGGTCCATAAATTATATTCTAATATGCTATAAGAACAAAACATAAGTAGTTGGCAATTACAAGCGACTCAAGTCCACTTAGTAATACTACAAGGAGCAAAACAAATCTAATATAGCAGGCACTTAAAAGACTATTCTGACTATTTAATTGCATAAAGAACTTTATATGGAGACTCAAAAAGAGACACCGAAAATATTTATTATAGATTTCTTTTGATAATTCAAAACTTTAACTTGGACAAATCCTTTAATTCCATTCAAACGGCACCAAATCGGGGGATGAAAACATTATTGACTCATTGATACATATATGCGAACAATTTCAAATATTTATTTGTCACTAGATAGCAGATAACCTTTTTAAGAAAAGGTTAAATACATCTTCTCTATCTACCATGCTGATCCTGGTGTACTTTTCGTCTGTCCCAAATCGATTTCCACTTCTTGTTAAAATCTTATGTCTTCTCAAAAAGCTAGCACAGTCTTCTATCTCTTCTTTGTTACACTTCAACCATGCAAAAGCTAGAGATAAAGAGTGAAAAGAATTTATTTAAATGGAGGAAAAAGAAGCTTAAAAAAAAAAATGAAAACATGGATTTATGTTGCACTCAATTTTCTACCCAAATATAGAAACAAAAATTTTCTTAAAAAAAATATATCTTAGAACTTGAAAGTTGCCTACTAGTTCAATCAAGATATTGTTCGAAGTGGTAGGTACCTCAAGGTGTGTGTGTGTGTGTGTGTGTGTGTGTGTGTGTGTGTGTGCAGATCCACACGCACACACACACATATAAAAAATGTGTACATATATATATCGAAAAAAAAATTCTTTTTCTTAAATATATAAATTATATATTACCAGGATGAGCTTGGCTAGATTGTCTAGAGAAGTAGCAATATTCTTGAGGGTACTGAGGCAAAGTGAAGGTTTCACTATTTTTAACCACCTCTCTTAACTTGTTCCATCTTCCAGCCATAAGGCATTGGGCATACTCAAAAAAATTCTCCAACTTAGCTGGAGTTCCAAAATTTTGGTAGCCTTGATAGATCACTTCCATGATTTTTGCAGCCCGGAGTTGGGACTCTTTTGATACTCCAATTGTGTTAAGTTCTATGAACTTTGTCATCTTTTTTGCTACTTCTTTGTCTTTAACTAGTGCCCACCTTCAAAAAAGAAAGAAAGAAAGAAAAAAAAAAAACCAGCATTATGCATAGTAAAAAGCAAACTTTATATAGTTGTTTACTTGATAAAATCAAGACTTTTTTAATAACTTGGGCAAGATTGTGGCTTTTTAATTGAGATACAAAAATTACATTTCACGAAGAAGGGCTGAAGGGGAGGAACTATTAAAACATTGCTTTAATTCCATCATACATCACAAGACCCCTTTACAATTTTGTATAAGTGGACTATTATATTTTAATGGATATGGTAAAGGGGTTCTGTTTTCAATCTTTGTTTGTCCATTAATTCTTAATTTCACGATAAAATAGTTTGGTAGCTTGCACGACTCATAACCTTGAGGCTATGAGTTCAAAAAATTTCTAACACTATCATGTCAACTGCAAACACTATCATTCAAATATAAATGTGTGTATAGCAAGAAATGTGCATACCCAATGCGGGAACCAGCATGACCAGTGCATTTAGAAAAAGTAAAGAGCATGATATCGTGATCTACAGGCTTTGTAATGGGAGTATAATGTGGCCAATAGTAAGCAAGATCATGGATCAATTTCCCAGCTACATCATGACCACCACCTTGATCTTGCTTCACTACGGATTCCCGAATAAAACCATCTGGGTTGTTGGGAGAAGTCACCACTTCTACATATGGATCTTTCCCGTTGTATGAATGTGCGTCGCCTCCCCATTGGTATAACCCCGACTTCAAAAAATCTGTCACCTCTGGATAACACTACATATACAACATGTAATAAATAAAATTATTAATAATTAATTAATTATAAGGTGTTACACTTATTGAAATTATTACAAAATCATACTATAAGATTATACATATATAAAAAATAGAAAAAATTAAAAGACAAAAGAAGAATAACAAATTTACCTAGTTCACCGGTATACTTACGTCCAAGGAGTGCCTATCCAATTTTCACTATATTATTTTGAAATTTTAACCCACAACCACAATATATATAGTATCATATGAAAATTGTAAAATACTCTTATATGATGTAAAAGGTTTTGCAGATGGAGGGCCCATGACTTGTATAGCAGACTTCTTAGCAGACATCAAGAAGATAGGCCCTCAAGATACGAGTAATAATTGAATACGAAGGAATAATGAAAAATAAATCTTTCACATGTAATTCACACAAATTGGATTGAGTAACATGTTTTAAAGTCATCATTCAAAGAAAAGAAAAGAAGAACACATGTTTTCATGTTCTGTTGACTCATTAAGAGCTAGCCAAGACGACCCTAACCATGAATCATGCGAGTAATTACTCGCATAATTAAATTTTGGTTAAAACTTAAAAGCACTCAAAAGTGTGACTAATGGAGTTTCACAATATCTCTGTGATTACGTCCGTAATTGATGGCATCACAATTCACAAGGAGGCAGCTGACCGACTCACCGAGTAATATGGAACTGCAGAGACCACGTTGACGGGGGCCGGCCCGCCGGGGGAACACACGGCGTAGAGCGCAGCCTGAAACAGCTGCGACGACCCATTTCCGACCACCACGTGGCGGTCCTCCGCCACCGCGTTCCCCACCACAACGTGCAACCTTCTAATGGACTCCGCCAGTTGCGGCTCCAGAAACCAGCACTGGTTACCGGCGTCGGAAAAGTAGCTCATCGACCGCCACCCCGGTATCACCACCGTGCACTTCTCCCCCATCTTCTCCCAGTACGACTCGAACATCTTCGGATCCCCACTGTTCCAAAATTTGCCACAACCACCGTCAAAAACCAAACAATTAAAAAATAAGTGTATGGACGGAATTTAACATGATTTTGTTTTTTAAACTGTCTAATTGAATAAAATACGTATACGTGGCAAAATTAAATTTAAATTGAGTCTATATATTCGATTTATTTAATAACTTCTTGAAAAAATAAACATACTGATCGAGGTTGATGATGGAGTCCGGCGAGAGATTCAGTCTGCCATTGTTAGCTGTTGCTTTAAGAGCTCCGTTGTCAGGGACGAAGGCGGAGCACTTGCACTTGCAGGTGCAAGGAGCCGCTTGCTCTGTTCCGCACATCTTCTCTTTTCTTTCACTCACAATGAACTTGGAAATTAAATATTAAAAATTAACTGGGTGTGCGTGAGGAGTTGTGTCCAGCATTGTGTTGATTTGCCCTATTTATAATGGCGGGATTGGGTCAATTAAAGACCCTACCATGCATTTACGTCCACTTGAATGGCGTCCGCCATTAATACACTTCTTTTCTTTGTATGACGAAGAACTGGGATAGGCGGACCTGTTACGGGCAGCGTGGGATAATACACAGATGACCCAGTTGGAATCCAACTTATGATCTTTGTTAGTCTCTTTCGCGTGCTCATTATGAGTCACACTCCCAATGAATTAGAAAAATGATAAAAAAGAAATAAAGTAGAAATATTAAGGAATTCATATTTCTTATCAAAGAAAGTAAAAAATAATATATATATATATATATATATATTAAATTCATGAATAATTTTTTTTTAATTTTTTGCATTATAAATATTCTATTTTAAAAAAATTTAATCATATTAAAATAAACTTTTATTTTAAAAAAAAATATTTAACATACAAAAAATATAATAAAAAATAAGTTTCCTTTTTTATTTCCTTTCCTTTTATATTTTTTAAAAAAATTCTTAATCTGGGTGAATCCAAGACTTGCAATTAATTAGGCTGAGGCTCGTGCATAATAATTTCTATAGACAATTTGTCACATAAATATTAACTTGTGGTTGAAATTTACGAAATTTATTCTACTTTATGGCGTATATTAATTAATTAATTGAGTCAATTAAAAAGAAAGAGGAGACATGGAAGTGATAAGATCCCAGGGACATGTCCATTCTAAATATGAGTAAAGAATAAATATTCTTTATGTTGTGAAAAAAAATTATTAAACGTAACATTATGCATTAAGTCATGTGCCACATCCAATGTATACTAGGAAAATCTTACACTTATAAATCGATGAGATCAATAATATTATATAATATTTATCCAATTGAAAATGGACTAACCATGCAAAAATAATTGTTGCATGAAAAATAGCATCATAAAAATTTCTAGTGACGCATTTAATAATTTCTGATTGAATGAGTTAGTTAAAAAATTAATTAATTATTGTTTCCTTGCTTAATTTTATTTCACCTTTCCTTATTTTATTTTTTTTCATCCTCCCATTTGTAACCATAAATAATATTGGGAGCTATTATTATTGAAGTGAAAACGAACTGACTAAGATTTTTCACTTTCTCTTTTTTATTGTTTATTTTTTTGCCATATTTGCTTTTGTCCAGTCAAAGTTGTCAAATAGACTCATTAATAAAGAAACATTCTTATTGTCCTTATTTTTATTTCACTTTATGTTCCTTTCTTCCTCTTAATCACTTGTCACCACAAATGATATTAAGGAAATTAGCTAATTACTTTATATTTGGGAGAAATTTAAGATTTAGATTCATTTTATTTTATATAGATTTGAACAAAAATGTAATATATAATTATATTAAATTGTATCTAAATTCAGATAAATGTAAATCCAAAATTTGAAACTCATGTTGAAATGTATTATAAGTAATTTCTATACTTCTATCTTATCTTTACATTTCCTTCTTACATATTAATTATTTTCCTTTCTAATAGTTCCTTTCTCTCCCCATAAAAAAAAATAGCATGAAAATTTTTATTACTAAAATCCACTCTTAATACTAAGGCTTAGTTTGGCCCCCCATGAGCGACTTTTTAGAAGGATCTTTTCCAAAAAGAGCAAGATCTTTTCAAAAAGGAGCAAGGATAAGTTTGGAAGGAGTTGTTGGGGAAAAAAAAAAATAATAACTTGGAGTATTTATTAACAAAGCTATAAAGTATCTAAAAGAATCTTAAATGATTGTATGTATTTTTAGGAAATAGAATTAATATATTTATAGTTTTTAAATATTTGAAAAAAATTAAAGACAACAATGGAATTGAATAATTTATTAGAGAAAATGTTAACTTTTAATTTTTAAAATTTTTCAAAATCTTTCACTCTTAAAATTTACTAAAAAATTCAAAAATTAACTTTTAAAAGTAAAAAAAAAAATTATTGAAAAAAATGAAAAGTTAATTTTTAAATATTATTTACTAAAAAAATAAGAGTGTTTCTCTAAAAAAATTCATGGAAAATGGATTGTCATTTAACAATTACAAATGAACATGTTTGATTATCAAAGAAAGTAAAAAAAATAATATATATATATATGTACTAAATTCATGAATAATTTTTTAATTTTGCACATTATAAATTTTTGATTTTAAAAAAAAATAATCATATTAAAATAATATTTTATTTTAAAAAATATTTAACATAGAAAAAAAATATAATAAGAAATAAGTTTTCTTTTTATTTCCTTTCCTTTTATTTTTTTAAGAAAAATTCTTAATCGTAGTGAATCCAAGACTTCCAATTAATGGCTAATGCATAATAATTTCTATAAATGATTTGTCACATAAATATTAATTATTCGCATATATTGAATGCATAATATATTAATTGAGTCAATGGAGAAGAAAGAGGAGACATGGGAGTGACAAGATCCCCACAATTATGGATATGTCCATTCTAAATATGAGTAAAAAATAAATATTCTTTATTTTGTGAAAAAAGGATATTAAACATAGCATTCACTCTGTCAAAATTAATATGCATTAAGTCATGTGCCACATCGAATGTAAAAACCTAAAAATTTTAAATAATAAGAAAAATAAAGAAAAGAAGACTTTTGGTTTAGCGTAAACCAAACCGTCAATGGTTTCATGGAGTTCAAAAAAACTGTCGACGGTTATGTATTACCGCAGCCGAGTAAATGAGTAAAACAATTAAAATGGTTTGGCTAAAGACCAAACCATCGACGCTTTTGAAGTCCACAAGAAAACTGTCAACGGTTTTCTCTAACAGTGTTGAATTAAAAGAAATCCTGCATCTCATTTCATTTAAAACAAACTAAATCTCTCTTTCTCAAAAAACCTACGAAACCCTTCCCCTTCTCTCTTCGATTTCTCTCTAATTTTAACCCAAATTGACGATCAAACGCTACCACGAGCGTGGGAGTGACCATGAGTAAGTTAGTTGGAGCATATTTTTTATTTAGGCATTCTAGGCACCACTGCAAAGTTGAGGTAAGAGAGATGAATTATCAGCTATTTTACAGTTTAACTGGTTATTTGGGGTATATGGGTCTTGGAAAATGTGAATGTGAATATTATTCAAGAATTGAGTTGATTGAACTGGGAAAAATGATTTCAAGATTTTTGAATTCCGAACGCTGTGAGCGTGGGTTTAGGATTTTCACAGGAATTCTCTCACTAAGCAAGTAAGAGGAATAAATTATAACACGTATTTTTAGGAAATTAATTGGTTAATTAAAGTATGTGAAATTGGGAATATGGATATTTTCCCTGGGATTATTATATTATGATTATTAGACAAAATTGTGTGGCATAAGGAATACAAAATAACTATTTTATAGAAATGATGTTATGAGATATACGAATACATTTTTGTAAGGATATGCTAATATGAAATAAATTGACATGTTTTAGACAAATATGAAGATATAAGAAACACATGTACGTTTTATTGAGAAATGATAATATATGTGATATACAAATATGTTTTTCAAAGAAATCAAGAAATATGATTTATAGATATGTTTTTACAAAGATATGAAAAAATGTGAGATACAAATTAAATATGTTTTACTAAAATGATGATATACTTGATATGCACAGAAATGTTTTATACAGGAATGTTGAATTGAGATACATAGAGATATGTGATGAAACGAATACAAATATGATGGAAATGATACAAAAATGATAAGAATAATACTGATATGATGAGATATACAAACGTAATGAAATGTGAATACAGAAATGTGAGAACCCTGATGGACCATAGTATACATAGCACGATACCGTTGCTAGTATTTGTGACTAGTGCAACCACACATCTAGTGCAGAGTGTGGCGAGACAGTCGATTGGCCTGAGAAGGATTGTGTTACTATCAAGCCCCGAACCCGCAAATGGCCTCAGGTGTGAATATAGTAACCTAACCTAACCTATCTCTGTATCAATTAAAATATACATGCTACTATACTGAATGAGGGTCCAATCCCGTAAGGTTCATGTACACCCTATACACATTCACATACATATCCATACTCATATATAAGCAGCGGAAATGTTCTATCTATATATACATCATACCTTACAATGTACCATACTAGAGTCTACATATAACTAGAATCTACATTCCAAATACCATACATACCCTGGGTGTCTACAAAACCCAATAATGACAACCTAGTTACAAATATCCGTACTTACATAAATACTTTAAGTAGCTAACCGACACCCATACTCTCGAATGCTGGGATGCTAGTTTTGGCTACCCAAAGGACCTGAAAAATAAGTGTATGGACGGAATTTAACATGATTTTGTTTTTTAAACTGTCTAATTGAATAAAATACGTATACGTGGCAAAATTAAATTTAAATTGAGTCTATATATTCGATTTATTTAATAACTTCTTGAAAAAATAAACATACTGATCGAGGTTGATGATGGAGTCCGGCGAGAGATTCAGTCTGCCATTGTTAGCTGTTGCTTTAAGAGCTCCGTTGTCAGGGACGAAGGCGGAGCACTTGCACTTGCAGGTGCAAGGAGCCGCTTGCTCTGTTCCGCACATCTTCTCTTTTCTTTCACTCACAATGAACTTGGAAATTAAATATTAAAAATTAACTGGGTGTGCGTGAGGAGTTGTGTCCAGCATTGTGTTGATTTGCCCTATTTATAATGGCGGGATTGGGTCAATTAAAGACCCTACCATGCATTTACGTCCACTTGAATGGCGTCCGCCATTAATACTCTTCTTTTCTTTGTATGACGAAGAACTGGGATAGGCGGACCTGTTACGGGCAGCGTGGGATAATACAGAGATGACCCAGTTGGAATCCAACTTATGATCTTTGTTAGTCTCTTTCGCGTGCTCATTATGAGTCACACTCCCAATGAATTAGAAAAATGATAAAAAAGAAATAAAGAAGAAATATTAATGAATTCATATTTCTTATCAAAGAAAGTAAAAAATAATATATATATATATATATTAAATTCATGAATAATTTTTTTTTAATTTTTTGCATTATAAATATTCTATTTTAAAAAAATTTAATCATATTAAAATAAACTTTTATTTTAAAAAAAAAATATTTAACATACAAAAAATATAATAAAAAATAAGTTTCCTTTTTATTTCCTTTCCTTTTATATTTTTAAGAAAAATTCTTAATCTGGGTGAATCCAAGACTTGCAATTAATTAGGCTGAGGCTCCTGCATAATAATTTCTATAGACAATTTGTCACATAAATATTAACTTGTGGTTGAAATTTATGAAATTTATTCTCCTTTATGGCGTATATTAATTAATTAATTGAATCAATTAAAAAGAAAGAGGAGACATGGAAGTGATAAGATCCCAGGGACATGTCCATTCTAAATATGAGTAAAGAATAAATATTGTTTATGTTGTGAAAAAAAATTATTAAACGAAACATTATGCATTAAGTCATGTGCCACATCCAATGTATATTAGGAAAATCTTACACTTATAAATCGATGAGATCAATAATATTATATAATATTTATCCAATTGAAAATGGACTAACCATGCAAAAATAATTGTTGCATGAAAAATAGCATCATAAAAATTTCTAGTGACGCATTTAATAATTTCTCATTGAATGAGTTAGTTAAAAAATTAATTAATTATTGTTTCCTTGCTTAATTTTATTTCACCTTTCCTTATTTTATTTTTTTTCGTCCTCCCATTTGTAACCATAAATAATATTGGGAGCTATTATTATTGAAGTGAAAACGAACTGACTAAGATTTTTCACTTTCTCTTTTTTATTATTTATTTTTTTGCCATATTTGCTTTTGGTCCCGTCAAAGTTATCAAATAGACTCATTAATAAAGAAACATTCTTATTGTCCTTATTTTTATTTCACTTTATGCTCCTTTCTTCCTCTTAATCACTTGTCACCACAAATAATATTAAGGAAATTAGCTAATTACTTTATATTTGGGAGAAATTTAAGATTTAGATTCATTTTATTTTATATAGATTTGATCAAAAATGTAACATATAATTATATTAAATTGTATCTAAATTCAAATAAATGTAAATTCATAATTTGAAACTCATGTTGAAATGCATTGTAACACCCCGACCCCGAGGGGCCTGAGATATTAACTTTTTACTACTGATTTACAGCGGAAGCAAATAAACTCAATTTTTATTAAATCAGAGCTCTAATTATTCATGTTACAATCACTTATTTCAAAAGAAGAAAATTACACAAACGTAAATATCTAAAATCATACTAATGTTTCTAATTAATCTTTATTTTTCTAATCCCCACCCGCATGCTTGCTAAGCCTGATTTCCGACATGTCCTTCAGAGTTATCTGAAATAAAATATGATTGGGGTGAGACGACGCTCAGTAAGTAAATAAGATTATTATTAGTGTGTGGCCAAAATGAGCTTTTAAAGAATTTCGTAAAACAATATTTAATACTATAACTTCAAAACTGCTTTTAGAATAAACATAAATTTAAAAATTCCTGCATAAAACTTTTGTCATCAATTACAACAGTAAATTTTTATAATCATATACTATAACTGTTAAATTAAACTTTTAACTTTAAAACTGTACAAATATTTAATGATAAACATACATATACTTTTTCTTATACGTTTTCCTTAGATCGTCATTTAAGCACCAAAATGATCCTTTTCACGTAAACTTACACTTTTCTTTTAAATCATCAGTAACTTTGTACACGTAATTAAATATATATATATATAAACATATATTGTAAAAACCCACCCTTAGGCCTGTTTGCCGTAAGTCATGTTTACCCCCATGACTGGGTTGTGCGGTCCGAAGACTGGACTTAGCTGGCTGGCCGACCAAACTAAATCAACGTACGTAAACTTTAAGTGAGATTTTCCTTATTAAGTCCTGGTTCGGAACCAGGTGTGCACTCAGGAGAAATCCACTAACATAAATAACCACTCTGTAAACAGTGTGGGTGCACTCTGATCCGTATAAACTTTAAGCTGCGGTACCGAGCATCTGTAACTTTGAACTTTCGTTGCCATAAGGGGTTTTAAAATCATCTTATAATAATTCATACAATAATATCGTGAAAATCTCATCTTTACTCATATTTTCATAAAAAAATGCAACTTATAAATAAACTCATGCCACACAATTTTTTTGTTAAATATATATATATAATTTTATTTTTGAATAGAAAGAAATGCTGAAAATTTACCCGAGGAGATTGGAACATTTCTTAACCCAAAAATAGATGCAAGTATATTAAAGATAGAACTGGTATAATTAAATATGCGTAAAAATAAACTTATGGAAATTTTGTGGAACTAAGTAACATAATTAAAATTTACGTACAAAATAAACTCGGGTATGAATTTAAAATAAAAAGAAACTAACATAATCAAAATTTACTTACCTTCTTCTTTTACCGTGTGCCACGAATACAATAATTATCTTTAAGAAATGAGATCGGAAAAAGTGGGTGATTGAGAATTTATTCAAAAATTCTCTCTCCACCACAAATTCTTTCACTCACTAATCCTTCTCTTCCTTGGAAAATTGTTGTGAAAAATGAAGGTTGAGAGCTCCCTATTTATAGGAAAATTTTGGGGAAGAAATAGAATTTATAAAAGTGTGGGGAGATGGGTGAAATTATAATTTTTTTAAAATTAAAGAATGGGCAAGGGATGGGCAAGGTATGGGTTGAGTATGGGATGGGGATGGAGGCCATGTGAGAGTGCTTGCCACCATTCCCATTAAATAAATTTTTAATTAACTACTTACCTAATTAATTAATCAATTAGTTAATTAATTATTTTATTATTTTATTATTTTTCTTAATCATTATTGTCATTATTATTATCATTGTTATTACTTATAAACTATTTTAAGTATTTATTTATTTTATTATTTATTTTTGAACAAGAATTAAATTTAAATTTTGAAAACTCATGTGGGCCCCACATGGTCTTGTGGGCCCCACAAAACTTCGAGACCCGAATGAATCCTACGTAACTCGAATAGCTCTTATACGATTTTATGCATCCTACATAACTTTGAGACTCGTGTAAACCTCCATACGGCTTCGGGACTCATGTGGGCCCCACACAGTCTTGTGGGCCCCGCATTTGATACTTATATTATTATTATTTTATCATATATTTCTACAAATTATGTCAGTCAAAACATTATTTTATGTACTTATTTACGTATATAAACAGTGTCTACCTTGTTTATCCTATGAAATTCCATTTTGACCAGGCCGACCTCCAGGGAGCGACTGAGCCGCAATGGTCTCTGAGCACTCGCTTAGACAAGGTCTTTCTTAGGCATCAAACATGGAATCAAGGATCCTAACAGAGAAACACTTTCTTTTTTAATACTAACTATTATTATTATTATTCATTTTTTTTTTCTTGGGTTATTACATGTATTATAAGTAATTTCTATACTTCTATTTTATCTTTACTTTTCCTTCTTACATATTAATTATTTTCCTTTCTAATAGTTCCTTTCTCTCCCCATAAAAAAAAAAATAGCATAAAAATTTTTATTACTAAAATCCACTCTTAATACTAAGGCTTAGTTTGGCCCCCCATGAGCGACTTTTTAGAAGGATCTTTTCAAAAAGGAGCAAGATCTTTTCAAAAAGGAGCAAGTAAGGATAAATTTTTTAATATTATTTTAAAAATATTTTCCGTCTCTGAAAGGAAGGAGTTGTTGGAAAAAAAAAAATTTTAACTTGGAGTATTTATTAACAAAGCTATACAGTATCTAAAAGAATCTTAAATGATTGTATGTATTTTTAGGAAATATAATTAATATATTTATAGTTTTTAAATATTTGAAAAAAATTAAAGACAACAATGGAATTGAATAATTTATTGGAGAAAATGTTAACTTTTAATTTTTAAAATTTTTCAAAATCTTTCACTCTTAAAATTTACTAAAAAATTCAAAAATTAACTTTTAAAAATAAAAAAAAATTATTGAAAAAAATGAAAAGTTAATTTTTAAATATTATTTACTAAAAAAATAAGAGTTGTTTCTCTAAAAAAATTCTTGGATAATGGATTGTCATTTAACAATTACAAATGAACATGTTTGATTATCAAAGAAAGTGAAAAAATATATACACTAAATTCATGAATAATTTTTTAATTTTGCACATTATAAATATTTGATTTAAAAAATAATAATCATATTAAAATAATATTTTATTTTAAAAAATATTTAACATAGAAAAAATATAATAAGAAATAAGTTTTCTTTTTATTTCCTTTCCTTTTATTTTTTTAAGAAAAATTCTTAATCGCAGTGACAGAATGCATAATAAATTAATTGAGTCAATGAAGAAGAAAGAGGAGACAAGATCCCCACAATTATGGATATGTCCATTCTAAATATGAGTAAAGAATAAATATTCTTTATTTTGTGAAAAAAATTATTAAACATAGCATTCACTCTATCAAAATTAATATGCATTAAGTAATGTGCCACATCGAATAGAGACCCAAAAAATTTAAATAATAAGAAAAATAAAGAAAAGAGGACTTTTGGTTTAGCGTAGACCAAACCGTCAATGGTTTCATGGAATTCAGAAAAACCGTCTACGGTTATGTATTACCGCAATCGGGTAAATGAGTAAAACAGTTAAAATGGTTTGGTTAAAGACCAAACCGTCGATGATTTTGAAGTCCACAAGAAAATCGTCAACGGTTTTCTCTAGCAGTGTTGAATTAAAAGAAATCCTGCATCTCATTTCATTTAAAACAAAATAAATCTCTTTTTCTCAAAAAACCTTCGAAACCCCTTCCCCTTCTCTCTTCGATTTCTCTCCAATTTTAACCCAAATTGACGATCAGACGCTACCACAAGCCTGGGAGCGACCCTGAGTAAGTTAGTTGGAGCATATTTTTGATTTAGGTAATTTAGGCACCACTTCAAAGTTGAGGTAAGAGAGATGAATTATCAATTATTTTATAGTTTAACTGGTTATTTGGAGTATATGGGTCTTGGAAAATGTAAATGTGAATACTATTCGAAGATTGAGTTGATTGAACTGAGAAAAATGATTTCAAGGTTTTTGAATTCCGAACGCCATGAGCATGGGTTTAGGATCTTCACAAGAATTCTCTCAGTAAGCTGGAAGGGGAATAAATTATAACATGTATTTTTAGGAAATTAATTGGTTAATTAAAGTATGTGAAATTGGGAATATGAATATTTTCCCTGAGATTATTATATTATGATTATCAGACAAAATTGTGTGGCATGAAAAATATGAAATAACTATTTTATACTGAGAATGTGATGAAATGAGATATATATACATACATACATATATATATATATATATATATATATATATATATATATATATATATATATATATATATATATATAGAAATGATGTTATGAGATATACGAATACATTTTTGTATGGATATGCTAAAATGAGATAAATTGACATGTTTTAGACAGATATGAAGATAAAAGAAACACATGTACGTTTTATTGAGAAATGATAATATATGTGATATACAAATATGTTTTTCAAAGAAATCAAGAAATATGATTTTCATATATGTTTTTACGAAGATATGAAAAAATGTGAGATACAAATTAAATATGTTTTACTGAAATGATGATATACATGATATGCACAGAAATGTTTCATACAGGAATGTTGATTTGAGATACATATAGATATGTGATGAAACGAATACAAATATGATGGAAATGATACAAAAATGATAAGAATAATACTGATATGACGAGATCTACAGACGTAATTGTTAGAACCCGAACCGTGATAACTAGGTTTAAATAAATAAAGAGAGGGGCAAATTAGGAGTTTGGAGGATTTTGTCGACGAAGCCAAATTTTGTTGACGAAGCCTTTGTTCTTCTTCTTGACGAAATTCAGAGACTTGTCGACGAGGAGAAGCTGAGGTGTAAGAACCCGAACTGTGATAATGGGTTAATATATATAAAGAGAGGAAAATTTTGGTAAAGGAGCAGGTTTGTCGACAAAGCCGGATTTCGTCGACGAGACCTTTGTTATTCTCGTCAACAAAATTTAGAGCCTCGTCGACGAGAAAAAGTCGAGGGGTTCAGGAAAAATTTAAATATCAGGGTTCGTCGATGAAATTGCTGCTTCGTCGACGAAATCTCTGAAGACCTCGTCGATGAGGACACCACTTCGTCGACGAAATCCTCAGGGTCAAAGGTGCTATGAAGGGATATTTTGAGTTAACTTTGGGACTAAGTTTCCCAAACTCTCTCTCTCTCTCTCTCTCTCTCTCTCTCTCTCTCTCTAGTTTTCTTTGCTGTTTGTTGCCAGATTCGTAAATCCAACAATATTGCGAGGATCAGTGAAGGATTCTCTACGTTTCTACTAGATTGGAATCTCATTTCGAAGGATTTCGGGTTTTGAGCCAAAATCGAGGTAAGGCTCGATTTTCATTTTTGATTTGGTATATGTATAGTAGTACGGATTATAAGTATGTTCTGTACTGTGATTTGTAGATTTTGGAGTCTCGGTTAGTAGTTTTGAGGACCATAGAGTTCGTAATTAGATTTCGGGTTAAGGTAAGGGGATTCTGTTTATATCAATCCATTTTTGAAATCAGGATCGGTAAGGCTATAGGCTACAATCGTATGTATGTTTTGACTACTTATTTGGGGAAATTTATCAAGTAAAAATGCGAGATTTTCGGGTTACAGTTTTTTGAGAAAATTGAGGATTTCGGGTATCATCTCTATTTTGTTTGGAAATCTGTTGGTTGTGTTAAAACTATATTATTGAGGTGATCGTAATCCATATTTGCATAAACTGTATACTTGAATTTGTAAATGATATGATTTGCCATAAACCAAATAAGTGCGGTATGTATGGATGTATGTATTTGTTCCAGGTATTTGTAAAATAGCTATGTGGCGGATAATTACCGTACGCTGAAATATATAGGGACGTGAGTTCCAAAATGATTCCAGGTTTTGTGAAATAGGTTAGGGGCAGCTAATTACCGTACGCCGAGAGTGATCGGCTCTATATCCAAGGGTGTGAAATATCACCAGTCTAATTTCGGTTGGTCACCGAAGTGGTGTGAGCTATATGCTACATCGTATGTTGCAATGGATTCACAGTGGGCCTAGGTCGTCGCAGCGTAGTTGCATATGGCAATGCAATCGTGGTGAGACTAGGTGACCTTGTGTAGTTGCGTATGTAGCAATGGATTCACTATTGGGCCTGAGTCATAGATCTTCGCAGTTGCATATGATAATGTAATCACTGTGAGACTAGGTGACCTTGTGTAGTTGCGTATGATGCAATGGATTCACCATTGGGCCTTGATCGTCGCAGCGTAGTTGCGTGTGTAGCAATGTAATCGCTGTGAGACGAGGTGACCTGGTGTAGTTGCAAACTAGTGTGATGACACTGACCGTATGTATGTATGTATGTATGTATGTATGTATGTTAGGTATCGTATAAACTGGAATGGTTTTCTGAAAATACTAGAACTGTATGTATTTGTATGAAACTATACGAATTGTTTCAAACTGTATCGTATGTATAGTGTTATGAAGTATGTAAAATGACACTGGTATGCCACACACTGATATAAACTGCTTTCTTCCTTACCGAGAGGTGTCTCACCCTGAATGTACGTACAACATTTTTCAAGGCCTTCAGGTAGCAGTAAGTAACATCCTAGCATTTGGAAGCAAAGGTGTCGTAGCTACTGCTAGTACCTTCTAGGTATGAGTTTTGGTATCTAGGTTGTCAGGATAGTTTTGTAGACACCTGGGGTATGTTTTGTATTATGGGAATGTATGTCTTAATTAGTATAGACTCTGGTATGATACTGGTTATGTATAAAAAAATCGTATTCCGCTGCGTATGTCGATGAGTATGGATGTTTGTATATATGTATATAGCGCATTCGTGTACCCTACGGGGTCGGACCCTCTTTGTATGATGTATCATGTATGGTCTAATCGATACAAAGACAGGTTAGGTTACTTAAATTCACCTCCGGGTCCCATTTCTGGGTTTGGGGCGTGACAACTTGGTATAAGAGCTGACCAGGTTGTTAGGTCTTGTAGACTTGGTTAGGAGTATTTATGTGTACATACCAGAGTATAGGATGTAGGAAATGGGTAGTGTTGGTCGAGGGTTGTTCTGTTACTAGACCGGGATTTGTCAGTGGTATTCCGTGTTTTTCCTAGGATGACGATTCTAGTAAAGGCAGTGCAGACCATTGATGGATTTGTGTCAATGTGACGGGGCAGGCTTAGACTTGTGAGAGTAATAGATGACATGATTAGGTCTATGATTGTGTTAACTGTGTATGATGTAGGAATTCTAACCGATTCCTATTCTGTTTTCAGAACGGAGCCCAAAGATAATAACTTGGAGAGTGGCTCCGAAGAGACGGTGAGCGATGAGTCTTCTTCTGTGTCTCGTGGTTTGGCAAGACATGTGATTTGAGAGATTGAGTGGAGTGTTAGAAGATGTGAGAGCTCTCCTACAGATGCAGGGTGTACCATCGAGAGGTTCAGACGCATGCACCCTTCGACATTTACTTGAGGACCTGATCCGATAGTGGCGGAAGACTGGGTTGAGAAGACCGAGAGGATTTTGGAAGTCTTCCACTACACTGAGAGCTGGTCCATCTAGTATGATGTGGGGCCATTTCAAGGAGGTATTTTTCGAGAGATACTTTTCAGTCTCCACTCAGGATGCGAAGGTTGATGAGTTTTCAGGCCTGACATAGGGTACTTTGATGGTGTAGAGGTATGCTGCCATATTTATCGAGTTGTCTCAATTCGCACCGTACTTGGTTCCAAATGAGCATGAGAAGTCTCGGAAGTTTGAGAGGGGTTTGAGGAAAGACATCTGTCGTCTCGTGGGGATGCTGCAGATTTTGTGAATTCTCTGTGCTGGTGGATAAAGCCACCATAGTTGAGACTGACCTCCGGGGAGATGAGGTAGTGCAGGTTCAGGGAAAGAGGCCAGTATCTTCTGGTCCTCAAAGTGGTCAGCGACAGAGTCCGTGGAAGAAGAAGAAGAAGAGTTACGACTTTGGTTATCGGCAGAACACCGAGCGGCCAAATGCTCAGTGGATCCAACCTTCGCACCATGCGCAAGGTGCCATAAATGGCATGATGGCGAATGTCAGCCATTTTGGGGTTTCTGCTACAACTGTGGCCAGTCAAGCCACATGGCGAAGAATTGCTAGGAACCGAGGAGGATTATGCCTGCATCGAGTCAGAGTAGTGGAAGTAACCAGGTGCCTTAGGTGAATTACCAGGCAACCACGGCTCCGGCAAGAGTATATTCACTTACTCTAGCAGATATGGAACACGTTAGGAACGTGGTGACAGGTACCATGTTATTGCTTTCAAGTAGAGCTGTTTTTTTATTTGATTCGGGGGCAACCCATTCGTTCATATCTGCTAGTTTTATGAAATTGTGTGGGGTTGATACTGATGTGATGAAAGAGATGTTGTTTGTAACTACGCCGACTGGGAGTATAACGACTTGTAATAAGATGTTAGGAAACTGCCCAGTGGTGATTCAGGAGAGACTGTTACCGGAAAACCTTGTAGTATATGACATGTCGGGTTTCAACATCATATTGGGTATGGATTGGTTGTTCTCTAGTTATGCGGTGATTGATTGTTGTAGGAAAGTAGTAGTGTTCAGACCTCCTAGGAAGCAGGAGTATGAATTCGTGGGATCATGTGTGCGTTCGATGCCACAGATTTTATCAGCTTTACAGGCGAGGAGGTTACTCTTGGATGGTTGTCAGGGGTACCTAGCTTGCGTGAAGGAACCGCCACGGGATAAGTTGAGACTCGAGGACATTCGAGTGGTCAACGAATTTCCAGATGTGTTTCTAGACGACTTACCCGATTTACCTCTGGATCGTGAGGTGGAGTTTTCAATTAAGTTGCTACCTGTTAAGGCACCGATCTCTAAAGCTCCATACCGGATGGCTGCAGCAGAACTTCGGGAGTTGAAGGAGCAGTTGCAGGAACTATTGTACTAGGGTTTTATTCGACCGAGTGTTTCGCCCTGGGGCTCTAGTACTATTTGTGAAGAAGAATGATGGGTCGATGCGTATGTGCATTGACTACCGTGAGATCAACAAAGTGACGGAGAAGAACAGTTACCCTTTACCTCGTATAGATGACCTATTTGACCAGATGCAGGGAACACAGGTCTTTTTGAATATTGACCTATGGTCAGGGTATCATCAGGTGAGGGTTAGATCTGGGGATGTAGCAAAGACTGCTTTCGAACCAGATACGACCACTATGAATTCTTGGTTATGCCATTTGGGTTGACTAATGCGTCGACAATCTTCATGGATCTAATGAACAGGGTTTTCCATGAGTACCTAAATCGATTCATAGTGGTATTCATTGACGACATTCTGGTATACTCGAGGAGTATGGAACAGCATGTGGAACATTTGAGATTAGTATTACAGGTTTTGCGGATGAAGAAACTGTATGCTGAATTGAAGAAGTGTGAGTTCTAGTTGAACTAGGTTGCATTCTTAAGCCATATAGTGACTGAGGGCGGTATCTCTATTGATCCCAGTAAGATTGAAGTTGTGGTCGACTAGGCTAGACCGAAGAGTGTGCAGGAGGTTCGGAGTTTTCTGGGACTGGCGGGTTACTAGCGTCGGTTCGTGGAGGGATTCTCTAAATTTTATGCACCTTTAACACGATTGACTAAGATGAGAGTAAAGTTTGACTAGACTAATGATTGCGAGCAATGTTTTCTTGAGTTGAAGTACCAACTGGTTACTGCTCTAGTATTGACCATTCCTTCGGGGAATGGGGACTTTGTGATTTATAGCGACACATCTCCGAAAGGTTTAGGATGTGTGTTCATGCAACAGGGTAAGGTGGTAGCTTATGCTTCTCGACAACTTAAGGAGTATGAAAAGAATTACCCCACGCATGATTTGGAATTGGCTGTTGTAGTTTATGCCTTAAAGATCTGGCGACACTATCTGTATGGTGTGTAGTGTGAGATTTTCACTGACCACAAAAGCGTCAGGTACTTTTTCATGCAGAAGGAGTTGAATACGAGGCAAAGGTGGTGGCTAGAGTTGATTAAGGACTACGATTGCACAATTAGTTATCACCTAGGAAAGGCTAATGTGGTAGCAGATGCGTTGAGTCGGAAGTCAGAACATGCAGCAGTATCTGCAGTTGTAGCTAAGCATCATGTCAGACGAGATCTGGAAAGCCTTCGTACAGAGTTGGTGTCTGGTGATCATCAGGCTTTCATTGCTAGCTTGGTGATCCAACCAACCTTGTTTGAGCGTATCACTAATGATGTAGAGTTAGCGGAAATTGTGGAGAAAGTGTAGCAGGGTTTAGTTACGAGTTATAACATCTCTAAGAGAGGTGTGTTGAGATTTGGGACCAGGGATTGTAAGCATGTACTGTACTGTGGTTTGTAGGTTTTGGAGTCTTGGTTCGTAGTTTTGGGGACCGTAAAGTTCCTAGTTGGAATTCGGGTTAAGGTAATTGAATTCTGTTTATATCAGTTCATTTTTGAAATTAGGATTGGTAAGCTTGTAGGCTACGATCTTATGTATGTTTTGAATATTTAATTGGGGAAATCTATCGGGTAAAAATGCGGGACTTTCGGGTTATAATTTTTTGGGAAATTTGGGGATTTCGGGTATCATCTCTATTTTGTTTGGAAAACTGTTGGTTGTGTTAAAACTGTATTATTAAAGTGACCGTAATCCATATTTGCATAACTGTATACTTGAAATTGTAAATTATATGATTTGCCATAAACCAAATAAGTGTGGTATGTATGGTCGTATGTAATTGTTCCAGGTATTTGTAAAACAACTTTGTGACGGCTTATTACCGTACGCTGAAATGTATAGGGACGTGAGTTCCAAAATGATTCCAAGGATTTGTAAAATAGTCATGTGTCAGTTAACTGTTGTAGGCGAGAGTGGTCGGCTTTATATCCGGGGTGTGAAATATCACCAGTATGTTTTGGCTGGTCACCGAAGGGTGTGTTCTACACCGTATGTAGCAATGTAATCACTATGGGCCTAGGTCGTCATAGCGTAGTTGTGCATGTGGCAATGTAATCGTGGTGAGACTAGGTGACCTTGTGTAGTTGCGTATGTGGCAATGTAATCACTGTGGGCCTGAGTCGTCACTTCGTAGTTGCGTGTGTAGTAACGTAATCGCTGTGAGACTAGGTGACCTTGTGTAGTTACGTATGTAGTAATGTAATCACTATTGGGCCTGAGTCGTCTCATTGTAGTTGCGTATGTAGCGATGTAATCAATGTGAGACTAGGTGACCTTGTGTAGTTGCGTATGAAGCAATGTAATCACTATTGGGTCTCAGTCGTCACAGCGTAGTTGCGTATGTAGCAATGTAATCACTGTGAGACGAAGTGACCTTGTGTAGTTGCGAACTAGTGTGACAACACTGACCGTATGTTTTGGGTATCGTATGTACTAGAATGGTTTTTGTGAAAATACTGGAACTGTATGTATATGTATGAAACTGTATGGAAATGTTTTGAACTGTATCGTATTTTATAGTGTTATGAAGTATGTAAAATAACATTAGTATGCCACACACTGATATAACATGTTTTCTCCCTTATTAAGAGGTGTCTCACCCCGAATATATACAAATGTTTTTCATGTCCTTCGGGTAGCCGAAACTAGCATCCTAATGTCCGGAAGCGAGGGGTGTCATTTAGCTACTACTAGTGCCTGATAGGTAGCGTTTTTGTAACCAGGTTGTCAAGAGGGATTTTGTTGACGCCCGTAGTATGTATGATATTTATAGGGATGTATATCCTTGTATGGTATAGACTCTGGTATGATACCGTTTATGTATAAAAGATCGTATTCCGCTACGTATTATGGATGAGTATGGATGGTTGTATGTATGTATGTGGACATCTGTTCACCCCACGGGATCGGACCCTCTATTTGTATTGTATCATGTACGTTTAAATTGATATAGAGACAGGTTAGGTTACTCAAATTCACCCCTGAGTCCCATTTTCGAGTTCGGGGCGTGATAGTAGGTAACAATGTTGTGAGTATATTCTATACTGTGATTTATAGGTTTTGGAACTCGAATCGCTGTTTAGGGGCCTTGGAGTTCGGGATTTTTTATTCGGGGAAAAGGTAAGGAGAACTATAGTTATATTGGTTATTTTTGAAATTGGACTCGGTGGAACTGTGGTTGACGGTCCTGTGTGTGTTTTGACTACTCATTTGGGGGGATCTAACGGGGAAAACTATGGGTTTTTCATTATTACAGTTTTGGAAAAAGGGGGTGACGGGCTGCATCCTTGGTTTTGTTGAAAACCGTGGGTATATGTTAATTTATACTGTGATATTAGGATGGTCGTGCCTTAACTTGTTTAAACTATATTTGTTTGAAAAACCATGATTTAGATTACCAAATGGGTGTGGGTTGTTTGGTTATATGAGCATGCATATGTTGTATTTTGGTGAAATAGAAACGGGGTTCCAAATTGTTCCAGGTTTGAAAATCCGGCTTTTGCCGAAGAGTGCGCAATACCACTAGATTGGTCGGCTTTCGAGCCGAAGGGTGTCCGAACACCAGATCTACACTGGTTCAACGCTGATGTTATGCCAGGTTACCAGGGGCACCGGCGTTTGCCGAAGGGTGTGAAATATCACCAGACTGTCGACGTTGGCCGAAGGGTGTGAAATATCACCAAATCACCGATTTTTTCCGAAGGGTGTGAAATACCACCAAACAGTCCGGCTTCGAGCCGAAGGGTGTGACAACACCAGATTGTATTGCTTGGTTTGTGAATATATTAGAACAGTTTTGATTGTTTTGACTATTGATCCATGCATGTTAGTGTATCATGATAACACTCAAATGTCACACACCGATATAACATGTGTTATTCCTTACTGAAAGGTGTCTCACCCCTGCTGTACGTACATTTTTACAAGTCCTTCGAGTAATCGGAACTAGCGTCTTGGTGTAGGGAGCGTAGTGGCTGGTGTACTGCATTTAGTGCTTGGGTAAGTGTTAGGACTGTATTTTGATGGGTTGCCATTTTGGGATATGTTGGGCACCCGTTTGTACGTTTTGATAGAGCCATGTTCTGCTCTAGTATAGACTCTGGTATGGTACTGTATATGTGGTTATAGAATGACCCTTTTTCCGTTACGTATATGATTGTGATTGGATGTGTTTGGGGTGCCTGGGAATCCCACGGGGTCGGACCCTCATCCACTATACTGTATCTTTGGATGTTTTATCAGATACAAGGACATGTTTGATTATATTTTCACCCTTAGGTCCCATTTCAGGGTTCGAGGTGTGACAATAATGAAATGTGAGTACAGAAATATCAGAACCCTGATGGACCATAGTATACATAGCACGACACCGTTGCTAGTATTTGTGACTAATGCAACTACACATCTAGTGTAGAGTGTGGCGAGACAATCAATTGGGCTTGAGAAGGATTGTGTTACTATCATGCCCCGAACCCGAAAATGGCCTAAGGTGTGAATATAGTAACCTAATCTATCTCTGTATCAATTAAAATTTACATGATACTATACTCAATGAGGGTCCGACCCCGTGGGGTTCACGTACACCCTATACACATTCACATACATATTCATACTTATATATACGCAGCGGAAATGTTCTTTCTATACATACATCATATCTTACAACGTACCATACCAGAGTCTATATATAACAAGAATCTACATTCCAAATACCATACATACCACGGGTGTCTACAAAACCCAATAATGACAACCCAGTTACAAATATCCGTACTTACATAAATACTCTACGTAGTTAACTGACACCCACGCTCTCGAACACTAGGATGCTAGTTTCGACTACCTGAAGGACCTGAAAAATATTTGTATATTCGGGGTGAGACACCTCTCAGTAAGGAAGAAAACGAGTTATATCAGTGTGTGGCATACAAGTGTCATTTCAAAATAAGGCATAACACAGTACAGTTTCAGTATTTTCAGAATTCAGTTCCAGTACATACGATACCAAACATACGGTCAGTGTCGTCACACTCAAGCACCCGATACCCTACAATAATCGAAGCCTCATAGCGACATCGTTGCCAGTATGGTGTCCACTCACACCTATCAGTGACCAGCTAGAACAAACAAGCGATATTTCACACCCTCGGATATAGAGCCACACACTCTCGCCCACGGTAATTAGCTGAGACATGGCATTAGTGTATGGTAATTAGCTGCTCCTAGCTGATTTACAAAACCTGAAACAATTTTGGAACTCATGTTTCTATACCCATCAGTGTACGATAACTAGCCGCCCCTAGTTGTTTTACAAAACCCTAGAACATTTTACATACAACATTTCTTTCCACACTTATTTGAGTATACAACAAACATATCATTTTTAGTTCGAAAATACAATTTAATACAAATACAGGTATGGTCATCTCAATACTACAGTTTTATACCACATACGATTTTCCAACAGAAATAGAGATGATACCTGACACCCCCAAATTTTCCCAAAAACTATAATCCGAAAATCCTGCATTTTCACCCGATAAATTTTCTCAAATAAGTAACCAAAACATACATACAATCATAAACTACATGTTTACTGATTCCAATTTCCAAAACTAACTGATTTAAACAGAATCCCCTTACCTTTTCCCGAATACCAAAATACGAACTCTACGGCTCCAAAATTTTGAACCGAGTTCCTGAAAGCTAAACATCCAAGAATTATACTTCGTTATAATTCTTACTATTACATGTATTATGAAACAAAATTGAAATCGGACCCTTACCTTGCTTTTGGGTCAAAACCTGAAAATCCTCAAAACGAATTTATGATTCGCTAAAAATGTAGAGATTCCTCCCCTGATCCACGCAGTAATGTCGGATCATTGAATCAAGCGAAGAACAACGAAGAATCGAAGAGAGAAGGAGAGATTCCCCTAGTTCTAGAGAGAGAGAGAGAGAGAGAGAGAGAGAGAGAGAGAGAGAGAGAGAGAGAGAGAGAGAGAGAGTTTTAGCTTTCTTAGCAACTAAGCAATGAAGGAGGATATTTATAGTCCCTTTAACTTGGCCAATCTCATCGACGAAATGGTACCTTTGTCGACGAATCATCCACACATTTCGTCAACGGACTGGCTCCTTCGGCAACGAACCCTATTTTGATATTTTACAACTCGTTCGGTATCTATTCATTTACGAGACTTTGAATTTCGGCGATAAAGAGTATAAGGGCCTTCATTCAACGAGAACAATGACTTCAATAATGAAGCCTGGTAATTTACCCTTTCTCATTTATTCAATCTACATATCTCAAGTCGGGTTCTTACAACCTCCCCTCCTTACAAAAATTTCATCCTCAAAATTTGTAATCTCTCTTTTACCAACCCAACTACAAACCCAAACGCATACCCGACTCTAGAAAGAGCCGACGGCCACCCATATAGTAGCCCCATCCCAAATACATACATACCCTCACTTATGGAAGAGGAATACCGTGGTTACATACATACACTGTCTCAGGAGCTCACACAATATTACACACTCTCACAGAGACTAACCACAAGACATTACTACAGTAGCAGAATATTATATACATACATACCAATACCAATCCTGCTACTAAAACTACTACTCAAAACAATTGTGAATGTTTCCAGCGTATTTCCGTCTCTAACTCCCAAGAAGCTTCCTCAATCGCGTGATTCTGCCACAGTACCTTCACTAATGGTATCTTCTTGGTACACGACTTCTGAATTTTACAATCCAGAATCTGTAGGGGTATCTCCTCATACACCAAAGCATTCCCAATCTCTAAAGATTCATAACTAATCACATACGACGGATCTGGCACGTACCTCCTCAACATGGATACTTGGAATTCGAGAGCGCTAGGGGTAGTGCAATCCTGTAGGCCACCGGACCCATTCGTTCCAATACCTCGAATGGTCTGATACACTACGAGCTCAGCTTGCCATTCTTCTCGAATCTCATCACCCTTTTCATCATAGCGATTCTCAGGAATATCTTACCCCCTACCTCGAATTCTAACTCACGGCAACGAACATTCACGTAACTCTTCTGCCAACTCTGAGCTGATTTAATCCTATCCTAGATTAATCCAACCTTCTTAGAAGCCGGTTGTACGAGTTCAGGACCCAATATCTGCCATTCACCAACCTCATTCCAATATAGAGGAGATCGACACCTCTTACCATACAAGGCCTCGAACGGTGCCATCCCGATATTAACTTGGAAGCTATTGTTATAGGCAAATTCCACTAATGGTAGAAACTGAATCCAACTACCACCAAAGTCTAATACACAAGCCCATAACATATCCTCTAAGATCTGTATCGTCCTCTCTGACTTTCCATCAGTCTGGGGGTGGAACATTGTACTGAATGTAAACTTTGTCCTCAGTGCTTCCTGTAAACTCTTCCAGAATCGAGAAGTGAATCTCAAGTCTCGACCTGAAACAATGGACATTCATTCTCGTTCATACATGATAAAAATTAGAATATGATTGGTCAAAAACTAAAGCAAAAGCAAAGAGATTCGAAATTTCGAAGGAGAGAGTCAAGTGCACACATGGTTGATTAAATTCAAAAATTTAAAATGGCTGATGAAAACTTACCACACAACGTCCCTATTCTAAGACTTTATTGTGAAAACAAATAATTTCACATCAAAATTTTTAAAAAGACACTATACCCACTTGAAGAGAGAGAGAGAGACATCATGCGAAACCTGCATTTGTGAAGTAATTATTGCTACAATCTTCATTAATAATGGATTAATTGTGATGACTATCTTATTTGCCACTAACACTATAAGCATTAGTGATGAAATTAAAAACCATAATGTGCCAATAAATTCATCAGTAGAAGTTCTATTTCTAAGCTAATTATAGCATTAAAATATTAATGATCTCTTTAGTATGTAATGGTGATGAAAAATTAATCTGTTGATAACAATTTTGATAAAATAATATATAACTATTAGTGACATTATAGTATTGTGGTGCAAGAAAATACACTCGGTTTCTAATATTAAATTTTAATGACGGTTTTTAGGTCGTCACTGTTCTTTTTGCCCTTGATATATAAGCCAAGATTATTGATGACGATTTTGAAATTGCTACCAATTTTGTTGTTGTTTTGTAGATATAAAAGGTAGGATTATTAGTGATGGCCTACAAACCGTCGCATTAAATTTTTAGTGACATAATTCATAGTGATGATACACAAGTTAGGATTATCAAGGATGATTTTTTGCTTCTGATCTTTGTTCATCCTCAATAACTTAAGAGTTTCCATGATTTTTTTATTAAAATGTGCAAGTGCAAAATATCATTCAAAAGCAACCCGTCTTAAATTGTTCTAATTGGGATGAAAATATTTTTACAATTTTAGAAGATAGAAAAGTAAATTAGACTATTTCTAATAGCGCATGATTTGATAATGTGGTGTCACTAGTGTGTGCTATTTTTGTAAATTGTTTGTATACCTTTACTACAAAAACATGTTTTTTAGTGATAAAAGTATAGTGTTTGATGCAAAATAGTCACTACTAATGTAGACACCCTATTTTTGCCCTATTCAAATAGAACAAGGGGTCCTTTTTCATTATATTATTATTATAATTATTATTTCCTTATTTTTATTATTATTATTTTATTATCATTATTATTATTATTATTATTATTATTTTTATTTTCACTATTATTATCATTATTAATTATTTTCCTATATTGATATAAGTAATTTATTATTATTACTATTATTTTATTATTATTATTATTATTATTATTATTGTTATTATTATTATTTATTTTCCTATATTGTTATAAGTAATTTATTATTATCACTATTATTTATTTATTATTATTATTATTATTTTTGTTGTTATCATTATTATTTTTACCGCAATTATTATTATTATTATTATTATTATTATTATTATTATTATTTTCATTAGGGTTTTGGGGGATGGAAGCCTATTTATAGGTTGCATTCTCAATAGCCAAAAGTGGGGGCGCAGTCCAGCGCTGAGGGCAGGCAGAAAATAAAAAAAAACCCCACCTTGGTTCTCTTCTCTCCCACAGACTCTCCATCTCAGATCCCTCCAGGCTCCCAACATCTCTCTCTCTCGCGCTGCCATCCCTCCCAACTCCCACGAACTGCCTCACACAAGCAACCTCCATCTTTCTCTCTGATTTCGACGGTGCCCCACGGCCATCTCTTCTTTCTTCTTCTTCTTCTTCTTCTTCTTCTTTTTCTGTTTCTTCAATCCCAGCAATGTCCACTCAACCATCCTTCATTGCCTGCTGCCACACGACAGTGAGCTCAGTATCACCATCATCGTTGCCCCCTGCCCTCCATTGTAGCAGCAACTCCTCTGCAACTCCGGCCAGGCTACACCAGCACCCAACTCTGGCCTCCTCTCACCGTTGCCGAACATCCCACGAACCAGCCTATCTTCGACGACACTTTCTCACAGTGGCGGTCCCTTGCTCCGACGCACACGGAAACCACCACTGTCGCCGTCGCTTCCTTTCCCTTGTCGTCAACAGTTTCAGCAAACACCATCAACAACACAGAAGTCGTGACCTCCAGTTTCAGGTCGTCCTGCAACACCGACCAGTCCGACGTCTCCTCATGCCCAGCTCCGACCATCTTCTGCAGTGGAATTCCAGCAATCCGGCCACAGCTTTGTCCGGCTACCACCTTACTACCTTCGCCCTCACCAGTTCCGGCAATCACCCAACTCCGGCGGTACCCTCGGTGACCCCCATGCATGTATCACGCACGCACACTTTGAACACACGCACGCTGTCCCTGTTCCCTGCACACACAGCACCCACACATGTATGTCTTTTGTTTTATACATATTTAAAGATTTTTATCCATTTATTTATTATTTTATTCATGCTCATATTGTATGTTAATTTTGTTCTAATTGTATCATCATTGTCTTTATATTTTTATCATCATTTTGTTATTAATGTGACTAAAATTATAGGATTGTTATTATATTTTTTGTATAGATTAACTATTATTGTTGAAAGGAGTATATTGTTGATTTATTTTAATATTAACTTCCCCTGTTTAAGTTTTGTTGTATTTGTTTGTTAATATTCCTAATGTAGGTAATCATATTTATGTTAACATATAATGTTCTTGTTTAATCATAGTTATATCATATCATTAGTATTTTAGAATTTTAATCACATTGTCTAGCATGTTAGGACTTTAGTAGGTTAGTATTTTAGTTGTATTATAAATAGCATCTTAGAATTATAATTGTATATGTATTTAGTATTCTAGAATTTTAGCTATATTATATATTTAGTATCTTAGTATTTTTGGTAATATCGTGTATTTAGTATATTAGAACTTTAATTACATTATATTTGGTAAGTTAATATGGTATTGTTTATTATGGTATTTTTTCATAGTATATATGGTATTAGAGTATTTTATTATTATTATTATTGATAGTCTTAGCATTTTAATATATATAGAGGACTACTTATTATGGTATCTTTTGTATATTAGCATGAATAACTGATTAGCGGTATCTCTTAGTATTTTAATATATAGGGGACTATTTATTATGGTATTTTTAGTGTATTAGCATATATATAACTTATTGGGATATTTTGAGTGTTTTAATATATAGGGTATTACTTTTTGTAGCATCTTAATATATATGGTATTTTATTACCTATTTTAATATTTGGAATATTTTAGTAGTTGTTGATTATCCTATTATCATATATTAAAACCTCCCATACTAGTACTTTTCTACTAAAAAAATTCTATACGATTTTCAAAATATGGGAGTATATTTTATTAAATATTTTTTATTTTTACCTCTATGATTTTAATGCTAGGGTATTGGCTTTCGAGCTTCACGTACCTTTAAGCTCTGAGGGAATATATATGTATATATTATATTTATTTAGTTATTTATTTATTTTCCATGTCTATTTACAAATTCATAAAAGGAGTAATTAAAGATTTTTTTAAATTAACTTAGGGATAATTCTAAATTAATTAGGTACCGTTCGTAAGAACGGGCGCGTAGGGGGTGCTCGTACCTTCCCCTCGCGTAACCGAACTCCTGAGCCTAATTCTGGTAACGTAGACCCATTCTACCCCTAACTGGGCAGTAATCATGTGTTCTAACCACACTAAAAGGTTAGTGGCGACTCCGACATTCCCTATTTTTCCTTGAAAAATAAAATTCATTTTTAATTTCGCCGCCTGGGGCACACACGCTTCCGGGACGTCGCGACAACTAATATTACCAAGAATGAATTTTAAATCCGTCACTATTAATAGACTGTTGAAGATTAAACTTGAAGACCGGCAGCCCACCTCCATTGAAGACCGGCAGCCCACCGTTGTGGACATTGGAGATTTGCAGGCAACCTACTCCACCTACCAGCCCACCGCTATTGAAGATTTGCACCCACCATTGTTGATTATTTGATTTCTATAATTACTATAAATAGCTGAGTTGTGTGTGAGTAAATGTGAGCAATGTGGTGTGTGAGAGAGATTAGCCAGTGAGCCGTGAGAGAGATTTTATTCCTCTGTAATTTATTTTCAGATTGAAATTACTGATTTGGCAATTTATCCTCACTGAGTTTCAGCCACAACCAGTGGCTGAGTGCTCCTCTCCACCCATCAGTGGTATCAGAGCGTCCAGGTACGCCGGAATTCACCAAACAGAGGTGAACAGAGAAGAAATTCAAGTTTCTTCCCAGTTTTGAAGTTGCTCCAAATATCAAATTGAGCCTACCATTGTGCAATTAAGCTCGAGACGATTCCAACGGTGAAAACCACGTCTCAAACAGACACCGGGATATCCCCACGCGCTCCCACGCGCCTCCCACGTAAGCACCGTTCTGCCCACGCGCCGGCAAGACTCCGACGACAGCGACACGCGCCTGCACGCGTCTTCCTCGCCCGATTGGCGAGATCCTACCCGCAAAGCGACCCGCGACCCGGATCCACGACTTGCGACCCGGTCAGCGACCCGCGTGCCAAACCAGCAACCCTGATCCGTGAACGAGATCCGACCCGCTCCCAAGCGCCGACACGCGGCGTGTCCAGAAAGCGCCACGTGGCCTAACGGAACAGTTAACGCCGTTAAGCGGCCGTTAAGTTGAACCGGTTAGTTTAAAAATTCACCAGAATTTCCTATAGCCGGTTCGGTGATTTTTAGACCGGTTCTTTGCAAACCAAAACCGGTTCCTAAGGTTTTTCAATCTTCTGAATTTATTGGTGACATTAGATTTACCAAAATCAGCCCCCATTTCTCTGTTGTTTATATATTAAATTCGATGGCTAACGGTACTATCCAATCGGTCATTCCAAAATTGACCCGAGAGAATTATGACAATTGGTCGATTCAAATGAGAGTCCTTTTAGGTTCTCAGGATGTCATGGACATCGTTGAAGATGGGTACAGAGAAAGCCCATCAAAAGAAGTCGAAGCAGCTATGCCCGAAGCTCAAAGAACAACCTTGCGAGCCGATCGAAAGAAAGATTGCAAGGCAAAATCTATAATCTACCAAGGCCTTGATGAGGCCACGTTCGAAATCATTGCCTCCGCAAAGACATCTAAAGAAGTTTGGGACTCTCTCCATCGAACACACAAAGGTGCAGATAAAGTAAAAAAGATTCGTCTTCAGACATTGCGAGGTGAGTTCGAATCTCTCAAAATGAAGTCTACTGAATCCATTTCAGACTACTATACACGAGTAATGGTAGTATCAAATCAATTAAGAAGAAATGGAGAAATTCTCAATGACGAGAGAATTTGTGAAAAAATTTTGCGATCTTTAGATCCAAAATATGATTATATAGCTGTGACCCTGGAAGAAACAAAAGACTTGGAAACAATGTCTGTAGAAGAACTTGTGGGCTCACTCCAAGCCCATGAGCAAAAAGTCAATAGAAGAAGTGATGATAAAGCACTGGAGCAAGCTCTCCAAACGAAGTTGTCCCTCACTACAGATAGATACGACAAAGGGGGGACGTCACAACAAGGAAGAGGACGAGACCGAGGATCTCGTGGAAGAAATTCTGGAAATTTTAACTCCAGAGAAGGTGGCAGAGGCAGAAGAGGTCCCATTAGAGGAGGACGAAATCAACAGAGCTATGTCCCACAAGGCAGAGGACAAGGAAGAAGAGGAGGATACAATAATCGATCGAATGTAGACAAAAGAAACATTCAATGCTACAATTGTCACAAGTATGGACACTATAGCAATGAATGTTGGGGGCGACAACAAGAAAAGGTTAGCGAGGAGGCCAACCTTGCCGAAACTGATCATGCAGATGGAGAGTCGTTGATGCTGATGGCACACAATGCAACTCCTCAGGACCAAAGCGTTTGGTACCTTGATTCTGGAGCCAGCAACCATATGACTGGCAGAAAGAACCTATTCTTTGAACTTGATGAGAAAGTTCAGGGGGAGATATCTTTCGGAGATAATTCTAAAATTGCAGTCCAAGGGAGAGGAGATGTTTTGATCAAACAAAAGTCTGGAGATCATGCTTACATCTCCAACGTCTACTATGTGCCAGCCATGAAGACTAATATACTTAGTCTCGGACAGCTCGTGGAGAGAGGCTATCGAATTAGCCTCAGTGATAAGCAGATGGTGATAATAGATGCTCGAGGAAAGCTTGTTACTCGAGTTCAAATGGCAAAGAATCGAATGTTTCCGCTCGCCATCCAACATGATACGCCAAGGTGTTTGAGCGCTATCATCAAAGACAAAGACTGGCTATGGCATCTAAGGTATGGGCATCTAAACTTTGAAAGTTTGAAACAATTGGGAAGCAAGAAGATGGTGAAAGGCTTACCAAATATCCATCATCCAAATGTGATATGTGAAAGCTGTATTTTGAGCAAGAAACATAGAAACAGCTTTGGAAAGCAAACCGACTGGAGATCAACTATGCCGCTCCAACTAATACACACAGATGTGTGTGGTCCACTAAGACCATTTTCAAATGGACAGAATCGATACTTCCTCACCTTTATTGACGACTACAGCAGGAAGACCTGGGTCTACTTCTTGAAAAGGAAGTCAGAGGTATTCGATAAGTTCAAAGAGTTCAAAACTCTTGTGGAGAAACAGAGTGGCTTCCGCATCAAGTCACTCCGGTCAGACCAAGGAGGAGAGTACAAAGACGAAGCTTTCCTGGAATTCCTTAGACAACAAGGAATTCAGAAACAGTTCACACCATCATACACTCCCCAGTTGAATGGTGTAGCCGAAAGGAAGAATCGCACAATCCTTAACATGACTAGAAGCATGTTAAAGGATAAAAATTTGCCCAAGAGTTTTTGGGCAGAAGCAGTGTTATGTGCAATCTATCTGCTAAATAGGTGTCCGACGAAGAGTCTTGATACAAAGACACCATATGAAGCCTGGAGTACTCACAAGCCCAGTGTGAGTCATCTTAGGGTGTTTGGCTCCATAGCCTACGCCAAGATCCCAGAAGCAAGAAGGACAAAGCTGGATGATAAAGGAGAGAAGTGTATCCTTGTAGGATACGGTGACAGCACCATGGGATATCGACTCTACAATCCCATCAACAAGAAAGTCTTTCACAGTCGGGATGTCATCTTTGAAGAAAATGAATCCTGGAAATGGGACCAGGTTGAATGTTCCAAAGATGCGGAATTGACACTTGAAGGAGAAGAACCTACACAGACAAGAGAAGTGGCTATCGAGCCACAAATTCCTGAGTTGCAGACACCTCCACATGGTTCACCACAGACAAATGAAGCTCCATCATCAATAGAGCGTGAAATCTCAGACATGAGACCTAGAGGAGCTCGAAATCTAGCCGATCTGTATGAAAATATAGAACCAATGGAAGAATATATTGCTCTAAACTGCCTGTTGCTAACTAGCGACCCAATTAGCTTTGAGAAAGCTAACGAAGAAAACAAATGGAGAAAAATGATGGATGAGAAGATACAATCCATCAAGAAGAACAAGACTTGGGAGTTGACAAATCTCCTGAAGAGCCACAAAACTATTGGTGTAAAATGGGTCTACAAGACCAAGAAGAACACTCAAAGAGAAGTCCAGAGATACAAAGCAAAACATGTCGCCAAGGGTTACAGGAAGAAAGAAATGAAATTGATATCTTGCAGAACGTATGATCAGATTGCTGACATTTTCACAAAACCACTCAGACATGATATTTTTGCAAGACTGAAGACAATGCTCGGAATGACAAAATTAGGAGAGTCAAGTTTAAGGGGGGATGTTGAAGATTAAACTTGAAGACCGGCAGCCCACCTCCATTGAAGACCGGCAGCCCACCGTTGTGGACATTGGAGATTTGCAGGCAACCTACTCCACCTACCAGCCCACCGCTATTGAAGATTTGCACCCACCATTGTTGATTATTTGATTTCTATAATTACTATAAATAGCTGAGTTGTGTGTGAGTAAATGTGAGCAATGTGGTGTGTGAGAGAGATTAGCCAGTGAGCCGTGAGAGAGATTTTATTCCTCTGTAATTTATTTTCAGATTGAAATTACTGATTTGGCAATTTATCCTCACTGAGTTTCAGCCACAACCAGTGGCTGAGTGCTCCTCTCCACCCATCATAGACATACTAACGATGAATCCAAAGCGCATATATGCTTTTGCCACTAAAAATCCCTTTACATGCAAAAACTATGATGCCAAAATATTCATCACTTTTTCCTTCTTGATAGTTATAGATCTACATTGGTAAATAAAAATTCAACACTTTAATGATGGTTCCCAAACAATCATTATTACTCTTCCACAAATTGATAAGGGCAAAGGATGGTATTAGTACCAATGTCACTAATACTCTTTTTAAGTAATATTCTCAAGAAAAAAGAAAAGAAAAAGTATTAGTGACAGAACTGTTGCTACTAAGAAAAAAAAAAATAAATAGCATTATGACCTAGGGAATTATCATCAACTAAATATAAATAGTAACGAAAACTCTTATTTTAAAAAATTTTATTTGAGCTTGTTGTGACAAATTTTGTAAAATAATACAAATTCTTACAATTCAAAATACATGTGCCAAGGGATATATAGGAGAAAGATTAAAGGACACAAACCTAATGTATTGCAAAATTGAATATTCTTTTCAGCAACATCCACTTCACCTTTTTTTTTTTTTCCATAATTAGGATCGTTAAAGAGTGATTGACAGTGAAACCTAACCAAATTACAATATATATATATATATATATATATATATATATATATATATATATATATATATATATGATGACTGTTTTTGGTGTATTTATTTCATGTTTTTGTTTGTTTTCCTTCCTTTCCGTTCTTTTTCTTGATTGGGAGCGTCATATTAGCCCCTACATCAATTACCAATATCAATATCCCAATCAATCTATAGCATGAAGCCATAAAATAAACATCAAGGGATACTTGTTGGGCCACCCTACTTAGTACTAACAAGGCAGGCACAAACAAATCCCATTGCTGTATAAACCCTAAGGCTAAATATTGGTCCATAAATTATATTCTAATATGCTATAAGAACAAAACATAAGTAGTTGGCAATTACAAGCGACTCAAGTCCACTTAGTAATACTACAAGGAGCAAAACAGGCACTTAAAAGACTACTCTGACTATTTAATTGCATAAAGAACTTTATATGGAGACTCAAAAAGAGACATCGAAAATATTTATTATAGATTTCTTTTGATAATTCAAGACTTCAACTTGGGCAAGTCCTTTAATTCCATTCAAACGGCACCAAATCGGGGGATGAAAACATTATTGCCCACTCATTGATACATATATGCGAACAATTTCAAATATTTATTTGTCATTAGATAGCAGATAACCTTTTTAAGAAAAGGTTAAATACATCTTCTCTATCTACCATGCTGATCCTCGTGTACTTTTCGTCTGTCCCAAATCGATTTCCACTTCTTGTTAAAATCTTATGCCTTCTCAAAAAGCTAGCACAGTCTTCCATCTCTTCTTTGTTACACTTCAACCATGCAAAAGCTAGAGATAAAGAGAGAGAGAGAGAGAGAGAGAGAGAGAGAGAGAGAAGAATTTAATTAAATGGAGGAAAAAGAAGCTTAAAAAATAAGAAGACATGGATTCATGTTGCTCTGAATTTTCTACCCAAATATATAGACAAAAATTTTCTTAAAAAAAAAATATCTTGAACTTGAAAGTTGCCTACTAGTTCAATCAAGATATTGTTCGAAGTGGTAGATACCTCAAGGTGTGTGTGTGTGTGTGTGTGTGTGTGTGTGTGTGCAGATCCACACGCACACACACACATATAAAAAATGTGTACATATATATATCGAAAAAAAAATTTCTTTTCTTAAATATATAAATTATATATTACCAGGATGAGGTTGGCTAGATTGTCTAGAGAAGTAGCAATATTCTTGAGGGTACTGAGGCAAAGTGAAGGTTTCACTATTTTTAACCACCTCTCTTAACTTGTTCCATCTTCCAGCCATAAGGCGTTGGGCATACTCAAAAAAATTCTCCAACTTAGCTGGAGATCCAAAATTTTGGTAGCCTTGATAGATCACTTCCATGATTTTTGCAGCCCGGAGTTGGGACTCTTTTGATACTCCAATTGTGTTAAGTTCTATGAACTTTGTCATCTTTTTTGCTACTTCTTTGTCTTTAACTAGTGCCCACCTTCAAAAAAGAAAGAAAGAAAGAAAGAAAGAAAAAAAAAAAAACCAACATTATGCATAGTAAAAAGCAAACTTTATATAGTTGTTTACTTGATAAAATCAAGACTTTTTTAATAACTTGGGCAAGATTGTGGCTTTTTAATTGAGATACAAAAATTATATTTCATGAAGAAGGGCTGAAGGGGAGGAACTATTAAAACATTGCTTTAATTCCATCATACATCACAAGACCCCTTTACAATTTTGTATAAGTGGACTATTATATTTTAATGGATATGGTAAAGGGGTTCTGCTTTCATTCTTTGTTTGTCCATTAATTCTTAATTTCACGATAAAGCAGTTTGGTAGCTTGCAAGACTCATAACCTTAAGGCTATGAGTTCAAAAAATTTCTAACACTATCATGTCAACTGCAAACACTATCATTCAAATATAAATGTGTGTATAGCAAAAAATGTGCATACCCAATGCGGGAACCAGCATGACCAGTGCATTTAGAAAAAGTAAAGAGCATGATATCGTGATCTACAGGCTTTGTAATGGGAGTATAATGTGGCCAATAGTAAGCAAGATCATGGATCAATTTCCCAGCTACATCATGACCACCACCTTGACCTTGCTTCACTACGGATTCCCGAATAAAGCCATCTGGGTTGTTGGGAGAAGTCACCACTTCTACATATGGATTTTTCCCGTTGTATGAATGTGCGTCGCCTCCCCATTGGTATAACCCCGACTTCAAAAAATCTGTCACCTCTGGATAACACTACATATACAACATGTAATAAATAAAATTATTAATAATTAATTAATTATAAGGTGTCACACTTATTGAAATTATTGCAAAATCATACTATAAGATTATACATATATAAAAAATAGAAAAAATTAAAAGACAAAAGAAGAATAACAAATTTACGTAGTTCACCAGTATACTTACGTCCAAGGAGTGCCTATCCAATTTTCACAATCACCAAATGATAATTATTTTGAAATTTTAACCCACAACCACAATATATGTAGTATCATATGAAAATTGTAAAATACTCTTATATGATGTAAAAGGTTTTGCAGATGGAGGGCCCATGACTTGTATAGCAGACTTCTTAGCAGACATCAAGAAGATAGGCCCTCAAGACACGAGTAATAATTGAATACGAAGGAATAATGAAAAATAAATCTTTCACATGTAATTCACACAAATTGGATTGAGTAACATGTTTTAAAGTCATCATTCAAAGAAAAGAAAAGAAGAACACATGTTTTCATGTTCTGTTGACTAATTAAGAGCTAGCCAAGACGACCCTAACCATGAATCATGCGTGCAATTACTCGCATAATTAAATTTTGGTTAAAACTTAAAAGCACTCAAAAGTGTGACTAATGGAGTTTCACAATATCCCTGTGTTTACGTCCGTAATTGATGGCATCACAATTCACGAGGAGGCAGCTGGCCGACTCACCGAGTAATATGGAACTGCAGAGACCACGTTGACGGGGGCCGGCCCGCCGGGGGAACACACGGCGTAGAGCGCAGCCTGAAACAGCTGCGACGACCCATTTCCGACCACCACGTGGCGGTCCTCCGCCACCGCGTTCCCCACCACAACGTGCAACCTTCTAATGGACTCCGCCAGTTGCGGCTCCAGAAACCAGCACTGGTTACCGGCGTCGGAAAAGTAGCTCATCGACCGCCACCCCGGTATCACCACCGTGCACTTCTCCCCCATCTTCTCCCAGTACGACTCGAACATCTTCGGATCCCCACTGTTCCAAAATTTGCCACAACCACCGTCAAAAAACCAAACAATTAAAAAATAAGTGTATGGACGGAATTTAACATGATTTTGTTTTTTAAACTGTCTAATTGAATAAAATACGTATACGTGGCAAAATTAAATTTAAATTGAGTCTATATATTCGGTTTATTTAATAACTTCTTGAAAAAATAAACATACTGATCGAGGTTGATGATGGAGTCCGGCGAGAGATTCAGTCTGCCATTGTTAGCTGTTGCTTCAAGAGCTCCGTTGTCAGGGACGAAGGCGGAGCACTTGCACTTGCAGGTGCAAGGAGCCGCTTGCTCTGTTCCGCACATCTTCTCTTTTCTTTCACTCACAATGAACTTGGAAATTAAATATTAAAAATTAACTGGGTGTGCGTGAGGAGTTGTGTCCAGCATTGTGTTGATTTGCCCTATTTATAATGGCGGGATTGGGTCAATTAAAGACCCTACTATGCATTTACGTCCACTTGAATGGCGTCCATTAATGCTCTTCTTTTCTTTGTATGACGAAGAACTGGGATAGGCGGACCTGTTACGGGCAGTGTGGGATAATACAGAGATGACCCAGTTGGAATCCAACTTATGATCTTTGTTAGTCTCTTTCGCGTGCTCATTATGAGTCACACTCCCAACGAATTAGAAAAATGATAAAAAAGAAATAAAGAAAAAATATTAAGGAATTCATATTTCTTATCAAAGAAAGTAAAAAATAATATATATATATATATATATATTAAATTCATGAATAATTTTTTTTAATTTTGCGCATTATAAATATTCTATTTTAAAAAAATTTATTCATATTAAAATAAACTTTTTTTAAAAAAAAATATTTAACATACAAAAAATATAATAAAAAATAAGTTTCCTTTTTATTTCCTTTCCTTTTATATTTTTAAGAAAAATTCTTAATCTCGAGTGAATCCAAGACTTGCAATTAATTAGGCTGAGGCTCATGCACAATAATTTCTATAGACAATTTGTCACATAAATATTAACTTGTGGTTGAAATTTATAAAATTTATTCTACTTTATGGCTTATATTAATTAATTAATTGAGTCAATTAAAAAGAAAGAGGAGACATGGAAGTGATAAGATCCCCAGGGATGTGTCCATTCTAAATATGAGTAAAGAATAAATATTCTTTATGTTGTGAAAAAAAATTATTAAACATAACATTATGCATTAAGTGATGTGCCACATCCAATGTATATTAGGAAAATCTTACACTTATAAATCGATGAGATCAATAATATTATATAATATTTATCGAATTGAAAATAGACTAACCATGCAAAAATAATTGTTGCATGAAAAATAGCAACATAAAAATTTCTAGTGACGCATTTAATAATTTCTCATTGAATGAGTTAGTTAAAAAATTAATTAATTATTGTTTCCTTGCTTAATTTTATTTCACCTTTCCTTATTTTATTTTTTTTCGTCCTCCCATTTGTAACCATAAATAATATTGGGAGCTATTATTATTGAAGTGAAAACGAACTGACTAATATTTTTCACTTTCTCTTTTTTATTATTTATTTTTTTGCCATATTTGCTTTTGGTCCCATCAAAGTTGTCAAATAGACTCATTAATAAAAAAACATTCTTATTGTCCTTATTTTTATTTCACTTTATGTTCCTTTCTTCCTCTTAATCACTTGTCACCACAAATAATATTAAGGAAATTAGCTAATTACTTTATATTTGGGAGAAATTTAAGATTTAGATTCATTTTATTTTATATAGATTTGAACAAAAATGTAATATATAAGTATATTAAATTGTATCTAAATTCAAATAAATGTAAATCCAAAATTTGAAACTCATGTTGAAATGTATTATAAGTAATTTCTATACTTCTATCTTATCTTTACCTTTCCTTCTTACATATTAATTATTTTCCTTTCTAATAGTTCCTTTCTCTCCCCATAAAAAAAAATAGCATGAAAATTTTTATTACTAAAATCCACTCTTAATACTAAGGCTTAGTTTGGCCCCCCATGAGCGACTTTTTAGAAGGATCTTTTCAAAAAAGAGCAAGATCTTTTCAAAAAGGAGCAAGTAAGGAAAAGCTTGGAAGGAGTTGTTGGAAAAAAAAAAAATTAACTTGGAGTATTTATTAACAAAGCTATAAAGTATCTAAAAGAATCTTAAATGATTGTATGTATTTTTAGGAAATATAATTAATATATTTATAGTTTTTAAATATTTGAAAAAAATTAAAGACAACAATGGAATTGAATAATTTATTAGAGAAAATGTTAACTTTTAATTTTTAAAATTTTTCAAAATCTTTCACTCTTAAAATTTACTAAAAAATTCAAAAATTAACTTTTAAAAGTAAAAAAAAAAATTATTGAAAAAAATGAAAAGTTAATTTTTAAATATTATTTACTAAAAAATTAAGAGTGTTTCTCTAAAAAAATTCATGGATAATGGATTGTCATTTAACAATTACAAATGAACATGTTTGATTATCAAAGAAAGTAAAAAAATAATACATATATATATATATATATGTATACTAAATTCATGAATAATTTTTTAATTTTGCACATTATAAATATTTGATTTTAAAAAAAAATAATCATATTAATATTTTATTTTAAAAAATATTTAACATAGAAAAAAATATAATAAGAAATAAGTTTTCTTTTTATTTCCTTTCCTTTTATTTTTTTAAGAAAAATTCTTAATCGTAGTGAATCCAAGACTTGCAATTAATGGCTAATGCATAATAATTTCTATAAATGATTTGTCACATAAATATTAATTATTTGCATATATTGAATGCATAATATATTAATTGAGTCAATGGAGAACAAAGAGGAGACATGGGAGTGACAAGATCCCCACAATTATGGATATGTCCATTCTAAATATGAGTAAAAAATAAATATTCTTTATTTTGTGAAAAAAAGATATTAAACATAGCATTCACTCTGTCAAAATTAATATGCATTAAGTCATGTGCCACATTGAATGTAAAGACCTAAAAATTTTAAATAATAAGAAAAATAAAGAAAAGAAGACTTTTGGTTTAGCGTAGACCAAACCGTCAATGGTTTCATGGAGTTCAAAAAAACTGTCGACGGTTATGTATTACCGCAGCCGGGTAAATGAGTAAAACAATTAAAATGGTTTGGCTAAAGACCAAACCATCGACGCTTTTGAAGTCCACAAGAAAACTGTCAACGGTTTTCTCTAACAGTGTTGAATTAAAAGAAATCCTGCATCTCATTTCATTTAAAACAAACTAAATCTCTCTTTCTCAAAAAACCTATGAAACCCTTCCCCTTCTCTCTTCGATTTCTCTCCAATTTTAACCCAAATTGAAGATCAAACGCTACCACGAGCGTGGGAGTGACCTTGAGTAAGTTAGTTGGAGCATATTTTTTATTTAGGCATTCTAGGCACCACTGCAAAGTTGAGGTAAGAGAGATGAATTATCAGCTATTTTACAGTTTAACTGGTTATTTGGGGTATATGGGTCTTGGAAAATGTGAATGTGAATATTATTCAAGGATTGAGTTGATTGAACTGGGAAAAATGATTTCAAGGTTTTTGAATTCCGAACGCCGTGAGCGTGGGTTTAGGATTTTCACAGGAATTCTCTCACTAAGCAGGTAAGAGGAATAAATTATAACACGTATTTTTGGGAAATTAATTGGTTAATTAAAGTATGTGAAATTGGGAATATGGATATTTTCCCTGGGATTATTATATTATGATTATCAGACAAAATTGTGTGGCATGAGGAATACGAAATAACTATTTTATAGAAATGATGTTATGAGATATACGAATACATTTTTGTAAGGATATGCTAATATGAAATAAATTGACATGTTTTAGACAGATATGAAGATATAAGAAACACATGTACGTTTTATTGAGAAATGATAATATATGTGATATACAAATATGTTTTTCAAAGAAATCAAGAAATATGATTAATAGATATGTTTTTACAAAGATATGAAAAAATGTGAGATACAAATTAAATATGTTTTACTAAAATGATGATATACTTGATATGCACAGAAATGTTTTATACAGGAATGTTGAATTGAGATACATAGAGATATGTGATGAAACGAATACAAATATGATGGAAATGATACAAAAATGATAAGAATAATACTGATATGATGAGATATACAAACATAATGAAATGTGAATACAGAAATGTGAGAACCCTGATGGACCATAGTATACATAGCACAATACCGTTGCTAGTATTTGTGACTAGTGCAACCACACATCTAGTGCAGAGTGTGGCGAGACAGTCGATTGGCCTGAGAAGGATTGTGTTACTATCAAGCCCTGAACCCGCAAACGGCCTCAGGTGTGAATATAGTGACCTAACCTAACCTATCTCTGTATCAATTAAAATATACATGCTACTATACTGAATGAGGGTCCAATCCCGTAAGGTTCATGTACACCCTATACACATTCACATACATATCCATACTCATATATAAGCAGCAGAAATGTTCTTTCTATATATACATCATACCTTACAATGTACCATACTAGACTCTACATATAACTAGAATCTACATTCCAAATACCATACATACCCTGGGTGTTTACAAAACCCAATAATGACAACCTAGTTACAAATATCCGTACTTACATAAATACTTTACGTAGCTAACCGACACCCATACTCTCGAATGCTGGGATGCTAGTTTCGGCTATTTAAAGGACCTGAAAAATATTTGTATATTCGGGGTGAGACTCCTCTCAGTAAGGAAGAAAACAGGTTATATCAGTGTGTGGCATACCAGTGTTATTTCAAAATAAAGCAAAACACAATACAGTTTCAGTATTTTCACAATTCAGTTCCAGTACATACAATACCAAACATATAGTCAGTGTCGTCACACTTAAGCACCCAATACCCTACAATAACTGAAGCCTTATAGCGATATCGTTGCCAGTACAGTGTCCAATCACACCTATCGGTGACCAGTCAGAATAAACAGGCGATATTTCACACCCTCGGATATAGAGCCAGACACTCTCGCCCACGGTAATTAGCTGAGACATGGCGTCAACGTATGGTAATTAGCTGCTCCTAGCTTATTTACAAAACCTGAAACACTTTTGGAACTCATGTTCCTATACCCATCAGTGTACGGTAACTAGCCACCCCTAGTTGTTTTACAAAACCCTAGAACATTTTACATGCAACATTTCATTCCACACTTATTTGAGTATACAACAATCATATCATTTTTAGTTCGAGAATACAATTTAATACAAATACAAGTACGGTCATCTCAATACTACAGTTTTATACCACATACGATTTTCCAACAGAAATAGAGATGATACCTGACATCCCCAAATTTTCCCAAAAACTATAATTCGAAAATCCTGCATTTTCACCCAATAGATTTTCTCAAATAAGTAACCAAAAGATACATACAATCGTAAATTACATGTTTACTGATTCCGATTTCCAAAACTAACTGATTTAAATAGAATCCCCTCACCTTTTCCCGAATACCAAAATACGAACTCTACGGCTCCAAAACTACGAACCGAGTTCCTAAAACCTAAACATCCAGGAATTATACTTCACTATAATTCTTACTATAACATGTATTCTAAAACTAAATTGAAATCGGACCCTTACCTTATTTTTGGGTCAAAACCTGAAAATCCTCGAAACGAATTTGTGATTCTCTAAAAATGTAGAGATTCCTCCCCTGATCCACGCAGTAATGTTGGATCATTGAATCAAGTGACAAATAACGAAGAATCGAAGAGAGAAGGAGAGATTCCCCTGGTTCTAGAGAGAGAGAGGGGAGAGAGAGAGAGAGAGAGAGAGAGAGAGAGAGAGAGAGAGAGAGTTTTAGCTTTCTTAGCAACTAAGCAATGAAGGAGGATATTTATAGTCCCTTTGACCTAGCCAATCTCGTCAACGAATCATCCACACATTTCGTCGATGAACCGGCTCCTTCAGCAACAAACCCTATTTTGATATTTTACAACTCGTTCGGTATCTCTTCGTCTACGAGACTTTGAATTTTGGCGATAAAGAGTTGAGGGCCTTCATTTGACGAGAACAATGACTTCGTCAATGAAGCCTGCTAATTTACCCTTTTTCATTTATTCAATCTACATATCTCAGGTCGGGTTCTTACAAGCTCCCCTCCTTATAAAAATTTCATCTCCGAAATTTGTAATCTCTCTTTTACCAACCCAACTACATACCCAAATGCTTACCCGACTCTAGAAAGAGCCAGAGGCCACCCATATAGTAGTCTCGTCCCAAATACATACATACCCTCACTTCTGGCAAAGGAATACAGTGGTTACATACATACATTGTCTCAAGAGCTCACACAATATTACACACTCTCCCAGAGACTAACCACAAGACATTACTACAATAGCAGAATATTATATGCATACATACCAATACCAATCCTATTACTAAAACTACTACTCGGAACAATTGTGAATGTTTCCAGCGTATTTCCGTCTCTAACTCCCAAGAAGCTTCCTCAACCGCGTGATTCTGCCACAGTACCTTCACTAATGGTATCTCCTTGGTACGCGACTTCTGAATTTTACTATCCAGAATCTGAAGGGGTATCTCCTCATACACCAAAGCATTCCCAATCTCTAAAGATTCATAACTAATCACATGCGAAGGATCTGGCACGTACCTCCTTAACATGGATACTTGAAACACATCATGGAGCCTTGAGAGCGCTAGGGGTAGTGCAATTCTGTAGGCCACCGGACCTATTCGTTCCAATACCTCGAATGGTCCTATACACCTTGAGCTCAGCTTGCCATTCTTCTCAAATCTCATCACCCTTTTCATTGGAGCGATTCTCAGGAATATCTTACCCCCAACCTCGAATTCTAACTCACGGCAATGAACATTCGCATAACTCTTCTGCCAACTTTGAGCTGATTTAATCCTATTCCTGATCAATCCGACCTTCTTAAAAGCCTATTGTATGAGTTCAGGACCCAATATCTACCATTCACAGACCTCATTCCAATATAGAGGAGAGCGACACCTCTTAGCATACAAGACCTCGAACGGTGTCATCCCGATACCAACTTGGAAGCTGTTGTTATAAGCAAACTCTACTAATGGTAGAAACTGAATCCAACTACCACCAAAGTCTAATACACAGGCTCGTAACATATCCTCCAAGATCTGTATCATCCTTTCTGGCTGTCCATCGGTCTGGGGGTGGAATGTTGTACTAAATGTAAGCTTTTTCCTCAGTGCTTCCTATAAGCTCTTCCAGAATCGAGCAGTAAATCTCAGGTCTCGATCTGAAACAATGGACATCCATTCTAGTTTATGCATGATAAAAATTAGAATATGATTGGTCAAAAACTAAATCAAAAGCAAAGAGATTCGAAATTTCGAAGGAGAGAGTCAAGTGCACACATGGTTGATTAAATTCAAAAATTTAAAATGGCTGATGAAAACTTACCACACAACGTTCCTATTGTAACACTTTATTGTGAAAACAAATAATTTCACATCAAAATTTTTAAAAAGACACTATAACCACTTGAAGAGAGAGAGAGAGAGAGAGAGAGAGAGAGAGAGAGAGAGAGAGAGAGAGAGAGAGATCATGCGAAACTTGCATTTGTGAAGTAATTATTGCTACAATCTTCATTAATAATGGATTAATAGTGATGACTATCTTATTTGCCACTAACACTATAAGTATTAGTGGTGAAATTAAAAACCATAATGTGCCAATAAATTCATCACTAGAAGTTCTATTTCTAAGCTAATTATAGCATTAAAATATTAATGATCTCTTTAGTATGTAATGGTGATGAAAAATTAATTTGTTGATAGTAATTTTTATAAAATTATATATAACTATTAGTGACATTATAGTATTGTGGTGCAAGAAAATACACTCGATTCCTAATATTAAATTTTAATGACGGTTTTTAGGTTGTCACTGTTCTTTTTGCCCTTGATATATAAGCCAAGATTATTGATGACGATTTTGAAATTTCTACCAATTTTGTTGTTGTTTTGTAGATATAAAAGGTAGGATTATTAGTGATGGTCTACAAACCGTCGCATTAAATTTTTAGTAACATAATTCATAGTAATGATACACAAGTTAGGATGATCAAGGACGATTTTTTGCTTCTGATCTTTGTTCATCCTCAATAACGTAAGAGTTTCCATGATTTTTTTATTAAAATGTGCAAGTGCAAAATATCATTCAAAAGCAACCCATCTTAAATTGTTCTAATTGGGATGAAAATATTTTTACAATTTTAGAAGATAGAAAAGTAAATTAGACTATTTCTAATAGCGCATGATTTGATAATGTGGTGTCACTAGTGTGTGTTATTTTTGTAAATTGTTCGTATACCTTCACTACAAAAACATGCTTTTTAGTGATAAAAGTATAGTGTTTGATGCAAAATAGTCACTACTAATATTACCAAGAATGAATTTTAAGTCCGTCACTATTAATAGACATACTAACGATGAATCCAAAGCGCATATATGCTTTTGCCACTAAAAATCCCTTTGCATGCAAAAACTATGACGCCAAAATATTTATCACTTTTTCCTTCTTGATAGTTATAGATCTACATTGGTAAATAAAAATTCAACACTTTAATGATGGTTCCCGAACAATCATTATTACTCTTCCACAAATTGATAAGGGCTAAGGATGGTATTAGTACCAACAGTTCTGTCACTAATACTCTTTTTAAGTAACATTTTCAAGAAAAAAGGAAAAAAAAAAAAAAGTATTAGTGACAGAACTGTTGCTACTAAGAAAAAAAAAATAAAGAGCATTTCGACCTAGAGAATTATCATCAACTAAATATAAATAGTAACGAAAACTCTTATTTTTAAATAATTTTATTTGAACTTCTTGTGACGAATTTTGTAAAATAATACAAATTCTTACAATTCGAAATACATGTGCCTAGGGTTACTATTTATGCTTTATGCATAGTAAAAAGCAAACTTTATATAGTTGTTTACTTGATAAAATCAAGACTTTTTTAATAACTTGGGCAAGATTGTGGCTTTTTAATTGAGATACAAAAATTATATTTCATGAAGAAGGGCTGAAGGGGAGGAACTATTAAAACATTGCTTTAATTCCATCATACATCACAAGACCCCTTTACAATTTTGTATAAGTGGACTATTATATTTATATGGATATGGTAAAGGGGTTTTGCTTTCAATCTTTGTCCATTAATTATTAATTTCATGATAAAGCAGTTTGGTAGCTTGCACGACTCATAACCTTGAGGCTATGAGTTCAAAAAATTTCTGACAATATCATGTCAACTGCAAATACTATCATTCAAATATAAATGTGTGTATAGCAGAAATGTGCATATCGAAAGCGGGAACTGTTGGCCTAATAAGGCTTACAATTCTTATTTTGATGATAACAAATCAAATAATATATTTAATATGTTTCAAGTAAAAATGTTCAGGAAAATAACAGAGTTCAAGTGTATAAGAAAGTTCATGGACTACAAAGAGCATGAAGAATGAAATCATATTGTGAAAAGCTCAAAGGAAAGAATGCAACTACAAAGATGGTGGAAGAACAAGTTTTAAAAACTAGATTATACTTTTAAAGATATTCTCAAATATAAGTACTTCAAAATAAATCTTAAGTATAAAGAAATTTGAAGCTCACAAAAATTCAAAAATATGTTTTTATTCTTAAATCCATAAAAAAAGAGGGTTTAAGAAAAGAAAATTTTTTGAAATAATGAAGTTTTTAAACATATTTATTTCAAAATATTTGGAAATAAATTTTAGGAATCTTTGGGAGTAATGGATGATTTCAAAAAAAACTTTGATGAAATATTCAAAAGAATTTTGAAATTGAGAAATCCTCTAAAGTTTCCAGATCAAGTGCTTTTCAACAACTTTTCTGATCCAGAGATATTCAAAGGCTTTTAGATCAAAGTAAGTTTTTTTTTTTTAAGGTTTTAGATCAACTAATCTTCAAGTATTCAAAATTTTGTTTTCAAATGATCTGAAATTCTTTTAAGATAAACTCTCTGATCTGAAATCGATTTACATTCTGAAATTAAGTTTTACAACGATCAAAATTTTTATCTTCTTTGGAAAATTATTTGATAATCCATACCAAGTAATTGAACTTGAAATTTCTTATATTTAAATTACTTTAAGGTATAAAGTGAGCTGATTGGTGTATTAATTCACTCTACTGTGAGAGTTCTCTTTTATACACATATTCCTTCTTTATCTTTCTTAAACGATTCTGAGTTGTTGAATCGTTGAACCAAATAAGGGGTTGTTATTTGGAAAGGCGGGCTCTAGCCTAATTGGAGTGCATTGTAAGTTGGTATTGTTCCATCAGGTAAAGGAACTGAGATAGTGAAATCCTTTGGTGTTTTGCCAAAGGCGAGGACGTAGGCTGTGTTGAAGCCAAACCTCGTAAAAACTCTTGTCTCCTTCTCTCTACTTTAATGTATATATTTTATTCGCTTTTGTTATAAAATTTATGAGTGCTGGTTGTAGGATTTAAATTAAGTTCTTAATCAATAGAAAGTACGTTTTGATTAATCTTTTGCGGAAACCCAAAAGGAGAGTACGTTGATTAATTTGCAGAAATCTTAATCAAGTAAAGTGAATAATAAAAAGTTACAGGGAAAGCAACAAAAGCCTAAATGTTATTGATTGATTGATTACATTGATTAAATTATTATTTTAAATTTTAGTTTTCTTAAGTGTTGTTATATATTGTATTTTGCTGGGTTATTAAAATTAGAAAACTTAAAAATCAAATAAAATTAAAAGATTTCCAATTCATCCCCCCTCTTGGGAAGCTATTCTTCATTTCAGGAACCAGCGTGACCAGTGCATTTAGAAAAAGTAAAGAGCATGATATCGTGATCTACAGGCTTTGTAATGGGAGTATAATGTGGCCAATAGTAAGCAAGATTATGGATCAATTTCCCAGCTACATCATGACCACCACCTTGATCTTGCTTCACTACAGATTCCCGAATAAAGCCATCTGGGTTGTTGGGAGAAGTCACCACTTCTACATATGGATCTTTCCCGTTGTATGAATGTGCGTTGCCTCCCCATTGGTATAACCCCGACTTCAAAAAATCTATCACCTCGGGATAACACTACATATACAACATGTAATAAATAAAATTATGAATAATTAATTAATTATAAGGTGTCACACTTATTGAAATTGTTGTGAAATCATACTATAAGATTATACATATATAAAAAATAGAAAAAATTAAAATACAAAAGAAGAATAATAAATTTACGTGATTCAACAATGTACTTATGTCCACGAAGTGCCTATCCAATTTTCACTATCACGAAACGAAAATTGTTTTGAAATTTTAACCCACAACCACAATATATATAGTATCATATGAAAATTGTAAAATACTCTTATAATGTAAAAGGTTTTGCAGATGGAGGGCCCATGACTTGTATAGCAGACTTCTTAGCAGACATCAAGAAGATAGGCCCTCAAGATACGAGTAATAATTGAATACGAAGGAATAATGAAAAATAAATCTTTCACATGTAATTCACACAAATTGGATTGAGTAACATGTTTTAAAGTCATCATTCAAAGAAAAGAAAAGAACACATGTTTTCATGTTCTGTTGACCAATTAAGAACTAGCCAAGACGACCCTAACCACGAATCATGCGTGTAATTACTCGCATAATTAAATTTTGGTTAGAACTTAAAAGCACTTAAAAGTGTGACTAATGGAGTTTCACAATATCCCTGTGTTTACGCCCGTAATTGATGGCATCACAATTCACACGGAGGCAGCTGGCCGACTCACCGAGTAATGTGGAACTGCAGAGACCACGTTGACGGGGGCCGGACCGCCGGGGGAACACACGGCGTAGAGCGCAGCCTGAAACAGCTGCGACGACCCATTTCACCACCACGTGGCGGTCCTCAGCCACCGCGTTCCTTTCTTTGAAAATCTTTAAATCTTCGTTTCTTTGTATGACGGAGAACTGGGGTAGGCGGATCTTTTAGACACTTACCTCTTGCGGTGAATTAATCATGCCTGTTACGGGCAGCTTGGGATAATACAGAGATAACCCAGTTGGAATCCAACTTATGATCTTTGTTAGTCTCTTGTGCGTACTCATTATGAGTTGTCTCCCAATGAATTAGAAAAATAATAAAAATATTAAGGAATTCATATTTCATGTTTGATTATCAAAGAAAGTAAAAAATAAAATAAAAATATTGATATGCCCAAAATATATCAGTAATAAAAAGAAGTCAACACCTAACAATCACTCCCCAGGTCCAACCTTCTAACGAGAGCAATCAGCTTCAACTCAACAAATAGGGGAGAGATATATGCCGGCGCCTTAAACGCTCAGAGTGATACATGCTGACGCTTTATGATCCGAAAGCAATCCGCGCCCCCGCGCCTAATGACGAATCACCTGAAAGGTCAACTCTCGCCACTATAATTTTAAGGGGTCACCAGGGAGGGGAGGAATTTCTCGTCTTCCAAAAGAAAATGGAAGATATGTTCAACCTACTCTTGCAGCAAAAGAATCAGGAAGAACATGTCCTCCACCAACAACAGGTTAGCCCTAACCGTCCTAAGAAAGCAGAGAAATTAAAGGAGAGTAAGAAAAAAACTAACTTCACTAAGAAGGTAGAAGACGCAAACAACGTAGGCGTTAACAAGCAAAGATCGACTGAGTTAGAGGAAAGGATTAAGAAGATAGAAAATATTGAGAAAATTATGAAAAAGGGCTGAACTAACCGCTTCTACGAGGAAGCCTCCCTAAGATCCTTGGAGCCACCGTTCAACAAAGAAGTGATGGAGGTCCAGCTACCCAGCAAATTCAAAATGCCAACCTTTGAAAGGTACGAAGGTTTAACTGACCCAGTCGATCATCTAAACACTTTCGAGGTGTTGATGCAATTGCAGGGTGCACTTGATGCCATCATGTGCCAGGCATTTGTAGCCACCCTTAAAGGTAGTGTCAAGGATTGGTGTCGAACCCAATGGCCTGGATCAATCGGCTCCTTCTCATAGATGGAGAAGCTATTCACCAGCCATTTCCTTAGTAGTCGGAGAATCGTAAAAACGTTGGCTCATCTGATAAGCATGGTCAGGGAGAACCGGAGATACTAAAAAGTTCATGCACTGTTTCCTCACTGCGACCCTAGAGATCGGCAACTTGAACAGGGGAGTGGCTTTGGCAGCTCTGACTATGACCCTTCAATTGGGAAATTTCTTGTACTCATTGGGGAAGAAGCCACCAGCTGATATGGGGGAACTGATGGCTAGAGCACAAAAGTATATCAACTTGGAAGAAATGATAGATACCAGAGGAAATCAGATCGAGTTGAAAAGGAAGGGTAGCAGGGAGATGGGCGAACCTTCCAGATCTGTGAAGAGGTAGGAGAACAACATGCTGCATGCCAACTTTAAGGCGAGAGGGCAACTTAGCAAGTTCCCCACTTATACCTCCCTAAACGCACCGGTAACCAATGATTTGATGCTCATAAGAAAGAAAGAGTATCTCATATAGCCTGAACCTATGCAAACACCCTCATATAAATGGAACATGACAAAGTTCTATCAGTTCCATAGGAATGACGCGCACGATACAGAAGAGTGTATTTAGCTAAAGAATGAAATTGAAGCCTTGATAAAAAATAAAAAAAATGTGCCACCGTTCTAAGGTTCATAAAGAAGGGGGAATCGCCAAGGGGAAGCTCGTGATCAGAAAAGGCCAAACAAGGACGAGGAAGAGGAACAAATCGTAGAAGAAATTGTTGTGATCTTTGGAGGATCCACTAGTGGTGGAGAAAGTGGAGGTGCTCGAAAGAGGTATGCTAAGCAGGTACTCTTAACAGAGAAAAGGGGGTCAAGCGGCAAAAGACATAAACAAGACGATGTTATCACTTTTGATAGTAAAGGTGAAGAAGGAGTACAGCAACCCCACAATGATGCCTTAGTCGTCTCCCTTTTGGTGGCTAACTACAAAGTGAGGCGCGTACTGATAGATAACGGGAGCTCGACCAACATTATATTATGGTTAGTGCTTGAGGGAATGAAGAACAGTAGGGAATGCCTCAAACTGATCTCCACCCCCTGGTTGGATTTGGAGGAGACATAGTGCATCCCATGGGAACAATTACACTCCCGGTAACAATAAGGACAGCCCCACAACAAATCACTTCATTGACGGATTTCCTGGTGGTCAATTGGCCATTAGTATACAATATCATACTAGGCTACCCCTCGCTCAATGCGGCTCGAGCCATAATGTCTACGTATCACCTAAAGATGAAATTCCCTATTCCGCACAGGACAAGGATGGTCAAGAGAGATCAAGCAGCATCCTGGAGTTGCTATGTGATGACATTAAAAGGTAAAACAGAAGCAAGGGATACCTTGACCTTAGAAGATCTGGAGGTGAGAGGTGAGTACCCTCAAATTAGTACATTGGATGATGACCTCACACGTATACCCATAAACGGTAATCAAGAGAAGTGCGTGCAGATCGAGAGTCGCCTACCTGAATGAATTCGTAGATGTGTTTGCCTGGTAGGTCGAAGATATGTCAAGGATTGACCCTGCAATCATAGAGCATAGGTTGCAGTAGACCCCAACCATAATCCTATAAAGCAGAAAAAAGAAGCTTCGCGATAGAGCGAATCAAGGCGATAGATGAAGAAGTGACAAAACTAGTACAAGCCAAATTCATTAGGGAGGTTCATTATCCACAGTGGTTGAGCAACATAGTTCTGGTAAAGAAACCGAATGGAAAGTGGCGGACATGTAGTGATTTCACGGACTTGAATAAGGCATGTTCGAAAGATAGATTTTCCCTTCCTCGAATCGATCAACTGGTGCACTCGACGTCTAGGCATGAGCTCCTGAGCTTTATGAATGCGTACTCAAGATATAATCAAATTCCAATGCATCGAGCTAACAAGGAAAAAACATCATTTGTCTCCGAAAGAGGGCTCTATTGCTACCGAATAATGCTCTTCGAGTTAGAGAATGCGAGGGCAACATATCAAAAGTTGGTGAATAAGATATTCAAAGACCAGCTTGGAAAAATGATGGAGGCCTATGTAGATGACATGTTGGTGAAAAGCTTAAAAGCGGGGGAGCACTATAAGGATCTGAAGGAAACATTCAAACTACTGCACAGGTATCAAATGAAATTGAATCCTTCAAAATGCATGTTTGGTGTCCCTTCAGGGAAATTTTTGGGCTTCATGGTGATGCATAGAAGGATAGAAGCCAATCCTGAAAAAATAAGGGAGTTGCTGGAGATGAAGGCCCCTTGAACGAAGAAGGAGATCCAAATCTTGATAAGAAGGATAGCCTCCCTCAGCAGGTTTGTCTCCCATTCGGGAGACAAAGGTTTACCCTTCTTCAAGGGATTTGAATTGGGGGAGAAGTAAAGTAAAGCCTTTAATCAGATCAAGCAGTTCCTTAGCTCCCCCCCCCTCCCCCCACTACTAATAAAGGCGAAAGCAAGAGAAGACCACTATCTATACGTGGCTTTGACTCCACATGCGATTAACTCGGTCTTAGTCAAAGAAGAAGAAAGGTAGCACAAACCCATATATTACACTAGCAAAGTGTTGAGCGGGGCCAAGAGGAATTACAGCACAACGAAAAAGGCAGCCTTCTCAATCATCTGTGCAGCTCAAAAGTTGAGACCCTACTTTCAAGCACATAAGATAATTGTTCTGACGAACTTACCGTTGAGACAGATCCTCTAGTAGCTAGAGAGTTCAGGAAGAATGATGACGTGGTCGATTGAGTTAGAGGAGTTCGACATACAATACCATCCAAAGCCTACTATTAAAGCTCAAGTAGTAGTTGACTTCACGGCCGAACAATCCTACGAAATGGCAGAGAGATCAGAAGTGTGGACATTGCATGTTGATAGGTCCTCTAATGCGACCAGAGAGGGGGTAGGGCTAATCCTCACGACATCAAACGATTTGGAGACATTATACGCATTGAAATTAGAGTTCTCAACAACAAAAAATGACGCCGAATATGAATCCCTGCTAGCGGGGCTATGCTTGGCGGAGGCACTGGGGGTAGGAATTCAGGTAGCAAGTGATTCCCAATTGGTGGCGGAGTAGGTGAAGGGAGAGTTTAAGGCTAGGGATTAGAAAATGAAGAAATACCTAGCCAAAGCCTAAGAACAAATCAAGGCATTCGCTCATTTTGATATAAAGCACATGCCACGAGTGGAGAACGCAAAGGCTGATGCGCTGGCAACATTAGCCTCAGCTATGAAGCCAAAATGGAAGAATGCCATCTACTTGGAGCGAGTCAGAAAACCTTCATACGAGGAGGTCAATGTTAACTTGGTGGTAGCTGAAGTCAATGAAGGGGAGTTGAGAGCTCCTCCCTCCTTGATGGATCCTTGCAAGAGGACAATAAAGAGTTTTTAAAGGTAAGGAGGAGGGCTAAAAAGTACACACTTATAGACTAAGATTTGTACAAGCGATCCCTAACACTTCCATACCTACGGTGCCTGAGTACCGAATAGGGAGAACATGTGCTAAGAGAAATTCATGAAAGAGTATGCGGAAAACATCTGGGCAGCAGAGCTCTACCCCATAAGGCCCCACGACAAAGGTTCAACTAGCCCATAATCAGGAACGACACAATTGAGTTGGCCAAACGGTGTGATAGGTGCCAACAGTGCGCAATAATACAACAAATGTCGTCCAGTTTTCTCTCCCCCCCTGACCAGTCCTTGCCTTTTCGTTTAATAGGAATTGGATATCTTGGGGCCACTACCTCAAGTGATGGGGCAAAGGAAATTTTTGTTGGTGGCGATCGATTACTTCACCAAAAGGGTAAAGGTTGAAGCCCTAGCTCACATAACCAAGCGAAACATCACCCAATTCATGTGGTCATCGGTGGTTTGCCAGTTTGGAATCCTATGGGCCATAGTCACGGACCATTGAAGATAGTTCGACAATGAGCGCTACAAGAAATTTTGTGCCAACCTATCCATAAAACTTCTATTTGCATCGGTTACGCATCCCCAGAGCAATAGTCAGGTGGAAAACATGACCCATACGATACTGCACAATTTTAGGACGCGACTCGAATCTTCATAGGGTAGATGGGTGGAAGAGCTCCCGTCCATAATCTGGGCATACCACACAACCCGACAAGCAGCAACAAGGGAAACTCCATTCATGCTTGTGTTTGGAGTAGAGGTTGTTATTCTTACTAAGGTGAGGATTCCCTCCTAGCAGAGGCAGCACTTTGACAAAAAGCGTAACATTAAAGAGCTTAGGGCGGAGAGAGACCTCCTAAAGGAGAGACAAGAGCAAGCACAAATGAGAGTTGTTGTGTACCAAAAAAAGATGGCAAGGTACTACAATACTCGCGTAAAAGTGTAAACGTTCCACTTAGGAGACTTGGTCCTCAAGAAAGTGCGAACAAGCCTAGCAGTCCTTGGGCCAAACAAGTTGAAGTCAAATTAGGAGGGACCATACTGAGTTGCAACAGAAATAAAGTTGGGAACATAAACGTTGGAGGACGTAGAGGGAAGGGAAATAAAAAACACATGGAACTCTAACATGTTGAAAAAATACTACTCTTGAAATTTCATTCCCTAAAATGTTGTACAACAGAATTGAAATCCCTACATTCATGATGTTGTACCACAGAAAAATTCAAAAGTACATTATCAATGCTAAATAAAACTACAAGATGGTCTATTCGATAATCAACCAGCTTTACTTCCTCATGCAACCTCCACCTCATCAAGTTTATCCTCCTCGTCCATTTCATCCCAGGACTCTAGACTTTCACCATCGTACCTGACTCGTTCTGAGTTATGCATCCAAGTGCAGAAGTGTCAAGTTGTATCAAGGATGAGTCCAGGATCGTATTCCACAGGGACCACTGAGTATCAAAGTATTTGCGAAAGTTTAGTGAAATCCTATTACTATAAAATGTAAGTTGAAAATATTTTTGGTCTTTTATGATTTTAAAAACAGTAAACAAAGAGGAAGATTGCTTGAGTAAACTATCAAAATAAGATTGAAATTTTATCAATTTTCCAAAAATGTAAATCTAATAATGCAATCAAACTAAATAGACTAACTGAAACAATTTTACCAAACACTCGGGTTACGGGTTCAACGTCTGTTTGCTTCCACCGTTTACTAATTTCCTAGGCATTAATAAGATGAAATTTTATTACTAAAGATCGAGTAAATTGGCTACATCCAAACGGAAGAAAATAAAAACTCTTATTAAGCATCAACTGAATTTTATGTAAAAATTAGTTGATTAAAATCCTAGATTAAATCAAGGTTTTGATGTGCCTATCGTCAACAACAAAACAAGAAATAAGAGCCAGCGATTTATCAACGATGCCTTCAATATTTGGTTTTAACCAAATAAAAGTTTAACCATAATTTCTTAGGAGAACTAATAAACCATGGAAAACGACATTGACCCACAACCTGAGTTACCAAACTTAGCCACTCATGCTCACAATACACAATTTCCAAGTCAAATTATTTCCACGGTGGCTCACTGCATCAATAAAACGAAAAACCATAAGAAAAATACAAACTTTGATAAAACCGAACCTAATCTAAATTAAGTTTCAACAAAAAAATAAAAATAAATCTTGAACAAAAAAACACATGTCCAACTAATTTAATTTTCCAAAGGCAAAAACAACTTAACAATTATTTAAAATCTAAAATAAACCTTAATACTAATTTAACCATGTCCAACTTTCAATACAAAAAAGTAAATAAATAAATAAATAAAAGAAAGAGATAGAAAAAAAAAAAAAAAAAAAGATAGCGAGAGCCATGGGAGTTGCAGTTGGAGTGGTGCTCGGCTAGCCTGGCTGTGCTATGGAGGAGCTTCTGGGGTCTTCAAAGCTCTGCTGCTGCTGCTGCTATTGCAAATGCTGGTGTGGGCTTTGGCTGGTACTATGGAGGGGCTGGAGATGGAGCTTCGGTTGCTGCAGAGGGAAGCCTCGAGCTTTGGTTTCTAGCAAGCTGTTGGAGAAGAGCCGCTGTTGTGGTGGCCGAGAAGTTGGTGTTGTGCTGTGGCCGCAAGGGGTCTGCTGGTGGCTGGTGCTCGAGATGCTAAGGGAGTTGGAGCTGCTAGTGTTTTGCAGAGGATGAGGTAGTGTTGTGGCTGGAGCAGAGAATAGAGAAAAGAGAAAAAGAGAGCGAGAACAGAAGGACAGAAAGTAAACCAAGAAGAAGGAAAAGATAAAGAGAAAGGGAATCGGAAGAAGGGAGAAGAGGAGGAAAGCCCTCGGGTTGCATAGGAAAAAAGGGGAAGAAGAAGAAGAATTTAAAAGAGATTGGGGGAAGCCCTAGACCCGATTTAGCCAACCCGACCCAGCCTGCATGGCCGGGTCACATTTTTGCTCTCTGTTCACCTCAAAATTTGACCCTTATGAAGCCAGTGTCTCACAAAACTCAAAACACAAAAGTTGTAGATAATCCTTTCCTATTTCTACAAAAATTTGAATCGCCTCAATCAGACTTCAGAAGGAAAAGTTATGCACAAAATACGAACAGGTGTTGGTTTTGATTCCCATGACTTTTCCTGCAACAAAAAATTATCAAAAACTCATAAATTGCACAATAAAACTCAAGAATGATAATTTCGGCACTTTATTAAAATATTGGAAAATTTTGGACATTTAATTAAAAATATACGCAGTAAAGATCGGGTTAAAGTGCCCAATTACGCAATTTGCACGCATAATCAGTACCCATGCGAGCACACACCAACTAGAGAAAGGTTAGGGTGCATTGTCCTGACCTCCTCTCGACACCTCCTAAAGCCAACACGAGAGGTCTTGGAGATGTCAAAGATGAACATTTCAAAATCTTTGTACTTTTCTACCATGACTTTAGCAACATCAGCAGTAGTAGTAGCAGCGGGAATCTCCTCCCTTCAGATCTTCTCTACTTCCTCCCAGTGTGCCCTCTCGCGGAGTTCGGCTTCGTGGAGCTCATTCTAAACAACTACATACTTATCTCTGGCTTCCAAGGTTTGCCGGTACATCTCTGTTACCTTCTCCTCCTGAGCCAGAACCATGGTCACCAGTTGAGAACAACAAAAGGATAGAAGGAGTTAAAATCAATAAAAAGAAAAGGGGCGCCAACAAACACACAGGTTCCAGAGGTACCTGGTACGTAGTATGTCATATATTCGCAAGCAAGTGATCCAGAAGGGAACACTGAGCTACCACTAGATCCTTCACATGAACGCACTACACAGTGTAGGACCAGAACGAGTCGGCTCATGAAAGTTGGCCACGCTAAAAATTACCGAACTAGGTGCATTCGATGCAATAGGGGGCTCCCCCTCGGCTACAGGAACTGCCTCCCTCTAGGAAGACTCCCCTTCAAGTTCCCTCCTTTTCTTCTAGCTTCTGCTCGATCTTTGCTTCTTTGCCTCACCTATTAGGGACTCATACTTGTTGAAGTCCATGTCTGCAGAAAGAGAGAAAGAGAAAGAGAGGAAGATAAGGGCACAAAGAACTACTAGGATATACAAATATACACATCATGAGATCAAGGTTAAGATAATACTTGGAGAAGTGAGGTTGAGCCCACACTGCACAAGGACTCACTCCTTGAGCTACTCCTCATGAGGGACAATCCCCTGCCAACCAATAGCTCGCAAGTCTTTAAGGATGGCCTACTCAGAGGGAGATAGCATGGGGGGTATATGACGCACCAGAGTTAAAAGAAAAAGAAGAAAGAGGTAAGCAACAAGTACCTACACACAACTCATGCATACACAATAAGTAAAGAAGGAAAAGAGAATGTCACCATTGAGAGAAGTAGACCAAACGCAAGGCTCGGGATAGTTTAACTCCCTAGATGCAAAAAAGTAGCGGGACTTCCAATTGTGAATGGAAGAGCTACCCTGAGTGAATAGCTTATAGCCGGGCAAGGAGTTGAAGTACAGTTCCTTCTCTACAGAGTGCGTCCTCATCTGGAAACAGCTTCGAAAGAGAGGCACCGTGGGTTGTTGACCTCATTGGAGCAGGAGAACAACAAAACACACCAACGATAGGTACAAGTTGGGTACAAGTTGTGAGGGGGTTATGCGATAAAAGTGTAACACATTAGAGATGAAAGGGTAAAAATGTAGCCTAAGTCCCAAGTCAAGATAGTCGGTATATACACAGATTTCATTGGGACCCGGGTTGAGAGCAGACTCAAAGCTGGTAGGTAACCTAATGTTAATGTTTGAAGGGATAGCAAAGAAGCGACAAACATTTTGTATATCTAGGGGAGAAAGATCACATAGAGCACTCCTCACAGTGATTGGAGTCTTGGCTTGAGGTATCGAAGACTTCATGAGAAAATCAGAGTGCGAAACAAACAAGGCAAACAACTTACACTATTATATAAATTGGACCAACCGAAAAAAAACCTTCCACAAGAACATGAAAGCTACTATGCAAAGGTGGATCAACGAGGCAAACTTTTACAAGAACACTGAAGAACAAAGGAAAAACAAACATACAATGTCAAAAACAAACAGAATAAAGCAACCAACATAAAGGCAAGAGGAGAGCGTACTTAGCAGACAGAAGGGGACCCTTTGGGTGAGATGAGGAGCAAAAGAGCGAGCCCACGTCTTTTATAGACAAAACCTACACGAATCCCCAAAATGTTAGCATCCCGAGGAGGCGGGATCTCATTAATCCGGGTGTATGTATCAAGGGAAAGAAATCTAATCCCCGTACATTCGCTGTCATGGTGCCAATTCTAATAAGTCTTGATTCTCTCGAGGTATGGCACAATTAACAAGAGATTATAAAATCTTGTAGGGGCGGCGAACGTTAGAGAAGGACTCCAATGTCACATTATAGCGGCCAAACTGACAAGAAATAATGGAGAGGTTAGAAGGGAGCCTAATAAATAAGTACAACTCATCGGGCAAACAAGGCCCACTGATGAGCACAGCTTGTGAGGCCACACAATAGCCCAATAAATGAACACTAGTCATTAGGCAGAACAAGGCCTAACTAACGAGCACAGCTCGTGAGGCCACGCAACAGCCCAATAAATGAGCACAACTCATTAGGCAAATAGGACCCAACTAACAAGCAACGCTTGCGAGGCCAGAAGAACGCAAAGACAAATGATCACCACTCAAATAGGCAAGGAAGACTAAATTGACAAGCGCAGCCCGTGAGGCCGCAAAGTACATCAACAAAATGCCACGAAGAGCATCTCAGCAAACATAGCTCGGCAAAAAATGCTAGTAAGAGTAGCTCGGCCAAAACAGCTTAGCAAGAAATTTTGTGAAGGACAGCTCAGTAGAAATAGCTCGGCAAAAAAATGCCACGAAGAGCAGCTCAGCCAAAAATGCCACAAAGAGTAGCTCAGCAGAAATAGCCCGGTAAGACATACTGCAAAGAGCAGCTTGATAGAAATGGTTCGAAAAGAAATGCCATTAAGGACAGCTCAGCAAGAAATGCCACGATAAGTAGCTCGGCACAAACAACTCGGTAGAAATGGTTCGACAAGAAATGCCACTAAGGGCAGCTTGGCCAAAATAGCTCGACAAGAAATGCCACGACGAGTAGCTCAGCACAAATGGCTCGGTAAAAAATACCACAAAGAGAAGCTTGGCAAAAACAGCTCGACAAGAAATGCTACTAAGGGCAACTTGGCCAAAACAGTTCGGCAAAAGCAACTCGGCAATAAACACCCAAGAACACAACTCGGCAGAGAAAGGCTTGGTAGGAGTTACTGCGAAGAATGGCCCGGTAAGAACATCTTAGCCGAATCCCCTGAACATCGACTCAGAAAATATCGGCTCGGACCAACCGAACCCTTGCATCATTAGCCCATAAAAAAAGCAACTCGACATGCGAACCAGTTCAGCAAAGCTGGATGAGAGCCCATGTAATACCCCAACCCCGAAGGGTCTGGGATATTTACCTTTTACTATTGATTTACAGCAGAAGTAAACAAACTCAATTATTATTAAACCAGAGCGCTAATTATCCATATTACAATCATTTATTTCAAAAGAATAAAAATTACACAAGTATAAATATCTGGCATCATACTAATATTTCTAATCAATCTTTATTTTTCTATCCCCACCCACATGCTTACTAAGCCTGATTTCCGACATGCCTTTCAGAATTGTCTGAAATAAAAATATGATTGAAGTTAGACGACACTCAATAAGTGAATAAAATTATTATTAGTATATGGACAAAATGAGCTTTTTAAAAATTTCGTAAAACAATAGTTAATACTATAACTTCAAAAATTCTTCTAGAATAAATATAAATTTAAAAATTTCTGCATAAAACTTTTGTCATCAATTACAAAAGTAAAAATTTATAATCATATATTATAACTGTTAAATTAAACTTTTAACTTTAAAACTGTAAAAATATTTAATGATCATTTTCATGTAAATTTACACTTTTCCTTCAAATCATCAATAACTTTGTACACGTAATTAAATATGTATAAACATATATTGAAACAATCACCCTTAGGCCTGTTTGTCGTAAGTCATGTTTACCCCCATGACTGGATTGTGTGGTCCGAAGACTGGACTTAGCTGACTGGCCGACCAAACTAAATCAACGTACGTAAACATTAAGTGAGATTTTCCTTATTAAGTCCTTGTCCGGAACCAGGTGTGCATTAAGGAGAAATCCACTAACATAAATAACCACTCTGTAAACAGTGTGGGTGCACTCTGATCCGTTTAAACTTTAAACTGCGGTACCGAGCATCTGTAACTTTAAACTTACTTTGCCATAAGGGGTTTCAAAATCATCTTATTATAATTTATGCAATTTAAAATAATCTCATGAAAATCTCATCTTTACTCATATTTTCATGAAAAATGTAACGTAAAAATAAACTCATGCCACACAATTTTTGTGTTAAAAATATATATAATTTTTTTAATAGAAAGAAATGCTGAAAATTTACTCGAGGAGATTAGAACATTTCTTAACCAAAAAATAGATGCAAGTATATTAAAGATAGAACTGGTATAATTAAATATCCATAAAAATAAACTCATAGAAATTTTGTGAAACTAGCTAACATAATTGAAATTTACTTATAAAATAAACTTGGGTATGAATTTTAAATAATAAAAAAAACTAACATAATCAAATTTACTTACCTCTTCTTTTACCTTGCGCTACGAATACAAAGAAGCGTAGAGAACTCCGCCAGAAGCGTCATGGTAGCTTTGGATCGTCGATCCGGCGACTGGTGGGGCCAGAAATGAAGAGAGAAGGGAGAGAGAGTCGTAGGAGATAGAGAGGAGAGAGAGCAACGAGAGAAAATGAGAAATATCTCGGTTTCCTGCCTTTTATAGGGCTAGGTTGGTCAACGAGCCCTTCACAAAATTCGTCGACGAGACCCTGTGTTCATCGACAAAATTCAAAGCACCCCGAACCGTCTCTCGGTATTTTCTCATCGACGAAGCCCTGTGTTTGTTGATGAAATTCTAAAGACCTTCGTCGATGAGACCCTGTGTTCGTGGACGAAGCCTGGCAAAATCCTTCTGCTTCTATTTCTATTTTCTCTCCCTCTTATTATTAAAAACGCTATTATTCTTCGGGTCACTACATTCTCTCCTCCTTATAAAATTTCATCCTCAAAATTTATTATCTGAATCTTTATCTATATTCTCCATCTTCCAATAAAGAAAAGGGTCTACTTATTTTATTACCTGCCCTCACTTATGGCGGAGGAATACCGTGGTTACATGGGTGGTTCTGGGAGAATACAATCATAAAAGAAAATCTCTCCCAAAACAAAATACTATCTACTAACCATAATTAATACACGTACCTGCAAAAGAAAATTTATATAACCATTATACTTTACCTGAGTATTTCTATACCTCTAAGAACAATTGTGGGTATCTCTGTCTAATCTGCTCCTCAAGCTCCCAAGAAGCTTCCTCTATGCCGTGATTCCTCCACAAAACTTTAACTAACTGTATCTCTTTAGTACGTAAAGTCTAAACCTTCCTGTCCAAGATCTGTACTGGTACTTCTTCGTATGCCAATGAATCCTTAAGCTCTATCTCTGCATAGCTAATGATGTGAGATGGGTCTAGGACGTATTTTCGTAACATAGCAACATGAAACAAGTCATGAATACGAGCCAAAGCTGGCGGCAAAGCTAGCCTGTAGGCAACTGACCCAATTCTCTCAAGTATCTCAAAAGGGCCAATATATCTAAGGCTCAACTTCCCTTCTTTTCAAACCTCATAACTCCTTTCAGAGGAGCTATTCTCCGAAAAACAAGATCACCTACTCCAAATTTCAGTTCCCGGCTGCGAGTATCTGCATAACTTTTCTACTGATCCTGTAACGAATAAATCAGACTTTATCACCTGCCTGCTGAATTATCTCTGGACCCAAAACTCACCTTTCGCCTACCTTATCCCAGAAAAGAGGAGATCTACATCTCCTACCATACAATGCCTCGTAGGGTACCATGCCGATGCTTGCCTGATAATTGTTATTATAAACAAATTCAACTAACGGCAAAAACTGACTCCAGCTACCACCAAAGTCTAGTAAGCAAGCACGAAGCATATCCTCTAATACCTGGATGGTTTTCTCTATCTGACCATCGGTCTAAGGGTGAAAAGTTGTGCTAAATGCTAACTGAGTCCCTAGTGCCTCCTACAAACTCCTCCAGAACCATGACGTAAAACGTGGATCACAATTTGAGACTATGGATACTGGCACTCCATGGGATCGAACAATCTCCTGTATGTATATCTCTGCTAACCTACTCATAGGGTAGCTGACCTTAATAGGCAGAAAATGCACTGTCTTTGTCAATTTATCAACTATCACCCATATGGCATTCTGATTATGCAACGCTGGCAACAGCCCAGTAATAAAATCCATAGATATGTGGTCCCACTTCCACTTGGGAATGTAAAGTGGCTATAACTGACCAGCTGGCCTTTGGTGCTCAGCCATAACCTGCTGGCATGTCAAACACTGCTGCACAAACTATGCTATCTCCCTCTTTATGCCACTCCACCAGAAAGAATCTCGCAAATTCCTATACATTTTCGTACTGCCAGGATGAACAGTGTATAGGGACCTATGTGCCTCCTCTAAAATCGTCCTCCTTATACTGTCATCTGCAGGCATACATAATCTAGTGCGGAATCTCAGAGCTCCATCATCAAAAATACTAAACTCCTCCCCTTGACCATCCTGAACTTTGACTATCACCTCCACTAACTTTGGATCATCTCTCTGAGCAGCTTTAATCTTCTCATACAACGTGGGTTGTACAACCAAACTGGCCATAAGTGCCTGAGGATCATCCTCCACTAGCTCCAAACTGAGTCTTTCCAAGTCCATCTGAATCTGATGCTGAACTACTGCTGCTAACTGTGCTGTGTCTCCTGATTTACGGCTCAGTGCATCAGCTACCACATTTGCTTTATCCGGGTGATAACTGATGGCGCAGTCATAATCCTTGATGAGTTCTAACCACCTCCTCTGCCACATGTTCAGCTCTTTCTGCGTAAAGATATATTTTAGGCTTTTATGATTAGAAAATATCTTGCACATTTCACCATAAAGGTAATGTCTCCAGATCTTCAATGCATGTACCATCGCAGCCAATTCTAAATCATGGGTAGGGTAGTTCTTCTCATATTCTTTCAACTACCTGGACGCATATGCCACCACCCAACCATGCTGCATCAGCACACAACCAAGCCCTTTCAAGGACGCGTCACTGTAAATAACATAACCATCGCCACCAGATGGAATCGTAAAAACTGGTGCAGTGACGAGCCGCTGCTTTAATTCCTGAAAGCTTTGCTCGCACTCTTCATCCCACACAAACCTGGCATTTTTCCTAGTCAACCGTGTAAAAGGACCTAACAAGGCTGAAAAACCCTCAACAAAACGAAGATAATAACCTGCCAGTCTTAAGAAACTCCTGATTTCCTACACATTTCTCGGCCTAGCCCAATTTACCACTGCGTCAATCTTGCTGGGATCCACTGCAATACCATCCCCTGAGATCACGTGACCTAAAAATGCCACCTTTTCTAGCCAGAATTCATACTTGCTAAATTTAGCATAAAGCTTCTCCTCCCTGAGAGTCTGCAACACCTGCCTCAAATACAACTCATGCTCCTCAAAACTCCTCGAGTACACCATTATATCATCAATGAAGACTACTACAAACTGATCTAGATACTGGTGAAAAACTCTGTTCATCAAGTCCATGAACACAGCCGGGGCATTCGTCAGCCCAAACGGCATAATGAGGAACTCGTAGTGTCCATACCTGGTCCTGAAGGCTGTCTTCGCGACATCCTCCGCTTTTACTCTCACTTGATGATACCCGGATCTGAGGTCAATCTTGGAACATACCCTAGTCCCCTGAAGCTGATCAAACAAATTGTCTATACGGGGTAGAGGATATTTATTTTTGATAGTAACTTTCTTTATCTCCCTGTAATCAATGCACATCCTCATGGACCCGTCTTTCTTCTTTAGGAACAACACTGGAGCTCCCCATGGTGATACACTGGGTCGTATAAACCCTTTATTCAACAAATCCTACAACTGCTCCTTTAATTCTCCCAACTCAGTTGGAGCCATACGATACGGAACCTTAGAGATCGGTGCCGTACCCTGAAGTAAATCTATAAGGAAATCTACCTCGCGCACAGGAGGTAACCCTGGTAGCTCCTCTGGAAAAACATCTAGAAACTCTCGCACCACTGAAGTGCTGTCAATCTTCAATTCATTTTCAAATGCTTCTTTCACAAAAGCTATAAACCCCTGACCTCCGTCCCGAAGTAATCTGCTCACCTGCACGGCAGACACCAGCTGTGTTGGAGCACGTACCCGTGAACCAACGAATCTGAATTCCTGCTCTCCAAGAGGTCCGAAAATTACTTCTTTTTAGAAGCAATCAATGCTAGCATGATTGGCAGCCAACCAATCTATACTCAGTATTATATCAAACACACACATATCAAGTACAATAAGATCTGCTGGTAATACTTTTCCCTGAATCTCTATCGGATAGCCTTTAAGTACCCTCTGACATCTGATCTCTGACCCTGACGGTGTAGCTACCGACAGTACTATATCTAATGACTGGGTCTCACTCTTAGATAATTTAACATAATATGCAGAAATGAAAGAATGAGTAGCACCTGAGTCAAAAAGAACAATAACTGGGTATGATAAAAATGGTAAATATACCTATCACCACATCCGTAGCAGCCTCTGCATCACCTGGGGTCAGGGCATAAACTCGCGCTGGAACTACATTCCTCTACTGGCCACCCCGAGACACCTGATGTCCTCCCCTAGCTGCCCGGTGTCCTCCCTGATAAGGCTTGGGTGTTGGGACCTAGTCCTGCTGACCCGGACAATCACGCATCATGTGACCTAGTCTCCCACAACGATAACATATGCCTCTACCTGCCCGGCACTCTCCCAAATGATGTCTCCCACATGTCTGACAAACTGGGTAAGTCTGCGCACCTTGGTTCTCACAAGGTCCCGCAATCAGCCTCTGGTCACCCCTATCACGACCACCTCTCCATGGACTCCTACTAGTGCCAGCCTGGAAACCCTGAGGTTCAGGCCTCTTCCTCTGACTCTGAGCTGCCACACCTCTCTGAATGTCACTCTTAATAATCGCAGCTCTGTCTACAACATCTTTGAATGTCTGAGCCCTGAAACCTATCACCTGCTCAAACAGATTCTGCCTCAATCCCTCTTCAAACTTCCTCGCCTTCTTTTCTTCATCTGGTGCTAAATACGAAGCAAAACGCGACAACTCGACAAACCGAGTCGCGTACTGAGATACAGTCATCTACCCCTGTACTAAATGCAAAAACTCTGCAGCTTTCACACTCCAAATGATAGCAAGGAAATACCGCTTGAAGAACATATCCTTGAATCGGTCCCACGTCACTGGAACTGGGACCGGACTCTACTCCTCTATCAGACGCACTGCTCTCCACCAATGCTTCGCCTCTCCTGTCAACTTAAATGTGGCGAATGCTACCTTCTGCTCGTCCGTACATGGAAGCACTGTCAATGTCTCCTCAATATCCTGGACCCAATTCTCAGGTACAATCGGGTCATCTCCTCCAGCAAAGGATGGGGGTTTCATACGTGTAAACTGCTCTATCCAACAGCCACACTCCTTAGAACTCCTAGCCATCTCAGCCATCACCTGCTGAGTGACACTGCGCAATACAGCATCTGAGTCTCCTCCACCCATGCTGGAAGGACCTGCTCCATCCCTAGATCCATCCTGAAAACAAGAAACACACTTAAGCATCTTATCCCCTATAAGGACCTATCCTATACCAACTCACAATTAATTAGCTTCCCTATCTCTACCCAATATTTAGTTCTATCACCTAGACACACGACCCGACAATAGTTTACTATGATTTTCCAGAAATCGTCACCCCAGGAAAAGCACAGAAACCACTATGGAAATCTTGTACCCAAATACAAAACAAACCTCAATTCCTTTTTCCTATACTCTGGTATTGCTTCTGCTGCACTCTAAAGTCTACAGAACCTAGCAAACCTAGGCTCTGATACCAAACTGTAACAACCTGCTTAATTAACTGATTTTTTTTTTCACTATAATAATTATCATACTCTGATACCATAACATTATCCTAAGCAGCGAGAAGCATAATCATATAAACAAAACCTAAACCATTACATACAATACCAGAGTTCTGAAATGTTTTGCAAAATATACAACATAACTCTATCCCCAAAAATTGCCCTCAACTAGCTAGGGTAATACAAAAATGCTCCCAACAAATGATACTCACTCTTTGTCAGGGCACTACTGAAGCCCTTCTATTTGCGAGCCTGATCTGCTCGCCTACCTCGATCACCTAAAAAATATATCAACACTGGGATGAGCCAACGCTCAGTAAGAGAAAATATGTTATTACTAGTGTGTGGAAAATGAGCTACTACATATCATGAAATCTGTTTCATACAAACATGAATAACTGAGTACAAAAGTACAGTACAAATAATAAAACACACCACCCCTTTTCCCTATTGCTTAACATATCAGTATTATGGTTATAATTCAAAATACTTCTAGTGTATATAGTAGGATCCCTGTTTCTGTAAATCAATACGTAAGTAATAGTAACTGAAATTGTTCCCTATGGCTATCTGTGTCATGACATGCCCCTCATGACGAGGTTGTGCGGCCCGTAGGCTGGATTTACCCTGACTGGCCAACCAGGAATAAATCACTGAACTCCATCAGTCAACCTGCCCACCTCAACCTATATCAGGATGGGGAGCCTAACCTCTTCAAGGGCCTAGGTGGTCAACCGTACCACGTATATCTGGATAGGTGGTTGCACTCATATAGTAACATAACATCTGTAGCAACGGTACTGTGCTCTGTAGCTGCAAGACCAACAGGGTCTGAGTATAATATATTTCTATATACATGTCTATCTAATTTACCATGATTCTAAAGTACTGAAATAACCATGATACTGCATAACGTACTGAAATCTGAATAATCATAACATGGAACTGCATATTCATAATACTGGAATTCGTGTTATCATGGTACTGAAATTTATAAGATCATGGTACTGAAATATCGTAAAATCATGGTATTGAAATTCGTATAGTCATGGTACCAAAATGCGTATATTCATAATACTGAAATTCGTAAAATCATGAAACTAAATTCATAAACATATCCCCATACCATATACATAATCATAAGCCACACTATACTAAAATACATAATTTTCGTAAATAAATAAACTACATAATATTTAGAACTTTCCTAACATAGCATATTTCCCTTACCTTAACTTCGAAAAACCCCTACTGTACTCTAACCTAATACCCGCAGGACCTCCTACAAAACACCCTGAAACCAACATATGGCAAAACTAAACATCAATATTTTTCTACCTACATCATTTCCTATAACTGCCATGAGGCCAAAAAATGGCTAAAAGGGTTTACCCTGAATTTGGGATGATTTCCAACTCTGATTTCCCGATGATCCGCTCCTGTAAAAGCATAAAGAACTCCGCCAGGAGCGTTGTGGTAGCTTCAAATCGTTGATCCGGCGACTGGTAGGGTCGAAAATGAAGAGAGAAGGGAGAGAGTGGTAGGAGAGAGAGAGAGGAGAGAGAGAGCAGCAAGAGAAAATGAGAAATATCTCGGTTTCCCCCCTTTTATAGGGCCAGGTTCGTCGACGAGCCACGTCACTTCGTCGATGAGCCCTTCACAAAATTCGTCGACGAGACCCCGTGTTCGCCGACGAAATTCAGAGCACCCCGAACCATCTCTCGGTATTTTCTCGTCGACAGAGCCCTGTGTTCGTCGACGAAATTCTGAAGACTTTCGTCGATGAGACCCTGTGTTCATCGACGAAGCCTGAAAATTTTCTGAAATTATGATTATTTAATATTTTCTCCAAATTACAATGTCGTCGACGAACGCGGAGCATTCGTCAATGAAGTCTACGACCTCCTTCTGTTTATGTTTCTATTTTCTCTCCCTCTTATTATTAAAAACACTATTATTTTTCGGGTCACTACAACTTCGACCTTGCTTTCTCATGTATGAGTCCTGAAATTTCATTACTCACACAAATATATTAAATTTCACTTGTTTGTTAGTATCAAAACAAGATAACAAGATTTTAAACCTTGTAAGGCTAACAACCTCTCTATAAAAGAAATAAACTAATATCAGTGTGTGGCAATATGAGTATTTTTGTATTATACATATAACAGTACATAAATTATACTTGATAAACCTGTCTATATCATATCCGGGAAATATAATTTATCATAACATGGTATAACATACTGAATGTCTATACATATAAATCATCTCATATAACTATACATGAAAAATACCCTAGATGAATAGTTAGTTAGTGTCATGTCTTACCCCCACTTAACTGGGTTGTACGGCCCGAAGGCAGGACCTAGCAATGGTTGGCCGACCACGCTAGATCAACAAAAGTCTGTAAGTATGATGGGTCTGCCCCTCTTGATCTGGATACTAAAGGGACGCCTACACTATAATATAACCACATCGACTGTCGATCTCCCATTACCCCTTACAGCAAGCGGTAGCACTAACGTATACATGATCGTAATCATATAGCTACGGTACAGTGCTTTGTTAAAACCTAAAGCAAGCCAACCAGGTTCCAATAACATATAATATATTTCCAAATAACGATACATGACTATTTCATAATAATATTTGTCATGTTATTATTTTCATAAAACTTTGCATAACATATTATATAAAATTCACGGCCCTTACGCCAACATTTTGTATCTTGTAAATCACGGCCCTTACGCTGGTATAGCATATCATAAAAACCCTCGGCCCTTATGCTGGTATTTCATATAAAACATCGGCCCTTACGCCGGCATATCATATAAACCCTTAGTTTGAAAAATCCATATATCATTTTATTATTTCCCTGAAAGCGGTAATAACATACTTATTTTGTAAACTTATTTCATCATCATAATTTCCACGATAAAGGTTACTCATGCCACACAAAAAAAGTAAATATTCAGAACATAAAATATGTTCTAAAATCATATTTCTGATATTATACATGAAAACCATATTTTTGATCAACAGCATTATATCCAACATAATCCTAGAGTATACATATTTACCTAAAATAAAATGCTATAAAATAGTAAATATATTTTCATAAAATAACTGAATTAGTTTATCCCATTACCTGTGTAACAACCTGATTTTATTACCATATATTTTTTGTTTTTTTTCAAGTGAATATATATGTACTGTGAAATTTCACTGCTCTAATACCCTTTAATATAAATCAAACTATTATCAAGGTCCAGATAGGACCCATGGAATCTGAGACACAACAATAACCTAAGTAGCGAAAAGCTAAATTCATAAAACCATAACCACACACACACACACACATATATAATACCAAAGTGTCAGAGGATTCCCCAAAATACACACACACAATTATTTCCAAAAATACCCTCAAGTGAAACTAGGGCTATACAGTACAGTAGCCCCCTATATCTGCAAACCTAATCTGCTCGCCTAACTAGTTCACCTGAAAAATGGTAAATCACTGGGATGAGACAACGCTCAGTAAGAAGAAATATGCTATTGCTAGTGTGTGACAAATGAGTTACATATTCGAAAAAATCGATTTCGATATACTGTAGATAACTGAATCTGAGAAAATATGTGAAAATAGCGTACTGCTTAGTTCATATATGTGATACGTAACATGACTATTTCTAGAATTTTTTTTATTCATAATACTTCCAATATTCATAAGTACATCCATTGTTTCTATAAACCTTATTATACATATAATAATTAATAAAAATTCCTTGGATGGTTGTATGTCATGATTTAACCCCTAATGACAGGGTTGTGTGGCCCGTAGGCGAGACTTATCACTAGCTGGCCTATCAGGATAAATCACTATACTCTGAAAGTCAGATCAGCCTCCTCAACCCTAATTGACGGGGAGCCTGTCCATAATATAGGCACGATCGACTACTATAAATCCACATACTATCTGAGTTATGTGGTTGCACTCTGAACTGTAAATAGCTACGGTACCGTGCTCTGTAAACTGATCAGTAATGGTCCATCAAAGTCTGATACTATATAATACATTTCTATATAAAATCTATCCGTTTTACCATGATTTTGTATCAACTGTAATAACCATGACGATGTAATAAACTGTATTTCTGTATCAACTGTATTTCTGTATGTCATGATTCTATGATCTGTATATCATGGTTCTGTAAAACTGTATAATTATGGTATTATGAAAACTGTAAAACATCTTCCTGTCTGTATATACTGTAAATCGTGAAACTATAGAGACTGTATTTTTGAATAAAATAGTATATTTGTATAAACTGAATATCTGTATAAAATTGTATATCTGAATAGTTGTAATTCTGTAATTTAAAATTGTTTATTCTCTAAAAAATAATTTTATAAATCTATATACTCGTAATTTTGTAAAGATTGCGTAGAACATTGTACTATACCATTATTTCTCATGCCACACAAGTAAATAATACTCATTAACCATAATCAATAAAATTGTATAATTCCTGCTCTAGAAGACCCATAAACAAATACTATATTTTTCTGGTAAAAATAACTGATTCACTAGCATAGCATATTCCCCTTACCTGATTACTGGAAAGCCCCTAATATGACTGGTCATACACTCGCAGGGTTTCCTGATCAATACCCTAAAAATAACATCCCCCAGAACAAAATTTCAGTTTTTTTTTTACGACTATATTTTCTATAACTGTAAGTAAGCCAAATTCTGAATAAATTCTTACCCTGAACTTGGGATGGAATTCAAGTTAATCCCACCAACGATCCACTCTAGCTGACTTGAAGAGAACTTTTCCAGGAGTGTCATGGCGAATTCAGATCATTGATCCAGCAAGAATCCGGCCCAGAAACTTAGAGAGAAACGGGTAAGTATGAAGAGGAGAGAGAGAGAGAGAGAGAGAGAGAGAGAGAGGGTTTCTATGTGAAATTTTTGTTACAAAAATCGAGTTAGAGTTATTTATACACTGGCCTTCGTCAAAGAGACACGTGACCTCGTCGACGAGGTCACAAAGGAAGTTCGTCGACGATGCTTATTCTTCGTCAACGAAATTCAGGACTGAAAAATAGTCTCTCGATATTTTCTCGTCGATGAAAGACGCCCCCGTCGATGAGCCTAATAAGTCACTTCGTTGACGAGACCCCTATTGAATTTCATTTACACTTTCTTTTATCTCCTTTCTCTATATTATTTAAATATCATAATTATTTGGGTTGTTACATTCTCCCTTCTTTATAAAAATTTTATCCTCGAAATATACTATCCATATGATTCACCATCCTTTGAAGAAAACCGTCTACTCATTTTATTATTTACCCTCACTTGTGGCAGAGGAAATACCGTGGTTACATTCTGAGTTATGGGAGATTACAACTATACTTATAAAAGAAAAATTCTCCCAAAAACTAAAAAAAAAAAAACTCTACCTATCCGATACTCTATATTACAGTTACACCTTCATTACACTATACTAAACAAAAGAAAATTATCATTAATTTAACTTACAAATCACTGTTGTATCCTACAAAACAGGTGTGGGTATTTCTGTCTAATTTCATCTTCAAACTCCCAAAAAACTTCTTCTACCACATGATTCATTCACAGGACTTTTACTAGTGGTATCTTCTTACTACGCAATTACTGTTTTTTTCTATCTAAGATTTGCACTAGAGCTTCCTCATATGATAGAGCATCACTGAATTCTAATTCTGCGTAACTGATAATATAGGAAGGATCTGGGACGTATTTTTTTAACATAGAAATATGAAATATGCCATGTATTATGAATAGAGCTGGTGGTAAAGTTAGCCGATAGGCCACTGACCCAATCTTCTTAAGTATCTCAAATGGGCCAATAAACCTAGGGCTCAACTTACCTTTCTTCCCAAACCTCATAACTCCCTTCAGTGGTGCTATTTTCAAAAATACATGGTCACCCACTTCAAATTTCAATTCTCGACAGCGAGTATCTGCATAACTTTTCCCCCGACTCTATGCTGCACTAATTGTATCTCGAATAAGTTGGACTTTATCATACGCCTGCTGCACTATTTCTGGCTCCAAAACTCGCCTTTCTGCTAACTCATCTCAGCATAAAAGAGAACGACACCTCCTACCATAAAGTGTTTCATAAGTGTCATACCTATGCTAGCCTGATAGTTGTTATTGTAGGCAAACTCCACTAGTGGCAAATACTGGGTCCAGCTACCCTCAAAATCCAATACACACGCTCGCAACATATTTTCAAGTACCTGGATCGTTCTCTCTGTCTGACCATCTGTCTGAGGATGGAAAGCGGTGCTGAATACTAACTATGACCCCAAAGCCTCTTACAAGCTCTTCCAGAACCGTGATGTGAAGCGTGGATCGCGGCCTAAGACTATAGATACCGGCACTCCATGGGGTCGAACAATCTCCTGAATGAAAATCTCTGTCAATCTATTCATAGGGTAACTAACTTTAATAAGTAGAAAGTAAGTTGTTTTCATCAGCCGATCAACAACTACCTGGATGGAATTCTAACCATGTGGCGCCGGCGATAGCCTAATAACAAAATACATGGATATGTTGTCTCATTTCCACTTAGGGATGTAGAGTGGTTGCAACTGCCCTGCCAGCCTCTGGTGCTCAGCCTTAACCTGCTGACATGTCAAGCACTGCTGCACAAATTTGGCAATCTCTCTCTTCATGCCACTCCACCAAAAATACTCTCGCAGATCCTTGTACATTTTAGTACTACCAGGATGAACCATATATAAAGATCTGTGAGCCTCCTCTAGAATCGTTCTCCTGATATCATCATCTGCAGACACACACAACCTGGTATGGAACCTCAAAGCCCCGTCATCAGAAATGCTGAACTCCTCTCTCTGACCATCCTGTACTCTAACTATCATCTCTGCCAATTCTGGGTCATTTTCTTGAGTGGCTTTAATCTTTTCATATAACGTAAGCTGCACAACCAGACTGGCAATAAATTCTTGAGGATCATTCTCCACTAACTTCATGTCGAGCCTTTCCAAGTCCATCTGAATTGGGTGCTGAATTACTACTTCTAACTGCACTGTACTTTCTGATTTACGGCTCAATGCATCAGCTACCACATTTGCTTTACCTAAATGGTAGCTAATGGTGCAATCGTAATCCTTGATAAGTTCTAACCATCTCCTTTGTCGCATATTCAACTCTTTTTGCATGAAAAAGTACTTTAAACTTTTATGGTCGGAAAATATTTCACATCTCTCACCATACAAGTAATGCCTCCAAATCTTTAGTGCATGTACTACTACAGTCAATTCCAGATCATGAGTAGGGTAGTTCTTTTCATACTCTTTCAACTGCTTGGAAGCATACGCTATCACCCTACCATGTTGCATCAATATATAGCTGAGCCTTTTCAAAGACACGTCACTGTAAATTACATAACCATCGACTCTTGATGGAATCGTCAGTACTAGTGCAGTGATGAGCCGCTACTTTATCATCCCATGCAAATTTGGCAATTTTCCTAGTCAAACGCATGAGAGGCCCTGATAAGGCGAAAGCCCCTCAATAAATCGATAGGAATAACCTATCAGTCCCAAGAAACTTCTGATTTCTTGAACGTTCTTCGGCCTGACCCAATTCACCACCACATCAATTTTACTGGGATCCACAGAAATACCATCTCCTGAGATCACGTGACCCAAAAACGACACTTTCTCTAACCAAGATTCACATTTACTAAACTTGACATACAACTTCATCTTCCTGAACGTCTATAGTACCTGTCTCAAGTGCACCTCATGATCCTCAAAACTCCCCGAGTAAACCAGTATAACATTAATAAAAAGCACAACAAACTAGTTTAAATACTAGTGAAAGACTCTATTCATCAAGTCCATGAACACAACTGGGACATTCGTCAAACCAAATGGCATAACGAGAAATTCATAGTGCTTATACCTAGTCCTGAAGGCTGTATTCGAGACGTCCTCTGCTTTTACCTTCACCTGATGATAGCCTGATTTGACGTCAATCTTGGAATACACTCGTATACCCTGGAGCTAATCAAACAAATCATCTATACAGGGTAGAGGATATATATGCTCTTAATAGTTACCATATTTATCTCCCTATAATTAATATACATCCTCATAAACCCATCTTTCTTCTTTACAAATAACACTGGAGCTTCACACAGCGATACACTAGGACGTATAAACCCCTTATCCAACAAGTCTTGCAACTGATCCTTTAATTTTCCCAATTCAACTGGAGCCATACGGTAAGGAACCTTAGATATCGGTGCTGTCCCTGGAGGTAAATCTATAGCAAAATCTACCTCACGATCGGGAGACAACCCAAGTAATTCTTCTCAAAAAATATCTGGAAATTCCCTTACCATTGGTGTACTGTCAAGTTTCGATTTATTTTCTGACACCTCCTTTACAAAAGCCATAAACCCTTGACTTCCGTCCAAGAGCAATCTGCTCGCCTGCATGGCTAACACTAACTACGATGAAGCACGCACACGTGAACCAACAAATCTAAATTCTTGTTCACTAGGGGGTCTAAAAATTACTTCTTTATGATGACAATCAATACTGCCGTGATTAACTGCCAACTAATCAATACCTAGTATTACATCAAACTCATACATATCTAATACGATCAAGTCAACTGGTAACACTCTCCCTTGAATTTCTATTGGATAACCCCTGAGCACTCTTCGACACCTCATCACTGAGCTTGACTGTGTAACTACTAACAATTCTACATCTAATAACTAGGTCTTATTTCTAGACAATTTGACATAGGTCATAGGAGACAAAGGAATTAGTAGCACCTGAATCAAATAAAACAATAACTTGATATGGTATAATAGTAAAAGTACCTGTCACTACATCTGCGGTAGTCTCAGCATCACCCGGTGTCAAAACATAAACCCTTGTTGGGGCTACATTCCTCTGCTCGCCTCTACAAGGCATCTGATAACCTCCCCGATAGGGTCTAGGAGCTGGAACCTGGATTGGAGGTCCTAGGCATGCTCGTGTCATGTGGTCGGGTCTCTCACGGCAATAGAAAACATCTCTCCCCACCCAACACTTCCCCAAACGTCGTTTTTTGCACGTCTAACACATCTGGTAGGTCTGCATACCTTGATTCTCACGAGATCTTGTCGTCTGTCTCTGATCTCCCCTATAACGATCTCATCTCCATAGGTCTCAATTGGAACCTGCCTAAAAACCCTAAGGCAAGGGCCTTTTTCTCTGACTCTGAGCTACAATACCTCTCTGCATGCAACTCTCAATAACCGTAGCCCTATCTACAACGTCTGCAAATGTCTAAGCCCGAAAACCAATAACCTGCTCAAACAAGTTCTGCCTCAAATCTTCTTCAAACTTTCTTACCTTTTTCTCCTCGTCTGATGCCAAATGCGAGGCGAATCGAGACCACTCAATAAATCGAGCTACGTATTGAGATACTGTCATCTACCCTTAAACTAAGTGCATAAATTCTGCTGCCTTTGCGCTCCAAACGATAACAGGGAAATATCGCTCGAAGAATAGCTCCTTAAATTGACTCCACGTCACCGGCACTAGATCTGACCTCTACTCCTCAATCAATCATGCTGATCTCCACCAGCGTTTTGCCTCTTCTGTCAGTTTGAACATCGCAAATACCACCTTCTGTTCGTCCATACATGGAAGCACTGTCATCGTCTCCTCAATGTCTTGGACCCAATTTTCAGCCATAATTGGGTCAGCTCCTTCAGCAAAAGATGGGGGCTTCATCCGTGTAAACTGCTCGATCGTGCAGTTATGCTCCCCTGAGTTCCTAGCCATCTCAGCCATTACCTGCTGCGTAACACTGCGCAATACTGCATCAATATCTCCACCTCCCATACTGGAAGGTCCTGGTCCATCTCCCTTAACGTTCGTACCATTGCTTCTTGAGTCCATCCTGAAAAACAAAGAACACACTTTAAAGACCTTATCTCCCGTACAAACCTATTCTATTTCATTCAACTGAAATCTCATATTCACACTTATCTATCCTCTTTGATCTTAATTCAAAATCTAATTCTACAACCTAGACACACGACCCGATAATAGTTTACTATGGCTTTCTTGAAATCGTCACCCTAGAAAAGACACAGAAACCACCACAAAAATCTTGTACCCAGACCATAGAACAAAACTTCAAATCATTTCCTATACTCTGGTATTGCTTCCACTGCACTCTAAAGTCTATAGAACCCAACAACCTAAGCTCTGATACCAAACTGTAACAACCTAATTTTACTTCCATATATTTTTTATTTTTTTCAAATGAATATATATGAACTATGAAATTTCGCTGCTCTAATACCATTTAATATAAATCAAACTATTATCATGGTCCAGATAGGACCCATGGAATCTGAGACACAACAATAACCTAAGCAGCGAAAAGCTGAATTCATAAAACCATAACCATATATATATATATATATATACACACAATACCAAAGTGTCAGAGGATTCCCCAAAATATACACACTACTATTTCCAAAAATACCCTCAACTGAAACTAGGGCTATACAAAATAACCTCCCAAATTTACTCACCCTACTAATGCGGCAGTACAGTAGCCCCCTCTATCTGCGATTCTGATCCGCTCACCTAACTGGTTTACTTGAAAAATATTAAATCACTGGGATGAGACAATGCTTAGTAAGACGAAATATGCTATTACTAGTATATGAAAAATGAGTTACATATTAGAAAAACCTAATTTAGATATACTGTAGATAACTGAATCTGAGAAAACATGTGAAAATAGTGTACTGCTTAGTTCATATATATGATACTTAACATGACTATTTCTAGAATTTTTCTATTCATAATACTTTTAATATTCATAAGTACATCCACTGTTTCTATAAATCTGATTATACATATAATAATTAATAAAAATTCCCTGGATGGTTGTATGTCATGATTTAACCCCTCATGACAGGGTTGTGCGGCCCGTAGGCGGGATTTATCACTGGCTAGCCTATCTAGATAAATCACTATACTCTGAAAGTTAAATCGGCCTCCTCAAGCCTAACTAACGGGAAGCCTATCCACAACATAGGGATGATCGAATGCTATAAATCCACATATTATCTAAGTTATATGGTTACACTTTGAACTGTAAATAGCTATGGTACCATGCTCTATAAATTGATCTGTAATGGTCCATCAGGGTCTGATACTATATAATACATTTCTATATAAAATCTATCTATTTTACCATGATTTTGTATCAACTGTAATAACCATCACGCTGTAATAAACTGTATTTCTGTATCAACTGTATTTCTTCATGTCATAGTTCTATGATCTATATATCATGGTTCTGTAAAACTGTATTATTATGGTACTATGAAAACTGTAAAACATCTTCCTGTCTGTATAATACTTCTTTATTAATGTAAAGCTTCCTAAAAAGCTTTCTTCAATCCAATTTGAAATTGGATTCAACTCCTACACCTCTCAGCTCACTCTTTGTTTCTCTCTGTACGCTCTCTCTCACCTCACGTCCCTCCTCCGTCTCTCTCTCTTCTCTTCTTAATTTCTCGGCAGATAATCGGTCGATCGGGAAACGGAAAGTGTCATTGGATTCCTAGCTCCACCACCGACATTTCTACTAAAGCAAATTTTTCATGGGAGCGGCGTAGGCACCACTCCTAGGGAAAGGTATATTTCCTCTAAATCTTTAATTTCTCTTTAAATCTACCGTTAAATCAACGATCAAACACCACTACGAGGTCCGATCGTCGTCATTTTGGCGTAAGTAAATTTCCAATTAGGGTTTTCTATGCCCCACTCCAAAGCAAGAGTGAGATTTGAAAAATTAGGTAAATTGGTTATATTTGAGAGTATAATTATTTATTTGAAATTTACGGGTTTAGGAAATATTAAAATAATATTTTCTTTAGAATTGATTTAATGGAATTAGGATTCTTGATTCAGGGTCTGGGTGAAAGCCGCAGGCATCAGTTTGAGATTATTGTTGGCGTAGTTTAAAAAATCAGGTAAGGGAATAAATTAAGTCAAAATTTTTATGAAAATACTTATTATTCTACAACATTATATTTTAGAAATTATGTATGATATGAAATTATGTTTGGAAAAATTACTGATGTTTATAGGGAATGTTCATATATATATATATATATATATATATATTATCAGGGAAAATAGTTTAATTTGTGTGGCATGGGTATAAAATCTTATGATTCATGTGATAGCAAAATGTTATATTTTCATAACCTTCATGCTATTATTGTTTTTGGGAAATGGTTAAAATAGTACAGGAATTATATTTTTCATAATTTATAAAATGGCGCAAAGGCCGTAATTTATGAAATGGCGCAAAGGTCGTAATTTATGAAATGGCGCAAGGGTCGTAATTTATGAAATAGCACAAGGGCCGTAATTTATGAAACGGCGCAAGGACCGTAATTTATGTGAAATTGCGCAAGGGCCATAATTTATATAAAATGGCGTAAGGGCCATTAATTTATATGGTATGATATGAAATGTCGGCGCAATGACCGTAATGAAAGATATGTTATTTTTATGAAAATATTATTATGTTAGATATTATGGTGAAACAGTTATGTTCAGCATATGAAACATAGTATATGATAGTAGAACCCAGATGGTTTGGTTTAGTTCAGTTCAGCTTTCAGGAGTATGGTACCATAGGAGATTGGTACCATATATGTATTCAAATTATGTTAGTTCTATCACATGTCGCAACGGGCTATAGGAGATTGGTAGTTGATGTGGTTTCAATGTAAAGTTGTAGACATCCCTCTGGCTGTCCGGACCAGGGTGGGGCGGGCCCATCATACTTATAGACTTATATTGATCTAACATGGTCAGCCAGCCAGTGCTAGGTCCCGCCTTCGGGCCACACAACCCAATCATGTGGGGGTAATACATGGCATTAGCTAGCTATCCATCTTGAGATTTATTTCCCGTATTATACAGTAATATAAGATATTTTACATGTACAAATATATAGCATGACATGTACGCTACTTTCAAATATGTTTATTCAGTATTTATCACACAGATTTCTCATAAATGATTTATGTACAGTATATGCTTATAACACGTGAAATACCCATGTTGCAATATATTGATATTAGTTAATTTCTCTTACTAAGAGGTGTTTCAACCCAGCTCTAAAATATTTCAGGGAATCCAGGTAGAGGAGCGGATGGAGCTCCACGGCACTAGTGGTTACCTGATCTACCCTGCTAGAAGGGTAAGTCGCTATGATAGGGTCAAATGGGCTTTTGGGTAGTGACCCTAGGGAACTTTATGATCATTTTGGGATGTGTGTATATTTATATGACTGGTTGTAAAACTCTAGTATTGTATTTGGACGGTTGGTTTGTTTATGTATATGATGTATGTTTTCTCCTGCTAGGGTGTCAGTGATATATGACATGTAACGATCCGAATTTAAATTGGAAATTTGAGTAATAAAGAGAGAGGGAAATAGAGACAAAAACAGAATGAGGCTGTAAACTTCGTTGACGAACACAGGGTTTCGTCGACGAAGGCTTAAAGGATTTCGTCGACGAACACAGGGTTTCGTCAACGAAGAATTACCGAGAGGGGATCTGGAGCCGACTGAATTTTGTCGACAAAGACTGGATTTCGTCGAAGAAATTTGTGAAGAACTCGTCAACGAAGGTCGGGCTCATCGACGAATTCCACCGCCTATAAATATGAAAAATTCGATTTTGTATTCATTTTTCACACTCCTCTCTCTCCTCTTCGGCCCTCTCACTCTCTCACTTCAATTTTGGGCTGATTTTACGCCGGATCGAAGATCTGAGGCTACCACGACGCTCCTGGCAAAGTTCCCTACAAGTTTGCCGGAGCAAATTGTTGAGGAAACGAAGTTGGAAATCATCCTAGAGTTGAGGTAAGGCTTTTTAAGTCAAACTAGACTTCATGGTAGTTATAGAAATTGACGTACGCATGAAAATACTGATGTTTAATATTGGGAGTTTTGAGTTTCAGGGTGTTGATCAGGAACTCATACAGGGGTTAACCTATGATATTTTGGGGGCTTTCTCAGTAGCCAGGTAAGGGAGTAAGTAAAGCAGTTCTTTTCCATGCAAACTATTATTGATTATGAGTAGATTTATTTTCAGAAAAACATAAGATATATTCATTTATTATGAATGAAATGTACGATTGGGAAAATACTGCTATGATGCTTAAAAAGTATATGTATATATGAGATGTCAAAAAATTATAATTTTAAAATATGAAGTATGACTTTTAATAGAGCATGTGTGGCATGAATATTATTTTACGTAAAATGAGATATGATATGAATGCTTTTACGAGTAAAATACAATTTCAGGTATTTTGGAAAGATGGGTTATGTTATATTGAGTTGACGAATATATGATAAATGAGTTATTTTCAAATGTAAATACCTTAAATGTATTTGGCGCGAGGCCATATTTATGTTATCAGCACGAGGCCGTATTTATATGATTTTGGCACAAGGCCATGTATTTATGCTATCGGCACAAGGCCGTATTGATATTATTGGTGCGAGGCCATATTTACTATGATTTTGGCACGAGGCCATACGTATGATTTTAGCGCGAGGCCGTATCTATGTTTTCGGCACGAGGCCGTAATGATATTATGTATGATCATGTATTATATGTTATCACAACCAGGATATTAGTTTAGTTCAGACCAAGAGCTCGGTACCGTAGCTATGGGTAGATTAGATTTGGCACGAGGCCGTATTAGTGCTAACCATCCCACGAGGAGATGGGAGATAGATAGTCGATGTGGCTTTTAGTAGAGTGTGGACGTCCACCTTGCAGTCCGGACCAGGGTGTGGTAGACCCATCGTACTTACAGACATATTTGATTCGGCAATGGTCGGTCAGCCATTGTAGGGTCCTGCCTTCGGGCTGCACAACCCATCATGGGGGGTAATACATGACATTAGTTAGCTATTCATCCTGGATTTGTTTTCAATATTACGAGTTATAACAGATATTTATGTATGTTATGATTTATTAACGAATATGAAAATACATGATTATCCAGCATGATATTATGATTATTTTCAGAGTTATGAAATGTACTGTATATGTATAAGCACTCTAAATATTCATGTTACCACACAGTTGTATTTAGTTTACTTTCCCTTACTGAGAAGTGTCTCATCCCTAACATTAATATATTTTTCAAGAAACCCAGAGAGACCGACGGGTTAGGGCCACCGTTGAGTGATTGGTTCTTCCCTACTAGAAGGGTAAGCCCTGAGCTAGGACTAGGAGATTTTGTTGCATAGTCCTAGTGTTATTTTGACTTTTTGGAGATTGTACATATGAACAGTATATTGATGTTAATATAAAGCTCTATTATGTTTTCTGGATGAATGTATGGATTTTTATGTTTACTGCTGCTAGGTTTTCCGCTGTGTATGACAGGTATCCCCATTACCCCTGGGTTCGGGTTGACCATTTCATTTATTATGTGATATTTTATATTAAGAAATTTAGGGACGTTACATGACAAGTTTATTCCCCAGTACTCGCGGGTCTAGGTGGATTATGTTTATGGTTATCATGATTATTGGCATGCTATTATGTGAAGAAAAAAAACATATGTGGAAATTAGACAGGTTGTTACAGTTTGGTATTAGAACTTAGGTTGTTAGGTTCTGTAAACTTTAGAGTGCAGCAAAAATAATACCAGCGTATAGGAATGGATTTTGATGAAAGTAGAAGATGGGTAGATTGAAATATAAGTAAGTTATTTTTAGAGGATAAGATTGGGAATTTGGGGTTCTATCTTGCGGCCTGTAGGCAAGAACTCCGTGGTTGTTTCTGTGTTTTTCCTGGGGTGAGGATTTCAGGAAAATCATGGATTTTATCACCGATTTTTGTTTCTGAGTGATAGGATTGAATCCTAAATTGGGATTGAGGATGATAGAATGAATGGTCATAGAAGATTATTTTTGGATGCTAGTGTGTTAAGTGTATTAGTGGTATTACGTAACATCACCCAGCAAGTGATGGAAGAAATGACTAGGAGTTTAGGGGAAGGGAGCTCCATGATTGAGCAGTTCATGTGTATGAAGCCCCGTCATTTTTCGAAGGGGCCAACCCATTAGTGGCTGAGAATTAGGTTTAGGATATTGAGGACATGTTGGCAGTGCTCCCTTGTTGGAATTGGTGTGATCCCAAGATGGGGGGTGAATTGGGTTTTAAAATATTTTTCTCTAATTTAAAAAATTACGCCGATTCACCACAGTTCATATCCCATTCAATATTGAAAATGTGTACGTACAACGACTAAACTATTAGTGTGTGCATACTTACACGTGTGCTACATATCTCATTTAAATTAGTTATGTGTGCATACAAGATGGTTATAACAAAACATGTACAAGCATACACATACTGAAATTTAAGTGCAGGAATTTAAATAAGATAGAAAGAGAATGACACATAGATTTGTTAACGAGGTTTGGCCAATATTGCCTATGTCCCTGCCTTGGGCATACCCCCTAAGGATTCTACTATACATGCTCACTTAACCAAGCGGAGCAGAATCCTTTTACATCCTCTTCTTACGGGGCAAGAAAAACACCAACTCAATTACTAGGTTGAGTCAAACTAGTCTCACTTACGGGGCTGAGACTCTCCAGTTCAATTTCAGGTTGAACCGAACCGGTCTCATTTACGAGGTTGAGACTCCCCAGTTCAAGTCACGGGTTGAACTCAACCGTTACAATAAAAACGTTTTTGTACATATGAAGATGCTTCTAAATACAAGCATGGATGTACACACTAAGCTCATAAAAATATACACTCCAATGATATGAAATAATGCTCAGGGGAGTAAGGGTGTTTAATTATATTTAAACCATAATAAAAAATTTTCTCTAAAAAGATATTTCAATAATAATATAAGAGAACCTAGGATTTTGCTCTTTCAATAATTTTTGCACAAATAGAATGTGTATGAAAATTAAGTACTATGTTCTCCAATAAAGATTTATGCAATTGAGAAATACTTGGAGAATCTAGGAATTAAGTTCAAGAAAATATTTGTACAACAAACAATTTTCTCCTAAAAATATTTATCAAAGAAATAACTGAGAGAAAACCTAAGCAATACTCTCAAAAATATTTTTCAAAGATTTGGTGCCTAGTGAGAATATGTGCTGATAAAATGTCCTAAATAACATACTCCCCTTAAAGATGATTTTGAAATAAAGGCATGAAAGAGAGATGGAGAGATTTGCAAAAAATATTTTGTCCCAAAAGAATGATTTAAATAGTTAAAAAACATTTTGGGGGAACTTTGATTAACAATGGATTAGAGAGAAAATTTGGGTCAATCAAAGTTTCTAATTAGAGTTATAAATGGGGTATTTATAGAATTTTTGGAAAATTTGACCGTTGGGAACACGCTCGGTGTTTTGGAAAAGATTAATTAAATTTTAATGAAATTTTAAAGCTTTAAAAAAATTCCAACCCAAGAGCATCAGTTAACCGAAGGAAGTTCGGTTGACCGAGCTGTGCTGAGTTCGGTCGACCGAGCATAAATTGAACTACAAGTTCGGATGACCGGACATTGAGGTTCTAGGGCGATTTTTCTATTTAGCGCGGTTCGGTTGGCCGAGAACCTTTTGTACTAACAAGTTCAGTCGACCAAACCATTGAGTTCTTACACATGGGAACTCAGTCGACTAGGGCGTTGTTATGCATTTTGGGCTCGGTCAACTAGATGGTCAATTTGTTGACTCCTAAGAGTTCGATCGACTGGGTGAAAATGAACTGGGCAAGTTTGGTCGACCAGGCAATGGTCAAACTATTGACCTAGTCCCAGTTCGATCAACCGGAAGGAATTGTATTAGAGAGTACGGTCAACCGAATGTGCCTATTTAGTGCATTTCAATCCTATTTAAGCATGCAATCACCCTATTCAAATGGCTATACATATATATATGCATGAGTGAGTGTCCTAGGGTCATTTCTAGGTCCTTTTTAGTAGGACATCGAAAAAATCCAGCAGGTCGACTAAAGGGTGATCCCTAAGGTCATTCGGTTCCCTATGGTCAAACTACGGCCATCTGATCATATAATTCATATCATGCAGATGCATGCATTATTACAGACTAGAGATATGAAAAATAAATGCAATACAAATAAAATAAGCATCTTCTTCGTCTTTTTGCTCTTTTGACTTCATAGAAGGTGTTTGATCGTATAGTTTTTAAGTCCTGCAAGCTTCAATCGTTGTTTCCTTATGTGTGTCCATCTAATAAGATCCCCTCTTTCGGAGGTCTTATTGTACATACTAAATCTCACATCATTTCACATTTTCTTTTAAAATTTTAATATTTATTTGATTTATTTAGGAGTTAATTAAGACCATTAGATTCAATTTAGGGATAATTCATAGTTAATTAGGTATCGTTCATAGAACGGGTGTGTAGGGGGTGCTAGTACCTTCCCCTTACATAACTATATTCTTGATCCCAACGCTGGTAAAAGTAGATCAAGATTATTGATTCTTTAGTCCTTGGATTAGTTTAGAAATCAATCAACAAGTAATAATTAGGTAAACTAACTGCACTTAGGTAAATAACAGGTTAGTGGCAACTCCATCGAACCTTTGATATTATTATTCCACACCATACATAACCCTTTTCCGAACACATAGACACACACACAAATTATTCGAACACACATACACACAAACATGTGTTTTCTATTATATGTTGAGATTCTACATGTTGTGCTTTGGCATGTCTAGAGTTCACATTATTTTATGTACTCTCAACATTGGAGGGTTTTGAATGCTAAACACATGTGCATATGCAGTTATAAGAAAATTCAAAATAAAATAAATTTTCAATAAAATTTAAAATTTCTATGGCAACCCTATATCACTATGAGAAATTATATATGCAACCTACCCTCCATATTTGTGTGCTATTTTTTAGTCATTAAACATGTGACAAATCAATTCACTCTTTACATGTTTTATATTAATGATTACCACGTGTTTAACATTTAGAAAACAAACACATGAACACGCAAAGAGATAAACCCCTTGTATAATTTCTCTATAAGTAGGTTATTTTGGAGTTAATAGGCATGTTGATTGTGTTTTCACCTCTCATGGGAACAATTAATGGTAATTGAATACATTGTTCTAGTCATATAAAATTATTTTTGAAATGTAATTGGTCCTAAAAATTTCGTAATGATTAAGGACTATATCCTCTCATTGTATCATTAATCATGATGTTTTTGGTGGAAATTAAGAAATTTAATTGGGTTATATATTTAGAAATTCAGATACCTTATTGGTATCAAACTTTTGGATGGTATAATATTTTGTTACTTTATTATAGAAAAAAAAAATTGATTTGACATTATAGTTAGGGACTCTTAGGCTGAAGTTCAGTGACATGGGAATTTTAGTTTTGTATCTCAAAATTGATTAGACCATAAAAGATTGATCTTAGCATCCTAGTTCGGGATCCTTAAACAGAATTTAGTGACTTGGAATTTTAATTTTGTGTCCTAAACTGTTTGGATAGTTTGGAATATTAGTCATAGTTTGATTTTGCTATCAACATGTATGGTAAGTACAAACTTTGATTATTTCCCTAACTTTCTGCCCCGACATCATGTCCAAGACCAATTTTTGAAAGCTAGATTAAGCGCTTTTGGTTTATGTTGTTTTTGAACATCAACACGTAGTGTTGATAAGCATAAAACCTTTTGAGTTGTAGGCTTACTGTCCATGTTTATTGTGTGATAATTAAAAAAATTATTATATTCCTTGTAATGAATTTAATCTACAGTGTATTTATCTTTTCGAGTGCTATTGAACTGCACACGCAGGCGAGTGTACATAACCCTTCACATAATTGAAAATTATGTTTTGAAAAGCTTAATCGAGGCTCGCCTCAAAATGCCTTGAGGCTCAATCTTAAATACCAAATCTTTAAAAGGTTAATGCATTACATGCTAGAACTTATGCATTTGTACAAAAAGCACGTCTTTTGCGCCTTTTCATTTGAGGTCTAAGCATTTTGGGTGTGTGATTCTCAAATAAGATTTGACTAGAAAATTTGAACTCCATGTTTATATAAAAATAATGTCGTAATATGAATTGATTTCTAAAAATTCTTGAATCTCAATCTTTCCAAAATAACTCAGTTGTATCTTAGATCTTGAAAAATAATTTAAACTTTATAATGATGTAGCTATCTTGTCCTTATTTAACGGATTCAAGTTAGTAATTTTGAATGGCCAAAAGTAGTTTACAACTTAAAGTTGAATTTTTTTTTTTTTATATTATATCTGTGATTTTCTTAATTTTTCTTTATTTTTAAAGTATATGCAATTTATTTACATGTTTTTATTTCAAAATAAAATCCTCAAAAAGGCTTGCACTGTCAAGAAAATATTAAAGAAAATACGCTCCCAAATTTTGAAATTGTATAGAATTTTCATAAGAAAATATTAGTATGGGAGGTTTTAATATATGATAATAGGATAATCAGCAACTACTAAAATATTACAAATGTTAAAATAGGTAATAAAATATCATATATATTAAGATGCTACAAAAAGTAATACCCTATATATCAAAACACTCAAAATACCTCAATAAGTTATATATATGCTAATACACTAAAAATACCATAATAAATAGTCCCCTATGTATTAAAATACTAAGAGATACCGCCAATCGGTTATTCATGCTAATATACAAAAGATACTGTAATAAGTAGTCCTCTATATATATTAAAATACTAAGAATATCAATAATAAAAATAAAATGCTCGGGTTGAAATATCTGGCTTTATGCTTCGCCTAGGGAAAAAACTATTCTAGAAGAACAAAATTCTATTTGAATAATCAACAGAGCGAATTGTTCAACATTTATTCAGTTTTAAAAAGATCAGTGAGGTTTTTTCCCCATGTACTCTGTAACCACAACTTCTAGCTACCAACATCACAATCAATATAGATTAGTATTTTCATGCACACTGCATGTGTGTGTATGTATATATATATATATATATATATATATATACTTCAGCAGTCCATAGTACAAAACACATAATTCCAATCTTTGAAATGAGGAAAAACAAATGTTTGAAGGAAACAGGGCAAGCAAGACAGCACACCAAGTCTTTTTCTTCTATTTTCTGCGTTTGATTTTGTTTTCTATGTGTTTCCCAGTGGTGAATGAGCGGGAGATGGAAATTCTTACCAAACTATGTCTGCACTTGATTTGGTATCACTGGAGGAATTCTCTTAGATGCAAGCTTTCTGCAGCGCTCAAAGATGCTGTCATACATTAGATCGAATTGAACTCCGGCTCTCTCCCGATTCAAAACAAAAAAAATATGATCAGCTTCCACAATCTTGTAGTACCTGCACCAACACAAAATCCATCCCTAAGTAGGCATATACATAGAATCCATAATAAGTCTTAAGAAAAAAAGGCCCATGAACGGAATGGAACACAAGGAATCAAAGCAATGGTATCACACTTTTTCCCATCACAACGTACAAAAACTTTAAAATTTCTTTTTGGGGTGCCTTCGCACAAAGCTCCACAAGGAGTGTGTTGTAACAGCAACCCAACTTTAAGGGGAAAAAAATGTTATGATTTCATGCCTAAGGTCTTTTCTTTTAAATTAAGGTTATGGTATCAAGCAAAGAAACTGCTCTGATACCTTAAGGTATTTTCCTTCTTTTTGAAACCATTCATAAAACTGACATTTTCATTTCCATTTCATGCTATTGGCATATCAAACATTTTATCTGTCGAACACTAGAATGAAATGTCAAGCTGATAGAAGCAACTATTGTTTCCTCCTCTTGGGGGGTGACTTTGGAGTGAAATGATAGAATTTCAACTTTTTTTTTAAATAAAGCTATGGAAGTCCTCAGAGATAATCACTTCATCATGCATTTTGTGAAGTAGGGATTTAAATTTTCTGCTGTGTCGAAGCATCAGAAATTTAGATAAAATGTCAAATTTCCCTCTTCTTTTTTGAAATATCATAACAATTTTAGAACCATGAATTACATTTCAGATGAGGGAGATGAATTCATATGCCAGATAAGCCATATGTCCAGGAACTGTACATAGATGATGCTAACAACAGAAAAGGATAAATGATGGTGTTGAGGAGAATAACAAACCAGATGCCTGGTTCCAAAGGCTGACACTCAGAATCATTTGCAATGAAACAATTTGGGTGCTCAACAGGGAGACGGGGGTGCGTCATGGATATGGTATTGAGTGCTCCATCATTGTCCTGCCAATCTTCGTCCCTGCATATTCATTTATGTGAGGCATGAGCTACCTATAAAATTGTTTTACCCAAGATATTTAGTTTTTTCTTTCATAATAATTAGGGAGCTGAACTCGAAAAGAGTTTCATGATTTGTTGAAAGCAGCGCAAAATTCTTAAATTACAAAATTCCAGGTAGACATCAAAATCATTCTAAAACATTAAAAAGTGAAATTTGGGATAGCTGGTTTTCAAAATGGTTTGGAGTGGCAAGTCTGAACTACATAGGAAATTTCATACATCTAAACGTCAAGTTTGTCCAGAATCTCAAAAAATGAAGTAAGAAACGAAAAACAGTTGAGAAGTTCCTGAAATTTCCTCAATACAAAACAATACATGTATATTGGAAAAGAGAAAGTAGGGAATGTGCTGTAGAATAATAAATATCAGGACAACTATAAAGAATTCAGAACACACCTATAACCTTTGTATGGGGGCTCAACATCAGCAGGATAACGCCATTGACTAAGCTGCAAGGTTTTCAACCAAAGCAAGGGGTGGATTCCATGTAAACTAGAAGGAATTATGATACCCATGAATTTCCTAGTTCCCTTGGCAGCATAGCTGAAGTAGAATGTATTTGGATATGTCTTTAGAAGGGAGTTGGTTTGTGTAGTCCCTTGAATTGTAAGATCAGGAAGGATCCAATCTCCTGATGCAAAGGGACCTGCATTCCCCAAGAGGCCATCTACAAGACCTGAAATTCCTGTTTTCTTCCACGACATATTGAAGTGATCGAACCCAAAATTGTAGTAAGATTTTATTAAGCCAATGTCAAACCAATCCAGAAATGCTACTCCTATGCGGCACAGCTGAAGTAGAGACACAGGTTTCATATATCTCCAGTCTCCTGGCCTAATTTAAATCAAAATAAACCACAAGGCGCAGTCAGGATCCAGAAATCATTTTGCATAGGGATTGATGACTTGAGCTAGATACATACATACAAAAGGAAATGGTGAAAGTAGAGACAACATAGGAAGCACTAATTTCTCATAGAGTTGGGCAACAATTAGAAGTAATGAAATTTGCCTTCCCAAAAATGTTCTACGAACTCAAATCAAACACATTTTCCTCAACACCTGACAGATTGTTGAGAGGACTCCGACAAGGCTGCCATTTTACTTTGACAAAAATATAGCTTAACTTTATACTTTCATGTCACAATACTAATGTTAATATGAATGATTCCTCTGATAAATTAACAAGCTGCTACAACAGTGTCTTCCAAAAGCTGGAATTCACAGTTATTAAAACCTTGCAAAACTTGTCACATGTATCATGAAAGAAAAATTTCACTAGTGTGTTGTTATTTAGAGATACCTCAATTTCTATAAAATGATCAATGATGTGAATATGCATCTTAATCTTAAGTGGAAGGCTTACTGCATCCCATCTGTGTAGGCTCTCGTGCTCCCATTAAAAGCTCCAGATATGGAAGTAATGCTTAACACCCAGTCCTCAGAAGTGTTCTCATACCCCTCAAATGCCTGAAAGTACAATACATATATGCAACTTTTAAACTTTATATAGAGACTATTCACAATTTCGTATATGTGTCGGTTTTTTATTGAAACTAAAAAATGGGATTAACCTTGTCTGCGAGCATTTGCTGCAAAACCCGAACAACCTGTGCTCCGGCGGAGTGACCCACAAAGTGAACAGGGTGATCCTCATCCCATTCGGGATAGTTCCCTTCACGCCCCAAAATATTTCACCAAACAAAGACAAGCAAAACCAGAAATTAGTATATTCTACAGATAATTTCATCAAGGTCAAGGCGAGAATTAGTGAAAGAAATTAGGCTAAATCAAAGTAGCTTGATCTTTCAGGCTTGAAATTTGAACCTTGGTCATAAACTCGTCCAAACTGTGAATGCCCAGCAGCCTTGCTGTGCTCTTCTCCATAGTCAACTTTCCCACCTTTCAAATAGTAGAACAATTCGCGAGCCCTGAAAGACATCTAACACCCATTACAGTAATGCCCATATACATACATACATATATACATGTATAATGAACCTCGATTGAAGTTTTTGAGCTTTAAGCAAAATACCCACCTGTCATGAATGCTGGTTAGTGCACCCAAATCAGGCACCAGAACCCTTTCAAGCTTCTTCTCCGCCCCAGCAAAATAAGGTAAGCCTCCCATTTTCTGCTTAGAGTTGAGAATACAAATCAAAAACCCAGTTCAAGAAAATGAAACAGAATACAATCCAGAGAGAGAAAAGAAAACTTGGGAAAAAAGAAAAAGAAGCACCAAATGAAGAGCACACCAAAAACCGTTTCAAAAAAAAAAAAAGATGAATACGGAAAATCGAGGACATACCCCTTTCCCGAATCCAAGAATTCCATGAACCAAGACCACCGGCGGCAGATCATCAACGCTACTGTCCTCTCTGAGCGATTCCTCCTTCACCTCAATAATCGTATTGAGCTTAAAATACTCATTCAGAGCATTTGAGAGATCGAAAACCACAGCTGTGCTGGCAAAGTAAAACCCATACGTCAAATGAATCACAGTGCTCACGAGCAGCTCCAACCATTCCAGTATGGTCATTAACAATCCCCCCATCGTTAATTTGCAGTAATCGAACAGTGGCATCTGATCTATCTAGCAGGTCAAAATTTGAACAATCCCCACAAAGAATGTATTAATAAAAATTAGGCAACTTGGAAGTCTTCTCCTTTCGATCCTTTCCAAGAAGCTACTCTCAAAGCATTCTATGGTTTTTAAACCCCATTTCATTTTATAGCCGCACGCCAAACAGTAATAATTGCTTCTCATGCCGCGTCCCTACCGCCTACTCCCAGAATTTGGGCTGTCCATTTTTTAAAAAAATTATTGTTGCAAAAGTTTCAACTCGGAAGTCAGGGGTGATCAACGTCTAGAGGCAATACCTAATAATTTATACCCACTCTTCTCTTCTCCATGGACAGGAAAAAGAGACAACGTGGTGTGAGTGTGCGACAACCACCTACCCGCGCGTTGGACACTTATGAGGAACAGATGTAGAAGCTTATTGCAAAGTAATGCAAGAAAATACTTGCATACAAAACTATTAATAATATTTTAAAAACATTTTAAAACACTTAATCTTAAAAATATTGACAGCCAAATGATTAACGAGAATGATCACTTTATAATGCGATAGATTTGAAAATGAGCATTTGTTTAATTAGGTTTTTAATCTGTTTCAATTTTCAGTTTATTGTATTGAACAAGAATGTCAAAATTAAAATTAAATTATTTCCATGCACACATGGTTCATGAAATTGTAAGTAATAAAATTGTATTTGATGAAATAATGTCCATAAAAATGTTTATTTTATGAAAGATTGGGACTTTCTTAGTAGGCGATCTTCATAAGTTGTACATGAAGAGTGTCGCGACATCCCAGGCACGAGGGTGCCTCCGGGTGGGCAAATGAAAAATAATTTTAATATTTTTGAGAAAATTAAATATTGGAGTCGCCACTAACTTTTTAGAGTGTAATTAAAACACATGATTGTCACTCATTTAAAGGTAGAATTGGTCTGCGTATACCAAAGTAGGATTCGAGAGTTCAGTTATGTGAGAAGAAGGTACTAGCACCCCCTACACATATGTTCTACGAACGATACCTAATTAATTAAAAATGATCCCTAATTAAATTTGATAGCCTTCTATCTTACTCCCTTTGAAAATTTACAAAAAAACATAAATATAGATAAATAAACTATACAAATATTCACGTAGCATATATAATATAAGTAATCCCAGAATTAAGGCACGTAAGGCTAAAAAAACTCGTACCCCTTTTTGAAATCATCGAGAATGAAAATCAAGAAAATATTTTATGAAAATAACTCCCAGATTTATTTCAAACAGGTCGTAGAATTTTTCTAAATATCAAGTAAAATTTTCAAAAAATTTTAGGATGTTTTAGGAATCATTCGGGATGAAAAGTGTGCAAAAGCAATTTGTTGAGCTCAAAAATATTTTTTTGATTTTTCTTTGCTTTTTCTAATTTTTTGTGATTTTTCCATATTTTTCCTGAATTTTTAATCAAAGACAATACAAAAATAAAGAAAATGAAGAAACCTATTCAAAATCGGTTCAAAGGGTCAACCGATTCATGAGAGGCAGGTCTAGGTCAACGGTTAGGCCACGTGTCGCCTTCCGGGTGAGTCCATGTAGCACACACAAAACACGTACATTCCCCTATTCAAATTCGCAGGCCCTGAGGTCACGTCACTTGGCTGCGTGCTGGCCATCAAACGAGGTGGATTGGTGCGACACCGATTGCTAACGTGGCACGATTGTGTCCATTGCCAGAAAGTACAGATCGAACGGCTATAGATGAGCCACGTAACGCTTTATGTGTGGGGAGGAGAGTGTGACACGTGTTTGTAACGTCCCTCAATTTCTTAATACAAAATATCACATAATAAATAAAATGGTCAACCCAAACCCGTGGGTAGCGGGGACACTTGTCAAACACAGCGAAAAACCTAGCAGCAATAAATATAAAATCTCAAACATTCAATCATAAAACATAATACCAGAGCATTCTATACATCCTCACATACATCAAAATATCTCTAGGGTCAAACACAAAATAACTCTGATGCTATTACAAAATCTTACCCTTCTCACAGGGTAATCTCACTAGCTCAACGGTGCCCCTAACCCGCCAGTCTCTCATGGGCTCCTGAAAAATTAATTAAGTTTGGGGGTGAGAAACTTTCGTAGGGAAAATAAACTACTAACGGGTGTGGCAAATGAATATTTAATGCATTTGTACGATACAGTCCACGTTTATAATTCTATAATAAACGTCATATATAGTACTGGGTAAACATATATTCTACATGTGTTATAATAAATCATAAACAGATATAAAAAATCATCTGTTATACTGTAGTATAAAAACAAACCCAAGATGACTAGCTAGCTGGGTGCTGTATCTACCCCCCCAGACCGATTGTGAGCTCGACCCGGCCTGGACCACCCGACAATGGCTGGCCACAACTGCCGAATCTAAATGTCTGTAAGTACGCTGAGGCCCGCCACACCTGGTCCGGACGATCAGGTGGACCGTCACAACACTCTACTGAAAGCCTACATCGATTACCATTTCTCATCCCATAATGGGATGGTTGCACCTAATAGGACATAGATATCTGATCTACACATATAGCACGAACGAGCCCCTGAATGAACTAAACTAACGTCCTTGGTGGTGATAACATATAATACCATGATCATTATATATAACATCATTACGGGCTCGTCCAAAAATATGTAATTACGGCCACGGCCGAAAACATAAATACGTGGCTCGTTCAGCCTAATAACATTAAATACGGGCCTCGGTGTCGATAAACATAAATACGGTCTCGTGCCGATACATAAATATATGGTCTCGCGCCAAATAACTAAATACGGCCTCGTGCCGAGAACATAAATATATGGCCTCGCGCCAAAAAATAAATACAGCCTCGTGCCGATAACATAATATATGGCCTCGCCGCCAACAAAATTGTTTTAGGTATATATATTCTGAAAAATACATCCTTTATCACATAATCGTCAAAACCATCACAACATAACTCCCATTTCATAATATTCGAAATCATGCTTTGTTCGTAAAATCTTACATCAATAATACATTGCCAACAAAATAATATCTGCACACAATGCTGTTAACAGTCATACTTCCATATTCTAAAAATCGAATTACTAAGTACTAATTAAATACATATACATTTTAATCATCATAACAGATTTTCTCAATCGTACATCATTGTAATACACAATATAACATATGCTTTCTGAAAATAAAATTTATTCATAATCAATAATAATGTATGAAATTACTGCTTTAATTATTCTCTTACCTTGATATGAGAAATTCCTTAGGATCCAAATCCTGCTCTTAGCGCACGAAAGTCAACTCTGAAATTACATTTTCCCCAGCATTAATTAATATATTTCTCATAAAACATATAATCATCTAGTCTTCCCTAGGCTCATATACCTCAAATTAATATTAAACGATTATTTAACATCCCTAATTAATTTTCCAAATTTGCCTGCAGGTTCCCAAAATTTACCCCCGCGGCCCGCTCACTCGAGCCCCTAAAATCCAAGAATCCTACTTCAGTTCATAAATGCTAATATTTTAGCATTTCTAAATTAAAATAATTAATTTAAAAATAAGCTTTTCCTTTTAACTGGGAAATTTCGGCCGCACCCCAAATTGGGGTTTTGGCTCGACACCCCCACGAGAATTCCGTTCAATAGATGTAGAGATCATCCCTAGGATTCTCGTGCTGGTGTCGTTCGTCAATGGGTTTCTATGTTGACCAAGAAATTGAAAGAAAAAACAAAAAGAAAATGGCCTTACCCCCATGGACTACGCGACCCCGCTCCTACCACTGATCGCCTCAAGTAGAAATGACGGCAGCGACGAATGAGTTCCAGTGGTATCTTCGGATTTTCGATCGAGGACAAAAATCGTCACGACGAAATCGAAGGAGGAGAGGGACGAGAGAGTGAGGAGAAAGAGAGGAGAGATGAGATGGACAGGGGTGGCAGGGGGAGGAAAGAAAGTAAAGAAAGAAACGTAAGAAAGAAGAAGAAGAAGAAGAAAAAGAAAAAGTAACGGTGAAGTCTCCGGAAGCTGACTGAATGAAGCGTGAGGAGGATAATAATAATAATAATAAATAATAATAATAATAATAATAATAATAATAATAATAATAATAATAATAAATTTAATTAAATTAAAGGAATAAGAGGAAGAAGAATATATTGTTATAAAGAAAATAAAAAAAAATTTAATTAATTAATTTTTTTTCTTTTTCTTTTTAAATACGTTTAATTAATTAATTAATTAATATAATTTTTTTAATTAATTTTTTTTTTATTTGGAATCATTCTATTAATCTTTTATATCTCTTTTTGGGGTTTTTACAGTATTTCTTTCTTGTTGTCCCGAAGTCAAACATATAAAAGCCCCCCCTTTTTTTTTCTTTCGTTCATTTTCCCATTTCATTTTCTATTCCATCTTCAAAAGCTCTCTCTCTGCTCTCCCTCTGGTCTCTTTCAACGATTCCAAAACCCTAATCTCCTCTCTCTCTAAAACTTTCCTTTTCTCTTTCCCCCTCTCTCTCTCTCTCTCTCTCTCTTTGAATCTTAATCCTAACTTCTAAAACCCTAACTTCTCACTATCCCTTTCTCTTCTATGAAATTGTAACTCCTTACAGTTTCGATTTGAAACCCTAACTTCTCTCTCTCAGATCTGAAACCTTAAACTCTTTCTCTCTATCTCTCTCTCTCTATCTCTCTCTCTCTCTCTCTCTCTCTCTCTCTCTCTTCTTTGCTCAATTTGAAATCCCTATGTTAGCTCTGGTGCAAACCCAAGAGGGGTGTGAATTGGGTATTTAAAAATTATCTCCTATGTCAACCGATTTAACAACAGTAGTACACAAGTTTGGGGCAGTCTATGTAATCAATAAGTAAACATGCACATGTAGTAGAGTGCAGAAAAGCAAACAATACACGCAATATGTTATCGAGGTTTGGCCAAATTGCCTGCGTCCCCACCTTGGCTACACCAGCACAAGGATTCCACTACGGTTCACTTATATAGGCGGAGCGGCACATAATACAACACGCTTTACCAGGGTAGCGCACCTAACTTTCCTAACCGGGTTTAAACCAAAAATCTGTCAGACCCTAGTAAAAAGACTTACCCTTCAAATAAGGTAGAACAGTTGAACTCTAACACTGCGGAACTCTATCCGTTCTTCTATCTGGGGCTCTTGAAATATTTATATAACTTGGGTGAGACACCTCTTAGTAAAGGAAATAAATTAATATCAGTATGTGGCAACATGAGCATTTTCATGTTATACATATAACAGTACATAAATTATACTTGCTAAAACTATCTGTAACATATCTGGGAAAAACATATTTTACCATAACATGGTATAACATACTGAATTTCTATACATATAAATCATCTCATATGATCGTACATGGAAAACACTATGGATGGATAGCTGACTGGTGTCATGTCTTACCCTCATATGACTAGGTTGTGTGGCCTGAAGGCGAGACCTAGCAATGGCTGACCGACCACACTAGATCAACATAAGTTTGTAAGTACGATAGGTCTGCCCCTCTTGGTCAAGACACCAGAGAGACGTTTGCGCTACAATAAACCACATCTATTGCCGATCTCTCACTGCCCTTTACGGCAAGTGGTAGCACTAACATAAACATGATCGTGATCATATAGCTATGATACCATGCTTCGTGAAAGTCTAAACCAAGTCAACTAGGTTCTGATAACATATAATATATTTTCAAATAATAGTTAATATTTTCACAAAACTTTGCATAACATATCATATAAAATTTACGACCCTTACGCTGGCATATTGTATCTTTTGTAAATCACGATCCTTACGCTGGTATTTCATATAAAACCTCAGCCCTTACGTTGGCATATCGTATAAAATCCTCGACCCTTATGCCGACATATCATATAAATTCCTTAGTTTGAAAAATCTCTGTATCATTTTAATATTTTCATGAAAGCGGTAGTAACATACTTATTTTGTAAACATAATATTTCATCATCATAATTTTCATGGTAAATATTACTCATGCCACACAAAAGAGATAATAATTTTATTTCTGATATTATACATGAAATCCATATTTCTGATCAATAGCATTATTTCAAACATACTACAATATACATATTTATCTGAAATTAAATGCTGTAAAATAATAAATACATTTTCATGAAATCCTAACTTAGTTTATTCCTTTACCTGATTTCTGGAAAGCCCCTAAAATGACCAGTCCTACACCTGCAGGGTTCCCCGTTCAACACCCTGTAAACAATATCGCCCCGAACAAAACTTTAGTATTTCTTTGAGTGCTACCTATTCTACAACTGTAGGAAAGTCATATACCCAACATAAAGTCTTACCCTAAACTTGGGATGGAGTCCAAGTTAGCCCCACCAACGATCTACACCAGCAGACTTGGAGAGAAAATCCCCAAGAGTAGTGTGGCGGCTTCAGATCTTCAATCAGATGAAGAAAGGAACCAAAATCTTAGAGAGAAGGAAGAAGGGATGAACAGGAGAAAAAACCACTGCTTTGTTTGAAAATCTGCGCTGAAATCCGAGTTTAGGGTTGTTTATACACCTGACCTCGTGGACAAGCCACGTCACTTCGTCAATGAGGACATGAAGGTAGTTCATCGATGAACGTTTATTCCTCATCGACGAAATTCAGAACTAAAAATAGCACCCTGGTATCTACTCGTCGATAAAACGTGTGTCCCCGTCGACGATCCCATCAAGCGTGTTCGTCAATGAATGCAGCGCGTTCGTCGACGAGACCCCTGTTGAATTCCAATTACAATTTCTTTTCTCTTCTCCTTCTATTATTTAATTAATATAATTAATCGGGTCTCTATAATGTACAATTGTGTGACATGAGTATAATATTTCCATGAAAGTTATGTTATATTGAAAGATAAGCTTGTTGTAGCAGTTTTGAGAAAAACCCTAAAAACAGTACAGGAACTATGGTTTTAAGATTATGTTAAATAGTGCAAGAATTTCTGTTTACTATGTTATGAATTATGCCAGCTTAAATGCATTGATTATTATGTTATGAATTATGTTGGCATAAATGTCGTGATTTTTATGTTATGAATTATGCCAGCGTTGATGCCGTGATTATGTATGATATGTAAGAAATCATGAAATATGTTTATGTCAAATATTACTCTAAATTACGAAACATCTATTTTTTAATATGGAATGTATTATATGTTATCAGAACCCGGATAGTTTAATTTAGTTTTATGAAATACGGTACCATAACTATATGTTCATGATTATGAATATGTTAGTGCTACCACACATCTTATGTAGAGTGTTGGAGATGGTAGTCGATGTGATTTTTTGGGAGTGTCGTAATTCCCCTAGTAGTCTGGCATAGGAGGAACATATCCATTGTACTTACACACCTATGTTTGACTTAGCATGGTCGGCCAGCCATTGCTAGGTCTCGCCTTCGGACTGCACAACCCTATCATGTGGGGGGTAAGACATGACAATAGCTAACTAACTATCTATTCTGGGTAATAATTCAAGTATGATATGGTTATATAAGATGATTTTGAAGTACAAAAATTTAGTACGTTAAACTATGTTATGTTAAATCATGTTTTATTAAGATATGATACAACTGTTTATACTAGTTATGAATTATGTACAGTTTATATATATATCACGAACAATACTCATGTTGTCATACATTGATATTAGTCTATCTCCCTTACTGAGAGGTGTCTCATCCCAATATTACAAACAATTTTAGGAAATCCAAGTAGGAGGGTGGATAGAGCCCCGCAGCAGTAGAAGAGGACTAAGTTATCCTATTTGTAGGGTAAGTGGATGAGCTAGGGTCAGATGGATTTTTGGGTTATGACTCTAGGATACTTTTTGGTCTTTTTGGGATGTACGTATATGTATATGATAGATTTAATAGAACTCTAGTATGGTTTTTTGGTGTTTTATGGCATGTATGTAATTTTATGTTTTCCGCTGCTTAGGTATTAGAGTTTTATGCCAAGTATATCATGGGTCCAGGTTGATTACGACTATGACAGGTTAACTAGATTATTATGTATGTTATTATATGAATATATATATATATATATATATATATGGAAAAATAGACAGGTCGTTACACTACTTGTATGAGCACGTAATCTTCCCTATTTTCGGGACCTTCTGCCAGTAAACATTTGTTTGAATGTGTATGTGTACGAGATAAATGAATCATCTAAGGGCTTATTGAGTAAGGTAAGTGTCCTGATATGTTTCAGTTACAACTATAGGTTGCATAAGGTATCAGAGCAAAGGGGTGCTACTTGTATGGGTGGGTAATCATCCCAATCCTTGGGAACTCTCGTTGGTAAAATATTATGCATGTGTGCAAGGATAGAGAATGGTTTCATAACTATGATATTTTTATAAATGATGATTATATAAAACACAAACCTCATGCTAGCCACCCACTAGTGTTTATCTATTCTGACTTACTTAAATGTGTCTCACCCAATATAGAATTCTATATTTTTTAGGAGGACCATGTGATCGAGCTTAGTGAGTTCGGGGTTTGGTGTAGCGTATTTAAGAGAGAGAGAGGGTATCAACTTTGGTTACATTTTTGAATTGTATATTTTGGGGTTATATTATATTTAAGTTTTCTGAGATGTATATATGTTTGTGATACTGGATGTTGGAGAATACCTTTTGAGATTAGAGATATGTAGAAACTTTGGTATATTATTAAGGAGTTGTCATTATTTCTGCTGCATAATTAATGTGAGAATATCAAATACAGGTAAATGGAACATGTGACACTCGGACCCCACTTGACGGGTTTGAGGCATTACAAGGTGGTATCAGAGATTTATTTTAAATAACACTTCGGATCCTAGTTTCGGGTTCAGGGGGTTACATAAACAACGGAACATTTATTTGGCTTGAGCAAGACTATAATCCTTACATCGATATTATCACACCAATCTAGCTTCATTTCCTATTTCCTGACATGATTTTTTTTTTCACTTTTATAAAGTTTTTACTGGATAAATAAAAACAGAGTGTTGACACCAAATGTTTGGCTCAATAAACTCTGGTCCTTGTTGCAATGATAGCTCCGATTAGTCCATCATTTGCCCGCAACAACTGCAACCATGGAGTAGAAGAAGAGCTCACAAGACCCCCAATGGCCTTTAGGAACCTTTTCTATTAAGGCATAGTTGGATATATATATAGGGTACAATTTTATTTTTTTTTAGCTAGGCAGTGTAGGATATAATTGATATTAAATATAACTTAGTTAAATAATGTTACCTTCTTCTTCTCTCAACCTTCTTTTTTAGATAATTAGTTTAATTGATTAGCTTAATTTAGTTGGGGAGTCACTCATTATTATGAGCAGGTTATCCCCCCATAATGAATTATGAGAGGCTACTATTGTCATTATGAGGAGATAACTCTTACGTAATGAATTAAGCTATGGAGGTTAACCTTGTTCTGGCATGATTTTTTTTTTCCTTGTCACAAAGGAATTGAGATATCAACTTAATTTGCTCACAATCTCGTCCAAACTGTGAATGTCTAACACCTTACTATGTTTTCGATCTTCCATGACCAACTTGCTTGCTTACATTTTGAAAAACTATTATAATTTATATCAGAGTTTGTTTACCTTGTACTTGAGACCAACATAAATGTCTCTCTACATCTATCAGGGGATATATTTGAATTCATATACATGAAAGTTTATAAACATATATATCTTAGTCTAACATGATCATATAATCAAAAAGAGGAGGACTGATTTTTCAAATACTTTAAATTGTTAACATTTGGTGAGTTTTATAAATAAATAAAAAAACGGAGATATATATATAAAATAGATAAAAATTCGTTAATCAGAACCAAATGTAACCAGCATAAATCGAATTTTAAGCGGTCCACAAATTAAATGAGTCAAATATGATTTAGACTTTTTTGTTTGCCCTTTAATATATATACACACACCTAGTAAAATAGATAAAAACTCGTTAATCTGAACCAAATGTAACCAGCATAAATCGACTTTTAAGCGGTCCACAAATTAAATGAGTCAAATATGATTTAGACTTTTTTGTTCGCCCTTTAATTAGTCAGCTGACAGATTTAAGATTTTATTTGATGAATATCTACCAATTCATTACCAACTAATTTCTAAATTCATAAATAATTTCATATGCCCATGCCTACGAAGCATCAATCCAACTAGCATAAGTTGTATTGGCCAATGACTTATCTCACATTCTCAACTCTTGTACATATGCGCCTCTCCGTCTACCCCATGCTCGCATCCAAACTCAAACCCAAATACTCGACTCTCTTAGTCAAAATAAAAACTCATATATTCATTATAAAAAAAAAAAAAAAAAGTATAATTTTGCGATTAGTTATTTAATATTTAATTAACAATTACCAAATTATAATTTGAAAAATAATTTTGATTATTATGTTACAAATTAAATTTTTTATCTAATGGTAAAATATACTAGGGATAGAAATGACAAATAATCCGTCATCCGTCACAAATTATCCAATTTGAACCATCACAAATCAACTATGTGCTAAGTCATATATGACTCGAAACATTATCAACCGATAATTCATTACGGATTATTCAATTCGATGTTAGGACCCTGTGAGCATCCAGAAGAAAATGACACCAAGAATTTATGTGGTTCGGTCAAGAACGACCTACGTCTACAGAGCACACACCAACTATTCAATAACTCGCTGGAAAAATGTTACAATTCTCTCTCTCTCTCTTCCTCCCTTCTTCCTCTCAGCTCTCTCTGCACTCTCTGTGCTATTCTGAGCTACTGTGCTCTAATATAATACGTCTTCCACAGCCCTCCTTTTATAGTGGCTTGGAATAAATTACATTTAAGATAAAAAATAATCACAAATGAGAGTTACAATGGGGATGATAATGAAGAGATAATTCTACGCGTTTTCTTGACTCAGCAATGCATCATCTCCAGCTGTCTCTGGCTCCATCTCTAACAATCTCCCACTTGGAGACAAAGACACCTTCTCAACCAGAGTATCATGAATAAATGATGTGCTCATAATATGTTTCTTTAAGCATGAAGACCAACTGAAGTGGAACACAACTTCAGTTTCTCTGTAGTCGCCACCTTTCTGTCTGCTCGATTTCTGCAGACTAATCTGATGGCTGTCAACTTCACAACTGGTGTAAAAAAGCCGGTGTAGTCAATCCCTTTCTTCTGCTTAAAGCCTTTGACTATCAACTGAGGCTTGTACCTTCTAGAGCCGTCATGCTCCTCTTCGATTTTGTACACCCACTTGTTATGAAGGCCTTTGGGCAACTTCCACATTCTGTTGGAGGTGAGGGATTTCATCTCATCCTTCATCGCAAGCTCTCACTTGCTCATATCTGCCACCTGACATGCTTCATCGTAGCATTCGGGCACTCTTCCATCTATAGGAACTAAGTAATCAATATACCTTCTGTCTGGTATATGAGACCGAGTAGATCTCCTAAGCTCCGGAGCTGAAGTAGGAGATGGTGGTGCGACAATCTGATCCCCTGGTTCCTCCACCTGAGGATTCTCGGTATTCTGCTGATGTGTCCCAACACATTCATGGGTGTTTATCTGGAAACTAACCCTCTTCTGTTTCCTGACTATACAATCCTCACACATGTCAACCTGCACTGACTGTAGACCACTCAATTTTTCCATTGAGTGCATCACCCGGAGTCCCTTCTCGCTCATGTGACCAAGTCGTTGGTGCCAGATATTGCTGTCGTCATTTCCTGCAGCAACTGAAATAGACATGGAGGCATTGGAGGTTAGAAAAAGTGTTCCGCTTTTCTTACCTCGCACAATCGTTAGTACACCCTTTGAGACTTTCTATTCATCACCAATGAATTTCGTCGTGTATCCCTCATCTGCCAACTGACCAACTGAGATCAAATTCTTTCTCAGGTCTGGAATATACCTGACATCCTTCAGCTTCCATACTGACCCGTTTATACTAATCTTCACAACTCCCTTGCCGGTTATGTCGCAAGGTTGATCGTTGCCAAGGTACACCTTACCAAAATTACTTGGTGTGTACTCCTCTAGGCAATCTCTACAGCATGTGGCATGAAATGAGGCTCCGGAGTCTAAGACCCAAGACTCCTACTTGCTCTCCGAAGAGCAGATCAACATCTCATCATTCTTGGAAGCAATATTTGCTTCTGTCTTTGCCCTCGTCTCAAATTCCTTCTTCTGACTCCTGCACTGGTTCCTGTAATGACCAGTCTTTCCACAGTTCCAGCACTCAATAGCTTTAGTGCTCTGGGAACTTGTGTCTTGAGTACCTCTGGGATTTTCGGATTGAGACCGCCTAGGCCTAGATCTACCGCGGTTGTTTGATCGTCCATGCCTGTTTCCTCTGCCTCGATTATCCATGTTCAAGGCTGAACTCAAATTGGAGCTATGGTTTGGCTGCATTCTTATTTCCTCTGTCAAAATTATGCTAACGACCTCATCATATACAAGCTTCGATTTTCCTGCGGAGCTACTGATGGCAGTGACGACACCATTCCAATTTTCAGGCAGCTGACTGAGAATCAGTAGAGCTCGAATCTCATTATCAAACGTTATCCCGACTGAGGCGAGTTGATCAGACAACTCATTGAAGTTATTCAGATGCCTGCTCAAACTCTCACCTGCAGACATATTCATGGTAAATAATCTTTTCATGAGATGTACCTTGTTTGCGGCTGAAGGCTACTCGTAGATATTTGAGAACGCATCCATCAGAGACTTGGTGGATGTTATATGCTTGATATTGAACGCCACAATTTTCGACAACGCCATTTTGATGGCTCTGAGGGCTTTTCGATCAAGCAACTCCCATTCGCCCTCGTTCATGGATGTTGGCTTACCCTTCAACGGTAAGTGTAATTCCCTCCCAAACACATAGTCTTCTATCTGCATCTTCCAGAAACCGAAATTGTTCCCGTTGAACATTTCGATTTTTGAGCTCTTTTCATTCAACATCTCGATTCGCTAATTTAGAAATGGAATTAGCTTAAATGGATAGCACGGATGGATCCGGAACGATCGAAAACCCTAGAAATGGTTTGAGTTGCTCGAAAAACGAACCCAAAACGACCTCAAAAAGCTCAATCAAAGTTTTCAATCAAACCTGGTCAAACCGATGACGTGGCATCTGCTGACGTGGCACTGCGACGTGCTGCTAACGTGGAAGTGGGGTCTACTTGCTGACGTGGCGGTGGGGTCCACCTGCTGACGTGAGTGCTAACGTGTCAGTGGGACCCACTTGATGGCGTGGCAACGCCTAGTGACATGGCCCTGCTGGCGCGCGCGTGACGTGGCGCTGAGGACAGACCCGAGTCAGGAACCGGATCTCGAGTTCACCCGGATCTGAGTCACCTGCAGGGTCGGGTCGAGTTCTCTTCGAGTCGGGTCGAGGTGGAACGGGTGAAGAAGACGCGTGCAATGCATGTAGCGCATGAGGAGATGTTGGCCGGCGCGTGGACGGCGCGTGAAGAAACGTTTTGCTCTGGCAAGGCGCGTGGGGGCGCGTGCGGGCTTGTCTGAACTCCGTTCGAGCTCCGTTGGGTACCCTTCTCTTCGTCTCGACGAGAGGAATACGATGGTGGCCTCAAAACACACTTTTGATCTACTAGACAGAACTCTAAATTTCAGGATCACTTCTAATCTGGATTTCTGCTCCAACTGGGCTCTGATACCACTTGTTGGGACCCTGTGAGCGTTCAGAAGAAAATGACACCAAGAATTTACGTGGTTCGGTCAAGAACGACCTACGTCCATGGAGCACACACCAACTATTCAATAACTCTCTCTCTTCTCCCTCTCTCTACCAGCCTCGTTGGTAACCTGATGGTGCTGCATGTGGATGTCTGCAGCCCTCACTTCCGATCTGGATTTTCTACTCCAACCGGGCTCTGATACCACTTCTTAGGACCCTGTGAGCATCCAGAAGAAAATGACACCAAGAATTTACGTGGTTCGGTCAAGAACGACCTACGTCCACGGAGCACACACCAACTATTCAATAACTCGCCGGAAAAATGTTACAATTCTCTCTCTCTCTCTCTCTCTCTTCCTCCTTTCTTCCTCTCAGCTCTCTCTACACTCTCTGTGCTATTCTGAGCTACTGTGCTTCAATATAATACATCTTCCACAGCCCTCCTTTTATAGTGGCTTGGAATAAATTACATTTAAGATAAAAATTAATCACAAATGAGAGTTACAATGGAGATGATAATGAAGAGATAATTCTACGCGTTTTCTTGACTCAGCAATGCATCATCTCCAGCTGTTTCTGGCTCCATCTCTAACATCCGATTCAAGCCACTTTTTCAGATCTAAAAATATATAAATAAACACCAACTTTGCTTGAAAATATAATTTAATAAGACAATTCACGAGTAAAATTCTCATGACTAATAATATATAAAGACCATTTGTGTAGGGCCTAAAATTTATTTTTTAAAAATGAAAAAACAACACCTTTGACCTGGTCCACCGGAATGGATTTGTAAAAGCATTTTCTTCCAACCACCTCCGTACGTTATCTAACTCTTTAATTGTTTTATTGTAACATATTCCTTTTTCTTTTGTTGACGGAGACTCGGCTCCCCTTTCCTACTCTCTTTTCACATTTCTTTTGCTTTCTCCTTAACATAGAAAAACCTGTGAAAATTTAAAATTATATCACCAAACAATCAAGGTCCATAGTCTACACTAACTATAGCCAATAGTGACCTTTTTTTTTCTTTTTTAATTTGGTCATTTTCATCATCCAAGCAGAGGAAGAGGGTATGGAACCTTTATTGCATAACATCATTCTTTATTTAGTGTGGATGTATTTTCAATTAAAAATAAAAATTTATAACTTATGAGACAGATTTTAGTTGTTAAAATTTTATATTAGAGGTCTCATTTTGAATCTTCAAAACAAGTGTAGAAAATATGCAATGGGAGGTAAGATACCCCTCACTATACAGGCTAAGCGACTGAACTTAATAGACTTTTAAGTGGCTCAAAAAATAAAATCAAATCATCAACTAAAGTGGTTTCTATCTTTAATTTAAAAGGAACAGTGCCTAATTTGATAAAAATCAAATCTCGGGAGAGGCCTATTAAATTTTTAAATCTTCAAGGAAGTCTTCTTTTTACCAAATCTCAAAGGAGGTTTATGGGATCTTAGAACTTAAATAAATATAATAAGGAATGCATTTTTTTCATCAAATCTTGACGTTAATCGGTGCCTTTTACCCTATAATTTTTTAGTGAATTTTGAGAGAGTATGAGAAAATTTGTTCTAAGAAAAAAAAATTAAGGGCATACCTTCAAAAACTTATGATTGTTGTTGCAACATCTTGGAAAAAAGTCTACAATGGTGAGAAACAATAATATTAAAAGTTCAATGAAGTCATTACTAACTTATTATTTTTCTCGGTGTAATTAGTTCAATTAATTATTACTTGTTGATTTAGATTTGATTAATCTAATCTAAGTTAATTTGGGTTGAATTGATTTTGGGCCGAAGGCTGGAGATAATTGGGTTGTGTTAACTGGGCTAAGCTCCGTTTGGTATTTGGGCTTTGTACTCGGCTTTAATGAGGTTTAGGCTTGAAAATTGAGGTGTAGTCCCAAGAAGGGGGTGAATTGGGTTATTAAAATTTTCTTTTAATACCTTTTATAAATTCTTAACCCTTTTGTTAATTTAACAATCACATAGGATAAGCTTGTTTACTTATTCAATCCACAAACCAAAACACAATACAAGTAACCAAAACTCAATCAACCAAAAACCAATCAACAACTTTAAAGTAAACAACCAAAGATACCAAACCAAGATAAAGTATGTAGCTCTTTCGCACTTTCAGCTTTCGTAATCCTGTGAATGTATGAGTTTGTTTCAAGCCTTGTATCAAATGAAATTATTTGCACTTCTCTTAATAAAGATTTCCGTAAACGATTAAACAATGTACTCCCTTTTTAGGTTTCCGCAAAAGTTTAATCAAAACGTACTTTCTTTTATTAAGAGTCTTCTTTTAATCTCAGTTTTCATCTCAGTTACTTGCACTTAATATAACATACACATGGCACAATGTATATAGACACTGAAAAATAAAGAGTAGGGAAAGAGAGACACCGAGATTTTTACGAAGTTCGGCTTACCCTAAGCCTACGTCCTCACCTTGGGTTAATGCCACCCAAGGATTCCACTAGAGCACTCCTTTTCCGGGCGGAGCAAACCATTACAATTCCCTCTTTAAAGGTACAGATACCTCTCCAAGCAATACCCTACCCTTGGTCCAACGATCCAACAACTTGGAATTGTCAAAGAGCTACAAGAAGTAAGAAATAATACGGTGTACAAAGAAACTCTCACAATAGAGCTTATTAGTATAATTTAAATCTATATACTTCAATTTGGAAGGAAGAAGCTCAAGAAGAGATTACTGGGGTTCTTTCTTAGTTGTAAAACTCAACTAAGAACACAAAAACTGTGGCCTTTAAATAAACAAAAGCTCTGTAGTGGAATTTAGAAATTGATTGCACAAGAGAGCTTTGAGAGAATTAGGAGATTTGAGAGCAAAAAAGCTTGATTGCTGTATTTTCTTGGTATAATTAATCTTTAACCTTGGGGGGGTTTTATAAATGAGAAATCAAGTCTATTTCGTGTTCCCCAAGTTACTTTGAGTGTTTCAAGTTTATAGAAAGTTTGGAACACAAGAAATATGAATTTAAATTTAAATTTTTTTAAAAAATATGACCGTTAACAGTGCTCAGTAGATTGAAGTGTCAGGTTCAATCTTCTGAAGTACTTTAAAACATTGAAAAATTCAGTCTGGAAACAGGGCCAAAAGACTAAAGTGAAGAGTTCAGTCTTTTGAGACTATACTGTCTCCTCAGGATTTCTCTAGAAAATTCTTTAGTAGACTAAACTTAATTTTCAGTCTTCTGAAAAAATTCTTCAATAGCCTAAAGTTAAACTTTAGTCTTTTGGGCAGACAAAAACTTTAGTTTCCTAACAGCTTTGACCCCCCTTCAGTATTTTAGTCATAATTTTTTCTATATTAATCCAAATTATACATTCTTGGTATCAAAAGAAAGCTAAAAGAAAATTCCACAACTTTCATGTTGAAACACTTTTTAAAATAAGAAGTATTTGATAGAGAAAAATGCACATTAATGCGGATATTAAAAAAATAACATCATTTGAAAAATCCTATTTTTGGTACTTTTCATTCCAAAAATAATTTTAACATTTTTAAAATAATTTTTGACCTTATAAAAACATTTTTCAAGTATTTTACAAGGTATCTAGGTCCAAGAAATTAATCTAAGAGTTTCATGCATCCATATTAAAATTGTTTGAAGTACTTACATAAAGACTTTTTAAGACTTTGACATTCTAAGCACTTAAGTTTTCATGTTTGTCTTTCTTTGACTCCATCTTACATGGAATCTGTGTCAATTCAACAAGATCACACAGTAAGGTGTAAACTGTCCTAATTTATCATGTGACACTACCATGGATTTGTGAACCATGACACGTGCCACTAAGGTAGATAAATCATCACAACTTGAAGACAATTGCTCAGATTTGGGAACTAATATCACATGCCTCCGAGACCTCCAAAATAACTTAAAAGTGACTACTCAAATTTGGTAACTATTGCCACATGTCTCTGAAATAATCAAAACAACTTAGAAGCGACTACTCGGATTTGGGAACTAATTCCACGTGCCTCCATGATAGCCAAAATAACATGGAAATAACTATTCAGATTAGGGAACTAATGTCACGGGCTTCCGAGATAGCCAAAACAACTTGGAAATAACTACTCAGATTTGGGAACTACTGCCATATGCATATGAGATAGCCAAAACAACTTGGAAGCAATTTATCAAAATGGGAACTAATACCACATACCTCTAAGATAGCCAAAATAACTTTTAAACAACTACTCGGATTTGGAAACTAATGCCACGTACCTCCGAAATATCCAAAATAACTTGGAAGAACTACTCGAATTGGAAACTAATGTCACATGTCTCCAAGATAGCCAATGTAACTTGAAAAATGTCTATTCATATTTGGGAACTAATGCCACATGCCTCGGAGATAACCAACACAACTTGGAAGCGACTACTCAGATTTGGGAACTATTGCCACATGCTTCTGAGATAGCCAAAACAACTTTGAAGTGACTACTCAGATTTGGAAACTACTGCCACATACCTTTGAGATAGCTAAAACAAATTAGAAGTGACTACTCGAATTTGGGAACTAATGTCACATATCTTTGAGATAGCCAAAATAACTTGGAAGTGACTACTTTGAAAATAACAAGACCCCCAATGGCCTTTAGGAACCTTTTCTACTAAGGCATAGTTAGATATAGGCCGGGTACAATTTTCTTTTAGCTAGGCAATGTAGGATATAATTGATATTACATATAACTTAGTTAAATAATGTTACCTTCTTCTTCTCCCAACCTCCATTTAATAGATAATTAGTTTAATTGATTAGCTTAAATTAGTTGGGGAGTTGCTCATTATTATGAGGAGGTTATCCCCCCATAATGAATTTTGAGAGGTTACTATTATCATTGTGAGGAGATTACTCTTACATAATGAATTAAGTTAAGGAGGTTAACCTTGTTCTATGGGTATGTTGTTTTCTTTTTTTTTCTTGTTGCAAAGGAATTGAGGTATCAACTTAATTTACTCACAATCTCATCCAAAGTGTGAATGCCTAACACCTTACCATGTTTTCCATCTTCCATGATCAACTTGCTTACATTTTGAAAAACTTTCACAATTTATATCATAGTTTGTTTGTACTTGAGACCAATATAAATGTGTCTCTACATCTAATCAAGGCATAAGTTATAATTCATATACATGGAAGTTTATAAACATATAGATCTTAGTCTAACATGGTCATATAATTAAAAAGAGGAGAGCTGATTTTTCAAATACTTTAAATTGTTAACATTTGGAGAGTTTAGTAAAATAAAATAAAAAAAGCATACATATATTCCTAGTGAAATAGATAAAAAATCATTAATTCGAACCAAATGTAATCAACTTAAATTGACTTATAAGCGGTCCACAAATTAAATGAGTCAAATATGATTTAAACTTTTTTGTCCGCTCTTTAAGTAGTCAGTTGACAGATTAGGAATTTTATCTATGAATATCCGTCATTAACAACTAATGTCTAAATTCATAGACAATTTCATATGTCCATGTTTATGAAGCATTAAGCCAACTAGCATAAGTTGTATTGGCCAATGACTTATCTCACATTCTCAACTCTTTTACATATGCGCCTCTCGGTTTGCCACATGCTCACATTCAAACTCAAATCCAAATACTCAATTCTCATGATCAAAATAAAAAAATCTTATAATCATTATCTAAAAAATAAAAAAAATACAAATAATTTTGTGATTAGTTATTAAATATTTAATTAACATTTACCAAATTATAATTTTAAAAATAATTTCAGTTATTATGTTACAAAATAAATTATTTATCAAATGGTAAAATATACTAAGGATAAAAATGACAAAAAATCTGTCATTTGTCACAAATTATTTGATCTGAACCATCACAAATCCGCTATGTAATTTAGTCGTATATGATAATATGACTTGTAATAGTATCACCCGATAATCCGCCTAATCCGTTACGGATTATCTAGTCCGATTCGATTCGCTTTATTAGGTCTAAGAATATATAAAAAAACACCAACTTTACTTGAAAATGTAATTTATTAAGACAATTGACTAGTAAAATTCTCAAGACTAATAATATATAAAGACCATTTATGTAGGGCCTAAAAAAATTTAAAAATATAAATAAAAAACAACACCGTTGACCTGGACTTGTTAAAGCATTTTCTCCAAACATTTGTTTCACGAGTCCCACCTTCGCACGTTATCCAACTCTTTAATTGTTTTATTGTGACATACTATGTTCCTCTTCTTTTGTTGACGGAAGACTCGGCTCCCCTTTCCTACTCTCTTTTACATTTCTTTTGCTTTTTCCTTAACATAGAAAAACCTATGCGAAAGTTTAAAATAGTGATATATAGAAAAACCTATATCTACACTGGCTATAGCAAATAGTGACCTTTTTGCCTATGTTTATTTTTGTTTGGTTTCGATTTTATATAGGCATGTTTAAATTATTTTAGTTTGATTATGATATTGATTTTTTTATTATTATTATTATTAGTTTTGATGTTTAAGATAGTTTTTATGATTTGTTTGTAAATTTCATGTGTCATGCTTGTAATCACGGTATTTTTCCACCATAAGCGATGACTTTCAATAAAATTTGAGTTTCGTAAATAAAAAAATAGTGACTTTTTTTTTTATTTTTTTAATTTGGTCATTTTCAACATCCAAGCAGATGAAGGGGGTATGGAGTCTTTATTGCATAGTATCATTATTTATTTAGTGTGGATTTATTTAAAATTAAAAATAAAAATTTATATATTCTCGGACAGATTTTAGTTAGAATTTTATATTAGAGGTTTCATTTTGAATCTTCAAAAGAAGTATAAAAATATGCAATAGGAGGTAAGATACCTCTCACTATACAGGCGGTTAAGTAGCTAAACTTAACAGACTTTTAAGTGGCTCAAAAAAAATAAAGATCAAATTATTTACTAAAGTGGTTTTTACCTTTAATTAAAAAAGAAAATTATAAAAAAAAAATTATTGAGTAACTACCATGATAGTGACGTAATTGTAACTTAACGGATTAAATCTACGAAATAAGTTAAAAAAGTTATAAGATAATGTTTGGGAGAATGAATTTTAAGAATTGAATAAAAAAATTTTGTAAAGCATATTGAGAATAAATTTAATACCTCTATTTAAATTTACACAAATCTAAATTGAAAATTCAAATTTTATACTTTGACTTGCTAGATACTTAACATGATATGCAAGAAAGGATAGGGCCTTGGGTTCCTTCGAAATATGCTCCTAAGTTCCATTTGAAAGTGAGATACCCAAACACTTCACTAACCACACAATAGCAACCATCTTCTATTAAAATTACAGCTGTATTAAATTAAGAATATAATTGCACAGTGCCAAATAGTTCAAGCTAAGTAGGGTGTACGATTTCATCCTCAATGAAATTTAGGTTGTGCTTGGGGTATAAAATCTCAAGTTTTAAATTCAGATTCATATGAATTTAGACAAATTTAATGTAATTTTATATTTTATTTTGTTTAAATCCACTCAAATTCAACTATAAACTATGGATATTAAACTTACAAATATAAGATAAGATTATTTTACTTATATTACAAGTTAATTTCAATTAGGGGTATATCTTAATTGAGTCAAATCTACATAGTGAAATACTTGAATTGAACTCAACCCAACTAAAAAATATTTTAAACTCGACATAGCGAGAAACTCCACCACCTCAACATTATTTTAGATACATTTACACAACTCATTTGGAAGGACCTATTACTAGAATCTAAGAATTTAAAGTACAACACACTGATCTCAAAGGATACAGTTTGATAAAAAAAAAAAAATTGAACCTTTTTCTTAGGTCTTAAACATTACACAAAGCACTCCTAAGATTTTATTGAAAAAAAAAATGTTGATCTCTTTTAAGATTTTAAAATTTTCACAAACCTCCCACATTTTATTTTTAGAAAACTTGTATTCTTCTCCAAACTTGTCTTTTGTCAAATAATAGGAAGGATGCATGTCTTTTTGCCAAATCTCAAGAGAGGTGTGTTGAAGTTGTTGTAGCTGAAGACAGGAGAGCCAGAAGCTGGAAACGCGTGATGAGTTGGAAAACGGTTTGCAATTAATCCTCATTTATCCCATGATTGTAAACCTATCATTTGTGATTGATTATATTTAATTGTGATTAAATATTGATTTAAATATCAGCCCTATAAATAGAGGGCTGAGGAATACAAGAGATGCACAAGTGAGAAGCTCAGAGAGCAGAGAGGAGAAAGAGAGGAGGAGAGAGAGAGGGAGGGAGAGAGAGAGAGAGAGAGAGAGTGAGAATTGTAATTTTCTGACGAATAGTGAATTTGTGGTGTATGCTCCGTGGACGTAGGTCGATATTGACCAAACCACGTTAAATTTGTGGTGTCACATCTTTCTAGTTGCTCACAGGTTCCTAACAAGTGGTATCAGAGTCCGGTTGGAACAGAAAAGTCAGATCGGAAGTGATCCCGAAATCAAAGCTCTGTCTAGTAGATCAAAAATGCATTTTGAGGCCACCATCACATTCAGCTCACCGATACGAAGAGAACGATGCAAGACAGAGCTCGAACGAAGTCCAAACGAAGCCTCATGTGCCTCGCCAAAGCAAAAATGCTTCGCCACAGCTAGTCATGCACCGCACGCGTGGATACGCCCTCACACCAGGTCAACCCGAGAACCAGTCCCCGACTCAGATCCGAACCGCTGTCTCAAAACTCGGCTACGTCAACTGCCACGTCAGTCGGGCCCCACTGCCACATCAGCAGCCACGTCAGGAGGGGGGCCACATCAATGGGTTTGCCACGTCAGCCGCCATGCCAGCCGGTGGACCCCCTACCATGTCAGTAGGTGGGCCCATTGCCACGTCAGTGCTGACCAGGTTTGACCTAAAACTTTAACTAAGCTTTTCGAAGTTGTTTTGGGTCCGTTTTTCAAGTGACTTGAACCATTTCTAGGGTTTTCGATTGTTTCGAATCCAATCGCACTATCTATTTGAGCTAATTCCATCTCTAGATCAGTAAATCGATATGTCAAATGAAAAGACCCCAAAAATTGAAATGTTCAATGGAAACAATTTCTGTTTCTGGATGATACGGATAGAAGATTATTTGTTTGGTAAGGAATTGCACTTACGGATAGAAGATTATTTGTTTGGTAAGGAATTGCACTTACCGTTGAAGGGTAAGCTAGCATCCATGAATGAGGACGAGTGGGAGTTACTTGATCGAAAAGCCTTCGGAGCCATCAGAATGACGTTGTCAAAATCTGTGGTGTTCAATATCAAGCATATAACATCCACCGAGTCTCTAATGGATGCGCTCTCTAATATGTACGAGCAGCCTTCAGCCGTAAACAAGGTACATCTCATGAAAAGACTATTTAAGATGAGCATGTCTGCAGGTGAAAGTTTCAGTAGGCATTTGAATAATTTGAACGAGTTAACGTTGTCGGATCAACTCGCCTTAGACGGGATAACGTTTGATAATGAGATTCGGGCCCTAATGATTCTCAATCAGTTGCTTGAAAGTTGGAATGGTATCGTTACTACCATTAGTAGCTCCACAGGAAAATCGAAGCTTGTATACAATGAGGTCGTTAGCATGATTTTGACGGAGGAAATAAGAATGCAGTCGAACCAAAGCTCCACTTTGAGTTCAATCTTGGACATGGAGAGTCGAGGTAGAGGAAACAGATCAAACAACCGCGGCAAATCTAGGCCCAGGCGGTCTAAATCCAGAAATCCCAAAGGTACTCAAGACACAGGTTCCCAGAGCACAAAAGTTATTGAGTGCTGGAATTGTGGAAAAACTGGTCATTACAAGAAACAGTGCAGAAGTCAAAAGAAAGAATATGAGACGAGGCCAAAAACAAAAGCAAATATTGTAATGACCCGAAAAAAATGGTATTTAAATAATAAAGGGAGAGAGGGAAATGGAAATAGAAACAAAATGAGGCAGTAGGCTTTGTCGACGGACGCTTTGCGTTCATCGACGACATTACATTTGGATGGAATAACCCGAAAGTAATCCACAGGGTCTCGTCGACGAACACAGGGAGTTCATCGACGAGCGCATAAGGGGACCTCACCGACGAGAAGATACCGAGAAGGGTTTTTGGGACAGTTTGAAATTCGTCGACAAGGGAAGAAGTTCGTCAATGAAATTATTAAAGGACTCATCGACGAAGTGACGTGTCTCGTCAACGAATCCGGCACTATAAATAGTGAAAACCTAGATTTTAGACGAATTTTTAGCGCAAAAGGGTCTTTTTCTCTCTAAAAACATCACTGTAGTAACCCGACCCCGGAAAAAATAAAAAAATAAAATAAAAAAATAAAAAAAATAATAATAATAATAAAAAATAAACATAAAATAAATAAATAAATAAAAAGATATTTTGGAGAAGATATTTTGAAAAGAGATATTTTGAGATATTTATATATAAATATCTTAGAGGAGATATTTATTTAGATTATTTAAGGGCTAAATTAGGATTTATTCTATAAATTCTCTTATTCTCTCTCTCTTTCTCTCACTCTCTCTCTCTCTCTCTCTCTCTCTCTCTCTCTCTCTCTCTCTCTCTCATTTTTTTTTCTCTCTCTCTTTCTAAGTTCCTTTGTCGTTCGTCGTCTGTTTCCAAAAACGGAGGGTACTGCGTGGATTAGAAGAAGAAACTCTACACTTTTAGTGGATCGGATCGTCTTTTCGGAGAGTTTCAGGTTTTCCCAAGAATCGAGGTAGGAATCTGATCCTAATTTTGATTGGATATTTGGATAGTAGTAGAAAACATAGTAAGGTTATATTCTGTGGTTTTAGGTTTTCGGGATCTCGGGTTGTCGTTTTGGACCGTTTTCGTACGAAGTTTCATTTCGAGTATAAGGTAAGGGGAACTTGATTACAACAATTATTTTGGAAAACTAAACAGTTAAAAATCTAGTTTATGTTATTATGTATGATTTAACTACTTATTTGTGAAATTCTACCGAGTAGAAATGTCGGTTTGACGATTTTACAATTTTTGGTAAAAACGAGGATTTCACTGTGTGATCTCCAAATTTTACAAATATTGTTTATTTGTGTTTATACTATAGTAGGAGAGGCTCAAATCCTTTATTTATTCAGTTAAACTATGTATATTGAATTTCTATCATTTAGCGGGTTTTTGTATTAAACTTGTGTGATATATGTTGAAATGGAAATGAATGTATTTTCTATACTACTGATATAGAATATAGGAATGAAATTCCAATTTGTTATACTAACAATGTGATAAACAGAGGCTGGTGATACATCGAGTCGCATCAATAAACAAAGAGGGGTAAACTAAGTGGAAAGACGCCGGTTTGAACCCGCTGGGATTATTTCTATACTATTGATATAAGGTTGAAAAATACTTTCTTTGAAGAGTTGAAATAAACTACTGTTATATGATACGGCATGATATCATAGCTAGATGTACACGGGCAACCACACGTATTAAACGATGTGGGTACCAAGATGGTCGGCTAGCAGGGTGAAACCATTGGCTGATATTGGGCCAATGGAGGTAGTCGGATCGTATGTAGGTACTCGGCATTGTCTGCACGAACAGGGCATTAGACAAGTATCAGTGCACAACCCGAGCCACGGGGTAAAACTGGTTATAGGGATATTTTGCTGTTGGTCATCTGATAAATCATTAAATGGTCGAAAGATAGATGTGGGAATTTTGTAATATGAATAATGATATAACTGATGCACTACTATATTGAAAATATTTGATTTATATTTCAGATGTTGAATGAAAATTTGCATGTATGCAGTTACACACTGTTGTAACTCCTTCTTCCTTACTGAGAGGTGTCTCACCCTATCATACAACCTTTATTTTCAGGTTCATCAGTGCGTCAGTCCTAATAGCTAAAAGGACTGGGAGATTGTTTTTTAAACAGCTTACGTAAGCATCTGAATCATGTAGTAAATCTTAGATGAAGTTCTTTTTTGGAGGGTTGTAATAATGAGAATTGTTCTAAGTCCGAAATATGTAAATTATGGATGTATGAGTGAACTCTAGTATAAGTCTAGTAGAAATCCCAATGGATGTTTATGTTTTTCCACGACATTAACATCATTATTATGTATGTTTTACACCCGTATGTCCCTGTTTAGGGCGGGTTGTTTCCATATCTTGAACAAGTATAGATATTATATTACAGTTGGTATCAGAGCCCGTAACCAGTTGGAAGTATGATTTGATTCATGCTGCCTGGTTAGGGATATGTGCTAAACTAAGAAGTTGCTAGTTGTTCCTCTCTAGAATATACCAGAGTATACGACATAGATATGACCTTGAGTTTTGTTTTGTATACCTGGAGACGAAAACAATTGGCAGACTTCTGTGTTTTTTTGGATCATTCGAAGGGTTCAGAAAATCATGGCAATTTATTGATGGTGTTGTTTCTAAGTGGAAGGGCAGAACTTGAGTTAGAATGATGATGTTAAATTAATGGAGTACATCGATATTCAGGATGTGGATTTAAAGGAACTGAGTCTATAGTATGATAGTGTTAGTTGATGCTTAGGCTATTACCTTCTAATGGATTCTCGTAAATGTTTTCAGGATGGAATCCAGGGATATCACTGCCAATATAGGTGGCAATAGTAGTGAGGGTGCCGGCCCCGAGGCTGGTAAAGACTCTACTAGTGTGTTACGTGAATTCGCACAGCAGCTTATGGCTGAGGCAGTGCGTACGAATAGAGGGCAGGATCGTCCTATGACTGAGTTGGGTTGCTCCATTGAGCAGTTCACCAGATTGAAGCCCTCTGCTTTTGTGGGAAGTACAGATCCAGTTCGTGCTGAGAATCGGATCCAAGAGATCGAGAAGATCTTAGGTGTGTTAAACTGCACTGAAAAGCAAAAAGTCACCTTCGTCACATTCAAGTTGGCAAGGGAGGCTGAGAGATGGTGGGGGTCGGTAAAGCAGATGGAGGAGCACCGATTGATACCGATAGCATTGACATGGGCCTTATTCAAATAGCTCTTCTTTGAACGTTATTTTTCGACCACAATTAGAAACGCGAAAATGGAGGAATTTATGAATTTGATGCAGGGTTCACTGACAGTGCAGCAGTACGCTGCCAAGTTCCAGGAGTTGTCTCGATTTGCTCCATTCATGATTCCTGATGAAGCAAAGAAGGCTTGGAAGTTTCAAAGGGGTCTGAGGAGCGAGATCCGTAAGCAGACGGTGATTCTGCAGTTGCAGGATTTTGTTACGTTGGTTGATAAAGCCACGGTAGCAGAGGAGTGTTTACTAGAGGATGCAGAAGTTCAGGTTACGAAGAAGAGGCCAGCACCTCCTAATTATTCATCTGGGGCAGGACAGAGTAAGTGGAAGAAAAATAGTGGTGGCACGTCCTAGAATTCCACAAGTGTTCCACATTGCTCTTTGTGTGGTAAGAAACACCAAGGGCAGTGTTGGTTGTCTACGGGAGCCTATATGCGGTGTGGTAGACAAGGAGATCAGATAAGAGACTGTCTGAGGTAAAGGAATGATGCGGTCACGTAGCAGCAATACAGAGGGAATGCTCCAACACAACATGGCGGTCAGCAGGGGGGTACTGCCCAGGCTAGGGTATATTCTCGAACTCCTGGTGACACTGATAACGCTGGTGACATGGTCACAGGTACTATTTATGTGTTTTTTCATGAAGTTGTAGTACTTTTTGATTCTGGAGCTACGCATTCTTTTATTTCCCGTGATTTTGTTAAACTATGTGGTTTGGAGGTGCAACTGTTGGATTATGAACTGGTAGTGACAACGCCGTCTGGATCTGCAGTTGGGTGTAGTAGGTTAGTCCGTAACTTCCCTATGGAAATTCAGGGAAGAATATTACCAGTTAACCTAGTGGTCTATGACATGCATGGTTTTGATATCATCCTTGGGATGGACTGGTTGTCGGTTAATTATGTTAGTATTGACTCTCGCAAGTGGGAGGTGTTGTTTAAACCACCAGGGGAGCAAGAATTCAGATTCTAGAGGTCATGTGTGCATTCTGCACCACGGATCCTTTTAGCTTTACAAGCTAGGAGGCTACTCCTAGATGGCTGCCAAGGGTATCTGGCGTTTGTGAAAGATACGCCGGTTAAAGAAAATAAGTTGGAAACAATTGTTGTAGTGTGCGAGTTCCCTAACGTGTTTCCAAAGGACTTGCCAGGGTTACCTCCGGATAGGGAAGTGGAATTCGCGATAGAGCTAGTTCCAGGTATGGCACCGACATCGAAAGCTCCGTACCGTATGGCTCCAGCTGAATTAAAAGAATTGAAGGAACAACTTCATGAGCTCCTAGACAAGGGGTACATTCGTCCTAGTGTTTCTCCTTAGGGAGCGCCCATTTTGTTTGTTAAGAAGAAGGATAGGTCGATGAGAATGTGCATCCACTACAAAGAACTGAATAAGGTGACGGTAAAGAATAAATATCTACTACCTCGGATCGATGATCTATTTGACCAGCTTTAGGGCACGCAGATCTACTCTAAGATTGATCTACGATTTGGGTATCACCAGCTGAAGGTGAAAGCGGAAGACATTCCTAAGACGGCGTTTCGAACTCAGTATGACCATTATGAATTTATGGTTATGCCTTTTGGTTTGACTAATGCACCTGCAACGTTTATGGATTTGATGAACAGGGTCTTTCATGAATATTTAGACCGGTTCGTCGTGGTATTTTTTGACAGCATCCTAGTGTATTCTAGGAGCGTTGCAGAGTATGAGGGGCATTTGAGGCTTGTCTTGCAAATGCTTAGGAATAAGAAATTGTATGCTAAATTGAAGAAGTGTGAGTTCTGGCTAGAGCAGATTGCGTTTCTTGTTGTTTTCGTCGACGAAATTCAGAGCCTCATCTACGAGAAAAAGCCGAGGGGTTCAGGAAAATTTAAATATCAGGGTTCGTTGACAAAATCGCTGCCTTGTCGATGAAATCTCTAAAGACCTCATCGACGAGGACACCAACTCATCGACGAAGCCACTCGGGTTAAAGGCTTATAAAAGGATATTTTGAATTTGCTTCATTGCTAAGTTTTTAGAAAAGCTCTCTCTCTCTCTCTCTCTAGAACTCTCCTTCCACTCTCTCTCTTTAGTTTTCTTTGCCGTTTGTTGCCGGATTCGTAAATCCAACGATACTACGAGGATCAGTGAAGGATTCTCTACGTTTCTTTTGGATTGGAATCTCGTTTCGAAGGATTTTGGGTTTCGGGCCAAAATCGAGGTAAGGCTCGTTTTCCATTTCTGATTTAGTATATGTTTAGTAGTATGGATTGTAAGTATGTTTTGTACTGTGGTTTGTAGATTTCGAAGTCTCGGTTCGTAGTTTTGAGGACCGTAGAGTTCGTAGTTGGATTTTGGGTTAAGGTAAGGGGATTCTGTTTATATCAGTCCATTTTTGAAATCAGGATCGGTAAGCTTGTAGGCTACGATCGTATGTATGTTTTGGTTACTTATTTGGGGAAATCTATCGGGTAAAAACATGGGATTTTCGAGTTACAGTTTTTCAGGAAAATTAGGGATTTCGGGTATCATCTCTATTTTGTTTGGAAAACCGTTTGTCTTGTTTAAACTGTATTATTGAGGTGACCGTAATCCATATTTGCATAAATTGTATACTTGAAAATGTAAATGATATGATTTGCCGTAAACCAAATAAGTGTGGTATGTATGGATGTATGTATTTGTTCCAGGTATTTGTAAAATAGTTATATGGCGGCTAATTACCGTATGCTGAAATGTATAGGGTCGTGAGTTCCAAAATGATTCCAGGTTTTGTGAAATCGGCTATGTGGCGGCTAATTACCGTATGCCGAGAGTGGCCGACTCTATATCCGAGGTGTGAAATATCACCAATATGATTCGGCTGGTCACCGAAGGTGTGATCTACACCGTATGTAGCAATGGATTCACAATGGGCCTAGGTCATCACAACGTAGTTTGACATATGGCAATGTAATTAGGGTGAGACTAAGTGACCTTGTGTAGTTGCGTATGTAGCAATGGATTCACTATTGGGGCTGAGTCGTAGATCTTCGTAGTTGTATGTGTAGAAATGTAATCCCTGTGACACTAGGTGACCTTGTGTAGTTGCGTATGATGCAATGGATTCACCATTAGGCCTTGATTGTCGCAGCGTAGTTGCGTATGTAGTAATGTAATCACTATGAGACGAGGTGACCTGGTGTAGTTGCGAACTAGTATGACGACACTAACCGTATGTCTGTATGTATGTATGTATGTTGGGTATTATATGAACTGGAATGGTTTTCTGAAAATACTAGAACTGTATGTATTTGTATGAAACCGTATGAATTGTTTCAAACTGTATAGTACGTATAGTGTTATGAAGTATGTAAAATGACACTGGTAAGCCACACACTAATATAAACTGTTTTCTTCCTTACTGAGAGGTGTCTCACCCCGAATGTACATACAATATTTTTTCAGGGCCTTCAGGTAGCGGTAAGTAGCATCTTAGCGTTTAGGAGCAAGGGTGTCGTAGCTACTGCTAGTACCTTTTTAGGTACGAGTTTTGGTATCCAGGTTGTCGGGTTAGTTTTGTTGACACCTCGGGTATGTTTTGTAATATGGGAATGTATATCCTAGCTTGTATGGTATAGACTCTGGTATGACATTTATTATGTATGAAAGACCGTTTTTTGCTGCGTATGTTTGATGAGTATGAATGTATGTATGTATGTATGTGGGCATCCGTTCACCCCACGGGGTCGGACTCCCTCTTGTTTATTGTATCATGTATGGTTTCAATTGATATAGAGACAGGTTAGGTTACTTGAATTCACCCCTGGGTCTCATTTTTGGGTTCGGGGCATGACAAAGCGTCGACTCACCCCATGACTTTAACATTTTTTAGGTGAGCCAGCTGGGCGAGCAGATCAGGCTCATAGATAGAGAGTATATTGATTACCCTAGTTTAGAGGGTAAGTTTGTGTAGGGTTTTGTATTTTGGGACAGATATTTTGGAGAGAGATGTATTATATAGTTATGGTTTAGAAATACAGATTCTTGGTATTGTATGATGTGTATGGATGTATGAATTACATTTCTGTTACATAAGTATGATTTTATATCCAGATTTACCCTGGTGCCTTCCGAGGCTCGAGTTTCATAACAGGGGGTATCAGAGTAGTTCATATATATGATGTAAATTATGAGGTCATTACAAATATTGCTTCCAAAAATGATGAGATGTTGATCTGCTCTTTGGAGAGCAAGCAGGAGTCTTGGGTCTTAGACTCCGGAGCCTCATTTCATGCCACTTGCTGTAGAGATTGCCTAAAGGAGTACACACCAGGTAATTTTGGTAAGGTGTACCTTGGCAACGATCAACCTTGCGACGTAATCGACAAGGGAGTTGTGAAGATCAATATAAACGGGTCAGTATGGAAACTGAAGGATGTCAGATACATTTCAGACCTGAGAAAGAATTTGATCTCAGTTGGTCAGCTAGCAGATGAAGGATACACGACGAAATTTATTGGCGATGAATGGAAAGTTTCAAAGGGTGTCCTAACGATTGCGCGAGGTAAGAAAAGCGGAACTCTTTTTCTAACCTCCAATGCCTTCATGTCTATTTCAGTTGTTGCAAGAAATGACGACAGCAACATCTAGCACCAACGATTTGGTCACATGAGCGAGAAGGGAATTAGGGTGATGCACTTAAAGGAAAATTTGAGTGGTCTACAGTCAGTACAGATTAATGTGAGGATTGTATAGTCGAGAAACAAAAGAAGGTTAGTTTACAGATAAACACATGTGCCTCAAAGCAAAAGATACTAGAACTAGTCCACTCAGAATGTGTCAAGACACAACATCAGAATGCTGAGAATCCTCAGGTGGAGGAACCAATGGAGCAGATCGTTGCACCACCATCTCCTACTCCAGCTCCGGAGCTTAGGAGATCTACTCGGTCCCATGTACCAAACAGAAGGTATATTGATTACTTACTTCCTATAGATGGAGGAGAGCCTGAATGCTATAATGAAGCATGTCAGGTAGCAGATACGAGCAAGTGGGAGCTTGCGATGAAGGATGAGATGAAGTCCCTCACCTCCAACAGAATGTGGAAGTTGCCCAAAGGCCTTCACGACAAGTGGGTGCACAGAATCAAAGAGGAGCATAACGGCTCCAGAAGGTACAAGACTCGGTTGGTAGTCAAAGGCTTCGAATAAAAGGAAGGGATTGACTACACCGGCATCTTTACACCAATTGTGAAGCTGACAGCCATCAGATTAGTCCGCAGGAATCGAGCAGACAGGAAGGTGGTGACTACAGAGAAGCTGAAGTTGGGTTCAACTTCAGTTGGTCTTCAAGCCTGAAGACATATTTTGAGCACATCATTTATTCATGATACTGATTGAGGAAGCATCTCCGTCTCCAAGTGGGAGATTGTTGTAGCTGGAGATAAGAGAGCAAGAAGCTAGAAACACGTGATGAGTTGGAACACGGTTTGCAATTAATCCCCATTTATCCCATGATTGTAAACCTCCCATTTATGATTGATTATATTTAATTATAATTAAATATTGATTTAACTATCAGCCCTATAAATAGAGGACCGAGGAATACAAGAGATACACAAGTGAGAAGCTCAGAGAGCAAAGAGGAGAAAGAAAGGGAGAGAGAGTGTGAGAATTGTAATTTTCCTGGCGAATAGTGAATTTGTGGTGTGTGCTCTATGGATGTAGGTCGATATTGACCGAACCACGTTAAATTTCTGGTATCACATCTTTCTGGTTGCTCAGAGGTTCCTAACAGAAGTATGGGAAAACTTGTATCCTTCTAATAAGATAATCGAAGTATTGGTCTTTAAGGATATTGACAAATAAAGAATTTTTTTTCTTTATCCTCAACCGTAGGATGTACCTATGTTGTCATTTCTCTCCATCGATGAGCATATTCTTTGAATGACTCGCTCGACCTCTTTTCCATATTTTGTAAAGTCAGCCTGTTAGGAGCCATTTCAAATATATATATTTGTACTGTTCTATGAAGGCATGAGTGAGTCATTCAAAGAACGCACAGTCTTGGTTATGCCATGTGTCACCGTCCGTACAATGACACGCGTCCCACTAATTATTTTTTTTAAAAAAATTAATATAATTTTTTTCCCATTTCTTTCCTAATTCTCTTCTCTCTATCTTCCTATTCTCTCTCTCCCTCTCCCCCCCCCCCCTCTCTTTGCACTCTCTCATCTCAACTCTTTTTCACCTATGCTCTCCCTCAATCCCTCACCTCCCTTTTCAGCACGTTCTTTTCTTATAGTTCATTCTCTCTGTCTTCGATCTCTCAATCTCCGATCTCATTCTTTATTTTCCTTTTTCCGAACTCTCTTTCTCTCTTTCTTTATTCTTTTCTTCTTCCCTTTTTCTCATTCTCACACTTTTTTTTTCTCATTTTGCAGGTCTTGATCGGAAGAGGAACATTGGTAGAGAGCTTTGGGCTCTCTGCTTTCAAATTTGAGCTCGGATCAATCATTTCGAAGGTTTGGATAATCGGGTTGTGTTAACTGGGCTAAGCTTAGTTTGTATTTGGGCTTTGTACTGAGCTTTAATGAGGTTTGGGCTAAGCCAAGCCCAATTGGGTTGTGGGTTGGATTAATTGGGACTTGGGCTTCAAATTAGTTCGAGCCCAAGTGGATTTTGGGTTTGGGTCCAAGGTTTACTAGGTTTGTATCAATGGGTCAACAGATCTAGACCCGAGTCAAGTTAACCTACTTCTCTGGGTCGAATATGAGGTATTGAGATCTAGATAATTAGACATATATGGGCATTTGGGTTTTCAAGTCTAGCTAGATCCTAATTTGGGTCCAGGCTTTTAGATTCGAGTTTGGGCTTTCAGATCAGGCTAAATATCCAAATTTGTTTGGTGAATTCCAAGGAAATTCATATGCTTTTTTCCTTTTAGATCAAGTTGAATTCTACTTTAAAATTCTACTTACATTCAAACTACAAAATTTTGAACTTAAAATTTTGCAATTTTAATTATCCAAGAAATTGAAACGAAGCTAAACAGAATTTTAAGAACCAACATCTGTCTTCTAACTCCTCCAATCTTCAAGTTTGTTATTTTGAGTCTCCACTGCTAATGCCTGTAGTGCCTTTGTCCTTCAATCTCTCAGCCACCTTTCCTTAAGTCTTTTTGCTTCTCTCCTTCGAACCTCAAGCTCTCCCAATATTTCTCTCTCAAATTTTCTTCTTATTCCTTCTTTCGTGAGCGATTCTTTTTTTTCCCTTTCCCCCAATTTGCCTCACCAAATTCTCCTTCTGATTTTCCTTTTCAACCTTCTCCCCTTATCCTTTCTAAAGCTCATTATGTATAGGCCTTGGGGAACAAGTCAATTAATTCTAATTTGATCAATCAGAATTTAGTTGATCAATCAAATTTAAGTTGAATTGAACAATTTATGTCTGCATTAAACTCTGATTTCACTCACATGTTAATTGAACAATTTCCCACATGTCTAATTTCAATTTTCCTTTGGTGCTTGCATATTTAAAGATGAAGATATTAACCCACTGATTTTTTTTTTCATTTTTTCATTTTCTATTTTTTCTTCATTTTCAATGTATTCAATTCCATGTATTTTTTTTTTTTCCCTTTTTTCTGTAGTTTCATCATTTTATTGTATTAATGAATATTTACACTATTATGCATAAATTCAAAATTTGGACAAGAAAAGACCCAAATGAACACTAAAATTAGATCTAAAATAAATAAATTCTCCTATATAAGCCCCAGACAAAATGGGCATGAGTACACACAATCGCATTATCTCGGTGCCATTATGGTGTTACGAAGAGAATCCACTATATGTAGTTAAATTATTTATCTATTTATTTTGTAGAAAAACAAGCAAGATGAATTTATAGGCATTTGAAGAACCACCTTTTCCTTAAAAGAAACTTCAAACTTTAAGGAAGCGATTATTAATTTGAATGACCTCTGAACAAAAGTTATATCTAAATAGGTTCACTAAATAGGTGAATTGGTTAGATATTATAGTGTTTGGTGGTAGTTTTGAATTTTCTTAAAATTCTTTTGATAGAATCAGAGATGGAAACATGTCTAATTCAAATTCAAATATATTTTTTTTCTAATTGTATCCCTTTTAAAAAATTGAAAATGATCAAAATCTCAATACTCACCTGGTTAAAACAAAAATAAAAAATTTAAATTTTGTACTATAATGAATTATATTATTTTTATTTATAATTATTAATTAAATATACAATAAAAGTATTATTTATGTTAAATTAAAATTTTTAATTTATATAATTGCTCATCAATTTTATCAAATATTTATACTCTTAAGCTTTCAGAATGTTAAAATTAAAAAACAACACATATTTAGATATTGGTTATCAAATAGTTAAATAGTTCAAATTTTATATTCAATGACCGATTCATTCTAGTTCAATTTAGAACTAGTTCACAAAACTATAACTGAGTTTACCATTCGGCACTTAATGCTTAATTTTATCAAACACCCCCTAAGGCACATTTGAAAATTGGAAAATATAAGGAAAAGGAAAAAACATAAATGAATCCAATTTTTCACGTTTGGTCATCAAGAAAAATGTGAAAGAAATTTTAAAATAATATCAAATCAATAAACAAAAAATTAATTTTATACACCATTTACGTTTAATTTTATAAATGTCTAATAATATTATAATAAATATTTTTCTTTTCTTCTCTTTCTTCAACCACAAAGAATCGAAATAGGTCTAAAATAAAATTAATTAGCTATATTGCAGTAAGATATGAGTGAACAATGGACATTACTTGAATGCTACTGCAGGTACATGCGACGAAATGATCAAAAGAGTTGTAAGTGAAAAAGGAAATAAATATAGTCATAATTTAATTCTTGATCACCCTAGTGAATAGGAGAGAAATTGCATTAATTTGGACAATAAGCATTACATTGTGGCATTGTATGTAATGTTTATACATTTATCTCCTAAAAGAATAAAAGAATACATTGTCAGAAAATAATCCTCAATGCTTGTGTAACATTTTTTTTCTATACTTGCATAATTAGATGTAGCAAAATTAATTAGCTATCTGTGAACGTGGTTTGGTATAATTGGGGCTTTCCTATGTGCTTGCTTTCTGCAGCGCCCAAAAATGCTTTCATACATAGCATCGAATTGAATTCCTGCTCTCTCCCGAGTCAAAACATAGAGCAAATGATCTGCTTCCAAAATCTTGTAGTACCTGCACTTGAAATCAATCAAACTGTTAGTGTTGAAAAAAGATGGACAGACTGAATTTTTGATGTGCAAGGGAAATGATATCCTGATGCAAACAAGTTTGTGGTCACAACCATATTTTGCAAAATTAACCATGGGGCTTGTTAATTTCAATGGTTACATCTTGTCACTTTTCAGTTCTAGGTCTGAAAATATAATGGAAGAGAGAAGAGAAATCAAAGGATTATGGACAGTCTGAGGTAGGCTACCATCCATTGTGTAGCCCAAATCAATTAAAACTTCAATACACTACACTCTCTGATGTGAAATTGTGATGACAAAGGCAGCATGGTAAGACATTAGTGGAAGTAGTCATGTGAATCCCAGTCCCCTACATCAACTATTGTCTTCCCAGGTGGACTCGTGTCATCATAAGGCCACGTTACCCAACATTTTCCTATTATCTCCCCTCCAAATAATTAATACCCTAATGGTTAATTAGTGAACGTGTGACTTGTTGGAGGTCTAAAGTTTAAATCTTGGGATAAATAGGGAGGATGTAGTAGCGGAAATATATGATCTCTTATTCTAGCCATCATCCACATCTATGGACAACGAAAAAGAGAATAAACAAAGGAACAGCCAAATGGCAACAGCAGGGAGTGTGACAAACCAGAGGCCAGGTTCCAAGGGTTGACAAACATTATCATCCGCAACAAATCGACTTGGGTGTTCAATTGGGAAACGAGGGTACGTCATAGATATAGTATTAATTGCGCCATCGTTGTCTTGCCAATCTTCATCCCTGCGTATATGCGTGCTCATTTATGTTAGGTGCGAACAAAACTTAACTTGTTCATCAATTTATGTTCATTAAACAGTTAGGAACACACCTGTAACCTTTGTATGGGGGCTCAACTTCTGGGGGAAAACGCCACTGGCTCATCTGCAAGGTTTTGAACCAAAGCAAGGGGTGGATTTTGAGCAAGTTAGAAGGAATTGTGTGACCCATGAATTTCCTCGTTTGCTTGGTGGCGTAGCTGAAGTAGAATGTGTTTGGAAAAGTATTGAGACGGGAGTTGATTTGCATTGCTCCTTGAATTGTAAGATCTGGGAGAACCCAATCTCCTGAAGCACAGGGACCTATATTCCCCAAGATGCAATCAATAAGACCTGAAACGCCTGTTTTCTTCCACGTTATGCCGAAGTGATCGAACCCGAAATTATAATATGACTTTATCCAAGGAATGTCGAACCAATCCAGAATGGCAATTCCTATGCGCAACAGTTGAAGCATACTTTTGGGTTTCAGGCATCTCCGGTCTTCTGGCCTAGAATAGATCAAAATTAAAAGAAATTATGGTTTACACACACACACCAAAAAAATAAAAATTAAAATAATAACTAATAGTTTTTTGAAGTATAGATTGAACTTACTGCATGCCATCTAAGTAGGGTCTTGTGCTTCCATTTAAGGCTCCAGATAAGGAAGTTATGCTCAACACCCAGTTCTCAGAAGTGTTCTCATATCCTTTGAATGCCTGAAATTATCGATATTTGGAAATGTAAGTTTGAATAAGTTTAGGACATCATATATACATCTTGCTTAGACTAAGTTTTGGTTGTGCTCTTTCAATAATTAATAGAAATACGAATACGTACTAACCTTCTCTGCAAGCATTTGCTGCAAAACACGAATAACTGGTGCCCCCGCAGAGTGACCCACAAAGTGAACAGGGTGATCCTCATCCCATTCCGGGTAGTGTCCTACACCACAAATATTGCACTAGAGATGAGATTCCATTTATATATTTATATATTTATTTATTTATTTTGAATAATAAATTTTTATAAAAAATAAGATAAAGGAGAGACGACTCGGTATGGACACTTATAACTTAGGTCACATATTTCACGAGGTAAAAGGGGTAAAGTATACCTAAAATAATTTGAAAGAAAATAATAAATAAAAATTTAATATCCTTAAATTTATTAAAAGAAAATATCCACGATCATATAAATTGATAAAAAATGATTCATATAGTCGACTCTAATGGGACAAAGACTTGATTTTGTTGTTGTTGTTAGCATAAAGTGTGTAATTTAGTATTAGAATATATATACTAATATTTTCACTTTTTAAAAAAAAAAAATGCCACAATTTTTTTATAAAAAAAAAAATTTCAGTAGAGTTAATATGGCAAATAAAAAAGGAGGAAATGATTTTAGGTATCAACCTTGTTCATAAACTCGTCCAAACTGCGAGTGCCCAGCAGCCCTACTGTGTTCTTCTCCATAATCAACTCGCCCACCTTTCAAATAATAGAATAATTCACGAGCCCTAAAATCATCAAATCAAACACCCATTGAAACTTACTGCAATATATTCTATTTTTCAGTGAAACATTTTATCAAAAAAGTAATTTTGGATAATTCTTAGTGATGTTCACTGTGCTTTCTGAAAAAAAAAAAATTCCTCTTATGAATATCTCACCTGTCATGCATGCTGGTGAATGCTCCCAAATCAGGCACAAGCACCCTTTCGTCCATATTCTCGGCTCCGCCGAAATACGACAACCCTCCCATTCTCTGTTCATACATAGTTGACACGCAACAAAATCAAAACCCAAAGAAAGAAAATTAACTTAATCAACATATATATACCCAAATATAATGAAGAACAGAGCAAACCCAAATGGGATTTAATTAGTTTAAGAACAAGAATACGCTTATATATTATATACATACTCCTTTGCCAAATCCAAAGAGCCCATGAACCATCACTACAGGAGGCAGACCACCATCAACACTGCTGCTGCTCTCTGTTTTATCAGCTTCAACCTCCTCCTCAGCAATCGTCTTGTTGAACAGAGCATTTAAGAGATTAAGAGACAGAGCTGTGCTGACAATATACAAAGCATAAAACACAGTAATGGCTGCATTCACCAGCAGCTCCGACGCCTCCAGTATTCTTATCCACAACCTCCCCATCTGAATAATTTTCAAAGAAACCAAAGGCTTGTTAATTGGCTCGATCGATCGTCTTGTTTTTCTCCAAAGCTGCGTTGATTCAAACTTCTCAGAACAATTAATCAAACAAAGGGCTAGCTTCTTCTTCTGCTTTCTGGTAAAACCATGCAATGTCGATGGATGGGATATTTGAAATTCCAGGGCTAGCTATTTATAGCCTCACGTCACGTCAAACATTAAAATAATTGTTTCAACTTTATTTATTTTATTGTATTGTATATACATGTGAACGATTGATTGAGATTTATTTGTTGACTGAAGACTCTCGGCCAATATTCATCTCTCCTCTCCTCGACCCTCCCTTGTTTAATGTTTTACTTTTCTTGTTGCTTAAAGTTTAGACTATCCCCGTGTCCCGCGCCTCAGGCTATATTTTTCTTGGCAAATTAAAGCCGTAGGTCAGCCAAGGGGTCAAAGTCTAAAAGGCGACTGACGACTTGTTCAGCAAATTAATTAAGTGAAAACAGTGTGAGGTTTCCTACTCCATGTGATCGAGCACTGCCTGCTCTAGCCTCTAGCTTAGACGAAGACCATTGGTTGTGAACGTGAATCTGAAAGAACAGTGGGGGCAGTAGAGATTGACGACGACGGGCGGAGGCTGCGGAGCTGTATTCAATGCATCCATTGTCTATTGCATTGTGTTTAATTAAGACTGCTTCTTCAGCCGCCTTCACTGACGTAATCACCGTGTGCCTGCTGTGGACTGTTGCATTCAACTAGGCAAAATTTTGAAAAACATAAAAAATTAAAAATCAGGGTACGTACTGAAGCAACCGTGTTGACATACTTTTATTTTATCCAGTAAGACTCACCAACGCGCAGATTTATGTTATAAAGAATATTTTACAAAATTAAAACACAAATTATGCCTTATGTCTCTTCTTCTTCTCGTGACATTCAGTCCATTCCATGATGAACAAAAAACTCGTGAATTAAGAGGTTATTTGGTATTATTATTAAAAATTAAAAAATATAAAAATTAAAATTTAGAAATAGAAATTAAAAACTAGAAATAGATGGAATCAAAGATAAGCAAAAGATAGAAAAAAAAATTTATTAAATTATTAAATTCTATAAAAGATAAAAATGACTTATGTAACTTATAAAAATAAAAATAAAAAATTGTACTACCATAATAAAATGCAAATAATTATTACCGAACACTTACAATTTCGAAAAATTTATGGCTGTTGCAACTTGCGAGGTCTGATTTCAATTCCAGTCTGGCAAAAAGTTTATGCTCCAGTCCTCGGGTCCCGGAAAATTTATGATCCAAGAAAATTCTCACCGGCAAGGATACTCTATTTCAAAGAACGAACACCCATCTTGGATCATGGTCAGGAAATAAAATCCCTATGAATTCTATTAATGCCCTTCTAATTTAGTTTGAAATTCTGCGTTGTGGCATGACCGCAGATTTCTTTCTCCAGATGAAGCATGACTGACAGTGAATGTTGCAGAAAGGTGGTCAAAAAAACAAAAAACCTGTGTTTGGTCAAGATTTATAATACTAATACAAATTTAAAACTTAATTAAAAATACTTAATTTTATCTTTAAATTAAATAATATTATAATAATACACATTTAAAAAATTACAATAATAGAAATAAAATTTATTATAATTATTTTTACTTAATTGTACTACTTTCAAATTTTACTTTACAATAAAAAATTTATTGGATATTACAATTGAAAAATAGTACAATTATTTTGTAATTGGTTTTATTATTATTTTTTAAAATTTATGCATATTTCTCTTAATTATATTTAAATTCATATGATCATTTAATTTTGATTTTAATTTAAAAGTGTATAAAATGAATAATTTAATTTATAAAAACTATGTCTGGATATTAAAATTTCTGACAACAGGTTGTCAAAATAACTGAAAATCATTAAATATCATTTTCAATTTTCCAAAAAATAGCAGAAAATTGGTAACAAAGACAGAAAATAAACAACATAAATAAATGCGCTTTTTTCTAATATGTTTCTTTAACCATGGTCGTCCATGGAGAAATAGAAATAGAAAATAGAAAATAATAATAATACCAAATAGACCTTAAACTTATCAAAAAGCAACTTATCGAAAGCAACTTATTTCCAATTAGGAAAGTGGCCTCAACTACAGAGGGAGCTGATATTCTGAAATACAAAGTAAAGTCTTTCCTTTCTTCGTATCTTAGCCTCCCGTTGATGTAGGATGAGTATGTTCGGTCTAGTCCTATGGTTAATCCTCAAACAAGCACATACACGTAAACACTGTAATTTAAGAATTCAATCAACCCAAACGTAAACATCATGAATTATGTTATGATTTACATGTTGTAAGGATTTTGAAAAGGTGTATGATTTATCCAGAAATTAAGTCCCAAGTGTTCCTTCACCAAAGAATCAAGTTTTATGCGGAAAAGATGTTATGTCAAAGTTCAAGAATGCAAGTTCTACGTTAGCAACTTAATATTCTCACGATTGATATTAGCAAGTGATAATAATATTAAAAACTCAAGGTTCAAGTGGTCTTTAGTCACCTAAACTCAGGCCTCAATCGCCTAAAGATTTTAGAATCTGAATTTATGAACTAGCAATAGCAATTCAGTCGACTGAACCTATGCCTTCAGTTGCCTAAACACACACGGGATTTTGAGAAAATTCAGCGATTCAAGTGGGCTACTTTAATAAGGGTTGTTGGGCTTCAAGCAAAGATTCACAATCAAGCAAGGGCTTAACAAGCTTACCCAAAAAAATCATTGGATGACTTGAAGTTGTTCACCACGAGCTTAGATCACGCTCCAAGTCCTTCGAACAAGCTTTGAACACAATGATTGAGTGGATAGGGTTGTGTAGAGGGAAGAGCTCATGCGGGTGTACACCACAAAAAACAAGGTTATTAGTGAAAGTTTAAAATTTGTTGCTATATTTGAGGTTACTAATACTTATTAGTGACGAATTTAAAAGTGTCACTAATAATGGAGTATTTTTTAAAATTGGTGTGATACCAAGAGAGGGAGCGAATTGGGTTTTAAAACATTTTGACTAAATTAAACATTTACACCGATTCATCACATATCATATGTGACGACGTGCTTAATTTCCACTTTTTTTTTTTTAAATCAATGTCACAATTCCCAACTCAGCAGGTCATAATACTCCTAGACCCGTGGGTACCAGGGATAAATCAAAGCACAACACGGAAGCCTAAACAGTAGGAAACATATATTCACAATGTTGTAAATACAAACATCCATCATATTATTACAAATACCAGAGTCACTATATCCACAGTATTTCCATATATATACAACCCAAAAATAAGATCTAGGGACATTTCCCCAAAATCTAACTGTCCCTACAAAAACTTACCCTTCATAAAGAGCAGATAAACAACTCAGCTCAACGGGACTTTTCCCGCTTTCCTATCTGAGGCTCTTGAAAGTTTATAAAATTTAAAGGTGAGACACCTCTCGGTAAGGGAAATAAACTAATAATAGTATGTGGCAACATGAGTAAACTGTGTTATACGTATCCCATACATAACATATCCAGTAACTGTTTTTTCAAATCTAAGAAAACATATACATATCAAATCATGGCAGAACATATAGCATTTTCATAAGCATATTTCATCTCATATAATAATAATAACATAAAAACATTTCTGGTAGGTTAGTTGGTTGTTGACATGTATTACCTCCACATAACTAGGTTGTGTGGTACAAAGGCGGGACCTGGCAATGGTTGGCCAACCAGTACTAAGTCAAACATACAGTCTGTAAGTCCGATGGGCTTGCTTGACCTGGTTCGTACACCAAGGGCGATCACACACTCTTCTTAAAAGCCACATCGACCATCCAATCTCACACCACTCCGTACAGCGACGTTAACACAAATATCATGATCACGAAAACCATGGACACATAGCAACGGTATCGTGCAAGTGTTAGCCTAGACCAAACCAATCAGGTTCTGATATCTTATAACATATACTAAACTGTGATACATAGATATCTTGTATCATTTATTTTCACATTAATCATATCATTTTGCGTATAAATGTGTATCGTGAAAATCATCGGCCCGTACGTCGGTATTACACATTTTATCATAGCACAGCCCATAAGCCGGCAAATCATAGCACAACCCGTACGCTAGCAAATCACATCATAGCACGGCCCGTACGCCAGCAAACCACATCATAGCATGGCCTATATGCCGGCAAACATAGCACAACCCGTACGCTGGAAAATCACATCATAGCACGACCCGTATGCCGGCAAACATAGCACAGCCCGTACGCTGGCAAAACAAATCATAGCACGACCCGTACGCCGGCAAATCACATCATAAAAATCTTGGCCTGTGCACTGGTTTTCCCAATATAAAAATCCGTATCATAATCACAATTCCAGAAAACAGTATCTCATAACATTTTATACTCATGCCACACTGAACATATTTTCCACATATTGAACATACCATCATTTTAACCGTATATCCCAAATATAAATCATATACATATATACATATAAACATATTTTCTTTCCAAAAATCAAGTGCTATAAATATACATACATTTTTCATAAGATACTTGTAGTAACCGGGAAAAAAAATAAAATAAAAAAAAATATATAATAATAAAATAAAATTAATTAATTAAATTAACAAGTAAAATGAATAGTATGATAAGGAAAATATATATATATATATATATATATATGTATATATATAAGTAAGTTATTATGATATGCATTTAATATAAAGGTTAAAGGTATATATATATATATATATATATACATATATATATATATAGAAAGTGGAAAGCTTCTTCAAGAAGCTTACTTGGATTTTTTTTGGAAGTGCTCTCTCTCTCTCTCTCCTACGACTCTCTCTCTCTTCGATTCCGGGCTAGTTTTACGCCGGATCGACAAACCGAAGCCACCACGACGCTCCTAACGAAGTTCTCTACAAGTCTGCCGGAGCGGATCGTCAGGGAAACGAAGTTGGATTTCATCCCAAATCCATGGTAAGGCTTTATATTCAATATTTGGATTTTTGACAGTTGAAGAAAGTGATATACGCGTAAAAATACTGAACTTTAATATTAAAAATTTTCAGTTCCAGGGTATTAATTGGGAACGTTGGGAATTATCCCTAAGTTGAGGTAAGACTTTTTAAGTCGAATTTGACTTAGTGGTAGCTATAGAAAATGTTGTACGTACGAAAATACTAAACTTTAATTCTGCGAGTTTTCATTTTCAGGGTGTTGAGTTGAGAACCTTGTAGGTACGGGGAAGATTTCTTAGGGGCTTTTCAGGAATCAGGTAAGGGGATAAACTAAGCTAGTTTTGTTTTGAGAAAATGTATGTATATATATGTAGCATCTGGTTTCAGGAAAAATAAATATATTTATATATATGATTTATATTTGAAAAATACTGTTTAAATAATGATATGTTGAATACGCAGAAAATTTGTTTAGTGTGGCATGAGTATAAAAATGTTGTGAAATACTGTTTTTTTTTTTTTTGGAATAGGGAGGATATGGATTTCTATGATGGAAAATCGGCGTACGGGCTGAGATATTTTTATATGTATATGTGATTTACCGGCGTATGGGCCGTGCTATGTGGATGAGATTTGCCGGCGTACGGACCGTGCTATGTGATTTGCTGGCGTACGGGCCGTGCTATGTGATTTGCCAGCGTACGGGCTGTGCTATGTGATTTACCGGCGTACGGGCCGTGCTATGTTTGCCAGCGTATGGGCTGTGCTATGTGATTTGCCGGCGTACGGGCCGTGCTATGTTAAAATGTGTAATACCAGCGTACGGGCCGATGATTTTCATGATACACGTATATATGTGAAATGATATGATTGATGTGAAAATAAATGATATGAGATATTTATGTATCACGATTTTAGTTTATGTATATGATATCAGAACCTGGTTGGCTTGGTCTAAGCTAGCACTTGCACGATACCGTTGCTATGTGTCCATGGTCCTCGTGATCATGATATCTGTGTTAATGCCGCTGTACGGAGTGGTGTGAGATTGGATGGTCGATGTGGTTATTTTCAAGAAGTGTGCTGTTATCGCCCCTGGTGTACGGACCAGTCTGGGTAGACCCATCGGACCTACAGACTACTGTTTGACTTGGCAGTGGTCGGCCAACCATTGTCAGGTCCCACCTTCGGGCCACACAACCCAGTCATGTGGGGGTAATACATGACAACAGCCAGCTAACCTACTAGGATTGTTTTTATGTTATTATTATTATGATATGAGATGAGAAATGTTTATGAAAATGCAGTATGTTCTGCCATGTTTTGATATGCATATGTTTTCCCAGATTTGATAAATAGTATTGAATATGTTATGTATGGTATATGTAGAACATAGAATACTCATGTTGCCACACACTAGTATTAGTTTATTTCCCTTACTGAGAGGTGTCTCACCCCTAAATCTTATACATTTTTCAGGAGCCCCTGATAGGAGAGCGGGAAAAGCCCCGCTGATCTAGATCAGTTGTTTGCCCTATTTGGAAAGGTAAGTTTTTGGTAGGGACAGTTAGGTTTTCTGGGGATTGTCCCTAGATTTCATTTTTGAGATGTATATACTGTGAGATAGTAATGGTAGTGACTCTAGTATGTGTTATGCACATTATGATGAGATGTATATGATTTTATACTTTCTGCTGCATAAGCTTCTGCTGTATGTTTTTTTATATCCCTGGTGCCCACGGGCCCAGGTGGATTGTGACCTGCTGAGTTGGAATGTATGATGTGATGATAATTTATTTATATAAAAAAAAATATATGTGAAAAAGTAGCAGGTCGTTACAGTTGGTATCAGAGCCTAGGTTGTTAAGTTCTGTAAACTTTAGAGTGTAGCAGGAACAATACCAGAGTTTAGGAACTGATTTGAGATTTTGTTCTACAGTCTAGAGGCAGGACTTCCGTGGTAGTTTCTGTGTTTTTCCTGGGGTGACGATTTCAGGAAAACCATAGTAAGCTATTGTCGGGTTGTGTTCCTAGAATGTAGGACTGGGGATTAACAATGAGTTAGAAATGTTGAGATGAGTGGTGAGGATAGGTGGGTAAATTATGAGGATAGGATTATTGAATTGCAACTGCTATTTTCCAGGATGGATCTAGAAGGAAATAGTGCTCATGCAAGTGGCAGTGATGGAGCAGGACCATCAGGTGCAGTTAGGACCGACTCTGATGCGGTATTACGTAGCGTGGCTCAGCAGGTTATGGCTGAGATTGCTAAAAACTCGAGGGAGCAGAGTGGTCCATCTACAGGCCATGGGTGCACTATAGAGAAATTTACAAAGATGAATCCTCCGGCGTTCTCAGGTGGAGTTGATCCTGTAGCTGCTGAGAACTGGATGCAGGAGATTGAGAAAATCTTGGTTGTGCTGCAATGTACTGAGGAACAGAGGGTCCTCTTTGCCACCTATAAATTGACAGGAGAGGCTGAGAGGTGGTGGACTACGGTGAGACTATTAGAGCAGCAGAGGGTGACTCCAATAGCTATGACATGGAACCGGTTTAAAGATCTGTTCTTTGACAGATATTTTCCAGCTACTGTGAGGGAGGCTAAGGTAGAAGAGTTCCTGAGTCAGAAGCAGGGACAGCTATCCATCCAGCAGTACGCAACACGTTTTATCGAGCTCTCTCGATTCGCCCCATACATTGTTCCTGATGAGGTGAAGAAGGCGAGGCAGTTTGAGAGAGGCTTGAGGCGGAGTATATTTAGGCAGGTGGTGGTGCTACGGATCCAGGACTTCGCTGAGTTGGTCGACAGGGCGGCCTTGGCAGAGATTGGTGAGCGTCTTGATGCAGATGGGCCGGGACAGAGGAAGAGATCTGCATCTACAAGCTACCAGCAGGGTCACAGGCCGAGTCAGTGGAGGAGAGGTAATCATGGTAGAAGGCGGAGACAGGAGACGGGAGGACGCCAGGTGCAGACAGGGCAGGGTCCTCCAGTTTGTCAGACTTGTGGTAGGAGACACTGGGGAGAGTGTCGAGTTGGTGGTGTAGTGTGCTACCGCTGTGGTAGATCGGGACATATAGTGCGAGATTGTCCTACCCCGCTAGATGCAGCTCCGGTGTGCTATCGCTGCGGTAGATCGGGGCACATGGTACGAGACTGCCCTACTCCACCAGATGCAGTTCCAGCTCCTAGACTATACCGGGAAGGTTATCAGGCACCACGGGGGGGCCAGCAGAGGAATACGGCTCCAGCCAGGGTGTTTACTCTGACGCCGGGTGAGGCTGAGGCGTCAGGTGACGTGGTGACAGGTATGGTCATTATGCTTTCTTTTAAAGTTATTGCATTATTTGATTCAGGAGCTACACACTCGTTTGTGTCCTTGGGGTGTATTAAATTATGTGAGGCTGAAACACAATCATTAGATGTTGAACTGTTGGTATCTGCACCGACTGGGTCGGTAGTGAGGTGTGGTAGGGTACTCCGCGACTGCCCAGTAGAGATTCAGGGGAAAACATTGTCTGCTGATTTGATAGTGTTAGACATGCATGGGTTTGACGTTATATTTGGCATGGATTGGCTAGCAACTAATTTTGCCAGCATAGATTGTCGTGCACGAGAGGTGATATTTAGACTCCCGGGGGAAGCAGAATTCAAGTTTGTAGGGTCGCATGTACAATCCCCGCCTCGGCTAGTTTCAGCTATTCAGGCCAGGAGACTACTGCTGAGTGGTTGTCAGGGGTTTGTGGCGGTTGTGAAAGAGATGTCTGAGAATGAGTCGAAACTTGTAGCACCTTTGTAGTGAAGGAGTTTGTGGATGTTTTTCCAGATGAGTTACCAGGCTTGCCACCTGACTGTGAGGTGGATTTCTCTATTGATCTACCTCCTGGTACAGCGCCGATTTCTAAAGTACCTTATCGAATAGCGCCAGTGGAGTTAGCAGAATTGAAAAATCATTTGCAAGATCTGCTAAATAAGGGCTTCATACGGCCCAGTGTATCTCCGTGGGGAGCTCCAGTTTTATTTGTGAAAAAGAAAAACCGGACTATGAGGATGTGTATAGACTATAGGAAGATAAATAAAGTGACAATCAAGAATAGGTATCTTCTACCCCGTATCGATGATTTGTTTGACCAGCTCCAAGGTACACGGGTGTATTCGAAGATTGACCTCAGATCTGGCTATCATCAGGTGAAGGTGAAAGCAGAAGACGTCTCAAAGACGGCCTTCAGGACTAGGTATGGGCATTACAAGTTTCTAGTGATGCCGTTTGGTTTGACGAATGCTCCTGCGGTATTTATGGACTTGATGAATAGAGTTTTCCACCAATACCTAGACCAGTTTGTTGTTGTTTTTATTGATGATGTACTGGTCTATTCTAGAAACTATGAGGAGCATGAGACGCACTTGAGGCAAGTTTTGCAGACACTTTGGGAAAAGAAGTTGTACGCCAAGTTCAGTAAATGTGAATTTTGGCTGGAGAAGGTCGTGTTCTTGGGGCATGTTGTATCTGGAGACGGTATTTCTGTGGATCCTAGCAAGATTGAGGCTGTAGTGAATTGGGCTAGACAGAGAAATGTCCACGAGATCAAGAGTTTCTTGGGGCTAGCAGGCTATTACCGTCTTTTTGTTGAGGGATTCTCAGCTTTGTCAGGGCCTTTAACACGACTGATGAGGAAGAATGTCAGATTTGAGTGGGATGATAGCTGTGAGCAAAGTTTTCATAAGCTGAAGCAGAGACTAGTCACAGCACCAGTGTTGATCATTCCGTCTTGGGGTGAGGGGTATACCATTTACAATGATACGTCCTTGAAAGGACTTGGCTGTGTATTGATGCAGCATGGCAGGGTAGTGGCGTATGCATCCAGGCAGTTGAAAGATTATGAGAAGAACTACCCTACCCATGATCTTGAGTTGGCTGCAGTGGTACACGTACTGAAGATTTGGAGGCATTACCTGTACGGTGAGCAGTGTGAGATCTTCTCTGACCATAAAAGTTTGAAGTATTTCTTTATGCAGAAAGAACTGAATATGAGGCAGAGAAGGTGGTTGGAGCTGATTAAGGATTTTGATTGTACCATCAGTTATCACTTAGGGAAAGCAAACGTGGTAGCTGATGCGTTGAGCATGAAATCGAGGGAGCCAGTGTTGGCGGCTATGGGGATCCAGCATCCGATCATAATGGATCTGGAGAGACTCGGCATAGAGTTGGTGGAGAGTGATCTCCCAGTATGTATTGCCAGCCTAGTGGTACAGCCTACCCTGCAGGAGAGAATTAAAGCTGCCCAAAAAAAAGATCCAGAGCTAGTGGAGGTGATAGACAAAGTACAAAGTGGGCAGGGGGAGGAGTTCAGTATCGCAGATGACGGAGCTTTGCGGTTCCGTTCCAGATTATGTATTCCTGCCGATACTGAGATCAGCAAGACTATTCTAGAGGAGGCTCACAGATCTTTGTATACATTTCATCCCGGTAGTACGAAGATGTACAGAGATCTGCGAGAGTCATACTGGTGGAGTGGTATGAAGAGAGAGATTGCCGAGTATGTAGCGCAGTGTTTGACGTGCCAGCAGGTAAAGGCTGAGCACCAGAGACCGACAGGGCAGTTGCAGCCGTTATTCATCCCGGAGTGGAAGTGGGATCACATATCGATGGACTTTGTGTTAGGACTGCCGACGGCGTTACATGGTCATAATGCCATCTGGTTGATTGTTGATCGATTAACGAAGACCGCCCACTTTATTCCCATCAAGATCAGCTACTCCCTCAGCCGTTTAGCGGAGATTTACATTTAGGAGGTAGTACGTTCTCATGGGGTGCCTGTATCTATTGTGTCGGATCGAGACCCACGATTCACATCACGATTTTGGAGGAGTCTGCAGGAGGCTCTGGGGTCTTAGTTATCGTTTAGTATGGCATTCCATCCTCAGTCAGACGGGAAGATTGAGAGGATGATACAGATATTAGAGGAAATGCTCAAAGCGTGTGTACTAGACTTTGGGGGTAGTTGGACCAAGTTCATGCCATTAGTAGAATTTTCGTATAATAACAGTTATCAGTCTAGCATTAGCATGGCACCATTTGAGGCTCTGTACGATAAGAGATGTCGTTCTCCATTGTTTTGGGATGAAGTGGGTGAGCGGCGAGTAGTGGGGCCAGAGCTGGTTCAGCAGGCATGTGATAAAGTTCGTCTTATCAGGGACAAGATCAGTGCAGCTCAGAGTCGACAGAAGAGTTATGCCGACCATCGCCGCAGGAATTTAGAGTTTGACGTAGGTGATCACGTATTTTTGAAGATAGCTCCGATGAAAGGGGTTATGCGATTTGGGAGGAAGGGTAAACTTAGTCCTAGGTTTATCGGTCCATTTGAAATTCTAGATAAAGTGGGACTGGTAGCCTACAGGCTAGCTTTGCCACTTGTATTGTCCAGTATTCACAACGTATTTCATGTTACTATGTTGAGGAAATACGTCCCAGACCCTTCTCATGTCATCAATTATGATGAGTTGTAGCTTAGTGATTCACTGGGATATGAAGAGGTACCAGTACAGATTCTGGATAGGAAAGTGCAAAAGCTACGTAACAGGACGATTCCTCAAGTAAAAGTCTTATGGAGGAATCATGCAGTAGAAGAGGCTTCTTGGGAGTCTGAGGAGCAGATGAAGTAGAGGTATCCACATTTATTTTAAGAAGTCTGAGTGAATAAATGTAAATAGTTAAGTAGTTTTCTGTTGCAGGTATATGTAATGGTTGAATAGAGTAGTACTTTAGTTTTGGGAGAATGGTTTTCTTTTGTATATGTAATCTTCCAAGACTCGAAATGTAACCATGGTATTCCTCCGCCATAAGTGAGGGTAGGAAATAAAATGAGTAGACCCTTTTTCCTAATTAAAGGATGGCGAGTTACGAAAATAGTAAATTTTGAGGACGAAATTCTTTTAAGGGAGGAGGAATGTAGTAACCGGGAAAAAAAATAAAATAAAAAAATATATATAATAGTAAAATAATAAAATAAAATTAATTAATTAAATTAACAAGTAAAATGAATAGTATGATAAGGAAAATATATATATATATATGGGTGTGTGTGTGTGTGTGTGTGTGTATATATATATATAAGTTATTATGATATGCATTTAATATAAAGGTTACAGTTATATATATATATATATATATATATATATATATATATATATATATATATAAAGTGGAAAGCTTCTTTAAGAAGCTTACTTGGATTTTTTTTGGAAGTGCTCTCTCTCTCTCTCTCTCTCTCCTACGACTCTCTCTCTCTTCGATTCCGGGCTAGTTTTACGCCGGATCGACAAACCGAAGCCACCACGACGCTCCTGACGAAGTTCTCTACAAGTCTGCCGGAGCGGATCGTCAGGGAAACGAAGTTGGATTTTATCCCAAATCCATGGTAAGGCTTTATATTCAATATTTGGATTTTTGACAGTTGAAGAAAGTAATATACGCGTAAAAATACTGAACTTTAATACTGGAAATTTTCAGTTCCAGGGTATTGATTGGGAACGTTGGGAATTATCCCTAAGTTGAGGTAAGACTTTTTAAGTCGTATATGACTTAGTGGTAGTTATAGAAAATGTTGTACGTACGAAAATACTAAACTTTAATTCTGCGAGTTTTCATTTTCAGGGTGTTGAGTTGAGAACCTTGTGGGTACGGGGAAGATTTTTTTAGGGGCTTTTCAGGAATCAGGTAAGGGGATAAACTAAGCTAGTTTTGTTTTGAGAAAATGTATGTATATATATGTAGCATCTGGTTTCAAGAAAAATAAATATATTTATATATATGATTTATATTTGAAAAATGCTGTTTAAATAATGATATGTTGAATACGTAGAAAATTTGTTTAGTGTGGCCTGAGTATAAAAATGTTGTGAAATACTGTTTTTTTTTTTTTTGGAATAGAGACGATATGGATTTCTATGATGGAAAACCGGCGTACGGGCCGAGATATTTTTATATGTATATGTGATTTGCCGGTGTATGGGCCGTGCTATATGGATGAGATTTGCCGGCGTACGGGCCGTGCTATATGATTTGCCGGTGTACGGGCCGTGCTATGTGATTTGCCAGCGTACGGGCTGTGTTATGTGATTTGCCGGCGTACGGGCCGTGCTATGTGATTTGCCAGCGTACGGGCTGTGCTATGTGATTTGTTGGCGTACGGGCCGTGCTATGTTTGCTAGCATACGGGCTGTACTATGTGATTTGCTGGCGTACGGGCCGTGCTATGTTAAAATGTGTAATACCAGCGTACGGGCCGATGATTTTCATGATACACGTATATATGTGAAATGATATGATTGATGTGAAAATAAATGATATGAGATATTTATGTATCACGGTTTTAGTATATGTATATGATATCATAACCTGGTTGGCTTGGTCTAGGCTAGCACTTGCACGGTACCGTTGCTATGTGTCCATGGTCCTCGTGATCATGATATCTGTGTTGACGCCTCTATATGGAGTGGTGTGAGATTGGATGGTCGATGTGGTTATTTTCAAGAAGTGTGCTGTTATCGCCCCTAGTGTACGGACCAGTCTGGGTAGACCCATCGGACCTATAGACTACTGTTTGACTTGGCAGTGGTCGTCCAACCATTGTTAGGTCCCACCTTCGGGCCACACAACCTAGTCATGTGGGGGTAATACATGACAACAGCCAGCTAACCTACCAGGATTGTTTTTATGTTATTATTATTATGATATGAGATGAGAAATGTTTATGAAAATGCAGTATGTTCTGCCATGTTTTGATATGCATATGTTTTCCCAGATTTGATAAACAGTATTGAATATGTTATGTATGGTATATGTAGAACATAGAATACTCATGTTGCCACACACTAATATTAGTTTATTTCCCTTACTGAGAGGTGTCTCACCCCTAAATCTTATACATTTTTCAGGAGCCCCTGATAGGAGAGCAGGAAAAGCCCCGCTGATCTAGATCAGTTGTTTGCCTTATTTGGAAGGGTAAGTTTTTGGTATGGACAGTTAGATTTTCTGAGGATTGTCCCTAGATTTCATTTTTGAGATGTATATACTGTGAGAGAGTAATGGTAGTGACTCTGGTATGTGTTATGCACATTATGATGAGATGTATATGATTTTATACTTTCTGCTGCATAAGCTTCTGCTGTATGTTTTGTTATATCCCTGGTGCCCACGGGCCCAGGTGGATTGTGACCTGCTGAGTTGGAATGTATGATGTGATGATAATTTATTTATATAAAAAAAAATATATGTGAAAAAGGAGCAGGTCGTTACAATACTAACTTAGTTTATCCCCTTACTTGGCTACCGAGAAAGCTCCCAAAACAATCTAGTCTAACTCCCGTAGGATTTCCTAACCAATACCCTGAAATTGAAAATTCCCAGTATTAAACTTTAGTATTTCCATGCATACATCATTTCCTATAACAATTGCAAGACCAAATACAACTTAAAAAGTCTTATCTTAACTCCGGGATGATTTCTAACTCGCTTTAACCAACGATCCACTCTGGCAAATTTAGAGAGAACTTCTCCAAGAGCGTCGTGGTGACTTCAGATTGTCGATCCAGCGTAAAACTGACCCGGAATCGAAGAGAGAGAGAGAGAGAGAGTGCTAGGAGAGAGAGAGGAGCGCTGAAAATGACAAAATATCCCAGCTTTCCACTATTTATACTGCCAGAGATGTCGACGAATCCTTCAGTAAATTCGTCGACGAAGCCTTGTGTCCGTCGACGAAATTCAAAGCAGCCCAAACCACCTCTCGGTATTTCCTCGTCGACGAAGCCCTGTGTTCGTCGATGAAATCTTGTGTTCGTCGACGAAATCCTTAAAGCCTTCATCGACGAAACCCTATGTTCATCAACAAAGCTTGACAGCTTTCCTTCTGTTCCTATTTCTATTTTTCCTCCCTCTTTATTATCTAAATTCCACCTTTTATTCAGGTCGTTACATTATATCCCATTTAATGTATACGCGTGTATGTAAAATAATTTTAATAGTGAAAGTAAACATACACATGTGCAGTATATCTTATTTAAATCAAATGTGTATATGCAAATAATTATGACATTAAACAAATATTCATACACATGCTGAAATTTAAGTGTAGGAATTTAAATAAGATAGAGAAAGAATGACACACATATTTGTTAACGAGGTTTGGTCAATACTGCCTACGTCCTCGCTTTGGGCATACCCCCCAAGGATTCCACTAAATCTGCTCACTTAAATGAGCAGAGCAGAAGCCGTTTACATCCTTTCCTTACAGGGTTAGGAAAACCCTAATTCAATTTTCAGACTGAACAGAATTTGTGACGACCTGCTTAATTTCCTCATTTTCTTTTTATATTAAAAAATCACAACCCTCAACTCAACAAATCATAATCCACTTGGACCCGTGGGTACCAGGGATACATCAGAACACATAACGGAAGCCTAAGTAGTAGGAAACATACAATCACAATATTATAAGTACGAAAAACATCCATCACATTACCATAAATACCAGAGTCACTATATCCACTGTATTTCAGTATATACATCCCAAAAACAAGATCTAGGGACATTTCCCATAAAATCCAACTGTCCTTACTAAAACTTACCCTTCAAAGAGGGCAGATAAACAACACTAAATCAGAGGGGCTTTTCCCGCTCTCCTATCAGGGGCTCCTGAAAAGTTTATAAATTTTTGAGGTGAGACACCTCTCAATAAGAGAAATAAACTAATATCAGTATGTGGCAATATGAGTATTCAATAACTATTTTTTCAAATCTGGGAAAACATATATATCATCAAAATATGGCAGAACATACTGCATTTTCATAAACATATTTCATCTCATATGATAATAATAATAATAATAATAATAATAATACAAAAACATTCCTAGTAGGTTAGTTGGTTGTTGTCATGTATTATCTGTCACGCCCCGAACCAGCAGGTAGGTCTCGGGTGTGAATAAAGTAACCTAACCTCTCTCTGTATCAATTTAAAATATACATGATACGATACAAAAGAGGGTCCGACCCCGTGGGGTGAACGGATGCCCACATACATACACAGAACCATCCATACTCATCCAAAATACGCAGCGAAATACGGTCTTTTATACATAACCAATATCATACTAGAGTCTATACAAGCTAGGATATACATTCCCATAATACAATCATACCCCAGGTGTCTACAAAAACCATCTCGACAACCTGGATACTAAAACTCGTACCCAATAGGTACTAGCAATAGCTAAACGACATCCCTCGCTTCCGGACGCTAGGCTGCTAGTTTCAGCTACCCGAAGGACTTGAAAAACATTTATATATGTTCGGGGTGAGACACCTCTCAGTAAGGAAGAAAACACGTTATATCAGTGTGTGGCATACCAGTGTTATTTTACATACTTCTTAACACTATAAAATACTATACAGTTCGAAACATTTCCATACAGTTTCATACATATACATACAGTTCCATACAGTTCCAGTATTTTCATAAAAACCATTCCAGTACATACGATACCAAAAACATACGGTTAATGTCATCACACTAGTTCGCAACTACACAAGGTCACCTCGTCTTACAGCGATTACATTACTACATACGCAACTACGTTGCAACGACCGAGGCCCACAGTGATTATATTACTCCATATGCAACTATACAAAGTCACCTCGTCTCACAGCGATTACATTGCTATATACGCAACTATGCTGCGACGACCAAGGCCCACAGTGATTACATTGCTCCATACGCAACTACACAAGGTCACCTAGTCTCACATCGATTACATTGCTATATACGCAACTACAATGCGACGAATCAGGCCCAATAGTGATTACATTGTTACATACGGTGTAGAACACACCCTTCGGTGACCAGCCGAAACATACTGGTGATATTTCACACCCCGAATATAGAGCCGGCCACTCTCACCCACGGTAGTTAACCGATACATGGTAGTTTTATAAATCCCTGGAATCATTTTGGAACTCACGTTCCTATACATTTCAGCGTACGGTAATTAGCAGCCACATAGCTATTTTACAAATACCTAGAACAAATACATATAACCATACATACCACACTTATTTGGTTTACGACAAATCATATCACTTACAATTGCAAGTATACAGTTAATGCAAATATGGATTACGGTCACCTCAATAATACCATTTTAACATAACCAACGGTTTCCAAAACAAAGTAGAGGTGATACCCAAAATCCCCAATTTTTCCTGAAAACTGTAACCCGAAAATTTCATATTTTTACCTAATAGATTTTCCCAAATTAGTTACCAAAACATACATACGATCGTAGCCTACAAGCTCACCGATCCTGATTTCAAAAATGAACTGATATAAACAGAATCCCCTTACCTTAACCCGAAATCCAACTACGAACTCTACGGTCCCCAAAACTATGAACCGAGACTCCAAAACCTACAAACCACAGTACAGTACATGCTTACAATCCGTACTACAATCAGAAATGAAATCGAGCCTTACCTTGATTTTAGCCCGAAACCCGAAATCCTTCGAAACGAGATTCCAATCCGCAAAAACTTAGAGAATCCTTCACTGATCCTCACAGTAACTTTGGATTTGCGATTCAGGCGACAAACTATAAATCAATCGAGGAGAGAGAGAGAGAGAGAATTTCCAAAACTTAACAACTAAGCAACCCTAAAAATCTTTTAAAGGCCCTTTGACCCGAGCGATTTCGTCAATGAGATGGCGTCCAACGATTTCATCGACCAACTTTGATATTTCAATTTTTCAAACCTCTCGGCTTTCACTTGTCGACGAGCCTCTGAATTTCGTCGACGAGAAGCCTTCAACCTTCGTCGACGAATTATGGCCTCGTCGAGGAAGTTTGTACAATTCCATTTTTACCCCTCTTTTACATAATAAACCCATATATCACGGTTCAGTTTCTTACATTACCCCCACATGACTGGGTTGTGTGGCCTGAAGGCAGGACCTGACAATGGTTGGCCGACCACTGCCAAGTCAAAAGTACAATCTGTAAGTCTGATGGGTCTGCCAGACCTGGTCTGTACATCAAGGGCACTCACACACTTCTTAAAACCACATCGACTATCAAATCTCACACCACTTCGTACAGCGGCATTAACACAAATATCATGATCATGAAGACCATGGACACATAGCAATCGTACCGTGCAAGTGTTAGCCTAAACCAAGCCAACCAGGTTCTAATACCATATAACATATATTGAAACCGTGATACATGGATATTAATTTTCAAATCAATCATATCATTTTGCATATGTACGTATATCATGAAAATCATCGGCCCGTATGCCGGTATTTCACATTTTACCATTGCTCGGCCCGTATGGTGGCAAATCATATCCATAACTCAGCCCATACAGTGGAAAATCACATCCATAACTCTGATACCAAGTTGTCACGCCCCAAACCCAAAAATGGGACCTGCGGGTGAGAATATAATCTAACATGTCCCTATATCTGATAAAACATCCAAAGATACAGTACAATGGATGAGGGTCCGACCCCGGGGGGTTCCCAGATACCCTAAACACATCCAATCACAATCATATACGCAGCGGAAAAATGTATGGCTCTATCAAAACATACAAACGGGTGCCCAAATACATCTCAAAATGGCAACCCACCAAAAATACAGTCCTAACACTTACCCAAGCGCTAAACACAGTACACCGGCCACTACGCTCCCTACACCAGGACGTTAGTTCCGATTACTCGAAAGACCTGTGAAAATGTACATATAGCAGGGGTGAGACACCTCCCAGTAAGGAAGAACACAGGTTATATCGATGTGTGGCATTTGAGTGTTATCATGATACACTAACATGCATGGATCAATAGTCAAAACAATCAAAACTTCCAGTATTTTCAAAAACCAAGCAATACAATCTGGTGTTGTCACACCCTTCGACTCGATGCCGGACTATCTGGTGGTATTTCACACCCTTCAGTAAGAATCGGTGATCTGGTGATATTTCACACCCTTCGGTAAATGTCGGTGCCCCTTATAACCTGGCATAGCATCAACGTTGAATCGGTGCAGATCTGGTGTTCGCACACCCTTTGGCTCAAAAGTCAGCCAATCTAGTGGTGTTGGGCACTCTTCGACAAGAGCCGAATTTTCAAACCTTGAACAATTTGGAACCCCATTCCTATTTCACCAAGATACAACATATGCATGCTCATATAACCAAACAAACCACACCCATTTAGTAATCTAAATCATGGTTTTCCAAACAAATATAGTTTAAACAAGTCAAGGCACGACCATCCCAATATCACAGTATAAATCAACATATATCCACGGTTTTCTACAAAACTAGGGATGCAGCCTGTCGCCCCTTTTTCCCAAAACTGTAATGATAAAAAACTCATAGTTTTCCTCGTTAAATCCCCTCAAATGAGTAGCCAAAACACACATATGACTGTGAACCACAGTTTCACCGAGTCCGATTTCCAAAATAACCGATATAAACACAGTTCCCCTTACCTTTTCCCCGAATAACAAATCTTGAACTCCAAGGTCAATAAAGAGCGAACTGAGTTCCAAAACCTACAAATCACAGTCCAAAATATGCTCACAAGATAGTTACCTACAAAACTACTGGATCAGAATTGAAAACCAAGCCTTACCTCGACTTTTTTCCAAAACCCAAAAATCTCCGAAACGAGATTCTGATCCATAGAAGTTGTAGAGAATCCTTCCACGATCCTCGTGGTAACTTCAAATTCCCGATTCTATCAACGATCGGTGAAGAAATCTAGAGAGAGAGAGTAGGGAGAGTTTTAGAGAGAGAGAGAGAGAGATATGTTTTGAGTTTCTTAGTGAGGAAGTAAAGGAAAATGATATTTATAGCCCTTTGACCCGGGCAACTTCGTCAACGAAATGGTATTCTCGTCGATGAATCTTTCACTGACTTCGTTGACGAATCCTGATATTCCCGACTTTCGAAACTCCTTGGTTTTTCCTTGTCGACGAACCTCTGAATTTCATCGACGAGAAGAACAAAGGCTTTGTCGATGAAATCTGGCTTCGTCGACGAAATATGCCAAATTTCCAATTTGCCCCTCTCTTATTTATTTAAACCTAGTTATCACAGTTCGGGTTCTTACACGTACGCCGACAAATCATATACATAGCTCAGCCCGTACGTTTGAAAATCATTTCCATAGCTCGGCCCATACGCCCGCAAATTATATACATAGCTCGGCTCGTACGCCGGCAAACATATCAAAATCTCGGCCCATATGCCGATTTTCCATTATAAAAATTCATATCATTAACACATTCCCAAAAACAGTATTTCATATTAATTTCTACTCATGCCACATTAAACAGTTTTTTGTATATTTAACATATCATCACTTTCAACAGCATTTTCCCAAATATAAATCATATATAAATATATTTATTTTCCTGAAATCAAATGCTATAACAATATACATATTTTTCATAAAATACTAGTTTAGTTTATCCCCTTACCTGATTCCTGAAAAACCTCTTAGAAAATATGTCCCGTACCCGCAGGGTTCCTCGTTCAACACCCTGAAAACGGAATTTCCCATAACTAAAGTTCAGTATTCCTACACACACTACGCTTCCTTCAACTGTCAAAAATCCAAATATTCAGTAGAAAGTCCTACCCTGGATTTGGGATGGTTTCCACCTCAGTCCCACCAACAATCAACTTCGGTAGACTTGTAGAGAACTTTCCTAGAAGCGTCGTGGTGGCTTCAGATCGTCGAACCGGCGAAAATCCAGCCCAAAATCGAAGAGAGACCGTGTGAGGAGAGAGAAAGAGAGATTCGGCGCAGGAAAATGAAGTGAAAATCATGTTTAACCCTATTTATATTGCGGGATTCGTCGACGAGCCATGTCACCTCATCGACGAGTCTTGTAGAAAGTTCATCGACAAACTCCACCCCTCGTCAATGAATTTCAAGCTTCCAAAAATCCTCTCTCGGTATTTTCTCATCGATGAATCCTATCCTCGTCGAAGAGCTCCTATTATACCCTTGTCGACGAGGAGCTGAAAAATTCCTCAGGATTATCCTTTCCGGGTTCGTCGACGAAGTCGACTACCTCCTTTTGTTTTCGGTTTCCATTTTCCTTTCTTTTTATTATTTAAATACCATTATTCTTCAGGTCGTTACATTCTCCCCTCCTTATAAAATTTCGTCCTCAAAATTTACTTTTTACGTAGCTCGTCATCCCTTAATAAGAAAAGGGTCTACTTATTTTATTTCTTACCCTCACTTATGGCGATGGAATACCGTGGTTACATTCCGAGTCTTTAATAAGTTTCAACCATCTTCTCTGCCTCATATTCATCTCCTTCTGTGTGAAAAAGTACTTCTCAAGTGAGTTATTTTCCTCAACGCCCTACGTGCGAGCATGTGGTTTATATTCATGTTGAGTGGCAGCAAGCAGTATTCAATATCGAGCTCTCTAAACACGTCAATAATCTCTTGGACTAGTAGAGCTCTCCTTTGTTTCCAAAAATTATCCTGCTATAATTAAAACACGAATACCGTAAATTTTCAAATAAAAATAAAATATTATAATTTGAGCCCACTAATAAAATATTAAACATAATCAGGCATTTAATTAAAATTTACAATCATTAATGCATGAATTCAAACGCCTAATTATGCAACTTTGACGCGTAATCACCCAGAATAATATCACATTCACATTTTTCCTAGACCCACATACTCCATTTAATCAATGAAACATCAAATAATTAACTATTTATTACTCTTTCCTCATTCCCTAAGGAAACGCTCGCAGGAACCGTAAAGCCGTGTCTGCAGCGTTCACACCAAAACCCTATATTCCATAAATCTCAATCTATCAGTTCAACCCCAAATAATGTTCATATTTACATTCCTAAACCTATACACCCATTAAATCAATTAAACCACCAATCAACACCATAATCACTTCCTTACCTCAGTTTTAGGGTGGTGTCAGGGATCCTCCAAACATAATTTTACTCCAGCCAAATTGACAAGGATCACCATTAGGCCTTAGATACGAAATCTAATTGTCGATGGGGCAAGTTTAGAATGAGAAAATGAGGGGAGGGAGAGAGAGAGTGAGGATTTTGAATTTTTTTACAAGAAAATGACATGCAGCCCTTTTATATATTCTTGTCCCAAGAAAAAATCGTCAACAATTTTCTTAGGCTCGCAAGAAACCGTCGCCAGTTTGGTCTTTAACCAAACTGATTTTTACTGTTTACCCTCAACTTGGCCGCAGTAAAAATATAACCGTCAACGGTTTTCTTAGCACTCTAGAAAATCGTCGCCGGTTTTGTCCTCACCAAACCATTTTCCTATTTGCTTCTATTTTTCTTATCATTTTCTATTTTCTGGGTGTAATAACCTGAACCCAGAAAATAAAAGAAAAATAAACAAAACAAAAGGGAAATAAATAAATGAAAGAAAGAAAAATTTCAGGGCAGGACAACAAGGCTTCATCGACGAACCTTTTAGACTCGTCGACGAACGCTAATTTATGAAGAGACCTTGGATCCATTTCAGCGTAAAATTTTCTCTCCTCTCTCACTTTCACTCTAGGGCTATGACTCCTTCCCCTTCTCTCTTCGATTCTGGCCTGGATTTAGCCCGATTCGACGATCAAAAACCACCACGAGATTCCTGAGCCGATTCTCTCCAAGTTAATCAGAACAGAAACTTAATTTGGAGTTCTTGGGCACCACTCCAAAATTAGGGTAAGTAGGATATTTTTAATATTAAACTAATTTTTAGGAGTGTGTGGGCATAGGAGATGTTAAATGATAAATATTCTGGGGTTGAATTGATTAAGTTAGGATTTTTGGAATATAGGGTTCCATTTTCGGTTCGTTTTAGGAAGAACTTCAAGGATCGGGTAAGGGGAAATAAATTATATCAGGCTTTATTTTAATTTGACCCAGTTACCTTTGAGTATAAAAGTTGCATATTTATAATTTTCTAAACGGTTTAGGCAATTGAAAATAAAGGTTTTGATTATAATATATATTTGGGAAAAAACTGTGGCATGAAAATAATCCTTCATAATTAACTAGTTGTAAATATTGTTCAGTTGTAAATACCGTCTCTGCTGTTAGTGTTTTTTGGTTATGAATATTGTTTGGTTGTGGATATTGTCTGATTGTGAATACTACTTGACTGTGAACACTATTTGGTGGTGAATACTATCTGTTGTGAGCATAAATGTATAGTGAAATACGTAACTGCCCTATGTGGGCCATGTACTGCGAAGTACGCAACTGTCCTATGCGGGCCACGTACTAGGTAGTATGTAGTAGTCCTATGTGGGCCACATACTGGGTAGTACGCAGTAGTCCCATATGGGTCACGTACTGAGATAGTACGCAGTAGTCCTATGTGAGCCACGTACTGTGATAGTACGTAGTAGTCCTATATGGACCACGTACTGAGTAGTACGCAGTAGTCCTATGTGGGTCATGTATTGGATTGTATGCAGAAGCCCTATGTGGGCTAGGTACTGTGAGGTATGCAGTTGCCCTGAGTGGACCACGTATTGAGATCAATGGAATGTATTGTAATTCTGTGTGGCCGTGTGGTGATGTAAAGGGAATATGATTGATATTGGAATATGTGTGAATACTAATTTATGAATTTTATTATGTGAATATTTATGACAAACTAAATCTCTCCGCTCGAGGGCTTATTGTGAAAGGTGAGTGCTCTGATTGGTATCAATTGTAGCCACACCTCGAATCAAAGGGTACGGTTACAAATGGTATCAGAGCAGAGGGAAGGTACATGTATGAACGTGTAATCTTCCCAATTATTAGGAACTTTTGCTATAAATATTGGTTTTATTTGTGTGACTACAGTCTGTATGTGTCTTGCCAGTTGTTGTTGATAAATTGATGAGTTTTATTTGTATGAACGTTCGCTATAAATTTTGGTTTTGTTTGTGTGACTACAGTCCGTATATGCCTTGCCAGTTGTTGTTGATTAATTAATGAGTTTTATTTTTTTTTGTGTGTGTGTATATATATATTAAAACTCTTCTGCCACACACTGCTATAGTTTACTTATTCCTTACTGAGAGGTGTCTCACCCCAACGAATAATTATCTTTTCAGGTCCTTCAAGTGATCAAGCTTAAAAAACTCAGAGGGCAGGGTTAGTTACTTTTTTGGAAAGTTTGAGTGGTTGTAAGAACAGATATATGTTCAGTTTATATTTTGATATTTTTTTCTGGTGATGTAATAAGAATAATTTATTATACTCCTTTTTGGGGTTATATAAATTAGAACTCTGGTATTTTATTTGAAGTTATTTAAATATTTCGCTGCGTGAATGGTATCGGAGACGGTGAATGGTCTTATCACACCCAGGGTCCCACCTGGCGGGTTTGGGGCTTGACACTGGGTCTCTACAGAAAATCATAGAGTCGAGACTAGCATCGTGAAGCCTGAGACTCATCTCAAGGAAAGGTTCTGGCCTTGAAACCCTAGCTCCGACATTTTCAAATGCTTCTCATCAATGCTGGCTCGAAGAGGAACATGGAAAGAGATCGAGCCAATGCATTGGCTTTGAATTATTTGATGTAGTCATATGATTAAGGATTGAAAAAAGAAAACCTCTCAAGAGTTTCCACGGGCGGCGCCAACTGTTGCAGCTAAAAATTGAACAACTTTCACAATCCCTAACCACGACCACCTGAAAAGAGATAAATAAGTAAGGTTTGGAGGACCCAAGGTGTACTCCGTAGGATCTCTTCGATACCTAAGTCAGGGATTGACTTGAGAGGTTTTTATGCAACAGTAAAATGTGGTTATGAATGAGATACCCTAACCTCTTCTCGGAATCTCATTTATAGTGATGGAGTTTGACCTAAGGGTGATATGTCATTTATTGACGACTTATGGTGTAAGCGTGAATCGCTCCAGTTATTATAGCGTTGACATAGATTGCTCTAATCATCATGGCGCTGGCGTCAACATTTGGGATATATCAGTAAAGATGTTTTTTATGTTGAGATACATGACAATTTTAATCTAACTCTCAAACTTTTTACCTGAAAGCAATCTTTCTTAATAATATGATTTCTTCTTTAAAAAAAGCTCAACTATGGTAAACTATAATTTACTCTGATCTATTGGGTTTTATAGTTTTATTTTAAAGATTGAAGCTTAAGTTGTCCTTTTATGGTCAAGAGCTTAAGTCAAGAGCTTAATAGTAAGGCTTTGACTACCGCAGGTAGGCCCATGTGGCGCATGCCCTCCTCCACTCCCAATGCACCATGCTGTTCCATAACCACCATGACACTAAGCCTTTTCCAATAAAAAAAGTATCCTGCCTCACTATTCAATCACATGGAGGCTAAGGGACTATCTCTCTAAATAATAGGGGAGAGGGTAGTAAGATAATAAGCGAGATACATGCATTCTTAATAGCACATGGCTATCACTCGAAGGAAATGATATTCTAAAAAATATTGTACAATTACTTTTAAAATATTCTTTTTTTTAATATATATATATATATATATATATATATATATATAAGAGGCTAAAAAAGAAGGATATTTAATTATTTACACTTAGTAACTCAATAGAGTAGGTATTTACTCCTAAAATTTTATATAAAGTAACAAATTTTATTGTAAGTCGCAATTTTTTTCATTATAAAACTTTTAACAAATTATTATAGTCTCAAAGTGATTTAAGGGTTGTTATGAAAACTAATTAATGTTAACAAAAACGTTTAAAGTAAAAAAAAAAAAAAAACTTGAACAATTTAGAAAGTTTCATCCATATTATAGTGAAAATACACTTTATTGAATTTAGTATTTCAATATTTTTTTTGAAAGCATTTCAAATTTTGGATATAAATTTATTAAATTTTGGGTAAAACTCAATGCACACAAATTTAAATTTAAGGCCTAGATTATTGCATGCTAAGCTCCCAAACCTAGGTAAGCTAGGTAGTGTTTTGGAACATAAACTTTAAGGCATCGTTTGGAGCCACTTATATAGAAATGCCTCTTAGAGAAAATGTTGAATTTAATAATAGCTGATAATAAGTGATGAACTGGAAATATACTAAAAGTTATAAGTGGTGTTTGATTATATTTAAAATAAGTGGTATTTGGATACTTACTTTTATTATAAGGTACTATATGATTATTTTTATACATATTTTAGATTACAAATATCAATATTTTTAATTAAAATTTTCATTAATAATTATTTTTAAAATATTTTATATTAAAAAATAATATAATATAATTATTTTAATTAACAATAATCTTGTTATTAATATATATTTATAAACATATTACTATTGTATTAAATTATAATAAAAAATAAAACTATTAATTAAATTCAAAATTTTAATTTATTTAGTGTTAATTCATATTAATAAATAGCTTTTGTTCACTCTAGATTTGAATTATAATGACTAATATGTCATAATACATAGTAAAATGATATTTATAGTTATTTTAAAAATATTTAAAATAAAAATATTTAAAATAAAATATTTTATAATTAAAAATTGAAATAATAATTATATTTTTATAACTAAAATTTAAATATTTTTTATTAACTAAAATAATTTAATATTATTTATTAATTAACAATAATCTTGTTATTAATGAATACTTATAGCATATGATTATCATATTAATTTATGTTAAAAAATGGTATTAGTAACTAAGTTAAAATTTTTAATTTATTTAATGTTAATTTATATTTATAGATTGTTCTTTTTATTCATTCAAGAACTTAATTATATTTTATTAGTAATTAATAGGTTATAAAGCATAATAAAATAATATATGGTTAATTTTTAATTAACTATTTAATTAATAATTATGTTAACTATTATTTTTTAATTAATATTTGAATATTTGTATTAAGTAAAAATAACACAATATTTTTTTGATTAATAATAACCTTATTCTTAATTAAAATAATATTATTAATTAAATTAGTATTTTTAATTTTAAGTATTAATACATGGTTCTTCTTCTTCATTCTAGAATTGAATTATGTTTCATTAATTAATATATTATATTACATAATAAAATAGTATATATGATTATCTTTGAATGTATTTTTAAATTATAAAATAGCCACTAAATTCTCTTATATTTATCAAACTAATTCCACCAATGAACAACGTCCCTTATAAGTAGTCAAAAAGTTGTTTTAGATTATTTCTCAAAATTCACATAAATTATTTTTAAAAAATGGTTCTGGACAAGTACTTTTTTACAATAAGTGTGTTGTAATACAAATCAAACGTTATTTTTTTCATAAAATTGTTTATTTTAAATAATAAGTACTATAAAGATATTTTTTAAAAAAAAAAAAAAAGCTTCGAACTAGAAACTAAATTTGAATTTTGTGTAGAGTCGAATAAAATTTAATATACTTTTATATTATATTTTTATTTAAATTTACACATTTTGAAATTCCAAACTTTCAAATATTTGGCTTAGTAGCCATTCCCAACTAGGTACACCTAACTCCTTTATAAATTATAACTCGGAGTAGCCTTGAAACCCAAAACCAGACCCGTCTAAGTATTTAATTATTATTGAAATTGAAGATAATACCAGAAGAAAGTCGTACGAGGATCTGGCGGCATACTTAAAAAAAAAAAAAAATTGATTCCCTAATTTAATTAGTTTTGTCTATTTCTTGAGAAATTAATAACCTTGTCAGCACCATTAATCAAAAAGTAAGTTGCATTGGGTCAATGCATGCCATCTCATCGTAGTTAAGACTGGAATCAAAATTTCATTAAACAATAGACTTGAACAAAATTATGTTAGAAAATTTCTAGAAGGATTTTTCAACTTATTCTATGAGCCATGATCATGTAAAAATAAGAAAAAGATAAATTTAAAATATACCTTATGATGTTATAACTAAGGCAATCAAATTTTGATACAAATAACACTTCTTTCCTTCTACCCTATTGATTAAATCCTTATTATGTGGAATACTGCTTTATTTTTATTTTTATTTTTCTCTTTATGTTTGGCTTAACAATTAAGATTCTATCAAACTTGATTATTGAGTGTTGAGAAAGATTAATAATCCTCTTTATATAGAAATTCATTAGTCACTCAATTTATCAAAGAGTAATAAATATACATATGATATTTTCAATCTATCTTGATTGAAATACTCTGTATTAATCATTATAGATACATGATTTTGGTTATTGTATTGACTTTGGTCAATGTACCTTTATATATTCATTAATAAGTTAAGATAAAGTTTAATACTTAATTAATTATTTATATATAGACAAACACACTATGTGATTCATGAATATCACCCACAAATACATATAAAAATTTTCAACAAATCAATCGTCTATTGTATGAGTGTGCCCATATAGAGAAATTATTAGGTTAAATAATTTAATTAACTTTGTTATATTTTAAACAATCAATCATATCCTTAAACTTAAAGTTACTCCTCTTAGCCCCCACAGGCATGGCCCGATGGAAAGGCATCAGCACGTAAGAAGAAGCATCGGGGGTTCAATTCTAAGTAGATAAACTCACAAAGCTAGCGGTACCTGTGGATGGTGAGAGTTTATTCTATGAGCCAGTGGGGACCGTGTATGCTAAGAGTTCACTCTGTAAGCCAACAAGGACCGTAGATGGTAATGGAGATGTGTCTCAGGGGTTGGATTGGTCAAACGTCCAATTGATGCACAGAAGTCGTATCCGCATCTGAACGTTACCCTAATTAGCGAGACCTAAGGGCAGGACAGAGGACGCTAATCCGTAGGTTTAGTACTGCACTAGGGGATTCGAATGACTCGTTAGTGGCTGGAGTTCCTATGTAATAAAAAAAAAAATACTTGTCTTATGTTTAGAAAAAGGCCTTGAACTTAAATTTACGTGAATTTAGACAAGATATCATACAAAATTGTATTTAATTTTATCCAAATCCACTTAATTCCAAATCAATCATCTATTATATGAGTGTGGGCACGTAGAAAAAAAATATTAAGTTAATTAGTTTAATTAACTATGTTACATTTTTAACAATCAATCATATCCTTAAATTTAAAATTACTCATCCTATGTTTAGGTGAGACCTTAGATTTAAATTTGTGTAAATTTAAAAAAATGTAATACAAAATTGTATTTAATTTTGTCCAACTTCGCTCAATTCCAAAACCAAGATCCGAAATCTATGTTCCCATATGTAGCGTTAAAATAATTCAAAATTCAAGAATATGTTGGGTGGTCTAAAATGTGACATTTTTAGACTGTCTAGTATAATAATTTCTCACATATGTGTCTCACAAAAATACAATGAAATTAATTTTTTTACTCAAATTTTAAAATAATTATTAGTCTATTTTTTATTTCATCGCATTCTCATCCTGTTTCATTCAAGAACCAAAATATATGCAAGAAGTGAATGATGAAAGAGTTATTTTATCAAGGGAATGCTATACAATTGCAAGAATTTCGGTACCATGTTTACATTGAAATGTTTGCTATTGTATATACACAAGAATTCTCTTAAAAGAATATAGATAGTATGCATTTCAGAACTTGGATTTAAATTTACGTGGATTTGTAAGAAATTTAATATAATTTTATACTATATTTTGTCCAAATCCGTAAAAATTTGAATTCAAATCTCAAAATTTTTACTTACACAAGAGAAATATATTTTCAAACTATTTAATTTATGCACTCGATGACCTAAATATATGCTTCCTACAACGCTCAAAAATGTCGTCATACATCAGATCAAATTGAACTCCTGCTCTCTCTCTATTCAAAACAAAAAACATATGATCAGCTTCCAAAGTCTTGTAGTACCTGCACTCGAAATGGATCCATAATAATGTTAATTAGAGAATTAGCTCATGCTCTTGACTAGAAAACAAAAAAATGAAATGAATGGATGCAAAGCAATTAAAATTATGGTATTAAATTTCCTTCCATTATTCATATTTTATTGGCAAGAGTTAAAAATAATAATTTCTATAAATCAAATCAGATGATACCTTCGTTCGTTTTGATAAATTATACAATAGTTTTCAAAATTTTCGCTAAATTACATTTTATACTTGAATTTTAAATTTGTGATTTTAACCCTTAGTTTAATTTTAAAGAGATTGAATAGGAACTAAACTGACATAATTATGAAATTTCAATGATGAACATGTCATAATTTATACTTCAGCAATAAAGCAATGTAATTTACGCTTTACAATTGTGACAAGTAACAGTGAAAAATAAGTGATGGGGGCAACTAAGAGTGTAGCATACCAAATGCCTGGTTTCATTGGCTGACACTCTTCATCTTCTACAACACATCGACTTGGATGTTCAATTGGGAGACGAGGATGGGTCATAGATTTAGTGTTGAGTGCGCCATCGTTATCCTGCCAATCTTCATCCCTGCACAAACCACAAAATTCATTCTCATGCTTAAGGTATCGAAATTAGCATTTTGAAGATTGAGAATAACTGCATACTCGATTTTCAAAATGGTTTGAGTGTAGTGTCGATAAGTCTGCCTAGAAAATTCTAACGGAAACTTCCTAGACCTAAAAGGCAAAGATTCTGTTTAAAAATATAGATTTAAATTTAGGCCTTAAATTTGAATTTTGAACTTCCAAATCTATATATATTAGTGGGTATGGGAGTGTGGGTTCTAGATCCCACTAATTCTCCGCCATGTGAGCTGGTGTCATCACAGATTGGCGTCACCCAGTACAAAATATATATAGATTAAGAAGATGGAGAAAGTGGGAAATGTATTTTAGAAAAGTCAATGCAACAATTAGTAAAGAGGGAAGAATTAACACACCAGTAATCTTCGTAGGGGGGTTCAACTTCTGGAGGATAACACCATTGGCTCATCTGCAAGGTTTTGAACCAAAGCAAGGGGTGGATTTTGGGCAAGTTAGAAGGAATTGTGAGACCCATGAATTTCCTCGTTTGCTTGGTGGCGTAGCTGAAGTAGAATGTGTTTGGAAAAGTATTGAGACGGGTGTTGATTTGCATTGCTCCTTGAATTGTAAGATCTGGAAGAATCCAATCTCCTGAAGCACAGGGACCTATATTCCCCAAGAGGTAATCGATAAGACCTGAAACACCCGTTTTTCTCCACGTTATGTTGTAGTGATCAAACCCAAAATTGTAGAAAGACTTTATCCAAGGAACGTCAAGCCAATCCAGAATAGCTATTCCTATGCGAACCAGACGAAGCAAGCTTGTGGGCTTCATGTTTCTCCAGTCTTCAGGACTACATATACATAAATATATCAAACCACAATTACGAAGTTAGGATTTTAAACTGATCATTGTGCAAAGAGATTAAACCAATGGTTTATATATATATATATATATAAAGAGAAATTATGTATATCAGATCTTTCTAGCTATGTATGTATGTATAGAACTTACTTCATGCCATCTAGGTAGGCTCTTGTGCTGCCGTTTAAGGCTCCAGAGATGGACGTTATGCTTAACACCCAGTTCTCAGAAGTGTCCTCGTATCCTTTGAATGCCTGCAGTTTTGTATTATGCATGCATGAACATGCATGATAAGTTTATTAAATCTTACGTACGTAGTTGTGTTTGGTAATTGGTAGAATTGATTTACTAAATAAATAAATGAGTGTTACTAACCTTATCTGCTAGCATTTGCTGTAAAACACGAATAACTTGGGCTCCGGCGGAATGACCCACGAAGTGAACAGGGTGATCCTCGTCCCATTCCGGGTAGTGTCCTTCACCATAAATATTGCACAGCATATTTTATTGTCTATTTCTATTTTTGTTTATAAAAGTGCAAAATATAACAGTGCCGTTCTTCAAATTTTTATTTTATTTTATTTTTGAAGTTGGTATGTGCTGAATCAAAATGGAAGAGGAATTGAGGTATCAACCTTGAACATAAACTCGTCCGAACTGTGAGTGTCCAGCAGCTTTGCTGTGTTCTTCTCCATAGTCAACTTGCCCACCTTTCAAGTAATAGAATAATTCGCGGGCCCTAAAATTAAGAAATCACTAAAAATTAATAATCAAATACTATATAGAATATACATATACATATACACACACACACTATACATATAAAAAATATATATATCTCTTTATGAAAAATTGAAGTGTTTATTTTTTACAACCGCAGAATAAGAGATTCGATTCCTTACTTATAATTTGCCCAATAAATATATTACTAAAGATGAGTCAATGGAAAGGCGATAATTTTTTCGTCTCCCAATTGTAGTTTCAACTCATAAGAAAAAAATTAAAGTGTGTATCTTTAGGGAAAATTTTTTTCATTAATTTTTATTAATTTCTTACTTTGGTTGACCATTTAAGGCTTGAAGAATGAATCAAGCACCTACTCACCTGTCATGCATGCTGCTGAACGCTCCCAAATCAGGCACAAGAACCCTTCTTTCCATGTTCTCCGCCCCACCGAAATACGACAATCCTCCCATTCTCTGCTCATGGAAAAAAAAATCTAAAAAATTAAAAAACCTCTCCTAAAGAGAAAATGAACTTCCACATAAAATTGAAAAATAAAAAATAAATAAAAACTCACGTTCGCTTTAAGAACAGTAGCCTTCTCAAATCATGTATCCATGCCACTCTTGGATCACTTGATTCAAGAATGCTAGTTATTAAAGTCCTTTAAAAAAAACTAAATACAAAGACAAAAATGGTATAAAAATAAAAATTAAAACCCATACGGATTATGAAATTTAAGATCATATATTATTACCTAACTTGATCGCACCCTATTCACGAAATTTTCATTTCATTCCACAAACCAAACATATTACTCACCCCTTTTCCAAATCCAAAGAGCCCATGGACCATGACAACGGGAGGAAGACCTTCATCATCGACGCATGAGCTGCCATATGCCTCAGCTTCTGAATTAACCTCCTCCTCCTCCTCTACAGACGCCTTGTTGGGTTTATTAAAAAGATGGTAGTATTCATTGAGAAGAGCGTTGGAGAGACGAAGGGACAGAGCTGTGCTGACAATGTATAGTCCATAAGCCACGTAAATGGCTGTGCTCACTAGCAGCTCCGACCATTGCAGCACCATCCCTATCCACAGCCTCCCCATTAATTAATTTGATGCTACTCACGGAAAATTAACTGTGGGATTCTGGGAATTGAATCGAAGGCTAGCTAGCTTATATATTTTCAGGCTCTCAGCTCTTCGATCTCTTCTTCTTCTTCTTCTTCTTCTTCTCCCGCAGCTGCAACTTCAATTCATCGATCTTCCGAGAAGAACAAACCAAGGAGAGACCTCGATCTGCTTCTGAAATCTCTTCAACTATTATTATTATTATTTAAGCATGCAAATGCAAATGCAACGAAATGCAATGATGGGTTCGATCCCAAACGCCCGGCCTTTTCTCTTTATTGCCCGCACGTCGACCATTTTAATAATTGTTTCTCATAGCCCACCTTCATTATTTTAATTTATATTATTAATTGCAATATTTTTTAACATTATATTATATGTATTATTATATTTTTAGGGGATTTGGTTAGACTTCACTCCTTTTGTTAGGTTTTTGTGGAGACTAATTGTGTTAAATTTGGATGATGACCTGACCTTTATTTAGTGAGAGATTTCTATCATAAGCCTTAGTTCATGGAGCGAAGGCAAATTTTTTGGGCCCATTCGGAACGAAACCCTATGCGCAACATATAAAAAGATTGCTTTTTGGGTGATTAGGGTTTGTGATCAAACTTCGCGCGAGAGCGAGAGGGAGGGAGAGTATTGTACCGTTGTACTCTCTGTAATATTTCTCCCTGATAATAGTGAAATCCCTGCAACCCTGTGGACATAGGCAAAATTGTCGAACCATGTAAATACTATCTTATACTTGTGATTCATTTTTCTTTGGTGTGTATTTTTTCTCTATTTTGTTTCTCATAGGTTTCGGAATTTATTTTTAATTCCCAACACCTTTCCCCAGCCATATTATCACATCCCAAAGGATGCCCACATGACGACCTAATTTGTTTTCTTAATTAATTTTCTTTTCTTAATTTGGCTTTTCCCCTACAAAAATATCATTTAATCCATTTAGATTAAAATTTTTTGTTTACATTTTTCATTGTATTTTTTGTGTTTACATAAAATAATATTAAAAATAATTTTTTTTAATACTATTAAAGTAAAAATAATAATAAAGATTTTTTTAAAGAAATAAAAAAAATCAAAGATTGTTCAAGTGAAAAAAATTAAAATTTTATTAATTAATTTTTTATATATTTTATTTAAAGATTATTTTTTACTTTCCTTGAGACATGAAAAAGTGGATTCCTTTCCTCTTATTTTTCAAGTTCCAATTAGACTCTTATAAATTAAGATAGCACGTTGCAACTTGTAAGCTGAGATTGTACATAAAATTAAAGTTTTAAAAGTCTTTAAAAAGTTTCTTTAGTGAAAATTTGTTAGTGTTTAATTAGTTCATAATTAATTATTACAAAAATAAATAATTAATTGTGAATGTTCGTAGAATAATTAGTACATATTATAGATAGTTCTCGATTTGTAGTAGTTGTAGTAGCTATTTTTGTTTTTAACGAGACTATTTTTATGGTTAAAAAATAATAACATTTCTTGAGGTTTTAAAAATTTTAGAAACCTTCTCTGAGATTTTAAAAATCTCAGGGGCCTCCTTCGAGATTTGTTAAAAAGATATGAATCTCACTTGTAATTTGTAAAAAAGATAAGTTTTTTTTAAAAAAATGTTTGTATCTTTTTGGTAAATCTTAGGAAAGATCTGTAATATTTTTGAAATTTTAGAGAAAATTAATTGTGTTTTTAAAACTTCCTAAGAGATTTCTATCTTTTTACTAAACCTCATAGGTAGTGAGTATCTTTTACCCGTATAATTATTATATGATTTGAGCTTAAAATTTTCTATGGAATTTGTAAAATTTTTGAAAAATTAAAATTTAGGAGGAGGATGGAGTATTGATAAACAAGGAGTCATATTTTTATGCTGACATTATGCTTTGTTTTTTTTTTTTCCCTTAAGCATCACGCATCGTTGTGGTTCAAACTAGTCGGCGCATTCCATTTATACCAACCAACTAAAAAATTAAGTTGTATTAATTTTTGTTACTCCATTAATTATGCTCAATTATGGAACCACGGAATCAGTCCACCCATTGAAATTTCCTCTACACGTACAAAAATTCAAACACAAGCACAAGCTAAAACTAATATTTGGTAGGGAGAAGGGAATGAGACTCCTTGGTACGACTAATTTAAATAATAAAATGGTATTCCAGCAATGATCGAAGAAGGTTAAGAATCGAGGATGTTTAAAAATTTTAAAACTCACAATGGATTGGAATAGATAAGCACAGTTTACGTTTCATTATTTAATTTTTCAAATTTATTTAGTTGAACATTTATTATCTCTATGTAGTTAAATTTAATAATACTGAATTTTTCCCCTCATTGATGAATAATTTCTAATTAGGTTTTTTTATGTAAGTTATATCTCAAATTATCAAATGATCCTAGGACCTGGGAGTCTGAGAGAGGTAGGTGTTCTTTGAGTACTTTGAGGTAGTGTCTGAGAGCATGAATTTCGAATCTTGGATTTGGATTTGGGTAGATTTGAACAAATTTCAATATAATTTTATACATCATCTTATCTAAATATAATACAGCTCCAAATCAAACACCTCTCCAAACATGGTCTCACCGTATGTGGGATAACATTTAGTATTGGAATGGACATTCTCATTTAATAAGGTCCATCCAAAGATGAGAAAAATGAAAGGAAAGAGTGGGATGGGGATTCCATTTACACGTATTAAATAGAGCTTAAGAGAGGTGGACATTCTATATATTACTTCTCACACAATTATTAATATGATACACTTTAAACACAATATTAGTGATGAGATTTTGTGTGGCATTTATTATCATTGTGATTTCATTTCCTTTTATTTTTAGGACGACTCCATCGTGTAATGACCCTTCTTGTACTTTGTAAATTATCAAAGTAATCATCTAAATTAAACCATACACAAAGAGCAATATGCATAAAGTTGTGAGTAATAAAAGTTCAATAATTAAAAAGTAAGTATAACTTTTCTATTTTTCCATGATATTAGAGCCAATTAGAGTGTGATAGTCCCCTAACTATAGTCACTGCTTTGAGCATTACTAAACCTTTGATTGTCTTCCTTGGCAACCATGCCAATAGGATCCAACACCAACCTTAAGTCATAAACGATAACCAGTACTAAGTTTTATTCTCAAGTTAGCAGTGTTAAGATCAACATTCCAATGTTAATCTTACCATTTCTACCAATACATTTGTGGACCTCTTCGCTAAGTATTAGGATCTACAACAATTATTTTATTTTATTTTTAAAGTTTCGAGCATGCACACTAGTACATATGTCTTGCATGCATTGCACCTCTACCATCGCTACAAGATGCTTTTACTAAGCTTCTTTGTTAAGAAACTCATTAAAAGAATATTCGTATAGTGTTTCCTTAGATATGGTTATTGTTAACTACTACAGTCGCTTGAGAGCCTTTAACATTGTGTCGTTTCTACTACTGATCCTCCTTTCTTTATCAGATGTTTTTATATAAGGAAGATGGGCATTCTGTCAAGACCAATCCACAAAAGAAGGCTAATTAAGTACACCAAAGATGGAAAGATGCATGGTTCATCTCATATACGAGGTGACTCCAAATCAGACTATTATTATAGCTTTTAATTAATGCATCATCCATTCGAGACCCTTAGAAACTTAGACTCTCTATTTATCTTGAACTTGACAATTGACATCTAAGAGATTCTTAACCAGGTTTGTCCTATCCTACTACTGCCCTATCCATCACATCAAGGGGCCATTCATGATATTGATTTTTCCTATTATAATTATTTTCAATTGTTTTCATAAAAAATTTCTTTCTCGTGCCTTTTTTTTATGTATACCACCACTGGTTCAAATATGGCAATTAGTCTATTAGAAATATTTCCACATTTTCCTTGTCTATTTTAGATACACATCTTGCCCTTAGTCTGCCTCTCTATCTTCTTTTGGCTGGCACCAACTTGATGAACTAGATATGGTAGTTAAGTTTTTTAACCATGGTAATGATGTTTAGGATTTCAAATGAGTCAACTTCTTAGGGTGTCCTAGAATGAGCATATGTTTGAGCTCACCTCACTCCCCTCTTCCACGTCTTTCATTTTTATTGCTACGCACCATCTAGTTCTTGGGATTCTTATATTCGACATGCCTTTTATCTTGTGTTCAACTTTTAGCTTCCAACGACCATTTAGTTTCAATTAATTATAAGAATTTTGATCGTTTTGTCTTGTTTCTGGGAAAACAAATTGTTTTTTCCTTCTAATAAAGTGACTTGATTTCCTTGCATGATGAAGGTTTCATGCATGTGTATAATAAGATCAATTATGAGAAAATATTTTCCCCATTAGTTGGTCTCATAGACTACTTGAGGTTGATAGTTGTCTAGACTTATGAATGTCAAAATTACATTTCTTAATGGTAATTTGCTTAAGGAATTCTACATGAAGCCTTCACTAGAAAATGTTTGTTGCCTTTGACATACATTATATAGGCTTAAACAACCACCTCAAGCTTGGTTCTCTAAGTTTAGCTCTATTCTTTCTTAATTGGGCTTCTCATCTAGTGGCTTGATTATGCTTTTTAATTTGACGTTCTAATTTCTAGTACCATCCATCTTCTCCTTTATGTTTATGACATGCATACTATTAGAGATGATATTTCCATAATTCATAATTTATTGATTTTTCTTGACCAACAATTTTAGATGAAAGACTCAAGGGTATGTTGTTATTTTTTGGGTTTGGAGGTCATGGTCAAATTAAATGGACGATATTATATCAAACACAAGTTAAGTGTTTTTGAACTTCTTTCTCATGTTGATTTGACTGATGATAAGATGATTGATAGTCCTTTGAGATCAACACTAAACTTTGAGATGAAAGACTCAAGTGTATGTTGTTATTTTTTGGGTTTGGAGGTCATGGTCAAATTAAATGGACAATATTATACCAAACACAAGTTAAGTGTTTTTTAACTTCTTTCTCATGTTGATTTGACTGATGATAAGATGATTGATAGTCCTTTGAGATCAACACTAAACATTTGGCAAAAAATGGTGCCTTCTCATAAATGTCACTCGTTATGGGCAATTCATTGTGAGCTTGGTCTAATTAACAGTTACTCACCCTAACATTATTTGTTTAGTTTCTCTCATAAGCTAGTTTGTGCATTAGGTTCCTTCCTTTAAAGTTAGGTTTTGATCTACAATCTTACTCAAATGTAGATTGGACTGGTCACCCCATAAATTAGTTATCTCTCCACCACTAGATATTGCTTTTTGCTTGGCAAGTCACTCAATTTTTAATGAAGTTAGAAATATTTATTTATTTTTTCGTGGTAAGTTAGGTGTAACTCCTATACAAGATAAGATAAGGGAGGGATGACTCAAATGGTATGGACACTTGCAACGTAGGCCACATAGTGTGTAGAGACCCGAACCCATAAATAAAGAAAATAGATAAAAAAAAAAAGGGTATTACAGCAGGGTTCGTCGACGAAGGCAGAAGGTTCGTCGATGAAGTTCCTTCAGTGCCTCATCGGCGAAATTCAGAGTGTCGTTGATGAGGGAATACCGAGTGAGCTAAAGAAAATACTGGGATGGGGTTTGTCGACGAAGGTATGGCTTCGTCGACAAGCTGTGTGGCTAGCTCATCGACGAAGGCGTCGCCTCGTCGACAAGTTTGACTCGGTCAAGGGCCCTATAAATATCCTTTTTAGTTGCTTAAAGGTTAAGAAAACTCAAAAGCTCTCTCTCTCTCTCTAGAACCAGCGAGTTCTCTCTCTCTCTCTCTACGAATCTTTGTCGTTCATCGTCTGTTTCTACGAACGAAGGTTCCTACGTGGATTAGAGCAGGAAGCTCTACAAATATAGTGTATCGAATCGTCGTTTTGAAGATTTTCGGGTTTTCTAAAAAATCAAGGTAAGGATCTGATTTCGTTTTTGATTAGGTAGTTGGATAGTAATCGAGATTGTGGTAAAGTAATGTTCTGTGGTTTTTAGATTTCGAGGATCCCAGGTTGTTGGTTTGGACCAATTCGTACGTGTTTCTATTTTCGAGTTTAAGGTAAGGGGAATTTGTTTACAACGGTCTTTTTGTAAAACTAAACCGCTAAAAAGTTAGTTTATGTTTATATGTATGATTTAACTGCTTATTTGCTAAATTTCGCAGGATGAAAATGTCGGTTTTACGATTTTACAGTTTTTGGTAAAAATGAAGATTTTGGCGTATAATCTCCAAACTTTACAAAACTTTATTATTTGCATTATTATGAACGTAGGAGATGCTTGGATCCTTTATTTTCTATTTAAATGATGTTATGGAATTTTATACGATCTAGCGGGTTTTCATTCAAACAAGTGTGACATATGTAATGAAATGGAACGTGTGGATCTTTTATAGTACTTGTATGAATTATGGGAACTAGAGTTTCACTTTGCTATACGGAAATGTGACAAACAGGTGTTGGTTATATGCCGAGCTATATACATAAAAAGAATTAAACCAAGAGAGCATGTGCCGGTTTATACTATGATATGATTGTATGAGTTTATGAAAATACTGGAAATGCACAGATTACTATGTTTTATTGTAAATTGTATGTATGATAAATGAAACCACAACTTGCTACCAAAGGAGTTGAAAATACTTCAATGTAAAGGAGTTGAAACATACTTCAGTTTATAGGGGTTGAAAGATACTCTTGTTACTAAAGGCTCGGTTACATAGCCAGTAAAATACAGTGCAACCACACATGTGAATCAGTGTGGGTACAGAGATAGTCAGCTTGTAGGAGTAATGAAACCACTGGTGAAACAATGGACCAGATAGGGACAGTCGGACTGTATAATAGATACATGACAGTGCCTGCACGAACAAGGCATTATTAGAGTTATCAATGCACAACCCGTGCCACAGGGTAAATAGGCGTAATATGTCATACCAAGCTGATCGTCGTTCTAAATATTCAAACGCTAATATGGGAAAATTTATAGTATTTATGTCGATATATCTGATGCAATTCAGTATTGAAAATGTTCGTTGTACGTATCAGTTTTAAATTGAAATAAACACGTGTGGTCACACACTGATTGTAATATCTTTCGCCTTACTGAGAAGTGTCTCACCCCATTATACAACCTTTGTTTTCAAGTCCTTTAGGACATCAGTCCTAGTTGCTAGAGGGACTGGGAAGGTGGTTTTGGTTTTAGCTTACATAAGTGTATTATTTGTGTAGTAAACTCAATTGGAGTACCTTTTTGGAGGTTGTAATAACTGATTATGTTTTCAGTATGGATGAATGTTTTTTTGAGAGTGCAGTTAGTAAACTCTGGTATATGTCTAATAGAAATCTCGATGAATATTTATGTTTTTCTGCAACATTTACATTATGGTTATGTATAAGTTACACCTGTATGTCCCTATTTAGGGCGGGTTGTTTATGTATGTTTAACAGGTACATGTATTATGTATGAGTGGTAACAATCTGGGTCCGTACAAAGGGTCGGGTTGTTACATAGTGCACCTGTGAGGAAAAGTGACTTAGTTACCATGGGGGCAGTAGAAGGAGCAGGGGTAAACTTAAAATAACTTGGGAGGAGATAATGAGTAAGGATTTAATATCCTTGAATCTATCAAAAGAAATAGTCCATGATCACATAAATTGGTGGAAAATGATTCATATATGTAATAACCGCAAAAATGGTTATACAAGATTAGTGTAGTGATTTCAATAATAATAATAATAATAATAAATAATGATAAATAAATTATATATTTATTATTATTATTTTAATAATATAATATAATATAATAATATATAAATAAAACATTATATAATATAAGATTATTATATAAATATATGTTAACCTTGGCTTCAGGAAGGAATTTCAGTTCCTGCAAGCACGCCCCATGTATCTCGCACATTCTCTCTCTCGTCTCTCTTTCGTTCTCTCTCCCACTCTCCTTAATTTTTTGGCTGATATTCGCCTGATTAAAAATCAGAAAATACTACTAGACTCCATTCTCTGCCATCGACATTTCTACCAGAGCGAATTTGTCGTAGGAATAATGTAGGCATATCTCCTGGGGTAAGGTAAATTCATATTCTTACCTTAATTTTTCTTAAATCATAAGTCGAATTGATGATCGGACACCACTACGAGAATCTAGGGATGATTCTCTACAAGTCTAGCTTAGCGGATTTCTCATGGGGTCGTCATAGGTATAGCCCCAAAATTAGGATAAGAGGGTTATTTAGGGATTAATTGCTATTTAATTATTATAGATTTGGAAATGCTAAAATATTGGACATTCTAGGATTGACCTAAGGTTATTGAATTCAGGGCTCGGGTCAGCATCGCAAGTATAATTCCGGGATCCCTATAGACGTAGTTCAGGAAACTAGATAAGCGAAATAAATTATAGCAGTTTTTGTTGAGAATTATTGGTTGAAAATTATGTGAAAATAAATTATGATATTTTACTTGAAATTATTAAGATACGAATAATAGATGAAAATTGTGTGGCTTGTGAAGTATATTGGAAATTAAATATGGTGATGAGTATTTTCTAAGAAAATAATGAAAATGAGAAAGTATGAAATACTGATATGAGTATATTGAGAAATGTTAAAGCATGCGAAATGTGAATTGTTTATTGAGAAATAATGAAAATGATATATGTGTATATGCATATTGAAGAGTATTCTGAGAAATACTAGAATGTGTGAAATGATAAACGTGTATATATATACTAGTATGTGAATGAAATGAGCATTGATATGAGAACATTGAAATGTGGGAATTGAAACATGAATATTGAAATGTAAATATTGAAATGAGTATACTAAAATGTGAATATGGAAAAATAAAAGCTGAGTTGAGAATAAGAAAATAAGAATATTGCTACGTGAAAAATGCAATATGGAAATTGAAATGTGATTATTGAAATGAGAATACTGATTATGAATATTGGAGAAATGTGAACATTGCAAAGTGCGAAAGCTGTAATAGGATCATTGGAATGTAAATGATGAAATGTCAATACCACATAATGATTGTGGGTATGATGATAACCCTGATGGATGGATATGGAAACCCTAATGATGGGTTGTGATATTGAGCATGGTACCGCTGTTAGAGGTGTTAGTGCAACCACACGGTCTTATGGAGAGTGTGGTGTGGGCAGTCGACTACCGTATTTAATAGAGTTGTTGTGCTCCCTAAGTTCGGATCAGGGCTATAGGCCGGCTAGTCGTACTACAGATGCATGGATGGATTTCCATTTTGATTTAACCGGGTAGGCCAACCACGGTTAGATCTAGCCTTCGAGCCGCACAACACTATTCATGGGGGGGAAGCATGACATGGAAAAGAGATCCTCAGGGCAGCCATGAGTTACAGACACGAGGTTGGTATTGAATACCAATGATACTCATGTGTTGGATAGTGAAATGGAAACGGAAAATGAGAAATAAACAATAAAGGAATTGAAAAATGAATATGTGTGAGTTAATAACATAAATAATTAAGCGAAGTAAAACTCTTCGCTTGAGGGCTTACTGAGTAAGATGAGTGTCTTGATAGGTATCAAATGTAGTCATATCTGGCTGCATAACGCATTAAGGCAGAGGCAAACTACTTGTATGGGCGGGTAGACTTCCCTATTCTCGGGAACTTCGCTGATAAACATGGATGGCATGCGAATGAGATTGGAAATGGAGTTAAAAGTTTATAAAAGCTTGCGTTTTATATCTATATGATTATGAACATAAATAAATAAATATATATATTGATGATTTGAAAAGTAAAATGTGTTATAATTGAACTTATATTGTCACATACTGTAAATAATTTATTCCGTCTTACTGAGATGTGTCTCGCCCGAATGATCTAAACTTTTCAAGGAACAAAGATAGACTAGGAGATAGAGCTCTGAGATAGAATGAAGTGGATACCCTGATATATAGGGTGAGTTTGGACTAGGGAGGTGTAATTCCCCTAGGGTTGTGTTGTTTTTGGATATGATAGAAATATGTGTATATGTATATTGACACTCTGGATATTATATTCTGAATGGTATGTATATTATGTTTTTCGCTGTTATGCTAATATAAATAAAATGTCTGTTTACTTGGTACCCAATGCGGGTCGGGTCATGGGAGTGGTATCAGAGTTGTTGACGTGACCGATGTGATGTTTGATGTGTATGATTTAATCATTTTTTATAATTAAAAAAAATGATATGAAAAATCGGGACGTCACAATATAACCAACCTCACTTAGTGGAACTAAGGTTTGATTTTGCTATTGTTGTTGTTGTTAGAAATATTTATTTATTTTTGGCTTTAGCACAAAGACAGATAGTAGAGCTTGGCTGACATTTCCTTTGAGCTCTTTTGGTTATTAATTTTTTTATAGGAGGATAAATCTAGAATCATTTTCCTTAATTACTCTACTATTCATCACCACAATACAAGTATCATTTAACATGGTTACAATGATGTATGTCTTCTATGAATTTACGATACGTACAAAGATAGATTGTCATTTATTATGCTTCATATTCATCGAGACACTTCGACTATGCATGTCACATGACTTCACGTGACCAATTAGAGAATCATTTCACCAAATCTCATCTAACATGCAAACACAAGCTAACATCATCACTCCTAACTCGTGTTAAGTGGGATAATAGATCTTGAGATTTTGTGAAATTTTGAGTACCATATATATCTTTATTGGGGTTTGGTGAGATTTGTATATTATGAATATAAGTGATAAATTTGAATAATTTTATAACATATATTAAAAAAACTCATATGCATGATGCATACATGGTAAATTCCTTCCTTAAATATTACCTTATGGTGTACGTTTTGCTTTCAACTATAAATAAATTTATTTGTAAACTTTATATTATACGTGTTGTTAAAAGGTTAAATCGTAGACGTGGGTACTACGCAATTCTTTTCAATTTATTCTCTCTCTTTTAATTTCCTTAAATTAAAATTGCTCGCGAGCTCTGTGGCACGGAGTAAACAACAAGCATACTTAGAAAAGAACAGAAAAAAAATAAATAAAAATAAAAAAAAAACAAAAAAATCAAGAATAGGATTTGACAGATTCAGCATGCAGGGAACATATATTATAATATTCTTTTCTTTTTTTTTCTCAGCACATGTATTATAATATTCATATCAGAGTCAAACGGACCTGACAACTTCAAAAAAAAGGAAAAAAAAATGCAAAATATGTTGGAGGACTACTATATTTTTCATAAAATAAGGCAGCCCACCAAAAAAGAACCCCGAAAATTGAAGTGGTACATGATCATAACTCTTATTTAATGAAGCATCAGAAGCAAGCCCAGCCCCCACGCAGCCGTACCAATAAAATTTAATTTATGGGTCAAATTACCAAAGTCCAAAGACAGAATGGTACTACTACGCAAGTAGCTTGCCCACTTTGAAATCTGACCTACCAAAATTTTATAATATATACGCCAAATACGTGCATCGTTTTTTTTTTTCTTCCCCAAATCTTTCGAAACACCAACCTTTCGGATATGTGGCCTCCATGTATTATGTATTTTATTTTTTTGTCTTCATATGAAAGCCGACTAAACTTTTCAGCATATCCCATTATGTGTTTTTTTTTTTTTTTTTCCTTTATATCCAAGGTTGTATTTTGAAGTCTTGCAAGTGTCCGGCTGATGGTTCTATGTCATGATTTAATTAAAATGTATAAACTCATATTGTATGAATAATAAAAAATATTATATTTTCTTTTAAATATCACCCTTTTATTTATCTATTATTTTGTGGGTATTATACTTTATTTTTTAGGTAAAAGAGAGCGGCACCTCCTTTCTTTATTAGAAAACCCCTCACTTATGGTAGAGGAATACCGTGATTACATCAAAATAAAAATAAGCTACAAACAGATAAAAACGAAACGTAACAAAACGAAACGAAGATAACACGATACATTAGACTCGTAAATTAGGAAGAGTCTTGATGGGTGAAACTTGACAGGTGACTCGTAACCGATTTGTTTAAATTGGGTTCGAGGTTAGCAAAAGGTGACCCGTTTATAAACTAGTCAATCCAAATTTGACCCATTTAATAAACAGATTAGGCAGGTTTGGGTTGGGTACCTGTCAGGTGACCCTTTTAATTTGATAATATATATATATACATTATATTTTAAAAAATATCAATTGAAGAGATGTACTCTTTTCTGCATATTATGTTTTTTTGTTAATATATTAATAAATAAAAAATAAGTGCTATTTTTTCTTTAAAAAAAAATTATGTCACTTTATATATGATACACCCAAAATTGATAGGTATGCCCATATGGGTGGATAGTTTTAAGGCCAATATTGGACATCATTTGATGTTTCGCATAACCGTCTTCAAGTTATCCATAATCCCCGATGCAGTTACAATAGTTACTATTGATATCATGCACAGCCGCCTTGATTCACCCATAACCCCCCCTAAGTATAATGACACACTCATAAATGTCAAGTTGAACGAGAGTCTGCCTTCACCACTATATAAAGGGGATTTCTGGAGGAGGTAAACATCTCATTCTCACTCACTTTTCATTTACTATTACACTCTGAACCTCGCATTCCTTAACTTAGGCATCAGAGTGATTCCCTGGAGTACATCCTGGGTCCTCCAAGCCATTATTATTTGATTCCTTTCAGGTGGTCATGGTCGAAGGATGATTTAACAAAAGTCGTACGATTCTTGACAGCAACAGTTGACACAATTTGTGGGAACTCTTGGGAGGTTTTCTGTCATTGACCATGACCACATCGCATAACTCCAAGTTAGAAATTGTTGGGGGGAACCAATCACCCCAGTCAATTCATTCCACTCCAATAGATAACCTAAGTGTGCATTTGAGTGACTTTCTAGCCTTTTAGAAAAGGGTAGAAGAGATACTCACTTTGATCTTTGCATAAAAAAAATACAATGGAGAACACGATCCGTAGGCTAACCGAAGCAGTGTCTGATGAGAAGGCAGTTGCCCCATAAGAACTTGTTGTGAAGGCCTCAGATCTAGTAAATAAGGTAGATGATGCAAATAGTGTGGGCAACTTATAGACTCACGGAGCGCGAACCCTAGTGGCGCGAATCCCTATGACATGAATTCCAATGGCGCGGATCAACATGTCTAGACCAATAACGACCCATCTGATGAGCACCACTCATGAGACCCTGAAAATATGCCCAATTGATGAGCATAGCTCATGAGGTAAGGAAGGAATGAGTGCGGCTCACCTGCAATAGCCCATCTGATGAGAAAAACTTATGAGGTTCTGAAAACTTGCCAACTTGATGAGCACTACTCATAAGACAACAAATAAGTGAGCACGACTCACCCATTATGGCCTATTTGATGAGCATAGTCCATGAGGCAACAAAGGAGTATGTACAACTCACCCATAATGGTCCATATAATGAGCATTGCTCATGAGGCAATAAATGAGTGAGTACGACTCACCCATAATAGCTCATCTAATAAGCATAGTTCATAAGGCAATAAAGGAGTAAGTACATCTCACCCAGAATGACTCATATGATGAGCACAACTTATGAGGCACAAAGGAGTGGACATGACTCACCCATAATAGCTCATCTGATGAGCATAACTCATAAGGCCTTGAAAACTTTCCCACTTGATGAGCATAGCTTATGAGGCACAAAAGAGTGGGCACGATTCACTCATAATGACCCATTTGATGAGCACAACTCATGATGCCCTAAAAACTTACCCATTTGATGAGCACGACTCATGAGGCATAGAGTAGTGAGCATGACTCACCTGTATTGGCCCATCTGATGAGCATAGCTCATGAGGCCCCATAGACCCGCCCACTTGATGAGCACGGTTCATGAGGCATAGAGGAGTGAGCATGGCTTACCTGAATGGCCCATTTGGACCACCAGGTAGGTCCACACCAGCATGGCTTAAGTAGGAAGCCCTATAACTAGCTTTCTAAGTCAATCGGGGACCGGTTCAAGTTACTACTCTCGAATAAGAGAAATTTATTTCAAATATTCGAGAGTATTAGGGGGGGCAATTGATACACTCAAAATTGACAGGTATGCCCATATGGACGGATAATTGTAAGGTCAACATTATATAGCATTTGATGTCTTGCATAATCATCTTCAGGTTATCCATAACTCCCGATGCGGTTACAAAAGCTTCTATTGATGTCATGCATAACTGCCTTGAGTCACCCATAATCCCCCTAAGCATAAGCACGCTTGTAAATGCCAAGCTTAATGAGAGTGTGTCTTCACTATTATATAAAGGGAATTTTAGGAGGAGGTAAGTATCTTATTCTCACTCATTATTCTTCATTTATTGTTGCAATCTGAACCTCATATTCCCTAACTTAGGCATCAAAGTGATCCCCCGGAGTACACTCCGGGTCCACCAAGCCATTATTTTTTGTTTTTTTTCAGGTGGTCACGGTCGAAAGATGATTTAACAAAGGTCGTACGATTCATAGTAGCAACAATATAATATGTTTTTTTAAAAATAAATTATATTATTTAAACGAGTTCTTAACGTGTACCCGTTTATGACCTATTTATTAAACGAACGGGTTTGAATTTATATGTTAGTCATCCATTAGTAAATGGGTCAATCTGAACCTAAACCCGTTTAACTCCTATGCATTTATGACCCATCTAAATCCGAACCGCTAACCCATTTTGTCACCCCTAATTATACTCTATATATATATATATGGTACAATTATTTCAAGTAATGGGTAAGAAAAAGTGTAATATTAAGTAGGTAAGTCAGTAAATGTAGCACTACTCATAAATAATTTAACCTTTCGAATATATCTGTGATGGCCAGGGAAAAAAAATTTCATCCAATTGCTCTTATACTACTTGTAATAACTTGAATATTTCATATTATAATAATCACTGAAACAGATAGTAGAAGACCTTAAATACAAATTGCTAGAGTACTGAACTATACCAATATAACAATATCAATCCCATTATCACAATAAAAATCTGAATTCATTACAACATAAATAAAATAATATAATTCTAAACACGACCTTCTATCCCACCCAAGCTTCACTGCGCTACTCTAATTACTACTATACTTTACATGACATCTGAAAAAAATATTGGATAATCATAGAGTGAGACACCTCTTAGTAAGACGGAATAGATTATTATCAATGCGTGACAACATGAGTTTTAGTGTATCAAAAACACATCCATTAAATAATTAATTTTAACTTGACAAATCATGTAAAAATATACTCACACCTATATATATATATATATATTTGATAATACATACTTTTCTTAAAAACATGCTTTTGACTTAAAAAATTTCTCTGTGTTCATAAATCAACATATTTAATCATGAAGAACCTCTCTGAATGGACAATCATATAACCATCATGTAATAACCCCACATGATCGGGTTGTGCGGCCCGAAGGTCAGTGTAACGACCCGAAGAATAATGATATTTAAATAATAAAAAGAAAGGGAATTGGAAACAAGAATAGAAGAAGGCAGTCGACGACGTTGCATTTTGGATGGGATAATCCCAAGAAATTTTTCAGGCCTCGTCGACAAACACAGGGGTTTCATCGACAAGGGTTCTTTAGGATCTCGTCAACGAAGTTCCGTCTCGTCAACGAGAAGATATCGAGAAAGGATTTTTGGAAGCCTGAAATTCGTCGATGATGGTTGAGGATTGGCGACAAACTTTCTACAGGACTTGTCGACGGGGTGATGTAACTCGTTGACGAATCCCGCAGTATAAATAGGGTTAAGAGTGATTTTTTAGTTCATTTTCTGCGTAGAACCTCTCTCTCTCTCATCCTTCGGTTCCCTACCCTTCTCTCTAAGATCTCAGGCCAATTTCGTGCATGTTCGACAATCTGAAGCCACTGTGACGCTTTTGGGAAAGTTTTCTGCAAGTCTGCCGAAATGGATCGTCGGTGGGGCTGAGTTGGAAAACATCCCAAATCTCGGATAAGGTTTTCTACTCAGTATTTGGCTATTTGACAGTTGTAGAAAGTGTAGTATGCGTAGAAATACTGAACTTTAGTTTTAAGAAATGTTGTTTTCGGGGTGTTGAACGGGGAACCCTGCAGGCGCGGGGCTGTTTGTTTTAGGGGCTTTTCAGGAATCAGGTAAAGGAATAAACTAAACTAGTATTTTACAAAAAGTATGCATAATATTATAGTATTTGATTTCAGGGAAATAAATATATTCCTATATACGATTTATATTTAGGAAAATACTGTTGAAAATGATGGTATGTTAAATATACGAAAAACTTATTTAGTATGACATGAGTAGAAATTGTTATGAAATACTGTTTTCTAGGAATGTGCTAATGATATAGATTTTTATAATGAAAATCGGCGTACAGGCCGAGATGTTTTTATTTGTTTGCCAGCATACGGGCCGAGCTATGGAAATGATATGTCAGCGTACGGGATGTGCTATGGATATGATTTGCCGGCGTACGGGTCGAGCTATGGAAATGATTTGCCAGCGTACGAGCTGTGTTATAGATATGATTTGCCGGCGTATCGGCCAAGTTATGGTAAAATGTGAAATATCGGCGTACGGGCCACTGATTTTCATGATATATGTACATATGCAAAATGATATGATTGATTTGATAATTAATGATATGAAATATCCATGTATCACAGTTTTAGTATATGTTTTATGATATCAGAACCTGGTTGGCATAGTCTAGGTTAGCATTTGCACGATACCATTACTATGTGTCCATGGACATCATGATCATGATATTTGTGTTAACGCCGCTATACAGAGTGGTGTGAGATTGGATGGTCGATGTGGTTTTTAAGAAGTGTGTGAGCGCCCCTGGTGTACGGACCAGGTTTGGCAGACCCGTCAGACTTACAGACTATACTTTTGACTTGATAGTGGTCGGCCAACCATTGTCAGGTCTCGCCTTCGAGTCACACAACCCAGTCATGTAGGGGTAATATATGACAACAACCAGCTAACCTACCGGGAATGTTTTTGTATTATATTTTATGAAATGAAATATGATTATGAAAATGCAGTATGTTCTGTCATGCTATGATAATATATACGTTTTCCCAAATATGATATGACAATTTACTAAATATGTTTCTATATGATATATGTATAATACGGAATACTCATATTGTCACACACTAGTATTAGTTTATTTCCTTTACTGAGAGGTGTCTCACCCCAAATTTCATAAACATTTTAGGAGCCCCTGATAGGAGAGCGGGTAAAGCCCCGCTGATCTAATACGGTTGATCTGCCCTTCCAAAAGGGTAAGTGTTTTGATAGAGTCGGATGTATTTTGTGGAAATGGCTCTGAGACATCTTTTGGGTTGTGTATTGAGTATATATGTGGCAACCTGCTTAATTTCCACATTTTTTTATAAATAAAATCAATATTACAAATCCCAGCTTAGCAGATCATAATCCACCTGGACCCATGGGTACTAGGGATTCATCAGAAAACATAACGGAAGCCTAAGCAGCAGGAAACATACAATCATAAACATCTTATTATATAATACATCACAATATTATAAATACGAAAATATCCATCACATTACCACAAATACCAAAGTCGCTATATCCACTGTATTTCAGTATATACATCCCAAAAACAAGATCTAGGGACACTTCCCACAAAATCCAACTGTCCCTACTAAAACTTACCCTTTTGGAAGGGCAGATTTACCGTACTAGATCAACGGGGCTTTACCCGCTCTCTTATCAGGGGCTCCTGAAATATTTATGAAATTCGGGATAAGACACCTCTCAAGTAAGGAAAATAAACTAATACCAGTGTGTGGCAACATGAGTATTCTGTGTTATACATATACCATATCATAGAGAACATATTCAGTAACTGTTTTGTCGAATCTGGGAAAACATATATATATATATATATATATATCATCAAAACATGGCATAACATACTGCATTTTCATAAACATATTTTATCTCATATAATAATAATACAAAAACATTCCTTGTAGGTTAATTGGTTGTTGTCATGTATTACCCCCACATGACTAAGTTGTGTGGCCCGAAAGCGGGACCTGACAATGGTTGACCAACCACTGCCAAGTCAAAAGTACAGTCTAAAAATCTGATGGGTCTGCCAGACCTGGTTCGTACACCAGGGGCACTCACACACTTCTTAAATTCACATCGACCATCCAATCTCACACCACTCTGTACAACGGCGTTAACACAGATATCATGATCACGAAAACCATGGACACATAACAATGGTACTGTGCAAGTGCTAGCCTAGATCAAGCCAACTAGGTTTTGATATCATATAACATATACTAAAATTGTGATACATGGATATTTCATATCATTAATTATCAAATCATTCATATTATTTTGCATATATATGTATATCATGAAAATCATCAGTCCGAATGCCGGTATTACACATTTTATCATAGATCGACCCGTCCACCGGCAAATCATATCATAGCACAGCCCGTATGCTGACAAATCACATCCATAGCTCGTCCCGTACGCTAACAAATCATATCATAGCACAGCCCATATGCTAGCAAATCACATCCATAGCACGGTCCGTACGTCGACAAAATATATCCATAACTCAGCCCATACATTGACAAATCATACACATCAAATGGCCCATACGCCAGAAAAACATATAAAATCTCGGCCCGTATGCCAATTTTTCATTATAAAAATCCGTGTCATTAACACATTCCCATAAAATAGTATTTCATAACAATTTCTACTCATGCCACACTAACAAGTTTTCCGCATATTTAACATATCATCATTTTCAACAGTATTTTCCCAAATATAAATCATATATGAATATATTTATTTTTCTGAAATCAAATGTTATATATATACATACATTTTCTTAAAAGAACTAGTTTAGTTTATCCCTTTACCTGATTCCTGAAAAGCCCCTAAGAAAATCTGTCCCGCACTCGCAGGGTTCCCAACTCAACACCTTGGAAACAACATTCCCTAGAACTAAAGTTCAGTATTTCTACGCGTATAACACTTCCTACAACTGTCAAATAACCAAATACTGAGTAGAAAGTCTTACCATGGATTTGAGATGGTTTCCAACTCAGCCCCATCGACGATTCGCTTCGGCAGACTTGCAGAGAACTTTCCCTGGAGCATCGTGGTGGCTTTAGATCCTCAAACCGGCGGAAATACGGCCCGAAATCGAAGAGAGAAGAGGGAAGAACCGAAGGATGAGAGAGAGAGGGTTTCTACGCAAGATTTCCATAAAAAATATGAGTTTTTCACTATTTATAGGGCTGGATTCGTCAACGAGCCACGTTATCTCGTCGACGAGTCCTTTAATAATTTCGTCGACGAATCCCACTCCTCGTCGACGAAATTCAGACTACCTAAAACCTTTCTTGGTATTTCCTCGTCAACGAATCTTGCCTTTGTCGACGAGGTCCTCTTATACCCTCGTCGACGAATTCCTTATATTCTTCGACGAAGCCTTGATAATTCCCCTCGGTTATTTCTTCCAAAATGCAATGTTACATTTCCCTTTTTTTTATTATTTAAATACCATTATTCTTCGGGTCGTTACAATATATATATATATATATATATATATATATATATATATACAAGGATTGTAGCAATTCTGATATTGTGATGTATAGTATAATGAGGTGTTTATGATTTATGTTTCCTACTACATAGGCTTCCGTGATGTATTTCTGATGTATCCCTAGTACCCACAGGTGTAGGTGGATTATGATCTGCCGAGTTTTGTGATGTTGTTTTTATTAAAAAAAAAAATATGGAAATTAAGCAGGTCGTCATAGTTAAACTTAGCATTGGCTGACCTATCAAGTTAAGTCAAACTATAAGCGTCTGTAAGTACGATCGACCTACCTAACCTAGTCTGAACTGCCAGGGAGTACTCTACACTCCTCTGAGCTCAATTACTATCTAATGACCAACACTCTTGCTATAGTGTGATTGCACTGACGTATCATACTAGCAACGGTACCGTGCTCTGAACATAATTAATACATTAGGGTTCTCATTTTCATAAGTTTGTATAAAACTGTCATTTCATAACTTGGCATAAAGCCATTTAAATTCGGCATAAAGCCTACTCAACTGTCATTTCATACTGAACTCGGCATAAAGCCAGTTGAACTATCATTTCATAACTCAGCATAAAGCCGGTTGAACTGTCATTTCATAATTATATAAAAATCATCATGTTTAATCATACAAAAATAATTGTTCTTATACCACACTATTTGGTTAATGAATCATACTATAATAAACTATCCGGGAAAATTATATATTTTGTTGAAAATTAGGATATGATTAATTTCACCTATTTAATTTAATTTCAAATTATTCCCAAAAATTTGATTTAATCAAATTCCTGCAGTTTAATTTAATTCCAAAATATTCTCAAAATTTTGATTTAATCAAATTCCTGTAGTTTAATTTAATTTCAAAATATTCCCAAAAATCTGATTTAATCAAATCTCCGCAATTCAGTTTAATTTCAAATTATTCCCAAAAATCTAATTTAATCAAATCTCTGCAGTTTAATTTAACTCAGACATATTTTTTAAAATAAAATCAGATCATAGATATATTTAATTTCACATACTCAATTTAAATCGGGCATATATTAAATAACATAAATCTAATTAAATTTACGTACTCAAATTTAATCAAAAAATATTTTTAAAACAAATCTGACATAATCTATTCCCCTTACCTTAGTCCTGGAGTGGTGCTTACAACATCCAAACGACAAATCCACTCTAGTTAAAATGTTCAGGAGTGGAGTTAGGACCCGGATATGATATTCGTTTTTCAATTCGATTGAGAAATGCCAAGAAATTAAAGAGAGAGAGAGAGAGAGCTTAATGAGAGGAGCGGGAGATGAGAGCGACACTTGGCGGGGTTCTTTGATTTCAATTGCAATGAAATCTCAAGAAGTCTCTCGAGACTTCCTAAGTTTATATGTACATATATATATATATATATATATATATATATATTATTCTTTGTAATTATATTATATTAATATATTATTATATTAATTAATTATATTAATTTTATTTTTTTTAGGATCACTACATCTTACTATCTTTTTTTCCTGCAATATATATAATGCTTCTCATTAAAGGGAATTAATTTTAAACGTTATCTAGTTAATTTTAGACATTCACGTATACTAATAATGTTTATATATACTTATATGCATATTATTTTCTAAAGCGTTACAATATCGATCCCATGCATTGTGTATTTTTGTTTTTTTGTCTCCGTATGCTAGAATATGTTTTTAAACGCGATTTAATTAAATATATGTGTAAATTATGTTTTATAAATAGTTTAGGGTTTGTTTTGTTTACAAAATATATTAATGTATAGTTATTTTTTCAATCCATCTTATATCAATCAAATTTATTTTTGTCTTTATAGAACAAAACATGAGGTTCTATGGAAACAATTAAAAAAAGAAAGAAAGAAATATGACAAGAGAAAGATGGGGGAATAGTAGAAAAAAAAAGGTTATACAAAGTTATATATGAGTCACCCTAACTCTCTTCTATTTCATTAATTGAATTTAAATTAAGTCAACGTTACTTAAAAACTTCCGCATTTTTTATAATATCATGAACAGTTCCAGAAGGTTGAGCGCCTTTGCCCTGGAAATATAAAATGCCAGAAATATTTAAATAAGTTCGATTCTTTATTGGGTCATAAAAACCTACTTTGCAAAGATCTTTTCCTTCCTTTCAGGATCGAACATCAATTGCAATAATTTGATAGACAGCTCATTGGGATAGATGAACAATACCCCCCCAAGAAGCATATGAGAAGTTTTCTCCTCATACGATTCAAGAAAAAATGATTCCAATACTTTACGTCACCATTTGCTTTTACAATATTTTTTTTTCCCTAAATTGTTATATTCTTTAAATTATTATTTAAAAAAGACACTTTGCGAATCAAAAATAATTTAAATAGTGTTTTGACAAATAAAAAGTGGATATCAAAACTATTTTTCTAGGTATATCAACTGGCCACATGCACACAATACGTGTATAGTATACATATATCTTTATTGATTTTCACTATAAATTTAATATACTATTAGACTTCTAATATTTTGTGTGTATAATTTAATAAAATTATTTTAAGACTTATTTAGTTGTGGGAAATAATTTTAATTTTTTTATTGTAGGTTTTTAAAAAAATTACAAAAAAATTATTATTATTTTTTTATTTTTATAACGTTTGTATGAAAGTAATGAACATTAATAAATAGCTTTGATAATATTTGTTTGTGAAAACATATTTTTTTATAATTACAAAAATGCTAATTTATTTTCTAATTTTTTAAATTTATAGAGAAAGTTTGAGAAACATCTTTTCATTATTATTTTTTTTTTCCAGATTTTTAACTTTTGTTTTGCATGTGGGAACATGAAATTCAGATCTTAGATTTTAATTTGTACTGATTATGTATAGATTTGTTTCAAATTCATACAAATATAAACTTAAGCCAAAAATTCATGACTCCAAATGTATAAACAAATTTTTTATTTTCATTTTCAATTAAAATATTAAAAAATTTTAAAATAAGTTGAAATTTTTTTATAATTTTTTTAAAATTAAAACAAAATAATTTTTGTTTTCATAATTAAAGGACCCTTATGTACCCTCTAAACTCCCAAGCTAACAACAAAGAATATATTATCTAACCTTATATTTAGGGATGATTTTTAGATCTTAGATTTTAAATTTATTTAAAATTAAATAACACATAGTATAATATTTTTTAAAAAAATTATATAAATTCAAATTCAGAAAGTAAAAAGAAATTCTTATTTACTATATTAGATCTCAATGTTCATGAATTTGAGTACTTATTTATGAGATAATTATATTGGAGATTTTAAACTCAAATATTGGGATGCACATGCAAGGAGAACTAGAATGGATGCGTGTAAAAATGGGCTGCTTATGTAGATCCAGTTTAATTGGCCCAAAGGGCTCAGGCTTTTTCCTTTGTGAGCCGTGGGCCAATGGCAATTCAGTAGCCTTTACTAACAGAACGGCCCATCTTTAGAGCTCTGCTTGCAGAAACCGGTTCAACCGACTCGCATACGGTCTCAAACTCTGAAACTCGTATGCCCGGTTCATTTCTTTTCATTTTCCCTCGAATACAGCCTCCTAGGGTTTCAAATGTGTGTTAATCCTGCTTAATCATCGTCTTCTTCTTCTAAATCAACAGCATTTGGTTTCTTTTCGGATCTTCCAGATTCTAACAGTCAAATAGGGACCCTAATTGGAACTGTTATCTAGCATGGCGGTGATGGAGCAGTGGGGGCGTAGCAAGAGCGTCGCGAAACGCTCGAAGAAGTATTTGGAAGAAGCCTTGTACAAGAAGCTCTTCAAGGAAGGAAGTTCAGAGGTGAGCGTTCGACGGCAGTTGAATGACTTTCTCAAAAGCTCCAAAAGAGTCTACAAATGGGAGGTTGGCGACTCCATCAAGAAGCTTCGCCAGCGCAACAGATTTTACCCTGCTCTTAAGGTCAGGTACAGCTGTAGATTCTTTTATGCTTCGACTGTTCTATTTGCTCATATCTTGATATGGATGCAGACTCAAGTGTGTTATTTTTTGCATTCATTCTTGTTTTGAAATGCTTTAGGAAATGGGAATAAGCTACTTCCGGCATTTGACCATAAAGACGGTTGTCTGTTCGTATACACTGGGCGTGTTAGGTGCTTGTTCAGAGTATGGCATTGGCTCAGTACTTGTTTGATACTTGTTTTAGTTCTCATTTTTGAACCCACTGTACAAACTCAGCAAGTTGCAATTGTTTATGCTAAAATGCGACCATAAGAAAAATTTATCATACCCAATTCGGACGAACTAGGCTCTTCATTGATTTTCTCTGTGTTGATATTAAGTTTTATGGAAAATGATAACAAATAAGACTTTATAAAAAATCTTGTGCCTCAGAGTCCAATTTGGGTGTGATATCTCCGAGTCCAATTTGGCTGTGATATCCCTGATTGGCAGTAATGGTGTTACCAGTGACAGCGAGTGTCTTCTTGATTTTACTGATGTTATGGATCCATAGTACTCAATGGCCCGACAGTTCTACAAATTTAAAATTGATATGTATTCCAATTTAAAAAATTGAATACAGAACTATCAATGGTATAATTTATAGCAAGATTTCAATAATTTAAAGTTGATATGCTTCCCACAAAAAAAAAAAAAAAATACTATGCTGATGATCATATTTCACACTTCTGATAAATAAAATGGATTCTTTATGGCAAAAAGCGTTTTGAGATTCTAGTAACTAGCATTTACTGGATTCTGGCTAAGGTGATTTCTGGTGACAAGATGCAAGATTATAGTGATTGGTGTTTGCTAGTTTCTGGTTAAGGTGCTTTCTAATAGGTTGAGTGGGGGTCTTGGGGTCAGTTCATGTGTGAACCTTCAGTGGCCTTTGCTTTTTGAAGTCCTGGTGTAGAGCTTATTGGGGTGTTTTAGATGTAGTGATACACTGTCCCTTTTGTTTTTCAATCAAGTATTTAGAGGATTTTAGGGTCTATGATTAGCTTATCAAGAGTGGATTGGTGGGTATTAGTTTAAATGAGGCTGTTTTATCTGATTTTTTATGATGGTCAGTTGTGTGGTCCAAAAGTGTCCTCTTGCATACGTTTTCTGTTAAGATTTTAACCCTCAAGTGTTGTCTTTTAGGGATCTAGTTGTTTAGAGTGTTTTTTTTTGGGCGGGGATTTTATAATTTTTATTAGCTTACTTCAGGCTTGTTTGTCTTTAGTTCCTTAAGATTATCTTTGTTTTTATTTAATATTCTGTGCTGGTTGTTGGTATTTTTTGTGGTTGGAGATGGGAGGTGGGAGACGCTGAGAGGGCGTCTATTTGATTTGAATTGCTTCTGACTGGAGGGGTGTCTAAATTGGTTCACTTATTTAATGAACTGGTTAGATATCAAAGGCATTTGGTGGCATATCATAAGTTTTTTTGAATTGGTTTGACCAAATCAGACTTATTCGAATGTCTGATTCAACACAACAACAACAAACCAAGCGTTAAGCCCCACTAGGTGGGGTTGGCTGCATGAATCCTTTTCCACCAATGTCTAATTCAACAAAAGAAAAATTCAGAGGCCACTTTTCCATTTTTGCCCTTGTAAAATTAAAAATGGCAAAATGTCCAACACTCAAATGGAACCCAATCTCCCTTCCACAATTCACACTGCTGAAAGGCCACAGCTGCTGCCCATCCAGCACTCTCTCCAGCTGTTTCCTCCCTGACAATGTGCACTAGCTTCCCTTTTTGGTATGTGCATTGCTTCTTCTTAATTGTGGCATATTGAATTTTTATTTAGTTTTTCTAACAACTTCCCATTGTAAAAATAGTGCATTATCCATTGTCGCTACTGTTTGTGGCATATTGAATTTTTAATTAGGTTTTCTAACAACTTCCCATTGCAAAAATAGTGCACCATCCATTGTCGCTACCGTTTGTGGCGTATTGAATTTTTAATTAGTTTTTCTAACAACTTCCCATTGTAAAAATAGCTCGCCATCCATTGTCAGACTAGCCACCATCAATCCTCATCACAACCTAATTAGGAATATGAGCTGCTTCTTAACTGCAAAAAATAATTAGATAAATAAAGAAATTAATTAGCAGCTTTGACCTTTCTATTTCAAAATTCATAAAACCTAATGTGTGTTTGTGTAGGCTAGAGTTATGACAATATAACATCTGTTAGTGATGATACATTACTTGAAATTTTGTTGAAACTAAAATAAATATATATTTTTAACAAAAAATTGTATTTTTTTATTCAGAATTTCAATTATTAAATAAATATTTTTCTTGAAAAATATTATTTATATTAAATCAAATACTTTGATTTGTGCAATTATGTATTATTTTTATTTTACTCTGTGCAGTTTAGATTATAAATTGGAAAATAGCACATATTCAAAAATTATATGCCAAACAGTTAAAACAAATCAGTATTCACATTTAGTGACGGGATGAAGTTGAAATTAAAAATTGGTTCAGAATCGTAAATGAATTCAGTGTTCTTAATTTTAGTAAATGTCCCCTTAAGAGTCAAATTTGGTGAGGGGGGTTGGAATTGAGAAATATAGGCGATAAATATATTGCTTTGGTGGTGTATTTTAAAAGGCTCTATTTGAGGCTTCCCTCAAGATGATGAATGGCTAATACTCCTTGAAAGTCAGTTTAGAATACCAAATCCGAAAAAGCCGAACACATTATACACTAAGGCTTTCACATTTGTACAGAAGGCATGCTTTTTGTGCCTTTTTAGGTGAGGATTATGCATTTTGGTTTGTGAATCTTAAGTTATATTTGGCTAAAATATTTTAACCACATGTTTATGTGAAAGGAATGTCCTATTATGAGCTGACCTCTTTAAGTCTTGAGACTCAACATTTGCAAAATAGTCGATTGATGCATCATGGATCTTGAAAATAATTTGATCTTTATAATTTTATAACTGTTTCTTGATATGATTGTTTAATGAATTCAAGTTAGAATTTTTGAATGGCCAAAAGATAGTTTGTAGATTATAATGATTTTGTACATTTTATTTGTAATTTTTTTAATTTTTTATTTGTTTTAAAAATGTGTAATTTATGTACATATTTTTTTATCTAAAAATTGAATTCTCAAAGGGTTGCACCTCAATGCCTTAAGGCTTATGCCCCCACTCATAAGGTCTAAAATGCCTCACCTTATGCCTTAGCCTTTTAAAACAATGCATTGGTGGTAAATGTTCTCCTCCTTTGAAGTCTTGAGGAGTCCCTTTGCATTGGGTGATCCACATTATGTATGGACTATGAAGTCCTTCCCAATGGTTTGGATGCTACAAATGTCACCACTGACACTTATGCAAGGGCTTGGAAATGCATTTCTCAAGTTCATACATCTTTTCATTCCTTTGGTATGTTTCATTTGGGAAATGGGTTGAAATTGGGATTTTCTTCATGAATTGGGAAATTGTGTCAATGCTCGTCTATGGGGTTTTTCACTTTAATGGGAATGAAAGTTCTTGAAATTTCTTCTTTTGGAGACATTTGAAAGGTTTGGAGTCTTTTCAACCTTGGATGCTTTAGGATTTTTTTTCTTGGAGATCTTTAAAATAAAAAAAAAAATTTATTTAACTCATCTGTTTAGTTGTGATCATTTTCCAAAGATTCCTTCTAAAATCAAGGCCTTTACCTAGTTTATGATCCATAACTGGATTAACACTAATGATTTTATAGGTGAGAACTGAGGTGGTCAAACAAAGCTTTGTCTTTTGTTTTTTTTTAATGTTCTGTGTGTCCAGAATAGTGTGATGCATTGTTACACCCACCAATTGGGCCCCACCTAACAGGCTTGGTGGACTAAAGCAGAAATAAACTTCTTATGCAGAATAGTCCAAATCTGTCATCTGAAGTCAATAGGTGCATATCAAATACAAATATCTTAGATTGTCCAAAATCACTGTGAATTTCCAAAAATGAGAAGACTTGTAGAGACCCAATCAAATGAATCTAAACAACAGAAAAAATACAAATGTCAAAATAATAAGAACTCATGCGGAAGAGAGACCGGATAGTTGATGACACAGCCTGATCTCTCTATAGATGGGAGAAAACACAGGAGAGTAAGAAAGCTGCTCAGATGCTGCGAAGTAAACTTTTAGGATGAATGGAGCTTAGTCAATGGATAATAAAGCATTTCAAGGGCTACGCTAGTTTGTCAACAAACATAGCCTACAGTTCATAAAATTTAAAAATTCAAATCATAATGAAGTGGACAACCATCAACTCATCAAAATCAAGCACTACGTCCCTTTGCCTATTAGAAAAGAGACAACAATTGTGCTTTTGGTTAGGACCAACATCAGAAATGTTTACAAAATCCCTTTTAAAATGGTGTGGATGGTTTGTGGTTGATTATGGATGTATAATGTGGATGAAAGGGAATGTTATGCTAGTGCCCATAAGAGGTTTTGGGATAGATATCTTATTTCAGAAGCAATACCTTAACGAAATAAGAAGACTGGGAGAAGAGAATCATAGAAATTGTAGAAAATCGTAGGAGGGAATAGAAAGGGGGGTGAAAGGACTTAAATTAAAATAAGGGAGAAAAGGACAAAAGAGGGTAGATTAAAGAAAGAGAGAGATAAAGCAAGAGAAGAAGAGAAGGATAAAAGGCATTGGACTTGTTTAGCAATGGGCTATTGTATGACATGTAAATTGATCGAAATGCCCTTTACAAGGCGCATATATTTATACCCATCTCCCAGTCAACTTGAAGAGTTACAAAACAGTTCCATAATTACTCCAAACTCTTTGCTGAACTAAACAATCGTCAATCATATGCTTGAAAGACTCCCTACTAATAAAATGTTGGTAGTAGTTGTTGTTGATTATGCATAATTCTTCATCAATGACTCCTTCCTTCTAGAAGCTTTGAATTAATAAGAAAACCATGCTTAGGATTATCAATTAAGGTTATGCAAGTTTTCTCCTAGGTCAACCCTATCTATCTTGGCGACATTTGGCTTGCAAAACCTAGGTGATTCCACATTTTAATTCCTCAAATGACTACCTTGCCTAGTCGATATTTGACTTGTGCCTTGCTTGCTGATGCTTGACTTGCGCCTCGTTCATGCAACCATTCATTTAGTTGCTAGGGCAACTAGATAACAAATGGTTTGCCTCACTTGGGCAACTAGGCGACAAGTGGTTCCCATCACTTGGGCAATTGTGTGATGTTCATCATGTGCCTTACTTGGACAACTTCCTTTGTCGCTTGGTTTATGATCATATTTTGAGAGGGTGCATGAAGATTGCATAAACATTTTCGTAAGTATGCCCTCTATCTTCCAATTCAAACCTGGAGTTACAAGAAATCCCCCGATATTAGCTCTTAAATGCAGCAAATTATTAAATTACCCTGTAGTTAACAGATAATCCAAATTAAAATGGAATTCCTCGATTCGGATTCTTTGTTACAACATCTTTCAATTATTTCCTTCTTTCTTGAGTGAGCCTGATTTGGTAAATCTCTAGGTCAAATTCATAGGCAACCTAAGTGACAGTTTAAGGCGATTAATGCATGGCTTGCCTCAGTTTCTTGTTGTTTCCAAAAGTCTTTATTTGACTTCTAGACCAAGGTGAACCTTTGTAAGTGAATGCAGCCTAGCTGTACAAACTCAAACAAGGTGAGGGACTCCTTCAGCTGCCCACTCTTCTTGCCATCTTTGTGTTTTTTTCTACTTTATGGGTGATCCTTGCTTGAGCAGATGGGGCTTAGGTGAGGGAACCTACCATTTATTTTTCTTTTTCAAGAAACTTTGCATCTTTATGGGGTAGCACACTAAGATTGCGCAAATCAATGCCCCAATAACCGCCTTTTTTGCTTATGCATTACTTAAATCTTGTGGCCATGGTTCTAGTATGTGTCCAGATTGGCCACCTAATCCCTTGACTCAAAGCAACATGCCATGCGCTATGTCTATTGTGCTCACGAGTCACGTCCTTTGTGATTTTTAGAGTTTAAAGCATTGAAGTTTTTGGTATGCTCTTAATTTTTGCGTCATTGTTCTATTTAAACCCTTCCTGTTCTTCTCTTATCATTCTTGATTCACTCTTTTATAAGACGAATCTTTTTAAGTCCTAAAAGGAGGACTTAAAAGTAAAAATAGGTGACCTAAGGAATCCCTCACCTTATTCGAGTTCATACACCTAGACCACATTCGCTTACAAAGGGTCGTCTCAATTCAAAAGCTTAATAAAGATTTATGGGAACAATGAAAAACTAAGGCGAGCCATGCATTCTCGTCTTAATTTGTCAATTAGGTTGCCAATGAAGTTGGCATAGAGATTTTACCAAATAAAGCTCACCCAAGAATGAAGAAAATAATCAAAATTCAACTGTAATAAAGAGCCTGAATCAGGGAATTCCATTTTAGTTTGGATTACCCGTTAACTATAGGATTTCTTGTAACTCCATGTTTGGGAGGCTAGGGGAGTATAGATATGTGAAATGTTTGCGCAATGTTTGTGCACCCTTTTGGAATATGATTATAATCGAAGCGACAAGGGAAATCGCCTAGACAAGGCACATGACGAACATTGCCTGGGCATAAGGCAATTGCCCAAGCAATGCAAACCATTTGCCACCTAGGTGAAGTGAACCATTTGTTGCCTAGTTGCCCTAGTGGCTAATTGGAGGATCGCCAAAATGAATCACAAGTCAAACATTAGCAGGTGATCACAAGTCAAATATTGACCAGGCAAGTTAGTAGCTTGAGGAATTAAAATGTGGAATTGTCTATTTTTTGGCAAGCCAAATGTCGTTAGGATAGAAAGGGTTGTCCTAGGAGAAAACTTGCATGACCTCAATTGACATACCTAAGCATAGGATTTTGATCAATTCAAAGCTTCTAGAAGGAAGGAGTCCTTGATGAAGAGTTATGGATTGTCAACTACAATAAATTCAACATTAAAAAGGTAAGGGCCTTTTATTGTTAGGTAGACTTTCAAGCGTATGATTGTTTAGTTTAGCAAAGATTTTGGAGTAATTATAGGGACGGTTTCGTAACCCTTGGAGTTGACTAGGATATGGGCATAAAATGGTGTGCAAACTATCATATAAAGGACCTTTCAATCAAATTAACATATAATACAAGCCCAATGCTAAATATGTACATTGCCTTTTATCCCTCTCTTCTTCTCTTACTTTATCTTCCTTTGTCTTTAATCTACCATCTTCTAATCTACGTATTTTCACTTGTCTCTCTTCTCTCTCATTCTACGATTCCCTTCTTCTAAATCCCCTTATTTCATTAGCGTATTCCTTTTGAAAGAAGATATCTATCCGATTACCTCTTAAGTCTCTAATGGGAACTGGCATAACGATCCCTGTCACCCACGTTACACATCCATAATCAACCATAAACCATCCACACTTTCTTAAAAAAGGGTATCTATACACTTTTTTGTCAAAATTTTAATAAATATCATGGGATTAAGCTTATGAGTCATGCAATAAAACTGTGGAAAGTGTAGTTGAGCAAAGATTAAGATTATGTTTAATTTGCAGAATATGTATTTCCAGGAATAGATTAGTTTTACTAGGTTAGTTATAATTAGTTATACAAGAAATTATGTCGTTATTATAAAGAAAATAATAATGTGAAATATTTTATGAGTCCATAATAAGGAATAGATAAGGAATAACTATTCCCAAATTTCATCAGGGGGATGTCTATTCCTTTCATATTTCATGTTGAATGAAATGATTGGGAATATACAAGGAATAACTATTCCCTTGATTTCTAAATTTTAAACTATATTCCATCTTATTCCAATGAATGACTATTATGCTGAACCAAACGAGCCGTAGGGTTAAAAACGAGTCTTAGAAAATCAATTTGATTTTATGCTTGGGAGATCTATTATAGAATTTGTATGTCATTTAAGAAGATTAATGGAAAAGTTTAGTGAAAAGAAGAGGGACTTGCATATGATTTTTATTATCTTAGAGAAAGTATATGATACGGTACCTAGGAAAGTTCTATGGTGGGTTTTAGGGGAAAAAAAAAGCGTATGTAATAGGTGTACCGATGTCATTAAGGGTATATATGACGGAGTAATGACTAGAAATTTTTGACTGCTACTTAGTATTGGCAAAAGGTCTGAAAAGTATCTAAAAATATCAAATTTAGATATTTGCACCCTATGTAGGACTATAGGTGGAGAAGCTAGGGCATTTCCAATCATAATAGGTTTACATCAAGGATTTGCTTTGAGCCCTTATCTTTTTGCTCTAGTGATGGATGAACTTACTATGAGCATCCAAAAGTAGATTTTGTGATGTATGTTGTTTGTAGATGATAATGTCTTGATTGATGAAACTTGGGGTGAAGTAGAATCTAAGTTAAAATTATGGAGAGAAACTTTAGAATCTAGAGGTTTTAAGATTAGTAGAATTAAGAAATAATATATGAAATGTAATTTTAGTCATAGTAGGATGAATATTGGAGAAAAGATTAAGATTAAACTTGATGGTCAAGTAATCAACAACACTAGTAGATTTCAATATCTTGGATCTATAATGCAACTAAAGGAGAGTTAAAGCAGGTTGTGTAAAATGGAGAAGTGTTTCGGGTGTGGTATGTGATCGTATAATACCCTTAAAATCTAAAGGGAAGTTTGATATTGTGGCTGTAAGACCAGCTATGTAATATAGATCAGAATGTTGGGCAACTAAGAAATAACATATCCCAAAAGTGAAAGATGTTGAGATGAGAATACTAAGGTCGATGAGTGATATAACGTTAAAAGATAAATTAAGAAATGAACATAGTTGTAGTAAGTTACGTACAGCTCCTCTAGAAGATATGGAGGGGTGACTCAAATGGTTTGAGCATGAGCAACAAATGTTAAATAGTGTACCAGTGAGAATAATTTCTGTTTAAAGAGGTGCTTTCTTGGATAATTTCTTATTTTATTTTATTTTTATTTTTATTTTTTTCCTTTTTGTTCATTGATTTTTTTTTCTTTCTTTTTGAGGATTTAGTATCCTTGCTCTGATTGTACATTCTCTTTCTCGAAGGAAATTGCCCATGATTTTGTAAATTGGTAGAAAAGGGTTCTCACCTAGTGGTACTTAAGACTTGGTTTGTTGTTATTTCCATGTATCCTTAGTTTCTTCAACTACAGAAAAAGCAGTGGATACATGTTGTCAATCACATTGCAAATAAAAAATATCTTTAAAAGGCCCCTTGAGGAAAGAGCAATCAAACCTGCTAGGGGTCTAGAGCCCTCCATACTCGCTTTAGTCATGGCTGTGGATTAGAGGTACATTCTTTGAAGACTGCATGACTGTTTGGTACTAACCCATGTACCTTAATAATGATGCAACTATGCCTATTATTCTGTGTCATAGTTACCAGCAAACACTAACACCCTGGCAAACTATGTATTGATACAAACATTCCAAAACATGGTATAATTTTGTTCTAGAATGCTAAATCTAATGATCCAAAGCTTTATTTCAATGTCTTTCACATAACTGAACTTTTTACTAGTAAAAGTGGGGAGTCATCTCATTTTAATTCTATTTCTGTCATTATTAACCTATTCCATGACAGAAAATCTCTTCTAGATTTAGAAACAGCTCAACATCCTCTCCACAATATAGAAGTGCCATTACACCTTTTTCACCAATATATCTAAATAAGTATGCCCCTAACATCCCACATTTTAGAGCATATGCCATTACTGCATGCTCCGGTTACCATTCCATGAACAAGAATGTTCCACTTTCTAGGTGATATTGGTCTGTGTCTTAGCATAGTCCTACAGGATGCACACCCTCGGTGCTCTTTGTAGTTGTGAAAAGACTCGGTAATTGTCGACTTTGTAGCTCTATATACTTAGTCTTTGGATGCATCAATCTTCTACTGACTATTGCCATGTTGCTCGATTGACTTCAGTAGCTCTCTTGGATTATATCTAAACCTCTTCATCAACTTATCTACCAACCTGCTAGATTTAACTCAAGTTTTCGTATGTGCTTTAGCGTATTGATGGTTAGGAACTTAAGATTATAAGACTTTCTCTAAAAGATGTTCTCAACATTGAGTTTCCTACCATATGCTGTCCAACCAACTTTTTCGTATTTTTTTTTAAAAAACTATCATTGTATCGCTGTTGTTATTCATCCATTTGATATCCTTGCCTTGATTAATTTTGTACTCCGTTAGTGCCTTCTCAAACAAATGCACTGATGGAAACTTTAGTCCATTCAGTAGAATGAGGTTTTGCACGTCTTTTTTTTATCTACACACTCTTCAAACCAATTACCTCATTGGCCATGATTTTCTTCATCTGAGCAGACCATAGGCTATACTAACTCAGTTCTCCTAGCATAGTTTGAAAGTTGTTCACCTTTACCTATTCTATTGGTACCTTAGTAGTTGTAACCTTGTAAGTAGGGGTGGGGAAATGGGTCGAAACCCAACGGGTGACCCGTGACCCTTCCATTTAAAACGGGTTTGGGTTTAGGCAAGTCAACCCGTTTATAAACGGGTCAACCTGTGATGCTCCCGTTTATAAACGGGTCAACTCGGGTTCGGGTTGGGTCACTTGAATCCAATAATTTCTAAATTCCCATTGCTTCCCCTTCTCTGCAACTCTCGAACTCTAATATTTCCCCCAACCCTCCGAATTTCCTTCTCCGCCTAGATCTCCGATCAGAGAAGCACAATGAAGGCCATCGCCATTCTCTTCGTCGCAGTTGTTCTAATCTTCGCTGCTGTAGCGTCGGTGCAAGACATCGATGCTCTGACTACGGCCTCGACGCCGTCCTCGAATTTCCTTATTCTCCGCCTAGATGTCCAATCAGAGAAACACAATGAAGGTCGTTGCTGTTCTCTTCTCCGCAGCTGTTCTAATCTTAGCGACTATAGCGTCGGTGCAAGACATTGATGCTCCAACTTTGGCCTTGACGCCGTCGATAGAGACTGGATCCGCGTACTCCACGGCGATCTCTGGAGCTGCCATCGGCGCGTCACTCTTGGTCTCCTTGATGGTTTTGTTGAAGTAGTAGATCTGTGATTGATTTGTTTTTTTTAGATGTAGGATTGTAGGTATACTCGAGTTGCGGTCTCCTTGATGGTTCTGTTGAGTGTCAAGCAGTAGATCTCGGCTGCTTGATTTGTTGATGGCTCTATTGAGTGTTGAAGCAGTAGATCTCTGCCGCTTGATTTGATTTGATTGGGTGCTTCTTCAGATGGGTTCTTTTTTTTTAAAAAAAATATGAAATGTTTAAAATTTTTGAAAATAAATAAATTATATTTTTAAATGGGTAACCCGTGACCCGATTGTTTAATAAACGGGTGGGTTAGGGTTTACCTGGTTGTGACCAGGTTAATCTCGACCCGTTTATGACCCGACCTGTTTACGACCTGCTCGGACCCGGCCCTTGAACCCGTTTTGCCACCCCTACTTGTAAGTCTTGTAATACATTGCCCAGCTTCTTCCCTTTGATTGGCATTGACATTGGCGTCAAACATGTCATTGTCATCATAAAGTGCCTCCCTCCAAAATGCATCTTCCTTACCTCATAATTATTTTCAGCATCATACCGTAGCCCATCCCATCCTGTTCATCTAGTTCTGTTGTGATGCTGCACATCTCCAGTTATTGCTTTCTACATTGGTGCAATGGTGCCTTGTATTGACGCAATGTGTAATGGTTTATACTATGTTTCATGTTCTTAAATTTCCATGTAATTGTCAAAACTTTCACTTTCTGACCCAGGAAATCAGAATGGCCATCAATTTTTTCTTGCAAAATTTCCACTAAATGGTTATCAAAATTTACTAGAATCTCAAATTTTCAGAATATTTTTTTGACTATGGAACAAATTTTCCTTGAAATTGGAATTTGAGATTCAAAACTCAAATTGAAATTTCTCTTAATAGATAGATCTCCCTTCCTTTATGAAGATAAAGATTCTTACAAGATAGTTATGAATGATAATTTTTGTACTGTTGAGATTTTTTGCAAATTTCAACTAAGATATTAGCTGCAATAATTTTTTTTGCATTTAATATCTGAATTAATTATATTTGCATGATAACTATTATTAGCTAATTTGTGAATTTCATTTATGTTAATTGAATATGTTCAATATGGTGGTTGTATCATAGTGAGTACTCTGTCGCTTCTGAAGTATGTTGAAAAACCTCTGGGCAATGAAATCTAACACTAATGTTAATGTTTGCATTTCCTGTATATTTTTTACGACAAAAATTCCTCTTGAGAAAATTGCACTCTAATGCATAGTTTAGTGGGTTTTTAGGCAGGTTGCACAATGAAATGTACTCAGTAAGTGTTTTTCACATGGAAAAAGCAAGTGCATGAGTGACTGGAAATGGTTTCACTGCCTACTTCAGCCATTTGGGAGTCAAAAAAAAAAATCCAATCAAATGAGAGATGTAAAGCCTGCATCACAATTAATTATTGTTGGATACAATAATACATAATGATTACTTTAATCTGTAACAAATATTTTTTAGCTTACATTTTTGTTTTGACCGCATTAAACAAACTGATGCACATCATCTAACACAGTATCACTAAAATTCTATTGCTGTTTGTCTGTCTTGATGTTCCTGTGTTCTATCCTTTGGGCTCTGTTGAGTTTGTTAGTTCCCTTTGCGCTTTGTAGAGTAATTGCAGTTCGTTTTATATTGGCATCATTTGACATTGTGCATGGGGTGTAGAATTGAAGGCATTAAATCATTTGACATTGTGCATGGGGTCTATAATTGAATGCATCAAATAGATTTGAACTACATTGTGAATGGAGATTGCATTTATGAAAGGGTTCTATGGGCAAACTAGATGTGTCATTACCTAATAAAATGCTTTTGGTTCTGAGTTCATCGCATGTTGGTTCTAGGTCTTCTCTATTTTTGTTATATAGCGATACAACTAAATATGAGGGAGTTGCTGGTCATATCTTAAAGTTATTTGGGATTTGTAAGCCTGTTTGGTTTTAGCCACATTGAAAAACCAAGCATTTTAAGATTGTTATTTAATTCCATGATCAACATATACTATTCAATATCAATGGATTGCAGTTAATTTGGACGTCATCTACTTTGCAATGATCATTGATTTGTATGAACCAACAACAAACAACTATTTCATTCCATGATCAACATGTACTCTTCAATATCAATGGATTGCAGTTAATTTGGACGTCATCTACTTTGCAATGATCATTGAGTTGTGTGAACCAACAACAAACAACGAAAACAATAAGCCTTAAATCCCACTAGATGGAGTCGGCTACATGAATTTTTTTTCTTCAATTCACCCCGTCGAGAACATTTTCCTGTACTAGGTTAAGGGCTGACTATTAAATCCTTTCTCACTACCTCATTCTAAGTTATTTTAGATCTATCCTACCCTTTTTCATGATAGAAACAATAACTCACTCACTCCTCATAGGTGCTCTACTAGGCCCGCATTTCAAATGCCCAAACCATCTACGTCAACCCAACCCCCCCCCCCCCCTCTCTTATCTTGTCTTCATCGGGTGCTATGCCTAAACATTGCATATATGTTCGTTCCTTAGGTTATCTTTTAGTGTTATACTATTCATCCTCCTTAACACTCACATTTTGATAACTTTTATTTGTTGTACATGTTTTTAGTTGTCTAACATTCTAAACTATAAAACATAGCTGGCCTTAGAGTTGTCTTATAAAACTTTCATTTTAATTTAAAAGAGTATTCTATGAGCATACAACATGCCTAACACACTCCTCCATTTTACCTTACCTGCTTTAATTCTATGTATTACATCTTCAATTTCTCCTTCCACTTGCATATCAATATCAATGGATTGCAGTTAATTTGGACGTCATCTACTTTGCAATGATCATTGATTTGTGTGAACCAACAACAAACAACGAAAATAATAAGCCTTAAATCCCACTAGATGGAGTCGGCTACATGAATTTTTTTTCTTCAATTCACCCAGTCGAGAACATTTTCCTGTACTAGGTTAAGGGCTGACTATTAAATCCTTTCTCATTACCTCATTCTAAGTTATTTTAGATCTATCCTACCCTTTTTCATGATAGAAACAATAACTCACTCACTCCTCATAGGTGCTCTACTAGGCCCGCATTTCAAATGCCCAAACCATCTAAGTCAACCCAACCCCCCCCCCCCTCTCTTATCTTGTCTTCATCGGGTGCTATGCCTAAACATTGCATATATGTTCGTTCCTTAGGTTATCTTTTAGTGTTATACTATTCATCCTCCTTAACACTCACATTTTGATAACTTTTATTTGTTGTACATGTTTTTAGTTGTCTAACATTCTAAACTATAAAACATAGCTGGCCTTAGAGTTGTCTTATAAAACTTTTATTTTAATTTAAAAGAGTATTCTATGAGCGTACAACATGCCTAACACACTCCTCCATTTTACCTTACCTGCTTTAATTCTATGTATTACATCTTCAATTTCTCCTTCCACTTGCATATCAATATCAATGGATTGCAGTTAATTTGGACGTCATCTACTTTGCAATGATCATTGATTTGTGTGAACCAACAACAAACAACGAAAACAATAAGCCTTAAATCCCACTAGATGGAGTCGGCTACATGAATTTTTTTTCTTCAATTCACCCGGTCGAGAACATTTTCCTGTACTAGGTTAAGGGCTGACTATTAAATCCTTTCTCACTACCTCATTCTAAGTTATTTTAGATCTATCCTACCCTTTTTCATGATAGAAACAATAACTCACTCACTCCTCATAGGTGCTCTACTAGGCCCGCATTTCAAATGCCCAAACCATCTAAGTCAACCCAACCCCCCCCCCCTCTCTTATCTTGTCTTCATCGGGTGCTATGCCTAAACATTGCATATATGTTCGTTCCTTAGGTTATCTTTTAGTGTTATACTATTCATCCTCCTTAACACTCACATTTTGATAACTTTTATTTGTTGTACATGTTTTTAGTTGTCTAACATTCTAAACTATAAAACATAGCTGGCCTTAGAGTTGTCTTATAAAACTTTTATTTTAATTTAAAAGAGTATTCTATGAGCATACAACATGCCTAACACACTCCTCCATTTTACCTTACCTGCTTTAATTCTATGTATTACATCTTCAATTTCTCCTTCCACTTGCATAATATATCCAAGATATTGAAATCTACGAAAACAATGAGCCTTAAATCCCACTAGGTGGAGTCAGCTACATGAATTCTTTTTCTTCAATTCACCCGGTCGAGAGCATTTTCCTGTACAGGGTTAAGGGCTGGATATTAAATCCTTTCTCACTACCTCATTCTAAGTTATTTTAGATCTATCCTACCCCATTTCATGATAGAGACAATAACTCACTCACTCACTCCTCATAGGTGCTCTATTAGGCCCGCATTTCAAATGCCCAAACCATCTAAGTCAACCCCCCCCCGCCTTTTATCTTGTCTTCATCTGGTGCTATGCCTAAACATTGCATATATGTTTGTTCCTTAGGTTATCTTTTAATGTTATACTACTCATCCACCTTAACACTCACATTTTGACAACTTTTATTTGTTGTACATGTTTTTAGTTGTCTAACATTCTAAACTATAAAACATAGCTGGCCTTAGAGTTGTCTTATAAAACTTTTATTTTAATTTAAAAGGGTATTCTATGAGCATACAACATGCCTAACACACTCCTCCATTTTACCTTACCTGCTTTAATTCTATGTGTTACATCTTCAATTTCTCCTTCCGCTTACATAATATATCCAAGATATTGAAATCTATAAAAACAATAAGCCTTAAATCCCACTAGGTGGAGTCGGCTACATGAATTCTTTTTCTTCAATTCACTCGGTCGAGAGTATTTTCTTGTACTGGGTTAAGGGCTGGCTATTAAATCCTTTCTCACTACCTCATTCTAAGTTATTTTAGATCTATCCTACCCTTTTTCATGAAAGAAACAATAACTCACTCACGCACTCCTCATAGGTGCTCTACTAGGCCCGCATTTCAAATGCCCAAACCATCTAAGTCACCCCCCCCCTCTTTTATCTTGTCTTCATTTGGTGCTATGCCTAAACATTGCATATACGTTCGTTCCTTAGGTTATCTTTTAATGTTATACTACTCATCCACCTTAACACTCACATTTTGACAACTTTTATGGTTGTACATGTTTTTAGTTGTCTAACATTCTAAACTATAAAACATAGCTGGCCTTAGAGTTGTCTTATAAAACTTTTATTTTAATTTAAAAGGGTATTCTATGAGCATACAACATGCCTAACGCACTCCTCCATTTTACCTTACCTGCTTTAATTTTGTGTATTACATCTTCAATTTCTCCTTCGCTTGCATAATATATCCAAGATATTGAAATCTACGAAAACAATAAGTTTTAAATCCCACTAGGTGGAGTCGGCTACATGAATTCTTTTTCTTCAATTCACCCGATCGAGAACATTTTCTTGTACTGGGTTAAGGCTGTCTATTAAATCCTTTCTCACTATCTCATTCTAAGTTATTTTAGATATATCCTACCCCTTTTCATGATAGAAACAATAACTCACTCACTCCTCCTCATAGGTGCTCTATTTTAGGCTCGCATTTCAAATGCCCAATCCATCTAAGTTAACACCCCCCCCCCCCCTTTCCTTATCATGTCTTCGTCTGGTGCTATGCTTAAACATTGCATATATGTTCGTTTGGTTATCTTTTAATGTTATACTATTCATCCACCTTAACACTCACATTTTGACAACTTTTATTTGTTGTATGTGTTTTTAGTTGTCTAACATTCTGAACTGTAAAACATAGCTGGCCTTAGAGTTGTCTTATAAAACTTTTATTTTAATTTAAAAGGGTATTCTATGAGCACACAACATGCCTAACGCACTCCTCCATTTTACCTTACCTACTTTAATTCTGTGTATTACATCTTCAATTTCTCCTTCCGCTTGCATAATATATCCAAGATATTGAAATCTATTTTTGCTAATAATTTCTTGGTTATCAGTTCAATCTTCTCTCCATTACTCCTTATGTAACTGAAATTGCATTTTATTTATTTTTTCTTATTCCTGCTTATCCTAAAACCTTCGGACTCTAATGCGGTTCTTCTAAACTAGGCTTAGTTTCTAATTTTTTAGTGAAGTTGGGTTGCTCATTCAGCCTTTCTCTAGCTTTTTTCCTGATGCTTTCTTATGATGGCAGTTCCCCTTGTAAAGTTTTACTTTTTTTTTTTTTTTTTCTATTTTAGTGGGTAAATTAATCTATACTGTAATTTTCTATACTAAGTTTGTTGGTATACAGCTTTCAGAAGCAATGGGAAGAAGAGGCATGAACAAGACAGTCAGTGACCAAGCAATTCATCTTGACCTTGTTGCAAAAACTCGAGGAATCGTTGATTCAGAAAATTACTTTATTGATCTTCCTGAAACATCAAAGAACCATCTCACGTATGGGGCACTTCTCAACTGCTATTGCAAAGAATTAATGACTGAAAAAGCAGAAGCTGTAATGGAAAAGATGAAAGAACTCAAGCTTGCTTTAAGCTCCATGCCTTATAACAGCCTCATGACCCTCTACACAAAAATTGGCCAGCCAGAGAGGATCCCATCTGTCATACAAGAAATGAAAGCATGTGATGTCATGCTGGACACCTTCACTTACAATATCTGGATGAGGTCTCTTGCCGCCGTCAATGATATTTCTGGAGTTGAGAGGGTTATTGAAGAGATGAAGAGGGATGGCCGAGTTGCTGGGGATTGGACAACGTACAGTAATTTAGCATCAATTTATGTTGATGCTGGCTTGTTTGAGAAGGCAGAAAAGGCACTCAAGGAACTGGAGAAGAAAAATGCATGCTGTGATCTTTCTGCTTTCCAGTTCCTAATTACGTTGTATGGGCGAACAGGGAATTTGCTTGAAGTTTATCGAGTATGGCGTTCTTTGAGGCTGGCTTTCCCTAAAACTGCAAACATAAGCTATTTGAATATGATCCAGGTGTTGGTTAACTTGAAGGATTTACCAGGTGCTGAGAAATGTTTCAGGGAATGGCTATCTGGGTACTCAACATATGATATTCGGATTGTCAATGTCCTCATTGGAGCTTATGCAAAAGACGGTTTGTTAGAGATGGCTGAGAAGCTGAGGGAGCAGGCCCGGAGGAGTGGGGCCAAGCCTAATGCTAAAACTTGGGAGATCTTTTTGGATTATCATTTGAGAAATGAAGAAATTAATTCGGCAGTTGATTGTGTTGCAAATGCAATCTCTTGTGGCACCTCAGATGGTGGAAAGTGGGTACCATCACCTGAGATTATTGAGACTCTGATGAAGCATTTTGAACAAGAGAAGGACGTGGAGGGTGCAGAAGGTTTTGTGGAGAATTTGAAAACAGTTATGGACATCCTAGAGGTGGAAGTTTTTGAATCGCTGATAAGAACATATGCTGCCGCTGGGAGGACAAGCCCCATAATGCGTCGCAGGCTGAAGATGGAGAATGTAGAGGTCAGTGAGGAAGTTGACAAATTGCTTGATATGGTGTGCATGGAGTGAAAATTATTCACCAGACAGGCCCCATAATGCGTCGCAGGCTGAAGATGGAGAATGTAGAAGTCAGTGAGGAAGTTCACAGATTGTTTGAGGTAGTAAGCATGGAGTGGGTGAAAATTATTCACTGCTCATTTTTTCTCAAAGTTCTCGTGTTAAAAGTGGTTTTTTAATGCAAGTTTTGATCCTGCCCTATTATGCCTCCCATTTGTACTTTTTTGGGTCTTGAGTTGACAAGCATGTTACCTCTAGAAGACCATTCCTCGTGCTGCTTAGTTTGTACGGGTACATTTTTCATAAATATGCTTTGACTGCCTATAGGTTATCTGTCTGGGGGTTTAGGCTTAATCAGTGGCTCCTTGTATTGCAAGGCATGGGATCTGGATAAAACCTAGGCTCTTTTGGTGGAATGCTTGGTTGCTGCATAAAATTTAAAAGCAGTGCTTGGTTAACATGTGCTATATGCCTGCTGTGCTGCCAAACGAGATAAAAGCTTGGCCTAGATCTGGTGAAGTATTGCTTTTCTGGACGTACATATACCTGAGTAGGATTTACCCACATGATAGTACTCCTAAGTAGCTTAGATATTAAATGTAGAAGTCCTTGTCCAATTTTGTTTGGCCATTGGGTCTTTTGCTTCTCATGAAGGAGTGCTTAACCTTCCTTATATGATCAAAATTTCTGTAGTGCATCTTTGATGTTAGTTTGTAGTTTGGACTTTGAATGCTGGTTCTCCTTGATCCACAACTAAAACAATACTTTCTGCCAACTGAGTGGGTTGGAAGCTTCGGATTGCATTGTCTATCAGGAATAGAGCAGACTGTTAGTTTAGGTATGAGGGCCAAATTGTGCCACAATTCAGATTTCTATTCCTAAATAGGCTCTAGCATTATGTTAGAAAGAAGTTTCAAGTGGATGCTTTAACAATTTGCGAATGAGTTGTGTTCATGCCAGAAGTTTAAAGTTTAAATCTTGAAAGAGAGGTCACATAGTTCCCGAGTTTGGAGGCTTTGTAAGTTCAAATCTTGACGAGAGACGGGGTACAGGATTGCCTGGAGAAATTATTTAAAACAGTTTAGATTCTTCCTTTTTGCCTCTTTCATAGGCCTATTTTGTATCATTGCTGTTTTTTGTTTCTATTTTTCTGCTGTGAAGAATCATATTATAAACATGCATTTGTTTATGTTGTTAGTTTTTTACTTATGTTGATGGTTTTTAGTTATTTTCCAAAAAATTAAAAATCAGTTTTTTTTATATATGATTTTCAATTGTTTTCGCAATTTGTTGCTAGAAATTTTAATATTCATTTTGTACACTTTTGAAATTAAAATTAAAATTAATTGATCATATGAATTTAAATATAATTAAAAGAAAAATACATATAAATTCAAAAAAAAAAAATAAAATCAATCCCAAAATATTTTATTATTTTTTAATTATCAAGTTTAATAAAATTTTATTGTAAAATATAATTTGAAAGTAAAATAATTATAATAAATTTTATTTTATCATAGTAATTTTTTAATGTGTATTATTTTTACTCTTATTTTGTTAATCATATTTTTATAATATTATTTAATTTAAATACAAATGAATGTTTTTTAATTAAGTTTTTAATTTGTATTAGTTTTATAAATGTTGACCAAATAAATTGCTAGTTTTTTAGTTTTTAGCTTCTAATTTTTAACAATGATAGCAAACGTTCCTGTTTTAAGTTATTTGGGGGTTCTCATAATCTAATTATTGGAATATCTCTTGAGAGCAATGTATATTATATATTACTATCAATCAATAATTTTTTTCTTTTGAAGTAATTACATCTTTAATGTCATAGATGCAGAGTACAGCAAATTGAGTTCATGAAAGGAAACTACCAAACGGGATTTACCAATAAGGGCAATTTGTTGTTCAATTTGATACATGTTAGTTATTGCATATAGGCAGGCGAATATATGATATGTTTTTTTTTTTAAATATAATTAAATAAATTCTCTCTCTCTCTCTCTCTCTCTCTCTCTCTCTCTCTCTCTCTCTCTCTCTCTCTCTCTGTTTTGGTAATTTAATTGAATATTTGTGTCTCTTAACTATACTCCTCATCTAACTATGAAACATTTTAAGTTGTTGTTGGACTGAAATTTTTTTTCCTTAGGAGGGATGTTTTAAGATGCTAAATGGTAATCAGTAAAGAAATGTTTGAAATTGTTAATTAGTAATTTCTGTAGTGCATGGTTGATGCAAGTGTATCTTAAGATGCTAAATGGTAATTAGTAGAGAAATATTTAAAATTATTAATTAATAATTAGTTAATTGTGAAATTTTTATATATTAATAATTGTAAATTAAAGTTTGGAAGTATGAATTTGGTTTGGAGGATGAACTTGATAGAAATTTACTATAATATCATTTTATATTTGTACAATTTATGCAAATCAAAATTTTATGTTTCCGTCAGAATTAAGTATCCAAGGCGACCATTGAGCATGGGCCTAGGAGGGTGGGGGCGTCAAGCCAGAAGACTCGGACCCAAAATGCATATTTTACCATACTTTAATGTGAAGCTTTTTTTTTTTTTTTTAATAAAAATATTTAAATTAAAATAAAATTAATGCAATTATAAGATAGTTAGATAAAAAATTACGAAAATAAACTGAATCAAATTTTCAATAGTTGATTTTAACAGAAAAAAAAAAAAAATTTAAACTCAAATTAACTTTTCAAATATTAATTTCCATATAAAAAGCAAGACTCCCTTCCCCTAGCCCGGCAGCCCCCTCCCCCAGCGGGGCCTCTTGGCCTCTTTCTCTCTCTCCCTTTTCTAACTTTCATATATATAAAAATTAGTAAGGTGTCATTTTTTATAATAATTTAAAATGTAAAATTATTTGCATAAATAAATAATATCAATTTTTTTATTATATGAACAAAATTGCCTCTTTATAATATATTTTTATTTTTTAATAAATTTAAAATAGATTAAATATAGGAACAAAATTAAAATAAAGTATAAATGGAAATGGGCTTATGAAAGGACAAATCATGGAATGACATGGAATAATAATGGCCACACATTTATTGCATCAACTTCTTCTTCTTCTTCCCATATATGCTCCCACGCTTGGACAATTACAGCAGACTCCACCTCTCCCTATCTCCCCCATCTTTTAATTAATGCCTATGACCATGGCCGCCACAGCCACCACCACCACCAGCACTCTCTCTCTCTCTCTCTACGTATGTATATGTATGTTTGTAGAGTTCAATAGTTAATACAATTAGTTGGCTCCATCATTTCATTTCACTTCAACGCTTATTATTGTCAATTGGGTCGCCTAGCTTCTGCCTGTTGGATTGATTGTGCCCCAAGTTAGGAAATGCATATATCTTCACCGTCACCTCCTCCTCCCATCGGGTCTACTTCTCAGCCAACCACTCCCTTGGCCTCCAACTCTGAACTCCTCCCCACTTTGGTCTTTGAATTATACCTGCCTCCTGTCAACTAGGGTTTGCAGCTTATGCGACGCCACCCTCCCCCTCTTCTTCCTTTTTCTCCATGACAACCCTTTTATTCTTTTTTTTTTTTCCTCTTTTTTATGGTCTCAAATTTTCTTGTTTCATATGTGTTTTTTTAAAATCGCATAAATTGACGAAAAAGAATTCATGTAATCAATCCCACTTAGTAGGACTTAAGGTTTAGTTTGTTATTATTGTGTTTTCAAGAGAAAACACAGACACTAACTCTGTTGTGTTTGGTCAGCCACTACGAAGAAATCAAATCCTTTATTTTAGATAAGTTTAAGTTAGGCACAGAGTTTAGAAAGGACATCTCTTAACACCAAAGTCATGTTGTCGTGCGATTGTTGTATTTATGAATATGTATAACTTATTTTTTAAATTACCTTATGTTTTACAACTTGGTCAAAAAACAATTAATTGGCTTTAATTAGTGTTTGAAAACATGAGTTTAAATTTGTACCATTTTAAATGGGATTTAATATAATTTTGTAATGTGTTTTGTTTAAATTTACATGAATAAAAATCTAAAGTTTAAAATGTATACTTCCAAATGCAAGATTAATGTTCTTTTGGCAAAAAAAATTGACTCTCGTTGTATGTAATAAATAGTTGGCTTCTATATTTGTTTGGTAAAAAGTTTGACTCTCATTACAGGTAAATAATGGTCAGCTATTATAAAAGTAAAATTAAGCAAAGTTGCAAGCCATATTTTAACAAAAAATAATAGTCGTGTCGGTTCCTATTTATACAAAATAATAGGAGATTTAAAAGGGATCAAAACATGGCAAGACAAGATACATTTGAGAAGTGCTATAAAAAATAAAAATGAAAATGGAGAGAGAGAGAGAGAGAGGATCTAAAGCCTATAAAAAATGTTGACTATTTGAATATGTCCTAGTAATATTGAATATGCATAATTTGCTTTCGCGATAGAGGAATTTCTACTATATCTTCAAAATTAATAAACAAAAAAACTTTGCAATGTCAAGTACATGATAATTTAGTTTTCTTGAAAAAAGTTTGCGAAAAATTGAAGTTAGAAATGGTTTCCAAATTATGTTCCAATGTTGACTTTGATCACCAATATAAAAAAGGATTTTCTAAATGGGTTAGAAGTTATTCCATTATATAAATGTTAGATATGCTACACATATTATATTGATTTAGATAGTCAAATTTTGTTTGTCTCTTAATTTCTTGAACAAGTAAGAATTAGAAAGTCATTCAGAATTCAGCAACTCTTGTTGCCCTCTCAATGAATTGAATAAAAGGCCCTACATACTTAAAAATAATTTCTTTCGTATAAAAAAAAATGTCTTATGCCTATTTTTAAATATGAATAAATTCAACCAAAAGTAGGAAAACTTTCCCGGTCAAGAAATAATCCCGTATTCTCGTAAAATTAATCGATGTAAAATTGTCCTTTCAAATAATTTATTTTCTAGTTTTAAGGATTTTTCTAATGTGACTTGCATGATAAGAAAGAATGATGGAATAAACTAGTCATGTAAGGTACATGATAAGCAAATACCAATTACCATTTTAATCATCTCTAATTTGTTTTATGATCCACTACTAATAAGCATCCTTAATTGGCATAGAATAAAATCAAACTTTTTACTTTGTTGGCTCATGCATGTAAATATTATATTAATTATTTGCACTTTTAACTATGCAAAGACCATATACCTACAAATTCTACTCCTAAAATAAAATGCTATTATTAAAAAAAGAGACAAGCTATATATTTTTTTAATATTTTGTGGGCATGTTAAATTTTAAGAAATCCCACATACCCCCCACCATATAATTTAGTTTCTACAACAAACTAAACATGAGAGTTTATCCCGATAAATTATCAGGAGTGCGTCAATGAGTGGGCAGCTTTTATCCCTGAATTTGGTGTCGTACCATAGTATTTAAGTGGCACGATGGTAACTGGATTCTCCAGATTATAAAAAATAAAATAAAATAAAATAAGACAAACCAAGCATGGAAAAAGAAACTCTCTTAAAAAAATTCTCTAAAATTTTTCCATTCATATAATTTTGTCCAACTTGCCCTAAACTCACACTGTGAATCATATTCTTGCTTCCCACAAAGCGCATGCCCATGATGAATGAGTGTGGCAGAAGCCACTTATTGGCAAAGCTCAGTTTCCATGATAATACAGATACCTTTTTTTCTTTTCCTTTTTTTTTAAACCGTTGGATTATGAACATGTACAGCCTTAGCTAGCTTAGACGTTAAGCAGAAGATAGAGTTGACATTAATGCATTCCTCATTTACGCCCATTTTCTTTTTCACACAATTACTTCCTCAACCATATCGAAATTAATACATTGTGTTGTACATTATTATATGGGACCCAAAGGTTCCATTTTTCAAGTTCAGCCATTAATTTATGCAGGTACATTATACATTTACAAGTCCATCACTTCGCCTTAGGGCTGGGCATTAATTTCATGTCCTAATAATTTTACTTACGTCGATTAAAATTATACTTCATGCGTGTGTAAATGACTATTCGAGATCTATATTTGTTCGATTTAAAAAAAAAAACTCATAACTGAGGAGGTAGAAAAGTAAAAATCACAAACCACGGTGTATTCACTATATTAATTTCCTTTTCCCAATTTACATAACTCGCTAAAAATGGTATAATTAATGGATGACCTCCTGTTAGACTAAAGAAAAAAATGAAGTCGGAAAGAAGCTAAATACAAGAATATTGACCCAAACCCGATTAATCGAATCTCCAAATGAAACTTAAATCACGCCCCAAAATAGAAAATAAAAAAAAAAAAAAAGTCCACCATCGCATGTAATGCCTCCCCATTTTGGGAAACTCCAGTTGCTGGAAAGCCCCTAGGGGCACTTAGCGTTTCTTCCGGGTCCTCCGTAATAAAAATAATTGCCCCAAACATTATTAATGCCTCCTTGAATGTCGTAGCAGCTGGGATGGTCAGCCACAACGCGGAGGTTCCTAGGTGGGATCAAGCTGTTGTCCCAGTCCACAACTTGCAAATTCCTAAAATAGGAAGCTTTGCCGAAGCCCTCTCCTGCAAAATGCCCACTTCCCATTTGGGTCGAGGTGTGGAAACCCGATGGGCTGGTATTCACCACTTCTCCTCCGTATTGGATCATGGTGGCGTGGTCCCTTAGGTGACTAAACAACAAGGATGGCCAGTACCCGACCAGGACTCCGGATCCGAATTCAAGCCACCAGTTCCCATGTTTCGGATCCTGCACCGTCAAATCAAATCTATTGCATTAATTAATCTGTGTGTGTATATGGGAATAAACACAAAAAAGGTAAAAGAGTGGGGGAGTCTTTAATTTGGTCGGAAAGGAGGAGCATCTTGCAAAAAGCAAGAAAGTGTAAGGAACAAGCAGGGAATGACTGTCCTTCCAAGAAATTACCATCCCAGAGACAGCTGCTGTTAGTGTTAGGAATCAAAGTGGGGCATTTTGCAAAAATGGGGGTCACGCCTTAAGTCCAAGTTGGGCTATTAATGATATTTCTCAGAGTTCTGGGCCTAGGATGGAATATAAGATAATCGCTTTCAGAAGGGCTTTCCTCAGCCGTCGGATACGGTCCCCACTAACAACTAACCATTGGATTTGGAGACCTTTGGGGTCCACCTTTTTGAGGATCGGGCGGCCCAGGGTCATCATACCAGTTTCTTTACTAGGGTCGCTTTCTTTTTGGTGGGATCCAATATTATAACCTCGCGTGCGTAACGTACGAAGGGTAAATTTGTCTTTCACCCTAGTTTACTTAACTTCACCAAATAACCGTAAAAACTGCCAACTTCAAAATTATGAAGCTTTGCAAATTAAGAAGAAAAAGAAGAAGAGAGAAACTATATATTAGAATTATTTTACATTTATTTATGAAAAAGATTTTATTTATATCCTAAAATTCTTCTCTCTTTTTTCATCTTATTTTAACAAATAAAAAAAAATTAAAATGATATTTCTCAAGAATAATATGGGCTAATTCTTTTAAGTGAATTAATTATAAAGTTGAGATGGAGATAATTTAAGACCTCATTTAATTTTTTACTTGTATTTAAGTGAATATTTATAACACGAAGTTAATATTATGTGTGTTCAGAAATCAGGATTGTACGAGAAAAAATAAAATAAAATTAAAATAAAGTTTTTGAAAAATGAAAATTACCTTCCAAACGAGCAAGCTGATGTCAAATTGGCCGCCCTTGTAGGAAGAAGTTGGAGAGATGGCTGCCCCAATCACAATCTTGGTGTTGGTTTGAACAAAGCCTGAGCACAGCAGATTGTAGCACCCCGTTGCTTGATATGCATCCGACTGTTTTATTTAAAATAAAACAAAATAAAATATTAGTACGCACATATATATATATATATATATATATAATTTATTTTTTAATTTCATTAAAAAATATTTCAAAATTTCATTATCATTGAATAAAAATAAATAATTCTCACCGTCCAGTATGTAAAGAACCTAGGTGAGTTGTCGCCGTACAAATTCGGACTAATCTGAAAAATAAATAAATTAAATAAAATTAATTATTCTGAAAGTTAGTTGAACCATATTAACTGCAACAGGCCAGCACAGTTCAGCTATACAAAAAAAAATCCAATTTTATTTTCTGAAATGCTTAAAATTCATCCCTCCCAATAAATACTCACTATTATTATTATTATTATTATTATTATTATTATTATTGATTTATTGGAGTTGGGCTACACCGCCAGAGTAACCTCAATGTTGGAGAATAATTTAATTAATTAAGCACTAATAAAATTGAAATTCAAAGGATATAATATTGTATTTTGGGGAGAAAAGAAGTAGTAAGACGGAGAGGGAGAAGGGAACCTGCCTGCCAACCAGCTTCAATGGTGTTAAGGTCATCACCAAAAGAACCAGAGGTAACCCAAATCTGGGAAAGGCTGAATTCGTTCTGGTTATCAACACGGGGTGCCCATACATTTATGCTGGCTTTTGCTCCATAATACTCATCTCCCGCTACATACCCAACTGCATGCTGCCATTCACAACATTTAATTTCGCTGTTAATACATAAATATAACTCTTTATATATATATACACTTCAATTTTCAATACATAAAGAACAAAGAGCGACCAAAGTCACTCATTTTGTCTCTAAAAAGAAATGTTTTGTCATGGAATGAACATAGCATACGCATGCTTTATTGGGCATGCTATGAGGGCTGACTCACTTTCCTCTCCCTGGCTCCCTCCCACCCAAAAAGAAATGAAAAAAAAAAAAAAAATCTGAATTAAAATGGTTTGATTTGGTGGAAATTGAAGAGATTGAACTGAAATAGTTCGATTTAATTCATTCGAAGTTCAAACCCATTTGCAGCTGTAGCAAAAATCTGCACGAGTTGTAGGGAAGTGAGAAGATATTAAATTCCTTTCTTTCCGCTTTGATGGCTTCTTTGAGTTGTTTGGTTAATTTCAGTACATAGAGAATTCTGGGTTTTTCTTATTCGATGGATTTCTGCTCGCAGATTAACTAACCTCATGGCCATTGCTGGATGTGTCTCTTCTCACACGTCTTGGCCCTTTCCTTCCGAATCTTTTGACGGAGCTAGCTCTTAGGAAATCTGCTTCGGTTGTTCTTCTAATTGGGATTGTTCCTTCCGGACACGATTCCCCGGAAACGCTCCACATCTGAAAATCTTCTGATACAGAACCCGTCGGATTGTGGCCTTCCGGTCTCTCCGGTGGATCCTGCAGTTCATGATCGCAACAAAAGCTCGTTTAGCTCCGAAATAAAGAACACGATAACAAAAACCCAGAAAAGGATTCAATCTGATGTGTAGAATAATTGTCCTACCAATGGTTTCTGTCCTTTCAATTTGGGATGATCGAAAGCTGGTTGCTGATGAGAGAGTACACAATCTATTAGATCACCATCAGGACTCTGCAGCAATTAACGGTATAAACCCACAAACATTTTAGGCCATAACGGAGGAAATTAAAACAGGGCAAGGAAGAAAAACACTAGAGACGAAAGAAGAATGCCTGAATAGTCTTGACGGCAGGCTTATTGATCTTCTTGAGACGGGCTTTTATTATTTTCAGCTTCTCTAACTCCTCCCGTGGCCTCATTGTTTGATTCGCTGGGAGTTGATCCGAAGAGAGGACTGGACAAACAGAGGAAGCGACAAGGAGGAAGCAAACAAAAATGGGAATGATTGGGGAGATCTTGCAGCATCTACAGGGAGAACCCATGTTTGAGGAATTGCTCTGTGTTGTGTCCTCTGCTGAATCTGTGCATTGGTGTTGTCTTCTTCTGAAATCGGAATAAGCCTTCCACTTGTTCTTTGTTTCTGAAAAAACAGCTCCCACCGGATCCATCCCACTAAGGAAACCCACTTGCCACTTCACTGCCTCACCATTTCCAAAGCTTCAAAACCGAAATTGACTTAATGATCTCTCTCTCTCTCTCACACACACACACACACACACAGTTCAAAACCAGAATAACATAAGATAATATCTTCAATGTATTCACCGTTGCTCTCTCCCAGCTTCTAATGCCTTGGGTTTATGTTCTGACACCTAGAATAGAATAGAACTACAACTATAAGGCACGAGCTTATTAAAAAAACACACAAATGGGTTTGGGCTTCTCAGAGTTTTAACTTTCTGACCATCTGAGGTTGGGGGAAATAAATACTGGGTAGTGATCAAATCATGGCGAATTCTTTTAAAAATATTAAAAGGGGGGAGAGAGAGAGAGAGAGGTGTTTCCAGTCTCCAATACAAAGACTGAAACTTTAGCTTTTGTGCTAGTAGTTATATAGGGCAAAATGGGGGACTGAAATCTGGTTATTCTTTACTTTGGGGTCTGAAGACAGATAGGAATTACACTGGATGATGGGCTTCCAAAGTTCTTTGCTTTGGGTGTTCTCCTTTCTCACTTCCCTAGATGTTCCTTGTGTCAGCTATCCCCCCCCACCTGTTTTTATCCATTGAACTTAATTTAAAAACCAAGTTAATTCTATTAATTACTCAATTAATCACCTAAATAAAGCCAACCCACTTTCATTTCAATTTTCCTTAAATCTTTACCTATATTTAAAATAAAAAAATCTTTTCTTACCACTAAAAGCTCATTTTAACTTTAAGTATACACCAGCATATAATCCATCTTCCATTTTGTATCCCTTTTCATCATTTTAAAAATATTGACACTTAATACTTATAATATAAAAATCTCAAATTTTATCGAAGTATCATGCGGAAAGGAAATTAAATTTTTTCGGACTAACAATATAGTCTTTCCATCATATCTCCTCAATCCACAAGTTATGTTTGAATTGATATTAGTAATTGAAAAGATCTAATAGAAGGGGTTCACACTAACTCTGCAATGACCTAATTTTTTTCATTTTGATGGAGGTTGAAATTTTTTTAAATAATTTTGTGAACTGATTTGGGAAATTTGGGAGAAGAATGATTGGGTGTGGACAAGACTACAGCAATGTTGGTGGTCAAAGGGTGGAGATGTGCCCTGCGGTAGGGCACCCCCATCATTAGAAGGTTCTAATTCTGTGTGTGACTAAGAAATGGCGGAAGACGGAGAATTTTCTGCTAACCTATTCCATGCAATCTCACGCCTTTTGACGCCGTCGTTTTCAATGAGGCCAGCCAGCAGGCAAGCCTAAGTTTTTGTTTTCTTGGATGGCACGCGCAGCTGGCTTGTCATATGCGCATTTTGGACACACCCCCTACATGCCAATGCCAATGCCCCTGCTTTCTCATTTCCATGTTTTGTTCTTTTTTGGTTGAGCATTATGTTCTGCAAATTTGTGCTTCCGGGTGTCATCTAGGTCAAGAAATTCAAAATGTCCTCTAAATTAATGTTTTTCTAATAAATTTATTCCCGATATTAGACATTCGTAGTCATGTCATTTTCGGATCGAAAACAAAAAATAAAAATAAGATATTATTCACATTCTGTTTTACATGAATTCCGAAATTGTTAAATGCTCGATAAGAAATTAGTAAAGTATCAAGAGCATGTTTGGATATTTTATATAAAAATTTAAAAATTATTTTTTTATTCATGTGGGAACTCCTGCCATCAACGAGCCCTTCGGACCCTTCGATACGACACCAAACCCACGAGGGTGGCGGCCTTCCCTTGGTTCGTCCTCCAGTTAATCGGATGCAGACACAACCTATTTACAATCAGGTTAGACGTTCGGTCAACTCTTCTCCTATGACACGTACCCTAGAACACAGCCGCACTGCATCAATTGGGAGCATCAACTGATTGCACCAACCAGGACTCGATGCTCCTACTAGATTGCCCGTCTTAACTATACATTAAGATTGTTCAAAGTTATGGGTAAGATTTTTCTTAGAGTAGGCGTTGAGGACATTAATTTCTTAAATTCTTAATTATAATTTTTTTAAAAAAATTGAATTTTATGAGTGCTTTGAAATTAAAGATTAATGAGATTTTCATTATTGACGTACAAGCAAAATAACTTACAAGTAAAAAAAATTGCTTGTTATATGCAATCTTGTTTTATAAGTATTGACTGAGTTATTTCACATATTCTAGATGTCTCCTTTAGAAATTTCTTAATTAAATATAAGTTTACTCTTTATATAATAAATTATATTAGTGTAAGAGTTGTATTGAAGTTATATTTTTTGGGTTGAAATTTAATTTTGAACCTAAATAAGTAGAGAAAAAAAAAAGAAAGTAAGGCTCTATTTATTTGTGGAAAATAAATTCTTTTCTAATTCTATTTTTTAAAAACGTGAAATTAGGTTTTAAAGATTTGTATTCATATTTCATTTTAGATTTTCAAACAATTACAAAAAACACTCTTTACATCTATTTTTTTAAAAGAGATATAAGAAATAAAAAAAATTATTTTTGTGTTTTTATATAAGTACTAAGATTTTTTTTTAAAAAAAAAGTTTGTTTTTTTTGTAAATCTTTGGAAAATTAAAAATAAATTTTATTTTCCACAATTAAGCCTTCTTTTAAGTTTTTTTTTTTTTGTTTGTCAATTTTATTTAAAGGGATCTTGGATATTTAGTATATATATAGAAATAAGCAAGAAAAAAAAACTAATAGAATATAAATAGAACTGCAATTATGTAAGACATAAAAATTTCACTCTATTTAGAGAGTCAACTCTTCCGCAATTTAAGTTTAGTTAAATGAATTGGTGTAGCAGAACAACACTTGACTTATCTCCCCAAAGATACAACATACAAATTGAATCGTATGACTCCTAGATTCTGCACTCATGGAAGAATTCAACATTATACGCTAAATACCTTTTTAAGAGTTACATTACTTATTTGTTTATTTTCTAGGTGAGCAAAGTTAGTAAAACATAATAGAAATGGTTAATCAATGGTGAACACGTTATGTAATTAATACAATTCATATATCATGACATAATTAATTATAAATATATATATTTCTCTTGAAGATACATTTCTTTTCCTCAAATATATTCACTAATTGTCATAAAAACTATAATATTAAAATGCATTTGTGAGCGTACTTCTAATTAATTATGCTGTCAAGCATTATCTTAGAAGTAATCTTATATTATGAAACTACTTTTACTTTAAATTTGTCTAATACAAAAATTAATTATTTTGAAAGTTTATTTGATAAATTCATAAACTTTTTCTATTCGGTAATCTTTACCTTTAAACAAAACAAGTTTTATCCAAATAAAAGGGAAAAGAAAAAGATAGAAAATGAAAAAGAAAAAAAGAATTGAGTAATTTGCTCGTCAAGTTTATAAGCAAAATTACAATCCATTTTTATTCAAATCTCTAACTTAATTGTAAAGTTTTCCATCTCTTGTTTACCAGAAAATAAAACAGTAAAAGTATGATTGATTGAGCTATCTATAATAAAATTATAAGTGATTTCGCACCAAAATTTTCATTTTAATTATCCTTTGAAAACTTATGGCTTTTGGGATAGCTTTAAAGTAAATTTAAAATGTTTAACTTTTAAAATAATCTTCTTTTTTAAATAAGCTTTAGAGAAAACTTAAATTTTAATCCCAAAGTGAAACCAATTTCCAACTCCAAACGTATATTTTGTATAATAAATTTGGTAAAACCTATCTTGAGTAATTAGTTGTTTAATAAGTCTATTCTTAGAGTTTAAAAAATAAATTTGAATTTAAAATTATTTTTTAATTAGAGTAGCCTATCAGTCACTAGATAACTGTTGTCTTAAAGATGGTGCAACTTCCCTATGTACGGGTGATATTAACAAACGTCATTTCCAAGATAAAACTCAACATCACTCGTAACAGTCTCGCTCTTCAGCATGTTGATAGACAGACAGACAAAGCGAAACGCTTAGAATAGAGGAGATGATACTGTGTATGTATGTTTTCTTGTATGACATTATCTCCTTATATAGAGAGACAGACACTCCTTCAATTTTTAAAAGATTGACTAAATGTATTTTAATGAAAAGAGATAGCATTTAAATTTCATACGAAATTCAATTTTTAATTTATGAGGAGAGAATTGTGGAATCAGTGACACTCTCTTAATTTGGTGTCATCTAATCGGATTTGAATGATTCATGCACTTGATAAAGAAAATGTCCCATTTATAATATAAAATCACTTTTCAATGGGATTGAATTGGATTTTCTATTCCTTTATATTAATTGGGAAGGAATTTCATATTCCTAATTTCCTGTTTATGGATTGTGTCAGCCACCAAACTTAGGAACAAATTTAAAAAAAATGAAAGGATATTTTTCAAACGGAATTAAAATAATGAAGGGCGGTAGAAGCAAAGCGCATGGAATTTATTTTCAAACATTTATATATTGCTAACGTTGACATCACTATTACTCCTATTTCCTCAAATCAAGAGCGCGTTTACATTGAACCCCCGACAGCTCATCCAATGCAAATGAATGACATCACTCTTATGTCATAATTTCACAAATGTGATTAAAATATAATCATTAAATTATAGGATTATTTTTTATTAAAAATTATAAAATTTGAACTTCTATAAATTTGTACACAAATTTTTACAAATTGTTTATTTAAATTTTTTCTAATTTTTAAGAAATAGATTATCAAAATGGGTTTCTTTCTGTTTATAATTTTTTGCTATATTGTCAATTTTAGTCCGTTATAAATAAAATGAAAATCAATTTTTTACAATTTTAAATTATTTTAAAAACTATTTCTGTAATATCTTAATATTTAAAATTAACTTTTTTTGGATAAAATAATTCATGCATATATTTTTAATTTAAAATATAGCAACATGACCTGCTCAATTAGAGCTAGCTTCTCCCCGAATTGGCTCAATCCGAACTGATCGGTGTTTTTACTATTTTTTCAATTGTCGTGCAGAATAAGATGAAATATAATAATCAAGTAAATTAATTATGCTAATTATGCTTTTTTTTATCATGATATTTTAGTTTGTTGTTGTCTATTATTTTTATTATTTTAATCATATTTTAAAATTATTTTTATTCAAGGAGAAAAATAAGCATATGTTTAATCAAGTTTTTAATTTATTTTAGTTTTAAAAATATTAACCAAGTATGTTACTAGTCTTCGATTTTTATTTTTGTTTCTATTCTAATTTTTTATTTTACATTTTAAAAAATTTTGACAATAATACCGAGCAGCCCCTTAAGTTTTTTCATAGCACTTTTGAATGCAAACAAATAAAATTGAAGGATAAATATAGACAAGTATGATATGTATATTAGTTGTCATGAGTCGAACTCCAATTTAAGATATCCTCAAAAGTTATTTCCTTTCACATGGACAGATTTTGAATGAACAATAAAATTTCATGTTGACCGAGTTAAGATATCTTTTAAACAAAATATGCAATTAATTTATACGTGAATCGCACATTTAAATGTCTAATGAATGTGTTTTTAATGTGTAAAAAGTCCAATAAATAGTGTCTTAGTTGTATGAACCAATATAATAAACATATTTAGTTAATTATTTATTTGAATAAAATATTTTTAATTTATTTATATCCTAACCCAACAAATGCTTTTTCAACTTTGATTTAATTATTCATTTGGAGATCGGTAATGTATATGATTAGCCTTATAATTATGATACGAGGTCTTTTATATAAAAAATTATTAGTGTAAAATATTTTATAATTAGTATCGGTATACTGAAATCAAACATAAGCTTAACTAACATGTTTCTTAATTTTTTGATAATTAATTTTGATATTAAATAATTTTTAAAAATAATAAATATATTTCCTAATTAATTGATTGAGTCAATATTAAGAAAAAATAATAATAGAATACAGTTTACCTACAAATATTTTCTTATATTTAAGTTCTAGAAAATTATGAGATAAAAGAATTCTTTATTTTGTACTGTGATCCATAGTTAAAATACTCAATGAATTTCTGATTAAATTATTTTTCAAAATTTACAATGAATATGTTAATGTTGAATTGTATTTATTATGTTCTTGAAAAAAAAAAAAAAGCCTTCTTCCTAACTATTTGATTTTCCAAAATTTAGAACAAAATATAATTATTTAATTTTGTATAATTTTTTCACTCAATATATGTTTCTTAATTTTTATTCATTAATGGAGGCTTTAAAAAATTGCTTAGAGTTCTCTTAATATGTATTAGAGTTAATATATTTTCTTAATTAACTGAAACTCAGTGATTATTTCACTCATATACTCCGATGCAATCGCATCTCAATTTGGATTCCATACTTGGGTTTCCTGCACGCGCAGAGAGAGAGAGAGAGAGAGAGAGAGAGATTTTATTTTTAGGGAACAGCCCACTTCCCAAACTGGCAACTGTCCTATTTTTTTATTTTTTCAAGTTAATTTCTTTCTACACTAATGGAAAGCCTAATTTAGTCATTAATCAGGCCATGCGAAAATAATGAAAATGCTATTTCATTTCAAATCATTTAAAAAATATCACAACATCTAAAAATATCGAGAAATAATAATCTTGAAAGTTCGATGAAATCGCCACTGACCTTTTGTGTACCTAGGTGTGGTTAGTTCACCTAATTACTACTTGTTGATTAGTCTTTAGACTAATCGTAAAGCCAAAGAATCAGTAGTCTCGGTTAGGATCGACTCGTTATAATATGGGGTCCTAGACGAATGATTTAATTAAGAGACCTTAATATTTTGTTTAATTTTTATTTTTATTTAAAATTAATTTTTCTAACTTTTTGAGATGCAAAATCCCTATATATTAAAGATTACATTTAGACTTGAAAAAGAAAAAATTAAATTATATTTAATTTACTTTTCAAAATATAATTTCATTTACTTTTGAGATAGTAGGAAAGTCAAGGGAAGAAATGACATTATAAATAATGTTAATATAAAAAAAAAAAAAATTGGGAGCCCCAACTTTTGAGATAGTAGGAAAATCAATGTATGAGAAGAGATGACATCATAAATAATTTTAATATTAAAAAAAGAAATTGGGGCCCTAGGCAAGGTGCTCAATGGCCTTATGGTCAAGCCGGCGCCCGATGAGCCCGAGAACACCACTCGTGGACGAGACCATGATCTCGTCGATAAAATTCAGAATGTGAAAACCTCTCTTGGTAAATTCTCGTCAATAAGACATGCATACTCAACGACGAGGCTCTGTAGTTTTCTCGTTGATGAGGAAAACTAGCTCGTCGACGAGCACTTGCTATTACCCTTTAAAATTTCTTTTCCCTTTTCTTCTATTTCCCTTTTTTCTTTATTATCCTTCTTATTATTTTAAATAGTTAAAATTTTTCGAGTTGTTACACATGCATTATTACAGACCAATTAATAAAAAATTAAATGCAATACAAATAACATCAAAATATCTTCTTCTTTTGCTTTTCATTTTCCATGGAATTCACCAGGAGTGTGTGAGTTTTATGTCCCTACTATCTTCCATTTTCTTATATCCTATGTTCGTGTTGAAATGAAAACTTATTTATACACTAAATGCACACATAAGATACATGTGTTTTGTCAGTATCAAAATAAGAATCAAACTCAAAAAGTCAACAGGATTTTGACCCAATCTAGCATACCCAGAAAGGAGATTGTTCCATAAAATAGCATTTTTGTCAATTATATTTTTGAACATTTTGTATGCCTCTATTAAATTATCAAACTTTGCATACATATCTATAAGTTCATTCTCTGTCGCGCTACTTGATTTCAACCCAAAAGATGAGCACAACTCATTAGGTAAAAGAGAATCGGCCCAATTGATAAGCAACACTCACAAGACCTAGAGACAGCCCAAAAGATGAACACAACTCATTAGGTAAAGAAAAACTAGCCCAACTAATGAGTAATGCTCATGAGGCCTGAAGAAAGTCTAAAAGATAAGCACAACTCATTAGACAACGAAGACCGACCCAACTGATGTGCAACGCTCATGAGGCCTGAACTCTGAAGATGCCTAGAAGATGAGCATGGCTTATTAGGCAGTGAAGACCGGCCCAACTGATGAGTAATGCTCACAAGGCTTGAAGATGCCCTCAAGATGAGCACGGCTCATCAGATAAAGAAGATCGGCCAAACTGATGAGAAACGCTTATAAGGCCTGAAGATAGCCCAAAAGATGAGCACGTCTCATTAGGCAATAAATAACTAATGAGCAACGCTTATAAGACTTGAAGACAAAAAAGAGTTGTTTGGCATAAATGCCTCACGAAGAGGTGCTCGATACAAATGTTACCTGAAGAGCTGCTCAACACAAATGCCACCTGAAGAGCTGCTTGGCACAAAAAGCCTTGCAAAAAGCTTCTTGGCATAAATGCCTCACGAAGAGTTGCTCGGCACAAATGTCACCCGAAGAGCTGCTCAGTACAAATGCCTTGCAAAGAGCTGCTTGGTACCAAAAGTTTTGAAAAAAGTTGCTCGGCACAAATGCCTCACGAAGAGCTGCTCGGCACAAATGCCACCCAAAGAGCTGCTCGGCACAAATGCCTTGCAAAGAGCAGCTTGGCACAAAAAGCCTTGCAAAAAGATGTTCGACACAAATGTCACCCGAAGAGCTGCTTGGCACAAATGCTTTGCAAAAAGAGGCTCAAAACAAAAGCCCCATGAAGAGCTGCTTGGCACAAAATGCCTCACAGAGAGCTGCTCAGCGCAAATACTTCACTAAAAGTTGCTTGGTGCAAATGTCTTACGAAGAGTTGCTCGGCACAAATTCCTCACGGAAAGCTGCTTGGAGCAAATGCTTCACGAATAGATGCTCAACGCAAATGCCTCCCGAAGAGCTGCTAGGTAGAAATGCCTTGCAAAAAGTGGCTCAGTACAAATGCCTTACAGATACCTGTTCCGCACAAAACGCCCCACGAAGACCTGCTCGGCATCATCGATTTGGACCAGCTAACGCTCCATCAAGTTCGGCTTGGCAAAGCTAGAAGCACCGCAAGATCGACTCGGATAAGCTGAACAAGACTCCACATCGGCTCGGACCAACCGACGCCCCATTGAGTTCGACTCAGCAAAGCCAGAAGCGTCGCAAGATTGACTCAGATAAGTCGAACAACCCTTCACATCGGCTCAGACCAGCCAACGTCCCATCGATTTCGACTCAGTAAAGCCAGAAGCGCCGCAAGATCTGCTCAAATAAGCCTAACAAGCCTCCTTATCGGCTCGGACCAGCCGACGCCCCTTTGAGTTCGGCTTGGTAAAGCCAAAAGCTCCACAGGATCAGCTTAGGTAATTCGAGCACACCCCAAACCTGGCTTGGCAAGCCATAGATAAAGAAGCAACCAAATAGGGTGTAAAAAAAAAAAAGAAAAAGAAAAAAAGAAAAAAAATTCGGCCCAAACTGTAGCACTCATGGACTAAGCGTGAGTAAGAAATCTCTCATTAAAAAACCACGCAACATTTCATATTGGGTCATCATCCGAATCAAACACAACTATGCTCCATAAAGCCTAACGGGAACAACTTTCAAACTATGGAAACAAACTTCAAAATTTGAAACTAAAGGTGGGGCAACTGATATACCCCAAATATATCACCTACTTAGAGGAAACTAGAGTACAACATTAATGAGGGCAGTTACTGTCCAAGTCAATCGCCTGGCCAAAGCAATTGACGCCCACCTTATAATGACCAAGCAATCCACGCCAACGGGGTAATAGTCGGAGCGATTCACGCCTGCACCATAATTCGCCAATAAATGACATTTCATTCTCGGGTCAAATTCTTTCACTATAAATAGGGACTCAGAGAAAAGGCTAAGATATCTTATTTCAATCCAAATTTACTATTGCTAACAACCTCTCTGGAGCAATTCCTTACTTAGGCATTAGAGTAATTCTCCGGAATATACCTTGGGTCCTCCAAGCCACTCTTCTTTCATTCTTTTTTAGGTGATCGAGATCAGAAAATTCATCGGAGGTCATTTGATATTTTTATTCCACAACAATTCTCTCTAACATTGGTAAGAGCGTGTGATCGATTTTAAAGTACATTTAGGATCTTCTTTCTAAAGAAAAAAAAAAAATTGTGTTACAAATTATATTAATGTTCGATAAAGGGGAACAACAAAATAATTACAAAAAAAAAAAAAAAAAGCATGTGAGAAAACCCCACATTTAAAAATAATTAAAATACAAAGCTATCTAATCAATGGAGTAAGGACAATCCAACATTCTTAGGTCCACAATCCTGATTGGAACCCTTTTTGGACTGGCTGAAACTCACCTATACTAACCAAAGTGAATTTTATATAATAATTTTACGATCAAAATATTCAACTTGCATGTTTCGATTCAAGGCAATGTGTTGCCCATTATTGAAAATATAAGTGATACATTTAAATTTCATTAATTTGGGGAAAAAATATTTTCACTAAGATGTTATTCCATCCCAAAAATATTTTAATTTTCATTATATTATTAATATTCAATTAATTTTTGTAAGAAATTAATTAATTTCTCTTAGAGAAAAAACAATAACTTATTTTGCAAAATGTAGAAGGTCAATTTTCTATGACAATGTCTAATCCTTATATTGTTAGATAAATTTAGGTAATTCTATATCCTAAATTTTAATTTAAATACTAAAATAAATATTAGTTCATTAAAACAAATATAACAATAAACAATATTTAATGATTATTTACCTTATTTCGCACACAAGTGAAATGTGAAAGGGTCATGGTTGAATAAATATCCTTCACATGGTTTTATGGTTGTTTTATTATTATTATTATTATTATTATTATTATTATTATTATTATTATTATTATTTTGCTTTTAGATGAACATGCATAGATCCAAAATAATATTGTTCAACAAAGGGTAATAACATATAAATACTTGTAAAAAAAAAACATAAAAAAACATGGCTTATAATTAGAACACTGTATAATTAATTAAAAAGTATTCAAAATAAAAATTTATTGCCAGTGGAGTCACGACAATCCAACATTTTTGGGACCCATAGTTTTGTTGTTCCATTGGTTTGAGGGAGTTTATATGATAATTTCATCATCAAATGATTCAACTTTGCATACGCGTACAGTCAAGCGTGCATGTGTGCTTCGAAAAAACATTGAAAATATTTCCATTAATTTGCAGAGAGAACTAATGTTTTGTGATGAAGATGACATGAATCATGAATGTATAATTAAAAATGAGTGATACAATTAACTCGTTTGATGGGAGCAAAATTATTTTTTAAATATATTTTTTTAAAATTTAAGACACGGATTGTGTGATTTAGACATTTAAAATACTTTTGGTCAAGAAAACATAATCATGCTCCTTTTTTTATTGAAGGCATGAATAGTTTGAATTAAACTTTTATAATATATATATATATATATATATACATACATATATATATATATATTACTTGCGATAGTAAGTTTTACTTTCGTAATTAATGAAATACTTTTAAAAGTCAAATTATAGAAAAATATGCTGTTGTGATGCTATTTTTTCACGTCATCCATTTTTCCGTAGGTGTTATATGCTGTGCCCTTCAATGATATTTTATCAAAAAATAATTACAACAATGCTATACAACTAGATTGAATGGTCAAACTTCTTAAATCCTCGAAATATCGACACCAAATTCCACTTTTAAAAAAATAAATATCCACATATTAAAATGTTTGACCATAAAGAATTATAAACAACAACAAAAAAAATTACTCATAAATTCTCTCTCTCTCTCTCACACACACACACACACACACACACACATAAGAAATGTAAAAATATATTATCACCGTGATTAATGTTTAAGGAGCAAAGATCGGCGTTGGCGTGGGGGCGGCGCAGGCGCGCAGCCTGCACTTTATACTCGCGCAATATCCCGTAGAAATCTCGTGGGCCGGGCCGGGCCATGAGACGCCGTCTCCAACGATTTGAAATGAGCACGGGCCCTACCAAGGCCCAAATCTGAGCCCACCAAAGGCAAAAAGTGAAAATTGCATTGACCAATTGAGCGACCAGTTTTACTTTTTTCAGCGGTTTTATAGAAGTCAGTTGACAGGATTATAAATAATTATTTTTTTTAGAAAGCCCAGAGGGGCAGCTTTAATTTGGGTTTGAGTTTGACCATGAAGGCCCATTTTTCATGTGTGTTTGATGTTGAAAGCCCCTGCAAGAACCAAAGCTTGGCTTTTTGAGGACTCATGTTTGACCCTCTTTCATTGGTAATTTAGAAGCCCCTTGAAACTTGAGAGTACAGTAATTCAGCAACAGATGAGAGAGAGAGAGAGAGAGAGAGAGAGGTTCAACACTAGACTTAGTGGGTTAAAGTTCAAAAGAAAGGAAATTAAAATATGCATGCATGAGATAATTATTATGATGATGGTTTTGGTTTTGGTCAACTTTCAGAGGTAGCTAGTGGGCTTCCATTCAAACTTCTAAAGGATTCCCTCTCTAACTTTGCCATAATTGTCTCTCATACCAGGCACATATGGAAGGACACATACTGTAGGTTGATGTGATTGGAATTTGGGATCTTATGCTCTTACCAGTTGCATTAATATTGGAAAAATAAAAGAAGTTATAAACAATGTTTTGAGGATGCGTTTGGTTGGAGACAAGAGAAAAGATAAAGAAATTAGTTTCTTTTTACTTTGTTAATTTCATTTAATAAGGTAGAAAAAAAAATCAATTGAATGCTTCAAAATTTTCTCTTAATTTCTTTCTACTCCCTCCAATTAAAAGAGAAACAAAGTGAGCCCTTTTTATCCTTTTTTTTTTTCCATCTCTCTCTCTCTCTCTCTCTCTATATATATATATATATATATATATATATATATTTATATTTTATCGAAAAGGAGGGGACATCTTGTTGGTTAAAGTTCATAACATAAGGGATGAGAAAGATATAAGATGCGAAATGGATTACCTCTTCCATTATGTAACTTAAACCAATGTAAAAAAAGAAACAGAGAAGATTTACTTCTTTTTTTTTTATTCTTTTCCCTCTTATCTTCACTTCACTTTGCATAACCAAATGAAGGGTTACGAGACATTAATTGTGATAGTCAAAGTTCGCATCCTTGAAGGTTTAAGGTTCTAAATTTTTTAACCTTGAGAAATGAGCAAGTATCCAATATTATATATACATATACGAGGAAGGTATATATCTTAAATGGGAATCATGCCTAATTGTTGAATTTCATTGTCTCTTTTTATATATTCCTTCTATCATCAGGGCATGCAACCAATGAAATTAAGGAACAAGGCATAAAGTGAAATTAAACTGAAAGAAAGATTAAAGGAACCACCTCCGTGGGATCAAATTAAAAGATAAACCTGCTGCTGCAGCCAAATTGCACTTTTTTTAGTTGTTGGAATAACATCAAAGGCAGCATATATCTATCCAATGCACTTTGGAATAGTTAAAAAGAGGTAGGAATACACAGGGAACAGCATTAGCTATAGACGATCCTCATGAAAAGAAGAGAATAGAATCATGAGAAAGAGTGGCTGTGCCCATATGTAGCTCGTACGTTCAAATTAATTGAATGGACGCACACCAACAACATCGACCTTGCTGATCAGAAAGTGTATATTTGTTAATTAATTCATCAAGTATATCTTACTATTTACCTCATTCAACAATAAGCATATATATATATATATATATATATATATAATTGATTCTACATTAATTAGTTTATGTGGGGTTTCTGCAGTACTCGATCACTTGCTGTTCAATTTTTTTAATATGTAAGAATGTAATATATATATATATAAATGCAAAAGGCTCTTGAAAGTGGGAAAAGGAAGGTATCAATAAAAGGCAAGCTTAATTCTGAACACATGGAATGGTTTGATGTTACTTTTCATGCGTGTGTGAGTGTGTGTGTGTGTGTGTGGTTGACAGAGAGAGAGAGAGAGAGAGGAATGCGTGGTGGATGTTAAGCTAGCAATGATTGTGTCTATGAGGGAAAATATATGTGTGAGGGTGCAAATAGTAATTAAATCCCAAAAAGGGATAGCAAATTAATTTAGAGAGAGGAGACATAAGGTGTGGAAGATGTTGGGTGAGAGCCCCCACCGTCCAAGTGGGGATCATATGCCTAAACCCATCATTTGTGAGGGTGGCAAATTAATTTGGAATTGCCGGAAGCCTGGAAAAAGGGAATTGTTTTAATTCTGAATTTCTCGCTAGCTGGCTACCTAGCTACCCACTTCTCTTTTCTTTTCTCTTTTTCCCTTTTTTTTTTGGTGGAATTGGGTGAATGGCATGCTTGGGGCATCATCTCATGGGCCAATCCTACTGCTATATATATATATATATATATATATATATATATATATGTATAGAGAGAGAGAGAGAGAGTGATCATGTGCATCATGATGATGCTGCTCATGTCAAGTACAGGATAAACCGGATTCCCTTCACATTGCTGGGTGAGGGGAGGACACACCACGATAGTTCAGTTTTGCATTTGATTTATAATCTTAATTTGATCAATAACGTCTTTCCTTGTCCATAATGGTTGATTGTGATACAATGTGCCCATGAAGTAATTAATACCCACGTTAACCCGCCGCCCAGTTACAGCTGATGGAAGACTTTCATATTTGAGTTTTTCAGGGTTCAAAACTTTGATCCGAGAGGGGTATATCAAAGGTGATTCAGGGTAAAGACTAAAGAGACCATATTAGATTTGGTGACATTGGATTTTATCTGATGAATCACATTTAGGGCCATTGTAGTATTAGGGCTTAGAAAGGAAAACTACATATCAAGAATTGATATGCCTTGTTGGTCTATAATGTAAACTATCAAATTGACATGCTTAAAACTATTGTTGCAAGTGTCGATGAGTCTAAGACCTAGTTGGGTGATGTGTTGCGGAAAAGGGATAAGAAAATCAAAGTGCCATTTCTTTTTTCCTTATACATAATTTCTCAAGGTTTTGATATGCACAGCTAGTCATAATTTAAAAACTTAAAATCTTTTAAGTCAAATAGTTATTTAATGTGTTTGAAAATCTTTGTCGCTGCTTTTTATGTATATAAAAGCTAGTTTTGCTTATGTCATTAAATGGAGTTTATATATATAAAAGCAAGTTTTGCTTATGTGCTACAAATGGAGTTCGGCATACACAAAAGGAACCATATTTTCTTCAACTAAAACTTGATATAACCATTAATTGTTGACTTACAACCTAACTACTTACGTTCTTAAATCAAATTGTTGTCAAACATGCATGCTAGAAATTATATATAGTTGCTATTATTGTATACAATTCTAAGGCCTACCTAGTTCGTAGTGCTTGTCAAAATAAATTTAAAAGGCTAAATTGCTTAATTATTCCTTTGATGTTTTGCTAGTTGCACTTCAATCTCTTATCTAATGCACGGATGTCTATTAGCCAATTTTGACTGTTAGAGGTAATAATCTTTGCATTATGCTTGGGAACTCAAAGAAAACATATATAAAGAAAAATTAGGCTTTGAAGTGCAGTCAAGTAAAGTTGCAAAGACTAATTGTGTAATTTACCTTTTTTATAAAAAAAATATTTCTCACAGTATGATAGATGCAATGTAATTGTCGCAGAAATGACACTCTTCAGTACTTTTCTTATTGAATAATCCTCAATACCCCCTTCTAAACCATTCACGTACTTACAGACCTACCCACAACTCAAAGGTCGGACTTATGTCAAAATGATTTTGGTACATGTATTGAAATTAACGATTTAAAAAGCAATGAAAAAGATATTATTCGAGACGGTCACTTTCATTTTTAGTTTCGTATTGGATCAAACATACATTTACATTAGGATTAACCAAACGTATTATCAATGGGCATATAAGGTTCAAACTAAACGAGCCAAATTTCTGTTTACCCTACTAATAAATTCACCGAGAATTTCACGTTACGTGGTTGGCCTTTGTAATTCTATCAAACTTCTAACTTTGGAGGGCATTGAAGTGAAAAGAGTGGAAGCATGGGAAGACAAGAAACAGGGGAACAGAATTGGTATTTGCCCAGTCTGTTTTTTGTCTGCTGATTCAATTCAATGACTAAAATCATTGCAGCTGAAAGTGGGAAAGAGGAAGGAAAGCACATCCAAACAAGCCTGGATGATTTGGTGGAAGGAGGGGCAGAGTGAGCATACTAGGGTTGACCAGAAGAAGTGGGAATTGACTAATTAGGCATCCATAAGCACCATAACCATCACTGTGCTCTGCTCCTCCACCCCTTTCATCATACTTCTCCCCAGAGCCCCCGAACCCGTACCAACCTATCAGTGTTTCGCGTCTTTTGACTCCCCAGGTTCCCTCCAAACTACTGCTTTTATTTTATTTATTTTTCTTTTAAGCTCCTCACCAGGTGCTCCCAAGTTTTTTCCTGGTGCACCTGTACAAGGCACACCCCGAAAGAGCAGGCTCATGACCACAGCCAGACACTCCAAAAAGGAACGGGGATTCGATTTGCCTTGGGCGCTTTGTTGGGGTCATTGTGCCATTCGTATATGCTTTTGCTGAGCAACTTCCTTGTTTCCAAATCCTATCATCAAGTGAAAAATGAAAAACAAGAGAGCTGATTTGGGTAATGGGTATTGTGTACATTCCCTTTTGCTGAGCAACTTCCTCGTTTCCAAACCCTATTATTAAGTTAAAAAAAGAAAAATAAGAGAGCTGATTTGGGTAATATGATATTATATCTCCTATGATTTCTGAAGAGGAGAATATTGCTCTTTGTTGTGCTCCGTCCGAGGTGGAGATAAGGAATGCTATTCTTTCTATCCCGAGAAATAATAGGCTAGGTCCGGATGGTTTTGGTTCGGCTTGTTTTCATGATTGTTGGAAATTGTAAAAAAAGAGGTGATCGATGCAGTTAGAGATTTTTTTTATTGGGTCTCCTCTTCTTATATTTTATTCTGCATCTTACATTATTCTAATCCCAAAAGTCAGAATCTTCAGAATTTTGACAAGTTCGGGCCTATTAGTGCCAATGTAATATTTTGACAAGTTATCTACAAAATTTTTTCAAAAATTATTGTTACAAGGGTGACAGGTTTATTGTTTGCATTAATTTCTTCGGAGCAGAGAGCTTTTATTCCCAATGGAAGTATATTTGAAAATATTACATTGGCACAAGAAATGGTTCATTCTTTGCATAAAAAGTCTAATGGTGGAAATATAATGATCAAAGTAGACATGGCTAAGACTTGTGATAGGGTCGATTGAGATTTTTTAAACTTGGTTCTGAAAAGTTTTGGATTCTCCCAGAGATTCTGTGGTTTAGTGGCAGAATGTGTTTCCTCTCCTTGATTCTCCATTATGACAAATAACACTTAAAGGTTTCTTTAAACCTTCTCGAGGACTTCGCCAAGGAGACCCTCTATCTTCTTATCTATTTATTATGTTACAGGAAGTTCTTTCTCGACTTCTAAAGAAAAAATTTATGGAGAATAAGATAAGGGCTTGCTATCATCCTTGTGGGGCGCCTTTGGTATCTCACTTATTCTATGCGGATGACATTCTTATTTTTGCCAATAGTAAGAGAAGTTTCATTCAAATGCTTATCAAGAATCTTAAGAAATATGAGGATTGATCTGACCAAATGATAAATAAAGACAAATCAAGTATTTTTTTTGTCAAAGAGAATTGCTTATGCTCGGAAGCGATCCTTGCTAAGGATGACTGGCTTTGCGGAAGGAGGGTTCCCTGCTACATACTTGGGTGTTCCTTTGGTATCGAGTCGTCTTACGGCCCATAGTTTAAAGCCTCTAGTTACTAAATTGAGAAAAAAGATAGCGAGTTGAAAATTTAAACTTTTATCTCAAAGGGGCCGCTTAGTTTTAATTAAGCATGTATTATCATTAATGACGATTCATCAATTGTCGGTAATTGACATTCCTAATATTGTCTTCACAAAGTTAAATTCTATGTTATAGAATTTTTTTTGAAGTGGAGTAAATGATAAAAGAAAAAGGAAATGGTACTCCAGGCCTAATATATGTAAGTCTGTTTGTGAGGGTGGTTTGGGTATTAGGGATTTTGAGGAAGTAAAAAAAATCATTACATATAAAGTTTGTGTGGAGATTGTTAACTATGGATAATCTATGGACTCAATTCTTTAAAGCCAATTATTTGAATAATAGACACCACTTGAGAGAAATAAAGTCGAATAAAGGAACCAAATTTTAGAGATTGATTGCTCGTGTGAAACCTGAAGTATTAGAGCATGTTCGTGTTCAAATTAAAGAAGGGTTGGCCTTTTTCTGGTTTGATCAATGGTTAGCCTCTAGTCCCCTTCGTGCTAAGGTTCAAAAAATCAGAAACCATAAGCTACGAACACGAGATTGTTGGGATAGATATTGGTGGAATGTTGATTTATTAGTGGATTTGTTGGGTGAAGAACAGGCTGAGAAAGTCATGAACTCTAAACTCTACTATTTCTTGCAAGGAGGGTCTAGATACAGTAATTTGGGAACCTTCAACAGATGGGAAATTTACCACAACAAGTGTTTGGGAAATATAAGGGAGCATAAAGAGGAATTCTTAATTTCAAAATGGATCTGACATCCTATGTTGCCAAAACAGGTGTCAATTTGTATGTGAAAGTTTTGGTTCGCTTGTTTTCTGGTTGATACTTGTATTCAAGAAGTAAGTGTTCAGATGGCCTCTCGGTGTGATTGTTGTTCAAATGTCAATATTGAATCTCTAAATCATGTGTTTTGCACAGGATCTTTTGCTCAAGAGGTTTGGAGACAAGCAGCAGTGGCGTTGGGTGTTAGTTGTATGGCAACGAATACATGGAAAGCCAGAGTTAATTTTTGGTTTAGTTGTACAAGACGGGCCTCATAGTTAGACATTTGGGTAGGTCTCATACCAAGTCTCATCATTTGGAGACTTTGAACTTGTCAATGTAGAGCCAGGATGAAATCAATTCATGATTCGATGAGAACTGTGTGACTTGATATTAAATATTGGTTGAGATCCATTTCAGACAATTTAACTAAATGTGGACCTGTTTCTTGCACGGATATTACAGCCTTTTGTGCTTTGGATATTCAAGTAAAAAATGTGAGGGTTCGTCTTCCTCGTGTAGTCAGATGGTGTAAACTTGGGATATGTTGGGTTAAGTTGAATGTGGATGGAAGCTGTAGAGGTAACCTAGGTAATTGTAGTGGTGGAGGCGTGATAAAAGATGAAAGAAGATTATTTAAAGCAGTTTTTTTCCTCATTACTGGGTCATGGAACCAATAATATGGCTGAATTGAAAGCGTTTATTATTATAAGGATTAATCTGTGCAAAGATCTCGGATTTGATCAAATGAGGATTGCCTGTGACTTTGCTTTGTTGGTTCAGTGGATTAATTCTAGGAAGTGTTCGACTTGGAACTTATAGGAATTGTGGGAAGAGCTTGTGTAAGCATTAAGAGACATACATTAAAAAGTGGAACGTGTTTACAGGGAGGCAAGTCAAAGTGTGAATTTCTTTACTAAGTAGGGTGAATCTGGTATATCTCGATTAAATAGTTGTCAGGATGAGCTTTCACAGCAAATCAGGAGAATGATTCGATTGGATTTGTTGGAATTTCCTTCCTTGTGCTCGTGATGCTTTTTGCTGGTGGTTATGAAGGTTGGAGTGGTTGGTTTATTCCTCAAGATCATCCGAAGTTTTGTTTGTTTTCCACTTATAGTTGTTTAGTTCTTATTTATTTATTTGGTTGTTGGTCATTGATTTATTGATTTTGAATAAGTTGGTTAAGTCAATTTTAGATTCTTAGGGTTTGATTTTGTTTTTCCCAAGTATCAAAGTTGGAACTATGATATTTTTCCGTCATAAGTGAAGAGTTTTCTAATAAAGATAGGAAATGAAACCTCTTTTTCCAAAAAAAAAAAGAAGGGTATTGTGTACATTTACTTAGCATTGAGAGTGTCCTTCCAGACACGTTTGGCACACGTTAGGACAAAAATGATCCAATGCTCAAGTCACTTTGGGCCATCCATATATAGGGTACTCATTTACATTTCCTAATAACGGATAAGAGGGTACTCATTTACATTTCCTAATCATGGGTGAGACGATTCGAAAGACTAAAGCCTTTATTCAGTAACACTGTAGAAGTAAGGACAATCTGCTCTAAGACTACTTGCAAGCAGTCAGAGGGCTCTTGTTGTGTAGGCTTCAAGAACGAACATCATGACCCAAAAGCTTCACTAATCCCTCCATATATACAAACCTGCATTTTTTTTTCTTTTTTCTTTTTCCCCCATATTACATTACTCACGAAAAGATATTATCAACACCAATTCAAGCAGTTCCTCAATAAAAACTAGTGATGATATTAGAATCCGTTCATGTTTGCAGCATATAGATAAAAAAAAAAAAAAAATCCACACAAAATGCTATTGCTGTGACATCCTAGTCAAGACATGCTCTTACCAAGGCCTAGCATGAATCGTACCTATGAGAATTTCAAGTCAAGCTTTCCTTCTCTTTGAATGAAATAGAAGATCCTTAGACTAGATTTAGCCCTGTAAAATTAAAATTTATGCCCAATTTAGGAGCAATAAAGAAATCGAGTAAGCAGCTTTCTCAGATTTGCACTACAACAGTTCTTTTTTTTAGACAACAGCAAACTGCCTGTAAATTTTATTATTGGATTGACCATTCTTTATAAGTAAAAGGTCCAACCACAACAGAGCCTGCTGACCTTACAGAATAACAGTACTGGAATACAATCATCTTAACTCATAATCTTGCACGCACCTGCAGGCCGGTATAGAGATCTGCAAATATCTGACGTTTGGGTGATTTCCATGCAGCAATATCTCCCAGTTGCAGGGACAATAAAGGTAGTGATCTAGTGATCGACAACAAAGTTTATCACCGTCTCACTTTTGGAAATACCCATTTCTATGCGTTTTATGAAAACCCAACAGGGAGAGAATCGAAATCACATCTGTGGTCTAGTCTGGACGACATATATTTTCCCATCACTGACCACACCTTCAATGTCTTGTGGAGATCCATACAGTTCTTCAATGGCACTTCCTGCACGAGCAATGCTGGAAAGGATAGATTGTCGAAAGTTACCATCGACGATTAATGGATCAGATGAATAGTCGAGTACAACTTTCTCTTCTTCATCCACTGGTACGCTGTGCAGAAGGTGGTTTTGCATTCATCAGCATATGTGAATTTCAAAGGAAATAAACTAATCATACATATATAATAAGATGAAAATATCATGAAATAAACCTTGAAGCCTCAAAATCCTAGCTCACCCCAAAATATAAATAAATAAATAAATAAAAAGAGAAAAAGAAAAGAAAGAAAGAAAGACTTGCCAACTGGAATCCACTAGATAAAATGTTTTCAAAACTCCCATCATCACATGAAAGAATGCAGTTTAAAAAGCCATCTGTTCAGAGGGGCATTTCCTGTGGCCAAATGAATTATTTTTGAAAGGATAATAGCCAAAGCTGATTAAACATCCATGGCTAGTTACAACAGCTGAAAAAATGTTTCACTGGAAACAAGTCAAAAACAGAAGCAGGCAAATGGCCTTGGCAATAGTGCTCCATGGTATATCAACTCCTCATACATCATCTCCCCAGTTAGCACAAGTAATACCAGTTATGATCCCCAAACGAAAATTTATGAAGTAACCAAGGAAACAAGCACTCACGAAGAAAAAAGTGGGGCCAAAATTCTAGAAGCAGCTCAAATTGGCGACAAAACAAGGACATTTTGATTACAAGGAGTCTAAATCCATACACGAAAGGTTACAGAGCCCATGACGGTAATTGAGAAGTATATAGTTGAGAGACATTTTCTAAAAATGGGTAAAATGGAAGGCTAGCAAAGCGAGCAAGATTCAAGAAACGGTTGTGAATCACATTCAAACTGGAGAGTCCTTTGGTGGGGAGAAAAATAACAAAATCTACATCGTTGATACTATAATTCCAGTTCAAAAAAATTGTAGCAACCATAAACAATGAAATGCCAATAATAATATTTCTGCCTGCAAGGTTGATGTATCAGTGGAATAGTAGATGTATCAGTGGAATAGAGGTTTGCAGAACTTTACCTATCATAAAGGCCTGCACCAGCGTAACCTTCCAGATCTTCACCATTGGAATCAGATCGGAAGATAATAGACTGCCTTATGAAAAGGCCAATAGGCTTGCTTGGGTAACCCAATACCTGAAATTTTTTCAGATTCATGAACAAAAACATTGACAATTAAATGAACAGGCATACATTCATATATTCTATTAGGTTTGTCAATGTGTACACACACAATGGCCAACTATACCATGCATGTAGTTCCCATGGTTAGTACTATCAATAGTTAGCTCCGATAATTGTAGCATTTAGTTATCATCAACATTCCTTTGTATTTCACCTGAAAATCCTAATGAGAGAAACAAATGACCTGAGGAGAGTTGAGATCATTTTTCTTGCAGATGAAACTCATAGCACGACCTGGATAAGCTCCAACTAAAGTTTCTCCAAGACCGTTCACCACCTATGCCAGATGGAAACATAGATAAACATATTTTTTCTTCAACTTGTGAACAAAAAATAGAAGTACAAATATTTTACCTCAGCATATATCTCCGATGAGTCCCCAGAGGATGGATTCGTAGTGTGGATGACAAATGCATAGTCAGCATTAATTATTTCCTGAACTAAGACTGCCATGCAAAGATAATCATGATCTAATTTAACTTTTCTTGTGCTAAAGTATGCTCTCTCATTCCACTTTGAAGCCCAGACCTGTTATTGAACAAATCAGTTGTATGCTTCAAGATATTAGAATTCCTTAGTGCCCGTAGTTACTAATTAAGGAACATCAGAATTTGATCTGTTGGGAACTGTTCAAGGAAAAGGACACATACAAAATTTAAAAGGAAAGCAACAAATTATAATTACTAGGAGAAAAATTGCTCCATGAAGTTGAATCTTAAATGTAATATACACAAACTGTTAATGCATGCATGCATGTAGCATAAACCAGTTAGTTATACGGAAATTTAAAAAAAAAAAAAAAAGCATATTTGTGAGGAAATAATGCCAATTTTAATCACCCCTAGAAACAAGGACAAATGCAATCCTCTCAACATCAAATGAAGAATAGGAAATTAAAGGCATAGGGTTGAATTTTAGGACAAATTCTCACTCTAGATTAAAGCAATAGATTGCAATTGGAATAAAAAAGACTTTTATTGCACTCAAAAACAAGCCATTTGCAAATCCTACCTACAAGGAGAACCACTCTAACCTTCTTTATAGCCATCCACGCTTGTTCCCATCGCTGCTCACTTTCATCACCAGGCCAAGGCATTCCAGAACTTAGCATCTTGCTCTTCAGCTCTTGCACCTGAAAAAACTCTTCCCATAAGCTATTGGCTCATATTAACATCATGCCTACAGGCCATTAGAGTTACTCTTTTGATTGAAATACCACCACTTTGATAATCTCCAGTTTATGTTCACCATGACACAAAGCAACAAAAGGATTAAGAACACAAAGCTTATAAACTAAACATCAATATACTTGCAAATGAATGAGAACAATATTTAAACTATGGTCCAACTATCAAATTTCATTGGATGGTAAGACTTTCTTTTTCTTCTCTCATCTAGAGCCTTCAGTACCCCCACCTGATTTTTCTTTTTATTTTTTTTTATTTTTTATTTTTTTCGCGCCGGGGCGGGGGGGGGGGGGGGAGTGTCTTGGTTACATGCCTTTCTGATATGATCCTAAATAAAACATGGCAAGAACTATACGTGTCTCGTGATGTTAGAACATGCCTCAAATTCCTTGTTTGACTAGTTTTTTGAAGTTTCCAATTTGAAGGATAGAACATAGTTTCACGTTTCCTTTTGAAGTGATTTTTTAACCAAATTTCTTCAAGCAAACAAACCAACATACAGATAAGTAAAGGCTATGACAGCTGGTAGGGCTCTCTTCCCAATTTTCCCTGTTGGAGCAGGATACTTGGAGACAAGATAGGCTGATCTTCAAAAATAGGAGACTGCTTCAAGATGGAAGATGGCTTCAGATCAAGTGTGGGGGGTTGTCCCTGGAAAGGTGGGGGGTTGTCCCTGGAAAGGTCCCATTAGGTTATGATGCATAGGAAGCATCTGGCATGATGTAAAACTGCACCTGGAAAGGAACCATTAGGGTATTGTTTGACATGCCACTAAACTGCAAATGTGGTGCTTTACCATGTGAGGTTGTGACTTGTGAGATTATGAGGAGAGAAGCCGATAGAGCCAAAGGCAAAGATGTGAGGGTTTGTGTGTGGGTTGGACAGTACCAAACCAAGAGAGCGAGCTTTGACTGAATAATCCTTTGTAGATCGTAACCTTAATTCTGCATATGTTAGTGAAGCTTCTCTCAATCCAAGGATGTGGAGAAGGTGAAACAGATCAACCACAATAAATATCATGTATATGGTGGATTCTTGCTGATAATTTTTCCTAAACCTCTGTTTGCTTATGCTTGTATGGTGCACATGATTTTTACCAACACTAACAATATTTACTTTATAAAACCCAACACCAACAATATTATATTATGTTCTTAGAAAAATACAAACTAGCCCTACCAGTATTCTCTCACTGATCAGGGGTGCAAAAGGACTCACCAACTGGGGTGGTGCTGCAAGCTGTAGAACTGCTTCACGGATTTCCCCAAGTGCACTAAACTCTTCTTTCCCTAGCTTTCTCTTCAGTATGTTCACCTTTTTAGCGACAGCCTGCCAATAAAAATAAGAGCACGCGTGTGTGAAGGAGAAAGGGAGGTTATTCTGCCAAATTAGAAGCAACAAGTTTAATAATATGAAGCATGTGTGGACTAAAATATATATATATATATTTATATTCATCAGGTCTTTTTTTTTTAATAAAATACAAGAATTACAGATGCACAGCAGTAGAACATAGGATCTGCAGAACTGGAACAGAACAATAGCTAAAATATGTCCTGTTTGGTTTTCAAAATAACTATCTTACTTTTGAACAATGTTCTAAAAGGCATAGGTGAGGTGCGCCTCTTGAGGCATTTTGAGTATAAAACGCCCTAAGGCGTAAAGCCTCAAATGCGTACGCCTCAGTGGAGAAGGCGCATACCTCAGGGAAAAAATTGCGCCTTTTACGCCTCAACTGGGAAGGCATACGCCTTTTGGGAGCACCTGAGTTATATATACCAAAAAAAAAAAGAAAAGCAACTAACAGGCTGATAGGGCTTTGACGAGCGTCAAAACCCCTCTCTCTCCACGAAGCTTATTTCTTCCAAAGCTTCGTATCTCTCCGACAACACCTCCACCTTCTCGTCTCTATTCGAAGAGTCGTCGACTGCTTCCGAGGTATCATCTCTCTCTGACGACCCCTTCGGAGCTCTTATCTCTTTCCAAGCTAGGGTCCGGCTTCGAAGACTCCTCCAGCTTCTCACCTCTCTCCGACGAGTCGTCAACTGATTCCGAGGTATCGTCTCTATCTGACGACCCCTTCAGAGCTCTCACCTCTTTCCAAGTTAGGGTTTGGCTTTGAAGACTCCTCCAACTTCTCGCCTCTCTCCGACTAGTCGTTGACTGCTTCCGAGGGATAGTCTCTCTCAGACGATCCCTTCGGAGCTCTCGTCTCTTTACAAGCTAGGGTCTGGCTTTGAAGACTCCTCTAGCCTCTTGTCTCTCTCCAGTGATCCTCTAACCCCTCTCGTCTCTCTCAGCGACCCCCTACAACCTCTCTGCTACGACTATTCAACTCTTGCTCTCTCCAGTTTTGTTCGCTGCAGCTGCTTTTGATTCTTAGAAGTTAGAATCACATTGTGATGCTTTAATTTGGTTTTTTTTTTTTGTAATGTCTTGGCCTACATGATATTTAAAATTATGTTTTTATTTTTTTCTCCATTATTTCTAATTTTTTTACTATATATAAATTGATTTTATTTATTAATTATTTAGAAAAACACAGTCCCAAAATGCTTACACCTCAATGCCTTAAGGCTTACGCCTCGCCTTGCGGAGGGTAAAATACCTCACCTTATGCTTTCGCCTTTTAAAACATTGCTATTGAAAGCAGAAATTGCGTTGATTTTAAGACACCATAAATCATGCATGCAAAGAAGATGGAACCTTCTCTCATTCCTCTTAAAACACCTAGGCAATGCAGCAAAGACCACATAATATAATTCTGTGAGTGACCAGCCCATGGATTCAGATGTTGACTACAACGGATCATTGCAATGGAGTATAGGCTTAGCTTTTTCACATTCTTTTGAAAATGTATTCAATTCTTCTATAAACTATAACTCACCACTTACTATGTGTTTGAGAGCTAAGATTTCAGGCCTTCGATTTTGATTTGTGTGGTTTTGGACAAAATGTAGTACAAAATTGCATTCAGTTTTGTCCAAATTCTTATAAATCCAAATCCAAAGCCCAAAATCCATGCTCCCAAATGCAACCTTAAAGCTATCTTCCTCTTTTCACATTTAAGCTTCCCACAGTAGAGGTGCATAAATCCTGCATATCAGAAAGTAACCCAAGTAATCCTGAGGACCAACTATAATTTACCAATAGATGCATTTCAACCGCATACACTTTCCTCTAGTTTCCTACCCAACTATTTGAAGACTATTTGAGTTCACTAAAGCTAAAAGGCATAACACCACGTCATTCCAAGGTGTAAAAGCTGTCTCCTGAAAGTTTATTTACATTCCCTTCTCTTAGTTTGCAACTTGAGAGCCCTCCCAAGCTGTTGAGAGTCTTAATATTTTCTCTTGACTGGTTTATTTTGTGAAGAAATATTAGATGCCATTACATAATTTTTAGATTCTTATTGGTTGCTCCAATCTACTCTCTCTCTCTCTCTCTCTCCCAAGCTAAAAGGCACAACACCACGCCATCCCACAGTGTAAAAACTGTCTTCAGAATGTTTATTTACATTCCCTTCTCTTAGTTTGCAACTCAAGAGCCTCCAAAGCTGTTAAGAGTCTTAATATTATCTCTTGACAGGTTTATTTGTGAAGAAATATTAGAATTCATCACATAATTTTTAGATTCTTAGTGGTTGCTCCAATATACTCTCTCTCTCTCTCTCTCTCTCTCTCTCTCACACACACACACACACACAGAGCATGGTATTAACTGGCACACCTATTTGATTTTGTCCTTTTCATCTTTCTCCTTTCTCTCACAGTTTCTTCTCATCTAGGATTTGAGACTCAATTAGAATTTCCCCCTTTCTTTTCTTACGGTGGCTATGCAGCAGTTATTGTGACTATGCAGCAGTATGTTTGGCTTCTACTCTTAGCCAGACGAAATGATCGTTGAAGAACAGTTTTTGATCAAGATTGAAGGCTTTTTCTGTGTTCCTTCCCTCTTTAATGGGTTCTTACATATGGAAGAGATTGATAGGTTTCCATGATATATTGCTGCTCTATGATGGCATGTCACTAGCAGTACTGCAGTGATCAATACAACAGGCAGAACCTGTGTGACTCAGTGACTGCAGGCTGAACATTTTTTTATCAATTGCGTGACTAGAAGATCATTTTGATCAGTTCGTGGTCCTTTCATCAATTGTTTGGTCGATGTCTGGCCTGTTCTGGTCTGTCCTGTTTCTGCCTATGATGTGTCTATTCCTGTTGGTCGTGTGGTTGCTCTTCTTTCTTGTTGCGTGTATGGCTCAGCTGGCCAACAGTAAACTGATGTAAATATACATCAAGTAATACCAAGGTGTCCCTTCCAAGTTCTTCCTGATTTCAACTATTCAGATAACTACTGTAATGCCAAACAAGAGAATTCTTTTATCTGGTTGCACAATATAGCAGTTTTCTTTGAGGAAAAGACATCTGAGAAGTATTTTGAGTGACAATCTCAAGAAAACATGGCTATGTGTCACGGGCTAAGCTTGTTCAGGGCATTATGCTTGCCTATGACCGCTTATCTCGTGTGTTTGGGATGGGTTTCCATCATGTAAATACTAATGTAGGGTTATTTTCTAGTATTTATTTCATTGTAAGCCAAATAAGGCAGTATGACTCCTCGGTCACTTTGATGTTTCCTAGTGCCAGAGTGAGAATGGCCTAGAAAGCTCTTTAGGGGAGGGTGAGTGTTCATCAGTCATTGTAAAACTCACTAGCAATTGTCAACGTGCTTAGCCTACTTGCCTCCCTCGCTAAGTACAACATGTCAACGGAGGATTTGTTAATGAATTACGTTTGCTTCAATATTTACTGCTTGGTTGCCACGGCTTTCATGAATTGATTATTATTTTCGCTGCTATCTGATTGAATGTTAATGAAAGTGCTTCGTGGATAAATGTTGGTAAACAATAGGCTGGCTAGTTAAGCAAGAGTGCTTTAGCTAGCGCCGCACGGCCCTTCACAACGGTGTGAAAAAGTCGGACCGTGACATTTGGTATTAGAGCCAAGTCGGTGACACTTGGTGAGAGCCCAAGGTTGAGTTGCTACGTGAATTCGATTGCCTTCGTTGTTGGGTTTGGAAAGTTTTGGTAAGTGACCATGGCACCAAACAATGCTGAGAGGATCAGCGTGCTGGAAGCACAGGTTGAGGAAACAACCAACACTATGGCCGCGGAGGTGGCCCAGATGAGAGAACTTGTTGATGAAGTGAGGGGATCACAAAAACATCAAGCAGGTTTGATAGGTGACATGTCAGAGGACTTTTGCCACACTGTGGAAACTTTGCAAGCCCGGATGGCAGATCTGGATGCAAAGGTAAATGTGATGGTTCTTGCTATGGGGAACTCCAACACTCCCGGGAGTTAGCAAAACCAATGTGCCAGAACCCAGGACATATGGGGGTGCCCGAGATGCCAAGGAATTAGAGAACTTCTTGTTTGATATGGAGCAGTACTTTCGCGTTGTGAGGATGGCCTCAGAACAGGCAAAGGTGGATACTGCAACCATGTACTTGGTTAGTGATGCCAAACAGTGGTGGCGTACCAAGTACAGAGAAATTGAAAATGGAAACTGTGTGATTGATAGTTGGGCAGACTTGAGGAGAGAGCTCAAGGCCCAATTCTTTCCTAAGAACGTTGAGTATAATGCAAGGAGAAAACTGAGAGATCTCAAGCATACAGGGTCAATCAGTGAATATGTGAAACAATTTTCTGCTTTAATGTTGGATATTCGGGATATGTCGGAGAAGGACAAGTTGTTCTATTTTCTAGAGGGGATGAAACCGTGGGCAAGAACTGAACTTCATAGGCAAAGGGTTCAAGACTTGTCAACTGCACAAGCGGCTGCAGAGCGCTTGACAGACTATGCTGGTGATGAGACCGCTTCGTCCAAACGGTTTGGCGGAGAGGGAAACAGTGGAAAGTCTTTCAAGAATGGCAAACCCAAGAGTGGGGGAGCCGACTCTAAATCATCAACCTCACAGGAAGTTTCGTCGTCTCAAGGGTTCAACACACCCAATGGAAAGGGGAAGAGTAAAATTGAGTGTTTCTTGTGTCGAGGTCCTCATAGAATTTTTGAGTGCCCTCACAAAGCATCACTTAATGCCTTACAGGCTTCCATTGTAGAACAGGCAGTGGAAGACGATGGGGAAGAGGATGATGCCCCGAGGGTGGGTTCAGTGCGGTTAGTGAACGCATTGGAAAAGCAAGCAAAAACACCGAAAGTTACACGAGCAAAAGGGTTAATGTTTGTGGACTTGAGGATAAATGGGAAGAGTACTCGCGCTATGGTGGATACGGGAGCTATTCATAATTTTGTTTCGCAGTTGAAAGCAGGGAGACTCAACTTATCCTTAGAGAAGGATACAGGACGCGTGAAAGCAGTTAACTCTGTAGCCCAGCCTACTCTGGGAGTAGCCAAGCAAGTGGTTATAAAGCTTAGCCAGTGGGAAGGTCATGCGAATTTTACAGCGGTGCCATTGGATGACTATCCAGTCATTCTAGGAATGGAGTTCCTAATAGGGACGAGGGCAGTGCTGATGCCTTCGGCTGGTTCCCTGTGTCTGATGGGAGATCACTCGTGCATGGTGCAAGTCGTTGCAACAAAAGGAGACAACGGGAAGTCCCTTTCAGCCATACAACTCAATGAAGGATTGGGTCAGGGTGAGCAGACACGTCTAGCCACGGTGGTGGTAGACAGAGAAGTAGGCCAAGAGCTGGAGCCTACGACCATCCAAGCGGTGTTGGATGAGTATAAGGAGGTGTTGCTGGATAAGCTGCCTCATAATTTGCCTTCACGACGGACTGTGGAGCAAGAGATCGAGTTGTTATCAGGAGTGAAACCACCTGCTAAAGGGCCATGTCGGATTGTGCCTCTTGAGATAGTAGAGTTGGGGAAGCAACTTGATGAAGTGGAAGCGGGATGTGTTCGCCCTTCCAAAACACCATTGGGAGCATTGGTGTCGTTTCAGAGGAAACATGAAGAGCATCTACGGAAGGTGTTCGACAGGCTGAAGGGAAACAGTCTGAATGTGAAGAAGGAGAATTTCTCTTTCGCTCGGCGGAGCAACAAATTCCTTGGTCAAGTCGTTGAACAAGGTCGTATCCGGAGGGGTATGGAGAAGGTAAGGATGATTCAAGAACGGAAGATCCCCACGACAGTGAAGGAGTTGCGTTCCTTTCTTGGCCTTACTAGATACTGCAGGAAGTTCGTTGAGGGGTATTTGGGGAGAATGACTCCAATAACAGGACTACTGGGGAGGTATTATTGGCTACACACGCGGGATGATGTGGTTGATTATACCAAAACTTGCCTCACTTGCCAACAAGACAAAGGGGAGCGGAAGAAGTATGGTACTTTCATGGCCGCACCAAAGTACTGTTCGGCAGAGGGGACGACACAATTGTTCCTTGTGACTGTTGTGAAACATTGGGGTTTTCCCCAAGTTATTCTTTGTGACCAAGATTTAATGTTCACTGACAACTTCTTGATAGAGTTTTTCAAGATATTCAGGTCACACCTTGACATCTCTTCGAGTTATCATCGACAGACAGACGAACAAATGAAGAGATTCAGAGAGCTGCTAGATGAGTACTTGTGCCATTTTGTCAACGACAACCAGAAGAATGGCGTGCAACTACTTGATGTGGCTCCATTCTGTGACAACGCCCAAAGGCGCTCAACAACCAACAAGAGCCCTTTTGTGCTTGTTACAAGCCAGCTGCCACTGTTACCTCACACAGTGGGCGAGCCGTACAGACGAAAGAGTCCCAGGGCGTACATATTCACCAGAAAATGGAGACTAAATGCAAAGTTTGCCCAAGCCTATCTGGAGAAAGCTTCTAAGCAGATGAAGAAGTGGGCAGATAAGGGGAGAAGACCGCAGTTTCATGTCAGATGCCTCAAGCCATTCAACGCCAACACCAACAACCTGAGCAGAAGTCAGTCAAACAGCGCAGAGTTGAAGACAGTGCAACCTGACAGACATGATGTTGAAGAGATCCTTGCAGACAGAAAGTTCCTATCTTGAAGGAAGAAGCGGCAGAAGTTCCTAGTGAAGTGGAAGTGCCTTGATGATAAAGAAATCAGCAGGATTTCCGTGGAAGATTTGAAGCCATTCGTGGACAAAGTTGAAGTGTACCTATCACCAAAAGTCTACGAGGACGTCGACCGCATAAGTGGGGGAGAATGTCACGGGCTAAGCTTGTTCAGGGCATTATGCTTGCCTATGACTGCTTATCTCGTGTGTTTGGGATGGATTTCCATCATGTAAATACTAATGTAGGGTTATTTTCTAGTATTTATTTCATTGTAAGCCAAATAAGGCAGTATGACTCCTCGGTCACTTTGATGTTTCCTAGTGCCAGAGTGAGAATGGCTTAGAAAGCTCTTTAGAGGAGGGTGAGTGTTCTTCAGTCATTGTAAAACTCACTAGCAATTGTCAACGTGCTTAGCCTACTTGCCTCCCTCACTAAGTACAACATGTCAACGGAGGATTTGTTAATAAATTACGTTTGCTTCAATATTTACTGCTTGGTTGCCACGGCTTTCATGAATTGATTATTATTTCCGCTGCTATCTGATTGAATGTTAATGAAAGTGCTTTGTGGATGAATGTTGGTAAACAATAGGCTGGCTAGTTAAGCAAGAGTGCTTTAGCTAGCGCCGCACGGCCCTTCACAACGGTGTGAAAAAGTCGGACCGTGACACTATGGGACAATATGGAATCCTCAAGTTGGTGCCAATTTCATGTTCTATAAGGTTGTTAAAGGAGCATGGAGGTAATAAGAGTGCAATATTCACCAGATAAGAACGTAACCTGGGTTCACCAGTAGTATGAAAATATTTTTAACTTGCATCAAGATTACAGGATTAATAGCAAGTAGTATGGTGCTCTATGGGGTACACTGGAGGAGTTAAACGTCGACCATCTTGCTAAGAGTGATATTTGAACAGTAGAAGCAGCAGCTAGATTCTATGTGGAACCAATTCTTAGGTGGGCTCAATCTTGAGCATCAAGGCATTCATAGGCGGATTCTTAGGGGTGAACAGGTGATACATTGCCCTCCTTTAGCAGCACCTGAGCTAAAGTGTAGTGGGCAACATTGCCTTCTAGTAGTTCCACATAACCAAAGAAAGTTCTGCTGTGGTATCAACTTCTTTCTCAGGTGGATCTACAAGATGAACAGGTGGTTGTAGAGGCAAAAGCCATGGTGATGGTACATGTGCAAGCATTGAAGATGTAAGGAAGTGCATTTACTGAGGCAAGACAAGCCTACGATTGATAAATGTTGGAACAAGCATGGGCAGACCAAGCATATGGTAGATGATCATGACAGGTGTTTTAGCTGACCCTCTTGAAAAGGCAGTGTTTCTTCTTTTGGTTTCATGAAGATGGTAGTCAGGAAAGTTCCATTACTCTATTTTGGGGGGGTTTTGTCATACAGAGGATAGGAAGGCAAGGGCTGCGAATATGTGGGTAAATGAATCAAACAAGGTATATTGGGAGGGGGAAAAGGATCTAAGACTCGGGCTGAGAACTGGCTTAGGAGTGTTTTTGTGCTTGGTCAACATTTCAAGAAAAGCCTTAAAGTTTGTTTTGGATTTGCCCTTTTTTGTTTTGAAATATTAAAAAGTTATGTCATACTTCATGGTCCATCTAGGCAATGTGGGGTCAAAATTTTTCATATTTATTTATTGAATAATAATCATAATAATAATAGTTGTAAGATTGGTGCTAAGAACTGTGCTACTGTGCTTAGGAGTGTTTTTGTGCTTGGTAAACATTTCAAGAGAAGACTTACAAAAGTTCGCTTTGAATTCGCCCCTTTTGTCTAAAAAAGTAGTAGTAGTAGTAGGAATAGGAGTAAGATTGGTGCTGAAAAGGATTCATATAATCAACCCCACCTAGTAGTAGCAGTAGTAGTTGTAGTAGTAGTAGTAGTAGTAGTACTAATAGTACAACAATAAAGCAAATTAAGACAAATGTAAAACAAAGTGAAGGTTTGTTCAAGGTAACCTAAATCCAATAGAAGAGGATTATCTCCTGAATCCCCTCTCGGTACTAAATTTGGTTTCATATGGTCATTGTAGTAGTAGTAACAGCAGCAGCAACAAAATTATAAAAAAATAAAAAAAGAGAGATTACTTTGTACTACAAATTAAGAGAAATGTGAAACAAAGTGAAGGTTTGTTTGTGGTAACCTAAATCCAATAGAAGAGGATCATCTCCTGAATCCCTTTTGATACTAAATTTGGTTTCATATGGTCTTTAAAATATGTTTTCATGCCCCCACGATTCAAAAATGGAAGTCCAAACCTTAGTCAAGGAAAAGGCATAACCTTTACAAACACTATAGGAGCAACTTGTACAAAATGCTCAATAATTTCCTCCAACAAAAGCTAATTGAGCCAGAAGTTTCTCCCTCAGAAACTAGACTCATGGGCTTCAAAATCACAGGAGGTAGGTCATGTGGTTCAAACAGATGAGCTCAAACTATAGGCATAAAGTTGGGTCTCCAAACTGTCCCAAAAAGGTGTAGTCCTGAAGGAAATCGATTGTAACTTTAGTTCTGAAACTCTAAATATGCATGTGCCAAACTACTAAAATTAGGAAATGGTGTAAGGTCAAATTCTGATTAAACTAGGGGTTTTCATGCACTATTCCAATTTGCACCTTTTGGCTCAGCAGAAATAATTTCCTACACAAAATAGACCAAAGTGCACAGCTAGATCCATCAAAACTAACTTAAACCCAAATGCAATACCATTAAATGACACAATCAAAAATACCACTTTTACAAGACAAGCTTGTATTTTTTGTGGACATCTTATAAAATTTTACTCATGTTGCTTCCTTTCACAACTCCATGATGACAAATTCCATACCCATGAGATGGCATGTTAAGGATACCCCAAACTACTTGTTTTTTTTTTTCAAGGTTGAAGAGCACTCTTCCTTGAAATTGAGGAAAGGAGGCAATTTGTTTCACTTTACCATGTTCTAGTGCTTTAAAGAATTTACTTCCGATTCACATGATCATTATGTCAAGGGATACAAAAAAAAATCCTCTTAGGCAGTGAATTGTTGACTTTTTTCTCCAAAACAGCAAGAAATTGCAAGTTTATTTCATTAATAATAAAAATTAAAAAAATCCTGTGATCACACAAGTGCATGCATTAAAATATCTTGTTAGGTACTCTTATCATGAAATTGTGTAACCAAAAGTCTTGAGCTTAGAAGAAGCGGAGTAGGAGAGCAATAAACAAAGAAAGAAAGACAAGAAAATTATCCCTTCAAATGTAGAGATTCAAGTTCTCTTTTCCCTTTAATATATTCTCTCTCCTCTTAATTTTATTCTCTTTTTTTGATGGCTAATGACGAACTGTGCATGATGGAAATAGTAAGATATGTCAGATTAAAAATTCAACAGAGTAGGATTAGTCTCTGGGATGTTAAAGAGAATTTGGGAGAAATTAGTGACAAAGTGACAACGTGAGATCCCTCAGCACAAAAACACAATGATAGAGAATATAGAAGGTGACACTGGATGAATCCTCAGCCCACACAAATTTAATGATCAAATGAAAATTCTGATTGAATTGGAATCAACAAGTGAATGAAGTGAGCTCTGCACTGCCTTAGCTTTAGGCATTAATAAACACAATAATAAAATTACTTTCACTTTATTAATAATTTATTATTTTAAATATAATATAAAATAGTAGAGTGTCATGGTACTAGGTTATAGGGGCATTGTTATCCAACTTGCCAAAGCAACATGAGCGGTTTGGACCAAAAAAAATGGATTCCCACGGAAATCAGATTCCCATGAAACTTACCTATGGAGGAGTCAGAGAATGAGATGCCCATGTTTTGTGGGAATCTTTCATTTCCAAGAATGTCAAGATGCCTGCCACATAGGATTCACATATCCAACAAACATGAGAATGTGATGTCATTCCCAAGGATGTTGAAAGATGTCGCAAACCAAATACCCCCAACGGTTTTCTAGAATGCAGCAAATGAAATCTAAAAGAATGCAGCAAGAACTAGTAGCGAACCCAAGAAAGGAACTTGCTCTAATAACACTTCGACGCAGCTTGTATGGTGGAAATAGCTAGTCCATCAGATTAGAAATCTGACATAGTAGGATTAGTCCCAAGGATATTTAAGGGAAAGAGAGAGAATTTAGTGGAAAAGTGAGATCCTCTCACATAGAAACATGGCAGAAGAGGAGGTGGAAAGCGCCCTGAGTGAATCCTCGGTCCATTAGAATAAATTTGATTACAAGTCAACAAATTACTGCTCCTAGTACAGTATATGTTTATTACCTACTTAACTTAGTTGAACACTACAAGTTGTTAATTAAGGGAAATTAGAATATTTTATATGCACATACATGGACGCATGAAATGCATGTCCAAGCTGAAGAATACCTGATTTGAACCATGGGAAAGAACCTTCTCAAAAACTCCAAACGGTAGGGCAACTGAAGTAGGAATCCCAACCCAAGATGGTACTTTTCCCTTCAGATATGATATATTACGTGATTTAGCTCCAACCTAGGAAAAGCACAAACAACCTGTAAACATGAACTCAATGTGGATACAACTTGAAAGTTGTATAGTGTTCCTTTCTTAAAAATAAAAATAAAAAAATAAAAAGCAAAGGAGATTTTGCAATGCTAACCAGTTCATTTGTAAACTCTTCAGATGATATAGCATATCTACCACCAAACTGCTTTTTGACTAAAGTTAAAGGTGGGAGAGAACTATCTTTATTCACGTTGGTTGAATTTGCAATTGTTAGCTCACCATCCTCTACCTCGCTGAGATTAAACACAAAGGAAGAGAAAGTTTAACTTCCATTTCTTGGTATACAACTTGGAGAAATGAATTCTCTGAAGTACAAATATTAGGAAACAACGGAATTTATAAATGAACAAAAATTGAATCATCATTTTGTTATTAACACATAAATGATGTCATATAAACATTTCCAACATTAAATTTAAAATGTGGATAATGCTACCTATAAACTATATCTGCAGATGTAGGTTTTATGTGCAACAACTTCCCCTCATTTGCTTGAAGGTCAGCCAGAACATTAGAATCAAAGCATGTAGCAAAGCAAACCTGCCAATATGGAAATAACATGGTCAACTATCACGTGCTAGTCACTGAGTTAAGGAAAAAGGCAATATGAAAGACACTTACCTTGCCATTTCTTGCTCGCACAGAAACATGAGACAATACATCTGGCATGTCAGGCGTCAGAACAGCAACTGTACCGTCTGGAATTTCTTCCTCTCCTTTTACACATTTTGCAACCAAAACTGTAGGCCTTTTGTAAGATTCATTTTGAACGGCAAGCAACTCATCTACAACAACAACGTATCCAGTAGCTTCAACTGGGCTGATAACCTGCCAACTGTTTCAGACCAGAAAATTTTGAATTAGGAGGTTAACCAATTCCATAGCATGCAGTGAAAATGGCACTATGAACTTCATTTTTAAGAAACTAGTCATCAGAATCAAACCTTTTTGGGGAATAAATTTGCATCAGAAGTAATTCAAAAAAATACAGTTGAATTAATGTTTCTAACTTCTTGGAGGTTTCAAGAGGATTAAGTTTGTGTAGCTAATGACATTTAAACCAACCTTCCCAGATTAGCAGTCTGGCGAAGAACAGGATCAAGTCGATTAAGAAGAGAGGACAAAGATGCAGCTGATCCAGCACGAATAATTTCTTCAGTGAATATGTTCACCTGCTCAGGTGGTTATAAGGACAAATTTAAGGCATTAGCTATCTGCAACACTTTTTTGTGGGGAAGAGTGGAATCATGAATGTTAATACAATTCAGAACATACAGCCCATTGATCCACTCCAAGCTGCAACCCAAGGTGCTCTGCAGATGGTTGCAAAATTTGGTGGTACCACTCTGCCTTGCTTGCTAGTGCAAGACGGGTCCTGTCAAGAACTGACTTTGCATACAATGCCCAATGATCATCTCTACTTTTTGACATGCCTAACGTGTGATTCCATCCCTTGATAATAAACAAAAAATATTAAGTATGCCAGGTGAGCTGCATTTCTTGGACAAGGTAATCATAATTTCAATAAAAATGCATAGCATGACAGGAAAACAACTTCGAGTACACCTCAATTTTTTAGTTTCTATTTGGCATTTATTCTTCTCGTATGTCACCCACCACAGAAAATTTTTCAAATCAGGTCTTTCCAATTCAGTATATTTTCTAAAAGTAAAAGGACTGATTCTTATCTTACCTTTAAGCAATAGATGAAATCCTCATTATCATCTGATGAAAGTGCAAGATTTTCAAGAACCAGCGCGATGAAGTGCATAATTTTCTGCATAATGCGTAGGCAGGCTGATCAATAACATGTTTCAAAGTGCTTATAAGTTATAATAATAACTCAAGACAATTGAAAAACTTAGACACTTGTTAAAATAAGGGCTAGAAAATTGAAATATTTTTATAGCAAACAAAAAAAAAAAAAAATGAATACATGCTGCCAACACGATATACCTCTGGCCCAGCATTATTCAGCTCCTCATATCCCCTTTCAATGGCTGTCCTAACAGTAGAATCAAGAGCAAGGTCTAAAAATAAAAGATCCTTCAACCGATCATTATTTTTGAAAAGCAATGGTTGAAGCTCTTCACGAGCCTCTAGCAAACCCTGCATGCAATAACCCCAATTTAAAAAGTCAACCTAGAGAGGCAGGGTTGAAATATTAAGGAAACAATAAAAAAAAATTGTGGAAACCAAAATTCTGACACCTCAAGAAGGGCTTCTACATTTTTATCTTCAACATGTTCTAGAACAAACTGTAGAAGTTCCTGATTAAAGGTTTAGTCAAGCATATACACAGTTAGTTTTCATTATGTGATATTATAGATGGCACCATGGAAAGAATTGTCGAGATATTACAGGAAATCCAGATGGAAGGCCTGATATAGGATTTATCTGCACTCCAACCATGAAACCTTGGCCCTGAAGAGAAATAAAATTTCAGCTCACACTAAGAACAAGACAACAATCTAAAGAGAACAATGGATAACGGATATTACCTCAGCTCGATAACCCATGCAATTTGAAATAGCAGATTCAAGATCTGCACCTGAATGGACTGCCTGCATATTAATTAAAATGGAGTGGAGTTATATGTGATACCATAATTCACAGGGAAAACAATGAGCCCCATGCCCATAAAAAATACAAGGGGGGTATATCATGATTAAGCACTATCACTAAATACTTCAAATATGATTGTGACTGAATGCAAAATATATATATATGAAACTATATTAAAATTACATCAGAGTTTATGGACTGTAACAGTGTGTCAAGTAGTCAATGATGATTTTTATAAATCACAGGAAATTTACAATATTACAAGTTAGAAATTTAAAGTCAGAGATGTTCTATTCAGGTGATCTAAGGAAACTGTGCAACAAATAATAAGTGCCTTGGAATAAAAAAAGGATCTCTTCCTGTTAAATATCTTGTCTTCCCTTGGTAAAAAAAAGAGTTCAGGAAAATGGGCTGTGATATTCTAGAGAAGAAAATAACAGCTAAAATATACTCATTGTCTCATAAATTTCCTTCTTATAATTGATCAAGTCTAATCTTACAAAATATTCAAGCTTATTGGGCTGCAGTCTTCTTTCTCCCTAGTGCTGTAATGCAGGAATTAGAAAGAATTTTAAAATTATTTTCTTTGGAAAGCTAATGATTGGAACTCAATGGGAAGTAAGGTCAAATGGAAAGATATATGTTGTCTGGAGGAGGAAGGTGGAGTTGGCATAAAATCCTTATCTGATTGGAGGCATATAGCAGCAATAAAGCTCCTCTGGTACATTTTTTCAGGGAAAGGTTTCCTGTGGACTGTTTTGATTTACACCTACAAGTTAAAGAAGCAGAGCATCTGGGCTGTAAAGTCAAATTTGAATAGCACAAGTACCTGGGAAAAAAAATTGAAGATTAGATAGTCATCATACAGATGATTCAAAATAAAGCTTGATACTGGGAAGAAAACTTTCTTCTTTGACAAATGGATGCCTTTGTCTCGTATCATTGCTAAATTCAATGATCATATGAGTTGAGCATGCAAAGGGATGCAAAAGTTGCTGATTTTTACAAAAATGGGAGTTGGGATTTGCCAAGTAGATTATCACAAAATGCTGAGCAAATAAAAAATAACCTGTCAGGCGTCTTTCTGAAACTGATGATAAATATATGTGGGTTCACACTTCACACATCCTCAAGAGACTTCTCATTCAACTAATCTTGGAATCTAATAAAGAAAAAGCATCCTCCAAATTCTTGGAGTTTAGTGATATAGTTTAAGAGGAATATTCCAAGACACTCTTTTATTGCCTGGCTGGCAATTTTGAAGAGTCTTCATACTCTGGATAGATTGCATAAATGGGGTATAATTAACTATTCAATGTGCAGAATTTGTGGAAACTTCATAGAAGACAAAGAATATGTTTTTTTCAGCTGTGAAGCTTCATATTAAGTATATACTGAAACTTATGCCAGATTTAGCATCAGGAGAAGTAATGAATCATGTAATGAAGAGTTGAGATGGATCTCTTCAATGGGAAAGGAGAGAAAAATGATTGCTTGAAGCTGTCATTGTCTGCTATTATCTACCAAATTTGGAGAGCAAGAAATGCTTTTCTTTACGATCAGATTGCATTTGATTTGGAGGCTTATGGGGTCAAAAATCCAAAATAAGTTATTTTTAACATCAAATTTGGCAGATAGAGTCTGCACTGCTTTTGATCTGGAGGCTATTGTAAGTAAAGTCTAGCAGGAAGTTTTATCAAATATGAAAGACTAAGATAGTTTTTCTTATTTTAGTAGTTTGCACCAATTTCTCAGTTTGTTGTTTTGTTACAGTCTGTTTAGCCGACGGGCTGTTATGGTTTTGGTTGCTAGAACAGTTTTTTATTGGTTTCCCTTAATTAATATAATCATCTTACCATTTGCAAAAAAAAAGTTAGAACTTCATAATTTCAAGTATGGTTTAACTTATAACCAGGATACAGCTATCATATCATTAGAGGCTACCCAAAGAAAAATATGATGCTTCAAAAGTTCAACCAGGAAGGTTTATGGAACTAACCTTCAAAGTTCTCATGTAATTTCCAAGATCTCGCAAAAGGCCATCCTTCTGCTCTCTCCTAAAATTTGGTTCAGAATGTATAGCACGATCATAACTGAGAAGGCGTTCTTTTGTTATTCCATTTGCTTTCAGGGTTTTCCAGTAAATACTGATGTCAAAGTCACTCTTAATATAATCAATTAATGCCTACAATAATATTGGTTATGAGAGAAGTTATAATTTAAAAAAAAAAAAATGAGAAAAAGAAAAGGGAAGTTCACCTAAATTGACACCAGCAATACCTGACAGATTACAATATCATCAGGACTGGTGTTATTGTGTAGCTTCTGATGCCATTCCTCCATCATTCCACCCTTGCAATCATTATTTCTCTACAAGCAACCAAAAATAATATATGTATTTTTCTGGTTAACTGCAACAACTGTTTTACATGCAAAGGGAGAGACGAAGCATGCAAAATGGCAAGTAAAAATGAAATTAGAAAAGGTGGTCGAGTACTTGTATAACCAGGATTTCATCCCGAATCCGTTGTCCCACATCCCCTTCACCTCCACGACCAACAGTAGACATTATCATCCTCAAAAGTTCTCGATAATGTGGATCACTTATGTAAATATTCTGGAGCAAGTCCGTAAGCCTATCCTGAGCTTTACTTATCTCACTGCACCAAACCCATGGGAGGAAAAGAATAATGATCGCAATCAGAATATACATATTCATGGTTATAATGCTGTGGGCACGTGAGGATCTAGGTGAAAAAGTTTATAGGTGGAAGTCATTGAAGCCCAAACGAGACAATAACCATCCTGATGCCTAGTCTATTTGTCTCATGAGAGTTATACCGTGGTTTCACATTGTAGTTTTTATTCCATATGAGCTGCCTTGTAGCCATAAACCTCATCCACACCAGAATCCCAGCAAAACCCAATAATCCAGAATCTTTGGCTTGCTCTAGCAAGTCTGCTGCAATATTAAAGCTGAGAAAAAGAAATGTCATCACTTAAAGAACAGCGACCAAAATCAAAAAGATCCAGAGAAACCTAGATGTTAAACAAGCAATTAAGCAAAATATATCTTGAAATGCAAAGCAACCTTACATATTAAAGCATAAGTTTTTTTCACAGTAAATTTAAACTATGTAGCTAGGAAATAGAAATCTATCCATAATGGTTTGGTTAAAAGGGAATTATAGTTGCCCAATCCCTCCCTTAGCATGGAAGAATGAGTAAGTTCATGGAAACAATAATAGTGAAAAGTTAGATGAAAGGAAAATTGGACAACAAAGAAGAGAGTCAATCGATTAGAGGGCTTTCTTTTTCACTCCATAAAACTTAACACATAATAGCATGCCACTAGCCTTATTGTTCTACGCATACCATCAATGTCTCCTATGTTGATCTTGCTTTAAGCCCCATTGAATTGTGACAGGACAGCAAACAATCTAAATGACAAGATTAAGCAGAAGCTTATTCAACTGGTTTTTAAAAAATTACATGCAAATGAAAAACAAACACTAGATAAGCATGTAGTTGGGAACTGTCACCATCCAGAAACGTTAATTAAAGCCCCAGCATCATTTCTTCAGACCACTCATTTCACTAAAAGTAACAACAATATTAAGTTTACAGATCCACAAGACAAACCAAAAATTTACCAGCAAAATGTGAATTACAAGTAAATCAAATAAATGGAAGAGAAAGTTTCATTAGGTTAACTAAGCTCCCCAGTGAAATATGTGAGATAGTATTTACCGATGCATAAAGGACTTCTGTGCTTCACTTTCCATCTGAGCTATTCTGTCCAACAGAGCCTTAGCAGTCCCTTTGCCATCACCAGCATCCTTTCAAGGGAAAAAGGTCCAATCAATAAATCCGGAATGTCATGTTAAATGAAGTACAATAATAACCAAAAAAATATAGACCGGAACCAGATGCCCATGTAGGAAATAAAAGGAAGCAACCTTTGGGACCCGCTTGGATCCTCCAGCAAATTCAATATAAAAGTCTGAGCCCTTGTTCTTTATCCATTTTTCACCAGAAACAAGGACAAATGGCATCCCAACAAAATCATCCTCTTCAATCTCTATTTCTAAGGATTGGACCTGCAATTTGAGTTGAGAACGAGAAGATTTTTTATTCAAAGTGATCTTATGTTAATTCTCATATAAACCTAACAAGGAAGTCACATAGGACCAAATCAAATTTCTCTCAGCACACCCGGTATGGAGGATTAACAGAAGATGTACTAGCAAATTGTGTGTCAACTGCTCCATCTAGAGAAACTGAACCCACAGGCAGTTTGCTTGCAGGTGGTGCCTGCAAGGTATGCATACATCACACAACTGATGAACAGAAACGTAGTAAAAAAAGACATTAAAAATCAACAATATTATCCATTCAAACGACCTCTCTCCTACACAATGTAAAGATGCTCAAATCTCACCAGCCACTCTCCAGCTTTTTTTGATAATGCCCAGTGAAGGGTAACTGCCTCTTTAAGATCAGTTGCCAGATGAACTTTTGTCTTACCAGCAGGCTTGGATACAAGTACCTTGAAAATGGGAATATGGACAAAAAATTAAAATAATCTGAGCAACATGGATTTCTTGCCAGAGGAATGGGAAACATCAATACCATGTCTCACCAGAAGTTCTTTATCAGAAAGCTTGAAGATTTTCTTGTTCAAAATAGGACCACCCTCTTGTTCTTCCCTTTCCTTGGCAAAATGCTCCACTTCTGACAAGGCTTTTGGTTTAATTGAAATATTTTTCCCAATGGGTTCAGCAGCATACTTACTGATAAGCTGCATGAAGTCCCTCTTCTTGCGCTGAATCCTTTGAACAGTAAAGTATGTTTTACTTTGCAATTGCTTTGTAACTTTGGTTTTTATCTCCCCTTTGGTAATCTTCTTCCGAATTTCATCAAGAGAAGTGCCCTTATCCAATTCAATTTGCAACTCTTTTCTGGCCTCCTCAAATTCCCTCTGTTTATGAGACATCACTTTCAAGTTAAAATTTACTATTAGCAGTGACATATAAACAACAGGTGGCTAATGCCCATTAATTCCACAACAGTACTAAGGATTAAGAAAAAGACAGCCTTCAAGAACCAAAAGCCTATGAGATTGGAGATATACAAGTTGTTGTTCAGGAGAATAGTTGGGTTTCCCTGCTTTCTCCCATCGTATATAAGCTTGTATTTGAACCAGATCATCAGACACCCTGCTCTTGCTTTCAGAAAGAAGCGGTTCTTTTATTTCACTTTTCTCATTTTTGTTTGCTAGCCTTGCTCGAAGATCCTGTATGGAAGTACCTCTAGCAACTTCCTCCAAGAGCTCAGTTCGAGCTGCTTCATATTCCTTCTGCAACAAGTAAATTATACTATAGTGAAAAAGAAGTAATTAGCTTAAGTGACAAGTCTACCGAAGACAAAACTGTCATTTCAAATGACAGCAATATTTGGAATAATATTTACTTGGAATTAATGCTAGGAATCAGAACCATTAATGCTCCGAAGGTCTACACAGAGTGGAAAATTTTTAGCATGCATCCAAATAGCAGAAGACTCAAATAAAATGAATCCTAGATTAATCCTGTGATGCCTCTTCCAATCAGGCTAAGCTGAGTTGCAATTTGTGCAGACTGCCTATTGGCCCATTGTTGTGCATGCACCATGATTTAAATTATAATCGAAATTATTTTTTCCAATAAAATATTAAAATTTATTCCAAGGAGAAAAAAAAAATTGGTTTCATGTTTTAGATTTTATTATGTATTCATATTTTTTTTCTGGTCTAAATTTCTCAAATCAAAGAAAATAACAAGAAATATAAATTGTCAAAATTAAATAATTAAAACTCCTAATCAGACAAGGGTTCAAGAGATCTATTATTTGCAGCCATAAGTTCACATCATCATTCATCCATCAAGATTCAGTAGCTGAAAAAGTGGTGTTGAACCACAGCTAGGAACAGGGTAATGACTGGCCTTTGACAAGAAAATTCCCCCAACCCCCCATATGAACAGACTGTAAAAAAGGGTCAAGCCTCAACAGAATGAGACAGAGAACAACAATGAAATATTGAAATAAAAGAAGGGGTAGGAATGTCCCCCATAAGGTACAAAAATCACCAAGGAGAAAATTACACAACCTTCTCCTGACCAAAGACAGTTCTCAAGAAAGAGATACAGGTACCCACGTACAAGGGAAAGGTCTCCAAGATATAGAAGAGACTTCCTAGTACAACAAGGGTCCTCAGAAATGCATCTACAAAAGAACCGAGTGCACAGAGAAAAGGTCTTGCTTTGTTGTTGTTGATCAACCGTTTGGCCCCAAAACCAAAAGCATACACTTATTGAGAATGGGCCAACAACTTATATTCGGTCAACATCCAACCCTTTCCCCTTCATGTGTAGTCTTTTTCTACATGGAGGTGAAGATAAACAAACAACGACACGAATAACAAAAGATATATGAGGGAACAGGTTTTCAACTGGATATCTGTAGAAAACCAAAGCTCCAATGGCATGCTAACCACAATAAGGAATGATATAAAGAAAAAAGTATCTATTCCTATTTGACTATTACAATATGCAAAATCCTTGAAATTTTACAAACACAAGATCCTTCTTTTTGGTTTTAGTCTTATTTCTTTCCACTCTTTTCTTCATCTAGTGATCCCTTCATCCCTAACAAAGTAGTCACCGCTCACCACATAATCATCCTTTCCCAAAGTTGAATTTCGATGGGTCTAGATTGTATTCTTTGTCTAGCACTGCAACAGGGATTACTGTTAAGAGGACTTTCCTGGTAACCTTATTAGACACTTTCATATTGCAGAATGTAAGGCTTTGCAAGATGGGTTAACTGTAGCTACAGAAAAAGGAATTTCAGGTGTTCATATTGAAGAGAATTCTAAACTGATTGTGGACTGCCTGATTAATGAGTCAAGGCTGCTGAACGTTGTGGACTCCATTGTAGGACATTAGGAAAATACTTATCTCATTTTAGAGCAGTTGAAGTTTCTCATATTTATAGAGGAATACAGGACAGCATATTATTTAGGTAATTAGGGCCATTCCAGTTTTGGGTACCATTTCTGGAATATTGTTTTCCCTCAACCCCTTCATAGTTTTATTTCTGATCATGTATCAATGATGTCTATTCCAAGATGTATTTGACTAATGGATTTTATTTTTAAAAAAAATAAAAAAATAAAAATATATATATGAATAACACCAATAAGTTAATTGCATACGCATTCAAAGTGCCTCTAGTGGCATAAGAAGTATGTTCCGAAGTACCCTTTTTCTTTTCTTTTCTTTTCTTTTCTTTTTTTTAACACTTGCTAGATTTTTACATATATTTTCCAGAAGACAGACAACATGAAAGCAAACGCATTAACATACCATTTGAATTCAAATAATTAGTTATACGTTTTACAACTAAACACTACACCAAAGAGGCCTAGGGCCCTAGAGCATGGATTTGCACAAAAATGGGGTAAAGGACAAGAAAGTTGTTAAAATAGTATACCCGGTTACATTAGGCTTCAGATGATCCACATTGTTTAACTATATTGTAACTAATTTATAAAGCACCAATCACTTGCCTTCTCTTGTTCTGGAGTATACATCTGCTTGCCTTTTCTTTCCCACCTTAAATATGCTTGGATTTGTACAAGATCTTCGGGAACTTCAGCACTCAAAGCCTGCTTCTCTTTCTTTGGCAACTTAACATGGAAGTTCTCACCCTTATTTTTAAACCTACCAACAATTTTTTTAAAAAAGAATATAGTGATTTTCAGAAGACAATGTGTAAACAATTACAAACTTAATAAAAATGAAAAACTAATGGAAGCATACCATTTATTCTGTGCTTCATCAAGTATGAGAAACTCTATAGCTTGCATTGCAGGATCATCAATCTCTATTTTCAAGAAGGAATTGCTGCCAGCCTAAAAAACAACTGAAATATCAATAGAATTCTGCCATTCAAATGACAAACACCCACGAATGACATTTATTGCCTTCAGAACTTACCTTGACAAAGGGAGTTCTAAGAGCTTTGTTCTTGTATACAATGGTTCCATCTGGGCGTCGAGAAGGGATCACCCAGTTCCTAAAAATAAAACAGCACAATGGAAGAAGTTACCAGAAATCAAAGAAGTGAAAGCCAGAGAACCAATTGAAATTATTTATACAAAAGGCAAACATACTCTTTTTTATCATGTATCCCACCCCAGTGCAGAAGCAAACGGCCACTACTATTAGTGACCTGAATATCTACTTGTGAAATAGAGCCTGGAGTCGAAGGACTAACATCAACCTACGGATGAAGCTTATGTCAATATGTATCTTTTCGATGTTAGATTCAGCCTTAGAACAAACTAAGAGTCTATGAGTACCTCAACTCAACTGAATAAAGCCTAATTCCAAATATCTTGTTTGGCTCAAAGTCTAACATCTAAGATAGACTTACCCGCAATTCTCTATTTTCATCAAGGTTGAATTTCCCTGCAAGCTGCCAAAACAAGAAATATTCAAAACAAACACATATAAACCGATTACTCACATACACACCACTTTGACGAGCTTTCCAAAAATCAACTCATATGAACATGATTCCAAGCGCAAAGTTGTACCAAATCAAGCATTATCCAGCTAATGCTCAATACAGATCTTATGAGAAAGGCCTTATATACAGATGTCTAGAAACGCTAAAAGCAAGCTTATCAAAGGACCAAGTGAAACTCTTTTTCAAAGACAAGGAGAGAATAAAATTAAAAATTGGAAATAGGCAATACTATTTAAACTTTCCATACAATCTTGATGAAGAAGAGAATTTGCATTCACTATCATTTGCTGAAAAACAAAACTAAATAGACACACAGTATAGATATTTAATTTCAAAAAGGGTCATTAATATCACTTTCCAAGGAACTATGCATCATCTAAAAAAGGTGAATATAGTTGGAATATTGGATCCAAAATAGCATTCTGCAACAGAATACAGGTATTTGAAAGATATCATGATGATGATGACGACAATAGTGACGATAAAAATGAAAACATTGAAAACCATTAGTGAACTTTAGAATGGATATTAATGAATGAAATTACTCAAAAATCCATAGAATGGGGAAAATTGAGATGAAGAGACTCCATTGATGACAAGTTGTCCTTAAGTAGAGACTTCACTGTGAGATAGAGATATTAGTAGTGAGCAGCTTTACAAGTAACAAATATGCCTTTGGGGAATTTAACTGAGAAAATAGTAGTTGTTCTCTGTAAAATCTTTGAAAATGCATTCATTGAATTCAAGACAAGAAAGTGAAAGTAGCAAAATTTCCCGTGCATGGAAAGGGGCAAAAAAAAAAAAGTAATTTGCCAACATCACTTCTGTGATTTTTCTGCGCTTGAGAAAACCAACAATCCCCGGAAGTTGAATTCCCCAAGCTTGGATTTCTAGTTCTATGGTTTTGTGACATTCCATTAGAGTTGGAATCGGGTATAAATTCCGCAGAGTAAAAGTCTAATGACATAAAGAACTAGATTTTAATGTCAAAATCGAAATTCCAAACAAAGTCCAACTCCACACGATTAAACTCGGTACTAGTCGTAGCAACCAGAACAAAAGGTGGGGAAAAGAAAATCGTGGCTACAGTACAATTGCACCCTGAATTTCTGTCTCGTCACTCAATAGAAAAACCATAGGCATACCCATATGGAGTAATTATATAGACCATAAACTCAGAAGGCAATGTTTTCCTTTTTAAAGAATAAAAATACCTGTGGTGCCGGATCCATGGCTAATACGGCCTGAGGACTGACAAAATTCGGGCGACTTGTTCCCGTCGGTAATTTTGCTTTCGGCGCATTTAAATTGTTTCCCCAAAATTTGGTGGATATGGGTAACTTCCGAGTTTGCTTCGCTGTTTGAGCTTGAATCGAACCGCTCGCAGTGATTCCAGAAGAATTGAATAGAACTTGATGCTCTGGAGCAGTAGGCCGACGCAAACTCTGATGGTGAAGTAAATTATGGCCGATGGAGTTGCTCATGTTCTCCGATCAGTCACTCCTGCAATCCGAACAAAAAAAAAAATTCAAGAATCATGTCAAATAACCAAAATACAAAGCCACAGCAAATTTTATAGACTTCGTGTCGGCATTGAAGATTCTAAAGAGTGCGAACAGTGAAACTGGACCAGACATATAAGCCATCATCACAAAGCCAAACTGTCCGTCTAGTAGCCAAGAAAACTAAACGCTAGATTTCATTAATTTCAAGCTCGTTTGGAATGAACACAAAACTGAAATCTAAAAATTTGCGGAGAGGCCCCAACGTTTCGGAGAACAAAGACATGTAAAAAACTTAGTTCGAATCTAAGCTGCAGTACAGCCAAAGCAAGCTAAATCCTCAGCACCAAGCAAATCCTCATTGAATTGAACTGATCACACAACTAAAGAACACCAATCGAACTCGCGGAGATACCTCGATTCAACTTTCAGGAAACGCAGAATGCACGAATGAAGAAGATGGCTCGCGGGGCCGAACTTTTTGTATCGAGGAAATGAGCGGTCCGTCGCCTTATAACCGATCCAATGGCTCGTTCGCTGGTAAAATCACATAACGAGACGGCAAGCATGGGTAAACCGGCCACGCTGGCAAAAACGTCGGTAACACGGGACTGTCACGTGCCTAGGTTAAAGAACGATGGAGGGTAAGCGAGAAGGCGTTGGGTCCGTGATATTTAAAATAATGGTCACTATATGCCCTTGTTTCTGTAGGAATTTTCGCAACTGCCCTTCTTATGTTTTGATATTTTGGAGGATATTTTTAGTGCCATATTTTGTGGTGTTTGGCTGGCAACACTTACTCACATGTGAAAATGGAAAATTCCATTTTGGGATTAGAAGATAGAATTTGAACCTGGTCGAAACTCGAAAATTTGAGCAAAAGAAAAGAGGCGGAAGAAGAATTAATTAATAAAAACTTTTAAAGTTATATGAAATTGTACCAGATAACCTTTCAATTCCACTAAATAATATCTCTCTTCAATGAGCTTCTTTGGACTTTCTCACACAATAGTGTTTGAATAAAAAGAAATATTGAAAAGATTTCAAGAGAACACTTTTAGACTGAATAAACTTTTATTAATCTGTCTATCACTTCTTCCTCAAACTGTTATTATGAAAATTTAATTACCACATTAATTTTTTTTTGCTTATTTTGCTAAGATAAAGCAAGAAAGGAGAAATAATAGAGAAATACATTTTTGTTATTATTTGATAAAATAAATTTTCTTAAAAAATAATGAATTTAGATGATAATAACTCTTTTTACTCCTAAAAATAATGTTGTCTGAAAATTGGAGAAATTTGGTGGTAGGAAGAAATTTATCTATTAATTAAAATTACTAAACAGCACTTGCTTTTTTAATTTTTAAGAAGTATTTAATAAGATAACTATAAAAGAAATAGGTTTACTTTCTTCCCTTTTAATCCACTTTCTTTTCCTTTTCCTTCTTATATTGGTATTATTTTTCTTTCCTTTAAATAGACTTTCTTCCCTTTTCTTTATTTTATTATCGTATTTTTTCTTTCCTTTTATTATCTTATTTTCGCTTATAAGAAATCTAAATTCTTTTTGGCTTATGACTTGTTTCACGCGCACACTTGTGATTCGTGAATTAAAATTAAAGATATAGAAAAGAGATAGATTACACAATAACTCAATATAAATTAAACATAAAATATTAAAATAAGAGCAAGAATATTACACAATAATTAGAATATTTAAAAAAAAAAATAAAGCCGGCGACATTATTAAAAAAATTATTAAAGCTGAATTCATTTTTTATATTTAAAACAAATCCAAATAAATTACACGACTGAATTGGAAACCAAAATCTAAGATTCTTTTTATTAACGACGAAATTTAAATATATATACATATAACGAATGGATAGAAATGGCATGTTACATTGAAGCTGGATGCATGAACTACCCTACAGTGCTCAGTGCTACATCCAAGACGGCATATGTGGAGTCGTGGAGGGCGGACCCTGCTGATCTCTTAATATTTCATAAACTTATATAATTAATTAATTAATTAGGTACGCAATAATTAACATATTGTTTTTATATCCGGGCATTTTTTTCCTAATCCAATAATTAAATAAATAAAGGGAAGGGGGAACAAATAAATAATGATGGAGGTGGGACTATTTGTAGAGTAGACGTGGCGGGGAATTGGCTGCAGGACGGGACCCCTCAAGAAAGGAATCCACCGGGAAAGAAGAAGGAAGGAAAATTAGAATGTGCACTCCACTCTGGGCCAGGGTACAAACCCACCAAGCAATGCACGGAGATGGAGGAGGTAGGGATGGCTAAGGGCTAAGCTTGGGGTGGGGCCACGTTGTCTTTGGAAATTAATAGGATTAGAATATAGATTGATGCATGGGGACTGGGGAGGGGGAGACGCTGCCACGAGCCTCGACGATACAAGCAAGTCCCCCCTCTCCTCGCCGCTTTTGGTTTTTGGGCGCCTGCACCTGCTGCCTGCTGGCTGCAACTGCCGCTGCTCCAAGTCTGCGAGACTTACAACGCACTCTTGCTTGGGACAAAATTACAGGCAAAAGTCTAATTCCTACGTGCCTACATTGAATGTTGTTGGGTTTTCCTCCCACGTAAAATAATCATCTTCCACGTCTTGACGAATGCTTAAAGTGAAATTTATATTTGAGCGCAGACTAGTGTGGTATCTCACTTTGTTTTCTTGGAATGGAGTGATTCTTTAATTAGGTGGTTGTGGCTCTCTTTGAAAGATGATGGATCATTTTTGGAGAAGTATAAATACTTAATTTGGGAAGCTATTGCTGCAGGCAATGAAGCTTTGTGGACCCTTACCAAGAAAACAATGAGAAATAAAAAAAAATAATTTATTGAAATTTCAGGATTAAAGGTGTCTGTGCAGTCAGGTTGAACATAACAATTGGATAGTGATTTCTCATCTATTTGAGCTGAAATTTTGATAAGTTGTTGGTGACTCTTCCTTCTTCATTTTGTTCGGTTTTATTGTCATTTAGAGTTTTGTAACTTTGGTTTCATAACTTGGACAGTAGACTCTATTTTGGGTGAGACCTCTCAATTTCTTAGTCAAGTTTGATTCTACCTTGATGATAATAGCTCATATTATTTTTCTATGTTAAGAATTTGTGATTCTTGATGATTGTTGTTGATGTATGCCTCTAGTTTTAATTAGGGAAGACCTGTTGTGACATAGCATTTTAAAATAGTGGAAGATTGGAATTGGACTTCGGTCTCATGGTTTTTCCCTTCACACAAAAGAGTTTTCCACCTAAATCTTGGCGTTCTCTTTGTGATTGTGTGCTTGATTTTGTGTGTTTGGTTACTATGCACTACAAAAAAAACTAATTTTTAGTGACGAAAGTATTAGTGATGATTTCAATTTCTTCGCTAAAAGTGGATATTAGTGACGATTTTAAAACCGTCACTAATACTTTCATCACTAAAAACCGATTTTCCCGCTCAAACTATCGTAGGAATCCAATTTCACGCAAAAATTATCTCAAGAAAATATTAACGATGATTATTAGGGTATTAGTGACAAATTGAATCCGTCACTAAAGTCACATATTAGTGACAATTAAGTAATTGTCACTAGTAGTATTTATTAATAAATAAAAATAATATATTTAATACTGTTAGTGACGATTTTGAAAATTTGTTATTAATAGTCAGTTAGTAGTGACGGTTTATAAAACCGTCACTAAAAGTTTTTTTTTATTTTAAAAATATAAAAATAATTTATTTAGTACTATTAGTGACAGTTCAGAGGATTCGTCACTAATAGCCAGTTAGTAGTGTCATTTTTTTTAAATCGTCACTAAAAATTTTTAATTTAAAAAATATAAAAATAATTTATTTAACACTATTAGTAACGGTTCAGAGGATTTGTCACTAATAGTCAATTATTAGTGATGGTTTTGTAAACCGTCACAAATAGTTTTTTTATTTAAAAAATATGAAAAATAATTTATTTAATACTATTAGTGACGGTTCAAAGGATTCATCACTAATGTCACGCCCCGAACCCGAAAATGAGACTCAAGGGTGAAAATGTAATCGAACATGTCCCTGTATCGTACAAACCATCCAAAGATACAAGACAATGGATGAGGGTCCGACCCTGTGGGGTTCCCAGGCACCCAATACGCATCCACATATAATCATATACGCAGCAGAAAAATGTCATTCTATATACATACAGTACCATACCAGAGTCTATACAAGAACAGAATTAAGGTTCCATCAAACAACGTACAATTGGGTCCCTAACATATCTCAAAATGGCAACCCGCAAAACCAAAATCCTAGCACTTACCTAAGCGCTACCTGCAGTACATTGGTCACTATGCTCCCAACACAAGGACGCTAGTTTCGGTTACTCGAAGGACCTAAAAAATATGTACGTACAATAGGGGTGAGACACCTCTCAGTAAAGAATAATACAGGTTATATCGGTGTGTGGCATTTGAGTGTTATCATGACGCAACACATATACAGTTAAATGCAGTCCTAGTACTATTTTCACAACAGTGCATACACGCACGCACACATGATCTAGAAATCCCAGTGTCGTCACACCCTTCGACCCAAAGCCAGCCCGCGACATACGGCATTGGCCCATAGCCAACCCGTGAAACACGTCACCATCGGCACATGGCTAGTCCTCAACTCTCATGGCATCGTACCGGCGCAAAATTGGTGCATCCACTATGACGACCTCAAAATTTACATCATTCATTTTATATATATGAACTACTCTGATACCCCCTACTATGAAACTCGAGCCTCGAAAGGCACCGAGGTAAATCTGAATATAAAATCATACCTATCTAACAAAAACATAATCCATGCATTCATACACATCATACAATACCAGCAATCTGTATTTCTAAACCATAACTATAAAATACATCTCTCTCCAAAATATCTGCCCCAAAATACAAAACCCTACACAAACTTACCCTCTAAACTAGGGTAATCAATATACTCTCTATCTACGAGCCTGATCTGCTTACCCAGCTGGCTCACATGAAAAATGTTAAAGTCATGGGGTGAGTCAACGTTCAGTAAGTGGAAATATGTTATTACTAGTGTCTGGCAACTAAGTTAAGAATACTGTTCAAATAACAACTGAACTGTAATACAATAGTATATCTGTAAGACATATCTTTCTTTTCACAATTTAAAATATAACTGTATCATCTGTATTTTCTACTTTTCATACTGCTAATATCATACTATACTCATCATATACTGTAAAATTGTATACATATACATAACTGTGTTTTATCCCTGGAACTTTGTATGTAACGACCTACTATTTAAATGGTTTTTTTTTATACTATGACATTTAACATGCTCTGATACCATACTGGATTAAACACAATCATCAACCTAAGCACCGAGAATCATAAATCAAACAAACATAACCATATGTAATTATATACAATACAAGAGTGGTAAATTGTTTCCCAAAATATACATATATAACTGTTCCCCAGAAATATCTTCAACTGGCTAAAGTTATATAAAAATACTCCCAAAAATACTCACTCTAATATCAAGGCAATACTGAAGCTCCTTTATCTGCGAGCCTGATCTGCTCGCTTACCTGGATCACCTGAAAAATGTTAAAATAATTAGGATGAGCCAACGCTCAGTAAGACGAAATATGTTATTGCTAGTGTGTGGCAGATGAGTTACAATAATATGAAAATTTGTTTCTATAAAATCATGTATAGCTGAATCTGTAAATACAGTACAAGTAATAGAAACCACCACCATTTCCATGTTACTTAACATATCAGTATTTTAGGGTACTATTTAAAATACTTCTAATGTACATAAATATATTCTTTGTCTCCGTAAATCTGTATATACATAATAATAACTGAAAACTTCCCTGTGGATAACTATGTGTCATGATTTAACCCCTCATGACAAGGTTGTGCGACCCGTAGGCCGGATCTACCCTGGCTAGCCGACTAGGGTAAACCACTATACTCCCTCGGTTTGATTTGCCCTCCTCAACCCATATCTGATGGGAAGCCTATCCACGTCAGGGCACTATACGATCGACCTACTACCACGTATTATCTGAATAGGTGGTTGCACTCTGTAAACTGTATGTAGCTACAGTACCGTGCTCTGTTGTATGGTCCAATAGGGTCTGATACTATATAATATATTTCTATATACAACTAACTTTTTTACCATGATTCTGTAATAACTGTATTAACCATGACACTATAATAAACTGTAATTGTATCATCTGTATTTGTGAACTGAACTGTAATTTGTAAGTCATGGTACTGAAACTATATAATCATGGTACTAATAACTGTATAATCATGGTACTGAAAACTGTATAATCATGGTACTGAAAACTGTAAAACATGTTTCTTTACTATACACATATTCTCAAGCCACACAGAAATTGTAGTAACCGGAAAAAAATATATATATAATAATAATAATAATAATAAAATAATAAAATAAAATAATAAAATTAATTAATTAAATTAATAAGTAAAATGAACAGTATGATAAGGAACAAATATATATATATATAAATATTAAAGCATGTATATATATATATATATATATATATATATATATATATATATAAAAGTTATGAAAGCTTATTAAAGAAGATTTACTTTACTTTAATTTATTTATGGTTTATTATATATATATATATATATATATATATATATATTATTAAATTAGCACAAGCTTCTTTAATAAGATTTGGAAATTAAATTTTGGATATTTTTTGTTGGAAGTGCTCTCTCTCTCTCCTACGACTCTCTCTCTCTTCGATTCCGGGCTAGTTTTACGCCGGATCGACAAATCGAAACCACCACGACGCTCCTGGCGAAGTTCCCTACAAGTCTGCCGGAACGGATCGTCAGGAAAACGAAGTTGGATTTCATCCCAAATCCAAGGTAAGGCTTTATATTCAATATTTGGATTTTTGACAGTTGAAGAAAGTAATATACGCGTAAAAATACTGAACTTTAATACTGGAAATTTTCAGTTCCAGGGTATTGATTGGGAACGTTGGGAATCATCCCTAAGTTGAGGTAAGACTTTTTAAGTCGAATTTGACTTAGTGGTAGTTATAGAAAATATTGTACGTACGAAAATACTAAACTTTAATTCTGTGAGTTTTCATTTTCAGGGTATTGAGTTGAGAACCTTGTGGGTACGGGGAAGATTTTCTTAGGGGCTTTTCAGGAATCAGGTAAGGGGATAAACTAAGCTAGTTTTGTTTTGAGAAAATGTATATATATATATATATATATATATATATATATATATATATATATATAGCATCTGGTTTCAGGAAAAATAAATATATTTATATATATGATTTATATTTGGAAAATACTGTTTAAATGATGATATGTTGAATACGTAGAAAATTTGTTTAGTGTGGCATGAGTATAAAAATGTTGTGAAATACTGTTTTTTTTGGAATGGGGACGATATGGATTTCTATGATGGAAAACCGACGTACGGGCCGAGATATTTTTATATGTATATGTGATTTGCCGGCGTATGGGCCGTGCTATGTGGATGAGATTTGCCGGCATACGGGCCGTGCTATGTGATTTGCCAGCGTACGGGCTGTGCTATGTGATTTGCCGGCGTACGAGCCGTGCTATGTGATTTGTCGGCGTACGGGCCGTGCTATGTGGTTTGCCAGCGTACGGGCTGTGCTATGTGATTTGCCGGCGTACGGGCCGTGCTATGTTAAAATGTGTAATACCGGCGTACGGGCCGATGATTTTCATGATACACGTATATATGTAAAATGATATGATTGATGTGAAAATAAATGATATGAGATATTTATGTATCACGGTTTTAGTATATGTATATGATATCAGAACTTGGTTGGTTTCGTCTAGGCTAGCACTTGCACGGTACCGTTGCTATGTGTCCATGGTCCTCGTGATCATGATATCTGTGTTAACGCCGCTGTACGGAGTGGTGTGAGATTGGATGGTCGATGTGGTTATTTTCAAGAAGTGTGCTGTTATCACCCCTGGTGTACGGACCAGTCTGGGTAGACCCATCGGACCTACAGATTACTGTTTGACTTGGCAGTGGTCGGCCAACCATTGTCAGGTCCCGCCTTCGGGCCACACAACCCAGTCATGTGGGGGTAATACATGACAACAGCCAGCTAACCTACCAGGATTGTTTTATGTTATTATTAGTGTATGAGATGAGATATGTTTATGAAAATGCAGTATATTCTGCTATGTGTTGATATGCATATGTTTTCCCATATTTGATAAACAGTATTGAATATGTTATGTATGGTATATGTAGAACACAGAATACTCATGTTGCCACACACTGGTATTAGTTTATTTCCCTTACTGAGAAGTGTCTCACCCCTAAATCTTATACATTTTTCAGGAGCTCCTGATAGGAGAGCGGGAAAAGCCCCGCTGATCTAGACCAGTTGTTTGCCCTCTTTGGAAGGGTAAGTTTTTGGTAGGGACAGTTAGGTTTTGTGGGGGATTGTCCCTAGATTTCATTTTTGAGATGTATATACTGTGAGATAGTAATTGTAGTGACTCTGGTATGTGTTATGCACATTATGATGAGATGTATATGATTTTATACTTTCTGCTGTGTAGGCTTCTGCTGTATGTTTTGTTATATCCCTGGTGCCCACGGGCCCAGGTGGATTGTGACCTGCTGAGTTGGGATGTATGATGTGATGATAATTTATTTATATATAAAAAAAAATATGTGAAAAAAAAGAGCAGGTCGTTACAGTTGGTATCAGAGCCTAGGTTGCTAGGTTCTGTAGACTTTAGAGTGCAGCAGGAACAATACCAGAGTTTAGGAAATGATTTGAGGTTTTGTTCTACAGTCTAGAAGCAGGACTTCCGTGGTAGTTTCTGTGTTTTTCCTGGGGTGACGATTTCAGGAAAACCATAGTAAGCTATTGTCGGGTTGTGTTCCTAGAATGTAGGACTGGGGATTAACAATGAGTTAGAAATGTTGAGATGAGTGGTGAGGATAGGTGGGTAAATTATGAGGATAGGATTACTAAATTGCAACTGCTATTTTCCAGGATGGATCCAGAAGCAAATAGTGCCCATGCGAGTGGCAGTGATGGAGCAGGACCATTAGGTGCAGCTAGGACCGACTCTGATGCGGTATTACGTAGCGTGGCTCAGCAAGTTATGGCTGAGATTGCTAGGAGCTCGAGGGAGCAGAGTGGTCCATCTACAGGCCATGGGTGCACTATAGAGAAATTTACAAAGATGAATCCTCCGGCGTTCACAGGTGGAGTTGATCCAGTAGCCGCTGAGAACTGGATGCAGGAGATTGAGAAAATCTTGGCTGTGCTGCAATGTACTGAGGAACAAAGGGTCCTCTTTGCCACCTATAAATTGATAGGAGAGGCTGAGAGGTGGTGGACTGCGGTGAGACTATTAGAGCAGCAGAGGGTGACTCCAATAGCTATGACATGGGACCGGTTTAAAGATCTGTTCTTTGACAGATATTTTCCAGCTACTGTGAGGGAGGCTAAGGTAGAAGAGTTCCTGAGTCTGAAGCAGGGGCAGCTATCCGTCCAGCAGTATGCAGCACGTTTTATCGAGCTCTCTCGATTCGCCCCATACATTGTTCCTGATGAGGTAAAGAAGGCGAGGCAGTTTGAGAGAGGCCTGAGGCGGAGTATATTCAGGCAGGTGGTGGTGCTGCGGATCTAGGACTTCGCTGAGTTGGTCGACAGGGCAGCCTTGGCAGAGATTGGTGAGCGTCTTGATGCGGATGAGCAGGGACAGAGGAAGAGATCTGCATCTACGAGCTACCAGCAGGGTCACAGGCCGGGTCAGTGGAGGAGAGGTAATCATGGTAGAGGGCGGAGACAGGAGACGGGAGGACTCCAGGTGCAGACAGGGCAGGGTCCTCCAGTTTGTCAGACTTGTGGTAGGAGACACTGGGGAGAGTGTCGAGCTGGTGATGTAGTGTGCTACCGCTGCGGTAGATCGGGACATATAGTGCGAGATTGTCCTACCCCGCCAGATGCAGCTCCGGTGTGCTATCGCTGCGATAGATCGGGGCACATGGTACGAGACTGCCCTACTCCACGAGATGCAGTTCCAGCTCCTAGACCATACCGGGGAGGTTATCAGGCACCACGGGGGGGCCAGCAGAGGAATACGGCTCCAGCCAGGGTGTTTACTCTGACGCCGAGTGAGGCTGAGGCGTCAGGTGACGTGGTGACAGGTATGGTCATTATGCTTTCTTTTAAAGTTATTGCATTATTTGATTCAGGAGCTACACACTCGTTTGTGTCCTTGGGGTGTATTAAATTATTTGAGGCTGAAACACAATCATTAGATGTTGAATTGTTGGTATCTACACCGACTGGGTCGGTAGTGAGGTGTGGTAGGGCACTCCGCAACTGCCCAGTAGAGATTCAGGGGAAAACATTGTCTGTTGATTTGATAGTGTTAGACATGCATGGATTTGACGTTATATTTGGCATGGATTGGCTAGCGGCTAATTTTGCCAGCATAGATTGTCGTGCACGAGAGGTGATATTTAGACCCCCAGGGGAAGCAAAATTCAAGTTTGTAGGGTCACATGTACAATCCCCGCCTCAGCTAGTTTCAGCTATTCAGGCCAGGAGATTACTGCTAAGTGGTTGTCAGGGGTTTGTGGCGGTTGTGAAAGAGATGTCAGAGAATGAGTCGAAACTTGCTAGCACGCTTGTAGTGAAGGAGTTTGTGGATGTTTTTCCAGATGAGTTACCAGGCTTGCCACCCAACCGTGAGGTGGATTTCTCTATTGATCTACCTCCCGGTACAGCGCCGATTTCTAAAGTACCTTATCGAATGGCGCCAGTGGAGTTAGCAGAATTGAAGAATCAGTTGCAAGATTTGCTAGATAAGGGCTTCATACGGCCCAGTGTATCTCCGTGGGGAGCTCTAGTTTTATTTGTGAAAAAGAAAGACGGGACTATGAGGATGTGTATAGACTATAGGGAGATAAATAAAGTGACAATCAAGAATAGGTATCCTCTACCCCGTATCGATGATTTGTTTGACCAGCTCCAGGGTACACGGGTGTATTCGAAGATTGACCTCAGATCTGGCTACCATCAGGTGAAGGTGAAAGCAGAAGACGTCTCAAAGACGGCCTTCAGGACTAGGTATGGGCATTACGAGTTTCTAGTGATGCCGTTTGGTTTGACGAATGCTCCTGCGGTATTTATGGACTTGATGAATAGAGTCTTCCACCAATACCTCGACCAGTTTGTTGTTGTTTTTATTGATGATGTACTAGTCTATTCTAGGAACTATGAGGAGCATGAGACGCACTTGAGGCAGGTTTTGCAGACACTTCGGGAAAAGAAGTTGTACGCCAAGTTCAGTAAATGTGAATTTTGGCTGGAGAAGGTCGTGTTCTTGGGGCATGTTGTATCTGGAGGCGGTATTTCTGTGGATCCTAGCAAGATTGAGGCTGTAGTGAATTGGGCTAGACCGAGAAATGTCCAAGAGATCAGGAGTTTCTTGGGGCTAGCAGGCTATTACCGTCGTTTTGTTGAGGGATTCTCAGCTTTGTCAGGACCCTTGACACGACTGACGAGGAAGAATGTTAGATTTGAGTGGGACGATAGTTGTGAGCAGAGTTTTCAAGAGCTGAAGCAGAGACTAGTCACAGCACCAGTGTTGATCATCCCATGTGGGGGTGAGGGGTATACCATTTACAGTGATGCGTCCTTGAAGGGACTTGGATGTGTATTAATGCAGCATGGCAGGGTAGTGGCGTATGCATCCAGGCAATTGAAAGAATATGAGAAAAACTACCCTACCCATGATCTTGAGTTGGCTACAGTGGTACACGCACTGAAGATTTGGAGGCATTACCTGTACGGTGAGCAGTGTGAGATCTTCTCTGACCATAAAAGTTTGAAGTATTTCTTTACGCAGAAAGAACTGAATATGAGGCAGAGAAGGTGGTTGGAGCTGATTAAGGATTTTGATTGTACCATCAGTTATCACCCAGGGAAAGCAAACGTGGTAGCTGATGCGTTGAGCAGGAAATCCAGGGAGCCAGTGTTGGCGGCTATGGGGATCCAGCATCCGATCATAATGGATCTGGAGAGACTCGGCATAGAGTTGGTGGAGAGTGATCTCCCAGTATGTATTGCCAGCCTAGTGGTACAGCCTACCCTGCAGGAGAGAATTAAAGCTGCCCAGAAGGAAGATCCAGAGCTAGTGAAGGTGATAGACAGAGTACAGAGTGGGCAGGGGGAGGAGTTCAGTATCGCAGATGATGGAGCTTTGCAGTTCCGTTCTAAATTATGTGTTCCTGCCGATACTGAGATCAGGAAGACTATTCTAGAGGAGGCTCACAGATCTTTGTATACAGTTCATCCCGGTAGTACGAAGATGTACAGAGATCTGCGAGAGTCATACTGGTGGAGTGGTATGAAGAGAGAGATTGCTAAGTATGTAGCACAGTGTTTGATGTGCCAGCAGGTAAAGGCTGAGCACCAGAGACCGGCAGGGCAGTTGCAGCCGTTATTCATCCAGGAGTGGAAGTGGGATCACATATCGATGGACTTCGTGTCAGGACTGTCGACGAAGTTACATGGTCATAATGCCATCTGGGTGATTGTTGATCGATTGACAAAGACCGCCCACTTTATTCCCATCAAGATCAGCTACTCCCTCAGCCGTTTAGCGGAGATTTACATTCAGGAGATAGTACGTTCTCATGGGGTGCCTGTATCTATTGTATCGGATCGAGACCCACGATTCACATCACGATTTTGGAGGAGTTTGCAGGAGGCTCTAGGGTCTCAGTTATCGTTTAGTACGGCATTCCATCCTCAGTCAGACGGGCAAACTGAGAGGACGATACAAATATTAGAGGACATGCTCAGAGCGTGTGTACTAGACTTTGGGGGTAGTTGGACTCAGTTCATGCCATTAGTAGAATTTGCGTATAATAATAGTTATCAGTCTAGCATTGGCATGGCACCATTTGAGGCTCTGTACGGTAGGAGATGTCGTTCTCCTTTGTTTTGGGATGAAGTGGGTGAGCGGCGAGTAGTGGGGCCAGAGCTGGTTCAGCAAGCATGTGATAAAGTTCGTCTTATCAGGGACAGGATCAGTGCAGCTCAGAGCCGACAGAAGAGTTATGCCGACCATCGCCGCAGGAATTTAGAGTTTGATGTAGGTGATCACGTATTTTTGAAGATAGCTCCGATGAAAGGGGTTATGCGATTTGGGAGGAAGGGTAAACTTAGTCCTAAGTTTATCGGTCCATTTGAGATTCTAGATAAAGTGGGACCGGTAGCCTACAGGCTAGCTTTGCCACCTGTATTGTCCAGGATTCACAACGTATTTCATGTTGCTATGTTGAGGAAATACGTCCCAGACCCTTCTCATGTCATCAATTATGATGAGTTGGAGCTTAGTGATTCACTGGGATATGAGGAGGTACCAGTACAGATTCTGGATAGGAAAGTGCAAGAGCTACGTAACAGGACGATTCCTCAAGTAAAAGTCTTGTGGAGGAATCATGCAGTAGAAGAGGCTTCTTGGGAGTCTGAGGAGCAGATGAAGCAGAGGTATCCGCATTTATTTCAAGAAGTCTGAGTGAATAAATGTAAATAGTTAAGTAGTTTTCTGTTGTAGGTACATGTAATAGTTGAATAGTGTAGTACTTTAGTTTTGAGAGAATGGTTTTTCTTTTGTATATGTAATCTTCCAAGACTCGAGATGTAACCACGGTATTCCTCCGCCATAAGTGAGGGTAGGTAATAAAATGAGTAGACCCTTTTTTCTGATTAAAGGATGGCGAGTATGGAAACAGTAAATTTCGAGGACGAAATTCTTTTAAGGGGGGAGGAATGTAGTAACCGGAAAAAATATATATATAATAATAATAATAATAATAATAATAATAATAAAATAATAAAATAAAATAAATTAATTAAATTAATAAGTAAAATGAACAGTATGATAAGGAACAAATATATATATATATAAATATTAAAGCATGTATATATATATATATATATATATATATATATATGTGTGTGTGTGTGTGTGTGTGTGTGTGTGTGTGTGTATAGATATAAAAGTTATGAAAGCTTCTTAAAGAAGCTTTACTTTACTTTACTTTATTTAAGATTTATTATATATATATATATATTATTAAATTAGCACAAGCTTCTTTAAGAAGCTTTGGAAATCAAATTTTGGATATTTTTTGTTGGAAGTGCTCTCTCTCTCTCTCTCTCTCTCTCTCTCTCTCTCTCTCTCTCTCTCTCCTACGACCCTCTTTCTTCGATTCCGGGCTAGTTTTACGCCGGATCGACAAATCGAAACCACCACGACGTTCCTAGCGAAGTTCTCTACAAGTTTGCCGGAACGGATCGTGAGGAAAACGAAGTTGGATTTCATCCCAAATCCAAGGTAAGGCTTTATATTCAATATTTGGATTTTTGACAGTTGAAGAAAGTAATATACGCGTAAAAATACTGAACTTTAATACTGGAAATTTTCAGTTCCAGGGTATTGATTGGGAACGTTGGGAATCATCCCTAAGTTGAGGTAAGACTTTTTAAGTCGAATTTGACTTAGTGGTAGTTATAGAAAATATTGTACGTACGAAAATACTAAACTTTAATTCTGTGAGTTTTCATTTTCAGGGTATTGAGTTGAGAACCTTGTGGGTACGGGGAAGATTTTCTTAGGGGCTTTTCAGGAATCAGGTAAGGGGATAAACTAAGCTAGTTTTGTTTTGAGAAAATGTATATATATATATATATATATATATATATAGCATCTGGTTTCAGGAAAAATAAATATATTTATATATATGATTTACATTTGGAAAATACTGTTTAAATGATGATATGTTGAATACGTAGAAAATTTGTTTAGTGTGGCAAGAGTATAAAAATGTTGTGAAATACTGCTTTTTTTTGGAATGGGGACGATATGGATTTCTATGATGGAAAACCGGCATACGGGCCGAGATATTTTTATATGTATATGTGATTTGCCGGCGTATGGGCCGTGCTATGTGGATGAGATTTGCCGGTGTACGGGCCGTGCTATGTGATTTGCCAGCGTACGGGCTGTGCTATGTGATTTGCCGGCGTACGAGCCGTGCTATGTGATTTGCCGGCGTACGGGCCGTGCTATGTGGTTTGCCAGCGTATGGGCTGTGCTATGTGATTTGCCGGCGTACGGGCCGTGCTATGTTAAAATGTGTAATACCGGCGTACGGGCCGATGATTTTCATGATACACGTATATATGTAAAATGATATGATTGATGTGAAAATAAATGATATGAGATATTTATGTATCACGGTTTTAGTATATGTATATGATATCAGAACCTGGTTGGCTTGGTCTAGGCTAGCACTTGCACGGTACCATTGCTATGTGTCCATGGTCCTCGTGATCATGATATCTGTGTTAACGCCGCTGTACGGAGTGGTGTGAGATTGGATGGTCGATGTGGTTATTTTCAAGAAGTGTGCTGTTATCGCCCCTAGTGTACGGATCAGTCTGGGTAGACCCATCGGACGTACAGATTGCTGTTTGACTTGGCAGTGGTCGGCCAACCATTGTCAGGTCCCGCCTTCGGGCCACACAACCCAGTTATGTGGGGGTAATACATGACAACAGCCAGCTAACCTACCAGGATTGTTTTATGTTATTATTAGTGTATGAGATGAGATATGTTTATGAAAATGCAGTATATTCTGCTATGTGTTGATATGCATATGTTTTCCCATATTTGATAAACAGTATTGAATATGTTATGTATGGTATATGTAGAACACAGAATACTCATGTTGCCACACACTGGTATTAGTTTATTTCCCTTACTGAGAGGTGTCTCACCCCTAAATCTTATACATTTTTCAGGAGCCCCTGATAGGAGAGCGGGAAAAGCCCCGCTGATCTAGATCAGTTGTTTGCCCTCTTTGGAAGGGTAAGTTTTTGGTAGGGACAGTTAGGTTTTGTGGGGGATTGTCCCTAGATTTCATTTTTGAGATGTATATACTGTGAGATAGTAATTGTAGTGACTCTGGTATGTGTTATGCACATTATGATGAGATGTATATGATTTTATACTTTGTGCTGTGTAGGCTTCTGCTGTATGTTTTGTTATATCCCTGGTGCCCACGGGCCCAGGTGGATTGTGACCTGCTGAGTTGGGATGTATGATGTGATGATAATTTATTTATATATAAAAAAAAAATATGTGAAAAAAAAGAGCAGGTCGTTACAGAAATTTTAAACATATTATATATAAATGATAAACTGCATAAATTTCTATCGTGAATAATCATCTGATAAAAACGTATAGTTTATACTAAAACATAGTAAAATTGTCCAGCATAGCATATTTTCCTTACCTAATTTCTGCTAAAATCCCCTACTTAGACGGGTTTTACACCCGCAGGGTTCTCCACTCAACACCCTGAAAATCACATTTGCCAGAACAAAATATCAATATTTCTTGACCTAAATCATTTCTTATAACTGCTAGAAGGCCAAAAACTGAATAAAAGACCTTACCCTGGATTTGGGATGAATTCCAACTTCATCCCACTGACGATCCGCTCTGGCAGAATTGCAGAGAACTCCGCCAGGAGCGTCGTGGTGGCCTCAGATCGTCAATCCGACGACTGACGGAAGAAGAGCGAGGATCCGTAGGGGTAGAGAGAGAGAGAGAGACTGCGGCAAATTTCTGCAATTAAAATTAGTTTAGGGCTATTTATACTGCGGGCTTCGTCGACAAGCCACGTCATCTCGTTGACGAGTCCTTAAGTTATTGCGTCGACGAACCTTACCCTTCGTAGATGAAATTCAGAGTAGCCCAAATTTTTCTCTTGGTATCTTCTCGTCGATGAGACAGAACCTCGTCAACGAGGTCCTGAAGAAGCCTTGTCGATGCAACCCCTGTATTCGTCAACGAGGCCTGGAAATTTCTTGAAATTATTATTACCTCCAAAGTGCGATGTCGTCGACGAACGCTCTGCGTTCATCGACGAAGTCTACTGCCTCCTTTTGTTCCTGTTTCCATTTTCCTCCATCTTTATTATTAAAATACTATTATTCTTTGAGTCACTACACTGTATGTCATGATTTGACCCCTTATGACAGGGTTGTGCGGCTTGTAGGCAGGACTTAATCTGGTTGGCCCTCCAGACAAGTCAATATACTCTACACTACCTCAGCCAGGCCAAACTGCATCCACTCCTAGGCTCGGGACTGGCTACTACCTCGTTAAATCGGCCCCCTCCACCCAGCGACTTGGGGAGCTGCATACTCTCCGAGCACGGTTGACAGTACCCACACACTATCTAAGATATGTGGTTACACTCTATCTGTATATAACAACAGTATCGTGCTCTATATTCTTTATCTGTATCTGTCTGTAATCTTTCCTCAGGGATCTGATACTATTTATATATACATATATACTCTTTTACTGTTTTCATCATGTTTCCAAAATTACCATAACGCTATCTTTCTATACTGTAAACTCTGTAATCTTTATATTCTGTATCAATAGCATCTTGATGTTATCTCTGTATATTTGTCTGTATACTCTATCTATATACTCTGTATGTTATAATAATAGGAAACATGGCAAACTATATTTATTGTATATACTATTCCGAATAAAGTTGTTGTATACTGATCTAAGTAAAACTGTAACATACTGTTCTGCATAAATATCTGTGATATACTGATCTGTATATAAACTATAACATACTGATCTGAGTAAAACTGTAATATACTGTTCTGCATAAATATCTGTAATATACTGTCTATATCTGTGTAATCAGTATAGTATGATATACTGTAAAAACTATACAAGTTTTTCATCACACAAATATCTACTCAGGCCACACAAGCATTTAAAACTCATATTCTGTAAAACTGGGTAATAAGTTGGTATATTCATATATGTAAAATCTATGATAACATTATAAAAATTTCTAGCATAGCATATTTCCCTTACCTTATCTTTGAAAAGTTCCTACTGTACTCTAACCCTATACCCGCAGGGTTCTCCACTCAACACGCTGAAAACCACATCCCCCAGAACAAAATATCAGTATTTCTTCGTGTATTGTATTTCTTATAACTGAGGGAAAGACAAATACCGAATAAAATGCCTTACCCTGAGATTGGGACGAAATCCAAACCAACTCCACCAACGATCAGCTCCAACAGACTTGCAGAGAACTTTGCCGAGAGCATCGTGGTGGCTTCAGATCATTGATCCAATGCGCAACGGACCTGGAATTGAAGAGAGAAGGAGGGAGATACGTTTTAGAGAGAGAAAGAGTGATTGCTGTGCCAAAATCTACAATTTAATCCGGGTTTTCACTATTTATAGTACTGGATTCGTCGACGAGACACGTCACCTTGTCGATAAGTCTTTTAATAATTTCGTCAATGAACTTCCTCCCTCATTGACGAATTTCAGACTGTCCTAAAAACCCTTCTCGGTATCTTCTCGTCGACAAGGCATGGCTTTGTCGACGAGGTCCTCTTATGCGCTCGTTAATGAAATCCCTGTGTTCGTCGACGAGACCCTGTTTGTTACTTCCAGGTTATTCCATCCAAAGTGCAATGTCATCAACGAACGCTTCCCGCTGCCTCCTTTTGTTCCTATTTCCATTTTCCTCCATCTTTATTATTTAAATACCATTATTTTTCGGGTCGTTACTTCCACACCCTTCGGTGATTGGCCGGTAAGGCTCACGCCCTCGGATATAGAACTGGAAACTCTTGCCAAACATGGCCAGCGATTTTATACGCCCTCGAATATAGAGCCGAACTGTAATGACCCGAAGAATAATGGTATTTAAATAATTAAGAGAGAGAGAAATGGAAACGGAAAGGGAAGAAGATAGCAGGCTTCGTCGACGACATTGCACTTTGGATGTAATAACCAGGGAGTAATACACAGGGCCTCATCGACAAACACAGGGAGTTCGTCGACGAGCGCGTAAGGGGACCTCGTTGACGAAGCCAAGCCTCATCGATGAGAAGATACCGAGAAGGGTTTTTGGATAATCTGAAATTCGTCGACAAGGGAGGAAGTTCATCGGCGAAATTATTAAAGGACTCGTTGACGAGGTGACGTGTCTCATCAACGAATCTGGCTCTATAAATAGTGAAAACTCGGATTTTTGATAGAAATTCAATGCAAATCTTTCCTTTCTCTCTCTAAAATGCACCCCTCTCTTTCTCTCTTCGATCTTGGCTCTATTTCTCGTCGGATTGAACATCTGAGGCTACCATGACGCTCCTGGCAAAGTTCTCTGCATGTCTGCCGGAGCTGATCGTGGGAGAAGTTGGGTTGGAATTCATCCCAAATTCAGGGTAAGGTATTTTATTCAGATTATGCCTTTCTTGCAATTATAAGAAATGTTGTAGTTAAAGAAATACTGATATTTTGTTCTAGGAGATGTTGTTTTTAGGGTGTTGAGTGGAGGACCCTGCGGGTGTAGGGTCAGAGTTCAGTGAGGGCTTTTCAGAAACTAGGTAAGGGAAATATGCTACTTTGAATTTTTATAATGTTAATAGAGATTTTACACATATGTATATACCGGCTTATTACCCAGTTTTACAGAATATGAGTCTTAAATGCTTGTGTAGCCTGAGTAGATATTTATGTGATGAAAAACTTATATAGTTTTTACAGTATCATACTATACAGAATACACAGATATAGACAGTATATTACATATATTTATTCAGAAAAGTATATTACAGTTTTACTCAGATCAGTATGTTATAGTTTTATACAAATCAGTATATTACAAATATTTATTCAGAATAGTATATTACAGTTTTACTCATATCAGTATATTACAGCTTTATTAAGAACAGTATATTCAGCACTTACAGTATGCCATGTTTCCTATTACCATAACTTTCAGAATATACAGACAGAGTATATAGACATATTATACAGACAGATATACAGAGATAGCATCAAGATGCTACAAATATATGATACAGAGATTACAGTATTTACAGTACAGAATGATAGCATTATGGTAATTTTGGAAACATGATGAAGATAGTAAAAGAGTATATATATAGTATTAGATCCCTGAGGAATGATTACAGACAGATACAGATAAAGAATAAAGGGCATGGTACCATTGCTATATACAGATAGAGTGCAACCACATATCTCAGATAGTGTATGGGTACCGTCAAACTGTGCTTGGAGAGGATGCAGCTCCCCAGTTCGCTAGGTTGAGGGGGCCAGTTTGACGAGGTAGAAGCCAGTCCCGCGCCTAGAAGAGTATGCAGTTTGGCCAGGCTAAGGTAGTGTAAAGTATATTGATTTATCTGGAGGGCCGACCAGTTTAAGTCCCGCCTACGGGCCGCACAACCCTGTTATAAAGGGTCAAATCATTACATATAGAGTTCCAGGGATAAAGCACAGTTATGTATATGTATACAGTTTTATAGTATTTGATGAGCATAGTATAATATTAGTAGTATGAAAAGTAGAAAATATAGATGACACAATTATATTATAAATTGTGAAAATGAAGAACATGCTTTACAGATTTACTATTTTATTACAGTTCTAATGATATTTTAATAGTATGCAACTTAGTCGCCACACACTAGTAATAGCATATTTCCACTTACTGAGCGTCGACTCACCCCATGACTTTAACATTTTTCAGGTGAGCCAGCTGGGCGAGCAAATCAGGCTCGCAGATAGAGAGTTTATTTGATTACACTGGATTAGAGGGTAAGTTTGTGCAGGGTTATGTGTTTTGGGATAGATATTTCTAGAGGGAGATGTATTATATAGTTATGGTTTAGATATATAGATTTCTGGTATTGTGTGATGTGTATGGATGTATGGATTACGTTTCCGCTGCATAGGTATGATTTTATATTCAAATTTACCCCAGTGCCTTCCGAGGCTCGAGTTTCATAGTAGAGGGTATCGAATCAATTAATATATATATATATATATATATATATATATAGATATATATATATAATAGTGAGAATTTTGAGGATGTTACACGGACACTCTAAGTACCTAGAACAAATTCAGAAACACGTTCCTACTCGCATTTCAACCAATCATACACACATACATGCTCATATAACCAAACAAACCACACCCATTTGGTAATTTAAATCATGGCTTTCCAAACATATACAATTTAAACAAGTCAAGACACGGTCATCCCTATAACATAGTATAAATCATCATATACATTCGGTTTTCAACAAAACCAAGGATGCAGCCCGTCACCCCCTTTTTCCCAAAACCGTAATCATGAAAAACCCATAGTTTTTCCCGTTAGATTCCCCCAAATGAGTAGCCAAAACACACATAGGACCATGAACCACAATTCTACCAAGTCTGATTTCAAAAATAACCGACATAAACAGATTCCCCTTACCTTTTCCCCAAATGGCAAATCCCGAACTCTAAGGCCCTTAAACAACGAACCGAGTTCCAAAACCTACAACCAACAGTATAGAAAATACTTAGGACTTCGTTCTCTACAAAACTACCAAATCAAAAATGAAAATCGAGTCTTACCTCGATTTTATGCCGAAACCCAAAAATCTCCGAAACAAGTTCCCAATCTGCAAAAATTTTAGAGAATCCTTCCACGATCCTCGTGGTAACCTCGGATCGTCAAATCTGACAATAAATGGCGAAGAAATCTAGAGAGAGGAAGTGTATGGAGAGTTTCTAGAGAGATAGAGAGAGGATATTTAGATTTCTTAGCTGAGAAGTAATAGAAATTGATATTTATAGCCCTTGACTCGACTGCCTTTGTCGACGAAATGGTGTCCTCGTCGACGAGGTCATATAGATAGCTCATCGACGAGCCTCTAAACTTCGTCAATGAGAAATACAAGCTCAAATTCCAATTTTACCCCTCTCTTAATTATTTAAACCCATATATCACGGTTTGAGTTCTTACAACTAATAGCTAATTATTAGTCATGGTTTTGTAAACTGTCACTAATAGTTTTTTAATTTAAAAAATATGAAAATAATTTATTTATCACTATTAGTGACGGTTAAGAGGATTCGTCACTAATGGCCAGTTATTAGTGACAGTTTTTGAAACCATCACTAATAGTCTTTTTATTTTAAAAAATATGAAAATAATTTATTTAACACTATTAGTGATGGTTCATATGATTTGTCACTAATAGTCAATTATCAGTGACAGTTTTGTGAACCGTCACTAATAGTTTTTTTTATTTAAAAAATATGAAAATAATTTATTTAACACTATTAGTGACGGTTCATGTAACGACCCAAAAATTCTGCTATTATTTATATATATATATATATATATATATATAATAAATCTACTCTCATACCAACCTGTATCATCCTGTGTATTATACTATACATAATCTCTGTGTAAAATACACTATAGTATCCTGGGATACCCAAAGTGGTACCAAATACAACAGTCCTCAACATATCATAATACTCAGCGGAAGCATCTATATATATATATACATCCAACTACAATACCAGAGTTCTAATCATCATCATCATAGTTTTACATAAACCCCAAAAATAATTATCCATAATCCATCCCGAAGATACACAATTACTTTCTTATACACTATGGTGTCTCACCACTACTTACCCTAAACAATACTTTTAAACTCGGCTCTGAAGAGCTCTAAGCTTGGTTACCTAGGTTTCTTGAAAATAATAGAAATTAGAGGGGTGAGACACCTTTTAGTAAGACGAAATAGACTATTATCAGTGTGTAACAATATGAGCTTTAGTGTTACAAATATACAACCATTATTTACCTTTCCTTTCACTATGAAATCATGTAAAACTATATACACGTATTGTAATGACCCAAAGAATAATGGTATTTGAATAATAAAGAGAGAGGGAAATGTAAACAGTAATAGAACGAGGCAGGAACCATTCATCGACGACGTTGCATTGTGGGCTCGTTGACGAGGGTATGCTTCGTCAACGAGAAGATATCGAGAGGATGTTTTGGGTAACTCTGAATTTCATCGACAAGGGGGAGAGTTCGTCGACGAATTTCCTCTTGACCTCGTCGGCGAGGTGACATGACTCGTCGATGGACCCATAGTATAAATAGCCCAAATCTCAGATTTTTTACGCATAAAATATAAAATTTTCTTATTCTCTCTCCTCTCTACAATTTCTGTAACGACCTGTTATTTATTTAACATTTTTTCTCTCTCTATCTGAATGCAATAAATGTCATCTGTCTAATAAACTCAGGATCTAAGGAGTGTTAAGAATAATTCTGTATATCATATGTAACTAACCAGCAGTAACTGAAAAACTGTACACTGTCTTATACACAATACTAGAAAACTATAATACTCTGAAATATGTTTACAATACAAAATACCCAGTGACGTCACTATAATCTGAAAACTATCCCAAAACACTGGTATCTCAAATATACCTACCCTTTCCCACAAGGTTAGCTCAAGACAATCTCTACCCGCAAGCCCGATCTGCTCGCCTAGCTGGATCTCCCGAAAAACATTAAGTCACTGGGATGAGACACTCAATAAGTGGAAATATGCTATTAGTAGTGTGTGGCGGCTGAGTTATACATTTCAAATACTGATTAATACTGATACTGTAATTTGAATAAGCTGAGAAACTGTGCAGAATATATATAGAATATAATTTAAAACATAGTTATGTATCGGAGTTTACTATCTGAAGGTACTGCTAATAAAATAGTATAAACTGCTGTTGTGTGATATATCTGTACATAGGAACTTCTGATATACCCTGGGATCTATATATCATGATATATCCCCTCATGATAGGGTTATGCGGCCCGTAGGTTGGACTTACTCTGGTTAGCCTACTAGGCAAGTCAATTTGAATCTCTAACATCTGCCAATCTGTGTAAATCTAGCCCACTGCAATCACTCCGGGCCATCTCTAACCTCTATCCTCGTCTAACCGTGTAACGACACGAATTTAGAATGGTATTTAAATAATAAAGAGAGGGAAATGGAGATCGGAAACAGAAGGAGGCCGTTGACTACATTGAACTTTGGGGGGGAAAATGGAAAAAGGGGGTCAGCAAGACTTCGTCGACGAATACAAGGGATTCGTCGACGAAGGCTTAAGAGAATTCATCGACGAACACAGGGGGCTCGTCGATGAGAAAATACCGAGAGGGGTTCTGAGGCAGCCTGAATTTCGTCGACGAATATAGGGTCTCGTTGACGAAAATTGTGAAGGACTCGTCGACGAATGACGTGGCTCATTGACGAAATCCCTTGTTCTATAAATATGGAAATCCAAATTTTAAGCTTCTTTAAGAAGCTAACTCTTTCCTCTCTCTCTCTCCCCTTCGGTTCTCCCTCTTTTTTTTGTCGATTTCGGGCCAGATCTTTGCCGGATCGACAATCCGAAGTCACCACGACGCTCCTAGGGAAGTTCTCTCCAAATCTGCTGGAGTGGATTTTTGGTGAAAGCTAGTTGGAAATCATCCCAGAGTTGAGGTAAGACAGCCAAATTTGACTTTGTGGCAGTTATAGAAAATGTTTTACATACAAAAATACTGAACTTTAATGCTAGGGGTTTTCATTTTCAAGGTGTTGAGTTGGGAACCCTGCGGGTGCGGAGAAGATTTTCTTAGGGGCTTTTCAGGAATTAGGTAAGGGGATAAACTAAGCTAGTTTTGTTTTGAGAAAATGTATATATATATATATTTTATATTTGCAAAATACTATGAAAATGATCGTATGATTGAATATGTGAAAATCCGTTTGTGTGGCATGAGTATAAAACTGTTGTGAAATACTGTTTTCTGGGAATATGGATGATGTGGATTTTTATGATGGAAAACCGGCATATGAGCCGAGATTTTTATATGTGACTATGATTTTCCAGCTTATAGGATGTGCTATGATTTGCCGGCGTACAGGCTGTGCTATGTGGATGAGATTTACCAACATATGGGTTGTGCTATGTGATTTGTCAGCTTACGGGCCGAGTTATGTGATTTGCCAGCGTACGGGCTGTGCTATGTGATTTGCTGGCGTACGGGCTGAGTTATGTGATTTGCCAGCGTACGGGCTGTGCTATGTGATTTGCCAGCTTACGGATCGGGCTATGATAAAATGTGTAATACTGGCGTACGGGCCGATGATTTTTATGATACACGTATATATGCAAAATGATGTGGTTGATGTGAGAATAAATGATATGAGATATCTATGTATCACCGTTTTAGTATATGTATATGATATTAGAACTTGGTTGGCTTGGTCTAGGCTAGCACTTGTACAATGCCGTTGCTATGTGTCCATGGTTTTCGTGATCATGATATTTGTGTTAACACCGCTGTACGGAGTGGTGTGAGATTGGATGGTCAATGTGGTTATTAAAGAAGTGTGCTGTTATCGCCCCTGGTGTACGGACCAGGTCTGGCAGACCCATCGGACTTACAGACTGGACTATTGACTTGGCAGTGGTCCGCCAACCATTGTCAGGTCTCGCCTTCGAGCCACACAACCCAATCATGTGGGGGTAATACATGACAACAGTAAGCTAACCTACCAGAGATGTTTTTATGTTATTATTATTATATGAGATAAAATATGATTATGAAAATGCAGTATGTTCTGCCATGTTTTGATGATATATGTATGTTTTCCCAGATTTGATAAACAGTTACTGAATATGTTATGTATGATATATGTAGAACACGGAATACTCATGTTGCCACACACTGGTATTAGTTTATTTCCCTTACTGAGAGGTGTCTCACCCCTTAATCTTATAAACTTTTCAGGAGCCCCTGATAGGAGAGCGGGAAAAGCCCCGCTAACCTAGTGCTGGATATCTGCCCTTTTTGAAGGGTAAGTTTTTGGTAGGGATAGTTAGGTTTTGTGGGATTTGCCCCTAGATTTCATTTTTGGGATGTATATATAGAAGTACAGCGATTGTAGTAACTCTGGTATATTGTGATATATGAAATGATGAGATGCATGAGATTGTATGCATGAGATTGTATGTTTTCTACTGCTAGGGCTTCTACTGTATGTTCTGATGTATCCCTGGTACCCACGGGTCCAGGTGAATTGTGACCTGTTGAGTTAGAATGTGAGATGTGTGGTATTGATTTTATGATGATATTATTATAAAAAAAAATGTAGAAAAATGAGCAGGTCGTGACAAACCAGCTACCTCAGCCCAGCATGCTGGGGAGACTGCAATCTCTCCTCGCACTGTTAGACGGAATCCACATACTATCTAAGTCATATGGTTGCACGTGTTTGAAATAGCAACGGTACCGTGCTCTATTGTATATCTCTATCTGTAATATCCACAGGGGTCTGAAACTGTGTAATATTGTATACATATATAAATATATAATCTTCTTGCTGCTTTTAACATGATTTCAAAACAACCACAACACTATAAATATGAGCTGTATATCTGAAATATCTATATGAATTATCTGTAATATCTATTAAAATATCTGAAATATATGTCTATAATAACTATGATATCTATCTATAATATCTGTTTGTAATTTCTATAATATCTGTCTGAAATATTTGTAATATCTGTCTGTAATTTTTGTTTGAGTGTTATGGTTTATAAATCATGTTATTCTAAGAAATATTCTAAGTCTCATTCATTGCTATAATCTGTATAACTGAATATCTGTAATATTGTAAAATCTACATACTATACTGTAATAAACTCATGCCACACATTTGAGAAATCAAAATCTCATGCTCAATTTCTATAATTCTGTTGTAAAAATAATATTCACGCTATTCTGGAGAAATAATCTGATCTGCATGCTTATAAATACACATTCAAAATCTTCTGAAATATATAACAAAATTTCTAGCATAGCATATTTCCCTTACCTAAACTCTGAAAAAACCCCTATTGTACTCTGGCCCTATACCCGCATGGTTTCCTGTTCAACATCCTGAAACATCATCCCCTAGAACAAAATAGCAGTATTTTTCTGCATACAACATTTCTTATAACTGTAGGGAAAGTTAATCCTAAATAAATTGCCTTACCTTGAAACTGGGATGAATTTCAAACTATCTCCAACAAAGATAAGCTCCGGCAGACTTACAGAGAACTTCGCTAGGAGCGTTGTGGTGACCTCAGACCTTCAATCCGAGGAGAAATGGAGCCAAGATTGAAGAGAGGAGGGGTGCATTTTAGAGAGAGAGAGGAATTTTCTGTGTTGAAAATTGAGTTAAAAATCCGGGTTTCAGCTATTTATAGAGCCGGATTCGTTGACGGGACACGTCACCTCGTCGACGAGTCTTGTAGAAAGTTCTTCGACAAACCTGCACCCTCGTCGATGAGTTTCAGTTTGCCTTAAACCCTCTTTCGGTATCTTCTCGTCGACAAAACAGGTCTTCGTCGACGAGATCTTGATGTATCCTCGTCGACAAATCCCCTGTCTTCGTCGACAAGACCCTAATTAATTCCTCGGGTTATTACAGTTTCTCTCTCTTCTCTCTTCGATTTTGGCTCCAAAGTTCACCGGATCGACGATCTGAGGCCACCACAACTCTCCTGAGGAAGTTCTCTCCAAATCTACTGGAGCGGATCGTTGGTGGGACCGAATTAAAATTCATCCCTAGGTTAAGGCAAGACTTTTTTATGCAAAATTTGGTCTTTCCATAGTTATAGGAAATGTTATTCAGGGAAAAATACTGAAGTTTAGTTATAAGAGTTTCCATTTTCAAGGTATTGAACGAGGAGCCCTGCGAGTGCAGGACTGATATTTTAGGGGAGTTTCTTTTCAAGTAATCAAGTAAGAGAATAAACTAAAACAGTTATTTTTCATGCAAAATTATTATTATTTATTAGAAAATTAATTTTCAGGAAAGCATGTATTATATTTGTATATTATGGAGAAAATGCATATTTGGGAAAATACTACTATTATGTTGAAATGTATATATATGTATGAAATGTCAGAAATTATGATTTTAGAATATAATGTATGGTTTATTCAGCATCGTGTGGCATGAATATTATTTTACATGAAAAGTGTTATGTTATGACAATTTTATGAATAAAGCATGTTTTTAGAGATTATGAAATAATGCAGTACATTATGGTTTTTGAAATACATGATAAATGAATTATATATTCAGAATGATATGTATGAAATATTTAGCACAAGGCCGTATTTATGAATGTTCGGCGTAGGGTGGCAGATATGAAAGAAATTGGCGCAGGGCCATATGTATGTATGTTATTTCAAAAAATGTTATCAATCTATTTATGTTAGACAAATATATTATCATGTATTATATATTATCAAAACCCGGATGATAGCTCAGTTCAGTTACAGGAGCACGCTACTGTAGCTATACATATCAGATTACTATGTTCAGACTTGTGCTAACCGCCCCACAAGGGTGAGAGATGGATAGTCGATGTGGCTTTTAGTGTAGAGTTGTAGACGTCCACCTGGCAGTCTAGACTAGGGTGTGGCAGACCCATTGTACTTACAGACTCGGCAGTGGTCGGCCAGCCATTATCGGGTCCCGCCTTTGGGTTGCCCAACCCGTCATGGGAGGTAATACATGACATCAGCTAACTATATATCCTAAGTAAATTTTCAATATTATCAGATATACAGATATTTTATGATCAGTATGAATTATTAGAAATTATGAAAGTATATGATTATTCAGTATGTTATGATGTATGTTTTCCAGCATATGAAATGTACTGTATATGTATTATAGCACTAAATATTCGTGTTGTCACACAACTGTATTTAATTTATTTTCCCTTACTGAGAAGTGTCTCACCCCCGACCATTAAATAATTTTCAAGAAACCTAGAAAGACCGGTGGATCGAGGCCGCCATTGAGTTAGTTGTACTACCCCGCTAGGAGGGTAAGTTTGAACTAGGATCAGGAGATTTTGATATGGGATCCTAGAGTTAAGTTTGTATTTTTGGAGATTGTATATAAACACAGTACTTGGGAATGTAGTTGACTCTAGTATTATATATTTTATGGTTGTATGAATGTCAATTTATATTTACTACTGCTTAAGTTTCCACTGTGAATGTCAGATGTGTCCCCGTTACCCACGGGTTTGGGTTGACTATATTATTAAATATGTTTTATTATATGATAAGATAAGCAGGTCGTTAAACGTATATACAAATATATTTCAAAATACATACTTTCCTTTCTCATCATACTCTGTATAAGTAAATGTGCATATATGCATAGAAGAACTGCCCTAAATGGATAAACAAACAACGTCATGAATTAACTCCGCATGATCCGGGTTGTATAGCTCGAAGGCGGGACCTAGCCATGGTTGGCCTAACTAGACTAAGTCAACTGTACCAGTCTAGACTTCAGGGGGTAACTCTACACTTCAATGGTATAATCAATTGTATAACACCAACACTCTAAGTGTGGCTACACTGGTATCTGCAAAGTTACGGTACCGTGCTTAGCTATGGTCCATCAAGGTTCTTAAATCATATAATGCAATTTCTCACTACAAAAAAATGGTTTTTAGTGACGAAAGTATTTCTTCACTAAAAGTTGGTATTAGTAACGATTTTTAAGAACCATCACTAGTGATGTAAGCATTAGTGATAGTTTTAGCAGTCGTCACTAATACAACACTATTAGTGACGGTTTTAAAACTATCACTAATACTTTCGTCACTAAAAATCGCACAAGAAACAATTTTTTGCACGGAAATTATTTCGAGAAAATATTGGCGACGATTCTGGGGTATTAGTGATGGATTAAATTTGTCACTAAAAGTCACTTATGATCAAGTGCTCATCCGAGCAATAACCTCCAAATATGCCCCATGCTTAAGGTGCTCACTTTAAGCAACTACCTCTATGTGGGCCCCACAATCGAGGTACTCACCTTGAGCAATGACCTCAACATGGGTCCCACGATCAAGGTGCTCACCTTAAGTTCACATGGCTCCTACGATCGAAGTGCTCACCTTAAGCAACTACCTCCACATGGACCCCACAACTGAGGTGCTCATCTTGAGCAACTACCTCCATATGGGCCCCATGACCAAGGTACTCACCTCAAGTAACTACCTCCATATGGGCTCCATAACCAAGGTGCTCACCTTGAGCAACTATCTCCACGTGAAACCTATGACCGAGGTGCTCACCGTGAGCAACTACCTCATCCTAGGCCCTATAAATAGGTTAGACTCTTGATTACTACGTGACCGATAAAAAGAGGAGGTAGGTGAAGGAGAAGAAGGAATTCAAGATCACAAAAATAAAAAAATTTAAAAATATGATTGAACGTTCAAAATGTGATGTAGTTAAATAGTTTGACATAATAATTTCTCTTGGTAAAAAGGTTGCTCTTATTTAATTTGAGGTTTTATTTTTTTTATTTTTTGATAAAAAATTTCCCTTACCATTCAAAAATTTAAAAAGAAAAACAGAACTACAATTTTTAAAGCTATTAAAATATCAAATTTCATCTTTTCAATAATTCAACTTAGATTTTGATCCCTTTGGAACAAATTTATGTGTCTACCAACTGCTATTTCAATTCCCTCCCTCTCTCGTGACAAAAAGATATAGAAAATATACAAATAAAACAAAACACAGAACTTATTAATTAATGTGCCTATATATATATAACTCCACAAATAAAATCATTCAGCACCCAATTAACCTAAGGATTAATAAATAAAGTTTAGTAATAATGGGATAATATCATAATATAATATTAGGGAGAGAGAACCAGAGCTTTTGTCTTTTTTTTTTTCTCATGCATCTTAATGGCACAAGAACAACAATGGCTTTAAGGTTTAAGCCACGCCTCCTTGCAAGTTAACAACGCCTCCTCCCCCTCCCCACCTTCTTCCCCTTCACATATACATATTAAACGCAATAACCAAACAACCCAAAATCAGACATTCACCACAAGATACATAACCCCCGCCCATGCATGCAACGTATCTTCTCAATCAATCAATATTCATCAGTGAACCTGCTCTGCCAACGCCAAGCAGTTGCTGGCGTGCTGGCGCAGGAGCTGGTTAGCCTTGACGAGGTCCGCCCCGAACCCGGCGGGCCCCTCACTCAGCCCGTCGCCGCAGGTCACCGTGTCGGAGATCACGGCCGAGAGGTTGGTGCTGAGGGTGCCCTTGTCCTTGGCCTTGAGGCTGGTCAGGGAGGTCTGCAGGCTGCTGATGGCGTCGTCGAAGTTGTCATTGCAAGTGTCGAATGCGCCCCGGGCTGCCCCTTTCTTGGCCGCCTCGAGCTTGGCGGCCAGCGACTTGGCGCTGTTGGCCTGCTTGAGGGCGGCCTGGATCGCCTTCTCAGTGGCGGCCGCGGGGTGCACTTCCTTCTTCACCACTGCCTTGCAGAGGGCCTGGTAGTCGGCGTGGGCGCAGAGATTGGTGTTGCCGCTGTGGGCGCCCGCACCGCGGATGGCAGAGGCCGAGGGGAGGACGAAGAGGAGGAGGGCGGTGGCGGCCACCAGAAAGACCGGAGAGAAAGAGGCGTGGAGTTTCAAAGCCATTTTCTGGGCGTGGCTAGCTAGCTCTGTTAATGTTTTTTTTTGGGTAGTTTTTTTTTTTTTTTTTTTTTCTTCTCTAAGGGATTTTGGTTAGGGCGTTCTCTTCTTCTCCGCTCAGGGTCCCTCTGCGTGCGAGGGGGAGTTGGAGGAGGGGGATTTTGTGGGTTATATAAATAAGGACAGTGGGGGTAATTTAGATTTCTGGTACTATGGTTGTGGCAGGTTTCAAATATAGGTTGTTGCTCGAGGTTGGCCTTGATTTTAGCATTGCTCTTTGTGTGAAGGAAAATGCCTAACATTGTTCCCAACCATTCCCGTCTCGGTCAGAGATGACCTTTCTTTGGATACTTCTAATTTTCCTCTATTGAGTCTCGTGCAAAGTGAATCTGCGTCTGATTTTTAGTATCTAGCAAAGAGAGTATATATATCGAAAGGACTAGAATGAGAATGGTTGCAAACAACCAATAGAACCCTTATTTTGTACTAATTGACAATTTGTTTAGTGGTTTAGCTCGCTCTAACTCTTTTCTCTAGTTGCATTGGCCCTTGCCATGAACGCGTGCTTTTTGGGTTAATAAAAGAGATGACTTTTTGTGTGACATATGCATGAAATGAGTTCAAAGTGAAATGTTAGGGGAAAAAAAAAAAAAAAGGAACAAATAATGCATAAATCTCAAGTAACAAATTGAATTTTATTCCATTTGATTTATTAAATTAATGCTGCGTCTAGCACGGCGAAAAAGCCTAAAAAAATTCTTATATAAACTATCTTATTCGCAATTTATTTATTGCTTCTTGTTTAAATTAAGTCTCAACACATTGCTTGTATTTTCTTTTGTTTTTCGTTTTTGAGAAGTGCATAATGACGGATTATGTGTCCCTATATTTATTTTAAAATTCAAAAGTCATGAAAAGAAAATTCAAGAGAGGTGAAACCAGACATGATGAAACAATGAAAGGGAAAGGTAGTTTAAGACTTCGTTGAGTTTGTTTTTCTTTTCTTACTCATGGGGGCATCGGGAGTTGAAGTTCAATTTTTATTGACATGGTTAAATAGAGAAAATTTCAAAATCTAAAACTCAGAAAAGTAGTTTAAGACTAACTACGTATCAAGTTGTCATAAATTTCCTAAAATGAAGATTGACTTCATTTTTATTTTAAATTAAAATCGATATGAATTCGAATAAAATGTAATGTAAAATTGTATTGAATTTGTCAAAATAATTTAAATCTAAAACTTGGAACCCACATTTTCAAAAATATAATCTTAAAAAATTTTAAAAGTAATACATCTAAGAATTTTGCCAAACATAACCTAAGCTAGCCCAGTGGATAAACAAGATTAACCATCTCCTAAGAGTTTGCTGCTTAATTAAAGAATCGAATTTTAATGTAATCCCTTAGGAGTCTATAATCTTGTGCAGGGCATTTTGCTTGTCCCTATTCTAAACTTAACCCAAGAAGAAGACTGCGTGCGAAGCACAATCTAAGATGTAGAATAAGCAGATATTACACAAGAAGACCACATCTTTAAAAAAAATAAAAATAAAAATCCTAGGTTACTTTAACTCTAGTCACAATTTTATAATTAATCAATTTATTATTATGAAAAAAATTATTTTTTGCCATTATTAAATAAGGAGTACTTATAATGAATATGTATATAATAAATTTTCATAGTAAAGAAATGCCTCATTCGAAATCTTTATTTATTTTTGAAACTTACATCTTTCTTTTTTGAACAATTCAATCCAAGCTCAAAAAATAAAAAAATAATGACAGAATACTGAATTATGATTTTGGCAAACAAAAGTAAAGTAAAGAGATCTTAAAACTAGTATCTTGTTCCCTTGACTTGACTTTTAGAATAAATGAAGGACAATTTGCCACACAATTTCTAAAAGTCATATATATAATCTGGGAACTCTAACCATCATCGCGCCACTTTGAACACTATGATGCGGCACCAAACCCAAGTGGTAAAAGCCTCCCGCCCATTGGCGCACCCCTAGCATTCACCTGGATAAACTCTCAAGGAGAAACCAAACCCGTGATCTTGGGGTCACCAAAGTCACAAGTCGTACATACCATTTTAGTCAATCCGGCGACTTTTAAAAAAATCATATTTTGATTTAAGAAATATGCTGAAATACCCCCAATATATATGTGTGTGTGTTCCAACTAATATTAATGAAATATAGAAAAATAATATGCATCCAAATGTAACCCAACCCATAACTTCTCATATTGGGTGCGATCATATATACCAGCACTAATACACCGGATCCCATCAAAATTCTGCAGTTAAGTGTGTTTAGGTGAGAGTAGTACTAAGATTGGTGACCTCCTAGAAAGTCTTCGTTGCACTCTTTTTTTTTTTTAAATCCATTATCCATACATGTGTGCAACTCTTTCTTCCACACTCATTTTTATACTTAAATATTCCCACTTAAAATTTTTAATTTAATTGAAAGTTTTCATATTATGCTCAACGGATAGGCAGTGCCCACATTATATATGACCATGTTTGGCCACACTATCCTCAACTTTCTTTTATTTCTTATTTCATGAGTTGCATGCTCGGAGAGAAATGGAATGAATTCATAACAAACATAATCAAATTTATCACTTCAAAATTCATTTTATTCTTCTCGTGTTGGATTCCATTATGCAAACTAAATATGTTGTAGAAGAACTAAGATTATGTTTGCTCCACATAATCCTTATTTTCAAAAATAGATTAATTTTAATATGTTTTATACATACAATGAGTTGTATAAGAAATTATCAAACATGTTGTGAGTCCATAATAAAAAATAGATAAGGAGTAACTATTCCTATATTTCATCATTTATTACATGTTGAATGAAATAATTAAAAATATATAAGAAATAATTGTTCCTTTCATTTAAATTATATTCCATCTTATTCCAAGGAATAACTCTTCCATCGAATCAAACGAACCGTAAAATAATAACTAATAATCCCAAACTAAAGACGACCTCAACAAATAGGCAGCAACAATTTTTAAAGGATCAAAATTAATGACAATTTAAATAAACATTCTTCCCGATACTCCCTTAGTTTTATTAAGAAAATATTTCCGAAACTTAAATTGTGATTGCGAGTATGATACTAAGATTTTGTATTCGAATTTATATGGGCTAGAATGAAATTCGTCATAATTTTGTATTATATTTTAATCAAATTCACACAAAGTTAAATTTATTTTTTAAATTTCATATTTCCAAATATAAAGTTGTGCATATTGGCGGAGCAAATTTAGACCTTAAATTGGGATATGTGTATATTTAAACAAAACATTGATATAAAATTATCTTCAATTTCTTTTAAATTCACAAAACTCTACTTTAGTCAAATCCAAACTTTAAAGTGTCAAGTCAAAAACTCCCAAGCACTATGCTTTTAAAAAAATTTCCACTTCCTACGAGGAGCCAGATTCATCCAACTGGCACAAATAAAGAGTGATATGAAACACACCAAGGATGAAACAAATGGGAAGAAGGTTAGGTGCAGCATAATTCATGAGATTATAATCATAGACAAATATTAGAATTTTGATTGAGCGACGTTATTGGGCCTAGTCACTTTTCTGTCTCCACAATCAGTGGTATGGGTTGATAGTCCAGTGCATATGATAAGAAGCATAGGATTAACTTACCAATCCATGGCCAGACCTGTAGGAAAAAACAAGACTTGTTGAAAAATTGCGAAAGTATAATTGGAAGTTCTTTTTCTCCCAATTAATAAAATTAATTCTTATGATATGACAACACAAAAGTATATATTTTCAACAACACAAAATTAGCCAAAAAATAATCACAAATATCAATTACATCTCGACACATGATTTTATGTGAAAAAACCCTCTTCAAATTAAAGGGTAAAAACTACGAGACTTAACAGTCCATTCAAAAACTTTACTATGATAAAAGTTTTGGTACAAGATATAAATTTTCAACTATCACAATGAGTACATAACTCTATTTTTAGTTAACAGCAAGCAAGAGATCTTAAAAATCAAAGAGAAAAAGTTGAGAATTTTACCAAAAACATGGTTACTTTTCAAACCTCATATCTGACGCTACAGTGCTTGGACCACCAATCCGACCGTTCAAAATCAGCGTCTATGAGTCCTCTATCTACTGACAAAAAATCAACTCGATCGGACTACGGGTGTTCCTCCAATCGTCAATTGATCAAAACTACACTCTATCGCAAAAACTCATATTTTCTCAATGTGGTTACTGTTCAAAAGGCGTTATCTGGCACTACAGTGTTGGGATGACCAATCCAACCGTTCAAAATCAGCGTCTATGAGTCCTATATCTACTGACAAAAAAATCAGCTCGATCAGACCACGAATGATACTCTGATTGTCATTTTATCAAAACTATGCACTAGCAAAAATTCATATTTTCTCAATATGATTCTCCCTCTTTTGCCGCACGCTCTCTCACTTTTTATGATGGAATTTTCCATTGTCAACCGTAATTTTCTCTACTTAAATGAGGTGTAAAACGACCTCTAAAAATGCCCAATAAAGAGTCCAGAAAAAAAATAGACTAAAAGATTAAATGAATTTTTCCACATAGAAGGGATGCTCAAACCCAACACAGGCTTCATCCAATACAGAAAATCTTTTCGCCTACGGCACTGTGCTTCAATGAAAGCTCCCAAGTCGGCAAGTCCCACCCTCCTACTCTTGCTCTGCACTCAACAAGCTCATGATGGAAGTGTGCGTTTGTGTGTGTGTGTGTGAATATTAAGGGATTATTTAATTGAAAAAAGTGTTTGAATAATTGAAAAACCTAAACCTTAATTCTATGGGGGCAATAAGAATGTCCTACTGAGACTCCAAAATATGACCAACTTCAGTTAAAAGCCCTTAAACTATTCGTTTTAATTTGCTCCAACTTTCGCCCTCGCACTTTTAGAATCCGAAGTAGAAAGAACTGTGATGAGAGCAATAGATGACAAAAAGATTAGGTCATTGAGCCCACGTGTCAATATTTTACAAAGCAAACAATTTCCATCTGTACTTGAGCCATCTATGCCCACAACCCACATTGTATTAATTATCTAATTATGTAACAAGACATGACACTTATCATTAAACATTACAAAGAATTGTAATGTGACAGTACAAATCTACAACTTTCAGACCATCAAAGCATCTGTAGCATGGCATTAATCTATGCAGAACTGCAGATTCAAAAATCCAAATTTATCTACCTAACCAGTCAAATAAAATTGAGACATATTTGTCATTTTATTCTAACTTTCTAAGGTTGAAAGAGAATTTAATACAAAGTCAATAAATGCAGATTCACAGGATTCCGTCAGATGGCTCCAGATTCAAAGGTCAATGCGCCGCCACACGCCCCTCCTTCTGGCGCAAACCCAGTTCATCCCACCAACCATTGAAAATGAGAACTTCAGAAAAGCACTCATACAGTTGGCCATTAAAAATCAAACTTCACAAAGCACCCACTTCCCAACCCTTCCTTCCATTTTTTCATCCACACCCTTTCACATTTTCACTCCTGAATCCAGAGTCAAAAGAATCAGAATGTGAATTGCAGAGTTCTGAGATTCCCTCAGCTTCCTATGCCCGCCCTCCCCCAACCCCCTTCCATACGGAATTTCACGGCAAAACATTTTGGAGTCTCAGAATCTGCCAGCCGTCAAAAGCGAGGGGCACTGGATAGCCAGTTTCTATATTTGGTAAGCTATCTTCGGCTGTCCTGCTCTCTCAAGTCATCAGAAAAGATCCGAGACCAATCAACAGTAGAAAGGCACGAGAAATCTTAATTCAGAGGTTGTAACATTTGAAAACAAAAAGGACTTTGCTATGTAAGGACACCAGCTATCTAGCTAACTTCCATCCCCTTTCCTGCAAAATAGAGGAAGCATTAGTTGGTTGAGCGCGTGCCCACACACTCAAAAAGAGTTTGTAGCTAGAGCTTACCATCTCGGTATCTCCCATAGTCAGAAACACAATTTGTTGCTCCATACACCCCAGTCCAGCAGTACAAATATGGAAAGAGCCAATTCTGCCACAGAAAATGAGCATAAGAAATTTGCACAGCCAGTTGACTCTGAACACAAGGCAACTGAGTTGCGACTACTCTCGGCTGCAGCACCCCACATGCGGGCATTCCATCTGTCCTGGATATCGTTCTTTGCATGTTTTGTGTCAACCTTTGCAGCCCCACCCCTTCTGCCGGTGATACGCGACAACCTCAACCTCACAGCCACTGACATTAGCAATGCAGGAATTGCATCGGTCTCCGGTGCAGTCTTTGCCCGAATTGCCATGGGGACTGCATGTGATCTGTTTGGACCCCGTCTTGCCTCCGCCTCTCTCATCCTCCTCACTGCACCCGCAGTCTGCTTCACCGCCGTTGCTTCATCTGCTCGTTCCTTCCTTCTTGTACGGTTTTTCACAGGTTTTTCCCTGGCAACTTTTGTATCAACTCAATTCTGGATGAGCTCCATGTTTTCTGCTCCAGTAGTTGGAGCTGCCAATGGCATCGCAGCAGGCTGGGGCAACCTTGGGGGCGGAGCAACGCAGCTTTTAATGCCCCTTGTGTTTTCCCTCATCTGTGACATCAGTGCAACCAAATTCACAGCATGGCGAATAGCATTCTTCGTTCCTGCCCTGTTTCAAACCTTATCAGCATTTGCTGTGTTGATCTTTGGCCAGGACATGCCAGATGGGAACTTCAAGAGGCTGCAAAAATCTAGGGACAAACCAAAAGATAAATTTTCACAGGTTTTCTTTCACGGAGTCACGAATTACAGAGGGTGGATTTTGGCATTGACTTACGGGTACTGTTTCGGGATAGAGCTGACAATTGACAACATAATTGCAGAGTATTTTTATGACAAGTTCAATCTGAAACTCCACACTGCAGGAATTATTGCTGCGAGTTTTGGATTGGCAAATCTGGTTTCTCGGCCTGCAGGAGGAATAATCTCAGATGCAGTAGGAAAGAGGTTTGGGATGAGAGGTAGGTTGTGGAGTTTGTGGGTGGTGCAGACCCTGGGCGGTGTGTTCTGTGTCATTCTGGGGCAGCTCGGATCTCTTGGTGCATCCATCGCGGTGATGATTGCTTTTTCTTTCTTCGTCCAAGCTGCCTGCGGTCTTACATTTGGGGTGGTTCCCTTTGTTTCTAGACGGTGAGGTTTCTACAATCTGCTTGCATTATGTTCTCATTTTCAATTTCCCCTACACACAAATCATCCAACCTTTTGATAGGAAGTCAGCAGGCTACACGGCTCCCTGCTTTGCAAAGGTAGGGGAAGCCAGGAGTACAGTCACAGTGTACGCAACCTTACCACTGCTTTTCATGAAGAGAGGTTGTTTCCTTGGTGATGCAGGGGCAGCATCAAGGTTCTGCAGCCATAGAGAAATTAGAAGAGAGGAAGGGCAAGGGAGGAGAGAGGAGATACCAGTGGGGAACTCATGTCCAATTCCAGTTCAAATTCATCAATAACTGCCTACAACATGACTTTCACACACTATTTATAACAAAGCCTCTTTACATGAAATTACACATAAACAGCTAAAACTACATTACATTACATACCCCTACCTTACATAAATATTACAAACAACCCCCAAATACACAAAATACTATTCTAATTAATACTAAATACATGGTAAACTACTAATTAAACCTAACAATTATCAATCCAATTTTTCTTAAGTAGTCTCCAACATGAACCTTCCCAAGGTCTTGCTTCTTGTTCTACATCACTTGGACACCTGTGACCATCTAGCCCTTTGATATCTATATAAATTCAGTAGTTTTGGGCTGAAAACAAGCCGAGACTGAACTTCACTGTGTTCAAGCTCTTTGGTTAAATATTAGGCGTCCTTGATCCTAAGCTGAGCTTGAATATCTTTGTTTAAGCTTGTCTATTAAGGTACTAATTGAGTTAGGCTGAGCTTGAGCACACCACAGAATGGAAGCTTAGTACAATTTACAAAACAAATAACCTAATTTGAGAAATTTACTGAAATCAAGCATATATAAACAATTTCTTTAGTACATGAAATTATCATATACAAATAATTTTAAAGAATATATGTTATCATCTTATAAAACATGGAAGGCGAAACCTAACAAAATTATTTTAAGCATATTAGAAAATTTTCTCTTAATTGTTTTTGAACTTTTCTAAAATAATTTAATATATTGCATACTATTTCAGTGAATCTAGTCAATTGTATTAAAATACAGTTGCATCATAAGCTAAATTAAATATTATATCTCTACAAACAAGCTCTAAATAAGCATAGGACCAAACACTAAATGAGCTTGTCACAAACATGTTCACATCCCTTCTCATGAGCTCAGCTGAACCAAGCTGTATCATTTTCAAGTTTGGCTGGTTTACCATATAAGCATACAAAGTTATTTTTAAACTCGTTTTTTTAGTGTATTGGAACATGGATGAGCTCTCATTGAGCAGAGTTCCAAGCTGTTCATGAACAGCTTGATTTATTCGCATGCCTAGTATTATTAGACCAGTAGACAAATTAGCATGGATAGACAGAATATGGCGAGTACAGATGTATATGTCATCTACCTATGTTCTAGTTTTTATTCGAGTTATTGCTACAATGATCATTTTTTTTCACAGAACATAAACTACTAGTTTGGAAGTTCAATGGCTAGAAAGCATCAGCTTTACCTTATTGAACCAAAATTAAACTCTTGCTTTGTAAGTTTGTATAAAGTGTTAGTAATATATTTCTGAAAGGTTGGACTCTTAACATATGCAAATTTCAGTACGTGTAACAAAGACATATTGTTCCTCCAACACAGCTTGACTAAATCACAATAGATTGTTAAACCTTGAATCAATTCCGCGTTTTTCAATGGTGAGATCACCTAGAAAATGCTCACATGTACTCTCAAAAATCAAGGAATGTCATAATTTACAGGTATAAAAGTTTCACAGTGAAGGGCAATCTAATGTCAAGAGATAACATAGAAGTTTATATTCATCTAATTTTCTAGTATACATCCAAACATCATTTCCCCCCGGTAATGGTATAAAATCATATGCAATATGCATAAATAGAGAACAGAAATAGGGAGGCATATAAATTGTACAGCTCTTAAGTAAACTCCTTGCTTTCCTTTTATTTTCTTTGTATACATACAAAGATTAACACTGTTGATGGGTCACCAACTGGTCAGGAGCAAGACTAAACAGTGCAAGTTATGTTCAGACTTGAAATGATAGTGTACCATCAGGACATTTAAACAAACATTGGTGAAATCTTAATGAAACAGATGATCGGTGAACGAACCGATCTAGTCTCTCAAATAATAATATCAAACATTTCATGTGCTTTAGCCATGGGTAGTTAAGAAATCATCCATCACTTGATGATTGGAATTAATTCGAGGTAAATAGGCAAGAATAGGCAGTTGACAGCTTCCACAAGGAGCCAAACAACATCCAAATTAACTTCCATAGTTGTAAGCTCATCATGTTTATTGCTAGAATATTTAAGTCATATCATCTGGTTTTGTTATACTATTAAAGTGCTGATGAAGTATTTTATACTGTCTATTTTATGTGGCTACATTGTCCCTTTGAGATGCTCACCTAGTCACCCTACAAGATTTCATGTTCTTTCAATCCATGGTCTTCAGGTCACTGGGGATAATATCTGGTATGACAGGAGGTGGTGGAAATATAGGTGCTGTTCTGACTCAGCTAATTTTCTTCAAGGGATCCAGATACTCCAAAGAAAGAGGAATAACTCTCATGGGCATCATGATAATATGCTGCACCCTTCCAATATGTTTACTACACTTCCCACAATGGGGAGGGATGTTTTGTCATCCATCATCTAAAGAAAATGCCACAGAAGAGGATTATTACCTTTCGGAATGGAATTCAGGTGAAAAGGAGAAAGGTTTGCACGAGGCAAGTTTAAAATTTGCTGCAAACAGCAGGAGTGAAAGAGGTAGAAGAATGAACTCTACAGGCACATCAGTCAGCGAGAGTCCACCGACTGTCTGATGTTTGCCTGTTGCTTCTCTTGTGGGTTAAACCATTAAGTAGTCCCCCACAGCTGTCTGCACTGCTCATGTTTAAGAAGAACTTATGGTTGTCATTTTAGTAAAGTTTATAGTATAAGCAAGGTAAAAGTTGCAGAGATTTTGGAAAAAAAGAAGAGGTATATGAAAATTGTTGTTTTGAATCTTTGTTTTTCGCTTCATGGCTCTCAGCTCACATAAATGAGAATGAACTAGAAGTAATTTGTTAAGTTATTTCCCACTTGTCTCTTGAGTGTTCCATGCGACTTTTCACCATTAGTAAGTCAAAATTTTAGATTTGTCCAAGATGAAATCTTAGCTTTGTCCTTGTTTATACAAACTATAACAAATACAAGCAAAGGATGAAACCATAAAATTCCATCGAAGATATCAAACAACCAGTCTTGTAACAAATGAACCCCCCTAACACAATGTTTGGTACATAAGAATGGAACGGATTTGCTAATTCTATTTATACATGTTTGTCGTGCAATTTTTTATTCCATTCCACTCCTAATCCATTCCATTCCAGGCTTCCAGCATACCAAAGATTGCATGACAGAAAAATTATAGATTTTCCTTAGATCTCTTAAACATTTTCTCATCAAGAGGAACAAGTATCTAAGCTACTGTTTGGATGATTTATTATTGACAACAACCATCCAAATTACAACAATAGGTCAGCAGCAATAAAGATGAAGCTTTGAAACAACAGCAGTATCACAAACTTTGTGGAGATCTTTCAATCAAATTTAACACTGTAGGATAAATCTTAAGATTAATTCTATAAAAAGATATAAAAATTCCAATAAAGCAATAATTGACCTTTATGAAAAGGAGATAAGCATCAGCCTAGCTAAAGCGGAGATAAACCATTGTTTCTCAAATTTCATCAATAGAAAGAAAGACCCCATCAAAGTTCCATTCGAAATCAAGTATCCTTTGAGCATAAAAATCAACATGGTGACAGGGGCCATTGAATATAATGGTAAGATTAGCCATATAAATGACATTACGACAGTGAAAACATAAAATTTATGCTATGTCAACATTGTCATGAGGGCTTCCATTTGTCTAGCTGTCACATTCATAATTGTTGATTTTTTAACTTCAAATACTGTATGAAATACAGCGAAGCTACTCAAATTCAAAAGACACCCAATTGCACCCTTAATAGTCAGATAATACTGTCAGTGATATTAGTCTAACTGTCAGCGATATTAGGCTAAAACAATGAACCTATAAACAATAACCAAGATGATACACCAAAATAAAAAAAATTATCAACGGCATTGTGTTCTCCTAATCATACAAAATCATAGCAGCTCAGAACTCCTAATGCACAGCCAAAGTTCCAAAACAAAATATCATTCAGTTGCAAATTTCAAGGAATTAAAAACAATGTAAGACCTTAGTAGTCTTCCACATGACCGGGTAGCCAAGTTTCTTTCAATACAAAAAGTAAAGCTTCAGGAGCAATGTAAACCTCATAGTTGGAAGCAATTTCAAATTTGAGAGCTTTTTTTATTTTGAAAAAAATGTAACTATGAATGATGAGAAACACAGATTGTTCAATACTCAATTACTCAGCTGCTGCAAAAGCAGAACAAGGAGCCAAAACTCTTTTTTTTCTTTTCTTTCTTTTCTTTTTTTTTTGGACATGTGTGTGTGTGTATGTTGAAGAAGGGGTCTAGCTATGTCTAGTTGCACAAACACATAACTCCCATACTTTAAGCAACATATATACAAAGACAGACAGCTTCATTGCATCTGTTAGAAGCAAATCACATGCTCACAACCGTTTATAGGGACGATATATTTTGTTCTGGAAGTTGATAAACAGACACAGAACACTGTTAAGAGAGAGATGATAATCGCATAGGCTGCAGTAGTTACTTTGTGGCATTGTTTCACAATTAAATTCCAATGCGAGGAAATTCTTATTATACCAGCTGCTTTTATCAGCCAATACAGCTGCCAGGTAGTTCCCCTGCATTTCAAAATGTAACTATGTAACTTGGCTTATGGCACAAGAAATGTGCTTTTAGCCCAGTGTAGTTGGATATTGCAGAAAGGGGAAATTGATAAATTTATTCCTTTCCATATACAACATTGTACTATGAATGGTTAGTGCTCTGATTTGACAAGCCAAATTCGAAGTACCTCTAAACCAGGGTAATCAAAAGCCCAATGTGTTGGGAATAAAGAACAAATTCCCGAAACCTGTGAGAAACAAAATAGAAGAAAAAAAAAATAATGCCAAAGAAAAATCAATCATACACACAAGACAATATTTACGTGGTTTGGCAATTTTGCCTACGTCCACGGAGTTGCAGGGATTTCAATATTATCAGGAAGAAAAACATAGAGAGTGCAACGATACAATGCTCTCCCTCTCACTCTCTCTCGCAGGTACAACCACGCCAACCCTAATCACCCGAAAGCAATCCTTTTTATATGTTGCGCCTAGGGTTCCGTTCCGAATTGGCTCCAAAAAATTTCCCGGGACCCCCACGAGTGCAATACACGGCCCAAGCCATAGTGCTCATGGACTAAGCCTTAGGATAAAAATCTCTAATTAAATAGAGGTCGGGTCGTCATCCAAATTAAAACACAACTAGGCTCCACAAAAGCCCAACACAATGTCCTTAGGGCGCCAAGGTCTCCAATCACCTAAGGCACTAGGTGCAAAGCTAGGCACTTACCCAAATAAAAGGAAGCACTATAAATAAATATTTACTCAAAAGTTAACTAATATAGAAATCAATAAAAATCGTCATCGAGTAAAGACTATCCTTCAAAATATATGCTTCATGTATGATAAAATAAAGGCTCATTGAAAATATAATCGATAAATCTTCAGAGTCTTCAAAGTTCAATAAGAAAATAAAAATCAAAGATGCAATAAGCAAAAAATCTTGTGATGCTCAAAAGTTCATAAGATCAAAACTCCTTTGAAATTGGAACAAAAATCACAACAATCATTAGTCTGCTTACTTCCATTGGCCACCTACTCTTTGCCATGAAAATTCATCTATTGTACTTCATGTTATGCACCCATATCATTGTTAGAGCCTTAAAGCAGAAAATAAAGTGTAAAAAATCAATAAATAATAAATTCATTTTTTCAGAAAAATAAATAAACAAAGACTTGAACAAACTTTTTTTCTTAACCCAGGCACTCGCAAGAGCCTAGGTGGCGCCCAATCAACATAGCCTCACCTAGGCACACCTAAGCTCCTTATGAGTCCTTTTGACAGCATCACTCAAAACCATATGAAAGAGTTGGAAGTTGGAGCCCAAAAAAAATGAGTAATTAAACCATCTGACCATCAAATGTTGCAATTTTGTGTATAGGCCGGGAAGCCAAGTCAAGAAAAAATAATACTTTTGGCAAAAAGCAAAACAAGGAAAGAAATTTTAATTTAATTATAAACTGATCTTGTTTTTGCTTGCTATCAAATAATAATTAGTCGCTTCTTGACAATCCTGTTAAAAAAAATATGTTTTATTTATTTATTTATTTATTTATCTATTGTGGCTTTTTATCATAGCCGTTGGATCGTCCCTAAATCCAACGGTTGTGTAGTGTCATATATATGTTTGTAAGTCATGGGAAAAAGTGTGTATTGCTTGTCATTTTGTGCAAGGAGAGCTAAAGGGGGCTTTCTCTCTCGGAAAATTTTTTCTTCACTGATTTGATAGGTGAAGGGGTGTATAGTGGATCTGGGATTGGGGAGAGTCTGATCAGATCTTGTACTACCATCGTTTCATAGTGGATTTTTCTCCAGGTGCACGCTCCGTAGACGTAGGCAATCTTGCCGAACCATGTAAAATCTCTCGTCTACATTTTTCCTATGAATGTTCTTTGTGCTATTTATTTTGTTGATCGGAAGATTAAAATCGTTGCGCGTCAACAAATGGTATCAGAGCACGGTTTCGATTGGGTGCAGATCTAATAGATCAGATCAGATCGAAAGAAATTTTTTGGATCTATAGTTTTTCTGCGGGAGTGCTCAAGATTAGAGTGGTTCGTTCATATTGGATTGAGGTACGCAGATTCAGATCAGGTGCCGGAAAATTATTTCAAAATTTTTCAATTGAAAAATCGAATTGAGGTACGCGGATTCAGATCAGGTGCCGGAAAATTATTCCAAAATTTTTTCAATTGAAGGAGAATCATTTTTGAATTGAAGGTGTGAAAATAATAATAATTCGAAAGAAAAAAAAATTTCGCAAATGAAGAATATGATGAATAGTATCAGAATTGGATGACAAACCCAGATTCAGAATCGGGTCGGGTACAGAACGCAACGGGTTGACACGTGGGTTAAGAGGTTGGGTTGCAAGTCGGATCCAAGCAGAACCCGCCGGGTCAAGGCACGGGTCAGCATTCGGATCAGGTAGAACACGTGCGGGTCACACGTGCAGTGGATCAGGGATTTGGGTCGAGCGGAACGGGTCAGACCCAACAACTGGGTCGAGACGCGGATCCTCCCCGCGGAGTGCTGACGTCACATTGACAACATCCTGACAGGTGTTAACGTCGGAGGAGAGAAAAAAAAAAAAAAAGAGAAAAAAAAAATTTAATGGCGAGTACTTCGACAACCAAGTTCGAGGTGGAGCCGTTGATGGAAAAAAATAATTTTTGTTTGTGGCAGAGCACTGTGAAGGATGTGTTGGTCCAACAGGGACTAATTAAGGCACTGTATGAGAAAGACAAGAAACCAAAGACCATGTCAGATGATCAGTGGGAGGAGCTGGAAATGAAAGTGGTAAGTACCATTCGCTTAAGTTTAGCTCCAGAAATTAAATATAGTGTTGAATGAAACATCACCAGCTGAACTTTGGAAAAAATTGGAGAATATTTATATGTCCAAGTCCTTAGTTATAGACTGTATTTGAAGAAATAGTTGTATCAGTTGAGGATGACTGAGGGCACAGAAGTCAGAGACCACCTCAATTATTTCAATAAGATAATCACGCAGTTGCTGAGTATTGAGGTAAAAATTAAGGAGGAAGATAAAGCACTGATTTTGTTGTATTCGCTTCCCAGTTCACTTGATACTTTGAAAATCACACTAGTGTTAGGCAAGGAGACTCTTACAGTTGATGAGGTGACTACTGCAATTCTGGAGAGTGAGAATTTTCACAAACCAGATTATCCAGGACATGGAGAAGGGTTGGTGGCTAAGGGTGAGTCTAGCCAATAGCGGGGCAGGAGTTCTAACAGGGGTAATTGGAATCGAGGAAAATCTCGATCCAAGTCCAGTGGTAAGAATGGGAACTGGAGGAGTGGTTGTTTTTATTGTGGGAAAGAAGGGCATATGAAGAAGGACTGTCTAAGGAGGAAAAGAGATTTAAAGGAAAATAACAGGAAGAAGACTGAGCAGGCTACTGTAGTGGAGAGCAATTCATTAGTTTTTGATAGGGATCTTTTGGTTGTTACTACAGGTTCCAGTTACTTAGCCGATACCTGGACTTTGGATTCGGCGTGCTCATATCATATATGTCCATATAGGGACTGGTTTGACTCCTATGAACCAATCTCTAGAGGGACGGTGTTGATGAGTAATGATGCTTCCCATGGTATTCTTGGTATTGGAATGTTCAAAATCAGGATGTTTGATGATGTGGTTAGAACCATCAAAGATGTGAGGCATGTTCCAGATCTGAAAAAGAATCTGATTTCCTTGGGCTCTTTGGACAGTAATGGTTTCTCTTTTTCAGTTAGGGATTGTGTGCTGAAAGTGGCTAGAGGTTCACTAGTAGTAATGAAGGGTCATCTAAGGAACAATTTGTACACTCTAGTGAGTAGCACAGTGACAAGTGGAGCTACAGCTAGTACCTCTTTGGATACAAATACAGATAATACTACTCTATGGCATATGAGACTGGGTCACATGAGTGAGCGTGGTTTGCAGGAGCTGCACAGGCGGAACTTACTGGGAGGTTATTCTTGTTGTAAGCTTAAGTTCTGTAAATACTTTTTGTTTGGTAAACAGCGCAAGGTGAGTTTCAGGACAAGAAAGCATATGAGCAAGGAGGTGCTGGAGTACATTCATTCAGATGTATGGGGTCCAGTACAGGTACAGTCTCACAGTGGTGCTATTTATTTTGTCTCATTTATTGATGACTTTTCCAAGAAAGTCTGGGTGTATTTTCTGAAGCACGAGAGTGAGGTATTCAATAAGTTTAGGGAATGGAAAACTCAGGTAGAGAAACAAACAGGGAAACAGGTGAAATTTCTGAGATCTGACAACGGACTGGAGTACAAAAACAGCCACTTAATTGACTTCTGTAAGGAAGAGGGGATCACTAGGCACTATACAGTTCCACATGGGCCATAGCAGAATGGGATAGCTGAAAGGATGAATATAACATTACTAGAGAGGGCAAGATGTATAAGGATTCAGGCTAATCTGCCTAAGTCATTCTGTGCAAAAGCAGTGAGTATAGTATGCTACCTGGTAAACAAGTCTCCTTCTGCAGTTACTGACACAAAGATTCCTGAGAAGGTATGGACAGGTAAGCCAATAGATTACTCTGTGTGTAGAATATTTGGTTGTCCATCGTATGTGCTTGTACAGGAACAGGAAAGATCAAAGTTGGACTCCAAGTCCAAACCATGCGTATTTCTTGGTTTCCAAGGAGTGAAGGAATACCAGTTGTGGGACCCTATGGCATGGAAGGTGGTCATTAGCAAGGATGTGGTCTTCGATAAGGAAGCCATGTTGAAGGAGAATGTTGCTAAGAAGGTGGAGTCTGATTCAGTGGGAGCACCTATTCAGGTGGAGCTGGATAGTATTCAAAATTCAGGTATGGGTAATACTTAGACTATTGTTGTTGATTCTATTGCACTGGATACAATGAGACAGGCTACAATTCCTCAGGAAATTTCTCAGACAGGTGATAGACATGAGCCTACAAGGCTAACCACCGACAGAGAAAGGAGGAATTTTAAGCCTCTAGTCAGGTATGGGTTTGAGGACTTAGTTGCATTTGCTCTGATTATTAGTAGTGGAGATCCTTCTGATTTTCAGGAAGCAGTTCAGAGTTCTGAACGAAATAGTTGGCTTTGAGCCATGGTTGAGGTGATGGAGTCTCTTCAAAAGAATAACACTTAGGGGTTGATTTAGAAGCCTAAGGACAGGAAGCTGATTGGTTGTAACTTGTAAGTGGGTTTTCAGAAAGAAAGAACCTACTTCAGAATCAGAAGGGATAAAATATAAGGTCAGGTTAGTAGCAAAATGATACAAACAAGAAAAAGGTATAGATTATAATGAAATCTTTTCTCCTGTTGTTAAGCATGCTTCTATTAGATCCTTGTTAGCATTGGTTGTCATGCATAATTTAAATCTAGAACAGATGGATGTAAAGAGATTTTTCCTTCATGGTGAGTTGCAGGAAGATATCTTTATGGAGCAACCGGAGGGGTTTGTGGAACAAGGTCAAGAGCACCTGGTATGTAAGTTGAATAGGTCTCTTTATGATTTAAAGCAATCCCCTAGGCAATGGTATAAAAGGTTTGATTCTTATATGTTGAGAATTGGGTATGTTAGAAGCAGTTATGACAGTTGTGTTTACTTCAGATTGCTTAACAGTGGTGTATATATGATCCTTATGCTATATGTGGATGACATGTTGATTGCCTCTAACAGTATTGATGAGTTGAATGTGTTGAAAGTCAGGTTACAGGATGAGTTTGAGATGAAGGATCTTGGTGCAGCTAAAAAGATCCTTGGCATGGAAATTAGGAGGGACAAACAACAGAAGAAGCTATGGTTGTCACAGGGTAAGTATATTGAGAAGGTGTTGGAAAGGTTTAATATGGATAAGGCTAAACCAGTAAGTACACCTCTAACTGCTCATTTTCAGTTGTCTGCTAAACTATGTCTTTCCACTAATGAGGATAAGTTGGATATGGCTAGTGTGCCTTATGCTAGTGCAGTAGGGAGTCTGATGTATATACTATGGTATGTAGTGAACCAGACTTGTCATATGCAGCTAGTTTGGTAAGCAAATATATAGCTAATCCAGGTAGAATGCATTGGAATGCGGTGAAATGGATTTTCAGATATTTGCGTGACACTTATGATTATGGTATCTTGTTTGAAAGTAATGATGATTGTAATGCTCAGGATTATGTGGACTCCAATTATGCAGGTGATTTGGATAAGAGGAGGTCTACTTCTGACTTCATTTTTACCATAGCCAGTGGTTCCATTAGTTGGAAGGCTATGTTGCAACCTATTACAGCTTTATCTACTACAGAAGCTGAACACATAGCTTTGGCAGAGGCAGGTAAGGAGGCTTTATGGTTAACTGGATTGATTCAGGAACTTGGTGTTATGCAGGATAGGTTACACGTATTCTGTGATAGTTAGAGTGCGATCCACTTGGCAAAGAATCAGGTCTACCACTCTCGCATGAAGCATATTGACGTGCAGTACCATGCAGTTAGAGGTTGGGTTGAAAGTGGTAAGTTCCAGTTATTGAAGATCCACACAGATGGAAATGTTGTAGATATGCTCACAAAGTCTGTTACATTAGCTAAGTTCAACCGCTGTCTGGACTTAGTTAATGTAGTCTCTTGTTGATTGTTGACAGAGCATCCCAAAGCGTGGGGATGGAATGTTGTACTTGGCTGTGATTAAAAGCCAAGGTGGGGATTGTTAAAAAATATGTTTTTATTTATTTATTTATTGTGGCTTTTATCATAGCCGTTGGATCATCTCTAAATCCAACGGTTGTGTGGTGTCATATATATGTTTGTAAGCCATGGGAAAAAATGTGTATTGCTTGTCATTTTGTGTGAGGAGAGCTAGAGGGGGCTTTCTCTCTAAGAAGATTTTTTCTTCACTGGTTTGACAGGTGAAGGGGTGTACAGGAGATCTGGGATCGGGGAGAGTATGATTAGATCTTATGCTGTCATCGTTTTATAGTGGATTTTTCTCCAAGTGCACGCTTCGTGGACGTAGGCAATCTTGCCGAATCACGTAAAATCTCTCGTCAACATTTTTTTCTGTGAATGTTCTTTGTGCTATTTATTTTATTGATCGGAAGATTAAAATCGCTGCACATCAACAAATCCCAATCTGATAATTATTGTAGGGGTATGCATGTGCATTACTGATAATAAATTCACTGAGCCATCTTTCTAGTAGCAGGCTAGACTTATTAGTTATCCCCATTTTATAAATTCCTTGTTCAAGGAAACCAAGGATTGTGTGCCGCAGTGGGTAACTGGCCCTATCGCACACAGGAATAATCATGGAGATGTAGAAGGGTTCCTATTTAATCTTGGATTTTGGGATGACATAAAGAGATTTGACTTGGTGGGCTCGATTTGGGGTCAGTGAAGGGAAGACTGGGCTCCTTAACCTTTGTTTCACAAGCTCCACTGGCCACATGGTATCCACGAATGCACTGTCCTTTCTTTCTTTCCCAAATTAAGAAATCATATGTTATCGCACCAATCAGATGGAGAAGCACACCTCTCCCATCGGTGACCATTACATGGACTTCTCCCATTGGAAGACAATCTCACTGCTCACACATTTTATCCACTCCTTTGGAAACTTTTGCCATCCCTTTCATTTAAAATCCCTCCCTGTAACCTAAACATTCTCTCCCAATGCATCACCTAGCACTTGTACTCCCCAAGAGCATTGTACATCCAAACACTTAAGACTCCTAAGATTATTGGGTTCTCCTCTCTGAGCTCTCTCTAAATCACATTACTTTACTTATATGCAACACTGCCTCATCCCTAAATTCAAGAATACCCGTCTCTAAGCATTAACCCCAAAATCTTTTCCGCAGCAAACTCGAACCAGATGCAATCAAAAGCACTACACACAAGCACATATTCAGTTTTCTATAATTCAAAATGAGGGAAACCATAAGTGGAAAAAATTAAAGGGGAGGGAACCATGACACACCAATCACTTAGATAACAAGAAGGAAACAGAACAGTTCCAAAGTATGAAATATATTACAAATTCCTAAAAAAACAGTGAGATGAATTTCTAGGTACAGAAACCCAATAAATAGAACTAAAACATAGTTGAAGCACAGAAGCAGCTTAAGAATTAAAGAAACAAAAACCCAGAGAAGTACTTGGCGAGTGAAAGCATGCTGGCAGTGGCAGGGCTTTTCCGACACAATCAATCGGAAGACGAGAGGACGAGGAACAGAGGAGTGAGAGGTGGAATTAATAAAACGAAAACAAAAACAAGCAAAACAACAGATGCAACAGGCCCATCAGTCAGTTTGGCTGGTGCGGGAAGTAACTTACTGGGCCTCGCCGGCCTCATTCTCATCTTCATGTTATTTTTCCTATTTCTTTACTCTATTTTTCTTATTAATTATTAAACATTATCTTTAAAACACATAATATAAATAATATTTAGATATAACTTTTTTGTGTATTTTTAATGAGATTAATTGTCATATATATGTATTTTAATAATTAATTTTGACAAAAATATCATAATTTAACATATATTTTATATTATTTGTTCAACATAATTGATAAATATTGATAAATTCATATGAATCATATAATATTTATAAAAATTGTATGTAATATGTAACACTTTAAAAATATTATGAACATATATATACATATAAATTCAGTTTAAATGTAAAATTAATTGAGAAAAATAAAATACAGATGTAAATCTTAATAATATTGAATGAGGATTTAAAAAGTAAAATTTGAGTAAATTTTAAATATTTTATTTTATAATATATGGAAAGTTAAATACTTATTAAATTACATGTGTTTATGCATTTATATATATATATATATATATTCATATATAATTGTAATTTTTTAATATTATAACTTTTTTGTAGAGCCAAGTTTTATTCATTGATCTTTTCAAAAGTTTTCTTAACTTGTATGTTTTGATTTTCGCTAAGCGTTGGTAAGGCAGTGAAAATCCGTTGGTCAGCCCGTTGTTGCCAGGAGTGCGTTTTGGGTGGTCCCGGTGCCGTTCCCGATTAGGAAAATTTAAAACATTCAAGCTTTGAAAACCTAGAAAAGAAGATGGATAAACTAGTTCAAAGTATCATGAACAAAGGAAAATTCTTAAAAGAAGATAAGAATGAACGAATAGAAACAAGCAAAAGAACTGATAAAAAAGAACTACAAATATCAATTGGCAAAATAGAAAGACGTTTATCAAATTGGAATGGTAAAAGCTTACCAAGTCAAGATTCAAATAAAATTTGGAAAATGACTAAACATGAAAGTCAAATTATCAAACATAAAGGATCTCTTGAGAAAGAAGAAGAATATTTTGTTAAAATAATTAACAAATCCATTTCATTAACAACTTGTGAAGCAAGACAACAAAAGAGACTTTTCAGTCTTGAAGATTTAGAATCTCTTAGGTCAAAATATGATAGACTTCATATTGGAATGGTCCAAGTAGGACTATTTCCATTAACCAGAGCAGGGCTTAACAAACCAGTTTGTGTAGTCCTTCGTGATGCTAGGCATCATGAATTCAATGACTCCCTTTTAGGGATGTTAGAATCAAATATTGTAGAAGGTCCAATTTATTTTGAATGTTATCCAAATATTAGGGCAAATCTTAATGATGAATCATTATACAAATTATTAACATTAGACATTCAAACTAAAGGATATAATATGGATTCAAGAAGTTCAAATCTTGAACTTATTTATCAAATTTATTACAAAGCAACAACTTCAACAATATTACCAAATTCACTTCAAACAAGTGAAAAAGGAGAAACTCTTATGTTACAAGCCAATTATAATAGAAAATCCTTTGCCTCTCATCCCAAGAAACTTCTATGGAATGAGATTCAGGCTGGGGGAGAGTGGAAATTTACAAATTTAAACGAAACTGATTACCAAATTACCCCTGAAATACAAAAAACAGTTGTCACAAAAATTATTCAAGACAATGAAGGTAATGTAAAAATTAACTTTCAACCCTTACTCACAAGAAGTCAGAGTCTAGGACAAACTTCTAGACAACCAATTGATTTAGGAAGAAAAAGTATTTCAAGTCTTTATACTTACGAAGAACCAAGTCAAACAAACTTTAAACTCAAAGGTGTTGACTTTGGACCAGAAATACCTCAAGGTTATTATCAAGAAATTCCTGAGTCAAATTCTCCTACAGAATCACAAATCTTAACAGAAGAGCAAAGAGAAAATCTTTACGAAGAAAGAAAAAATGTTATGGTTATTAATAAAGAAGAATTTATTCCGAATATGGAAAAAATTGAGAAAGATTATAATCATGAACTTAATGCAAAAAATAGAAAATTATTCCTTAAAAAATATAATAAAAAAGAAAGAGAACAAATTAGGGAAGAATGGTTTAAAAGGATGAAACAAATAAAAGAAGAAATCCCTTTCTTCAAATTTGTCAAAGAAAGACAGACAGTTAATGTTATTCAAAATCCAATGAAAAATTGGAAAACTACTGATAATTACTTTGTCAAAGCTATTCATCCACCAGAAAACTCAATCAAATTCAATTATAAAGGAAATGAAATCTTAGCCTCACCTTACAAAGAATCAAAAGGTAAAGGAGAAATGGATCAAATAATTAGTCAAAATAATTATACAAATCAAATGCTTAGGTCAATAGCTTCTCAATCAACAAGAATTGAAGAACAGTTAGAGAACCTTACTGAGATAAAAACTTGCAGCACTTACGAAAAAGGAGAATCAAGTAAATCAAAAGAAAAAATAGAAGAACCAATTGAATTTAACATACTTGATCATAATCTTAAGAATTTCAACTTTGACAAACAAAACGAATTGCTTATTAAAAGAATTGACGAATTAGTTACCAAACTTCAAACCTAAAAATTAATACAATAACCAAAGAAGATGCCATTAATGCTTTAGAATCAAATTTTACGGAAGAAACCTTTGACTTAAACAAAATCAAAGATTGGAAAAGTCAAAGTCAAAGAACTTATTACAAAAAACCTACACCACCAAGTCTTTTATTAGAAGAATCAAATGACTTACTTCCTCAAAGAAATTTTCAAGGAAATGAAATTCATGAATGGAGAATTGATGGTCTTACTGAACATCAACTTCATTCCTTTTTACATCAAATGGCCATGGCAGCAACTGCCTACAAACTACATTCACATAAAGCTTCAGAGGAACAGATTGTTTCTCTTCTTACTCATGGATTCACTGGAACACTTAAAGAATGGTGGGATCACTATCTTACTCCTTTTGAAAAAAGACAAATTTATGAATCAAAGAAAGTTAAAGAAGAAAACGGAATCGCTACACAAGAAAGTGATGCCGTTGCAGCTTTAATTTGGTCAATCTTTAGACAATTCATAGGAGAACAAAGTAGTCAACATGAGAAGAATAGTGTTATTCTTCTTAACCTTACTTGTCCAAAATTATCAGACTTTCAATGGTACAAAGATACATTTATTGCTAAAGTAATGGGGAGACCAGATGGGAGATCTGGTTTTTGGAAAGAAAAATTCATAAGTGGATTACCAAAGCTTTTTGCTCAAAGAGTTAGGGATCGTGTTAAAGAAACATTAGGTACAAATTATGAATCAATCACTTATGGCCAAATTGTTTGCACTATTAATCATGAAGGTCTTAAGTTATGTAATGAACTTAAGATACAATCTCAGATGAAATCTGAATTTAAAAGAAACAAAGGTGAATTAGGAGACTTTTGTGCTCAGTATGGGTACGAAAAGATTCAAGCACCTTCAAGAAAACATTTAAAAAAGAATTATAAAAATTATAAACCTTCCAAAAAATATTACAAAAATTACGACAGAAAATACTATAAAAAGAGAAAGAAAAGAACTGAAGAAACTGCAAAAGTTCAAAAGAAGGATAAAACTCAAAATTTTAAGAATCAAAAAACATGCTTCAAATGTGGTAAAAAGGGACATTATGCAAGAGACTGCAGAGTTAAGCAAGAAATAAAAGAACTTAACATAGGAAAGAAATTAAAAAGAAAAATGCTGAATCTAATTATCAATAGTGATTTAGAAGATTTCAGAAACCACTTATTCAAGCTCATCTGAAAAAGAATTTATTAATGAAATAAATTCAAGTTCAGAATTATCATCTAGCACTTCTTCAGAAGAATCTTGTCAAGAAGATTTAGGCTTTTGTTCATGTAACAAATGCTCAAAATCTGTTAATGTTATTTCAAAAACAAATGAAATTATTCTAGAAATGATCGAACATATTCAAGAACCAGAAATTAAGAATAAATACTTACAAAAATTAAAAAGAAATTTAGAAAAAGATAAACTTCCCAAAATTAGTGAAGGTTATAATCTTGAAGAAATAATTAACAAATTTAAAACTAAAGAATTACCAAAAGAAAATTTAACCATACAAGATTTACAAAGAGAGGTAAATCAAACTAAAGAAGAAATTAAAATGTTAAAGGAACAAGGTGAAGAATTTAAACAAGAAATGTTTATTTTAAATTCAAAACTTGAAAAAATTAACAATAAGGGAAAAGAAAAGATCTCTTCAGAAGATGAAGATGATTTTCAAATTAACCAAGGATTTCTTAATTATTTATCAAAGGTTAACATTCACAAATGGTATTCTGATGTTAAAATTGTAATTAACAAGGACTTTATTCTTAAAGGTTGTGCCCTTCTCGATACAGGTGCAGACCTTAACTGCATTCAAGAAGGCCTTATTCCTACTTGTTATTTTGAAAAAACAAAAGTACAGTTATTCAGCGCAACAAACTCCACACTCAAAATACAATACAAAATTTCTAATGCTCATATTTGTAAAGATAACATTTGTCTCAAAACCACTTTTGTACTTGTCAAAAACATGCAACAAGAAATTATTCTTGGAACACCCTTTTTTACAATGATCTATCCTTTTACGGTTAATGAAAAAGGAATTTTTACTTCCATCTGTAATCAAGAAATTACGTTTGAATTTATTGATAAAATGCATGAAAAAGAAATCAATACTCTCAAAGACTTAGGAACAAGTAAAATTAATCTTATTCAAAATAAACAAAAACATATTAAATCATTATCCAGAGAAATTTATCATAAAAAGATTGAAGAACAAATCCAAACTCCAGAAGTCAAAAGGCAAATAAGTTTATTACAAGAAAAACTTGAAAAAGAAGTTTGTTCAGATTTACCAAATGCCTTTTGGAACAGAAAAAATCATTCTGTCAAATTACCTTATACAAAAGATTTTAATGACGAAAAAATACCTACAAAAGCTAGACCAATTCAAATGAATAAAGAATTACTTGAGTATTGTAAGAAAGAAATACAAGAATTACTTAACAAAAAACTTATTAGAAAAAGTAAATCTCCCTGGAGTTGCGCAGCCTTCTATGTTCAGAATCAAGCTGAAATAGAAAGAGGTGCTCCAAGACTTGTCATCAATTACAAGCCCTTAAACAAAGCCTTACAATGGATTAGGTATCCTATACCTAATAAAAGAGATTTACTCAACAGACTTAATACTGCTGTTATTTATTCAAAGTTTGACATGAAATCGGGATTTTGGCAAATACAAATTGTTGAAGAAGACAAGTATAAGACTGCATTCACAGTACCATTCGGACACTACGAATGGAATGTAATGCCATTCGGTCTTAAAAATGCTCCTTCAGAATTCCAAAATATTATGAATGAAATTTTTAACAAATATACAAATTTTACTATTGTATACATTGACGACGTCCTTGTATACTCAGAGTCAATTAGTCAACACTTCAAACATCTTAATATATTTTATAATATTGTTAAGAAAAATGGTTTAGTTGTCTCTAAACCAAAGATTAAATTATTCCAAACCAATATTAGGTTTCTTGGACATCAAATTTACCAAAATAAAATTACTCCTATTCAAAGATCATTGGAATTTGCTGAAAGATTTCCAAATGAAATTACTAATAAGAATCAATTACAAAGATTTTTAGGATGTCTCAATTACGTCTCAGACTTTATTCCAAATCTTAGAATTCTAATTAAACCTTTATTTAAGAGACTTAAGAAAAACCCCCCAAGTTGGAATGAAGAATGTACTCAAATTATTATAAAAGTCAAAACCCTTGTCAAAAACTTACCATGTCTTAGTCTACCAAACCCAGAAGCATTTATGATCATTGAAACAGACGCCTCTAACGAAGGATTTGGAGGTATACTTAAGCAAAGAATTAATTCAAAAGAAACTTTAGTTAGATTCCATTCAGGAGCCTGGTCAGGTCCTCAAGTCAATTACTCCACAATTAAAAAGGAAATGCTTTCAATTGTTTTATGCATTCAAAAGTTTCAAGATGATCTTATCAATAAAGAATTTTTACTACGAATTGATTGTGCTAGTGCAAAAAATATTATTGAAAAAGATGTTAAAAATCTTGTTTCAAAACAAATTTTTGCAAGATGGCAAGCTATCCTCTCAGTCTTTGACTTTAAAATTGATTTTATTAAAGGAACTTCAAATTCAATTCCAGATTTTTTAACAAGAGAATTTTTACAGGGTAATTATGGCAAGAAGGCAAGTTGCTAGTGACTTTTATTCAAAAACCTCTTCTTCAAAAGCCTCAGACATTGCTTTAACAAATAGATTCTCCCCACTGGAGAGTCTCCCAAAACCTTCAAACCCAAGCTTCAAAGATGTTATTGAGGGAAAAGCTACTTCCCGATCATCCACTTCATCAAAAGGTCCTCCAAAAGGATATTTTACCAAAAATATTTATGAAGATTTATTTCCGGTTGAACCTGAGTGGGATGCCATTCAACCTTTTGAAGTTATCAAAAAATGTTTCTTCAGATGATGTCATTTTGACACTCCTGATATTATCAAAGACAGAAGATTTTATGAATTAATCCTTATTGAAACCAACTCTGTTATCATTGATCATACTTATGATCTTCAAGAACCTCAAAAAATAAATTTTTCAAAAATCAAAATTTTGAAGGTCATTACTCCAGGAGTTTGGGGACAATATCCTCGAGCGTCAAAAGAATTTAAAGGAGTCTTTATTCCTCAAACTTATGACTATCGAGATTATCAAAATGCCTGGTACTATGTTTTTTATATTAGAAATTTTACTCACTCTTGGTTTGTGCATTTTGACCAAAAAATTATCAAAACCTTCCCAAAATGGTTTTTAACCTGGTTCTCTTATTTTGGTGCCGAAGCTGGTATTTTCCCAAAAGAAATTAAAAATGATTTTGATTTATTCAGAAAAAATTTTAAGCTTCCTCTTGACTATTCAAAGGGTCGCTGTGAAGAAGCTGCCAGCCTCATGTTCTTCTGCTCATTATTCATGATCACTTGGATCTTTTGCTGGGACTATGTTATTGTCTCTCCAGAAGATAGTTCATTCGGGCATTCAAGAACTTTACGAAGAATTTTTAAAATTCGTTGGTGGGACAAATTTATTATGCCAGAAGGAAAGGTTCGCGCCTGGCTTTCAAAATCTTCAAGCCCAGAACCAGTTACTCAAAGTCAGAAAAAGAAGATTATCATTGATGAAGAAGACGATACTATGTCAACAGTATCACTTTCTTCAAGAAAGTCAAAGTCTTCAGCAAAAGCAAAGTTACTCAAGATTATAGCCCAGCTTGCATCTGACGAGTCCGGATCCGAACCCGACTCACCTCAGGCTCCAAACTTCAATTTGCTTGGATCCGACATTGAATCTTGGTACAAGTTCATGAACGATCCAGATGAAGACTGTTCCAAATAATTATCAAGATTTTTGAAGGACAGGCCATCCTGTCACCCTTCTTGAGATGCTTATCAAATCAGTTATCATCTTGGCATGCGTGGCAGAACAGTCTGCCATTTTACTATTGTAAATTATGAGTGAGGAGTGTTTTTACACCTGTCCACCTTTCGGCCAGCGTTGTAATTATTTTACGATATTTTATTTAAAGGTGGTGGGTCTCCCACACAAATGCAGCCGTCCATGTGCTATCACCTTTATTTAAAATTTTCGTCGTCTTGTGTCGGCTCGACAGTCTGTAAGGTTTCCGCGTGATTTTTGAGTGGTCGATGGGGCCCAATGAGCACCCGCACTCATTTCCCCGGATTCCAAATTGTGTGAAGTCCGAGCCTGTCTTTCTATAAATAAGGGGTTCAGTCTAGGTTGTTCCTCGCACCAAGTTGAGGGTTTAATTTCTCTTAGAGAAAGCCTGAGTCTTCGAGCTCCACTCAACTTCTCTCTTCTCCCATCCCTCTCCTTTCTGTAAGTCCTTCTTAACAAAAATTAATAAAATTTGTGATATTTATTCAATCATTTTACTTTCATTCAAATAAGTATGCTCTGCACTTGCGGCCTTGACCGATCTTGTGCATCAGAAAAACTGCTGCTTTAAAATTACTCATATTCTCAAGATTGCTCCAAGGTTTTTGGGTCGGATATTCGTGTCTGATTCCAAAGTAATAGCAGGTTCACAAGAACTCGTTAGTCATCCTTGAAATCTGAGAAGAACTGCTTTCAATTTCATCATACTATTTATGATGCTTATGTCCTTTTGCTTGTCAATCGTTTAAACTTTCCTTGTACTATGATAAAAGCTTAAGAATACCATTTTCTTATTAATTATTAAACATTATCTTTAAAACACATAATATAAATAATATTTAGATATAACTTTTTTGTGTATTTTTAATGAGATTAATTGTCATATATATGTATTTTAATAATTAATTTTGACAAAAATATCATAATTTAACATATATTTTATATTATTTGTTCAACATAATTGATAAATATTGATAAATTCATATGAATCATATAATATTTATAAAAATTGTATGTAATATGTAACACTTTAAAAATATTATGAACATATATATACATATAAATTCAGTTTAAATGTAAAATTAATTGAGAAAAATAAAATACAGATGTAAATCTTAATAATATTGAATGAGGATTTAAAAAGTAAAATTTGAGTAAATTTTAAATATTTTATTTTATAATATATGGAAAGTTAAATACTTATTAAATTACATGTGTTTATGCATTTATATATATATATATATATATATATATATATTTATATATAATTGTAATTTTTTAATATTATAACTTTTTTGTAGAACTTAAAGAAAGAAAACAATCACTCTTTCTAATTTTAATGTATATAATATACGTAAACAGAAATATAATACGACATATATATATATATGAATAATATTAATTAAAATTAATTTTATAAAATTAATAGAGAAAAATTATATTGCACTGTACATATTATTTTGAATATTCTAAAAATATTTCCAATCATTTACGCTAATTTGGCGTTTATAATATATGTAAACAGAAAGCATATATACTCTTATATTTTGAACAATAAATTAAATATTGTATACTTTTAATAGATATAAATATAAATAATAAAGAATGTAGAATCTAATAATTTCAAACAATTTTATAATATAAAAGTATTGAAAAGGGAAGTGATGGAAAGTTGTTGAGTTTAGATTATGTTTTAATAAATTATTTAGTGAAATTTATTAATGTTGAAATTTTTAAATTTTGTCCAAGAAAAAAATTATTTTTAAAAGTAATTTAAAAAAAAATAATGAAATTAATATAGAGTGGGATTTGGTGGGGCCCATGTGATCAAAGAAAAGGGGGAAAATTAAAAAATAAATAAATGAAATAACTATTTAAAAGTTAAGTGGGTTTGGGCGCTTGCTCAAAGAGAAATAATGAGAAACGAAATAAGGATGTTAAAACATATATATATTTGCCCGCATGGCCCTGTGCTTGCCAAAAATAATTATTTTTAAAAAAAGTGGGGCCTACATGAGCCTCCTCAATTTTAAAAGACAAGCAAAAAAAAAAGAACTTCATGCTACATGTCATCGCTAAATTGATCATTGAGATCCAAAAATCATATATGCTAAAAAACTGTCGGTGTTTCGTAACGAGATAATATAAAAGAATATATATATATATATATGAAATAAGTTAAAAGATAAATCTAAATATTAAGACCAACGTTAGCAATACATAAATTTTTGCGGCGAGATGATATAAAAGAAAAAAATACATATGAAATAAGTTTAAAAAATAAATCTAAATATTAAGAATAATGTTAATAACACAAAATTGCAACAATATATAATTATAGCTGGGAGCTTAAATATAAATATAATCTTACTATTAGTAAAATTGTATAGGAAAAGAATATTTAGAATAAATAATTTCGTTAAATAGTACCTTTAAAACATATATAACAAAAAAATCTTTAAGTATTATTTTTTGTATATTTTTAGTGAGATTAATTGTCAATTAAATCATAATAGAAACATATCAACCTAACTTTCTCGGTCAACAGAGAACTTGGAAAATATTAAATCACAACAATATATCATTTTAGCATGGAATCTAAACATTATGTTGAAACATGGAATAATTAAAATTAATTTTATTCTTTTAGTAGATGTAAATATAAAGAAATAAAAAAAGTAGAAACTAATAATTTGAATAAATTTTATAATGTAAAAGTATTGAAAAAGAAAGTGATGGAAAGTTATTGAGTTTGAATTATTTTTTAATATATATATATATATATATATATACTGTGAAATTCATTAATGTTAAAATTTTTAAATTTTGTTTATAAAAAGTAAAAACATTTTTGAAAATACTTTTTTAAAAAAATTAATGAAATCAATATAAAGAGAAGAATTTAGTGGGGTGGATCAAAGAAGAGAGAAAAGTTTAAAAACTAAATTTAAAAACTATTAAAAAATTAGTGCGGCCTATATGGAGAAATGTAAGGAGAAGAAATAAGAAGATTAAAAAAATTATGGGACCCATGTGGGCCTTGCATCTACGAGAAAAAGGTTTTTTAAAAAATAGTGGGACCTATTTGGGTCCCCTCTACTACAATGACACAAGTGAGGAAAAAAAAAAAATCTAGCGCCATGTGTCGATGCTAGGTTTAGAAAAAAAATAATTTTTTAAAAAGTGGGGTCCCCTCTACGGTAAAAGACAGAACCCAAAAAAGAAGTTAATTAGTGCCGCGTGTTAGTGTTGGGTTGACTTTCAATATTTAAAAATTAAGAGAGAGAAAAGAGAAAGAAGGAAAAGGAAAAGGAAAAGAAAAAATCAAAAGAAAAAAAAAATAAAGCAAAATCAGGTGAAAAAACTTAGAGGCCGCATGTGTCCCATCAAGGTTTAATTTTAATTTATAGTATAGATATATAAAGATTTTTTTTAAAATTGAAAATAAGTTGAATTGTTTGAGATTATTTAATTAAAATATATTTTTGGTAACTAAATGAACATTTTATTTTCTATATTTTTTGTACAAATCTTGAAAAATAGAAAAAATAAATAGCAATTTTTACAAATCTTTGAAAATAAAAAAAAATTTTATTTTTGCAACCACATAGGTCCTAAATTTTCTAATAAAGTATAAATAAAATTTTTAAACGTATATTTTTCACTTAATAACTATTTTCACATTGTTTAAGAATTTGTTTAAGTGTTTGCTTTTTTTTTTTTTATGGTCTGCTTGGATCAATGATTTTATCTGAGAAAATGAAAGGGAGTGAATGGAAAATAAGAAGGAAACTTATTTTCTATTATATTTTTCTTCTATAGTAAATTCTATTAAAATGAAAGTTTATTGTATATGACTAAAAATTAAAAAAAATTAAATATTAATAATGTGTAAAATTAAAATTTTGTTCATAAATTTGGTATATTTTTCATTTTCTCTCTTATTTTCCTTGACACACCAAACATAAAAACGTGGATTCTTTGATATTTTCATTTTCCTTTCCCTAGTATTTTATGAATTCCAAATGGAGCATTAGACGACATGTTGAAATGAGAAATTTGAAAGTAGTTCGCTAAATTTAATCTTAAATTATATACTTTGATGTTGTATTTGAGATCATAGATTTTAGACCTTAGAATTGGATTTGAGTAGATTTAGACAAATTTTAATAAAATATTATATTACATTTTATTTAAATTCAATATAATCCAAATTCAAGACCGTCCCAAATATAGAGTTTTTAGTGCTTGTTTGAACTTTGAAACTTTGATGAAAGGTTATGTGTCTAACTTTTAACAAATGGTTTGAAATATGAGAATTAAAATTAATTCAAAGTTAATTAAGTTTAAATTTTAATTATTTAGGTAGCTATATTCAAGGCCTCCATTATACTTCAAATAAATATCTTTTAAATTTGAAAGTTGTGAATATAAATAAACTAGTGTTGCATTTGAGAGTATGGATTTCGGATCTTAGATTTGGATTTGAATGGTTTGGACAAATTATAATACAATTTTGTTTTACGTATTATTCAAATCTAAAACAAATCCAAATTTAAGACTTCTCCAAACATAGAGTAAGGTTGCATTTAGGTACATGGATTTCGAATCTTAGATTTGGATTTAAGTATATTTGAACAAGTTTCAATACAGTTTTGTATTACCTTTTATCAAAATCCAATTCAAATCAAAATTCTAAAGCTATCCAAACATAAGATAATTAAAATTTTTCTTTTGGTTTTGGATTTTAACTTAAACTTATAGTTACAAAGCATAAGATAGTTTGAAAACTGTAAAAGGTACCAAAAGATAAGCACACTAACCAAGAGAAATTGACAAAAGTTATATTTAAGAGCATTGATTTCAAGCAATCATTCATATAAATTAGAATGAAACAAAATACAATTTGAAATCAACATTTATCCAAATTCAGGTATGAATAATTAAATTAAAACCCAAAATCCATGTTCTCAATTTTTAAAAGTAGTTGCAAGCATTGATTTCAAGTTAGATTTGAATTTTTGTATATTTGAATAGAAGTCAATAGAATTTATACATATTTTATTAAATTCCACTCAATTTCAAATCTTAAAAGTCAAATTCAATGCACTCAAACATGGAAAAAGGTGCTAGGCACAAATTTTAGAATTCCTTGATCTTAAGTTTGGGAGTATGAAATTCAGTATTTGGATTTAGATTTGTATGACTTCGGCTAAAAAATAACATTCTAAAGGTCACAACCAAAGAACCAAGTTTGCTCCTAAAGATCAAGCTACCCCTCAAAAACCAAGTTTGTGACGACCTACTTAATTTTTATTTTTATTTATATAATACAATAAAAATCAATATCACAAATCTCAACAGATCATAATTCACCTGGACCCGTGGGTGCTAGGAATACATCAGAAACACATCACGAAAGCCTATGCAGCAAGAAACGTAAATCATAAATACCTCATTATACCATACATCATAATACAAGAGTTACTATCATTGTATAAATATATACACATCACTCAACCCAAAAAGAAGTCTTAGGGCCATTTCCACAAAGTACATCTGACCCTATCAAAATACTCACCCTTCTGGAAGGGCAGATCTACCGTACTAGATTAGTGGGACTTTACCCGCTCTCCTATTAGGGGCTCCTGAAAAGTTTATAAAATTTGGGGTGAGACACCTCTCAGTAAATGAAATAAACTAATACCAGTGTGTGACAACATGAGTATTCTATATTATACATATACCATATAGAACATATTCAACAACTGTTTTGTCAAATCTGAGAAAACATATATATCATCAAAACATGGCAGAACATACTGCATTTTCATAAACATATTTCATCTCATATGATAATAATAATAACACAAAAACATTCTTGGTAGGTTAGCTGGCTGTTGTCATGTATTACCCCCACATGACTGAATTGTGTGGCTCAAAGGTGGGACCTGACAATGGTTGGCTGACCATTGTCAAGTCACAAGTACAGTCTGCAAGTCTGATGGGTCTGCCAAACCTGGTTCGTACACCAGGGGTGCTCACACACTTCTTAAAAATCACATTGACCATCCAATCTCACACCACTCCGTACAGCGGCGTTAACACAAATATCATGATCACGAAGACCATGGACACATAGCAATGGTACCATGCAAGTGCTAGCCTAAACCAAACCAACCAGATTCTGATACCATATAACATATACTGAAACTGTGATACATGGATATTTCATATCATTAATTATCATATCAATCATATCATTTTGCATATATACGTATATCATGAAAAATCATCGGCCCATACGCCAGTATTACACATTTTATCATAGCTCGGCCCGTACGCCTGCAAATCATATCATAGCACAGCCCATATGCTGGCAAATCACATCCATAGCACGACCCGTACGTCGGCAAAATATATCCATAGCTCAGCCTGTACGCTGGCAAATCATACACATAACTCAGCCTGTACGTCGGTTTTCCATTATAAAAATCTGTATCATAATCACATTTCTAGAAAACAGTATTTCATAACATTTTATACTCATGTCATACTAACAAATTTTTCATATATTCAACATAACATAATTTTCAACAGTGTTTTCTCAAATGTAAATCATATATATAAACATGTTTACTTTCCTGAAATCAAATGCTATATATACATACATTTCTTAAAAAGAACTAACTTAGTTTATCCCCTTACCTGATTCCTGAAAAGCCCCTAAGAAATTTTGTCTCACACCTGCAGGATTCCCAACTCAACACCCTGGAAACAACATTCCTCAGAACTAAAGTTCAGTATTTCTACATGTATAACACTTTCTACAACTGTCAAAAATCCAAATATTGAGTAGAAAGTCTTACCCTGGATTTGAGATGGTTTCCACTTTAGCCCACCGACGATCCGCTCTAGCAGACTTACAGAAAACTTTCCCAGGAGCATCGTGGTGGCTTCAGATCGTCGAACCGGAGAAAATCGGCCCAAAATCGAAAAGAGAAGGAGGAGGGACCGAAGGATAGGAGAGAGAAAGGATCGCCAAAAGTTTCAATTGAAAATGAACTTTAGGCCTATTTAAACTGTGACCTTCATCGACAAGCCACGTTACCTCGTCGACGAGGTCAATACAAAACTCGTCGACCAACTCTCCCATTTGTCGATGAAATTCAGAAACCCCAAAATCATCCTCTCGATATTTCCTCGTCGATGAGCTATGTCACCTCGTCGACGAGCCCAATTATATTTTCGTCAACTAATCCCATCCTCATCGACGAGCTCCTGTTATATCCTCGGGATTTATCCTTTCTAAAATGCAATGTCGTCGACAAACGCTGAAGTCGAATGCCTTCTTCTGTTTCCGGTTTCCATTTCCCTTTCTTTTATTATTTAAATATCATTATTCTTCGGGTTGTTACATTCTCCCCTCCTTATAAAATTTTGTCCTCAAAATTTACTGTTCACGTAACTCGTCATCCCTTAACAAGAAAAGGGTCTACTTATTTTATTACTTACCTTCACTTATGGCGGAGGAATACCGTGGTTACATTCCGAGTCCTGGGAGATTACATATACAAAAGAAAACTTCTCCCAAAACTAAAATGCTACACTAATTAAACCATTACATGTACCTGCAAAAGAAATACTACCTAACTACTTACATTTTACCCAATCAAACTTCTTGGAATAAATGTGGATACCTCTGCCTCATCTGCTCCTCAGATTCCCAAGAAGCCTTTTCAATTGCATGATTCCTCCACAAAAATTTTACTTGAGGAATATTCTTGTTATGTAACTCCTGTACTTTCCTATCCAGAATCTGTATTGGTACCTCCTCATACACCAGTGAATCACTAAGCTCTAATTCATCATAACTGATGATATGAGAAGGATCTGAAACGTATTTCCTCAACATAGTAATATGGAATACATCGTGGATCCTGGACAACACAGGTGGCAAAGCTAGCCTATAAGCTACCAGTCCCACTTTATCTAGAATCTCAAATGGACCGATAAACCTAGGACAAAGTTTACCCTTCTTCCCAAATCGCATAACCCCTTTCATCGGAGCTATCTTCAAAAAACATGATTACCCACCTCAAATTTCAGATTCCTGCGGCGGTTATCAGCATAACTTTTATGTCGGCTCTGAGCTGTACTAATCCTGTCCCTAATAAGCCGAACCTTATCACACGCTTGCTGCATAAGCTCTGACCCCACTACTCGCCGCTTACCTACTTCATCCCAGAACAAAGGAGATTGACATCTCCTACCGTACAAAGCCTCAAACGGTGTCATGCCAATACTAGATTGGTAACTATTATTATACGCGAACTCTACCAGTAGCATGAACTGAGTTCAACTACCCCCAAAGTCTAAAACACGCTCGGAGCATATCTTCTAATGTCTGTATCGTCCTCTCAGTCTGCCCATCTGACTGCAGATGGAATGCTGTGCTAAACGAGAATTGAGACCCTAGAGCTTCCTGCAAGCTTCTCCAAAAATGAGACGTAAAACGCGGGTTTCGATCTGACACAATCGATACTGGCACCCCATGAGAACGAACTATCTCCTGAATGTAAATCTCCGCTAAACGACTGAAGGGATAGCTGATCTTAATAGGTATAAAGTGGGCGGTCTTAGTCAAACGGCCAACAATCACCCATATGGCATTCTGGCCATGTAATGCGGTCGGCAGTCCTGACACGAAGTCCATAGATATATGATCCCACTTGCACTCTAGGATAAATAACGGTTGCAATTGCCCTGCTGGCCTCTGGTGCTCAGCCTTTACCTGCTGGCACATCAAACACTGGGCTACATACTCGATGATCTCTCTCTTCATACCACTCCACCAGTACGACTTTCGCAGATCCCTGTACATCTCCGTACTACTGGGATGAACTGTATATAAAGATATGTCAGCCTCCTCTAAAATAGTCTTCCTGATCTCAGTATCGGCAGGAACGCATAATCTAGAACAGAACAGCAAAACTCCGTCATTTGCAATACTGAATTCCTCCCCCTGACCATTTTGCACTCTATCCATCACCTCTGCTAATTCTGAGTCTTACTTTTGAGCGGCTTTAATTCTTTCTTGCAGAGTAGGCTGTACTACTAGGCTGGCAATACACACTGAAGGATCACCCTCTACCAATACTATGTTGAGTCTCTCCAGATCCATCATGATCGAATATTGGATCTCCATAGCCGCCAACACTGGTTCCCTGGATTTCCTGCTCAATACATCAGCTACCACGTTTGCTTTCTCTAGGTGATAACTAATGGTACAATCAAAATCTTTAATCAGCTCCAACCACCTTCTCTGCCTCATATTCAGTTTTTTCTACGTGAAGAAATACTTTAAATTCTTGTGGTCGGAGAAAATCTCACACTGCTCGCCGTACAGGTAATGCCTCCAAATTTTCAATGCATGTACCACTGTAACCAATTCAAGATCATGTGTAGGGTAGTTCTTTTCATATTCTTTCAATTGCCTAGACTTATACGCCACTACCCTGCCATGCTGCATCAATACACAGCCAAGTCCCTTCAAGGACGCATCACTGTAAATGACATACCCCTCACCCCCTGATGGGATAACCAATACTAGTGTTGTGACTAATCTTTGATTTAGTTTTTGAAAACTTTGCTCACAGTTGTCGTCCCACTCAAATATGTCATTCTTCCTCGTCAGTCGTGTCAAAAGTCCTGACAAAGCTGAGAATCCCTCAACAAAACGGCGGTAATAGCCATCCAGCCCCAAGAAACTCTTGATCTCCTGGACATTTTTCGGTCTAGCCTAATTCACTACCATCTCAATCTTGCTAGGATCTACATAAATACCGCCTTCAGATACAACATGCCCCAAGAACACGACCTTCTCAAGCCAGAATTCACATTTATTGAACTTGGCGTACAACTTCTTTTCCCGAAGTGTCTGCAAAACCTGCCTTAAGTGCGTTTTATGCTCCTCATAGCTCCTCGAATAGACCAGTACATCATCAATAAAAACAACAACAAACTAGTCTAGGTATTGGTGGAAGACTCTGTTCATCAAGTCCATAAATACCGTAGGAGCATTCGTCAGACCAAATGACATAACGAGGAACTCATAATGCCTGTACTTGATCCTGAAAGCCGTCTTCAAGACGTCTTCTGCTTTCACTTTTACCTAATGGTAGCCGGATCTGAGGTCAATCTTCGAATACACCCGTGTACCCTGGAGCTGGTCAAACAAATCGTCGATACAGGGTAGAGGATACTTGTTCTTGATTGTCACTTTATTAATCTCCTTATAGTCTATACACATCCTCATAGTCCCTTTTTCTTCTTCACAAATAAAACTGGAGTTCCCTACAGAGATACACTGGGTCGTATAAAACCCTTATCAAGCAGATCTTGCAACTAATTCTTCAATTTTCTTTGCGCCATCCGATAAGGTACTTTAGAAATCGGTGTTGTACTGGAAGGTAGATCAATAAGGAAATCTACCTCACAATCAGGTGGCAAGTCTAGTAACTCGTTTGGAAAAACATCTGTAAACTCCTTTTGTGACGCTCGATTTTTCATACAAATTTTTTTTTTCTCAATATCAATAATAAATAAATAATCACATCATAAATCCATAAATTGGCCACGTCAACAATCCTACTATCATTCATACGACCCGACCCGCATTAGGTATCTGGTAAAAAGTTATTTTATTATACAACCTAACAGCGAAAGACAATATACACATATTAGTCGGAATACAATACCCAGAGTATCCATATACACATATACACAATACTATCTCATACCCAAAAACAATACAACCCTAGGGAATCACACCTCCCTAGTCCAAACTCACCCTGTATACCAGGGTTCCAGCTCCCTACTATCACAGAGCTCTATCACCCGGTTAGTCTCCGTTCCTTGAAAAATTTAAATAAATTGGGTGAGACACATCTCAGTAAAAAGGAATAAATTATTTACAGTGTGTGGCCATATGAGTTCAATTATAATACACTTTACTTTTCAAATCATCGTTTTATCTGAGAAAATACACTGATAAACACATCCTCATAATCATATAGATATACAACACAAGCTTTTATAAGCTTTAAAACCATTTATCAATTCAATGATATCCAATACATAATTATCCGCGAAGTTCCTGAGAATAAGGAAGATTACCCGCCCATACAAGTAGTTTCCCTCTGCTCTAACACGTTATACAGCCGAGTATGGACACATTTGATACCTATCAGGGCACTCACCTTACTCAGTAAGCCCTCAGGCGGAGAGTTTCACTTCGCCTTAATTATATATGTCATTAACTCACACTGTTCATTTCTCATATTTAACATTCTTTCTTTCATTTCTCATTTTAGCCAATGTTATCATTCTTTTACTTTTGGTTTCCATTTTTCTTTCCGGCTCATGAGTATCCTCGGTATCAAATACCAACATCGCGTCTATAACTCATGGCCACCTTGAGAATCTTTCTATACACGCCATGCTTCCCTCCATGGTCAAGGTTGTGCGGCCCGAAGGCTGGATCTAACAACGGTTGGCCGACCCAGTTAGATCAAATCACATATCGCGTTTGTAGTACGACTGCCCGACCTATAACCCTGATCCAGACTCAGGGGGTCCAACAACCCTACAAAATGGCACAGTCGACTATCACGCCACACGTTCCAAAAGCCCGTGTGGTTGCATTAACACCACTTGCAATGGTACCGTGCTCAGTATCATAACCATCCAACAGGGTTTACCACCACATACCAGCAATCATTATGCGGTATTGGCATTTTATCATTCATATTTCACGTATTTCCACATTTCTCATTTTCATATTGCAGAATTAACATTACGATATTTTCATTTCATATATTCACATTTCAACATCAGTATTTTCAACACATTTCATCATTTAAATGATATTTTCTCAGTTCATAATTCATCTCATCTCATACTATCATATACATATCTTATTTCACAATTACTCAGTATTTCTCAAAACACATTTCCATATTTCACCTTTCTTCATTTTCTCAAAGAATACATTTTTTGCACATTTCACTTTCATCATTTTCCCACATTTCAATTCTCATCTTAAAACACATTTCAGTATCATATATTTCATAGGGTAAATCATCTAACTCAGTTTAAACATTTCTCAATATAAATCATATGCCACACAAATTTCATCTGATATTTATATCATAATAAATTTCAGGTAAAATAACATACACCATTTTTATATATTTCTCAACCCATAATTTTTATAAAAAAAAAAAACTGTTATAATTTATTCCCCTTACCTGACTTACTGAGAGCCTCGCTAGAATCCCAAATCCTATGCCCTTGGCGCCCGAAATTCAACTCTTGTAATTTGCATTTTTTCCAAATTAATTAATATATTTCTCCAAAATAATACCCATCTAGCCTTCCCTAGGCTCCATATACCTTAAATTAATATTTAAACTATTATTTAACATCCCCACTTAATTTTCTGAATTTTGCCTGTGGGTCCCAAAATTATACCCGCGGTGCTCACTTGGGCCCTAAATTCCAGAAATCCTACTTCAGCCCCAGATGCTCAATATTTTAGCATTTCTAAATTAATTCTAACTAATTAAAAATAAGCCCCTTAATAATCCCTGTACCCCAAATTTAGGGTTTTGGCCCGACACCTCCATAAGAATTTCGTCATGCTAGACTTGTAGAGAATCATCCATAGATTCTCGTGGTGGTGTCCGTTCGTCGATTGATCTTATATTTTGCAAGAAATTAAAGAAAAATTGGGAAATGGCTTACCCCAGAGAATATGCCTACGCCGCTCCTACCATCGATCCGTTCCGGTAGAAATGACAGCATCGAAGAATGGAGTCCAGTGGTATCTTCGGATTTTCGATCGAACGAAAATTCGCCACGAAATCGAGGAGAGAGGGAGAGAGAATGAGAGGAGAGAGAGAGAGAGAGAGTTCAGAAGCTGCGCTGTAGGAAGAATAAAGAAAAGAAAAGAAAAGAAGAAGAAGAAGGAAAGATATCTTGAAGCTTCTAGCTTTAGGATATGATATAATAATAATAATAATAATAATAATAATATATTTTATTAATAAAAATAAAAATAAATTTTATTTATTATTTTTTTCTTTTTTTTATAAATTCGATTAATTAATTAATTAATTATAATAATAATAATAATAATAATTATTATTATTATTATTATTATTTTGGAGAATCACTCTACTAATCTTCTATAACCCTTTTTAGGGTTATTACACCTTTATTACAGGCGTTGTAGCAAGTTTTAATTCATTCTTTGACATCTCCTTCACAACAGCCACAAACCCCTAATAACCATTCAGCAATAGTCTTCTGACCTGAATAGCTTAAATTAGCTGAGGAGGGGATTGCACTCGCGACCCTACGAACTTGAATTCTACTTCCCCCAGAGATCTGAATATCACCTCTCGTGCTTGGCAATCTATGCTGGCAAAATTAGCTGCTAGCCAATTCATGCCAAATATAACATCAAACTTGTAACGACCCAAATAAAAATGGTCTTTAAACAATAAAAGAAAAGGGAAATGGAAGTGGGGAAAGAAGGGAAGCTACCAAACTTCATCGATGAACACACGATTTCGTCGACGAAGGCTTAAAAGAATTCGTCGACGAACACAGGGCTTCGCCAACGAGAAAATACCGAGAGGGGTTCTGAGGCAGCCCGAATTTTGTCGACGAATACAGGGTCTTGTCGATGAAATTTGTGAAGGACTCGTCGACGAAGAACGGGCTCGTTGACGAAATCCCTTGTTTTATATATACAAAAATCCGAATTTTTATCTTATTAAGGAAGCCATCTCCCTTCTCTCTCTCTTTCTCCCCTTCGGCTCTCTCTCTCTCTCTCTCATCATTTTTGGGCCAGATATACGTCGGGTCAACAATCCAAAGTCACCACGACGCTCCTGGCGGAGGTCTCTTCAAATCTGTTGGAGTGGATCGTGAAAGAAAGCTAGTTGGAAATCATCTCAGAGTTGAGGTAAGACTTTTTAAGCCATATTTGGTCTTGTGCTAGTTATAAGAAATGTTGTGAGCATGAAAATACTGAAATTTAATACTGGAGATTTTCAGTTTCAGGGTATTGGTTAAAAACCCCTCAGGTGTTAAACTTGAATGCTTTTGGGTAAAAACTTTCTACTCAATATTAGAGGTTTTTGACAGTTGAGGAAAGTATTGTATGCTTAAAAATACTGAACTTTAATTCTGCGATTTTTCATTTTTAGGGTGTTGAGTTAGGAACCCTGCGAGTGCGGGGCAGTTTTATTAGGGGCTTTCTAGAAATCAGGTAAGGGCATAAACTAAGCTAGTTTCGTTTTGAGAAAATGCATGTATATATATATAACATCTGATTTTAAGAGAAGTAATTATATTTATATATATGTTTCATATTTGGGAAAATACTGCGAAAATGATCATATGTTGAATATGGGAAAATCCGCTAGTGTGTCATGAGTATAAAATGTATGAGAAACTGTTTTTTGGGAATGTGATTATGACATGGGTTTTATAATGGAAAAATCGGCGTACGGGCCGAGATATTTTTATATATACATGATTTGCCGACGTATAAGTCGTGCTATATGGATTTGATTTACCAGCGTATGGGCTGTGCTATGTGATTTGTCGGTGTATGGGCCGAGTTATGTGACTTGCCAACGTACGAGCTGTGCTACGTGATTTGCCAGCATACGGGCTGAGCTATGTGATTTTCCAGTGTACGAGCTGTGCTATGTGATTTGCCGGCGTGCGGGCTGAGCTATGATAAAAGGTGTAATACCAGCGTACGGGCCGATGATTTTATGATACACGAATATATATGCAAAATGACATGATTGATGTGAAAATAAATGATATGAGATATTTATGTATCATGATTTTAGTATATGTATATGATATCAGAACCCGGTTGGCTTGGTTTGGGCTAGCACTTGCACGGTACTGTTGCTATGTGTCCATAATTTTCGTGATCATGATATCTGTGTTAACGCCGCTGTACGGAGTGGTGTGAGATTGGATGGTCGATGTGGTTATTTTCAAGAAGTGTGCTATTATCGCCCCTGGTGTACGGACCAGTCTGGGTAGACCCATTGGACCTACGGACTAGACTATTGACTTGACAGTGGTCGGCCAACCATTGTCAGGTCCCACCTTCGGGCCACACAACCCAGTCATGTGGGGGTAATACATGACAACAGTCAGCTAACCTACCAGGATTGTTTTATGTTATTATTATTATTATGATATGAGATGAGAAGTGTTTATGAAAATGCAGTATGTTCTGTCATGTTTTGATGTACATATGTTTTTCCCAGATTTAATGAACAATATTAAATATGTTATGTATGGTATATGTAGAGCACAGAATACTCATGTTGCCACACACTGGTATTAGTTTATTTCCCTTACTGAGAGGTGTCTTACCCCTAAATCTTATTAACTTTTCAGGAGCCCCAGATACGAAAGCCGGAAAAGCCCTGCAAAATTAGTGTTGTTTATCTGCCCTCTGCGAAGGGTAAGTTTTTGGTAGGGATAGTTAGGTTTTGTGGGATTTGTCCCAAGATTTCATTTTTGGGATGCATATATGGAAGTACAATGATTGTAGTAACTCTGGTACATTGTGATATATGATATGATGGTATGTAAATGATTGTACATTCTCTGCTGTGTAGGCTTCTGCTGTATGTTTTGATGTATCCCTGCTACCTGCGGGTCCAGGTGGATTGTGACCTGCTGAGTTGGAATGTGAGATGTGTGGTATTAATTTTATGATGATATTATTATAAAAAAAAAATGTATGTGGAAAATGAGCAGGTCGTGACAGCTTGGTATCAGAGCCTAGGTTGTTAGGTTCTATAGACTTTAGAGTGCAGCAGAAATAATACCAGAGTTTAGGAAAGGATTTAAGGGAAGTAGGACTTCCGTGGTAGTTTCTGTGCTTTTCGTGAGGTGACGATTTCAGGAAAACCATAGTAAGCTATTGTTGGGTTGTGTTCCTAGAATCTAGGACTGGAAATTAGAAAGGAAGTGTTGAGATAAGTGGTGAGGATAGGTGGGTAAATTGTAAGGATAGGATTTTTGAGTTGCGTTTATTGTTTTCAGGATGGATCGGAAGGAAATAGTGCCCATGCCAGTGGCAGTGATGGAGTAGGACCATCAGGCACAGCTGGGACCGACTCTGATGCAGTATTACGTAATGTGGATTAGCAGGTTATGGCTGAGATCGCTAGGAGTTCGAGGGAGCAAAGTGGTCCATCTACAGGCCATGGGTGCACCATAGAGAAGTTCACGAAGATGAATCCTCTCTCGTTCTGAGGTGGAGTTGATCCTGTAGCTACCGAGAACTAGATGCAGGAGATTGAGAAGATCTTGGTTGTACTACAGTGTAGTGAGGAATAAAGGGTCCTCTTTGCCACCTATAGACTGACAGGAGAGGCTGAGAGGTGGTGGACTGCGGTGAGACTACTGGAGCAGCAGAGAGTGACTCCGATAGCCATGACATGAGACCGATTTAAAGAGTTGTTCTTTGACAGATATTTTCCAGCTATAGTTAGGAAGGTTAAGGTAGAAGAGTTCCTGAGTCTGGAATAGGGACAACTATCCGTCCGGAAGTACGCAGCACATTTCATCGAGCTCTCTCGTTTTGCCCCGTATATTGTTCCTGATGAGGTGAGGAAGGCGAGACAGTTTGAGAGAGGCTTGAGGCGGAGTATATTTAAGTGGGTGGTGGTGCTGCGGATCTAGGACTTTACTGAGTTAGTCGATAGGGCGGCTTTGGCAGAGATTGGTGAGCATCTTGATGCAGAGGAGTAGGGACAGAGGAAGAGATCTGCATCTACGGGCTACCAGAAGGGTCATAGACTAGGCCAGTGGAGGAGAGGAAATCATGGCAGAGGACGGAGACAGGAGACGGGATGACATGAGGTGCAGACAGGGCAGGGTCCTCCAGTCTGTCAGAGTTGTGGGAGGAGGCACTGGGGGGAGTGTCGAGCTAGTGGTATAGTGTGCTACCGCTGTGGTAGATCAGGGCATGTGGTGCAAGATTGTCTTACCCCACCAGATACAGTTCCAGTGTGTTATCGCTATGGTAAACCGGGGCATATGGTACGAGACTGCCCTACACCACCAGATACAGTTCTAGCTCCTAGACCATATCAGGGAGGTTATCAGGTGTCACGTGGGGGCCAGCAGAGGAATATGGCTCCAGCCAAGGTGTTTACTCTAACGCCGGGTGAGGCTGAGACGTCAGGTGATGTGGTGATAGATATGGTGATTATGCTTTCTTTTAAAGTTATAGCATTATTTGATTCAGGAGCTACACACTCGTTCGTGTCTTCGAAATGTGTTAAATTATGTGGGGCAGAAACACAGTCATTAGATGTTGAATTATTGGTATCTACACCGACTAGGTCGGTAGTGAGATGTTGTAACATCCCTCAATTTCTAAATATAAAATTTCACATAATAGATAAAATGATCAACCCAAACCCGTGGGTAGTGGGGATATCTGTCAAACACAGCAGAAAACCTAGCAACAGTAAACATAAAATCTCAAACATCCAATCATAAAACATAATACCAGAGTTATTTACATTCCAAAATACTGTATTTATTTACAATCTTTCAAAAAGTCAAAAATGGCACTAGGATCTTGCAACAAAAATCTCCTAGTCCTAGTTCAACGCTTACCCTTATAGTAGGGAAGCTCCACTCACTCAACGACGGCCTTGACCTGTCGGTTTCTTGGGGTTTCCTGAAAAATATATATTAATGTTGGGGGTGAGACACTTCTCAGTAAGGGAAAGTAAACTAAATACGACTGTGTGGCAACATGAACATTTAATGCAATCATACATATACAATACATTTCATATTTCCGTACACATTCATCATCGTAAAATAAATCATCATATACTTTCATATTCACTAGTAAATCATATCATAAGTAATGCATCTATTATACTGATAATACTGAAAATACTGAAAACTCTCCCAGGATGAATAGTTAGTTAATGTCATGTATTACCCCCCATGACGGGTTGTGCAGCCCGAAGGCGGGACCCGACAATGGCTGGCTGACCACTGCTGAATCAAATATGTCTATAAGTACGATGGGCATGCCACACCCTGGTCCGGACTACCAGGTGGACGTCCACACTCTACTGAAAGCCACATCGACTATCCATCTCCCATCCCCTCGTAGGATGGTTAGCACTAATCTGATGTAGATATCTGATCTACACATATAGCTATGGTACCGAGCCCTGAACTGAACTAAACTAGCATCCTGATTGTAATAACATATAATACATGAACATACATAACATCATCACGACCTCATACCGAAAACATAAATACGGCCTCGTGTCGGTCGCATAAATACATGGCCTCGCCCCAAAATCGTAAATACGGCCTCGTGCCGATAATATAAATACATGGCCTCAAGCCAACATCGTAAATACGGTTTCGTGCTAATAATATAAATACATGGCCTCGCGCCAAATACGTTTCAAGTATTTATATTATGAAAATAACTCATTTATCATATATTCGTCAAACTCAATATAACATAACTCGTCTTTCAAAATACCTGAAAATATGCTTTGATCTTAAAATCCATCATATCATGATTCACTTCATATAAAAATAATGTTCATGCCACACATATGCCGTTTAAAGTCATGCTTCATATTCTAAAATCATCATTTCTGGCAATCTCATACATACATATACATTTTCATCATAATAGCAGTATTTTCCAACATTCATTTCATATGTAATATACAAAGATAGCATAGGCTTTTCTAAAAATAAATGTGCTCATAATTAATAATAACATGCATGGAAAATAACTATTTTAGCTTATTCCCTTACCTAGTTATTGAGAAAGCACCCAAAAATCCTAGGCTAACCCCCGTATACTTTCCTGATCAATACCCTGAAACTCAAAATCCCCAGTACTAAACATCAGTATTTTCATGCGTACATCAATTTCTATAACTATTATAAAGTCTAATTTGGCTTAAAAAGTCTTACTTCAACTTTGGGATGATTTCCAACTTCGTTTTCCTGACAATTCGCCCAGGCAAACTTGTAGGGAACTTTGCCAGGAGCGTCGTGGTAGCCTCAGATCTTCGATCCGGCGTAAAAGTAGCCCAAAATCGAAGAGAGAGAGTGAGAGGGCCGAAGAGGAGAGAGAGAGAGTGGAGAGGAGGCTTCAAATGAATAAAAATTGGATATTTCATATATATATATATACAGTAGAATTCGTCGATGATCCCGATCTTCATCGACGAGTTCTTCATAAATTTCGTCGAAGAGACCTTGTATTCATCAACGAAATTCAGGCTACCTCAGAACCCCTCTCGGTATTTTCTCGTCGACAAAACCCTGTGTTCGTCGATGAAGTCTACGGCCTCCTTCTATTTTCGTTTCTATTTCCCTCTCTCTTATTACTCAAATTTCCATTTTAAATTCGGGTCGTTACAGATGTAGTAGGGTGCTCCGGGATTATCCAGTTGATATTCAAGGAAAGATTTTGTCTGCTGATCTGATAGTGCTAGATATGCACGGGGTCGATGTTATATTTGGCGTGGATTGGCTAGTAGCTAATTTTTCTAACATAGATTTCCATGCATGAGAAGTGATATTCAGATCTCTGGGGAAAGCAAAATTCAAGTTCGTAGGGTCGCGAATGCATTCCTCACCTCAGCTAGTTTCAACTATGCAGGCTAGGAGACTACTGTTGAGTGGTTGTCGAGGGTTTATGGCTGTTGTGAAAGAGATGTCAGGGAATGAGTCAAAACTTGCTAACACGCCTGTACTAAAGGAGTTTACAGATGTTTTTCCAAACGAGTTACCAGGCTTGTCACCTGACCGTGAGGTAGATTTCTCTATTGATCTACCTTCCGATACGGTGTTGATTTCTAAAGCACCTTACTGAATGGTGCCAGTAGAATTGGCAGAACTGAAGAATCAGTTGCAAGATCTGCTTGATAAGGGCTTCATACGGCCTAGTGTATCTCTGTGGGGAGCTCCTGTTCTATTTGTGAAGAAGAAGGATGGGACTATGACGATGTGTATAGACTACAAGGAGATTAATAAAGTGACCATCAAGAACAAATATCCTCTACCCCATATTGATGATTTGTTTGACCAGCTCCAGGGTACACGGGTGTACTCGAAGATTGACCTCAGGTCCGGTTACCATCAGGTGAAAGTGAAAGCTAAAGACGTCTTGAAGACGACCTTCAGGACCAGGTACGGGCATTACAAATTTCTTGTTATGCCATTTGGTTTGACGAATGCTCCTGCAGTATTTATGGACTTGATGAACAGAGTCTTTCACCAATACCTAGACCAGTTCGTTGTTATGTTTATTGATGATGTACTGGTCTATTCGAAGAGTTATGAGGAGCATGAGATGCACTTGAGGCAGGTGTTGCAGACACTTGGGGAAAAGAAGTTATACGCCAAATTCAATAAATGTGAATTTTGGCTGGAGAAGGTCGTGTTCTTGGGGCATGTGATATCTGGAGACGATATTTTTGTGGATCCTAGTAAGATTGAGGTGGTAGTGAATTGGGCTAAACCGAGGAATGTCCAAAAGATCAGGAGTTTCTTAGGGTTAGCCGGTTATGATTGTCGTTTCGTTGAGGGATTCTCAGCTTTGTCAGGACCTTTGACACGACTGACGAGGAAGAATGTCAAATTTGAGTGGGATGGCTGTTGTGAGTAGAGTTTCCAGGAGTTGAAGCAGAGATTAGTCACAGCACTAGTATTGGTTATCCCATCAAGGGGTGAGGGGTATGTTATTTACAGTGATGCATCCTTGAAGGGACTTGGCTGTGTGTTGATGCAGCATGGCAGGGTAGTGGCGTATGCGTCCAGACAGTTGAAAGAATATGAGAAGAACTACCCTACACATTATCTTGAATTGGCTGCAGTGGTACACGCACTGAAAATTTGGAGGCATTATCTGTACGGCAAGCAGTGTGAGATTTTTTTTTACCACAAGAGCTTAAAGTATTTCTTCACACAGAAGGAACTGAATATGAGGCAGAGAAGGTGGTTGGAGTTGATTAAGGATTTTGATTACACCATCAGTTATCACCCAGGGAAAGCAAACGTGGTAGCTGATGCGTTGAGCAGGAAATCCAGGGAACCAATGTTGGCAGCAATAAGGATCTAGCATCCGATCATGATGGATCTGGAGAGACTCGGCGTAGATTTAGTAGAGAGTGATCTTTCAGTGTGTATTGCCAGCCTAGTAGTACAGCCTACTCTGCAGGAAAGAATTAAAGCTACCCAAAAGGAGGATCCAGAGTTGGTAGAGGTGATGGACAGAGTGCAGAGTGGGCAGGGGGAGGAATTCAGTATTGCAGATGACGGAGCTTTGCGGTTCCGTTCTAAATTATGCGTTCTTGCCGATACTAAGATCAGAAAGACCATTCTAGAGGAGGCTCACGGATCTTTGTATACAGTTCATCCCGATAGTACAAAGATGTACAGAGATCTGCGAGAGTTGTACTGGTGGAGTGGTATGAAGAGAGAGATCGCCGAGTATGTAGCGCAGTGTTTGACATGCCAGCAGGTAAAGGCTGAGCACCGGAGGCTGGCAGGGCAGTTACAGCCATTATTTATCTCAGAATGGAAGTGGAATCATATATCTATGAACTTTGTGTCAGGACTGCCGACTGCGTTACATGGCCAAAATGCCATCTAGGTAATTATTGACCGTTTGACAAAGACCGCCCACTTTATACCTATTAAGATTAGCTATTCCCTCAGCCGTTTAGCAGAGATTTACATTCAGGAGATAGTCCGTTCTCATGGGGTGCCTGAATCGATTATGTCAGATCGAGACCCGCGATTCACGTCACGATTTTGGAGGAGCTTACAGGAGGCTCTGGGGTCTCAGTTATCATTTAGCACGACATTCCATCTGCAGTCAGATGGGCAGACTGAGAGGACTATATAGATACTTGAGGATATGCTCCATGCATGTGTATTGGACTTTGGGGGTAACTGGACTCAGTTCATGCCACTGGTAGAATTTGCATATAATAACAGTTATCAATCTAACATTGGCATGGCACCGTTTGAGGCTCTATACGGTAAGAGATGTCATTCTCGTTTATTTTGAGATGAAGTGGGTGAGCGGTGAGTAGTGGGGCCTGAGCTTGTGCAGCAAGCGCGTGATAAGGTTCAGCTTATCAGGGATAGGATCAGTGTAGCTCAGAGCCGATAGAAGAGTTATGCCAACCATCGCCATAGGAATTTAGAGTTTGATGTGGGTAATCATGTGTTTCTGAAGATAGCTCTAATGAAAGGGGTTATGCGATTTGGGAAGAAGGGTAAACTTAGTCCTAGGTTTATCGATCCATTTGAGATTCTAGATAAAGTGAGGCCGGTAGCCTACAGGCTAGCTTTACCACCTGTGTTGTCCAAGATCCACGACGTATTTCATGTTGCTATGTTGAGGAAGTACGTCCCAAATCCTTCTCATATCATCAGTTACGATAAGCTGGAGCTTAGTGATTCACTAGGGTATGAGGGAGTACCAGTACAAATTTTGGATTGGAAAGTACAAGAGTTACGTAATAAGAGAATTCCTCAGGTAAAGGTTCTGTGGAGGAATCATGCGGTAGAAGAGGCTTCTTGGGAATCCGAGGAGCAGATGAAACAGAGGTATCCGCATCTATTTCAAGAAAGTTAATGGGGTAAAAAAAAGTAGATAGGTATTTTCTTTTACAGGTACATGTAATGATTAATTAGTGTAGTATTTTAGTTTTGGGAGAATGATTTTCTTGTGTATATGTAATCTCCCAAGTCTCGGAATGTAACCACGGTATTCCTCCACCATAAGTGAGGGTAGGTAATAAAATAAGTAGACCCCTTTTCCTAGTTAAGGGATGGCGAGTTACGGGAACAGTAAATTTTGAGGACGAAATTTTTATAATTAGGGGAGGATGTAACGACCAGAATAAAAATGGTCTTTAAACAATAAAAGAAAAGGGAAATGGAAGTGGGGAAATAAGGGAAGCTGCCAAGCTTCGTCGACGAACACAGGGTTTCGTCGACGAAGGCTTAAGAGAATTCGTCGATGAACACAGGGCTTCGTCGATGAGAAAATACCGAGAGGGATTCTGAGGCAGCCTGAATTTCGTTGATGAATACACGGTCTCATCAATGAAATTTGTGAAGGACTCGTCGACGAAGAACGGGCTCATCGACGAAATCCCCTGTTTTATATGCACAAAAATTTGAATTTTTATCTTATTAAGGAAGCCATCTCTCTTCTCTCTCTCCCCCCTTCGGCTCTCTCTCTCTCTTTCTTATCATTTTTAGGCCAGATATATGTCGAATCGATAATCCGAAGTCACCACGACGCTCCTAGCGGAGTTCTCTTCAAATTTGCTGGAGCGGATCGTGGGAGAAAGCTAGTTGGAAATCATCCCAGAGTTGAGGTAAGGCTTTTTAAGCCATATTTGGTCTTGTGCTAGTTATAAGAAATGTTGTGCACATGAAAATACTGAAATTTAATACTGGGGGTTTTCAGTTTCAAGGTATTGGTCAGGAATCCCCTCAGGTGTTAAACTTGAATGCTTTTGGGTAAAAACTTTCTACTCAATATTTGGGATTTTTGACAATTGAGGAAAGTATTGTATGCTTAAAAATACTAAATTTTAATTCTGTAATTTTTCATTTTCAGGGTGTTGAGTTAGGAACCTTGCGGGTGCGGGGTAGTTTTATTAAGGGCTTTCCAGGAATCAGGTAAGGGGATAAACTAAATTAGTTTCATTTTGAGAAAATACATGTATAAATATATATAACATCTGATTTCAAGAGAAATAATTATATTTATATATATGTTCCATATTTGGGAAAATACTGGGAAAATTATCATATGTTGAATATGTGAAAATCCGCTAGTGTGGCATGAGTATAAAATGTATGAGAAACTATTTTTTGGGAATGTGATTATGACACGGGTTTTATGATGGAAAAATCGGCATACGAGCCGAGATATTTTTATATATACATGATTTGCCGGTATATGAGCCGTGCTATGTGGATATGTTTGCCGGCATATGAGCCGTGCTATGTGGATGTGATTTGCCAGCGTATGGGCTGTGCTATATGATTTTTCGGCATAAGGGCCGAGCTATGTGATTTGCCAGCGTACGGGCTGTGCTACGTGATTTTCCAGCATACGGGCCGAGCAATATGATTTGCTAGCATACGGGCTGTGCTATGTGATTTGCCAGCGTGTGGGCCGAGCTATAATAAAAGGTGTAATACCGGCGTACGGGCCGATGATTTTATAATACACGAATATATATGCAAAATGATATGATTGATGTGAAAATAAATGATATGAGATATTTATGTATCACGGTTTTAGTATATGTATATGATATCAGAACCTGGTTAGCTTGGTTTGGGCTAGCACTTGCACGGTACTGTTGCTATGTGTCCATAATTTTAGTGATCATGATATCTGTGTTAACGCCGCTGTATGGAGTGGTGTGAGATTGGATGGTCGATGTGGTTATTTTCAAGAAGTGTGCTATTATTGCCCCTGGTGTACGGACCAGTCTGGGTAGACCCATCGGACCTACAGACTAGACTATTGACTTGGCAGTGATCGGCCAACCATTGTCAGGTCCCGTTTTCGGGCCATACAACCCAGTCATGTGGAGGTAATACATGACAACAGCCAGCTAACCTACCAGGATTGTTTTATGTTATTATTATTATTATGATATGAGATGAGAAGTGTTTATGAAAATGCAGTATGTTCTGTCATGTTTTGATGTACTTATGTTTTTCCCAGATTTGATGAACAGTATTAAATATGTTATGTATGGTATATGTAGAGCACAGAATACTCATGTTGCCACACACTTAGTTTATTTCCCTTACTGAGAGGTGTCTCACCCCTAAATCTTATTAACTTTTCAGGAGCCCCGGATACGAGAGCGGGAAAAGCCCCGCAGAATTAGTGTTGTTTATCTGCCCTCTGCGAAGGGTAAGTTTTTGGTAGGGATAGTTAGGTTTTGTGAGATTTGTCCCTAGATTTCATTTTTGGGATGTATATATGGAAGTACAGTGATTATAGTAACTCTAGTACATTGTGATGTATGATATGATGGTATGTAAATGATTGTACATTCTCTGCTGCATAGGCTTCTGCTATATGTTTTGATGTATCTTTGGTACCCACGGGTCCAGGTGGATTGTGACCTGCTGAGCTGGAATGTAAGATGTATGGTATTGATTTTATGATTATATTATTATAAAAAAAAAATTTATGTGGAAAATGAGCAGGTCATGACAAAACTCGTGCATGTCTAGCACTATCAGATCAGCAGACAAAGCCTTTCATTGAATATCAACTGGACAACCTCGGAAGACCCTACTACACCTCACTGCTGACCTAGTCGGTGTATATACCAACAATTCAACATCTAATGATTGTGTTTCAGCCCCACATAATTTAGCATACCCCAAAGACATGAACGAGTGTGTAGCTCATGAATCAAACAATGCAATAACTTTAAAGGAAAGCATATTAACCATACCTGTCACCACGTCACTTGCCGTCTCAGCCTCACCCGATGTCAGAGTAAACACCCTGGCTGGAGCTGTATTCCTCTGCTGGCCCCTATGTGGCGCCTGATAACCTCCCCGGTATGGTCTGGGAGCTGGAACTACATCTGGTGGGGTAGGGCAGTCTCGCACCATGTGCCCCGATCTACCGTAGTGATAGCACACCACACCACCAGCTCGACACTCTCCCAGTGCCTCTTACCATAAGTCTAACAGACTGGAGGACCCTGCCCCGCCTGCACCTCACGTCCTCCTGTCTCTTGTCTCCATCCTCTACCATAGTTTCCTTTCCTCCACTGACCCGGTCTATGACCCTGCTGGTAGCCGGTAGATGTAGATCTCTTCCTCTGTCCTTGCTCCTCTACATCAAGACGCTCACCAATCTCTGCCAAGGCCACCCTGTCGACCAACTCAACAAAATCCTGTATCCGCAGCACAATCACCTGCTTGAATATACTCCGCCTCAAGCCTCTCTCAAACTGCCTTGCCTTCTTTACTTCACTAGGAACAATATATGGGGCAAAATGAGAGAGCTCAATGAAACGTGCTACATACTGCTAGACGGATAGCTATCCCTACTTCAAACTCAGGAACTCTTCTAGCTTAGCCTCCCAGACAGTAGCTGGAAAATATCTATCAAAGAACAACTTTTTAAACCGATCTCATGTCATTGCTATCGGAGTCACCCTCTACTGCTCCAATAGTTTCACTGCAACCCACCACCTCTCGGCCTTTCTTGTCAGTCTATAGGTGGCGAAAAGGATCCTCTGTTCCTCAGCACAGTGCAACATGACCAAGACCTTCTCAGTCTCCTACATCTAGTTCTCGGCGGCTGCAGGATCAACTCCACCTGAGAATGTCAGAGGATTCATCTTCGTAAACTTTTCTATAGTGCACCCATGGCCTGTAGATGGACCACTCTGCTCCCTCAAGTTCCTAAAGATCTCAGTCATAACCTGTTGAGCCATGCTATGTAATACTGCGTCAGAGTCGGTGCCAGCTGCACCTGAAGGTCCTGCTCCATCACTGCCACTCGCATGGGCACTACTTCCTCCTGGATCCATCCTGGAAACAACAAACACAACATATAAATTCTATCCTTATAATTTACCCACCTATCCTCACCACTTATTGCAACATTTCTAACTCATTTCTAATTCCCAATCCTACATTCTAAGAACACAACCCGACAATAGCTTACTATGATTTTCCTAAAATCATCACCCCAAGAAAAACATAGAAACTACCACAGAAGTCCTGCCTCTAGACTATAGAATAACACCTCAAATCATTTCCTAAACTTTGGTATTGTTTCTGCTGCATTCTAAAGTCTACAGAACCTAACAATCTAGGCTCTGATACCAAACTGTGACGACCTGCTTAATTTTCGCATTTTTTTATATATAATACAATAAAAATCAATATCACAAATCTTAGCAGATCATAATCCACCTGGACCCGTGGGTGTTAAAGATACATCAGAAACACATCACGGAAGTCTATGTAGCAAGAAACGTAAATCATAAACACCTCATTATACCATACATCACAATACCAGAGTTACTACAATTACCGTATAAATATATACACATCACTCAACCCAAAAAGAAATCTTAGGGCCATTTCCACAAAATACATTCGACCCTATCAAAATACTTACCCTTCTGGAAGGGCAGATCTACCATACTAGATCAACGGGGCTTTACCCACTCTCCTATCAGGGGCTCCTGAAAAGTTTATAAAATTTTGGGGTGAGACACCTCTCAGTAAGGGAAATAAACTAATACCAGTGTGTGGCAACATGAGTATTCCGTGTTATACATATACCATACAGAACATATTCAGCAACTATTTTGTCAAATCTGGGAAAACATATATATCATCAAAACATGGCAGAACATACTGCATTTTCATAAACATATTTCATCTCATATGATAATAATAATAACACAAAAACATTCCTAGTAGGTTAGCTGGCTGTTGTCATGTATTACCCCCACATGACTGAGTTGTGTGGCTCGAAGGCGGGACTTGATAATGGTTGGTCGACCACTACTAAGTCACAAGTACAGTCTGCAAGTCTGATGGGTTTGCCAAACCTAGTCTATATACCAAGGGCGCTCACACACTTCTTAAAAATCACATCGACCATCCAATCTCACACCACTCTGTACAGCGGCGTTAACTCAAATATCATGATCACGAAGACCATGGACACATAGCAACGGTACCGTGCAAGTGCTAGCCTAAACCAAGCCAACCAGGTTCTGATACCATATAACATATACTGAAATTGTGATACATGGATATTTCATATCATTAATTATCATATCAATCATATCATTTTGCATATATACGTATATCATGAAAAATCATCGGCCCATACACCGGTAAATCATATTATAGCACAACCCTACGTTGGCAAATCACATTCATAGCTTGGCTCGTACACTGACAAATCATATCATAGCATAGCCCGTATGCTGGCAAATTACATCCATAGCAAGGCCCGTACGTCGGCAAAATATATCCATAGCTCAGCCCGTACGCTGACAAATCATACACATAACTCGGCCTGTATGCTAGTTTTCTATTATAAAAATCTGTATCATATTCACATTTCCCGAAAATAGTATTTCATAACATTTTATACTCATGCGACACTAACAAATTTTCATATATTCAACATACCATCATTTTCAATAGTGTTTTCTCAAATATAAATCATATATATAAACATATTTACTTTCCTGAAATCAAATGCTATATATACATACATTTCTTAAAAAGAACTAGCTTAGTTTATCCCTTTACCTGATTCCTGAAAAGCCCCTAAGAAATTCTATCCCGCACCCGTAGGATTCACAACTCAACACCCTAAAAACAACATTCCCCAGAACTAAAGTTCAGTATTTTTACGCATATAACACTTTCTACAACTATCAAAAATCCAAATATTGAGTAGAAAGCCTTATCCTAGATTTGGGATGGTTTCCACTTCAGCCCCACCGACGATCCGCTCCGGCAAACTTGTAGATAACTTTCCCAGAAGCGTCGTGGTGGTTTCAGATCATCGAACTGGCGAAAATCTGGCCCGAAATCGAAGAGAGAAGGAGGAGGGACCGAACGGTAGGAGAGAGAAAGGATCTGTGCAGAAAGTTTCAGCTCAAAATGAACTTTAGGCCTATGTAAACTGTGGCCTTTGTTGACGAGCCATGTCACCTCGTCGACGAGGTCAATACAAAATTTGTCAACAAACTCTCCCCTTCGTCGATGAAATTCGGATACCCCAAAATCATCCTCTCGGTATTTCCTCGTCAACAAGCCACGTCATCTCGTCGATGAGCCCAATTATATTTTCGTCGACGAATCCCATCCTCATTAACGAGCTCTTGTTATATCCTTGGGATTTATCCTTTCCAAAATACAATGTCGTCGTCTGCCTCCTTCTGTTTCCAGTTTCCATTTCCCTTTCTTTTATTATTTAAATATCACTATTCTTTGGGTCGTTACAAAGTTGCTTCTAGAAGACTGGTTTGCCTCCTAAAAACTAAGTTGCTCCTAAAAATCAAGTTGCCTCCAAAAAATTGAGCTGCTCCTAAAACCAACATGTCCAAGGAGCTCGCAAAACGGACCTAACCAAAATCAACTCGCCCCTATCGAGTTCTTCATCTGATCTCATCTATCGAGCTCATCAATTACTTTAACTATCTACCTCTAATAAGGGGACTCACATACCCCATGATTGTAATTTTCAACCGTCTATTCCTATGAAGAAACCCATATTCAAAGAGGGACTTAACCATGTTCAAAGAGGGAGTACCCACATCTCCAAGACGATTAGGAGAAAAGGAGTTGAGAAACAAAAAAGACAGTAAGTTCACCAAAGAGGAACAAATCTACTTAGGATATTTTTATCACGTTCTCTCTTTTACTCTCTTGAATCAAAGAACTATTGACTAACTTAAGCATAAAAAAGATTTCTCAGAGTCCACTGAAACCTCTCAAAATCCTATTATTAATTTTGCATATTAGAAGTGAGAAAGATTCTTCATCAACCTTTAACTTAATTGATCTCTAAAGCGGCGATTTAGTTTCAAACATCAACAAATATAAAATTATATTAAATTTATTTCAAACCCAATTTCTAATCCCAAAATGTATACTCCCAAACACTACTTAGAATTTTAGTATGTAGTTTTTTATTCCTTGTCTTTTTAAATTCCACATGTTGCCAAAGTTTTATTTAATTACATTTAACTCATTGACATTTATTGATGTTTAAATTTCAAGAATCAAAGTGCAACAACTTAGTATAATCCAGCCTGTCAAACTTGAAGTACTTCCAAGGTAATTTTTTTTGTTTTGTTCTTCTTCTTTTTTTTTTATGCATGTTTACTTAAATTATAGGTACATGTTCTGTCATTTCTTTACATTAATTTATAATTTTACATATAAAACATCATGCTAATATCATAGCAAAAATTTCTCTCATCCTATAGATTCAATTAACTATAGCAAAAATCCAAATTTTAAATGTCAATTTCTTCCAACACAAATTTCAAATTAGAGAAACCTCAGGAACATAAAAAGATTATAAGTAATGGGAGTTTAGTGATAGTTCTAAAAAATGCATATGAATGACATCATTGGAAGGTACAAACGAGTTTTGAACTTGTCTTCATTGTTTAAACGTCAGCATAGCATTGGGTGTAGAGACTCGGAAATTTAGGAAAAGGGAAAAGAAATAAGGAAAAAGGAAAAGGATTTTTTAAAAGGGAGTCAACGGGGATTCGTCGACGAACCAATTGGTTTCGTTGACGAACATCATTTACCGAGAGTAGTTTCAGATATTTCTGAGAATCATCGACGAATTCACGGCTTCATTGACGAACGTTCTTCTTGGGTTCTTCGAAAAACCTACGTGTCTCGTTGACAATGTGACAACTCGAATAAAAGTGAAATTTAAATAATAGAGAGAAAGAGGAAGTCAACTTCGTCGACGAATATAGGGGATTCGTCGATGAAGGTTTAAGAGAATTCATCGACGAAGAAATGCCGAGAGAGGTTTTGAGCCAACTGAATTTCATCGATGAGGATTGAATTTCGTCGACGAAATTATTAAAGGATTCGTCGACGAATGACATGGCTCGTCGACGAATCTAGTTCTATAAATATGGAAAAAACCGAATTTTAACTTCTTAACTAAGCTAACTCTCTCCTCTCTCTCTCTCTCCCCTTCGGCCCTCTCTCTTTATTTCATTGATTTTGGGCCATATTTATACCGGATCGACAATCCAAAGTCACCACGACACTCCTGGGGAAGTTCTCTCCAAATCTGCCGGAGCGGATTGTTGTTGAAAGTAAGTTGGAAATCATCCTTAAGTTGAGGTAAGGCTTTGTAAGCCAAATTTGACCTTACGGTAATTATAGAAAATGATGTACATGTAGAAATACTGAAATTTAGTACTGTGAGTTTTCATTTTCAGGGTCTTGATCAGGAAATCCTACGGGTGTTAGGCTAGGATATTTTAGGGGCTTTCTCAAAAGTCAGATAAGGGAATAAACTAAAGCAGTTACTTTTTACGCAAATTAATATTATTTATGAACAAATTGATTTCCTGAAAATATTTACGATATTTGAATATTATAGAATAAATGCACATTTGGGAAAAATACTGCTATTATGTTGAAACGTGTATATATGTATAAGATGTTAGAAATCATGATTTTTAGAATATAATGTATGGTTTTATACAACAAATGTGTGGCATGAATATTATTTTACGTGGAGAAATATTATGATATGATAATGATATGAATGCAGTATGGTTTGAGAAATTATGAAAGTATACAATACATTATGATGTTGACAAATGCATGATAAATTAATTATTTTCAAAATGATGTATTTATGAGACGATCGGCGCGAGGCCATATTTATGTATGTTTTCGGCGCAAGTCTGTATTTATGTATGTTTTCGGTGCGAGACTGTATTTATATACGATTCGGCGCAAGGCCGTATTTACGAAAATTATGAAAGATGCTATATTATCATGTACTATATGTTATCAGAACCCGGATGTTAGTTTAGTTCAATTCAGGAGCTCGGTACCGTAGCTATATAGATAAGATATCTATGTTCAAATTAGTGCTAACCACTCCACGAGGGGGTGGGAGATGGATAGTCGATGTGGCTTTCAGTAGAGTGTGGACGTCCACTTGGTAATCCGAACCAGGGTGTGGCGGGCCCATCGTACTTATAGACATATTTGACTCGGCAGTGGTCGGCCAGCCATTGTTGAGTCCCGCCTTCGGGTTGCACAACCCGTCATGGGGGGTAATACATAACATTAGCTAGCTATTCATCCTGAGTATGTTTTCAGTAGTATCAGTTATAACTGATGTTTTATGTATGTTATGATTTATTAATAAATATGAAAGTATATGAGAATTTAGTATATTATGATGAATGTTTACCGATATATGAAATGTACTGTATTTGTATAATTGTATTAAATGTTTATGTTATCACACAGCTGTATTTAGTTTATTTTCCCTCAATGAGAAGTGTTTCACCCCTAAACTAAATTAATTTTTTAGGAAACCTTGAGTGACCGGCGGGTCGTGACCGCTATTGAGTCAGTGATATATTACCCCGTTAGGAGGGTAAGCAATAGACTAGGATCAAAATTATTTTGGTTATAGGATCCTAGATGTATTTTAAAATATTTTGGAAGAATGTAAATAAATACAGTATTTTGGGAATGTAGATAACTCTGGTATTATGCTTTATGAATGGATGATTTAGATTTTATGTTTACTATTGCTTAGGCTTCCGCTGTGATTAACAGGTGTCCCCGTTACCCACGGGTTTGGGTTGGCCATTTTATTTATTATGCTACATTTTATATTAAGGAATTTGAGGTCGTTACAGTTTGGTATCAGAGCCTAGGATACTAGGTTCTGTAGACTCTAAAGTGCAGCAGTAATAATACCAGAGTATAGGATGAGGTATTTGAGGTCTGGTTTTGTAGTCTAGATGCAGGACTTCCATGGTGGTTTGTGTGATTTTCCTGGGGTGATGATTTCAGGAAAGTCATGATAAAGTATCGTCGGGTTGGGTATCTAGGTTGTAAGATTGAACCTTGAATTAAGATCAGGAGAGATGAATTAATTAGGAGAATATAAAATATGAGTTGGATGATATGGATATAGAAGGGGTTTTGAGTTAAGTTACTTGTTTTTCAGGATGGACCTTAGTGGCAATAGTGCCCATGCCAGTGGGAGTGAGGGTGCTGGACCCTCAAGCGCTGCGGGTAGTAATTCAGATGCCATTTTACGCAGCGTGGCACAATAGGTTATGGCAGAAATTGCCAAGAGTTCGAAGGAACAGGGTGGTCAATCGGCAGGCCATGGTAGTTCGATTGAGAAGTTTATTAAGATGAGTCCTCCGACATTCTCAGGAGGGACAGATCCTGCAGTTGCTGAAAATTAGGTGCAGGTGATAGAGAAAATATTTGCAGTGTTACAGTGTTCAGAGGAGCAGAAGGTGTTGTTTGCCACCTATAGATTGACTGGGGAGGCTGAGAGATGGTGGTCAGCAGTGAGACTTTTAGAGTAGCAGAGGACTATACCTGTGGAGATGACGTGGGAGCGGTTTAAATAAATATTCTTCGACAGGTATTTTCCAGCCTCGTCTAAGGAGGCTAAGATTGAGGAGTTCCTGAATCTGAAGCAGGGACAGCTATCAGTGCAACAGTACGTGGTGAGGTTCATCGAGTTATCTCGCTTCGCCCCGTACATTATTCTAGATGAGGTGAAGAAGGTACGACAGTTTGAGAGAGGTCTGAGGAGGGAAATTTACAAGCAGGTATCGATATTGAAATTGTAGGATTTTGCTGAGCTAGTGGATAGAGCCACTATAGTAGAAATTGGTGATTGGTTGGAGGTTGAGGAAAAGAGACAGAAGAAGAGATTTGCACCTTCCGGTTCCCAGCAGGGAGTCGGTCGTGCTGCATGGAAGAGAGGTGGCTATTATAGAGATTGGAGACAGGAGACCAGGAATCGCGGTTTCTCTCTCCTCACATGTAATAACCTAGATAAATTGAAATGACCTGCTAATAAAATAAAATATTTTCCCTTATTATAATGTCAAATCATTAACCTAAACAGTGGAAAGCTAATCATATAAAATAAATCCTCACATAATACAATATCAGAGTGTCAAATCATCCCACAACGGTACAAACATTGCTGTCCTCTCGAAAACCACCCTTACAGATACCAAGGGTTTACAAAACATGCCACTCCAAAATAATACTCACTCTCAAAAGGGCAGTACAACAGCCCCTCTACCTGCGAGCTTGCTCCGCTCGCCTAGCTGGTTCACCTAAAAAACAATTCAACACTGGGATGAGCCAACGCTCAGTAAGACGAAACATGCTACTACTAGGGTGTGGCTATTGAGCTATAGTTTGGTAAAAATAATCTGATTTAAAAATAATATGAATAATTGAATCCAAAAGTGCTGATATTACATAACGTATAATAAAACCATTAACTACATAATTGAACATGTCAATTTGTATGTAATTACTTTTCATATTAATACTACTATTTCTGAAAGTCTGATAGTACTTATAATATCTGAGAAATTTCCCTAGATGGTTGTATGTCATGATTTAACCCCTCATGACAGGGTTGTGCGGCCTGAAGGCGGGACCTATCCTGGCTGACCGACCAGGATAAGTCAACTGAACTCCGACAGTCTGATCGGCCCCCTCAATCCATATCTGATGGAGAGTCTATCCCGACGTGGGCACGATTGACTTCATACCACTTACTGTCTGAGTAAAGTGGTTGCACTCTGAACTGAATATCTGTAGCTATGGTACCGTGCTCTGCTGTCTGATCCATCAAGGTATAATACTATATAGGTAACTAATATCTGTAACATACTGTTTTTACTGTGGTTTCTAAAATAACCATAATCCCATAGAATTTATCTGAAATTATAAATAAACTAACTGAAAATCTGCTTTCTGTATAACTGAACTGCTGTCTAAATATTTGTATATTGGGGTGTTATGGTATTGATAAACATGTTATTCTAGAATTACTGAAAATGCATATTTCTGAGTATATTGTTCACTGAAAAATCGTCATTCTATATCATGTAAATATCATGGTATTTTTGTTAATAACTATAAACATGGTATTCACAAATTCTATAAATATAGTACCGTTTTGTTATCAACTCAAGCCACACAAATAAATATTAATATTATCAGGTTCTGGAAACTATATATATATATATATATATATATATATATATATAATCTGAATAATAATTTGATAACAACCTATATTTTGTACTAAAATCATAATAAGGTTTCCTAGCATAACATGTTCCCCTTACCTGACTACTGGAAAAGCCCCTATGGTATACTGGTCCAACACCCACAAGGCTTCATATTCAACATCTTGAAAATAACATTCACCAGAATAGAATATTATTATTTCTTTGTCTCTATCATTTCCTAGAACTACCAGAAGGCCAAAAACTAAATAAAAGGCCTTACCCTGATTCTGGGAAGAAATTCAACTCGATCCCACCAACGATCCGCCCTAACACTTAAAGAGAACTCTGCCAGGAGCGTCGTGGTGGCCTCAGATCATCGATCTGGCATCTGACGGGGCCGAAATCAAAGAAAGAAGAGGGAAGGACCGTAGAAGAGAGAGAGGGGAAGTTGTGCGTTGATTTTTTTTTCATTAAACCATGTTTAGGGGTATTTATACTATGAGATTCATCAACGAGCCACATCACCTGGTCGACGAGTCCTGTAGAAAGTTCATCGACAAATCTGCACCCTCGTCAATGAATTTCAGACTTCCCAAAAATCCTCTTTCGGTATCTTCTCGTCAACGAGATGGGACCTCGTCGACGAGATCCTAAAGAACCCTCGTCGACGAAACCCTTGTGTTCATTGACGAAATCTACTGCCTCCTTCTATTTCTGTTTCCATTTCCCTCCTCTCTTTATCATTTAAATATCATTATTCTTCAGGTCGTTACATAATTATTAGAATTAAATGATAAAGAAAAGAGAGGGAAAAAGCCAATGAACGCGGAGTGTTCATCGATGAAAAGTCTTCTTGGGCTCGTCGACGTAGACGTGTGTCTCGTCGATGAGAATTTACCAAGGGGTTGTTTCGGGGCTTGAAACTCATCGACGAGGGTTAGGTGCTTGTCAACGAACTTCCTTCTTAAACTCGTCAACAAGGTGACGTAACTCGTTAACGAGGCCACGTGGAAAAAGGTCTATAAATAGTAGAAAATTGGGTTTCAACGAGAGAAAATCATTTCTCTCTTTTCTTTCTCTCTCTAACTCGGTTCTTTCTCCTTCTCTCTATGATTCTTGCCTCGATTCTCCCCGTTTCGACGATCAGAAGCTACCCCGTTGATTTTAAGGAGATTTTCTACAAGTCTACCAGAACAGATTGTTGGTTTGACCAACTTGGGCACCATCCCAAAATCAAGATAAGTAGATTATTTCAGTATTTTTAGTTTTATTGGGCTTATTTGAGTTTAAATTTTAAGTAATATGGGAATATACCTGAGTTTTGTGAAATAAATTAGGATATTATATTTTCAGGAATAGGGTATTTTTGAGACCCTGCAGACATGGGTTGGGGACCCTTAGTGAATATTTTTAGGAGCCTAGGTAAATTATAATTCAGAAATTTACGAGTATGTAGGTTCGGTAAAATATAGTTGATTTATTGGAAATATGCATATGTGTATTATTTTAGGATTTTTGGGATAGTACGCCGTAAGCGTGAGGATTAAGTTGGAGGCGAGCCTCCCAGCCAGTTAGGTAAGGGAAATATGCTACACTAGTAAATTCCAAAATATTATTAGTAAATTATAGTATTTGTTTATTAAGGTACAAGATATATATTATACAATTTTACATATTTTAAAACGTGAGTTTTATTAATTGTGTGACCTGAGTAGATATTTGATTAGTACAAAATTGATATAGTTTTTTAGAATATCATGATTTACAGTGTTACAACCCGAATAAAATTGAATTTAAATAATAAGCGTTCATCGACGACATTGCACTTTGAAAGAAATAACCGAGTGAATCATCAGGGCTTCATCGACGAATACAGGGGATTCGAAGACGAGAAAATACCGAGAGAGATTTGAGCCAACTAAATTTCATCGACGAAATTACTGAAGGATTCGTTGACGATTGACGTGGCTCGTTGACGAATTCCCTGCTCTATAAATATCAAAATCTGGATTTTTAACTTTCCAAAGAAGCTAACAATTTTCTCTCTCTCTCTCTCTCCCCTTCAATTCTCTCTCTCTCTTTCATCGATTTCGGGCTAAATTTATGTCGGATCAACAATTTGAAGCCACCACAACGCTCCTGGGGAAGTTCTCTCCAAATCTGCCGGAGCGGATCGTTGGTGAAAGCAAGTTGGAAATCATCCCTAAGTTGAGGTAAGGCTTTTTAAGCCAAATTTGGTCTTGTGATAGTTATAGGAAATGATGTACGCATGAAAATACTGAAGTTTAATACTGAGAGTTTTTATTTTCAGGGTATTGATCATGAAATCCTACGGATGTTAGACTAGATTATTTTGGGGGCTTTCTTAGTAGCCAGGTAAGAGGATAAACTAAGCTAATTCTTGTTAAGAAAGTGCATGTATATATATATATAACATTTGATTTCTAGAAAGTAAGTAAATATGTTTATATGTATGATTTATATTTTGGAAAATATTGTTAAATTGATGGTATGTTGAATATGTGAAAATCTGTCAGTGTGGCATGAGTATAAAATGTTATGAAATACTATTTTCTGGAATGTGATTATGATACTGATTTTTATAATGGAAAACCGGCGTACGGGTCGAGATTTTTATATGTTTCGCTGGCGTATGGGTTGTGCTATGTGTATGATGTGCCAGTGTACGGGCTGTGCTATGGATATATTTTATCGGCGTATGGGTCGTGCTATGATGTGATTTGCTAGTGTACGGGTTGTGCTATGATATGTTTGCCTGCGTATGGACTGTACTATGATGTGATTTGCCAGTGTACGGGCTATGCTATGATTTGCCGGCGTACGAGCCGAACTATGATAAAATGTGTAATACCGGCATACGGGGCAATGATTTTCATGATATACGTATATATGCAAAATGATATGATTGATGTGAAAATTAATGATATGAAATATCCATGTATCACAGTTTCAATATACGTTATATGATATCAGAACCTGGTTGGCTTGGTCTAGGCTAGCACTTGCACGGTACCGTTGCTATGTGTCAATGGTCTTCGTGATCATGATATTTGTGTTAATGCTGCTGTACTGAGTGATGTGAGATTGGATGGTCGATGTAATTTTTAAGAAGTGTGTGATCGTCCCTGGTGTACAGACTAGGTCAGGTAGACCCATCAAACTTACAGATTGTACTTTTGACTTGGCAGTGGTCGGCTAACCATTGTCAGGTCCCGCCTTTGGGCCACACAACCCAGTCATGTGGGGGTAATACATGTCAACAGCCAGCTAACCTACCTGGAATGTTTTTGTATTATACTTTATGAAATGAGATATGTTTATGAAAATGCAGTATGTTCTGCCATGATTTGATATATATATATATATATATATATGTTTTCCCAAATTTGACAAAATAGTTACAGATTATTTTATGTATGGTATATGTAGAACACGGAATGCTCATGTTGCCACACATTGGTATTAGTTTATTTCCCTTACTGAGAGGTGTCTCACCCCTAAATTTTATAAACTTTTCAAGAGCCCCAGATAGGAGAGCGGGAAAAGCCTCGCTGAGTTAGAGCTATTGTCTGCCCTTTGTGAAGGGTAAGCTTTGGTAGGGACAGTTAGATTTTTGGGGAAAATGTCCCTAGATTTTGTTTGAGATGTGTATATATTGAAATACAGTGGTATAGTGTCTCTAGTATTTGTAGTAATGTGATGGATGTTTTGTATTTACAATATTGTGATTATATGTTTCCTGCTGCTTAGGCTTCCGTGTTGTGTTTTGATTTATCCCTGGTACCCACGGGTCCAGGTGTATTATGATCTGCTGAGTTGGGATTTGTGATAATGAATATATAAAAAAAAATGAGGGAAAATAAGCAAGTCGTTCCATACAGTGTATATATAGATAGATATATTTACCAGATAGATATTTTATAGATATTATACAGACCAGTATTTTATAGTAATTACAGAACATCATGTTTTCCAAAACCATAACACTTAGATATTATAGATTATTCAGTCAGATATGACAGTCAGATATTATGGTTATATATCACAGTTATTTTAGTAAGATATTATAGTATTTTCATATCAAATTTATAGTGTTATGGTTATTTTGGAATCATGAGGAAAACAGTAGGATATCTATGGAAATAGTATATACAATATCAAACCAAGAAATGTTCAGTTAGCATAGCACGGTACCGTTGCTATTTTCAAATTTGAGTGCAACCACATATCTCAGATAGTATGTGGATTCCGTCAACCATGTCTATGGAGAGATTACAGTCTCCCAAGTATTCTGGGTTGAGGAGGCCGGTTTGACGAGGTAGTTACTAGTTCCGAGCTTAAGAAAGGTTGTAGTTTGGCCAGACTAAGGATTGGTAGAGTATATTTGACTTACTTGGTAGGCCAACCAGGATTAAGTCCTGCCTACGGGCTGCACAACCCTGCCATGAGGGGTTAAATCATGACGTATAGTTTTCCAGGGTAAATATCTCAGTTATGTATATGTATACAAATTTACAGAATATCAGAAAATATAGTACGATACTAGGAGTATGAAAAAGTAAGAAAACTCATATATTACAGTTATATTTAAAACTATGATAAATGCAAGTTATACGGTGTATTGATTTACCAGTTTTTACAGTTTCAGATATTGTCAATATAATATTTATGAAACTCAATCGCCACACACTAGTAATAACATATTTTCTCTTACTGAGCGTTGTCTCATCCTAGTGGTTTAACATTTTTCAGGTGATCCAATTAGGCAAGCAAATCAGGCCCGCAAATCAGGCTCGCAGATAGAGAAATCTTTTGTACTGCCCTATTCTAAAGGGTAAGTGTGTGTTTAGGGAAATGTATTTTTGGAGTAGATGAAATTGGGGTGACGTGTAAATATGTATGTATGGTTTGGAAACACTAAATTTTGGTATTATAATTATGATTGTATGACTTTATGTTTTCCGTTGCATAAGTATGTCGATTTATGTACAGGGATACCTCAGTGCCATCTGGGCCCTGAGATGTTATAGTAGGTATTACAGGGGTATCAGAGTAAATTATAAAAAAAAATGGTGTAATTTTTGGGTTGTTACATCACGTCTCTCTCTCTCTACCCTACGACTCCCTCACTCTCTCTCTTCAATTTCGGACCCATTTTAGCCCGGTTTGACGATCAGGAACCGCCAAGATCTGGGGAAGATTCTATACAACCTAACTGGGACGGATCGTTGACTTGGGATTTTGGGGCACCATCCCAAAATCAGGGTAAGTGAGATATTTTAGGGTTTATGTGTGTATTTAGAGTATGCTAGTCTAGGAAAGGTAGTAAATAATTGTTATACTGGGTTTGAATTGATTTTATTGGGAATAATGTAATTTCAGGGTTTGGAGTTTTGAAAACCTCAAGCTTGGTTAGAATTTTAGCAGGCGTTTCGAAAATCAGGTAAGGAGAATAAGTTAAGTCAAGATTTTTATTAAATTTGAATCAATTAAACTGATATATATATATATATATATATATATATTTATTTATGAGTTCAAATGCGATTTTGAAAACCAACCGTTCAATAGGGATTTTACAAACCTAGGATATATGGTACAGTATTTTTGAATATTACGAGCGGTAGGAAATCTGAATTATTTTACGAACTAAAAATACTGTATATCTTCGGTTGTAACGACCCGAATTTAAAATGGAAATTTGAGTAATAAGAGAGAGGGAAATAAAAATAAAAATAAAAGGAGTTCGTCGACGACATTGCATTTTTGGAAGGAAAAGAAAAGGGAATAAAAACAAAATAAAATAAAGAAGGAAGCTACCAAGCTTCGTCGAAGAACACAAGGTTTCATCGACGAAGTCCTAAAGGATTTCATCGACCAACACAGGGCTTCGTCGACGAGAAAATACCGAGAGGGGTTTCGGAGCTGACTGAATTTCGTCGACGAGGAGTGGATTTCGTCGCCAAAATTTGTGAAGAACTCGTCGACGAATTCCGCCGCCTATAAATATGAAAAATCCAATTGTTTATTCATTTTTCATGCTCCTCTCTCTCCTCTTCACCCCCCTCACTCTCTCTCTCTTCGATTTTGGGCTGGTTTTACACCAGATCGAAGATCTGAGGCTACCACGACGTTCCTGGCGAAGTTCCCTACAAGGTTGCTGGAGCGGATCGTTGAGAAAACAAAGTTGGAAATCATCCCTGGGTTGAGGTAAGGCTTTTTAAACCAAATTAGACTTCATGGTAGTTATAGAAATTGACGTACGCATGAAAATACTGATATTTAATACTGAGAGTTTTGAGTTTCAGGGTGTTGATCAAGAAGTCATATGGGGGTTAGCCTAGGATATTTTGGGGGCTTTCTCAGTAGCCCGGTAAGGGAGTAAACTAAAGTAATTCTTTTCCATACAAACTACTATTGATTATGAGTAAATTTATTTTTAGAAAAGCATATGATATACCTGTATATTATAGATGAAATGTACGTTTGGGAAATACTACTATTATGATGAAACGTATATTTATGTATGAGACGATAGAAAAACACGATTTTAGAATATGAAGTATGACTTTTAACAGAGCATGTGTGGTATGAATATTATTTTATGTGAAATGAGATATGATATGTATGCTTTTACATGTAAAACACATTTTCAAGTATTTTGGAAAGACAAGTTATGCTATATTGAGTTTGACAAATATATGATAAAAGAGTTATTTTTAGAATGTAAATACTTGAAACGATTCGGCACGAGGCCATGTTTATGTTATCGGCGCGATGCCGTATTTATTATGCTATCGGCGCGAGACCGTATTATTATGTTATCGGCACGAGGCCGTATTTATGTTATTGGCGCGAGGTTATATATATATTTACTATGATTTTGGCACGAGGCTATGCGTATGATTTCGACACGAGGCCGTATCTATGTTTTTTAGGCACGAGACCATGTTGATGTTACGTATGTTCATGTATTATATGTTATTGCAACTAGGATGTTAGTTTAGTTCAGACCAAGAGCTCAGTACCGTAGCTATAGGTAGATCAGATTTGGCACAAGGTCGTATTAGTGCTAACCATCCCACGAGGGGATGAGAGATGGATAGTCGATGTGGCTTTCTAGTAAAGTGTAGACGTTCACCTGGCAGTTCGGACCAGGGTGCGGCAGGCCCATCGTACTTACGGACATATTTGATTCGGCAGTGGTCGGCCAGCTATTGTCGGGTTCCTCCTTCGGGCTGCATAACCCGTCATGGGGGGTAATACATGACATTAGCTAGCTATTCATCCTGGGTTGATTTTTCAGTATTACAGTTATAGCAGATGTTTATGTACATTATGAGTTATTAACAGATATGAAAAACGTATGATTATTCAGTATGATATGATGAACGTTTTCCGATTTATGAGATGTACTGTATATGTAAAATGCATTAAATGTTCATGTTGTCACACAACTGTATTTAGTTTACTTTCCCTTACTGAAAAGTGTCTCACCCCCAACATTAATATATTTTTCAGGAAACCCAGAGAAACCGGCGGTCAGGGCCACCGTTGAGTGATTGGTGCTTCCCTACTAGAAGGGTAAGCCCTGAGCTAGGACTAGGAGATTTTTTGGTTGCATAGTCCTAGTGTTATTTTGACTTTTTGGAGATTGTACATATGAACAGTATATTGATGTTAATAGAAAGCTCTGGTATTATGTTTTATGGATGGATGTATGAATTTTTATGTTTACTGCTGTTAGGTTTTCCGTTGTGTATGCCAGGTGTCCCCGTTACCCACGGGTTGGGGTTGACCATTTATTTATTATGTTATTTTACGAACTAAAAATACTGTATATCTTCAATTGTTTCCTAGACTGTTTTTAAATATTGAAATTGTGTGGCAGGTGAATGATTTTATGGTTTATCGTGAAACCAAATTTGAGAATGGTTGTGAAATATACTGGAACTGTTTGTGAAACATATTGGAATTGTTTGTGAAACATACTGAAACTGCTTATGAATAATGTAGGGATTTGATATGATGGTCGGGGGTTGGGTTTTATATGATGGCCAGGGACCAGGTTTTATTTGATGGCTGTGAGCTGGGTTTATTTGACGGCCAGGGGCTGGGTTTTATATGATGGTCGGGGGCCAAATTTTATTTGACGGCTGTTAGCCGGGCGTAACTAACGGCCGAGGGTCGGGTGTTTATTAAATGATAGTTGAAATGAAATGATTTATACTACTTATCTATTTACTTAAATTGCATGATATGCTTTAGGAATCCTGTAGACCAGTGTATTGTGAGCACGATACCATTGTTAGTAATTGATTATTAGACCATATGCACCCACACTGTTTTGGATAGAAGTGTAGGGGTCTTAGTCGACTGCTTGCGTGAGGTTGAAGTAAGAGGGTTGAACCTGCAACTTGAATGTGGATGCTTGCAGACGTACTTGCAGAGGATGATGTTTTGACTTTATTTTGGACTAATCACCCAGGCTTAGTCCAACTTTCAGGCTGCACAACCCATGTCATGGGGGAAGTAAATGACGTTAATCACAGGGAGTTGTCTTATATGTATATCTGTGGATTTACGTAAATGGTATTAAATATTTACTGTACTGGTTTATACTATGGAAAGGAAAAAGATATTTTCAACTGTATGGAATGACTATATGTTTTTAAATGATATTTTCAGTTAAATGAGGAACTGATTATTTTCAGTATACACTAAAATTTATATTGGTCACATATTGATTTTAACTTAGTCTTCCTTACTGAGAAGTGTCTCACCCCAATATACAAATTATCTTTTCAGGAACATCTCAGGATCGAGCTTAGCGAGTTCCGGGGTTGGGTGGTAGCTAGTTTTATTTGTGAAGGTCTATAAGATGTTTTATGGGTTTTAGTTATGTTTAAAGTCCTCGATTATGTTTTATGGTTGATGGGACTGGGTTGACTTTGTACTGTACTATGGTTTGTAATAAGGATATTGGGAGACTCTTATGTATGTTACAAGTTTAGAACTCAGATATTATATTTTGGAGAATGTGTTACTTTTTCGCTGCAATTATATTATGAATATGGTATTAGGTACGCATACGTTACTTAAGTAGCATCCCGAGCTCCACATGGTGGGTTGGCGTGTTACATTGGGCACGTGGTTTCACAAAGTCACAACCCCATATGATTGTTTAGGGTCTTTTTGGTATTCTTGCTATTTTCTATTTTTTGTTTTTGTTTTTCTATAATGAAAAAACATATTACAAAAATACGTTTATTTTTTGTGGAAACTTTCTACTTTCATTGCCGGTTTTTAGCTATTGGTCAAAAAAACGAAAACTGGATTTTATGATTTTCAGTTATTTTGACAACTTATCAGAAATTTTAATATCCAGAAATAGTTTTTTTGAATTAAATTATTCATTTTATACACTTTTAGATTAAAATCAAAATTAAATGATTATATAAATTTAAAACTAATTAAAAGAAAATTATACATAAATTTCAAAAAAATAAAATAAAATAAAATCAATTACAAAATACTTTTACTATTTTTCAATTATCATGTCCAATAAATTTTTTATTGTCAAGTAAATTTTGAAATTAGAACAATTAAGTAAAATAATTATGAAAAATTTTTATTTTTATTTTTTTGTAATAATTTTTTAATGTGCATTATTTATAATTTTATTATTTTAATCACATTTTTTATAATATTTTGATTTATAATGATAATGAATATTTTTAATTAAATTTTTAATTTGTATTAGCTTTATAAATGTTAACCAAACAAGTTGTTAGTTTCTTATTTTTAGATTTTATTTTTAGATTTTAATTACAATTTGTTTACTTTAGAAAATGAGAAGTCAAAATATTGGGTTTTTATATGTGATTCAATAAATTTGTTCGTGTTTAATCATGAAAAACATGATATACTGAAAATTTGTATATATAAAACAAAAGAAAAGAAAATGCATGCTTATATATATGTGATGGATTTAATATACTACAATATAAATTTCAGTCAAATGATTAGATAATTTGATATTATTTTTAAAATAAAAATACAATATTCTTTCAAAAAAAAATTAGGTTTCTTATGTTAACTATTAATAAGTTATTAAAAAAAGAATAAAAATAAAATGAGTTGAGAATACAAAATTGATTAAAATAATTATTGATTTTTTTTTTTTTTATTAAAAGAGGGCAGCACCTTCTTTTATTTATTGATATTGCCTCACTTTTGACGAAAAAATACCGTGGTTACAAGACAAGTAAAAGGGAGAATATAGATAAAGAAAATAAAACCCTCCTAAAACATTAAACAAATCAAAAATACCAAACAAAATTCGAAAAATAAACTAACGACGAAATGATTAAATTACTCACTGATAATATGATAGTAGGAAAAAAAATTTTTTAATGATTCTTTTTAAATTTTAATTATTAAATAATTACAAAAATGTCACATTATTTTTAATTTTCAAGTTTATATAGAAAATTTAAAAAGCATCTCTTCATTATTTTTTAAAATTTCTAATTCTTACTTTGCGGAGTATGGAATTCTATCTTCAAATCAAGTTTGTGTGATTATGTACAAAGTTTATTTTAAATTTACACAAATGCAAATTCAAATCCCAAAATCTATGATTCTAAATATTACCTTATATAAATTTTTAAAAAATTAAAAAATAAGTTATCTTTCTTATAATTATTTTGAAATCTAGAAATAAAAAATAAAAACTATTTTACTCATTTATATAAATTATTTATTTTTAATTTTTTTAATATAAATTGTGAAGCTTTTAAAAGGAAACTAAAATTTTTATAGGTCATTGAAAAGCTAAAAGTTAGAAAATAAAAAATATTTTGTATAATTAAACGGACTCCTATTTTTTTTTCTTTTTAACAGAAAATTATATAAGCTGCATCGAGTGTATTAGCTACTAGACCAAGTTAATAAAAAGCCGATATTATCTGTGACGTCCTCTCAAGTTTAAGTTTCATGATTATAAAGATGAATCCTTAAACAGAGATTCATATATATATATATATATATAGAGAGAGAGAGAGAGAGAGAGAGAGAGAGAGACGAATATTGACCGGGTCGATCCCTCCACCCTCCACGACCCGCCGCCCGCCGCCATCTACGTCGCACCTCCAGGAAAAAATTCCTTTCGGGTTGACATGGACTAATCTCATTGTTCATCTATCGACTAAAGAACTGCTCTCTCTCTCTCTCTCTCTCTCTCTCTCTCCGCTTAGGAACATCTCAGCAGCTTAAAACTCTTCGTCTCATTCCTCGACCCATCTTCCTTCTTCCCCACGTTCTCCTTGTTTTCTCTCCGATTAGTGGTTGCTGCACGGTTCGTCGATTCCCGTAAATTTATTCTCTGCAACTTTTCACCCAACTTCCGATGTCATCTTTTCTCTCGATTTCTCTCATTTTTCCGCAAACCCATTACTTTCTATTACTTCTCTTGGCTTGTTTCTCCGTACAATTGCAGCCCTCCTGTTCGAATCCAAGAGACACAGATGCAGCTCTCATATGCAGCAACGCCACCGCCCCGGCATCCGAGCGCCCAGCTTTCACCGCTAATTACGTGGCGGCGTTAGACGCCGTGACCCAGGGAGTCGTCGCGCGGGGATACGCCACCGCCGTCAAAGGCACCGGCAACAACACGGTGTACGCGTTCAGTGAGTGCATGAAAGATCTCTCGGCGTCGGATTGTAACCTCTGCTTCTCCATGGGCAAGGCCCAGGTCATGCGGTGCCTCCCTTTCAGTTTGGGTACGCGCGGGGGAAGGCTTTTCTATGATGGGTGTTACCTAAGGTTCGACGATTACATGTTCTTCAACGAAATATTGAGTGCCCAAGACAGGACTGAGTGCGGGAAAGCTGAATTTGAGGGGAATAGGGCTGTTTTTGGGGCTAATGCGATGCAATTGGTGCGAAATTTGAGCGTTGAAGCACCGAAGAATGGTGGGTTCTTTGTGGGGTCTGTGAATCGGGGGAATGTATCGGCTTATGGGTTGGCTCAGTGCTGGAAGTTCGTGCAGGGGAAAGCTTGCGAGAAGTGCTTGGTGGATGCGGTTGATGAAATTGGTTCGTGTACTCCCAAGGTAGAAGGGAGGGTGTTGAATGCTGGGTGTTACTTGAGGTACTCAACTCAGAAGTTTTATAACAATTCCACCATTGATGCAGCAGAAAACAGGGGAGGTAAGTCTCTGTTTTATTTTTCATCGTTTCTGGCATTCAGATATTCTTTTTGGGCAATCAACTTAGCCAACATGTTTCTAGGTTATATTTGTTCATAGCCTGTATTAAACAGTCGTCAAATTTGAATTTGTAGGAAGTGTTTGGATAATTTCACTGTTGTTTGAGTATTATATTTGAAGATTTCCTTAAAAAAGAGAAAATTTTGGAGTTTTTTTTTTTTTTTTTTTTTAAATACTAGTTTCGTAAGAGAAGTCTAATTTGATAAATATGGTATAATATTACATAAGCCTGAGTTGAAGACCTGTAATGGAAGTAGCAAAATATTGGATTGAGATGGTAAACTAGTAGCATTCTTTGTTTAAACTTGCGTGCTTGTTATTTCTCTATGGTTTTCCTTTAAAAGATTCTAAAGATTTTACTTCCAAGCGTTGCAAAATATTTGCTCAGTTTCCTTTGTCCTGCTGTATGGACAAGTTTGAAATGGGAAATGTTAATTAATATTGGATTATAGTTGAAAAAAAAAATGTATCATGTTTAGAACTCATTTCAATTTCAATCACCTTATGAGAACCTAAAATTAATTCTTGCTTTTGTGCTGAGTAATCTGTTGATGGAGTCATATACTGATGGTTGTTAGGACACCGCCACTTAGTCATTATCCTTCCAGTAATTTCCTCAAATCTAGCTCTTCTGCTGATTGTCGTATCTGCTGCTGCTTTTATGGGGAAGATAATTACGGAGAGGAGGAGAGGTACCTACATTTGAAACTTTGGTTCTAAATTTTCTTTGTTATTATCTGTAATTTCACTCAGATGGATTTCGGATTTGCTTCAGGGAGGAAGCAGCTAGGTGCTTTGTTTGCCACTTTAAATAAGTCCAAACTCAATTTTTCATATGAAACTCTTGAAAGGGCCACAAATTACTTTCATCATTCCAATAAACTGGGACAAGGAGGATCTGGTTCAGTTTACAAAGTAATTGCTGATTTCTGAATTATATGCTTTACCAAAAATTAGTTATGTGATAGTCGAGCTAATTCATTAAATCTTTTGTGAATCAGGGTGTTTTGCCAGATGGGAAGACTGTTGCCATAAAGAGGCTCTTTTTCAATACAGGACAATGGGCAGACCATTTCTTCAATGAAGTCAACCTGATCAGTGGCATCCATCACAAAAATCTTGTAATGCTGTTGGGATGCAGCATTACAGGTCCAGAAAGCCTTCTTGTTTATGAATTTGTGCCAAATCAAAGCCTTTATGATCACCTACTCGGTTGTTTTCTCATCAATGGATCCTATCCAGTTAACAATATTTCAGTTTTCTAAATGTTTATTAATATGATTCAGGTGAAAGGAATGTTCGGCCGCTGAGTTGGGAAGTGAGGTATAACATCATATTGGATACAGCTGAGGGCTTGGCCTATCTTCATGAGGAATCAAAGTTGAGGATAATACATAGAGACATAAAAGTAAGCAACATTCTGCTTGAGGAGGATTTTACAGCAAAGATTGCCGATTTTGGGCTTGCTAGATTATTTCCTGAAGATAGGACTCACATCAGCACTGCTATTGCTGGCACACTGTAAGGACATTATTTCAAATAATGTTATAAATATTTTTCCTTCTGTTTTCACTTTTCACCGACTTGAAGGCTACGTTTGGAACTCAGAAAATATTAGGGAAAGGAAAATATCAAGGAATTCATATTTTCATGTTTGGTTATCAAGGAAAATGAAAAAGAAAATAAAAATATATTAAAATATTTAAACAAAAATTTATTTTACACACCATTGATATTTAATTTTTCTTAATTTTTAGTCATATGAAAACAAACTTTCATTTTTGATAATATTTGACATAGATGGAAAATGCAAGGGAAAATAAGTTTCCTCGTTATTTTCCTTTCTTTTACTTTTTCCAAACAAAATCTTTGATCCAAATGGACCCTAAATAAGAGAAGCAATTAGGAACCCAAATATCTAACTTGTAAGTGTTTTGAGAGAAGTAATTGAGGTAGGACAAAAGTGTAGGCTGAGGATGTTCTTATTAACCATAAACTTGACACTAATGTGACCAACTTCTGAGTACATGAGTTTTATTTATGGTAGGAGTAGAAAGCACAGCAGAGACCAGAGAACCCTTATTTTGGGCAGTGGCCCTACGCACATACAAGTGCAAAAATGCATATGAATCTCATCAATACCTAATTTGTCCCGATGAAGCAGCCATTTCAATATTTTGGTGAGGAATGACACTTGCCAAAAAATGGAACAACCTTTCTTTTTTTGATTGGTAAAAGTAAATATATATGGAACAACCTTTCTTGTTAATAACCAAGGTAGCCAAAGCATTGGTTTTCCTTAAGTGCCTTCTCAAGAAAGGTGGAAATGAAGGATAATTTGTGAAGAAGAATTTGGTTAATCTTGCCAATTACATAGGCCAACTTCCGAGGAAATTGGATTGACCCTCCAACAATATGCATCAGGATCCGAGTCAAACTCAATCAGCATAGGACCTTCATTTTCACCCTACCAAAATCCGGTGACAATTTCTGTAGGTTTTGAAGTTATTAACATGGATCTTGATTAAATGTTCTCAATAGAAAAAGGGATTTGTTTCCAGCCTTTCTTAATTGTTGGGTTACCACTTTAACTAAAAGCTTAAGCTGTTAGGTTGTGGACCTACAATGTATATCAAGCCTTAACACTCCCCCACACATGTGACTCTATAGCACATGGAGAGATAGACACATGATGATAACACCCATGATAGGGATACAATAATTTTTTAAACACCATACAATAAATGCGGGCAACAAGGCAGGACCTCTTATTAATTAGCTCTGATACCATGTTGGATTATCACTTTATCTAAAAGCTCAAGCTGTTAGGTTGTGGGCCAACAATATATATTGAGCCTTAACATAATGTTTTGTATACTTCTTAGCAATGGTTCAGGCACATTACAGCTCCTGCTTTGAGGTCACTATGCCTTAAACAACCCATAATAACCAATAATATCAGTGGCTTTGTTACCTAGTGAATACATAATTCAGCTTCAGTCAGGAGCATATAGTGTAAAGTGTACTGTGTGTAGAGATGTCAGCTCCTCTTGAAAAGATATATTCTAATTTCTAGATCATGGTTCTCTTTCTTTGGGAGTGTGTTACCAGTTACACCTTTCTTTAAGGTTCAGTAAAATATTCTTGATACTGCAGGATATGAGTCCATAATTTAAAGCAATGCACATATTGCGTTCTAGTCCTCAATTTGGGAATATTACATATTATATTCATTTTTCCTTTTCGTAAGCTGTTTCTGATTAACATGATTTTTGATCCCATGGTTTTACATTCCATTTCTGTTCCTATATAATATTAGATTCATTATTTCTGTTCAGATATCTAAATAGTAATCGAAAATTCACCAAATTCACATCTATAGGGGCTACATGGCACCGGAATATGTAGTTTGCGGCATATTGACTGAAAAGGCAGACATCTATAGTTTTGGTGTTCTTGTGATTGAAGTTGTCAGTGGAAAAAGGAACAACTCCTTGGCAGAGGATTCATTGTCTGTTCTGCAAATGGTACCTACTTTTACCCTGACTCAGGCATAGCAGATCGCGCCTGTTCCTTTGATATAATTTTTTTTCTTTCAGTTTCTTACTCTTCAATATCGGCAAATAATCTACTTAAGGGGCCCTAGATCTCATGTCTAGTGGTAAAACTGTCGGAGGGGTGGGTTGAATTTTGAAGGTCTATTGTTCCAGTCTCCCTATCTCTCTAAAAACAAATGATATTCTTCACTTCTTTCTTCTTGTGTAGCTTTGGAATCTTTATGGAACTGGAAGACTCCGTGATGCTGTTGATCCAGTCCTGGAGAGTACATTTCAAGAAGAGCAGGCATCTAGTTTACTCAAAATAGGCTTACTTTGTGTACAAGCTTCTGCAGAATTGCGCCCATCAATGTCAGTTGTAGTGAAAATGCTTAATGGTAACCATGAAATTCCTCAGCCAACACAACCACCATTTCTCAATCCTAGTGCTACATCAACTCCACCATTAGTGAGTCCCTCTTATCCCAAGTCTAACTCCCCGTATTCTGGAAATGACATGATAGAAAGCTGGATAGAGCCAAGATGAACAGTTCCAAAACATTCTTCAAACTATACATTTTTTTATTCAAAATGATTTCTGGGGACCCAATTTAAACCAGGCTGCGCTGCTCCTGACTGAAGTGCATTTGACTTTATGGGATATTCTTTGGTTTCAATTTCACCTTTTGCTTGGCAGGACGTCGAAAGGGGAGTTTTTCCAAGCTGAGCTGTTTCAAGTAGCTCTGTCACCTGTTTGTAATGGATCTAATGGATTCATGTATAGCTGGATCCGGTTGCAGTTGGGCATCCTAAGCTTGATTATGTGTGAAGATATGACAATTAAGTTTCATTGTTCTTGGCATTCTTCATGTTCTAGCTTAGTAGAAAGGCATAGTTAGAGACCTGTAAAGCTACTTATTCTTTGGCATTATGTGATCTCTTGAGAAACTTCATTGTACAAGGAAAATCTGCCTTCTGTAAACTGTGTAAATGACAATTCATCATTTGAAAAATAGTTGTAACCAGATTATGCAATTTATGGTTGTGCATCCTGATCTTTTCTTTAGGGTTCTGCTATTGTCATTTTTCCAAGCCAGTTGTCCAAGTTGTACTCTTTTGTATTCTATATTTCTTTTGTAATCCTCAGCTCTTCTAGATTTTTTTTTTTTTTGAAATAGGAAGATTATTTCTAGAGCTGTTTTGTTGTTGCTGTAGTGTTTTGTCTGAGTATGCGCCATGAGCTGGTCAGGCTAAGGGGACAAGCAAAACAATCCATTATAAGCCTTCTCTTCCTGGCTCCTGCATTGGCCAGTATAATATTCAATCAATCAATTGGAGTTAAATGAAATAGAAGTGAAATGAAACGAAGAATTATATTGCAAATTGTGATATTATAAGGACCAATTATATTCAATTCCACTCTTTTCTGGCATACCAAACAAATCATAGTTTGAAATTAAAATGGATCCTCTCTCTCTCTCTCTCTCTCTCTCTCATACACAAACATAAATGCCCAAATATGTCGTAAGTTTATGCACACAAGGAATCAAAAGAAAAAAATGAAATAAAAAAAAGAGCACATGATTTATGTAATTCGGCAATATGACTAAGTCTATGAAATTTTCCCAGAATTTCAACCATATAGTAATTGAAAAAACCATATAGGTTTCCACAATACAATCTCAACAAATATCCCAAATGCATTCATATAATAATATATCTAAATCACATACTTACATTGTGCCTTAAGTGCTTGTTTGGATCAAGGATTTTGTTTAAGAAAAGAAAAGAAAAGGAAAATAAGAAGGAAATGTATTTTCCATTGTATTTTCTCTCTACATCAAATAGTGTTAAAAAATAAAAATTTGTTGTAATATGATTAAAAATTAAGAAAAATAAAATGTTATTCCTGTGTAAAATCAAAAGTTTATTCATTAATTTGTTACATATTTTATTTTCCTTCTTACTTTGCTCGATAACTAAACATATAAAAATAAATTTCTATATATTTGTCTTTCTTTTCCTTTACATTTTCCGAGTTCTAAACATGCTTTAAAGTAACTAGTGTAGCACTTTCCTATTAACGACACGTCATTCACTCTTTATACTGTTGCCGGCCGAAATATACATTTCTATACGTGGGTGATTCACCTTTTTTTTTTTTTTTATTTACATGGTAACTCCTGCTCATCAACGCCCTCCACGAGGACCCCTCTGTCGACACCAAACCCATGGGTCGACGACCTTCTCCCCTGATGCGTCTCCCTCTAAATTCGGATGCAGTCACGGTTTCCATCAGCCGGTTGAACGTTCGGCCAATTTGCCCCTCATGACACATCTCGGGTTACCAACCACAGTCAACTGCTGGCTTACTGGGTCAACCTAGGTTACCAACCACAATCAACTGCTGGCTTACTGAGTGCATCTACCAGGAATTGAACCCCGATACTCCTACTTGAATGCCTGCTTTTTTCCACCGCGCCATGCCCGTGAAGGCGGCTAGTGATTCACCTCATCTCCACCAATAGATGACCCAAATCAAATGCTTGATCGCCTAATTGCTTCAATATCCCTAATTTGTTATATTATGGTCAATTATGCGAATTTGTCATATCATGAATGCAAATTTGACTAGAAACCCTCATGAGTTATTATTATCCTGCTTACAATTAAAAATATGAGATAGTTAATTTAGTTATATGCATTTTTTGGTTGGTGTAATATGCATCAATTCTGCATAAGCACAAGTCATCCGGCAATATATATATAAAATCTTATATTATCTGTCATATACATAAAATAAAACATATAATATGAAAATGAAAATTTAAATTCAATGCTTGGAGACATGCAGGAAGCGAGAATTCGAATTTCCAGCTCCAAACGTGTACGCATGATTTCAACTTGTACGCAGTGGCAGACCCTCCCAGGATTATACAATGTGTGTGGACCTAACAAAAGTCGAGGGAGAAGAAGGGAAGCAGGGTCCTGGACTAGTAGTTGTACTGCACGGACGGCGACCTTCCACGCTAATTAGTAATTGCTGTTTATATTCTTTGACGACCTCAATGCTTGACTTCCTAATGCATGTTTGTTTAGTTTGCCGGTTTAACAAAATTTTAATGCATGTTCAAATCAATATTTTAGCAATTTGATTTTTTCTTTTGGAGAATTCTTTGTCATTAGAATGCCTTAAATTATTATTTTTCTTTTTTGTTTTTATTAGTAATGCAGCATAGAATATAAATGATAAGGAGGTCTATGAAAGGACACCGAGACGAAGAAAGAGTTACTCAAAATAATAAAGGACTTGTAGCTCATGAGTAAAGGAGTAAGATGAAGATGTATAACCCTATGCTATAATTCCTTCGAATTAAAGACAATTTGACATTAAATCTCAAGCGTGTCTCTCACTATAAAAGAACACTCTGGCCGAAGTTAAGTCGTCACATACCTTTTATAGTGTTATCTATTCATCCTTATTTATTCGATTCCTAATTTAAGTATCAGAGATATCTCCCCGAGTAAATTATAGATTTTTTAATTTTTTTTTTTTTTTACTTTTTTTAGAAAATCGAGATTGCATATTGATATAACAAATTTTGAAGACAATACTCTAGCGCCCATCGGGGTGTCGAGAAGAGATTCTTTCACTCAAAAGCATGTTTGCATTACATGTAGATTATTCTTTATTATCCAAGATATTTAACTCAATTATGGGTTAAGGTAACTTTTTATTTGTGATCAACTTCATTTTTAGTTGCACTATCTTGAATTGACAAGGAAACACAAACACCTTTTAATATATCATCGGATGCCAACCTAATATTTTTTAACTCCATATCCAATTCATGCTAGTAGGAGAATTCAAAAATGAGCTTTGCCTATAATTGACAGGTTAGATTTGCTCATAAAATAATAGATGAACCTCACTTATTAGATGCATTTTATTTATATAAATAATAGATGGACATTATTCCTATTGACAGATAAATTATGCTTATATTTTTTTATATACAAGCTATGCTCATAAATAATAAATGAGTTTTACTCATAAATTGACAGATGATCTCTGTTCATATAAGTAACATATGAACTTGACATATAATTGATAAATGACTACTCATAATCAATAATTGAGCAAAGAAAAAAATTGTAAAAACAAAAAAATTGTCAAACCTCAAGTGCCTTCTGAAGCTTGAGAGTGGGAGACAATTGTTGTAGTATAAAATATTTATGACAAGAAAAAGAGAGGGAATCTAGACATAAAAGTGGATAACTAAAAGAAATTAGGGGTCATTTAGTTCACGACATTAAAAATATTCTCATGAAATGACATTCTCAAGAATCTCATTCTTGGAAATAAGATGTCTACATTATGAGAATATTTTTGTTTGATTTGCATTGTAAGATTCATAGCAATGTATACAAAATTTCTATGTCAATATTTGATTAAACATGAAAATTTCGATTGATATTTTAAAAAATGAATATCATAACCTTACACGTGAGTAATGAATATATGAAGAATAATTATTCTTTCAATACAAATACTTGTTAAGAATGTGTATTTAATTAAAACTACATCATAAAATTTTCAACAAGTATAACTTTAAAACATTTAACCGTTGATCATTGATTAATTAAAATATTTGATGGCAATATAATGCCTAAATATTATATTAAATTTTTATAAAATTTATCTAATAAAATTCAAATGTCAATTAAAATTTAATTAACGTGAAGACTACACTCATAATAGACATTTTAAAAATTGTCTAAATAAATAACTAAAATTTCTAATTAATATTGGTAATTAACATATTTAATATTTTAAATTAATAAATTAACTAAAGTTTATTTTAATTAATATTTTAGATTATCATTTTAATATTTTCTAATTAAAATTTGATTATTTCTATAGAGACTTGGAAAAATATAATATTAAAAAAATAGTAAAGAAAAAGGGAAATCAGTTTGGTGCAGACCAAACCAGTGCAAGCTACGAATTTTGTTTAAAATAATCTCTAAAATACCCCTTTCCCCAAAGCTTATATATAGGATCAGATTTTGAGTTCAGTTGCATAAGAAATTTCAAGGAGAAAATTGAAGGAAAAAATGGAACAAAAGATTTAGTAGTAGACAAAGAATTTTTTTACTTAAGATTCTTACTCTCCCATTATTTCCAAACTCATTTTGGAAATTCGTTATTTTATTGCGTTAGCGGAACGGATCAAGGTAAGTGGGATAGATTATGTTAGATTTTATTTTAAAATATACCTGATTAAATTTGGGTACGTGAATATGGTTATATTTGCTTTATTTAAATATATACTAGAGTAAAATTAAAGTACGTGGACTTGATCATATCCATTTTTATTTAAATATATTTGAATTAAATTAAAATATGTGGAGGTGATCATACTCGTATTTTTATTTAAATATACCCAGGTATATTATTATACATTTTCGTAGGTAATTTATTAAATTATAATTAACATGCAAATCGTGTGGTATAGGTTTATTTTATTGCATAATTGAGTAAGTTTGAGATTTTTGCGGTGTATGTTTATTACATGATTTATTGCGAATAATAATGAGATTTATTTATAAATTTTATATTGGGAAAATGATGAGATTATTATACTGTTTTTATTGCATAAATTGCAATTATATGTTTTAAGAACCTTGATGGCTCGAATGTGGTGGATGCTCAGTACCGCAACTACAGATGAGTATGAGTGTAGTCACACTGTTGTGAAAGTGTTGGCGGTGGATAATGGATTTGTCTTGAGTGCACACCTGCTTCCGGACCAGGATGTGATAGGAAAATCACACTTATAGACATGTTACAGTTTGATTTAATTTGGTCGGCCAACCAAGTTAAGTCCAGTCTTCAAACCACACAACCCGGTCATGGGAGTAAACATGACGTGCATAGGCCAAAAGAAGTTTTTTATACATATTTATATATTTATGTGATCAGGGTCGTTTATTGTGCATAAACGATGATTTGGATGAAAAAGTATGCATATATTTATATATTTATAAATGGTCATATTTGAAGGGCCTACATGATGATTTTTAGTAAGAAAATGTGTATGTGTATATATGAACAGAGCCCGAGGTAGTAGGGCTAAATGGTGATGTGAAAGAAAGGTATAAATGAGAGTATATATATTTATATGCATATGCCTATGCATTTTTGGATAAAAATGATTTAAAATTATTCAAAGGCTGTTTTTAATAGTTAAATTGTTAAATGAGTTATTTTTACACTAAAACTCATCTTAGCCACACACTAATAATAGTCTAGTCCTTACTTTTTTCTTTTTTATTTTTATTTTTCCTAAAAGAGGGTGGCACCTCCATTTATTTATTAATATACCCTCACTTTTAGCAGAGGAATACTGTGGTTACAAGTTAAAACAAACCAACCAAACTAGGACAAACAAAACTAAACATAACTAACAAAAGAGATAAAAACATAAAAACAACTAAAATCAAAATGAAATACACCAAATGAAACTTTAGAGTTGAACTAACGATGAACCGAAACGAGACCCCACCTACCCATCCGAAGGATACCTTTCAGATAACGTGGTAGAATGTGTTGTTCTTCGTAGATTATATTATTTCCTTTTTCTCCTTCTTTAGCAAGAAAATCAACCGCACTATTGTTTTCCCTATATTGATGTATCACCATGACATTCACTCATTCTAACTCTGCCACGAGCTCCTCCCAAAATTCCCAAAGATATCACAAAGTACATCTACTTTTCCGAAGCCAATCAATTACAATTCGCAAGTCACTTTCAATAATCACATTAACATAATGCAAGCGTTTGCACAAACGAATTCCTTCCCTGATTGCTTTTAATTCCGCACTATTATTCGTACCATAGCCAAAATAACTTGAAAAAATTGCTTTTACCATGCCATGGCAATCCCGAATAATTCCTCCACCTCCTGAAGTACCCGGATTGCCCCTACAACTCCCATCACAACTAATTTTTATCCACCCTACTGGAGGTTTAACCCACGAAATAATTTTTCTAGGCCTGTCGTAAACTTCCTAATGCTTAATTTGAAACTCATTCAAAATCTTAATGTCCGACTTCTTCAATTTTTGGAAAGAATTGGTGCTCTCAGCAATAAAACTAACCTAGAATCGAACACTTCTCCACATCTAATCTGCACTTTGATAATCTCCTTCCATTCTTGCTTTATATTTTCAATTCCAGAGGCACCATGTAATCAAACATGGAATCAACCCGATTAAAATACCTTTAATAGAAGATTTTTGAGCATAGTGGAACCAATTTGCCATTTTGTTTTTCTAGGGAAAAGATCGTTGGAAAGGAATCCCCAACGTCACGCTAGCTCGATGTCAAACCTCTGAAGCCACCTCACCTAAAGAAAGAATATGATCAATGTTTTCCTCGCTTCTCTAAATGCAGCAATCACAAGCCGAACCCATCGATATTCCTTTGGCCTTTATTCTATCATCTATAGCCAAGCATCTAAACCAGACTCTCCATAAACACATTGAGATTCTTCTAGCCAATAAAGAATGTCAAAACTAGTCATTCCACAAAAAATTATCACTTCTACTCCTCACTGCCTCCCAAGTCGTTTTTATAGAAAAATGACAGTTCAAGGCAGGCTTCCAAAAAAAAAAATCTTGCCCACTTTTATCCGTCGGCACCTAGTGCAAAATTTCCCTTGTTTTATCAACACCAACCAATTCTCGTACTAAATTAAAGTTCCAATTATTATTTATTCAGCAATCCTTATACACATTTTCTTCTTCAAAATATCCTCAGTGCTCACAGATAACGGGCATGATGACAGCCACCTGTCGAACCAAAAAGAAGAGTTCCCACCTCTCACCAAAATTTTAACATTATCCATAACTTCTGGAATGGTGGCCATAATTGATTTCCAAAATCAAGAGTCATTTGGTCTCCCCTTCCTTATTAATAAATGATCATTTTTGTAATATTTAGCCTTGAAAAAACTTGCCCACAGATTGTTAGAAGTGAGCAATCTGAAGGCAAATTTCATGAGAAGAGATTTCTGAACTTCCTTAAGATTTCTCAAGCCCAAACCCCCTTCTGAGATAGGTTTACAAATTTTTCCCCAAGAGCACCAATAAATTTTCCTTTTATCTTTCACCTCTCCCCATAAAAAATTAGAAAGAAGAGAGTTAATGTGAGAATATGTGACCTGCGAAACCTTAATAACAGACATCGAATGAATAGGCATGCTAGACAACACATGTTTTAATAAAATCAATCTTTCACCTTGCGAGAGCAACTTAGATTTCCACCCTACAATTTTCTTTCTAATCTTCTCTACAAGAGGCTCCAATATCTTGGAAGACAATTTTCTGAACACCAAAGGTGCACCTAAATATGTAACTGGGAATTTACCTTCCATGAAACCCGTGATTCTCAATAAATCATGCTTCTGAGCGGGAGTGATGTATTTTGAAAGGAATAACGCTGACTTAGTCTTACTGATTTTTTGACCTTTCCACTTTTCATACCTTTCTAGAACGTAAACTAAATTTCTAATAGACCTCTTCCCACCATTCGCAAAAATAAGAATATCATCCGCATATAACAAATGCAAAACCAACGGGGTCCCAATCGAATGATTAAATTTACCAATCCGACCAGTCTCATAATTTTTCCTAAGCAACCTTGTCAAAACCTTCTCTATTATGATGAATAAATAAGGAGAGAGTGGATCCCCTTGCCGCAAGCCTCTTGTAGATTGAAAAAACCCTTTAAAGGTTCCATTCATCAGAACGGAAAACCATGGGGACTCCACATAATTTTTTATGAGCTTGCAAAACCTTTCAGAGAAACCAAAAGTCTTAAGAACCTCCAGAAGAAAATTTCAATTCACTATGTCATAAGCCTTAGTCATATCGAGTTTTATCATCATATTACCGCCAACTATTTTTTTGTGCAAAGACTGAACCATTTCTTGAGCCAGTGTAATATTTTCAAAAATACTTCGCTCAGGAATAAAAGCGCCTTGTTCATGCGAGACCAACTTATCAACAACCTCGGTTAGTCTAAAAACAATAATCTTGGAAAGAATTTTATAAGCCACAGAACATAAACTAATAGGCTGGAATTTATCAAAGCTAGAAGGATTATCCACCTTTGGAGTCTAGTCCTTACTTACTGAGCAATATTTCGCCCCAATAATTATTTCATATTTCATGACGTACCGGAAATCAGGCTTAGCGAGCATCTGGGCAGGGTTTGAAACTATAAATTAGAATAAGTATTTGTATAATATTAGTTAAAAATGTTCTTGTATTTCATATGATGTAAATATTGTTATTTGCAAATACCCATGTAAATATGGTTGTTTAGTACTCTGTTTTATAATATTTAAGATTTTTAAATTATTTTCGTTGCTTGTAATAAATTATTTATGGAAATTCACACCTTGGACCACTGCGTGCCTTAAATGTTATGTTATCCTCTTTGCCTTTGGTCTCTGTCTAGCGTCAACTCATTTATCATCTCCTTTTGTGGTTTAAGAAAACGGTGTCGTTAGGTTTAAGGATTTGCATAAATTAAAATTTTAAATTATAATAAAAAAGGAAAAAAGAGTTATAGTTGAATGAGAAACTTGTTATTTGTCTTTTTTTACTCTAGTTTAAGTTTAAGAGGGGATTACTCATTTATAACATGTTACTTCGAATGCAACTCAATTAATAAATGGATTATTCGAGTATGAGTTGGATATTTGCCAAATCATCCGTTTAATTTTCTATTAAAAAATTATTGAATTCTTTTTATATATAAATTATGATATATGATGCATATATAATGTACTATGCATTTATTTAAAGAATATGGATAACATCCAAGTTGTACAACTATAATTTTTTTTTTTTTTTGAAAAAATTAGAAAGAAAAAATAGTAAACGAGTTGTAGATGTTATTTTTAAAATTTTAAATCACTTTTTAAGAAATAATTAGAGAAAAATAAATTAAATAATAAATAAGTGATGTTGACTCACATATGTTAAGATATTAATGAGAAAATAATAATTGAGTACTATTTTTTTTATAAAAAAATTTAAATCAATTTTAATGATTTTTTAAAAAAAATTGAAATGAATATATCATATTTCTTAACAAGTACTTAATTGGTACCCAGTTATAACTCTTTTTATTAATTGGATGGGTTCAATCTTATAATTACTCACCCATTTATAAACAAATCAACCATAATTCAACTCGTTTAAATCTCACTCGTTTATCATCCGATCCAACCTCCATTTGTGAGAAGCGGATTTGTTGTGGGAGCAGCGTAGACACCATTCTTGGGATAAGGTATATTTTTCTATTTTCTCAATTTCTCCTTAAATCTTCAGTCAAATCGACGATCGGACACCACTACGGGGTCCTAGTCGCGATCGTCTTCATTTTGGTTGAAGTAAATTTTCAATTTGAGTTTCCTAAGCACCATTCCAAAGCGAGAGTGAGATTTGAGAAATTAAGTAAATTAGTTATATTTGAGGGTATAATTATTTATTTGAAATTTATGAGTTTAGGAAATATTAAAATAGTATTTTATTTAGGATTGATTTAATGAAATTAGGATTTTTGATTTAGGGTCCGGGTGAGTACCGTAGGCATCAATTTGTGATTCTTGTTGGCGTAGTTCAAGAAATTAGGTAAGGGGATAAACTAAGTCAGTATTTTTATGAAAATATATTTATTATTTTACAACATTTATTTTGAGGTAAATATGTATATTGTAGAATTATATTTGGAAAATTTACTATTGTTAACAGTAGATTATTTTAATACATTTAATCAGGAAAAATTATTTCAGTGCATATTTTATGAGTAGAACATGATTTACTTTTGTATGACATGGGTATAGAATTTTATGATTTTATGTAATGGCAAAATGATATGTTTTCAGAATAAGCATGCTATCACCGTTTCAGGAAATTGTTAAAACAGTACATAAATATGTTTAAAGTATATTATAATGCAACGACGCAAGGGCCGTAATTTATATGATACGGCGCAAGGGCCGTAATGTATATAAAATGGCGCAATGACCATAATTTATATGACATGATATGATATGTTGGCGCAAAGGTTGTGATGTATGATATACTATTTTCATGAAATTATTATCGTGTTAGATATTATGATGAAACAGTTATGTTTAGCATATAAAACATAGTATATGATATCAAAACCCGGATGACTTAATTTAATTCAGTTTCCAAGAGCATGGTACCGTAACTATATATATTTAGATTATGATAGTACAACCACACGATCAAAGTGTGGTAAGGTGGCAGTCGATGTGACTTTAGTGTAGTTTGAAGATGTTCCCCTGGCAGTCCAGACCAGGTGGGATAGGCCCATCGTATTTACAAATCATAGTTTTTGATCTAGCATGGTTTGCCAGTCATTGCTAGGTCCCGTTTTTGGGTTGCACAACCCAGTCATGTGGGGGTAATACATGACACCAGCTAACTATCCATCCTGAGATTTATTTCACGTATTATACAGATTTATAAGATGATCTACACATACAGAGATATAACATGACATGTATGTTACTTTTAAATATGTTTATTTAGTAAATTATCAGACAGTTTTCAAAAATACAATTTATATACAGTATAGGCTTATGACACATGAAAATACCCATGTTGCCACACACTAATATTAGTTTATTTCCCTTAATGAGAGGTGTCTCACCCCAACTCTAAAAAATTTCAGGGAATCCAAGTAGAGGAGCAGTTAGAGCTCCACGACGTTAGTGGTCACCCGATCTACCCTGCCAAAAGGGTAAGTTGCTATACTAGGATCAGATGGATTTTTGGGTAGTGACCCTAGGGAATTTTATGATCATTTTGGGATGTGTGTATATTTATATGACTGGTTGTAAAACTCTGGTATTGTATTTGGATGGTTGATTTGTTATGTATATGATATATGTTTTCCGCTGCTAGGGTGTTAGTGATATATGACAAGTTTTTTTTCCCCAGTACCCACGGGTCTGGGTGGATTATGTTTATGGTTATCATGATTATTGGCATGCAATTATATGAAAAAAAATATGGTAAATTAGGCATGTCGTTACAGTTTGGTATCAAGGCCTAGGTTGTTAGGTTCTGTAGACTTTAGAGTGCAGTGGAAGCAATACCAGAGTTTTGAAAGGAATTTGAGGTTTTGTTCCGCAAGCTGGAGGCAGGACTTCCGTGGTGGTTTTTGTGTCTTTCTTGGAGTGACGATTTCAGGAAAGTCATAGTAAACTATTGACGGGTTGTGTTTCTAAAGTGTAGAACTGAATCTTGAAATAAGATAAAGATATCAAGATAGAGGATTTCGATTAGAAGTGTAAGTTATAAAGATAGGGTCCCTACGTTATGTTTTTTTTTTTTTTTTCAAGATGAACCTAGGAAACATTGGTATAAATCTGGGGATGATGGAGCTGGACCCTCAGGTGCAGGCAGAGGTGATCCAGATGCCGTATTACGCAGTGTGACTCAGCAGGTTATAGCTGAGATTGCTAGGAGCTCTAGGGAGCAGGGAGGCCCATCTGCAGACCCTAGGTGTACGATTGAGAAATTCACTAAGATGAATCCTCCAGCATTCTCAAGAGGGGTTGATCCTGCAGTCGCCGAGAACTGGATGGAGGAAATAGAGAAGGTTTTGGCGGTGTTGCAGTGTACTGAGGAGTAGCGGGTTCTATTCACTACTTATAAATTGACAGAAGAGGCAGAGTGCTGGTGGACTGCTGTGAAACTCTTGGAACAGCAGAGGATGACGCCGATAGCTATGACGTGGGATTGATTTAGAGAATTGTTCTTTGATAGATACTTTCCATCCACTGTCAAAGAAACAAAAGTGGAGGAGTTCCTGAATATGAAACAGGGACAACAATCAGTCCAGTAATATGCAGCGAGGTTTATAGAATTATCTCATTTCGCCCCATTTATTATACTTGATGAAGCAAGGAGGGTGAGGCAGTTTGAAAGAGGGTTGAGGCGTGAGATCTACAGACATGTTATGGTATTGAAAATACAAGATTTTGTTGAACTGGTAGATAGAGTCGCTTTGGCTGAGGCTAGTGAGCAGTTGGGTGCTGAGGAATAGGAACAGAAGAAGAGATCTGTGCCTTCAGGTTTCCAGTAGGGGTCCAAGCAGAGTCAGTAGAGGAGAGGAAACTATGGTAGAGGACAGAGACAGGAGGTTAGGGGTCGTGGGGTTCAGGTAGTGTAGACTTACCATGTTTATCAGACTTGTGGAAAGAGACACTTGAGAGAGTGTTGAGTGGGGAGTGTTGTCTGCTATCACTGCGGTGGTTCAAGACATATGAAACAGGATTGTCCTACACCACCTAGTGCTGTTCCTTCTCCCAGGCAATTCAGGAGAGGTTACCAGGCGCCCCGTGGAGACCAGCAGAGGAATGTAGGCCCGAAGAGGGTTTATCCTCTAATGCTAGGAAACGCTGAGACTATAGTAGATGTAGTGACAGGTTCCCTTACTGTATTATCATATCATGCTATTATTTTATTTGATTCGGGTGTTACTCATTCTTTTATGTCTGTAAATTATATTAAATTTTCTGGTGGTGAGACCCAATCATTGGAGGTAGAATTGTTTGTAGCTACACCATCAGGGTCAGTGGTGAGGTGTCGTAGAGTGCTCAGGGGTTATCCGGTAGAAATTCAGAGGAGAGTGTTCCCAGCTGACCTAATTGTGTTAGATATGCATGGGTTCGATATAATACTGGGCATGGATTGGCTAGTAGCTAACTATGCTAATATTGACTGTCATTTGAAAGAGGTGATCTTCAAACCACTAGGCAAGCAAGAATTTAGATTTGTGGGGTCGCAGGTGCATTTCGCGCCTCAGTTAGTATCAGCTATATAGGCAAGAAGATTACTCTTGGAGAGATGTCAGGGGTTTATAGCCTATGTAAAGGAGGTGTCAGAAAATGAAATGAAGCTTGATAATACACCAGTAGTTAAGGAGTTTCCAGATGTTTTCCCAGAAGAATTACCAGGATTGCCTCCCGATCGCGAGGTAGATTTTGCTATCGATCTACTTCCCAGGATAGCACCGATCTCTAAAGCTCCTTACCGTATAGCTCTAGCAGAGTTGGGGGAATTAAAGGACCAGCTGCAAGACCTATTAAATAAAGGATTTATCAAAACTAAAGCAGAAGCTTGTCACTGCACCAGTGTTGATCATCCCATCATGGGGTGATGCTTATGTTATCTACAGTGATGCGTCATTGAATGGACTTGGTTGTGTATTGATGCAGTGAGGCAGGGTAGTAGCGTATGCTTCCAGGCAGTTGAAAGAGTATGAAAAGAACCACGATCTTGAATTTGATGCAGTGGTACACGGGCTAAAGATTTGGAGGCATTACTTGTATGGTGAAAGATGCGAGAAAATATGATGATTCTTGCTGTGGGGACCTACAACACTCCGGGAGTTAGCAAGACCAAGGTACCAAAACCCAGGACATATGGGGGTGCCCGTGATGTCAAGGAGTTAGAGAACTTTTTGTTTGATATGGAACAATATTTTCGCACTGTGAGGATGGCCTCATAATAGGTGAAAGTGGATACTGCGCAACCATGTACTTGGTTGGTGACGCTAAACTGTGGTGGTGTGCTAAGTACAATGACATTGAAAATGGAAGTTGTGTAATTGATAGTGGTCAGACTTGAAGAGAGAACTCAAGGCCCAATTCTTTCCTGAGAATGTTGAGTATAATGCAAGGAAAAAGCTGAGAGACCTCAAGCATACTAGGTTGATCAGGGAATACGTGAAACAATTTTCTGCTTTGATGTTGGATATCAGGGATATGTCGGAGAAGGACAAGTTGTTCTATTTTCTAGAGGGGATGAAACCGTGGGTAAGAATTGAACTTCATAGATAAAGAGTTCAAGAATTGTCTACTACATAAGCACTTGCAAAATGCTTGACTGACTACGTTGGGGGAAAATACCGCTTCGCCCAAAGGGTTTGGTAGAGAAGGAAACAATGAAAAGTCTTTCAAGAAAGGCAAACCCAAGAGTGGGGGGAGCCGAATATGAAGCATCGACCTCAAAGGAAGCTTGGTTGTCTTGAGGGTTCAATACACCCAAGGGAAAGGATAAACTTGAGTGTTACTTGTGTCGAGGTCCTTATAAAGTTTTTGAGTGCCCTCAAAAAGCACCACTTAATGCTTTATAGGCTTTCATTGCAAACAGGTAGTGGAAGACGATGGGGAAGAAGATGAGACCCCGAGGATGGGTACAACGCGGCAAGTGAGCGCATTGGAAAAGCAGGCTAAAGCCCCAAACGTTACACGAGCCAGAGGGCTAATGTTTGTGGACTTGAGAATCAATGGGAAGAGTACCCGTGCTATGGTGGATATCAGGGCTACCAATAACTTTGTTTCGCAACTGGAAGCTTGGAGACTCAACTTATCCATAGAGAAGGATACATAACGCATTAAAGTAGTTAATTTTGTAGCCCAGCCTACTCTGGGAGTAGCCAAGCAAGTTACTGTGAAGTTTGGGCAGTGGGAAGGTCATGTGAATTTCACAGTGGTGCCATTGGATGACTTTCCAATCATTTTGGGAATGGAGTTCCTAAGGGGGACGAAGGCAGTGTTGATGCCTTCGACTGGTTCCTTATGTCTGATGGGAGATCACCCGTGCATGGTGTAAGCTGTTGCAACGAAAGAAGATAATGGGAAGTTCCTTTCAATCATGCAACTCGAGAAGGGTTTAAGAAAGGGAGAGCAGACATATCTAGCCACGGTGGTGGTAGATGAAGAAGTAGGCCAAGAGTTGGTGCCTACGACCATCCAAGTGGTGTTGGATGAGTACAAGGAGGTGATGTCGGATAAGTTACCTCACAAATTACCTCCACTACGGGGTGTGAAGCATTAGATCGAGCTATTTCCAGGAGTGAAACCATCTGCTAATGGGCCATATCGGATGGCGCCTCCCGAGCTAGCAGAATTAAGGAAGCAACTTGATGAGTTTTTGGAAGCGGGATATGTTCGCCCTTCCAAAGCACCGTTTGGAGCACTGGTGCTGTTTCAAAAGAAACATGATGGGAGCCTGTTGACTCGTTCTGAGTTATGCTTTCAAGTGTAGAAGTGTCAAATTGTATCAAGGATGAGTCCAGGATCGTATTCCACAGGGACCACTGAGTATCAAAGTATTTATGTAAGTTTAGCGAACTCCTGATGCTGTCAAATAGGGTTTGAAAATCTTTTTGGTCTTTTACGATTTTGAAAACAGTAAACCAAGTGAGAGAAGGTTGAGTAAACTATCAAAATGAAACTAAAATTTTATCAGTTTTCCAAAAATGTAAACCTACTAACGCAATCAAATTAAACAGATTAACTGAAACAATTTTTACCAAACACTCGGGTTATGGGTCAATGTCTGCTTGCTTCCATCGTTTACTAATTCCCTATGCCTTACTTCTCTTCTTGTTAATCCAATCAAGGCATTAATAAGATGAAATTTTATTTCTAAACTCGAGTAAATTTGCCACATCCAAACGGAAGAAAATATAAACTCTCATTAAGCATCAACCGAATGTCGTGTAAATTAGTTGATAAAAATCCTAGATTAAATCAAGGTTTTGATGTGCCTAACATCAACAACAAAACAAGAAGCAAGAGCTAGCGATTTATCAACGATCCCTTCAATTTTCGGTTTTAACTAAATAAAAGTTTAACAATGATATCATAGGATAACTAATAAACCATGGAACGCAAACGACATCGACCCACAACCCAAGTTGCCAAACTTAGCCACTCATGCTTGCAATAAAAAAAAACAAGTATGGAAATCCTAGTCTACTTAAGGAAATACCTAAACACGCATTAGTAAAGATGGCAACTACAAATAAGGAATTAAAACATGCAATGGAAACTCAATCAAACTCACACACACATACTAAAAATCAAACCTTTAATATGGATCAATAATTCAAACCAAGAACTCGAACAAAAATGCAAACACATCAAAAATCTAAACTTTGAATGATACCGAAAAAATAAAAATACAAACTTTAACAAAACTAAAAAAATATGAACTTTGACGAAACCGACCCGAACTAAATTAATTAAATAACTTGGAACATTAAACTAATCTACAGAAAAAAAAATTAACCGAAAGAGAATAAAAAAAAAACAATTAAACTTCACTAATAATGAAACACCCCAAATAATGTTCAAAATCTAAAAATAACAATAAACTCAAATAAAAGGTTAACAAAATTTCAACTGATTAATTAGAAATAATAAAAGAAAGAGAAAAGATGAGAGAGAGAGAGAGAGAGAGAGAGAGAGAGAGAGAGAGAGAGATAGACTGCAGCAGCAGAGGAGCTGCTGCTGGCCTGGCAGAGGGGCTGGAGTCACGGCTGAGAGGCCTGTCAGAGGATGGAGGATAGAACAGAGAGCAGGAGCTGCTGCAGGCTGGAGCTGTTGGCCTTCGGGTGGAAGCTGTGGCCTTTAGTCGCAGCAGAGGAGAAATCTCATGGGCTCGGAGCATGAAGCAGATGGTGTTGCAGCTGATGGCCCTGCTGTTTGCTGGGCTGCCGGGGGTTCGTGGGCTGTGTTGCTGGAAGAATGGAGCAGGAATAGTGGCTGTGTTTGCTGGAGTTGCAGCAGGAACAGCTACTGTGCTGGAACTCGGGTTGCAAGGAGGCAGCGGCTGTGCGGGAAACAGAGGAAGCTGAGGGACGGAGCAAAAGAGAGAGATGAGAGGCTAAAAGGGAAAGGGTGCGGAGGCACCCGCCCACACACAGAAGAAGAAGATGATGTTAAATAGGGGAAAAAGGGAACCACAGCTTCCCTAGACCCGTGAGCCATCAAGCTAACCCGGTTATCCAACCCGACCCAATTGGGTCTGACCCGAATTATTATATATTTTTTTATTTTTTTCATTCTCTGTTCATCGTAAATCTGACTCTTCTGGAGCCCAAATCTCGCAAAACTTAAAACATGAAAGTTGTAGATAATCATTTTCTCTTTCTCTAAAAATTTGAATCGTATCGATCGGAACTTGGACAGAAAAGTTATGCATGAAATACGAACAGGTGTTGGTTTTGGTTCCCGGGAATTTCCTACGACAAAAAATTACCAAAACTTCATAAATAGTGCAATAAAGTTTAAGAATGATGATTTTGGCACTTTATTAAAATATTGGATAATTTTGGACATTTAATTAAAAATATAAACCGTAAATCCCGGGTTAAGATGCCCAATTACGTAGTTTTGACGCGAAATCACCTGTGAATGTGTGTAGACTACTGTGCGCTCAACAAGGTGACAATGCGCAGAAAGTATCCTATTCCGTTGATTGCTGATTTGTTGGATCAGTTGAGTCGTGCCAAGTACTTCACTAAACTTGACTTAAGGTCAGGCTACTATCAGGTGAGGATTGTTGATGGGGATAAGCCGAAGATTACTTGTGTGACACGGTATAGGGCATATGAATTCTTGGTGATGCCATTCTGTTTGACGAATGCACCTGCAACATCCTGCACCTTGATGAACTAGGTTTTTCATGAGTACCTTGACAAGTTTGTCATGGTGTACCTGAATGATATTGTTGTCTACAGTTTCACTCTAGAGGAACATAAAGAACATCTACTGAAGGTGTTCGATAGAATGAAGGGGAACAATCTATATGTGAAGAAAGAGAAGTGCTCTTTCGCTCAGCGAAGCATCAAATTTCTTGGTTATTTGATTGAACAAGGGCATATCAGGATGGATATAGAGAAGGTAAGAGCAATTCAAGAATGGAAGATCCCAACGACAATGAAGGTGTAACAACCTGCTTATTTTACTATATAATCAATCACATTAAATACCCTGATACCAATAACTAATGATATAACAAAGTCGACCCGAACCCGTGGGTAACGGGGACACACCTGTCATACACAGCGGACACCTAAGCAGCAGTAAAAATAAAATTCATCCATAATAACAGTACCAGAGCTATTCACAATCCACAAAATTTCTATAAAAGTATATATACATTCCCCAAAGACACCAAAAGATAAAACTAGGATCATACATCAAAAACCAACTGACCGTAGTTCAAAACTCACCCTCCTAACAGGGTAGTATAAACTGCCCCTAACGGCGCGGAGCTCAGTCCGCCTGTCTGCCTGGGTTTCCTGAAATATTTTTATGCTCAAGTGAGACACCTCTCAGTGAGGGAAATAAACTAAATGCAATTGTGTGGAAACATGAATATTTTTGTATAATAATAAATAAATAGTACGTGATACATGTCTAGTAAACATTGGTAATATAATAACTGAGTAATATATAAATGATCATAAGTATATTAAAATATACTAATTTTTTGTTATTATAAAATCATCTGCTATAATTGATAATACTGAAATATACCCAAGATGGATAACTAGCTGATGTCATGTATTACCTCCTATGACAGATTGTGCAACCTGAAGGCAAGACCTGACAATGGCCGACCAACCACTGTTAAGTCAAATATGTTTGTAAGTACGATGGGTCCGCCCCACCCTAGTCTGGACTGCCAGGGGACGTCTACAACACTACACTGAAGCCACATCGACTAGCCATCTCCCACCCCCTTTACTGGCAGGGGTGGTAGCACAAGTTTGAACTGAATTGAATAGCTACGGTACTGCGCCTTGAATACTGATCTAAACTACCATCCAGGTTCTTATAACATATAGTACATATACATATACTGGTTTAACATGAAACTAGATTTATAGCATTTCCTTGAATTTTGACATATCATAGTAAACACAGCCTTGCGCCGGATGACGTACATAATCACGACCTTGCGCCGACTATCAATCATAGCCTTGCGCCAAGCATTTCATACATACTGATATGAATAAATGTACTGTTTATCATAAGTGTTGAAATCATAATTTCCTGTGATATCTTTGATTCTTTTGAAAATAACTGTAAGCATGCCTTTACCGCAAATCTGACTTAACATAATACAATTTACGTAAAATAATATTCATGCCACACAAACTAAATAAAATCATGGAATCTGTTCTGGAATTACATTTTCTGACATTTTACACTAAAAACATATTCCTAAGTAACAACAGTATTTTCTCAAATATATTTTCCCAAATATACTCATACATAATACATGCTTTTTGAAAATTAATATGCTATTAAATAATAATAATTTTTATGGAAGATTACTGCTTTAGTTTACTCCCTTACCTGACTACTAGAAAGCCCCAAAAATAACTAGTCTTGCACCTGTAAGATTCTTAGCTCAACGCCCTAAAAATAACATTTTTCCTAACAAAACTTCAGTATTTATCAAAATACTACTTTTCTACAACTCCAGAAATACCAAATACTTATAAAAAAGCCTAGGATAACCAACTTACCTTGAATCTGGGATGGTGTCCAAGTTGGCCCTACCAATGATCTACTCCAGCAAAAATCAAGAAAAACTTTCCAGGAGTATCGTGGTAGCTTCGGATCGTTGAATCGGCAAAGAACCGGCCTGGATTTCTAGAGAGAAGGGAAGAAAACCGTACAAAAGAGAGAGAGAGCCGAGAGAAAAGGATTTCTCTCGCAGAAATGGTCATTTTGGCCTTATATAGAATGCTCTACCACGTGTCTTCGTCGACGAGACATATCACTTCGTCGATGAGGACATGAAGGGATTTCGTCAACGAACACTTACTCTTCGTCAACGAATTTCAAGTCTGAAAACAGCCTTCTCGGTATCCTCTCGTCGACGAAACACATGTCCCCGTTGACGATCCCAAGAAGCCCGTTCGTCGACGAACGTTGAAGTTCATATTTCAATTTCTTTTTCTCTCCTCCTTCTATTATTTAATTAATATAATTCATCGGATCTCTACATTCTCCCCTCCTTATAAAAATTTCATCCTTAAAATTTACTATCTGTACGATTCACCTTCCCTTAAAGAAAAGTGGTCTGCTTATTTTATTATGTGTCCTCACTTGTGGCGGAGGAATACCATGGTTATATTTAAGGTTCCAGGTATAAGAACCCAAACCATGATATATGGATTTATTATACAAAATAAGGGTAAATTGGTAATTAAGCAGAGTTCGTCAACAAAGTTTATGTGCTGCTCGTCGACAAAATTTAGAGGCTTGTCGACGAAGAGAAGCCCAGGGATTTTGGGAAACCGATAATATGAGATTCATTGACGAGGTCCCCATCTCATCAACGAGCAACCTATATGGCCTCTTCGACGAGGACGCAATTCGTCGACGAGGGCGGCCGAGTCAAAGGGGTTATAAATATCAGTTTCTATTACTTTGGAACTAAACAATCTCAAAATATCCTCTCCCTCTCTCTTTAGAACTTGTAGATCTCTCTCTCTCTCTAGATTTCTTCGCCGTTCGTCGCCTGATTCATAAATCCGACGTTACCGCATAGATCAGGGGAGGATTATCTACGTTTTTAGCAGATCAGAATCTCGTTTCGAGTAGTTTCGGGTTTCGGGCCAAAATCGAGGTAAGGCTCGATTTTCCTTTCTGATTTGAAATATGTGTAGTAGTATGAGTTGTAAGCATGTATTGTACTGTGGTTTATAGGTTTTAGAGTCTCGTTTTGTAGTTTTGGGGACCGTAGAGTTCGTAGTTGGAATTCAAGTTAAGGTAAGGGGATTCAGTTTATATCAGTTACTTTTTGAAATTGGGATTGGTAAACTTGTAGGTTACGATCATATGTATGTTTTGGTAACTTATTTGGGAAATCTATTGGGTAAAATACGAGATTTTCGTGTTATAGTTTTTGGAAAAATTTGGGGATTTTGGGTATCATCTCTCATTTATTTGGAAAACCGTTTGTTTTGTTTAAACTGTATTATTAAGAGGACTGTTATCCATATATGTATAAAACTCTATGCTTGAATTGGGAAACGATATGATTTGTCGTAAACCAAATAAGTGTGGAATGTATGGTTATATGTAATTGCTCCGGGTATTTTGTAAAACAGCTATATGGCGGCTAATTACCGTACGCTGATGAGTATAGGAACGTGAGTTCTAAATTGATTCCAGGTTTTCTGAAATCAGCTAGTGGCGGCTAATTACTGTACGCTGAAATAGCTATGTGGCGGCTAATTACCATATGCTGCGCCATGTACCGGTGTCAAAACCGTGGGCGAGAGTATCCGGCTCTATATCAGAGGGTGTGAAATATCGTCTGTGTGTTCCGGCTAGTCACCTATGAGTGTGCGCTACACCGTAGTGGCAATGGTATCGTTGTGGGGCTTCAGTTTCCATAGGGTATTGGGTGCTCGTATTGGCAACGTAATCGCTATGAAACTTCGAGTTTCATAGAGTAGTTGCGTATTAGTGTGACGGCACTAATCGTATATTTGGGTATCGTATGTACTGGAATGATTTTTGAAATGTATCGTATTGTATGGTGTTATGTTTTACGTAAAATAACACTGGTATGCCATACACTGATATTGTAAAGACCCGAAAATTTAAAAGGATTAAAATAATTTAAAATATATATATATAGATAAATAAATAAAAGGAATGGCGTGGGAAAAAGAAAAAAAATTAAATTAAAAACTAAAAATAAAAATTTAAAGAAATTAAATTAAATTAAGATAAATTAAATAATTAAATAACTAGTTGTTAAATTAAATATTATTGTATTGGATTTAAAAATAATAATAATTAAAATAAGATATATATATATATATATATATATATATATATATATATGTAAAGTTAAGTTATCTGACAAAAAGAAGATAAGAAGAAAGAAGAAAGAAGAAAGACGAAGCTGGAGAAGAAGCAGACACGGCCCCCCCCCCCCTTGAATATTTTCCTGTGTGCCAGTCAATTTGTCTGCGTCTCTCTCCTTCTCTTAATTACTCGACGAGTTTGCGACGGATCGGGAAACGGAAGGTGCCGTTGGATTCCTGGTTCCGCTGCCGACATTTCTACTAGAGCAGATTTTTCATGGGAACGACTTAAGTACTGCTCTTAGGGAAAGGTAATTCTTTCCCATTTTCTTAATTTTGCCGTTAATATATGGTTAAATCGACGAACGGACACCATCACGGGGTCCTAGTCGTCGTCGTCGTCATCATTTTAGCGTATGTAATTTTTCAATTGGGATTTTCTAGGCCCTACTCCAAAGTGAGAGTGGGATTTGAGAATTTGGCTAAATTTAAGGGTATTATTATTTATTTAAGAATTATGACCCTAGGAAATATTTAAATAATATTTTATTCAGGAATAATTTATTGGAACTAGGAATTTAATTTCAGGGTTCGAGTGAGCGCCGCAGGTATTTTTTGGAGTCCCTGTTGGCGTAGTTCAAGAAACCAGGTAAGGGGAAAAATATATATATTAAATCATAATTTTTATGAATTTAATGGAAAAATAAATTGTGTTATATGTACGTGTATATGTTTCAATATGGGTAAAATGCCAACTGTTTAAATTATATTTTTTTCGAGTTTAAGGTTGTTTATTAGATATGTATATGTGAAAATGAACTGATGAAAGTGGGAAATATTTTTAGGATAATTAAATAAGAAATGAAAGGTATTTTCAGTATATAAACATTAAATGTTGGTTGGCTTATTTTACAGGCAGTGTAGGAATTTTATTGCTAAATTGTGTGGCATGAGATTCTGTGCAAATATATGTTAAATGTATGAGATGCAGGCTAAGTAAGTAAAGCAATGAAAATAAAATATGATATGGACAATGTTGTCTGTGTATGTTAAATGCAACCATGTAAATGTAAGATAGCTGAAAGACAGCCATGTTAGCAGATTTAGCACACTTCTGTGTAGACTAACTGATGACAGCTAAAAGAAGCTGTGTTAACAGATCTAGCACGTTTCTACGTAGACTAACTGATGATGGCTAAAGACCAGCTGTAGTATGAAGTAATGAAATGAACTGTTATGCAATGAAATGGCAATGAAATGACAAAGGTAAATGATGTAAATGGGAAAGAGTCACTTAAAGTGAAACAAAATGCAAAGTTAAGTTATGAACAGGAATGAATGTGCATGAATGTATAATGACAGAAAAGAATTATGTATTATGACATTAGAAGTATGTATGTACGTAAAACATGTTATGATTGGGTGAGGCATACCTTTCACCTGAGGGCTTTCTGAGTAAAGCGAGTGCACTAGTAGCTACAGATGTGGCAGTAGCCGCATAACGTATTAGGGCAGAGGGAACCTACTTGTATGTGCGGGTAGATTTCCCTATCCTTAGGGCCTTTGTCGGTAAGCTATTGTTGAACAGTGTGAGTACGAGATTAATTTATTACTTGAGGGCTTATTGAGTAAGGTGAGTGCCCTGGTATGCTTTAGCTGCGACCTTTGGGTTGCCTAAATATCAAAGCAGAGGGGTGCTACTTGTATGGGCGGGTAATCACCCTTATCCTCAGGTAATCTCGTGGGTTAAACATTTGCATGTGTTTGATTAGGATCAGTGAATGATTTCAGAAATTATGTTAAGGATTTTCAAATGTTAAATATTATGTTATCTGTAAACTCATGTTGGCCACACACTGTTTTAATATATGGTTTCTTTCGTTACTGAGATGTGTCTCACCCGAATATGAATTTATCTTTTTTCAGGATTTCCTCGAGATCGAACTTTGAGAGCTCGAGGTTTTTATAGCATTACTGGGAAATAGAAAAGTAAAATGGTATATTTCTATGTTAATTTTAGGGAATGTAAATATTTAAGTTTTATGCCTTCATGTTTTAAGGCTATTAAGTAAGGAATGATTGTGAAAATACTGAATTGTTTTGGAGATATATGTAATTATGGAAATGCAGGTGATTGATAATTTATTATGGATTATAGTTAGAATTAGTAAACTCTAGTATTATGTTATATGGAGATTATGATCATGTTTTCCGCTGCGTATGTTATGGAATATGATTTATGAGGATATGATCAGGTATAACGCACCGGACCCGGGTTTAAGGGTTCGGGGCATTACAGATATAACCAGTTTTCTTCCTTACTGAGAGGTGTCTCACCCCAAATGTACGTACAAATGTTTTTAGGTCCTTCAGGTAGCCATAATTAGCATCCTAGCATTCGGAAGTAGGGGTGTCGTTAGCTGCTGTTAGTGCCTGTTTAGGTACGAGTTTTTGTAAACGGGTTGTTGTGATGGTTTTTTTAGACAACCGGGGTATGTTTTGTAATTATGGGAATGTATATCCTAACTTTGTATAGACTCTGATGTGGTACTGTACATGTATAGAAGGACCATATCCCGCTGTGTATTTGATGACTATGGATGTGTATGTTTATGTTTTAAGGGCATCCGTGTACCCCACGGGGTCGGACCCTCATTTGGTATTATATCATGTATGTTTTAATTGATACGGAGACAGATTAGGTTACTATATTCATACTTGGGACCCATTTGCGGGTTTGAGGCGTGACAGTTTGGTATCAGAGCTAACTAGGTTGTTAGGTCTTGTAGACTTGGTTAGGTGTATTTACGTGTACATACCAGAGTATAGGATGTAGGAAATAGGTAGAGTAGGTCGAGGTTTGTGTTGTTGCTAGATAGGGACTCATTGGCGGTGTTTTATGTTCTTCCTAGAATGATGATTTTAGAAAGATCATGGCAAACCATTGATGATTTTTGTGTTGGTGTGGTAGGACAAACCTAGGTTGTGAGAGTAGTAGTATTTGACATAATTAGCTCTAATGATTGTGTTAACTGTGTACGTTATATAAATTCTAACTAATTCCTATTGTTTTCAGAATGGAATCCAAGAATAATAACTTGGAGAGTGGCTTCGAGGAGACGGAGAGCGATGAGTCTCCTTTTGTGTCTTATGGTCTGGCGAGGCAGGTTATCCGAGAGATTGGGCGGAGTGTTAGGAGACGCGTATGCTCTCCTACTGATGCGGGGTGTACCATCGAGAGGTTCACACGCATGCACCCTTTGACATTTATGGGAGGACTCGATCTGATTGTTGTAGAGGATTGGGTCAAGAAGACCGAGAGGATTTTGGAAGTCCTCCACTGCACTCAGAGGCAGAAGGTCCTGTATGCTACCTTCCAACTAACTAGGGAGGCAGGGCGTTGGTGGACTGTGGTGAGTCTTCTTGAAAGGCAGAGAGCTGGTCCAACTGGTGTGATGTGGGACCGCTTCAAAAAGGTATTTTTTGAGAGATACTTCCCGGTCTCCACTCGGGATGTGAAGGTCGATGAGTTCTCGGGCCTGACATAGGGAAATTAGAAGGTGTAGAGGTATGCCGCCTGATTTATCGAGTTATCTTGGTTTGCGCCGTACTTGGTCCTAAATGAGTACAAGAAGGCTCAGAGGTTTGAAAGGGGTCTGAGGAAAGACATCTGCTGTCTTGTGGGGATGCTGTAAATCCATGAGTTCTCTGTTTTGGTGGATAAAGCCACCATAGTTGAGACCGACCTTTGGGGAGATGAGGTGGTGCAGGATCAGAAGAAGATGTCGGTATCTTCTGGTTCTCAGACTGGTCCTCGGCAGGGACAGTGAAAGAAGAAGAAGAACCATAGTTTAGGTTATCAGCAGTCTGCTGAATGACAGAGTTCTCAGGGGGATCCATCCTCCATATCGTGCGCCATGTGCCTAAAAAGGAACGATGGGGAGTGTCAGCTGTTCTGGGGTAACTGCTACAATTGTGGCAAACCGGGCCACATGTCACGGTGTAACATCCTCAAAATTTTCACCATTTTTTATTTTTTATAATGAATTATTCCAACATATGCATGTAATGGGCATCCCTATGCAGCGGAAAAACATAAATTCCATAACCACACATACATGTATATACAATACCAGAATTCAGTATTTTCAACCATAGCTTTATAATACATTTCTCTCCCTAGTGCCCACTACACAAAATACAAACCCTACACAAAACTTACCCTCTAAACTAGGGTAATCAATATACTCTTTAACCGCGAGCCTGATCTGCTCGCCCAGCTGTCTCACCTAAAAAATGGTAATGTAATGGGGTGTAAGTGGAAATATGCTATTACTAGTGTGTGGCGATCAAGTCATAAAATTATAATAATAATATTTAAAACTGCATGATTTGGCATATCTATAAAATACATGTATAAAAGCTTAAAACATTTGTATCATCTGAGCTTTCTATTATTCATACTGCTATAACATACTATATACAATGAAAACTATAAATCTGTATACGTATATAGATATGTAACTGTGTTCTTTCCCTGGGACTCTATATGTCATGATTTGATCCCTCATGACAGGGTTGTGCGGCCCGTAGGCGGGACTTAACTTGGTCGGCCCTCCAGGTAAGTCATCATACTCTACACTACCTCAGTCCAGCCAAACTGCATCCACTCCTAAGCACGGGACTGGCTGCTACCTCGTCTAACCGGCCCCCTCTACCCAGTGTACTGGGGAGCTGCATCCTCTCCGAGCACGGTTAGACTGTACCCACACACTATCTGAGATATGTGGTTGCACTCTATCTGTATATAGCAACGGTACCGTGCTCTGTAAACTGTAGCTGTCTGTAATGTCTCCATAGGGATCTGATACTATATAAGTACATCTATATATATATATATACCTTTGCTGTTTTCATTATGTTTCCAAAATAACCATAACGCTATAATTCTGTACTGTAAATATTGTAAAATCTAACTAACTGTAGCATCTCGATGCTATAACTGTATAATCTTTTTTTATAAACTATGTGTTATGGTATTCAGGAAAACATAGCATTCTGTAAAAACTATGATATACTAAACTGAATAAAGTCTATATAAGTCTATCTGTTAATCATCTATAAATAACTGTATGTATGTGCTATATAACATGATACGTTGAAGTACTGTATAAATTTTACATTAGGTAATATCTACTCAGGCCACATAACATTAAAATATTCGTTCTGTAGAAACTGCATACTAACTGGTATTTATGTATTTACGAAAATTCTATTAATATTCTTAAAACCCTAGCATAGCATATTTCCCTTACTTTAGCTTTGAAAAGACCCTATAAAATTCTGGCTCTATACCCGCAGGGTTCTTAGCTCGACCTCCTGAAAACAAAATCCCCCAAAATAAAATATCAGTATTTTCTTACCGACAACATTTCTTATAACCGAGGGAAAGACAAATACTTAATAAAATGCCTTACCCTGAGATTGGGACAAAATCGAACCCAACTTTTCCAACGATTAGCTCCGGCAGACTTGCAAAGAACTTCGCCAGGAGCGTCGTGGTAGCCTTAGATCTTCGATCCGACGAGAAACACGCCCTGAAACGAAGAGAGAAGTAAGAGAGGGACGTAGAGAGAGAGAGGAGAGAGAGAAGAACACTGAAAATAGATAAAAAAAATTTGAGTTTTTACTATTTATAGGGCCAGATTCGTTGACGAGACATGTCACCTCGTCGATGAGTCCTTTATAAAATTCTTCGACGAACCTCACCCTTTGTCGACGAAATTCAGAGTAGCCCAAGTCTGTTACTCGGTATTTTCTCATCGATGAGACAGGACCCCGTCGACGAGATCTTGAAGACCTTCGTCGACGAATCCCTGTATTCATCGACAAAGCCTGGCAATTTTTTTGAAATTATTATATTCTACAAAATGCAATGTCATCGACGAACGCGAAGTCTACTACCTCCTTCTGTTATTGATTCCATTTCTCTCCCTCTTTATTATTTAAATACTATTATTCTTCAAGTCACTACACACGGAGTTGTCAGGCACTGAGGAGAGATACGCCTACACAGAGCCAAAACCGTGAGAGTAATCAAATGCCTCGGGGAAACTACCAGGCAACCACGGCTCCGACGAGGGTATATTCACTAACTCCAGCAGATGCGGAACACGCTAGGAATGTGGTGACAGGTACCATGTTTTTGCTTTCAAATTCAGCTATCATTTTATTTGATTCGGGGGCAACCCATTCGTTTATATATACTAGTTTTGTGAAGTTGTGTGGGGTTGAAACCCGAGTGATGGATGAGAGGTTGTGTGTGGCTACGTTGACTGGGAGTGTGACGATTTGTAATAAGATGTTAGGAAACTTCCCAGTGGTAATTCAGGGAAGACTGATACTAGTGAATCTTGTAGTATTTGACATGTCTGGTTTTGATGTTATACTAGGAATGGATTGGTTATTCTCTAGTTATGTAGTGATTGATTGTCGTAGGAAGGTAGTAGTGTTCAGACCTCCTGGGAAGCGGGACTTTGAGTTCGTGGGATCGTGTGCGCGTTCGATGCCACAGATTCTATCGGCATTACAGGCGAGGAGGCTACTCTTGGACAGGTGTCAGGGATACCTAGCTTGTGTGAAGGAACCACCGTAGGATGAGTTGATACTCAAGGATATTCGGGTAGTCAACGAGTTTTCGGATGTGTTTCCTGATGATTTACCCGGTTTACCTCCGGATCGTGAGGTGAAGTTTGCGATAGAGTTGCTGCCTGGCAAGGCACCGATCTTTAAAGCTCCGTACCGGATGACTCCAGCAGAACTTCGAGAGTTCAAGGAGTAGTTGCAAGAACTACTGGACCAAGGTTTTATTCGATCGAGTGTTTCGCCTTGGGGAGCTCCAGTTTTGTTTGTGAAGAAGAAGGATGGGTCGATGCATATGTGCATTGATTACCGTGAGATCAACTAAGTGACTGTGAAGAACCGTTACCCATTGCCTCGTATAGATGATTTCTTTGACCAGTTGCAGGGAACGCAGGTATTTTCGAAGATCGACCTACAGTTAAGGTATCATCAAGTGAGGGTTAGATCCGAGGATGTAGCAAAGACTGCTTTTCGAACCAGATATGACCACTGTGAGTTCTTAATTATGCCATTTGGTTTGACCAATGCACCAGCAATGTTCATGAATCTGATGAATAGGGTTTTCCATGAGTACTTAGATCAGTTTGTAGTGGTGTTCATCGATGACATTCTAGTATACTCAAGGAGTCCGAAAAAGCATGAAAACCATCTAAGGTTGGTACTACAAATTTTGCGGGAGAGGAAGCTGTATGCCAAGCTGAAGAAATGTGAATTTTGGTTGAATCAGGTCGCATTCTTAGGCCATGTGGTGTCTAAGGGTGGTATCTCATTTGATCCTAGCAAGGTTGAAGTTGTAGTCGACTGGGCGAGACTGAAGAGTGTTTGGGAGGTTCGGAGTTTTCTGGGACTGGCGGGTTACTATCGTCGGTTCGTCGAGGGTTTCTCTAAATTTTCTAGATCTCTGACATGTTTAGCTAGGAAGGGGGTGAATTTTGACTAGACTAGTGATTACGAGTGGTGCTTTCTTAAGTTGAAGCACTAGCTGGTTACTACTCCAGTATTAAGCATTCCTTTGGGGGATGGCGGTTTTGTGATTTATAGCGACGCGTCTTTGAAGGGTTTAGGATGTGTGCTTATGCAACGGGGTAAGGTAGTAGCCTATGCTTCTCGGCAACTTAAGGAGTATGAGAAGAATTACCCTATGCACGATCTCGAGTTAGCTGCGGTTGTTTATGCCCTGAAGATCTGGCAACACTACCTGTATGGTGTTCAGTGTGAGATTTTCACTGACCACAAAAGCCTCAGGTACTTTTTCACGCAGAAGGATTTGAATATGAGGCAGAGGCGGTGGTTGTAATTGATTAAGGACTACGATTGCACGATCAGTTATCAGCTGGGAAAAGCTAATGTGGTAGCTGACGCATTGAGTCGGAAGTCAGAGCATGCAACAGTATCTACAATTGTAGCTCAGCATCATATCAGGCGGGATCTAGAAAGCCTTGGTGTAGGGTTGGTGTTTGGTGATCATCAGGCTTTCATTGCTTGCTTGGTGATCCAACCAACTTTGTTTGAGCGTATTAAAGCCACTCAGGCTAGTGATGCGGAGTTAGCTGAGATTGTGGAGAAAGTGCAGCAGGAATTGGCTGCGAATTTTAACATCTTCGAGGGAGGTGGGTTGAGGTTTGGGACCAGTCTGTGTGCTTTAAACGACGATGAGATCTGAAGGACAATTCTGGAGGAAGTGCATTGTTCTTTGTATACGGTACATCCGGGTAGTACGAAGATGTATTGGGATTTGTGCGGGTCTTTTTGGTGGAGTGGTATGAAGAGGGATATTGCCCAGTCCGTGGAGCAGTGTCTGACATGTTAGCAGGTGAAAGCTAAACATCAGAGGCCGGTAATGTCGTTGCAGCCTTTGCCTATTCCGGTGTGGAAATGAGAGCACATTTCCATGGACTTCGTTATCGGATTGCCGCCAGCGCTTCACGGGCAGAATGCTATTTGGGTAATCGTGGACAGGTTGATGAAATATGCTCACTTTGTACCGATGAAGGTTAGCTACCCTTTGAGTAGGCTAGTGGACTTGTATGTGCATAAGATAGTGAGAATGCACAGAGTACCGGTGTCCATTATTTTAGATCGAGATCCGATGTTTACTTCTCGATTCTAGAAGAGCTTGCAGGAAGCACTGGGGACGAAGCTTACTTTTAGTACGACGTTCCACCCCCAAACTGATGGACAGTCGGAGAGGATGATACAAATCTTGGAGGATATGTTACGAGCTTGTGTATTAGACTTCAGTGGTAGTTGGATTCAGTTTATGCCATTGGTGAAGTTTGCCTATAACAATAGCTTCAGGCTAGTATCGGGATGACACCGTTCGAGGCTCTGTATGGTCGGAGGTGTCGATTTCCTTTGTATTGGGGTGAGGTCGGTGAGTGTCAGGTTTTAGGACCTGAACTCGTGCAGCAGGCATCTGAGAAGGTGGGTTTGATCCGGGAGAGGATTAGATCGGCTCAGAGTCGGCATAAGAGTTACACGGATGTTCGCCGCCGTGAGTTGGAGTTCGAGGTGGGGGGTAAGGTTTTCCTTAGAATCGCTCCAATGAAGGGAGTGATGAGATTCGGTAAGAAGGACAAGCTAAGCCCGAGGTATATCGGACCGTTTGATATTCTTGAACGAGTGGGTCCAGTAGCCTGCTGGATTGCACTTCCCCCTCCGCTCTCGAGGATCCATGATGTATTTCACGTATCCATGCTGAGGAGGTACGTGACGGATCCGTCGCATGTTATTAACTACAAGTCTTTAGAGATTGGGAATACTTTGGCGTGCGAAGAAGTACCAGGTCAGATTCTGGACCGAAAAGTTCAGAAGTTTCGTACCAAGGAAATACCATTAGTAAAGGTATTGTGACAGAATCATGCGGTTGAGGAAGAGTCTTGGGAATTGGAGGCATAAATACGTCGGAAGTATTCGCAGTTGTTCTGAGTAGTAGTCTTGATAGTAGAGTCGGTATGGGTATGTATGTATGTAGTACTCTGTTATCGTAGTAGTATTGGGTGGTTAGTCTCTGGGAGAGTCTTTTTGTATTGTGAGCTCCCGAGACCGTATATGTATATAACCACGGTATTCCTCCGCCATAAGTGAGGGAATGTATGTATGTATGTATCATAACAGGGCTGCGTATAAATGGCTGCCAGTTCTTCTTAGAGTATGTATGTATCGTATCGGGCTGCGTATAAATGGCCGCCGATTCTTCTTAGAGTATGTATGTATCGTAACGGGACTGCGTATAAATGGCCGACGGTTCTTCTTAGAGTATGTATGTATCATAACGGGGCTATGTATAAATGGTCGTCGGTTCATCTTAGAGTGTGTATGTATTCGGTAGCATGAATGAGTTTGTAATGAGAGATTGCAAATTTCGAGGATGAAATTTTTGTAAGGAGGGGAGGTTGTAAGAACCTAAACCGTGATATATGGATTTATTATACAAAATAAGGGTAAATTGGTAATTGAGCAGAGTTCGTCAATGAAGCAAAAGTTCGTCGACGAAGTTTATGTGCTGCTCGTCGACGAAATTCAGAGGCTTGTCGACGAAGAGAAGCCGAGGGATTTCGGGAAACCAGTAATATGAGATTCATCGACGAGGTCCTCATCTCGTCGATGAGCAACCTATATGGCCTTGTTGACGAGGACGCAATTTGTCGACGAGGGCGGTCGAGTCAAAAGGGTTATAAATATCAGTTTCCATTACTTTGGAGCTAAGTAATCTCAAAATATCCTCTCCCTCTTTCTCTAGTTCTTGTAGATCTCTCCCTCTCTAGATTTCTTTGCCATTAATTGCTTGATTCGTAAATCCGACATTACCACGTAGATCAAGGGAGGATTCTCTACGTTTTTAGCGGATCAGAATCTTGTTTAGAGTAGTTTCGAGTTTTGGGCCAAAATCGACATAAGGCTCAATTTTCCTTTCTGATTTGAAATATGTGTAGTAGTATGAGTTGTAAGCATGTATTGTACTATGGTTTATAGGTTTTAGAGTCTCGATTCGTAGTTTCAGGGACCATAGAGTTCGTAGTTGGAATTCAGGTTAAGGTAAAGGGATTCAGTTTATATCAGTTACTTTTTGAAATCGGGATTGGTAAACCTGTAGGTTACGATCGTATATATATTTTGGTAACTTATTTGGGAAATCTATCGGGTAAAATATGAGATTTTCGGGTTACAGTTTTCAGAAAAATTTGGGGATTTCGGATATCATCTCTGCTTTGTTTGGAAATGTAGTAACCCAGAAAATAATGGAATTTAAACAAAGAGGGAAAGAAAATAGAAACCGAAATAGATGGAGGCCTTAGACTTTGTCGATGAACGCTCCACGTTCGTCGACGACATTACATTTTGGAGAATAAAATTAATTTCAGGAAATTGCCCAACTTCGTCAACGAACACAGGGCTTCGTCGACGAATTTTATGAAAATCTCGTCGACGAATCTGGCAGTATAAAAGGAGGGAAACAGGGATATTTTGTCATTTTCACCGCGCCTCTCTCTCTCTCTCTCTACATTTCCCTCTCCCTTCTCTCTTCGATTCCGGCCCCACCAGTCACTGGATCGACGATCCGAAACTATTGTGACACTCCTAGCGGAGTTCTCTGCAAATCTGCCAGAGCGGATCGTCGGGAAAAAAAGTTGGATTTCATCCCAAATTCAGGGTAAGGTCTTTTAACTAGTTTTTGGATTTCTGGAAGTTATAGGAAATGATATAGATGGAAAAATACTGATATTATGTTCTGGAATATGTTGGTTTCAGGGTGTCTTGTAGGAGGCCCTGCGAGTGTTAGGCTTGTATTCCCTAGGGGCTTTCCAGTAGTTAGGTAAGGGAAATATGCTATGCTAGGCATTTCTTAAAATATGATATAGTTTATTCAATTACGAAAATTATGTATTTAGTATGGTGTGACTTGTGAATATGTATATGGTACGGGGCTATGTTTTATAAATTTAGTTTCATGATTTTATGAATTTCAGTATTATGATTATGCGAATTTCAGTACCATGATTTTATGAATTTTAGTATCATGATTATATGGATCTCAGTACCATGATTACATGGTATTATGATCATGCAGCTTCAGTATTATGATTATTTAGTTCTCAGTATTACGTATGAATTACAGTTACAGTTTATGCAGCATCATAATTATTTCAGTACTTCAGAATCATGACAAATCAGATATATATATATATATATATATATAGAAATATATTATATGATATTAGACCCTGTTGGACTTGCAGCTACAGAACACGGTACCGTTGCTACAGATACTATTTTACTTATTTAGTACAACCACCTATTCAGATAATACGTGGTAAGGTCAACCACCTAGGCCCTTGAAGAGGTTAGGCTCCCCATCCAGATATGGGTTGAGGTGGGCAGGTCGACTGACGGAGTTCAGTGATTTATTCTCGGTTGGCCAGCTAGGGTAAATCCGGCCTATGGGCCGCACGACCCTGTCATGAGGGGGGCAAGTCATGACACACGGATAGCCATAGGGAACAGTTTCAGTTACTATTACATACGTACGGATTTACAGTAACAGGGATTATACTTATGTACACTAGAAGTATTTGAATTATAACCATAATACTGTCATGTTAAGCACTAGGAAAAAGGAGTGGTGTATTCTATTATTTGTACTGTACTTTTGTACTCAGTTATTCATGTGTATATGAAAACAGATTTCATGATATATATATATATATATATATATATATATATATATATATAGTAGCTCATTTGCCACACACTAGCAATAGCATATTTCTCCTTACTGAGCGTTTGGCTCATCCCAGTATTGATATATTTTTTAGGTGATCCAGGTAGGCGAGCAGACCAGGCTCGCAAATAGAGGGGCTTCAGTAGTGCCCTGCTAGAGAGTGGGTACGTTTTTGGGAATGTTTTTGTACATCCCAGTATAGTTGAGGGAATTTTTGGGAAAACAGATATATGTGTATATTTTGGGAAAAACATGGTAGCACTCTGGTATTGATCTTGTATGATATGGACATGTCTATTCAGTTTATGCTTTTCGCTGCTTAGGTTTATGATTGGGTTTTTTTTTTAGTATGGTATCAGTGCATATAGAATATTATAGTATAAAAAAAAAAAAAAGACCCCATTTAATTAAGCAGGTCGTTACAGGAAAACTATTTGTTTTGTTTAAACTATATCATTGAGATGACTGTTATCCATATTTTTATAAAACTATATTCTTGAATTAGGAAACGATATGATTTGTCGTAAACCAAATAAGTGTGGAATGTATGGTTGTATGTAATTGTTCCAGGTATTTTGTAAAACAACTATGTGGCAGCTAATTACCGTACGCTGATGAGTATAGGAATGTGAGTTCCAAAATGATTCTAGGTTTTGTGAAATCAGCTAGTGGCGACTAATTACCGTACGCTGAAACAACTATGTGGCGGCTAATTACCGGTGTCAAAATCATGGGCGAGAGTGTCCGGCTCTATATTCGAGGGTGTGAAATATCGCCTGTGTTCCGGCTAGTCACCGATGGGTGTGCGCACCGTAGTGGCAACAGTATCACTGTGGGGCTTCCGTTTCCATAGGGTATTGGGTGCTCCTATTGGCAACGTAATCGCTCTGAAGCTTCGGGTTTCATAGAGTAGTTGCGTATTAGTGTGACGACACTGACCGTATGTTTGGGTATTGTATATACTGGAATGGATTTGTGAAAATATTAGAACTATATGGAACTGTATGGAAATGTTTTCGAACTATATTGTATTGTATGGTATTACGTTTTACGTAAAATAACAACGGTATGTCACACACTGATATAACATGTTTTCTTCCTTACTGAGAGGTGTCTCACCCCGAATGTACGTACAAATGTTTTCAGGTCCTTCAGGTAGCCACAATTAGCATCCTAGCATTCGGAAGCGGGGGTGTCGTTAGCTACTGTTAGTGCCTGTTTAGGTACGAGTTTTAGTAATCGAGTTGTCGTGATGGTTTTTGTAGACAATCGGGGTATGTTTTGTAATTATGGGAATGTATATCCAAGATTTTTATAGACTCTGGTATGGTACTGTACATGTATAGAAAAATCGTATTTCGCTATGTATTTGATGAGTATAGATGTGTATGTTTATGTTTTAAGGTCATCCGTGTACCCCCACAGGGTCAGACCCTCATTTGATATTGTATCATGTATGTTTTAATTGATACAAAGACATATTAGGTTAGTATATTCACACCTTGGACCCATCTGCAGGTTTGGGGCGTGACACTGGGAGATTACAATACACATAAAATAAAATTCTCCCACAACCAAAACATTACCTACTAACAAAACTATTACATGTACTAACTAATATGCAAAAGAAATATTATATAACCACTTACACTTTTTTTGATTATAAGTGAACCCCACTGAAAAAATATGGATATTTCTGCCTTATCTGTTCCTCGAGCTCCTAAGAAGTTTCTTCTATAGCATGGTTTCTCCACAGGACTTTTACTAAACAAATCTTCTTATTGTGCAATTCCTATTCTTTCCTATCTAGAATTTGAACTGGTACCTCGTCATAAGTTAGTGAATCACTGAACTCTAATTCACTATAACTAATTATGTGAGAGGGGTTTGGGACGTATTTCCTCAACATGGAAACATGGAATACATCGTGTACCCTGGACAAAACAGGTGGTAAAGTTAGCCTGTAGGCAACTGGCCCTAATTTCTCAAGTATCTCAAATGGACCAATAAACCTAAGTCTAAGTTTACCCTTCCTTCCAAATCTCATAACTCCCTTTAACGACGCTATCTTTAAAAATACATGGTCTCCAATATCGAACTCCAGTTTCCTACGGCGAGTGTCAGCGTAACTCTTCTTCCAACTCTGAGTTGCACTGATCCTATCTCTGATGAGCCGAACCTTATCATACACCTATTGCACCAACTCTGGCCCCACAACTCGCCGCTCACCCATCTCGTCCCAGTATAAAGAGAAACAACATCTTCTTCAATAGAGCACCTCAAATGGTGTCATGCCAGTATTGGCCTGATAGCTATTGTTGTACACAAATTCCACCAGAGGCATAAATTGAGTCCAACTACCCCCAAAATCAAGCACGCATCCTTGAAGCATATCTTCTAATATCTGGATCATCCTCTCAGTCTGTCCATCAGTCTAAGGATGGAATGTCGTGCCGATAGAGCTTCCTGCAAAATCGTGATGTAAAATGCGGGTCTCAATCTAACACTATAGACACTGGCGCACCGTGAGAACGGACTATCTCGGCACACTGTGAGAACGGACTATCTCCTAAATATAAATCTCTGCTAGTCTATCCATGGAGTAGTTGATCTTAATGGGAAGCAAATGGGCCATCTTCGTCAAATGATCCACGATTACCCATATTGCATTCTGACCATGTAATGCCAACGGCAAACTTGAAACAAAATCAGGTGATATACGATCACACTTCCACTCTAGAATGAAAAGTGGCTACAATAACCCCTTCGGCCTCTAGTGCTCAACCTTAACCTGCTGGCACGTCAAAAACTGAGCTACATATTCGGCAATCTCTTTCTTCATGCCACTCCACCAGTAAGACTCTTGCAGATCTTTATACATTTTCGTGCTACCGAGATGAGCTATGTATAAAGATTTGTGAGCCTCCTCTAAAATGGTTCTTCTAATATCAGCATCAACAGAAACGCATAATCTATAACAGAACCGCAAAGTTCCGTCATCTGAAATATTAAACTCCTCTCCCTGACCATCCCGTACTTTGGCTATTACATCTACTAATTCTGGGTCATCTTCCTAAGCAACTTTTATCCTTTCCTGTAATGTAGGCTGCACCACTAAGTTGGCAATAAATACTTGAGGATCACTATCTATCAATTCTATTCCAAACCTTTCCAAATCTATCAGGATCGGGTGCTGAACCTCCGTAACTGCCAGTGTTGGTTGCATTGATTTCCTGCTCAGCGCATCAACTACCACGTTTGCTTTCCCTAGGTGATAACTGATAGTACAATCAAAATCTTTAATGAGCTCCAACCACCTTCTTTACCTCATATTTAGTTCATTATGAGCAAAAAAGTACTTTAAACTTTTGTGGTCGGAGAATATCTCGCACCGCTCACCATACAGGTAATGCCTCCAAATCTTTAACACATGTACTACTGCAGCCAATTCCGGATCATGGGTAGGGTAGTTCTTTTCATATTTTTTCAACTGCTTGGAAGCATAAGCTACAACCCTACCATGCTGCATCAATACACAGTTGAGCCATTTAAAGGATGCATCACTATAGATAACATAACCCTCACCCCCTGATGGAATGATCAACACCAGTGCTGTAACAAGCCTTTGCTTCAGTTCCTGGAAGCTCTGCTCACAGTTGTCGTCCCATATAAACCTAACATTCTTCTTAGTCATTCATGTCAGAGGCCCTAATAACACTGAGAATCCCTCAACAAAACGACAATAATAACCAGCCAGCCCCAAGAAACTCTTGATTTCCTGAACGTTCCTCGGTCTAGCCTAATTCACCACTGCATCAATCTTACTGAAATCCACAGAAATTCCATCCCCGGAGATAACATGCCCCAAAAACGCAACCTTATCGAGCCATAACTCACCCTTGCTAAAAGGCATAACAAGAAACTCATAATGCCTATACCTGGTCTGAAAGGCTATCTTTGATACATCTTCTGCCCTTACCTTTACTTGATGATAACCTAATCTGAGATCAATCTTGGAGTAAACTCATGTTCCCTGGAGTTGGTCAAATAAATCATCTATACGGGGTAGATGATACTTATTCTTGATTGTTACCTTATTAATTTTCCTATGATCTATACACATCCTCATGGTCCCGTTTTTCTTCTTTGCAAATAATACTAGAGCTCCCCACGGAGATACACTAGGTCGTATAAATCCCTTATCTAATAAATCTTGCAACTGATCTTTAAGCTTTCCCAATTCTACTGGTGCCATTCTGTAAGGAGCTTTAAAGATTAGCGCTGTCCCTAGAAGTAGATCAATAGGAAAATCCACCTCACGATTAGGAGGTAAACCGGGTAGCTCGTCTGGATAGACATCTAAAAACTCCTTCACCACTGGCGCATTAGCAAGTTTCAATTCATTCCCTGATATTTCCTTAATAAAGGCCACGAATGCCAGACAACCGCTCAGAAGCAGTCTCCTTTCCTAGGTGGCTAATACTAACTGAGGCAAGGATTGCACTCGCGACCCTATGAACCTGAATTCTAGTCTTTTCGGAGGTTTGAAAATCACTTCTTTCAGTCGGCAGTCTATATTGGAAAAGTTAGCTGTCAGCCAATCCATGCCAAATATTACATCAAACTCATGCATGTCCAGCACTATCAAATCAGCAGACAAAACTTTCCTCTGGATATCAACTTGACAACCTCGGAGCACTTTACTACACCTCACTACTGACTTGGTAAGTGTAGTTACTAACAAATCAGTGTCTAATAACTGCGTTTCTACCCCACATAATTTAATACATTCCATAGACATGAACGAGTGTGTGGCCCTTGAATCAAACAATACAATAACTTTAAATGAAAGCAAGCTAACCATACCTATTACCATGTCACCAGTTGTCTCAGCATCACCCGACATCAAGGCGTAAACTCTCGCTAGAGCCGTATTCCTTTGCTGACCTCCACGAGGAGCCTGATAACCTCCCCGAGTAGGTCTAGGAGTAGGAGCAGCTCCAATCTGAGCTTGTCAATCTCTCATTATGTGCCCTAGCTCCCCACATCGGTAGGAGATACCTTGCTCAGTACGACACTCTCATGGGTGTCTCTTCCCACAAGTCTGACAAGTTGGGAATGACTGTATACCCTAATACCCACGACTCCCAGACTCCTACCTCCGATCCCTGTAATTGCTACCTCTCTTCCATAAACCCCAACTGGACCCTTGTTGGGAACCAAAAGGAGTGAATCTCTTTCTCTGTTTCTGTTCTTCAGCCTCCAACCGCTCTCCGGCTTCTTCCATAGCTGCTCTATCCACCAGCTCGGCAAAATCTTACAATTTCAGTATTGATACCTGCTTGTATAATTCTCATCTCATGCCTCTTTCAAATTGTCTTACTTTCTTTGTCTCGTCCGAAATAATGTACGGGGTAAAGCGAGATAATTCAATAAATCTCATCGCGTACTGCTTCATTGTCTGTTGTCCCTGCTTCAAGTTCAGGAACTCTTCTATCTTGGCTTCTCTAGACGAGGCTGGAAAGTATCTGTCGAAAAATACCTCCTTAAACCAATCCCATGTCATCTCTATAGGCACGATCCTCTACTACTCTAGGAGCTTCACTGCCGTCCACCATCTCTCAGCCTCTCCTATCAGTTTATAACTAGCAAATAACACCCTTTGCTCCTTCGTACACTAAAGTACCGCCAGCACCTTTTCTGTAACGACTTGCTTACTTTATCATATAATAAAACATAGTTAATAATATAGTCAACCTGAACCCGTAGGTAATGAGGACACCTGCTATTCACAGCGGAAACCTAAACAACAGTAAATATAAATCACATTCTCAAATCATAAAATACATAATACCATAGTTAACTATAATCCAAAACACTGTATTTATGTACAATCTCCAAAAAAATACATAATATATATATATATATTTAGGAACTCACAACACCAATCTATTGTTCCTAGATCAAAACCTACCCTCTTAGCGGGGTTGTACCGTACTAACTCAACGGCGGCCCCGATCCGCCGGTCCTTCTAGGTTTCCTGAAAAGCATTTAAGTTCGGGAGTGAGACACTTATCAGTAATGGAAAATAAACTAAATACAACCATGTGGCAATATGAATATTTGATGCAATTATACATATACAGTACATTTCATATATATGAAAACATTCATCATAACATACTAAATAATCTTATACTTTCGCATTTTCTAATAAATCATACAGTTCATAAAATGTCTAATATAGCTGATAATACTGAAACTTCACCCACAATGTATAACTAGCCGTTGTCATGTATTATCCCCGATGACGGGTTGTGCAGCCCGAAGGCGGGACCCGATAATGACTAGCTGACCACTGCCGAGTCAAAAATGTTTGTAAGTACGACGGGCTCGCCACACGCTGGTCCGAACTACCAGGTGGACGTCTACAACTCTACATTGAAAATCACATTGACTATCCATCTCCCACCCCCTTGTGGGGCGGTTAGCACAAATCTAACATAGATATCTGATCTATATAGCTATGGTACAGTGCTCTTGAAACTAAATTAAACTAATATTTGGGTTCTGATAACATATAATATATGATAATATAACTTTTAACATAAATGGATTGATAGCATTTTCTATAATTTCATAAATACGGCCTTGCGCCGAATATTTCATAAATACGACCTTGCGCCGAAATCATACGTAAAACACGGCCTTGCGTCGGATATCAATCACGACCTTGCGCCGAATACCTCATACATATCATTCTAAATAAATAAATCAATTATCATGTATTTCAAAATCATAATGTACTGTATTATTTCATAATTCCTGAAAACATGCTTTACTCAAAAAATTTGTCATAACATAATACTTATCATGTAAAACCATATTCATGCCACACAATGCTGAGTAAAATCATATATTTTATTCTAAAATCATATTTAATGTATAACAACAGTATTTTCCCAAATATGCATTTTTTCAACAATATTCAAATATAATACATGCTTTCCCGAAAATTAATTTATTGATAAATAATAATAATTTGTATGGAAAATAATTGATTTAGTTTATTCCCTTACCTGACACTGAAAATAAACCCCCCTAAAGCGCGCTCGTCCTGCACCCGCAGGGTTTCCCGTTCAACACCCTGAAAACGATAACTCCCAGAACTAAACTTTAGTATTTTTCTGTGAATAACATTTCCTATAATTATGGTAAGACCAAATTTAGCATAAAAAGTCTTACCTTAAATCAGATGAATTTCAACTCTGTTCCACCGACGATCCGCTCTAGCAGACTTTGAGAGAACTTCCCCAGGAGCGTTGTGGTGGCCTCAAATTGTCGATCCGGCGAACGATAGAGCTAAAATTGAAGAGAGAGGAGAGAGAAACTGTAGGGAGGAGAGAGAGAGCATTTCTGCCGATTTTTCTGCGTAAAAACTGAGTTTTAGGCTATTTATACTAAGGGCTTTGTCGACGAGCCACGTCACCTCGTCGACAAGGTCAAGAGGAAATTCGTCGACGAACTCTCCCTTTCATTGACGAAATTTAGAGTCGCCCAAACACATACTCTCAGTATCTTCTCGTCGACGAAGCACACTTTCGTTGACGAGCCCAATATACAACGTCGTTGACAAACGCAAAGCGTTCGTCGACGAAGCCTGTTGCCTCCTTCTATTACTGTTTCCCATTTTCCCTTTTCTTTATTATTTAAATACCATTATTCTTCGGGTCATTACATTTTCAATTTCCTGCACCCAGTTCTCGGCTACTGCCGGATCAATTCCTCCTGAGAAAGCTAGAGGATTCATCTTGATAAACTTCTCAATCGAACTATTGTGGCCTGCAAACGGACCTCCCTGCTCCTTGAAGTTCCTAACAATTTCAGTCATGACTTGTTGAGCCACGCTGCGTAGTACTGCGTCTGAGTCACCATCAGCTGCACCTGAGGGGCCAACACCCTTATTACCACTAGCATGGGCGCTACCACTTCCAGCTTCCATCCTAAAAAGACAATAAACTTAGCTTAGGACCCTATTACCACAATATACCCCACATGAATCATCTAACTAGTATATCATATCCTTAGCTGGTTATCATTCATGATCTTAATTCAAGGTTCAATCCTGCAACCTAGATACTCAACCCGACAATAGTTTACCATGACTTTCCTAAAATCGTCACCCTAGGAAAGACACATAAACCATCACGGAAGTCTTGTATCTAGACTACAAAACAAGACCTTAATTCCTTTATCCCATACTTTGTTATTGTTTCTATTGGATTCTAGAGTCTACAGAACCTAACAACTTAGGCTCTGATACTAAACTGTAACAACCTGCTTATTTTACTACATAATCAATCACATTAAATATCCTGATACCAATAACTAATGATATAGTGAAGTCGATCTGAACCCGTGGGTAACGGGGACACACCTGTCATACATAGTGGACAACTAAGCAGCGGTAAAAATAAAATTCATTTATAATAACAGTACTAGAGCTATTCACAATCCATAAAATTTCTGTAAAAGTATATATACAATCCCCAAAGACACCAAAAGATAAAACTAGGATCATACATAAAAAACCAACTGACCTTAGTTCAAAACTCACCCTCCTAACAGGGTAGTATAAACTGCCCCTAACGGCGCGGAGCTCGATCCGCCTTTCTGCCTGGGTTTCCTGAAATATTTTTAAACTTGGGTGAGACATCTCTCAGTAAGGGAAATAAACTAAATATAATCGTGTGACAACATGAATATTTTTGTATAATAATAAATAAATAGTACGTGATACATACCTGGTAAACATTGGTAATATAATAACTAAGTAATAGATATATAATCATAAACATATTAAAACATACTGATTTTATGTTATTATAAAATCATATGTTATAACTGATAATACTAAAATATACCTAGGATGGATAGTTAGCTGATGTCATGTATTACCCCCCATGACGGGTTGTGCAGCCCGAAGGTGGGACCTGACAATGGCTGGTTGACCACTGCCAAGTCAAATATGTCTGTAAGTACGATGGACCCTCCCCACCCTGGTCCGGACTGCCAGGGGGACGTCTACAATACTACACTGATGCCACATCGACTATCCATTTCCCACCCCTTCTACTGGCAGAGCTGGTAGCTACGGTATCGTGCCTTGAATACTGATCTAAACTACCATCCAGGTTCTGATAACATATAGTACATATACATATACTGGTTTAACATGAAACTAGATTGATAGCATTTCTCTGAATTCTGACATATAATGGTAAACACGACCTTGCGTCGGATGACGTACATAATTACGGCCTTGCGCCGAGCATTTCATACATACTGATCAGAATAAATGTACTGTTTATCATAAGTGCTGAAATCATAATTTCCTGTGATATCTCTGATTTTTCTGAAAATAATTGTAAGCATGCCTTTACCGCAAATTTGACTTAACATAATACAATTTACACGAAATAATATTCATGCCACACAAACTGAATAAAATTATGGAATCTGTTTTGAAATTACATTTTCTGAAATTTTACACTAAAAACTTATTCCTGTGTAACAACAGTATTTTCCCAAATATACTCATACATAATACATGCTTTCTGAAATGGAAGATTACTGCTTTAGTTTACTCTCTTACCTGACTACTGAAAAGCCCCAAAAATAATTAGTCCTGCACCTATAGGATTCTTAGCTCAACACCCTAAAAATAACATTTTTCCTAACAGAACTTTAGTATTTCTCCCAATACTACTTTTTTATAACTCCAGAAATACCAAATACTCATAAAAAAGCCTAAGATAACCAACTTACCCTGAATCTGGGATGGTATCCAAGTTGGCCCTACCATTGATGTACTCTAGCATAAATGAAGAGAAACTTCCCAAGAGTAATGTGGTGGCTTCAGATCGTCGAACCGGCGAAGAACCCGCCTGGATTTCTAGAGTGAAGTGAAGAAAACCATACAAGAGAGAAAGAGAGAGAGAGAGAGAGAGAGAGAGCTGAGAGAACATGATTTCTCTCGTAGAAAGGGTCATCTTGGCCTTATATAGATTGCTCAGCCATGTGTCTTCGTCGACGAGACACGTCACTTCGTCAATAAGGACATGAAGGGATTTCATCAATGAACACTTACTCTTTGTCGACGAATTTCAAGTCCGAAAATAGCCTTCTCAGTATCTTCTCGTCGACGAGACATGAGTCCCCGTCGACGATCCCAAGAAGCCCGTTCGTCGACAAACGCTGAAGTTCCTATTTCAATTTCTTTTTCTCTCCTCCTTCTATTATTTAATTAATATAATTCATTGGGTCTCTATAGAAGGAGTTGCGTTCCTTTCTTGGCCTTGCCAACTACTATAGGAAGTTTGTAGAGGGGTATTCACAGAGAACGACTCCTATGACAAAACTATTGAAGAAGGGTCACGGGTGGAACTGGACAGAGAAGTGTCATGGAGCCTTTGATGACTTGAAGGATGCCATGATGAGAGATCCGGTACTTGTTTTTCTAGATGTCATGAAACCCTTTGAGGTGCAAACAGATGTATCAGACTTCGCCCTTGGAGAAGTCTTGTTATATGAGGGACATCATGTTGCATATGAAAGTTGTAAGCTTAGTGAAGCAGAACGGAAGTACACAGCTCAAGAGAAGGAGATGCTAGTGATGATACATTGTCTCTATGTGTGGAGGCATTACTTACTTAGGTCAAGGTTTGTGGTGAAAAAAGATAACTCAGGTGTTAGCCATTTCTTCACACGATCAAAGTTGACACCCAAGCAAGGCCGATGGCAGGAATTCTTGGTAGAATTTGATTTTTCCTTGAGCACAAGGCGGGGTGATTGAACCAAGTTGCGGATGCACTGAGTAGGAAGGCCAAGCTGGTGGCCTTACAAATGGTAGCACATTTGACTTTGAATACTATTGCCACAACGATGCGGGAGCACATCAAGGAGAACTTAGCTAGAGATCCAATTGTGTAGAACTTAATGAAGCTTACCGAAGAAGGGAAGGCACGACAATTCTGGATGGAAGATGGATTACTGATGACCCATGGTAACCGACTCTTTGTGCAATGAGTTGGTGATCCGAGGAAGACATTGTTGAAGGAATGTCATGATACCATGTGGCCCGGACATCCAGGATGGAAGGACACTTTGGCCTTACTGAAGCAGGGGTATTATTGGCCGCACATGCGTGATGATGCGGTTGATTATACCCGAACTTGTCTCACTTGTCAACAAGACAAGGTGGAGCGGAGGAAAATTGCAGGGCTGTTGGAGCCCCTACCAGTACCATCCAAACAGTGGGAAAGTGTCTCATTGGACTTCATCACTAACCTGCCCAGAGTGGGAGAAGCAGGGTCTATACTTGTTATCATAGACAGGTTTTTGAAGTATGGTACATTCATAGCCGCACCAAAGTACTATTCGGCAGAAGAGATGACACAATTATTTTTCAAGAATATTGTGAAATATTGGGGTGTTCCCCAAGACATTGTTAGTGACTAAGACTCAAGATTCACCGACAACTTCTGGACAAAACTTTTCAGAATCCTCGGTTCACAACTTAAAATCTCTTCGAGTTATCACCCACATACAGATGGATAGTCGAAGAGATTCAATGGGCTATTGGAAGAGTACTTGCGCCACTTTGTCAATGCCAACCAAAAGAATTGGGTGCAACTACTTGATGTGGTTCAGTTCTGTTTCAATGCCCAAAAGACCTCAACAACTAATAAGAGCCCTTTTGAGCTTGTTACATGCCAGCAGCCGTTGTTACCTCACATAGTGGATGAGCCATATAGAGGAAAGAGTCCTAGGGCGTACATCTTCACCAAAGAATGGAGACAGAATGTTGAGATTGCCTGAGCCTATTTGGAGAAAGTTACTACGCGGATGAAGAAGTGGGCAGATCAGGGGAGAAGACCGTAGCACTTAACCGTAGGTGACTTGGTGCTTGTTAAGCTCAATCTTGAACACGTCAGGTCACTACGAGGACAAGATAGGAGATTACTTCGCAAATATGAAGGACCAATCCCCATCTTGGCCAAAATTGGGAAGGTCTCCTACAAAATCGACCCTCCGACTTGGATGAAAGTGCATCCTGTGTTTCACGTCAGCTGCCTCAAGCCGCACAACGCCGACACCGACGATCCAAGCAGAATTCAGTCAACCAGAGCAGAAGTGAGTATAGTTCAACCTGATAGACGTGAAGTTGAAGATATCTTTGTAGACAGAGAGTTCATATCCTCAAGGAAGAAGCGACAGAAGTTCTTAGTGAAGTGGAAAGACCTTGGTGATGAAGAAATCAACTGGGTTTCTACGGAAGATATGCAACCGTTCGTGCACAAAATTGAAGTGTATCTAGCGTCAAAGTCTATGAGGATGTCGACCGCATAAGTGGGGGAGAATGTCACGAGCTAAGCTTGTGACCGCTTGCCTCATGTGTTTGGGATGAGTTTCCATCATGTAAATACTAGTGTAGGGTTATTTTCTAATATTTATTTCATTGTATGCTAAAAAAGGCAGTACGACTCCTTGGTCACTTTAATGTTTCCTAGTGTCAGAGTGAGAATAGCCTAGAAAGCTCTTTTGGGGAGGGTGAGTGTTCATCAGTCATTGTAAAACTCACTAGTTATTGTCAACGTGTTTATCTTACTTGCCTCCCTCGCTAAACACACAATGTCAACGCACGTGTTGTTAATGAATCACGTTTGCTTCAATGTTTACTACTTGCTTGCCACGACTTTCATGAATTGATTACTATTTCCACTGCTATTTGAATGAATGTTAATGATAGTGTTTCGTGGAGGAATGTTGGTAAATGATAGGTTGACTAGTCAATCAAGAGTGCTTTAGCTAGCACCGCATGACCCTTTCACAACTGTGTGAAAATAGTTGGACCGTGACACACGACATTGTCCCCGGGCCCGAAAACAATCTCGGAGACTCGGAGGCCGACTCAAATTACTAGGATAACCTACCAAAATCAGTATGCCGTCTTTCCAATATTCAAGGGCAAAACAGGAAAATCAAGAAACGTGAATACACGCAACCGTCAAGACCTTCTCTCCACCCCTATTTCTCGTTTACGTTTTCTCTATTGGGGAAGCTGGTGGCTCCATTTTTGACTTTTGGAGCCAAAAAACTGTGTAGCATGTGTACAAGAAAAGGGGAACCCGCTGTCTGGTTTTCTCCCCATTGACCTCACTTGACTGGTGGAGCCCGACTTTGGTCTTCAATGGCTTTCCTTGATCTGTATGCATTTATAAGGAGAAGTCCTCGCTGGGCTCTCCAGTTTCAGCCATTCTCTGCGGAAAAGGTACGAACACAGATCCGAATTCTTCAAAAAATTGATGTAATTGCTGAAGTTCTAGGTTCTAATTCTCAATTAAGATTGGTTGATTTGCGTTGCTGTTCACGTGCATGTTGTTGAAAAGGGTTTCTATCAAGAGCTCTGAAAGTAGATGATTTGATTTGCATAGTTTTTTCTGGGATTTTCTGCGAAAGGAATTGGGATTTTATTGGTATCTGATGCGCTTTAGCTCTTCCATTTTTTTTTTGGATGTTAGTTTGCTCGTTTTTTAGTGCACTGTTAGTCTTCTATGCTCTTATGATGTCATTTGAAGATGGAAAGAGCCGTGTTCTGTTATCTGCAATTTGCAACATATTGAAGAAGAACAAGAAGCAAGGCGAGCAAGAGATTTCGGTGCAAAATTTAAGTACGATCAAGCGTTTTTAAGCAAGTTTGGGTTTTCAGTTAGAGAAATGATTTTCTTATGCGCAACCTCGAACTTAAAAGGGCCTGAATAATTCCAAAGTCAGTGACTAATATGACTCTAGTGGATTTACAGTTTACTAAGGCCTTAACCAAGATTTAAGGGGACTTTAACTATTCCAAATAAATTAAAGAAAAAGGCAAGTAAATGAAGCACATTGATGCGAAATAAATCACGTCAACATGAGGCTCTTGTTGTTAATTAGTGAGTCCAGGTTACAAACATTTGCTTCAAACCCAGCCATTGATCGACAAACTACAAATTATGAAGAACAGATGAATTTCTGAGCCATGTCTTTTCTACTTGAACCTAAACTGTTCTGGACTTGGCTCTGTTTGGAGATCCTTTCTGTATGCATATTGATCCAATTTTTAGTGAGTGTTATAAGTGGTCTCATACGCCACCTTCACTAACAATCTCCTGGGCTCCTAGCTGGGGGTTACTCTGTCTTATGACTTATCTCAAATGCCAAAGACAGTTTCTCCCTACATGCCTGTTATTCCATATGCATGTTCCTTCTTAATTGCCCATGTGTTTTCTCAATATCTCTTCCCTATAACTCACATTAACAATCTCAAATTAAATTGAATATGTTTGCCATGCGTCGGCCTGTAGAAAAAATATCCTTTGTAATGAAAGTTGTACACTATTGATGATCCATTTCTTCCATCCCTTAAAGATTATAAAAGTAACATGGATAGGTGTCTGTAGCTATGGGTGGGGAACATGTTGGATTCGATGTATGCTTTTGTGGTTTTTCCATAGATGAAAAAATTGTTGTACTGGAGCATGTGTTCAGTGATGGTGTGTTTATCTCTAGTAGCTACAAAGAAAAGTGATGAAATATTTATAAATTTTTATGTGATTTTCCTTTTTATTGCATTACTAGATGTCTTTCTTTGGTTGAGCTTTCCTAAACTTCAGCTTAGAAGATTGTTTTCGAGTGTTCATCTGTAACTGCTCAGCAATTAATTAATGGTGGGTAGCTGTTGGTATGGGGTGCATGCAATTACTCAGCATCACAGGACTTAATTGTCACACCAGTAAATGTTTGGGGTGGTGTTTGTACTCGTGATAAAGTTCGCTCCAAGGCCCAAGCAGTTCACTGTTCAATGGAAGTTGATTGTAAATAGTAATATTTTAATGATATTCACAGTTGAATGTGATATTCTCATGGAGTTCCTGTATAGAAACTGCATATTCATGTATGCATGTGGCAATATTATGATTGTGACAAAATGGAGGAAATTTTGTACCATTGTGTATGGGACTATTATTTACTTTTAGCCAGGGCATGAACAACCCATCTGTCCAAAAATAGTAGGAAAGAATCAATGCTGATTACTGCTTACATTGCTTTGGTCTCACAACCAACTTCTTCTTGAGATTTAGACATTGAATCGTGCATTAGTGAGTGTCAAAATATTGCAATTCCTTCCCGAATCCCAATTTAGTAAGAATGGGCCAAAGGTAGTAAACTGTCTGCAGCAGTCCAGCCACAGGCTGGCACACGTGTTTCTGCAACAAACTATTTTGGTGATATTTATGCTTATAGTTCTTGGTTTATTGTCTTTGTTCATGTGTCTCAATGCGTTAACTTCTTTCTGTTTTTCTTTTTTTAATCTTCACTTAATTTTTTTAATTGGAAAAACATAAGTAGTCCTTTCTCTTGTATTCTGCTTTCACAGCCTCATAATCAAAACTGGAGATAGACAAGCTTTGGAGGCCCAGATAATCCTTAAAATGGATAAAGCAATAATAGATGCCCTTTTTCCATTCATTCTATTCCTTCTCATCACAAGTTTGTTCATAGAAAGAGTGACAGGAGATGCAAGAGCCCAAACTATTGAAGTTATATGTGGGAACCAGTGGCAGCAAAATTCTATCATCTCTGTCCCAAACTTTGTTGCTACAATGGGGAAAGTTAGCGAGCAAATGCAAACTTCTGGTTATGGAGTAGCTCTTTCAGGCACAGGACCTGATTCAAACTATGGCTTGGGCCAATGTTATGGAGACCTCTCTTTAACCGATTGTGTAATATGCTATGCTGAGGCACGGACTGTTCTTCCCCAGTGCTTCCCTCATAATTCGGCTCGCATATACCTTGATGGCTGCTTCTTGCGATCCGATAACTATAGCTTCTATGGCGAATATATAGGATCTGGAGACAAGGCTCTATGTGGGAATACAACCCGGAAGAATTCTGCATTCCAAGGGTCAGCAAGGAACGCCGTGCTGCAAGCAGTTGCGGCTGCACCGAACAATAAAGGATATGTGCGAGCTGAGGTGCCAGTGTCAGCAGCACGAAATGAGTCAGCTTATGTGTTAGCTGACTGCTGGAGGACATTGAATGCAAGCTCTTGCAGGGCATGTTTGGAGAATGCATCTACAGCAATACTGGGATGCTTGCCTTGGTCTGAGGGGCGAGCACTATACACTGGTTGCTTCATGAGGTACTCCGATAAAAATTTCCTCAATGCAGAAACAGGAAATGGAAGCTCAGGAGGTAAAATGAATTGTATTCTTCTTTTCTGTGGTGCAAATTGACCTAACACGATCCATTTCACCAAATAATTGATTAGATTTGAATAATGCATTAGTGATGAAGCTTATGGCCTATGGGGCATGGAAAGTAGGTTTCTTATACTGATGGTGATTTTGCCTTGATAACTTCTGCAGGGACCAAAATTGTGATTGTTGTTGTAGTAGTTTGTTCTGTGGTTGTCTTGGCAGCTGGGATCTCTATTGGAGTTTATTTTTGGAAGCGGAGAAAAATTCAAAATAAGAGAAGAGGTATTTTCTGTTTCTTATATATAATATATGATATTTGTTCGTATGGTATTGTACAACATCCACCACATCATCAACCGAGCCCTAATCCCACTAGGTAGGTTTGACAATGTGAATCCTTTTGGCCATTTTGCACGATCTCAGGCAATATTTTAGAAAGTAGAAGTGCTGTCGAATCTTTTCTTACTAGTCTGGTCCAAGTTACACCAGGTCTATCCCATCTTCTTGTACAATATTCTGACATTAACTAAATTATTCTCTCATAAGAACTTCATATGGTCTATGTTAAAAGTGACCAGACCATATTAATCGTGCTTCCTTGATTGTATCTTTTACAAATACTATGCCTAGCTTACTACAAATGTGTTCATTCCCTATGTTATTTTTAAAGTGACACCCCTCACCCATATGTATTCGCATTTCAACTACACTTGCTTTTTGGATATGTTGTTCTTTAGTCATCCAATATTCTGATCTATTTATCATACTTGGTCTTCCATCATTGTCTTATCAAATTTTTCTTTTAGTTTTAAGGGGATACTCTACGATCACATAGCACACCAGATGCAATGCTATGTATCATATCTTCTTTGATTTCTCCTCTTGCTTGTATAATATATCTAAGGTAACGAAATCTACTACTTTGAATGACCATTTTTTTTCCCCATTTTCTTCACAATTTCTCCTAGAATTGCTAAAAATTGCATCACATGCATGGACGAGGCTAAGTTTTCATGGGTGGAGGGGCCAAAATAAAAGATAGTAGAAAGAAAAACTAAATTGTAGCATATTCATGGTAATAATAATAAACATAAAAGAAAGGCGGTGAAGGGGAGAAGGCGTACCCCCTTGGGTTTTGGTAAGGAGGTAAGGGTTTAAAGGGCACCAGCCACCCTAGGTTTCTTAGAGTCATAAAACAAAAAGATATAAAAGAAAGCTAAAAAATGATGTGGAACTTTAAAGAATATTTTTATTTGTTGTGTATTTAATTTTTTTAAAAAAAAATTCCAAATACATAGACCAAGTTAATTATGCTAGAGGAAATAATGAATAAAAAATTTAGTAAAAGAAACAATTAAAATAAGACCAAAAGATTGTTATCTGTTTGTACATAATGCATGTCTCTAGACTTTCTACTATTAACTAAGGGAAGATGAAGCATTTCTAAATCTAACATTTTTCCTCCTCATGATTCCTAAAATGCCTCAGCCTTATTCGGTATCCTTTACTTACAACATTTACAAGCTACGGATGCATAAGTAATTGAGCAAAAGACACTAACCTCGCTGAGTTTTGGAAAAAAGATACTCACCTTCCTTGAGGTTTCAAAAATCCCAGAGGTCTCATATGAGATTTCAAAAACTCCACATACCTCTCTCGACATTTAATTTTTGGGACACTTGGACTCCTCAAAAGGTTTGCCTTGGGGAAACTTGCGCCCTTTTAGAAAACCTTAGGGAAGGTTTGTGGGATTCTTGAAATCTTAGGGGAGGTCCCTGAGATTTTTGAAACCTTAGGGGAGGTGAGTGTCTTTTAGTCAAACTTCAAGAGAGGTCAGTGCCTTTTGCCTAAAGTTATTCACAAACATTTTTTAACTATAGGAAAGAGTAATTGAACAGAGACTAAGGTTAGAGAAGAGGGTTCGGAAAATGAGTTTCGTTTCATGTCTAAGAGATAGATTTCAGAAGTTATATGTATGTTTGGGCAAAAGACACTCACCCCCTAAGGTTTGGAAAAAAGATAGACCTTCCCCGAGGTTTCAAAAATGCCACAGGCCTCCCCTGAGGTTTCCTAAAAAGACATAGACCTCCCCTAAAAAAACTTATCTTTTTGCAAAATACAAGGGAAGGTCTGTGTCCTTTTGGCAAACCTTAGGGGAGGTTCTTGAAATTCTTGAAATCTCAGGGGAGGTCATTGTCTTTTTGCCAAACCTTTGCCGCCCGGGGGGGGGGGGGGTGTTAGTTTCCTTTGCCTTATATCTTTTAAGAAGATTTATAGTAAAATTTAGTGAAAAGAAGAGGGACTTGCGCATGATTTTATTGATTTAGGGAAAGAATAGGATACCGAGGAAGTTTTGGTGGATTCTAGAGAAAAAAGGGGAGTTTGCAGTAGGTATATTGATGTATGATAGATTAGTGACTAGTGCTAGGACCACAAGTGGAGGGTGTAGCACCCCGAACCTGCCAAGTGGGGCCCAGGGTGCTAATTAAAAATAAAAGCTCAAAGACACTCTGATACCATAAATATCGCAACCCGCCCTAAACAGGGAATCTTGGGTGCACCTGTCATTACTGATAAACAACCATACAGCGGAAGAAAAACACCTCAATCACATTACCAGAGTTCTAACTGTCCCCAAATACATATATAAAACTATCTGTTAATATAATACATCCCAAAAATGACAAATATGATAACTGGTGTCTCACCAGCTTTGTCTACTACTCCCAAAAATCTAATCTCAGCCCCGTAGTAAGCTAGGCACTGTTCCCTGAAGGACCTGAAAAATGGGATGGATAATGGGGTGAGACACTTCTCAGTAAGATGGATTAAGTTATCATCAGTGTGTGACTATCATGAGTTTTCGTGTGAACATATTACTTTCATAATTTAACTGTATCTGAAATGACATTTTAAAGCTGCTCTGTTCTGTAATATTGAAAATACATATAATTTCTGAATAATATTGTTGGCTCAATATAGTCCATTGATAGTAAATTTGCCCATATATGCATAAAAGACACACCCTGTACTATAAAACTAGTGTCGTCACACTCTCTCATCGACATGCTTTCCCCCATGACAAGTTGTGTGACCCGAAAGGCTGGACTTAGCATATGGCCGGCCGACCATAGCTAAGTCAAAAAAGGGTAGTAAGTACGGTTGTGCCTACCCTATACCCGGAACTGCATCGGGAGGGGTCATTTGGAACTACATCGGGAGTAGTATTGTACCCAGGCAATAGACCGACTATCCATCATCACACTATCATCCCAGTGTGATTGCATACCTAAACATAGTTACGGTACCGTGCTCATAACATACATCTGATTCCTCAGGGTTCTTAAATCATATATGACAATTTACATAATAAAACTGTAATCATAAATTCACTTTCATAATCTGTATAAAACATGAACTGATCATTATTCTGAAAAATAATTGTCATATCCTGTTCTGGTATTAAACCGGCATATCAAACTCGGCTTCTAGCCGCCATATCATAACTTGGCTTATAGCCAACATATCACATCTTGGTTTATAGCCACCATGCATCTCAGCTTATAGTCGTCATATCATACTGAATCATAACTGTATAAATATTCTGTTCATTCATGCCTTTTAAACCATTCTCATGCCACACAATTTTCAACTGATAGATCATAAATATAATAAGCTGCCTAGAAAACATACAAGTTGCTGAAAAACAAGGTATGAATATCTCCAGGGTTTAATTTAACTCAAACTATATATATTTACTGAAAATAGGAGATGTTCAACTCATTCACCTTAGTTTTCCCCAAAAATGTATAAAAGTCAAAACAACCATTTTCATATGCCTAATTTGTTCAAAAAACCATATATACTGTTTCTGTAAACATATATAGCTCAATTTAATCGGTTCATATTTCAAAAATAATTAACATAACTTAATCCCCTTACCTGTTCTTGAAGAAACTGCCTAAAACGAATGGGAACCGGAACCCTAGTTGATCAGATCTGCCGAAAGTCAACGGCCTATGTGCTGGGAGGAGGGAGGGAGGATCGAGGAGCACCTGTAAGACCCGGGAGGGTTTTAGATAGAGAGAGACTAAAACCGTAGGAGAGAGAGAAAAGAGAGAGAGGAATTTATTTTTTTCTCTAAAAAAAATAAGCTCACCTCAATAAATAGCCCAGCTGGCCCGCTCGAAATCGTCGACAGTTTCCTGAACCCGTCGATGGTTTGGCCATTTACCAAACCAAAATCCCTGTATAATTGCTCTCGGTAGTTTGGTCCACAGAGAAACTGTCGACGGTTTTCCTGAGGGTGATGAAACCGTCGACGGTTTGGCACTTAAAGTGCCCTTGGTAGTTATAACTGTCGACGGTTTCACTGAGTTCTCTGAAACTGTCGACAGTTTGGTCCTGAGCCAAATCGTTTCCCTTCATTTTCTTTCCTTCTCTTTTCTTTTTATTTATTTCTTTTATTTTCTTGGTTCGGATTACTACATTCTCCACTCCTTATAAAAATTTCGTCCTCGAAATTTGCTAACCGACTTTCATTACCATCATTGGATTATCGCTGATTTGCTGGTTCAAGTCTAGGAAGAGTCGGCGGCCACCCATATAGCAGCCCTTACCCAAGTTTATTAACTACCTTCACTTATGGTAGAGGGATACCGTAGTTACACACAATGTCTGAGGAGATTACAATAGCCATACAAAACTCTCCCAAAGACCATCCATATACTAAAACCGTAAACAAACCAATAACACTAACAAACCTACTCTAAACAACCTATATACAAAACTAAACACTTAGCTACTATCATACTTACTTGTCTAGTGCTGAGTTTGTCTGAAAAGCTTTGGGTACATTTGATGCATTTCTATCTCTAACTCCCATGAAATTTCCTTCATTGCGTGATTACGCCATAGTACCTTCACTAATGGAATTCTCTTAAGACATGGCTCTTGTTCCTATTGTTCTAAGATCTGAATTGGTATTTCATCATATGCCAAAGTGTCCTTGATCTCCAAAGACTCATAGCTAATCATGTGCGAAGGATCTGAGACGTACTTCCTCAGCATGGACATGTGGAAAACATCGTGGATCCTAGATAGTGCTGAGGGTAACGCTATCCTGTATGCCATCGAACTAACCCTCTCCAAAATCTTGAATGGCCCGATGTATCTAGGGCTTAGCTTACCCCTCCTTTCGAATCTCATCACTCCTTTAATCGGAGCAATCCTAAAAAATATCACATCTCCTATTTCGAACTCTAGCTCTCGCCAGCGTGTATCCGCATAGCTCTTTTGCCGATTCTGTGCTGCTTTAATCCTTTCCCTGATGAGCTTGACCTTCTCAGAGGTCTGTTGAACAAGTTCTGGCTCCAAAATCTGCCGCTCACCAACCTCATCCCAATACAACGGAGATCGGCATCCTCGACCATACAATGCCTCATACGGTGCCATCCCGATACTGGCGTGGTGACTGTTATTGTAAGCAAATTCAACCAACGGCAAATAACGAATCCAATTACCTCCAAAATCCAGTACACACGCCCGCAGCATATCCTTTAGAGTCTGAATTGTCCATTCCAACTATCCATGGGTCTGTGGGTGAAATGCAGTACTAAACGTGAGTTGAGATCCCAGTGCTTCTAGCAAACTCTTCTAGAACCGGGAAGTGAACCGTGGGTCCCGATTTGAAACGATGGACACAGGCATCCTGTGCAATCTGACTATCTCTTGAACATAGAATTCTGCCAGCCTATTCATGGAGTAACTGACTTTAATCAGAATGAAATGGGCAGTCTTTGTCAGTCGGTCTACAACTATCCAAATGACATTCTGTTCATGAAGTGCTAATGGTAATCCCGTGACAAAGTCCATGGAAATGTGCTCACACTTCCACTCAGGAATGTGAAGTGTTTGCAATGGTCCTGCGGGCCTATGATGTTCGGCCTTCGTCTGCTGACATGTCAGACACTGCTCTACAAAACGGGTGATCTCTCTTTTCATGTTAGTTCACTAGAAAGATTCCTGCAGATCCTTGTACATCTTAGTGCTCCTGGGATGCACTGTAAAGAGAGTGATATGCCTTATCCAGAATGGTTTGCTTGATCTCAGCGTCATTTGGTACACATATCCTAGTGTGAAACCTTAACAACCCATCGTCTCAGACATTAAAATATGTCATCAACCTACTCTGTATGCCATTTATAATCTTTACCAGTTCTGCATCTTTCGTCTGAGCTGCCCTGATCCTTTCTCGTAAGGTCAGTTGAACTACTAGGCTAGCAATGAATGCCTGGTGATTTCCTGATCCGATGCTGAGCTACTATTGTTGACATTGACGCACCCACTGACCTCCAACTCAATGCATCAGCTACTACGTTAGCCTTTCCTGTGTGGTAACTGATGGTATAGTCGTAGTTCTTTATCAACTCAAGCCATCTCTGCTGTCTTATGTTTAACTCCTTATGAGTGAAAAAGTACTTAAAACTTTTATGATCAGTAAAGATCTCGCACCTTTCACCGTATAGGTAGTGCCTCAAGATCTTTAACATATAAACTACCGCTGCCAATTCCATGTCATGCGTCGGGTAGTCCTTCTCGTACTCCTTGAGTTGGCGAGAAGCGTATGTGATGACCTTTCCCTTCCGTATTAGGACACACCCGAGTCCTTTCTGTGATGCGTCATTGTAGATCACGAATCCACCATTTCCTGATGGAATGGTCAAAACTGGGGCTATGACTAGACGCTGCTTCAGTTCCTGAAAGCTCTGATTGCACTCACTAGTCCACTCAAACTTCACGTTCTTCCTCGTAAGCTGTGCCAGAGGACCTGACAGTTTAGAAAATTCCTCTACAAATCGGCAATAGTATTCGGCTAAACCCAAGAAACTTCTAACCTCATGCACGTTCTTCGGTCTCGCCTAATCAACTACAACCTCTACTTTGCTCGGGTCCACTGAAACACCTTCCCTGGACACTACATGTCCTAGAAATGCAACTTGTTCTAACCAGAATTCGCATTTCCTAAATTTAGCAAACAACTTCTTTTCCCTAAATATCTGAAGTACTTGTCTCAAATGAGCTTCATGCTCCTCAAGGCTCCTCGAATAAACCAGGATGTCATCGATGAACACGACCACAAACTAATCTAAGTAATCATGGAAAACCCTGTTCATCAAGTCCATGAACGCTACAGGAGCATTAGTCAATCCGAAAGGTATAACTAGAAATTCATAATGACCATACCTAGTGCGGAAAGCCGTCTTCGGTACATCATTTGACTTAACCTTCACCTGATTCCCAGATTGCAGATTGATCTTGGAGAAGACTTGTGTGCCCTGTAGTTGGTCAAACAGATCGCTGATGCGGGGTAACGGGTACTTATTCTTCACTATCACTTTATTGATTTCCCTATAGTCGATGCACATCCTCGTCGACCCGTCCTTCTTCTTCACAAACAACACCGGTGCTCTCGAGGATGATACGCTCGGTTTGATAAACCCTTGATCAAGTAGTTCCTGTAGCTGTTCCTTTAACTCCTTTAGTTCAGCTAGAGCCATTTGGTATGGAGTCTTAGAAATCGGTGCTATCCCTAGAAGCAAATCGATGACAAACTCCACTTCGCGATCAGGAGGCAATCCCAGTAAGTCCTCTGGAAAAACGTCTGAGAACTTCCTCACAACGGGGATGTCCTCCAGCTTAAGTTCCTTTTTCGATGCTTCTTTCAAAAACGCTAGGTACCCCTGGCATCCCTCCAGAAGTAGCTTCTTCGCCTGAATTGCTGAAAGAATCTGTGATACAAAACGCACACACGATCCGACAAATTTAAACTCCCGCTCCCCTGGAGGTCTGAACACTACCTCCTTCCTGTGGCAATCAATACTTGCGTAACTAGATGCTAATCAATCCATCCCCAGAATGACATCAAAACCGTGCATGTCAAAAACAATCAAGCTAACAAGCAGCATTCTCCCCTGAATCTCCACTGGGTAGTCTCTAATCACTTTGCTACAGACTACAATTGACCCTGTTGGTGTGACTACCGCTAACTCGGCATCTAACAACCGTGTCTTTACCCCACAAAATTTGATGAACTCTCGAGATACAAAAGAGTGTGTCGCTCCTGAATCAAAAAGCACAATAGCTTTATTTGAAAGCACATAAATGTTACTTGTTACTACATCTCCTGCATTCTCGGCGTCGCCTGGAGTCAAGGAATACACTCGCGCTTGGGCTGTGCGCCTCTGGTAGTTCCCGCGCGGTGCCTGGTTACCTCCCTTATACTGGTGCTATGGGGGTGCGTGATTCAACGTCGCGCGACAGTCTTGCGCTGTATGCCCGGTCCTACCACACCGGAAGCAGCCACTTGATCCACCCCTACACTCTCTCAGATGCCTCTTGCCACATGTAAGGCAAACAGGGTATGATGGAATACCCTGAAATGTCCTACCACCCATCTCCCGTCGCTAACCTCCGCCATCACCATACCTCCTCTAGGGTCCCTGCCTCGCACTTGTGTGAGAACTAGAAGGTATATGCCTCTTCTTCGGGTTCTGAACCCCCACAACTCTCAGTCAGCTCATCTTTGCCACGTTGGCCTTATCCACCAGTGCAGAGAAATCCTACACCTGTAGCACAGCTACCTGCTCAAAGATCTCCTGCCTTAGACTCTTGTCAAATTTCCGAGCCTTTCTGGATTCGTCTAGTACTATATAAGGAGCAAAACGAGATAGTTCCACAAATCTGGCGACGTACTGTTGAACCGTCAGATGTCCCTAAGTCAGGTTCAGGAACTCTTCCGCCTTTGCGTCCCTAACGGAGGTTGAAAAATATTGGTCGAAGAAAATCTCTCTGAAGTGGCCCCAAGTCATCACCACCGGTACCGGTCTCTACTCCTCTAGCAGCTTTACCGCTTGCCACCATCTCTCAGCCTCTCTCGTCAATTGGAACGTGGCATAGAGTACCTTCTGCTCCTCTGTGCATCCTAGTACGACCAAGATCTTTTCAATTTCCCGAATCCAATTCTCCGCAATGTTGGGATCGATACTTCCCGCGAAGGTAGGAGGATTCAGTTGAGTGAATTGCTCAATAGAACACCCCAGTTCAGCAGTGGGACGATCCTGCCCTCGAGAACTCCGCATGACCTCAGCCATAAACTACTGAGCGAAACCTCGCAACACGACTGTAGAATCGCTGCCACCCTCGTGGCTAGCCCCTTCACTGCTACTCCCTCCAGCATTTGCATTACTGTCCCTGGGATCCATCCTAAAGATATATCCAAGATGATTTTAAAATTTTAATATCCTAACATGTTTGGTGCAATTATAATACTAAAAGACCCCTTTAATAAATTCCCAGTATCCGGCCTAAATCATAACCTCCGAATTGCAACATTCTACTCTACCAACCTAATATTCCTGCTCTAGTTTCCAAGTTCTTGTCCCTCCGTTTGGAAACAAAACCGTCAATGGATTGCCATGGTTTTCTGAACTCGTCGACTGACTCAGAAAATCACAGAAGTTTGTCAAGGGATTTCTGCCTCCAGGTTAATAAACAAAACTCGAAATTGCGACCCAACCTAACTTGAACCTATACTCTGGTAAGATCATCTGACAAAGTTTTCAGAACCTAGTAACCTAGGCTTTGATACCGCTTGTAGCGCCTCGAACTCGCCAAGTGGGGCACGAGGTTCTAATTAAAAATAAAAGCTCATAAAGACTCTCTGATACCATAAATATCGCAACCCACCCTAAACAGGGAATCCCGGGTGCACCTGTCATTACTGATAAAGAACCATACAGCGGAAGAAAAACACCTCAATCACATTACCAAAGTTCTAACTGTCCCCAAATACATATATAAAACTATCTGTTAATATAATACATCTCAAAAATGACAAATATGATAACTGGTGTCTCACTAGCTCTGTCTACTACTCCCAAAAGTCTAATCCCAGCCCCGTAGTAAGTTAGGCACTGTTCCCTGAAGGACCTGAAAAATGAGATGGATAATGGGGTGAGACACTTCTCAGTAAGACGGATTAAGTTATCATTAGTGTGTGGCTATCATGAGTTTCCGTGTGAACATATTTTAAAGCCCCATAGTAAGTTAGACACTGTTCCCTGAAGGACCTGAAAAATGAGATGGATAATGGGGTGAGACATTTCTCAGTAAGACGGATTAAGTTATCATCAGTGTGTGGCTATCATGAATTTCCATTGATAGTAAATTTGCCCATATATGCATAAAAGACACACCCTGTCCTATAAAACTAGCGTTGTCACGCTCTTTCATCGACATGCTTTCCCCTATGACAAGTTGTGCGACCCGAAGGCTGGACTTAGCATATGGCCGGTCGACCATAGCTAAGTCAAAAAAGGGTAGTAAGTACAGTTGTGCCTACCCTATACCCGGAACTGCATTGGGAGGGTCACCCGAAATTGCATCGGGAGGAACTACATCGGGAGTAGTACTGTACCCAGGCCACATATCGACTATCCATCATCACACTATCATCCCAGTGTGACTGCACTCACTGCCAAAACATAGCTACGGTACCGTGCTCATAACATACATCTGATTCCTTAGGATTCTTAAATCATATATGACAATTTACATAATAAAACTGTAATCATAAATTCACTTTCATAATTTGTATAAAACATGAACTGATCATTATTTTGAAAAATAACTATCATATCTTGTTCCGGTATTATATCGGCATATCAAACTCTTCTTCTAGCCGCCATATCACATCTCGGCTTATAACCGCCATATCACATTTCGGCTTATAGTCGTCATATCATACTGAATCATAACTGTATAAATATTCTGTTCATTCATGCCATTTTAAACCATTCTCATGCCACATAATTTTCAATTGATAAATCATAAATATAATAAGCTATGTGGAAAACATACAAGTTGCTGAAAAGGGTATGAGCATCTCCAGGGTTTAATTTAATTCAAACTAAATATATTTACGGAAAATAGGAGATGTTCAACCCATTCACGTTTGTTTTCCCCAAAAATGTATAAAAGTCAAAACAACCATTTTCATATGCTTGATTCGTTCATAAAACCATATATACTGTTTCTGTAAACATATATCTCAATTTAATCGGTTCATATTTCAAAAATAATTGACATAACTTAATCCCCTTACCTGTTCCTGAAGAAACTGTCTAAAACGAACGGGATTCGGAACCCTAGCCGATCAAATCTGTCGAAACTTGACGGCCTACGTGCCGGGAGGAGGGAGAGAGGATCGAGGAGCGCCTGTAAGACCTGGGAGGGTTTTAGAGAGAAAGAGACTAAAACCCTAGGAGAGAGAGAGAAAAGAGAGAGGAATTTATTTTTTTCTCTAAAAAAATGAGTTCACCTCTATAAATAGCTGAGCCGGCCCGCTCGAAACCGTCGACGGTTTCCTGAAGCCGTCGACGGTTTGGCCATTTACCAAACCAAAATCCCCGTGTAATAGCCCTCAGTAGTTTGGTCCATAGAGAAACTGTCGACGGTTTTCCTGAGAGTGACGAAACCGTCGGCGGTTTGGCACTTAAAGTGCTCTCGGTAGTTATAACCGTCAACGGTTTCACTAAGCTCTCTGAAACCGTCGACGGTTTGGTCCTAAGCCAAACCGTTTCCTTTCTTTTTCTTTCCTTCTCTTTTCTTTTTATTTATTTCTTTTATTTTCTTGGTTCAGGTTACTACAGAGTGTCTATGGACCTCGCTTGGGTTCGTCTATGGCTGAATTCAATGGTTGTATTAATAGATGTGGTTTATTGGACCTTAAATTCGAAGGAAGTCAATTTTCATGGTGTAACGGCCAACAAGGTTTGATGAGAAGCTGGGCGAAACTAGACAAAGTGCTGATTAATAATGTTTTTTCTATAAAATATGGTGAAGCTAAGACATCTTTGTTGAAAAGGAATACTTCAGATCATTCTCCTATCATTTTACAGCTGTGTGCGAATATGGAGAGGTATGGGCCAACGCCTTTTAGGTTCCAAAACATGTTGACGTTGCATGGGGATTTTTTGGAAATGGTTGAATCATCTTGGAAAGAACACATTGTGGCAGATTCAGGATTGTGTAAATTGGTGGGTAAATTGAAAAGGTTAAAACAAAGACTTAGGGTGTGGAATAAACAGGCTTTTGGGCGTGTTGGTGGTTTTATTCAAGAGTTGGAGGAAAGGGTGGAAAAATATGAGAATTTACTACAGACAGAGTACTCGGAATCAGTTGAAGAAAAGTTCCTTATTTCTAAGGCTGAATTGGGGGTTTGGTATAAAAGGGAAGAGGCTAGGTTGGCTCAGCAAGCAAAATTGAAATGGTTGAATGATGGTGATCAGAATTCAAAGTTTTTTCATGCTGTGATTATGCAAAAAAGGCGTAACTCTTGTGTTTATTCAATGGTGCGCCCTGATGGTTCGATGTTTTAAAAATATGCAGATGGTCCACGATGAAGCTGTAAATTATTTTGAGCAATTCTTGAGGCAAAATAGTTCTGTGCAAAGGTCAAATCTAGACGGTCTTATCCACCCGGTGGTTTCTGAGGAGGCTATAGGTCGGTTGAGGGAAGGACCGACTGAGGAGGAGGTTTATGAAGCTATTTCTTCTATTTCCGTGAATAGTAGCCCGGGACCGGACGGGTTTGGGTCTTCTTTCTATAGTACTTGTTGGAGGATTATTAAAAATGATGTGATGGATGCGGTAAGAGAATTCTTCAGAGGTGATATGTTGCCTTGGTTTTTTTGTTCCTCTTACATAGTACTTATTCCTAAAGTAAAGGATCCTCAATCGTTTGATAAATTTCGCCCAATAAGCCTTTGTAAGGTAATTTATAAAATTTTCTCCAAAATCCTTGTTGGTAAACTTTTGTTGGTGATGAGTGATTTAATATCTTTAGAACAAGGTGCTTTTGTGAAAGGGAGGAGTATTTTTGAAAATATAACGCTTGCTCAAGAGATGACAAAATTATTACATAGGCAGGTGAGAGGAGGTAATATAATGCTAAAGCTTGATATGAGCAAAGCGTATGATCGAGTGGAGTGGCAGGTGGTAGATCAGATTTTTCATGCTCTTGGTTTTCCAGACTGGTTTTGTAAGTTGATTCAGAATTGTATTTCTACTCCTTGGTTTTCTGTCATGATGCATGACACGTATAGAGGTTTCTTCAAGTCAAAAAGGGGCTTGAGGCAAGGGGATCCGTTGTCCCCGTGTATTTTCATCATCATGGAGGAAGTTTTTTCTAAATTAGTTCAAAAAAGGATGACTGAGAAGAGGATTTTACCGTTTACACATCCGTGTGGTACACCTATTATATCACATTTAATGTACGCGGATGATGTTGTTATATTTGCTAATGCTGGAAAAAAATCTGTTAGATAGATAATGGAGGTGATCAAGGAGTATGAAAGTTGGACTGGCCAAAGGGTGAATAAAGATAAATCAGCTATTTTTTTCTCAAAGAAGTTGGGTGTTCTGAGGAAAGAAGAAAATTTTCAAGAAACTGGTTTTAGTGAGGGTAAATTTCCTTTTACGTATTTGGGTGTGCCAATAGTGGATGGTAAATTGAAGGGCTGTCATTTTGACCATTTAATTCAAAAAATAAGTAAGAGAGTTGAGGGCTGGAAAAGTAGACTGTTGTCTTAAGGAGGTCGTCTTGTTTTGTTGAGATATGTGTTGTCGAGTATGTCATTACATTTGTTAGCTGTTCTAAATGTCCCAAAACTGGTGTTAAAAAAGATACAAGGTATGTTTACTTCTTTTTTCTGGGGTTTTAAGGATGGAAAAGAAAAAATGAAATGGAGGGCTTGGAAGAAATTGTGTGTTTCTGTAGAGGAGGGGGGCATAGGAGTTAGGGACATTTCAGAAATGGAACGGTCTTTGTTCATGAAGTTTGGTTGACATTTAGTAACTCAAAATTCTTTATGGGTTAGATTTTTTAGAGCTAAATATGTGAAGGGAGGACACATTGCTCTTTGCAGATCTCATGGATCGGATTCTTTCTTTTGGAGGAAAGTTCTGCGGGGTATGCCTGAACTTTTATGTAAATCTAAGTGGAAGGTTAGAGAAGGAGATATAAAGTTGTGGTATGATAAGTTTCTAGATTCGGGACCTTTGGTTGCAGAGTGTCCAGATGGTGCACATTCTCATATCAGATTAAAAGACTTAGTTATCAATAATGTGTGGGATGTGAAAAATTTGCAGAGAATTCTGGGGTTTAATAAAGCGGAAAAAGTGATGGAAAAGGTGGGAAATCTTAGAAACTCTTCAGACATACTGCTTTGGCTCCCGGAAAAGGATGGTTGTTTTAATACAAAGTCCGCTTGGGATGTTATCAGAGTTAGAGCTCCAAAGTTTGAGTGGGCAAAATGGGTTTGGAATAAATGGTTACCAAAGAAAATTGCTATCTGCATGTGGAAGGCCGCTTTTGGGTGTTTAAGTGTTGATGAAAAGGTGAGAAGGGTGGGGGTTTCGCTAGCTTCGGCGTGTAATTGTTGTGAGATGAGGCAGCTAGAAGATATAGAGCATGTGTTAAATAGGGGAGAATTTGCTACTGAGGTTTGGAGGAAGGTTTCGGTGGAGGTTGGTGTTCCTTTCCTTAGACAACAAAGTTGGAAAGAAAGAGTCCAAATGTGGTTTAATAGGGCTTCCAGATTTTCTCAATTGGGATCATTGATGGGTTTGATTCTTTGTTTAGTAGTTTGGAGGTTGTGGAGAAGGAGATGTTTAGCTAGAATAGAGGGGAAATTGGAGAATAGTTTAGATGTGTGGCTGTCCATTAAATATTGGGTGGGCGTTTTGAGCAGGAACATGACAGGATTCACTCAGTTAAAGGATGCTGATTTTCGGATATTGCAGAATTTGGAAGTGCAAACTGTGAATAAAAGAAGTAAAACTATGCAATGTGTGAGATGGCTAAAACCGGGGCAAGGGAGGTTGAAACTAAATTTGGACGGAGGCAGTTTGGGGAACCCAGGGCCGGCTGGTGGTGGTGGCTTCCTTAGAGACCACACAGGTACTTTTGTGTTTGGTTTTTCAAAATATTTTGGTTCTTGTTCAAATAATGAAGCTGAATTGAGAGCTGTGCTAGAGGGAATAAAGATTTGCAAACATTTGGGCCATAATAGTATTGATATTGAATGTGATTCGAAAATTGTTGTAAATTGGATAAGAACAAGGAGGTGCTCCTTGTGGTATTTATGAGATTTTTGGGAGCAGCTGATTGGTTTATTGGAGGGAGTAGACTTTTCGATAAAGCATTGGTATAGAGAAGGAAATAAAGTGGCAGATGCCTTGGCTCGTCAAGGTGCTAGGGGGAGGAATAAGTTGTTTAGTAGTCAACTCTTTAGAGTTATCAATGGGTTATATAAATTGGAGAAGATGGATACGACTTTTTTGAGGTATGTTTAGCTGATTTCCTGTTGGTTTTGGTCTATGCTTTTTTTTATTTATCTTTTGTTTGTTTTGTTGCGTGATATTTGGTTTGTAGGTCCTTGTTTTGTGTTTATTTGATTGGTTTGGTAATCTTATTTTGGCTGGATGTTGGTGTTGTTATTTGGGAGACATTTAAATGTTTGTCTTTTGTCCCTCCCTTTAAATATCTTGTAACCATGGTATTCCTCTGCCAAAAGTGAAGGTTTATCAATAAATCAATGGAGGTCCCGCCCTTCTTTAAAAAAAAAAAAAAAGTGTCTATGGAATTTTCAGTCACAATAGTTGTACATCAAGATCTAATTTATGCCCTTATCTTTTTGCATTAGTGATGGATTGATTTACTAGGAGTACCCAAAATGAGGTTGTGTATGGTTCTTTGTAGAGGCTTATTCCAAGCTAGGATGATCATGGTGACTGGCATGTTAAGGGCCGCCTCCTTAGCCATTTCAGTAGTAGATTCATCACTTACGGAAAAGATTTCAGTAAAATTCTATGTTCCCATTAGACTTTTGGATTCCTTTGTTATTTTCCTGATAACCCTTCTTCGTGTTTTGTTCCCTACCCCATTTTCATATAACTCAGTGTTGGTCATTTTATTTATATATTCTGCTCCTGTTCTAATGACTACATTGCCTTTAATTCCTTTACCTTTCTTCGTTATATGCACTTCCGACCACTCTGACTTCTTCTTAAGCTATAGATTATTAAATAAATTAGGGAGATTATGTCAAACTTGGTAGTTTTTTCAAAGGCATTCTTCACTCCTTTTGAGCCATTAGAAATTTTCTCAGCAATTCTTTCTTGTCTCAATGAATTGTTGTGCATTTCAACATTCTCTGCGATTTTGTTTTGGGCATCTATATCGGGGTTAGGTGGACTGTTGTTTCTGTTTTTTTCTCCTTCTGCTGATGACCACTGAGCTGTGACTTGATAATTCTCTTGTAGTAACTCATCATTCCTTATGTACAATGGATTAACAGTCAAGACGACTGTCCCATTTCCTTCATTTGAATAAATAAATCTCTGGGTCCTCATGTGCTTTCGAATCCGCCAATCACTCGTCATCCCTGACCTGGGTCTGTGTCTCTCACTTTGTCCCCTTCCATTTCTTCTTCCTGATGGTTTTCTGGTTTCTCTCACTCTTGTTTCAGCCAATAGGATGCTCTGAGATGTGGTCCATACAAGTCCTCTCTGTTCTCCTTTACAATTCTTCTTTCTTGTAATTTGTTATAAATATGGCCTAGTTTTTACGGCAACAATATCAGAAAGTCTTTCGTACTTGAATTTTACCCAAATATTACTGTTGTCCTTTCTCCTTAGCCAAAATCTCTTGATATAAGGGGTTTTTTAAGATCCACCACAACTATGGCGAGGACGAATTTTCTCCAGGTAGCCATGAGCTTATTTGAGATATCCAACTCTAGGACCGTTTCATCTATTCCACCAATTCTGCTTATGTTCTCCTGATTTATATCAGATGGTGGGAGCCCCACTATTTGTATCTAGGAAGGCCTTTTGTTAAAAGATAATTCTTCAAAAGCCTTCCTATAGTGTATCCATACATTAAAACAAGAAGGTGCCCCATTATTGACAAAGGACCCTCCTTCAATATCTTCCTTTTGTCACTCTCTTTTTTGAAGTTGAAACTGAAAGCATTCTTCATATCTACTATTGTCACTTTAATTCCTGCCCATGACTCCATGCCATCCATATTATGTTTTTGATGGCTTTTTTTGTTCAGAGCTTTCTTTATAAGTATTTTCCCAGCTATGCAGAGATTTTCCAGGTTATTTGCTGCATTGTCATGGTCTTCAAGTGTTCGGTTAAGTTGTTTCATGGTTTGAGTCTCCATTCTTTTACGAGTGCGGTTCTGCAATTGGATTGAGACAGGCTCAAGAGCATTTAGGGGAAGACCTAGGTTTCCTCCGGGCAAGGCTATACCAAGAGTGCAGTACATGCATTTGTAATAAAATTAGTTGAATAAAAACATCCCTTTAGATTTTAGAAAATAATATTTTTATCATTTTCAAAATATCTTATGCATGTTTGTCACATTATAACATATCATGGGTGCACATGTTTTTGGAAATATTTTATCTACTTATATAATCTAATAGCCTAATATATTTATGCACCATTACATAACAAACTGATACTAAATTTGTGTATACTTTTCATGTCGATGAAAATTCTTTTATATGATATGTTTGCTTATAATGTATACCTATTCCATTTTAATATTTTAATTTTATGAATAATATGATCTATTAATAAATATTTTATTAACATCAAATAGAAAATGACGATAAAGTACTATCAATTTGTTTAAAATATATATTGGCTAACACTAGATAACTATCTCGCAAATTTATAAGAAAAAAATTTTATATAAGGTATCGTGGCTATACGCTGTCTTATTTGTAATACCATCTCTTGATACTTCTCCAATACACATTGAACCTTATTGTCAAGCACACAATTTTAAAATATATTTTTAATATTTGATATTTCTTCAACACTTCTTGAGGTACTCCTTGGAGACTCCTGTAACATTTGCTTTTGATATTTTTGACATATAATGGTTTATTGTAATATGAATATATTTTATTTTATTCATGAAATATGATAATTACCAAAGAAAAACACAGTAACTTTTGAGTTTTTTTTTTGTAATAAAAAAATAGGATAAATTATTGACATTTTCAATAGAAAAGTCATATATTGAGAACTTTTACATAATTTTTTTTAAAAAGAAATGCATTTGTATTTATTAAATTTTTTATGTGGTGTCATATAAATATTAGAATTTAATATTTATTAGACATATTTAAAAATGATAGTGTAATTTTTAATTAGCATGTTCTTGTTGAGCTGTGTCCTATATTTTAAGATTTATTATATTCTTGTATTTGTTTTGTGCTGTAGCAATGTCCCTTGTGCATGTCCATGCTCACATTTTACAGTGGCAAAGAAATATAAATTCCTATAAATAACTCCAAGTAGTTGTACTTTAATCTATAAACTCAACTATGATAATATATCCTAAAAGGGATTTGGATTACTTTGTTACCAAGGAAAAAAATCCATTTGTGAAGGGTGGTGCGTGGGGTTGGGGTCAAGGCCCTTCCCTGCATTGCTCTTCCTTTGCCCCTAATCACATGTAATTTTTCTTCAACTTATCTTGAAATCTTTGGACCTTACCACATTTCTAAAAGGGTGTCCTTGGGTGTCATGAGTTAAGTGTTCAGAGCATTATGTTTTGTCAACAAAACAGCAAACAGAAAAGCAAGACATTTCTTTCCTAACTTCAGCCCACATTTATTTCCTTATATTTCAATTCATTATTTTGTACAGTTAGCATATATTTAGTTTACATGTATAGGGTTTGACAGATTATAGTTTACTTGTATAGGGTTAGAATCATGGTAGACCTTATTTACTTTCCATGTATAGCATTCTTGTAAAGTCTATATATAATATACAGAATTCAAGGCCAATTCATTCGGCCATTCACAAAGTATTTGACATGGTATAAGAGCCAGCCGACTGCTAGGTTTTTTTTTTTTTTTTTCCCTTAGATTTTTTGTCTTCTCGGTTTCGTGGCTGTTGTGGTTTTGTTTTCTCTTCGGGAATTTTTCTCTGTTCTTTCGGTACTTCTGTGGTTGCGTGGCTGTTGGCACATGGTTTTAAATAACGGCTGCGACCGTTACGTAACGCCGTTACGTAACGGTTTTTTGGGTTACCGATACCATTACACACCGCAAAATAGGTGGGAAGAAAAATCACGGCCGTAGCGGCCATTACAGACTGTGACCATTACGTAAAGGCCGCTATAGCCGTTACGTAACCACTACAGGACTGTTACACCCAAAAAAATATTTTATTTTTTACTTTTTCTTCTCACTTTTTCCCTCTCTTTCATAAATCATTCTCAATATACCATGTGGCGAGAGGGGGGAAAGATTATAATGAGGTTGACAATGATACAAAATTTACTATTTCTTTAAATACTCACAATAGATGCATTAATTAACAATTTGAAAATACTAACTTGTTAGGAGAATATTTTATTTTGATAATATTAGTAATGTGATATTTATGTTCTATATTTTTCAACTTCAACCTTCTTTCTTTTCTAGCTATTTATATTTGTATTATTCGTATGTCTTATGTGTCTAATAGATTAATGGAGTGTATAATGTATTTTGTTCTATTAATTAATTTAGCACACATAAGAATTTATCACAGATAAGAACAATGAGAAATATAAATACACACACACACGTAATTTTTCTATCAATGGTGGTTTAAAACAAATGTAAGCTTGTTGCCCATACCAAATAATTTAGTTACTCGAACTAAAGGATCCAAAATACACTAAAATTTTTTCTAAGAATGGCTAAAAGCTTAAAACTTGCAAGTACGCTAATATGCACAAGGTTGTGTGTGCTTAAAAAAAATTCACGGCCGTTACACCTGCTTCCCGTTATGTACTATCCGTTACTCCCGCTTCTCGTGACACCCGTTACCGTTACGTTACGCTACACGCAACTGCGATTTAAAACAATGGTTGGCACAACAGGTTTCTGGGCTGCCATTTATTCCTCCAGTTTATGTCCTTGTGATTCTTGGCAAGCAGGCAACAATTTTCTGTTGCTGTTTGTGACTTTCGGCAAGCAGGCACTGCAGGTTTCTGGTTTGCCACTTATTTCTCCAGTTTCTGTTGCTGTTTGTGACTCTCGGCAAGCAGGCAACAGCTTTCTGTTGCTATTTCTGGCACTTATCTTCTCGGCACAGCAGGTTTTTGGTTCAAGATTTAATTTTTAGTGCAGTTTTTTGGTTCAAGATTTAATTTTTTAGTGTAGGGAGGTTGTTCTTGGTTTTTCTTTATACCTGCGTTGTTTATTTTGGGCTTCTAAATTTTCTGGTGGTCTGTTTCTTTCGGCACAGTATGTTTTTTTTGGGCTTCTCTATTTTCTCCATTATTTATCATGGACTTCGCACCTGTGTGTGCCAAGTTTTCGGGCAACAATTATTCTATGTGGATTTTTCAGTTTGAACTTTTCTTGAAGGGAAAAGATCTTTGGGGTCATATTGATGGCATGGATTGTGCATCCAATCCTGATAAATCCAAGGAGTTCGCAGCTTGTCCTTCATGGGCTGTGCTTGATGCTCGGATTATGTCTTGGCTTCTTGGCTCGGTTGAGCCACATATTATCCCCATCTTGCGACCTTATTGCACCGTTCAATCCATGTGGACTTATTTAAAAATAGTATATCATTAAGATAATGGTACCCGTTGTTTTCAGTTAGAGCATGCGATTGCCATGTTTCAACATGAAAATTGTTCCATCTAAGACTATTATTCGTGGTTTCTAACTCTTTGAAATGAATATTCTGATCTGGTTACTGCGGATGTTCCTATGGATTCTCTTCTCATTATTCAACGTCTTCATGAGATTAGTCGTCGTGATCAGGTTTCTTATGAAACTCCGCCCCGAGTATGAATCTGTTCGCTTGTCTCTGCTAAAGCGCTCTCCTATTCCTTCTTTGGATGTTTGTTTTGGTGAGTTACTTTGTGAAAAACAACGGCTTAGTACTCAAGCTACTTTGGCACAATCTCATGGTAAATCCGAGTTTGTCCCTGTGGCTTATGCTGCTCAACGACGAGGACCGCCTGCACATTCTAGCACTTTGCAATGTTTTTGCTGCAAAGAATTTGGACATATCGATGGTAATTGTTCCAAGAATTCTGCTCTTATTGCAAGAAGAAGGGTCGCATTATCAAAGAATGTCGCATTATCAAAGAATGTCGTATTTGCCTGCAGAATCGTCAGGCCTAGGCATTCCAGACTTTTGTTAGTGTACCCCCCACAGTGACTTTTGCGGCCCCTAGCTCTTCTTCAGGTGAATTCTTTGTTCCTGCACCCCCTTTAGCAAATTACTGCACACCCGAAATGGTGCAACAGATGCTAATTTCGGAATTATTAACAATGGGGCTCCAAAGTAACAATTCTACTAATCTCTGGTATATGGACTCGGGTGCCTCTAATCACATGACGAATAATCCCTTTACCTTGTGTCATGTTTGGCCCTATGTAGACTGTCAATGACATTTCTTTGCCAATAGCTGCTATCGGAAATGCCTCTTCTAAGTTAACTAATGTGTTTCTTGCTCCTCAGCTTTCCACGAATCTTATTTCTGTTGGTCAATTAGTTGATAACAATTGGGCTGTTAATTTTTCTGGTAATGGTTGTGTTGTGCAAGACCAGGTAACGAGGGAGCTGATCGCGAAGGGACCTAAAGTGGGGCACTTGTTTCCACTACTTTTGCCTGTTCCAGCACGTTCTCCAATTTCTTCTATAAAGTATTTTGCTCGTAATATTGTTTCAAATCTTTGTATGGTGTGGCATTATAGTTTAGGCCATCCCAATACTCAAATCTTATCTCATGTATTGAACTTTGGTTTACTTGGTAATAAAGAACGTTCTTCTTTATCTCTTGAGTGTGCCTCTTGCAAACTTGGTAAAAGCAAAACTCTTCCTTTCCCTTTGCATGCTAGTAGAGCTTCTCAGTGTTTTAAGCTTATCCATAGTGATGTTTGGGAACCTTCCCCGGTTAGTTCACATGAAAAATTTAAATACTATGTGACTTTCATTGATGATCATAGCAGATTTACTTGGGTCTACTTTCTTCGCTCTAAGTTTGAGGTTTTTCGTACTTTCACTGAGTTTTTAGCGTATGTTGACAATCAATTTTATGCTTCTATTAAGACATTATGCACAAATTCTGGTGGTGAATATGTGTCTACTGAGTTTCAGACATTTTTGGCTTCTAAAGGCATTATTCATCAACTTTCATGTCCTGCTACTCCCCACTAGAATGGAGTAGCCAAACAGAAAAATCGTTATCTCGTAGATGTGGTCCATACTCTCTTTTTGGAATCCTCTATTCCATCCTTGTTCTGGGTTGAGGCTCTGAAAACTACTACTTGATTAATCGTTTACCTTCTCAAGTCCTACTCATGGAGTCTCCTCATTTCCATTTATTTTCTAAGCAACCTAGTTATGATAACCTCCGTACCTTTGGTTGTGTATGTTTTGTTCATTTACCTCCTCATGATCGACATAAATTATCTGCTCAATCTATTCGATGTGCATTCTTGGGATATAATGTGTGTCAAAAGAGATTTGTTTGCTATGATCCTACATTACATCGTACACACATTTCTAGGAATGTTATTTTCTTTGAAAATCAACATTTCTATCCTGTGTCCTTTGTACCCTCTTTTCCTACTGTGATTCTCCCTTCCTTTGAGGAGGAGTTCTTAGATTTTCATCCAATCATTTCTCGTTTTAAACCAGGTATTGTGTATATGTGGCGCCCCCGCCTACAGTCTCATCTAGTAGCTCATCTGATATCTGATCCTACCACGCTCCATATTCAGTCAGTTGCAGCACCTCCAGAGCCTTTGGTACTTTGCTTTTCTCGAGTGTCTGTACCCCTAGACAGGTATGGGTTTCCCTCTTCTACTCTGTTTAAGCTATTACTGCTGCATTGTCCAATTTAGATACTCCCACTTCCTACTCACACGCTGCCAAGCATTATTGTTGGCAACAAGCTATGCAGGAAGAAATTGCCGCTCTAGAGGCCAATCACCCCTGGGACATTGAGCCTTGTCCTCCCACCATTTTTCCTCTTGGTTGTAATGGGTTTACTCAGTTAAGGTCCGATCTGATGGAAGTCTGGATCATTACAAAGCTCGCCTTGTTGCACTTGGGAATAATTAGGAATATGGTGTCAATTATGAAGAGACCTTTGCTCCTGTGGCTCAGATGACTACTGTTCGTACGATTCTGGCTATTGCTGCTTCCAGTGAGTGGCCACTACATCAGATGGATGTCAAGAATGCTTTTCTTCACGTGGATCTTAAAAAGTGTATTTATATGAAGCCACCCCCGAGCTTGTTTCCCTCTCCTACTTCACATGTGTATTAGCTTCTTCGTGCTCGTTATGGTCTCAAACAAGCTTCGAGGGCCTGGTTTGATAAATTCCACACCACTTTATTAGAATTTTCATTCAAGCAGAGCAAGCATGACGCTTCATTGTTTCTTCGAAAATCAAACATGGGTATTGTTGTTCTTTTGGTTTATGTTGATGATATTGTGATTACTGGTTCTGATTCTGCTTTACTTGCTCAACTCAAGACTCATCTCTCTGAGTCCTTTCATATGAAGGATCTTGGGTCTCTCACATATTTTCTTGGTCTTGAGGTGAATCGTAGCCCTTCAGATATTTCACTCAATCAACATAAGTATGCTAGTCACTTGGTGGCCACAGCTGGCCTTCAAAAGGATACTTCAGTTGATACTCTCATGGAATTAAATTTCAAGCTTTGCAAAGAGGAGGGTGACTTACTTGCTGATCCCAGTTTATACCTGAAGTTGGTGGGTAGTCTTGTCTATCTCACCATTACTAGACCAGACATTTCTTTTGTTGTACAGCAAGGTAGCCAGTTTCTTCAGACTCCTCGTCATCTTCATTTTGGCTGCTGTCTGTGAGATCATACGCTATGTTTAGGGCACTTCTGCCCGTGATTTATTCTTCATTGCAGGCAATTCTACTCGCTTTGTTGCTTATAGCGATGCTGATTGAGTTGGTTGTGTGGATACACATCGTTCCATCACTGGTTGGTGTGTGTTCTTAGGTGATGCATTGATCTCTTGGAAGAGTAAGAAGCAAGGCAGAGTTTCTAAGTCATCGACGGAATCTGAATACCGGACGATGTCTCTTGCTTGTTTTGAAATTATTTGGCTTTGAGGCTTGCTTGCTGAGCTAGATTTTTCTGAGACCGATCCTACACCTCTACATGCTGATAATACGGGTGCTATCCAGATCACTTCCAATCCTGTCTCGAAGCATATTGAAGTCGATTGTCCCTCTATCTGTGAAACATTTGAAGCTGGTGTTATCACTCTTCCACACATTTCCACTGAATTACAAATTGCGGATATCTTCACCAAGGCTCTCACTCGTCAACGACATTGCTTCCTAAGTAGCAAATTGATGCTTGTTGATCAACCCGCATCAATTTGAGGGGGGCTGTCAACAGAATAGCAAATAGAGAAGCAAAAGATTTCTTTCCTTACTTCAGCCCATATTTATTTCCTTATATTTCAATTCATTATTGTACAGTTAGCATATATTTAGTTTACATGTATAGGGTTTGACAAATATAGTTTACTTGTATAGGGCTAGAATCATGGTAGACCTTATTTACTTTCCATGTATAGCATTCTTGTAAAGTCTATATATAATATACAGAACTCAAGGCAAATTCATTCGGTCATTCACAAAATATTTGACATGTTTGCCTATGACCGTTTGTCTTATAAGATGGGTACTCATCATCTAAATAGAAGTATAGGTTTTATTCCTTGTGTGTGTTTATGCATTACTGAAAAATGGGAGTATGACTCAGTTAGTTTTATGTTTTTTAGTTCGAGGGCTAAAATTGTATAGAAAGCTCTCTAGGGAAAGTGAGTATACATCAACCATTGTAAAACTCACTAGCATTTGTAAACGTGTTTAGCCTACTTGCCTCTCTCACTAAACACACGTTGCCTATGGTGGTGTTAATGAATTACATTGCTTCAATGTTTACCGTGTACTTGTCATTTGTTTACGTAAATTGCTTATTGCTTCCACTTACTTTTCATTGAATGAATATATTTGTGGTAAACCGCGGTATACTCCACTAGTTAAGCAAGAGTGCTTTAGTTAGTGCCACATGGCCCTTCACATGGTGTGAAGTGTTTAGTCCATGACATTGGGCCATAAATTGAAAAATTTAAAAAATTGCTGTAGTTATTGTGGAATTTACCAATTACAGATTAGTCTAATGGAGGTCTTTCGTTGATTTCCCCGTATTTTTTCATTATCTTTTATTTTTTAGGCTTTTTGTTGAGTCTTTGATCTTCCCTATTTAAGCAACATTTTTTTGGAAATGCAATAGGCCATTCAGTTGTGGAAATCAATTTTCATTTTCCATTTTCAGTTTTTTAAAGAACTACAAAATGCAACATTGGTTTCCAATCTTCCAACATTTATATAGGAAAGTTGGAGAGCATTTAAAAAAAAAAAATATTTTCCATCTTTTCCATACAAATGTTGGGAACTGAAAAACATGGTGACATTTTTGTAATTCGTTACAAAAATGGAGATGGAAAATGAAAATTGCTTTCCACAGCTATACCCAAACTTTTTTGTGCTCTTCTAAATTATATGGCCTCCCAGCATGTTGTCTTCTTAACTGATAATTAAAAAAAATTGGCATGGCAATGAGATGATGCAAAATTTTCCATTTCTGAAATTTTCATATTCTAATTTTTCCTATGATTTCTTAGTTAACACTGATGTTGATGTGGAGAAGTTGGCGAAGATCCTTCACGATAGTAGCTTAAACTTCAAATTCTCTACCCTTGAGAAAGCAACAGGATCTTTTGATGATGCCAACAAGATAGGGCAAGGTGGTTTTGGAACAGTTTATAAGGTAGTCTGTCTTTTGTTATTTCTCTGTTCTGTTTTAGGATCCATTACATTATTAAACAGCACCCCAAGGGTGCATGCGTGCACTCTGAAAAAAACACACAAAGAAATGCACTCTCTCAGCGTATATTCTGGGTTGGGTTAATTATTTACATTGCAGGGAGTTCTCGCTGACGGAAGAGAGATTGCTGTCAAGCGGCTTTTCTTTAATAACAAGCACAGAGCAGCAGATTTCTACAATGAAGTTAACATTATAAGCAGTGTGGAGCACAAGAATCTAGTAAGGTTGTTGGGATGCAGTTGTTCAGGACCAGAAAGCCTCCTTGTCTACGAGTTCCTGCCTAATCAGAGTCTTGATCGTTTCATCTTTGGTAATTACCTGATTTTTTTTACAGTAAAATGAGCTCCAATAATATCTACTGTCCTGGTGGCATTGTCCTGAATAAATGACTTAATATTCATACTAGTGTGAGCTGTTTAATCTTTGTTGAATTTCTTCATACTAATATGGCCATCTAGTCTTTGTCAGTTTAGTGAGTTTTTTAAATTAGAAGCACTGTCCTGAGCAATGAGACGTTATCATATATCACAATATAAATTCTGAGCCACAAATGAATAATGAAATGTGAAGATACCTAGAGTTTTAAGGTATTTTAATATGTTCAATGAACATGACAGATCCAACCAAAGGCAAATCACTGGATTGGGTGAAGAGATATGAAATAATTATTGGGGCAGCAGAAGGTTTGGAATACCTTCACGATAACTCCAAGAATAGAATCATCCACAGAGACATAAAAGCCAGCAACATCTTGCTGGATTCAAGGTTTCGTGCTAAAATTGCAGATTTTGGGTTGGCTAGGTCTTTCCAAGAAGATAAAAGTCACATCAGCACTGCCATCGCAGGAACACTGTAAGTAGGTCTCTGTTTGTAGCTGCCCAAGAAGTAGCAAGAAATTAAATCAAGTTCAATGTTTTTGTCATATAGTATAACTATTTAAGAAGACAAACAATAATGTATTAGAATTAGTCTTTTCACAGACCTATTTTCATTTTCGTGTGAACTAGAAATGATATTCTTATTTATCCTTCCACAGAGGATATATGGCTCCAGAGTACCTAGCTCATGGACAGTTAACTGAAAAGGCAGATGTGTACAGTTTTGGTGTGCTTTTGTTGGAGATGGTTACAGGTAGGCAGAACAATAGTGTGCAAGCGGCTGAATTCTCAGAAAGCCTAGTTATAAGTGTAAGTTTCAGGATTTTTTTTTTTTTTTTTATCTCGTCAAAATTTTCAGTTCAGTCTGCTGCATTCACATTGAGAGAAAAATGAAGAAATCATTTTACCTCTGCAACATTTTCCTTTTCCTGCTATGGATGAAACAGATCTGGAAGCGCTTTCAACAACGAACTGTGGAGGAAATTCTTGACCCAAACCTGATGATGCATGACCAGGACAACCGTGTTAAAATTGAAGTTCTGAGAGTGGTGCACGTAGGACTCCTGTGCACCCAAGAGATTCCATCGTTGCGACCGACAATGTCAAAGGCACTAAAGATGTTGACAAAAAAGGATGAAGACCTCCCTTCACCCACAAACCCTCCGTTCATGGATGAGCATACCATGGTACTTAATGACACGAGTAAGGAAGCAGCTTACCCATTCAATGTTACTACATCTTCAGTTGCTAGCATCTGCCACAGTTCCTTCTACCCCAGATGACCTGTAAATGAAGCTAACTCAATGCTGTTATGCAAGTGAAGGAAGGAGCCAAAGCAACTTATTCTTGAGGGCAATGGGCATTATTAGACCAATCGTATGGTGCATTTGGCACCCCAAGCATACATTTAGAGTATTTGATTCTCTGTATATAGAGGCAATGCCCGAGTAAAGAAAATTCTTTGAAGGTTACCATGAAATCAGATAGCACCTTGACACTACGATTGTTAAGTTCATACAAAATTTTGGGTAATTGCTGTATATGTAAGCTTGTGTAATCTGTGATTACAGATTAACAGCATAATGAAATCTCGTTGTTTATTATTTTCATTGTTGAAACCAACCACAACTTGATTGTTCAAAAATAGGAACAAATTGAATGGTAAGTCTTAAGGGTTTGCATGATATAAGGTAATGTTTTTAATGTTTCAGCTTTGATAATTAGATGCTTTAAATTTTATGTTTAGTTTTTACATACTCGACTACTGGGGGCAGGGACTTGGACAAGTTGAGTGTGAAACTTCAAAATCTAATTTTCAACTTCAATGCTGAAGTAATTACAAGGATCTTATGAAATTCAATTATGCCAAATGGATTCTATCATCCCTGGCAGCTGGTTTACACACTAATTTAGCAATTAACATGATCATTGTCCTTGAATCTTTCATTATATAGCCACTATTTTTTTTTTTTTGTTTTTTATTTTTATTGTTAAAAATGAGATGTGGGGAATGCACACAGATATTTTTTTAAAAAATAAATAAATTTGAAGGCTCAGATTTTAAGAACATGAGAAAACAAAACAATGAAATGATATGAGCAATAAATATACTTGATTGTCCTTGTTTTTTTTTTTTTTCTCATTTCTTTTATTATATTATTTATTTCATTTAAGATATATTTGCTTTTAAATGTTCTTTAAATATGACAATTCAATTATGAAATATGATAGTCATCAAAATAAATGCACTTAAAAAAAGCACATTCTAATTCTTAATGTTGAGAGTTTGAAACTTTACATTAATATGGATCCCATGATGCATCAACTGCTCACTTGATTAGAGTGCCAACATACTTTTTAAGATGCCCTACAATGGCTCCAATGGGTACTCCCAAGAGGGCGTGGCAGAAAAAGGTACCTATCAGACCTACTAGACATCCTTACTGCTTCGCGAACACTCTTCACAAGTGAGAGTTCCCATGGATGAAATACCAATTGGAAGGTACGCTTTCAGTTGATTAGGAGTCGGGTTTATAGGCTTTGATACCAATTTTCTAGATGCTGTAAATAAATCCTAACTAGACAACCTATCAGAATTCTTTGTATGGTATCCACGAATTATGGTATACCTCTGTCCAATTTTCTCGGGGCGTACACCATTCCTGGAAATCCTGACTGCTAGAAGGGATCTCCATCTTTGAAGAATGTACAATATCATCTCCTAATTCTGTCAATGAAACTAGGTTTGGTACACCTTGTTCTGGCTTCATCATAGCTATCCTTAACTGGCTTAGCTTTAACTAAAATGGAGATGGTTCTAAGAAATCTTCATCTGATTCTTCCCCTTCATGTGTGTTGGAATATTCTGAGAAAATAGAGTAAATACTTTCATCATCAGTATCTATTTCCTCTCCCCAAATTGGCTCAAAGAGAAGCTCAGAGGAATCTTCCATCAAGATACTCTTGAGGCTTCCTTTCCTCTTTTCTGCGTTTGGACAATTGTCTGCTTGTGGCCTTTCTTGCCATACAACCAGCAACAATTACAGTCCGAAAGAGATTTGCCCTGAGGACATTTAGGATATCTTCCATATTTCTTCTTGAAAGATTCCTTAACATCTTCTTTGACCTGACTAGGTCTCAAATATCTTTTTCCTGGCTTTTGCCCTTTCTTGGAGCTTCTTTTCTTGAATCTCCTCCAAGATTTCTTTCTTGGTCTTTCTTTCTTATCCCTTATATAGAATTGCCCATTTGAATAGTTTGATTCTCGTTTTTCTAACCATTTTGCTATTCTTTGGTCACAACCATATTTGTCTGTAATATAGAAACCCGAACCTAGAAAATAAAAGAAATAAATAAGAAAATAAAAATGGAAATTTAAAAAGGGCAAAGCAGTAGGGTTTGTCGACAAATCCCCTGTTTTCGTCGATGTGTGCCCTTTTGTACCTTGTCGACAAAGTTCAGGCGTCGTCGACAAAGAAATCCCGAATGACAGAAAATTTCAGGCTTAAAGTTCGTTGACGAACCCTTTCTTTCGTCAAAGAACGTCCCTCTGCAACTCGTCGACGAAGGCTCCATTTCGTCGACGAAGGCTCCATTTCGTCGACGAAGCTGGTCGAGTCAACGACCTAAAAATTGATTTTTAAGTTACTTTTTCATTACAAAATCATATATTTCTCTCTCTTTCTCTCTCTCTCTCTAACCCGCGCCCCTCACCTTCTTTCTTCGATTTTTGGCCATTTGTCGCTTGAATCGACGATCGAAAGTTACCACGAGGATCTAGGGTGTTTCTCTACAAGTCTAGTGGAGCAAATTTTTGAACGGGGTCTTTCTAGGCATCACCCCAAAGTTGAGGTAAGGGTAGAAATGAGCTATCTGTCTAGCATATAATTAGTTAAATGGGGTGTATGGGCTTGGGGATGTTTAATAGTTGCTAATCTGGAATTTGAGTTGATGAAACTGGAGGATATATGTTTTTAGGGTTTTGGGCTCCATATCGCCGTAGGGTGGGCTTTCGGAGCATCGTAGAAACTTTCTCAGTAAACAGGTAAGGGGATTGGGTTAAGTCAGCTTTTTAACGAGTTTGAATCGATTGAAATGTTTTTGGTATAAGCATGTTTATGTTTTCAGTTGTTATTACGAAAACCAACCATTCAAAATGGATTTTTCAAACCTAAGATATATGATATGGTATTTTGAGTAAAAATGAACGGTGGAAAGTTTGGTTTGACCATATAAACTAAATATACTGTGTTTCTTGGTTGCCTACGGGCTATGTTCAAAATACTGAAATCATGTGGCAGGTGAATATTATTTTGGGGGTTATTGTATAACCGAGTTTGTGAATGTTTGTGAAATACTGGAACTGTTTGTGAAAAATACGGGGATTTGATATGACGGCTGTAAGCTGAGTTTTATATGACGGCTAAGGGCTGTGATTTGTTTAGCGACTGTGAATTGAGTTTTATATGACGGTTGGGGCCGGGATTTGTTTAGCGGCTGTGGGTCGAGTTATTTATGACAGCCGGGGGCCGGGTTTCATAATCTGACAGGTTTTATACGAAATGAGTATGAACTACAATTTTTATTACTTAAATTGCATGATATGCTTTGGGAACCCTGAGGACCAGTTGTATTATGAGTACGGTACTGTTGTTAGAGATTCAGTAGTTGACCATGTGCACCCACATTGTTCTACATAGAAGTGTAGGGCGGTTTCAGTCGATTAGCCTATGGAGAGGTGGTACCTTCCCTGGAAGTCTAGACCAGAAAGTGGTAAGGCAATCAGACTTGCACTTGGGTTGCGGATTCCTGCAGGTGTATTAGTAAACAGATAATTTGACTTAGTCTGGGTTGATCTCCAAAGGCTAAGTCTAGCCTTCGGGTCGCACAACCTGTACCATGTGGGAAGTAAATGATATTTAGTCCCAGGGAGTTTGTTTTATGTATATCTGTAGATTTGTATAAATGATGTTACTTATTTACTGAACTGTTTATACTTTGGAAACGAGATAAGTATTTTCAACCATGTAAAGTGAGTACAATGTAAAATAGCTATTTTTGGTTATATGGAGGATGGATGTTTCTGTAAACACTAAATGCATGCTGACCACACACTAATGTTAACTTAATCTTCCTTATTGAAAAGTGTCTCACCCAATATACAAATTATCTTTTTAGGACCATCTCGAGGTCGAGTTTAGCGAACTCCGGGGTGGGGTGATAGCCAGTTAGTTTTTGTGAGTGTCAGTAAGAACTTTATAGTATTTAAGTTGGTTTTGAAGCCCTTAAGTGTGAAATATGGGCGTATGGACCGAGTTTGTTTTTTGGTATTGTATATGGTTTGTATTATGAGCATTGGGAAACTCTGATGTATATTAGCAACATAGAACTTTGGTAATGGATTATGGAGACTATTTTATTTATTTCCACTGCATTTATATTATCAATTATGGTATCAGGTACACAAACGTTGTCATGCCCTGAACTCGGAAATGGGCCTTAGAGAGTGATTAAGTAACCTAACATGTCCCTGTATCATACAATCATCCATAATACCATACAATGCAAGGGTCTGACCCCGTAGGGTTTACGTATACCCTATCCACAATTAGATATACCATATACGCAGTGGAATAAATCAACTAATACATTCATAAACCATACTAGAGTCTATACAAAATAGGAGCTAATTCCCCAAAATACATAACATACTTCGGGTGTCTACATAACCCAAAATGACAATCCGGCCAAGGATCAGTACTTATATAAGTACTCCTACATAGCCAACCAACCACAACGCTATTCATATGTTAGGACGCTAGTTACGGCTACTCGAAAAACCTGAAAAACATTTGTATGATAGGGGTGAGACACCTCTCAGTAAGGGAGAATCATGTTATATCAGCGTGTGGATACATGAGTGTTATTTTAATAGCAAACATACATTTCACAATACTAGTATTTTCACAAATACAGTTCCAGTATACATACGATACGAAAGCAATACGATGTAGTGTCGTCACACCCTTCAACCTAAGCTAGACTATCTGGTGGTATTTTACACCCTTCGAAAAAATCTGATGCACCTAGCAACCTAGCATAGGATAAGCCCCCACAGTATTGAATCGGTGCAGGTCTGGTGTTCTCACACCCTTCGATAAAAATCAACTGATCTAGTGGTATTGCCCACCCTTCCGCAAAAGCCGGACATCAAAGTTGCAGTCTTATTCCGACACGGTTCTATATCTCAGCCTACAGCATTTTAATCCGGCCCGCTTTGATATATCCCCATCGGTATTATCCCGCCAAGGCGTTTCCAAAAAACCTAGAACATTTTGGAACTCACGTCCCTATACCTCATTTGAATAATTCACAGCCTACGATAGTTAACCGACACACTTTACTGCAAAATACATCATTTAAATTTACCTTCTCATTCTACACTCATTTGGGTAAACAAACAATCGCATATTAGGTATTCCAAAAATATAGTTTAAAATAATCAAAGGTACGGTCATCTCTATATCACAATTTATACCAAGATAAAGTTTTCTAACAGAAATAGAGATGATACCCGAAACCCCCAATTTTTTTCAAAAACGGTAAATAGAAAATCTCGTAATTTTACCCGATAGATTTTCCAAATAAGTAACCAAAACATCCATAGAATCGTAAACTACAGTTTTATCGATTTAGATTACAAAAACAACTGATATAAACAGAAACCTCTTACCATTCTCGAAAATCGAAACATGAACTTAATCGGTCGAAAACAACGACACGGGACCCCCAAATCACAACTACTACAAATCTACCGAATCAAAAATGAAATTGGACTCTTACCTCGATTTTGGATCAAAACCCAAAAATTCTTGAAACGAAATTTTGATATGCTATAAATGTATAGATTCTCTTCTTGATCCACGTGGTAATTTCGGATTGGTGATTCGGGTATCTGACGACCCAAAACCCAGTGATTCAGGTATCAGACGGCCTAAAACCCTAGAGAGAGAGAGAGAGAGAGAGAGAGAGAGAGAGAGAGAGAGAGAGAGAGAGAGAGAGGTTTTAAGTTTACTTAGTAATGAATAAATGAATAGATATTTATAACTTGGTTAACCTGGCCAACCTTGTCGACGAGCATGAGAAGGGAGTTCGTCGATGGCTGAGTGACCTCGTCGACAAGCCTGAGATTTTAGAATTCCCAAAATCTTTCGTCATCCACTCATCGACGAACTTATGAATTTCGTCGCCAAGCTGTAGAAGGGACTTCATCGATGAGAGAAGGAGCCTCGTTGACGAGTTGTGCTATTTTTATCCTTTCAATTTCCCTTCTCTTTTCTTATTTATTTAATCCACATTTCTCGGGTCGGGTTCTTACAATCTCCCCTCCTTACAAAAATTTCTTCCTCAAAATTTGTAATCTTTCACTAGGTAACTCATCCACATACCAAACTGTATACTTGATTCTAGAAAGAGCCGGCGACCACCCACATAGCAGTCCTGTCCCAAATATATAACATACCCTCACTTGTGGCGGAGGAATACCGTGGTTACATACACAATGTCTTGGGAGCTCACAATATCAGTAACTCTCTTAGAGACTAACCATATCATCACTCTAAATAACAAAACATCACATACTTACATAAACCAATCCTGTAAACATTACTCCTCAAAATAGTTGTGGATATTTCTGGCGTATTTTCGTCTAATTCCCAAGAAGCCTCCTCGACGGCATGATTCCGTGACAGCACTTTTGCTAACGGTATCTCCTTGGTATGCAACTTCTGAACTTTCTGGTCCAAGATCTGAACGGGTACCTCCTTATACGCCAAAACATCCCCAATCTCTAAGGATTCATAACTAATCACATGTGATAGATCCGACACGTACGTTCTCAATATAGATACGTGGAAGACATCGTGGAACCGAGCGAGCGCTAGGGTTAGTTCAATCCTGTAGGCTACTAGACCCACTCATTCAATTACCTTGAATGGCTTGATAAACTTCGGGCTCAACTTGCCCTTCTTCTCGAATCTCATCACCCTCTCAGGAATATCTTACCCCCCACCTCAAATTCCAACTCATGACGGCGAACATCCGTGTAACTCTTTTGCCAACTCTGAGCTGATTTAATCCTATCCCTGCTCAATATGACCTTCTTAGAAGCCTGCTGTATGAGTTCGGGACCCAATATCTGCCATTCATCGACCCTATCGAAGTATAGAGGAGACCGACATCTCCGACCATACAATGCCTCGAACGGTGCCATACCAATACTAGCTTGGAGGCTATTGTTATAGGCGAACTCCACTAACGATAGGAACCACAATTAACTACCGTCGAAGTCTAACACACACGCCCGTAACATATCCGCCAAGATCTGTATCTTCCTCCTAACTGTCCATCAGTCTGGGGGTGGAACACTGTACTGAAAGAAAGCTTCGTCCCTAGTGCTTCTTGTAAGCTCTTCCAGAATCAAGAAGTGAATCTCAGGTCTCGATCAGAAACAATGGACACCAGTACCCCGTGCATTCTGACTATCTCCTGTACGTATAGATCTGCTAGCCTACTCAAGGAGTAGCTAACCTTCATCAGTACAAAGTGAGCAGATTTTGTCAACCTGTCCACGATCACCCAGATTACATTTTGCTCGCGAACTGCTGGTGGTAACCCGGTGACAAAGTCCATGGAGATGTGCTCCCTTATCCACTCCGAAATGCTCAATGGGTGCAACGGCCCTACTGGCCTTTGATGTTTAGCCTTTACCTGTTGACACGTCAGGCATTGCTCCACAAATCGAGCAATCTCCTTTTTCATGCCACTCAATGAGAAATATTCTTGCAAATCTCGATACATCTTCGTGCCACCCGGATGTACCGTATATAAAGAACGATGTGCCTCCTCTAGAACCATCCTCCTTATCCCCTCGTCGTTTGGAACACACAGTATGTTTCCAAACCTCAATACACCTCCCTCGAGATGTTAAAATCTATAGCTAGCCCCTGTTGCACCTTCTCTACAACCTCGACTAACTCCTCATGTAGTGACCCAAAGAATAATAGTATTTAAATAATAAAGAGGGAGAGAAATGGAATCAGTAACAGAAGGAGGCAGCCACGAAGCGTTCGTCGACGACATTGCATTTTGAAGGTAAAATTTCTAAAAAATTTCCCTAGGCCTCGTCGACGAACACAGGGGTTTCGTCGACGAGAAGATACCGAGAAGGGTTTTTTGGGACAGATTGAAATTCGTCGACGAAGGAGGAAGTTCGTAGACAAATTTTATTGAAGGGCTCATCGAAGAGGTGACGTGGCTCGTCGATGAATCCCGTTGTATAAATAGTGCTTAAACTCATTCTAAGTAGAATTTCAGCGCCGCTCTTCTCTCTCTCTCTCTCTCTCTCTCTCTTACGACCTCTCCCTCTTCTCTCTTCGATTTCGGCCTCGTCAGTCGTCAGATCGACGATCTAGGGCCATCACGATGCTCCTGGTGGAGTTCTCTCCAAGTCTATCGGAGCGGATCGTCGGTGGAACGAAGTTGGAATTCATCCCAAATCCATGGTAAGGTCTTTTATTCAGAATTTGGGTTTCTAGTAGTTGTGAGAAATGTAATAGACATAGAAATAGTAATGTTTTGTTCTGAGATTTATGGTTTTCAAGGTGTTGAGTGGAGAACCCTGCGGGTGTTGGACCCGTTATTGTAGAGGATTTTTAGCAGGAAATAGGTAAGGGAAATATGCTATGCTAGGTTATTTGAGTACGATTTCAGTACAAAATTATAAATGTTCTACCAGAGTATTATTCACAGTAGAAAGTTATGCAGTTTATCAAGTATGATTAATATGTTTTAGAATTATTGTGTGGCTTGAGAATATAGATATAATATAGAAATATGTTTTACAGCATTTTCCTGAGTTATATTTTACAGAATATACAGACAGTGAATATATTTTACAACAATTGCAGAAATACCATGATTATACAGTTTTACAGTACTATGACGTACATATTTACAGTTAATTACAGAAACATAGTTGATATAGATACAATTTTCCACAACGTCATGGTTTATACAGTTATTACAGAATCATGGTAAAACAGATAGTTATATAAAGAGATGTATTATATAGTATCAGACCCTGTTAGACCATACAGTTTACAGAGTACGGTAGCGTAGCTACATATTGTATATAGAGTGCAACCACCTATTCAGATAATACGTGGATCGCATAGAGCCCACGAGTAGACAGGCTCCCTATCAGATATGGGTTGAGGAGGGCTGATCAGACTATGGAGTATAATGATTTATTCTTGGTTGGCCATCTAGGGTAAATCCCGCCTACGGGCCGCACAACCCTGTCATGACGGGTTAAATCATGACACACAGTTATCCACAGGGAAGTTTACAGTTATAACTATGTTTATACAGGTTTACAGAAACAGAAAATATATATAAATATATTAGCAGTATTTTGAGTAGAAACCTAAAGTACAGAAATGTTAAGTAACAGGTAAAAGATAAAGTTTATATTACTGGTATTGTACTTTACAGATTTAGTGATACATGACTATATAGTAATAGATTTTCACAATATTGTAACTCATTTGTCACACACTAGTAATATCATATTTCGTTTTACTGAGCGTTGGCTCATCCCAATTACTTTAACATTTTTTAGGTGATCCAGGTCGGCGAGCAGATCAGGCTCGCGGATAGAGGGGCCTTGGTATTGCCCTAATAGTAGTGTGAGTATTTTTGGGAGTGTTTTTGTATAGCCCCAGCCAGTTGAGGGTATTTTGGAAAACAGACATATATGTATATTTTGAGAAACACTTTAGCACTCTGGTAGTGTATATAACTATATGTGGTTATGTTTAGTTGATTTCTGCTTCTCGCTGCTTAGGTTGATGGTTGGATTTAATATAGTTTGGTATCAGAGCATTTTAAATGTTATAGTGTAAAAAAAAAAAAAAAACAATTAATAGTAGGTCGTTACGCCTCATCATTAGCCTGCGCGGCCTTAATCCTCTCTAATTATATTGACTGGATCACCAAGCTAGCAATGAAAGCCTGATAATTACCATCCACCAACTCCACGCCAAGGCTTTCAAGATCACGTCTGATATGATGCTGAGCTATCACTGTAGATACTATGGCATGCTCTGACTTCTGACCCAACACATCAGCTACCACGTTAGCTTTCCCCGGATGATAGCTAATGGTGCAATTGTAGTCCCTGATCAATTCTAGCCACCTTCTCTATCTTATTTTCAACTCCTTTTGCATGAAAAAGTATTTGAGTCTCTTGTGGTCTGTGAAGATCTCAAATTGTTCACCGTATAAGTATTGTCTCAAGATCTTCAACGCATATACTACCGCCAACTCCAGATCATGCGTGGGTTAATTCTTCTCGTACTCCTTGAGTTACCGAGAAGCATAAGCAATTACTTTCCCCTGTTGCATCAGCACACATCCCAAACCCTTCAGCGATGCGTCGCTGTAAATCACAAAACCACCGTCTCCAAATGGGATGGTTAAAACTGGAGCGGTGACCAATCGATGTTTCAACTCTTGGAAACTTTGTTCGCACTCGTCGGTCCAATCAAATCTCACGCCCTCCCTCCACGAATCGTCTGTAATACCCAGCCAGTCCTAGGAAACTCCAAACATCCTGCACACTCTTTGGTTTCACCCAGTCAACCACTACTTCTATCTTACCTGGATCAACAGAGATACCACCTCCCGACACGACGTGGCTAAGATATGCTACCTGCTTCAACCAGAACTCACATTTCTTCAACTTGGCATACAACTTCTTTTCCCGTAGTACCTGAAGTACCAACCTCATATGGTTTTCATACTCTTTCGAACTCTTAAAATATACTAGAATATAGTCAATAAATACCACTACAAACTGATCCAGGTATTCATGGAAAACCCTGTTCATTAGGTCCATAAATACCGCTGGAGCGTTAGTCAACCTAAAAGGCATGACCAGAAACTCGTAATGACCATATCTGGTTTGGAAAATAGTCTTTGCAACATCCTCAGTCCTAACGGTCAGCTGATGGTACCCTAACCGTAGATCGATCTTTCAAAAGACTTGCGTTCCGTACAGCTAGTCAAATAGATCATCTATACGAGGCAACGGGCATCGGTTCTTCACTGTTACCTTGTTGATCTCACGGTAATCAATGCACATTTTCATTGACCCATTCTTCTTCTTCACGAACAATACTGGAGCTCCCAAGGGTGAAACACTAGGTCTAATAAAGCCTTTGTCTAGTAGTTCTTGTAGCTGTTCCTTCAACTCTCTATGTTCAGCTGGAGCCATCCGGTATGGAGCTTTAGAAATCGGTGTCCTGCCTGGAATCAAGTCAATTGTGAACTCCACCTCCTGTTCAGGAGGTAAACCAGGTAAGTCTTTTAGGAATACATCCGAAAATTCATTAACCACTCGGATATCTTCGAGTTTTGGATCATCTCGAGGTGGTTCCTTCACACAAGCTAGGTACCCTAAAAACCGTCCAAGAGTAATCTTATCGCCTGCATAGCCGACAGAATTTGTGGCGTCAAACGCACACACGATCCTACGAACTCATATTCCTACTCTCTAGGAGGTCTGAACACTACCACTTTCATACGAAAGTCAATTACCACAAAACTAGAGGATAATCAATCCATCCCCAGTATAACATCAAACCCATACATGTTGTATACTACCATATTCACCGGTAGCAACCTTCCTTAAATTACCATTAGGTAGTTCTCTAACATCTTCCTACAGATCAACACACTCCCAGACGGTGTAGCCACAGACAATCCCTCATCCATCACTTGGGTTTCAGCCCCACACAGTTTCACAAAATTTGCAGATATAATGGAGTGGGTTGCTCCTGAATCAAATAAAACAACAACTTTATTTAAAAGTAGTAACATGGTACCTGTCACCACATTGCCAGCGTGTTCTGCATCTGCTGGAGTAAGCAAGTACACCCTCGCCTGAGCTGTGTTTCCCCGTGGCACCTGGTTTTGTCCTCGGTTCTAACTTGGTGCAGTTGTACCAGTCATCGGTGTAGGACAGTTTCAGGATACATGGCCCAGTTTGCCACAACGGTAACAGTTACCCATGAATATCTGTCACTCCCCATCATGCCACTTACGACAGTTGGTACAACGCTCACGAGATGGATCCCTCTATGGACCCTGCCGTTCCGTATTTTGGTAATTACTTGAACCATAGTTCCTTTTCTTCCACTGCCCCTGTCTAGAACTAGTCTGAGAACAGAAGGTACCGACCTCTTCTTCTGATCCTGTGCCACCTCATCCTCCCCGAGACCAGCGTCAACTACGACGAATTTCTCCACTAGAATCGAAAACTCCAGAATTTGCAGCATTCCTACCAGCCTGCGAATATCCTTTCCCAAACCCTTCTTAAACCTTCGAGCCTTTTCGTACTCGTTCGAGATCATACACGACGCAAAGCGAGACAACTCGATGTATCTAGCTGCGTAACTCTGCACTGTCAGGGTCCTTTGAGTCAGACTTGAGAACTCATTTGCCTTTGCATCACAGATAGAAGCCGCGAAGTATCTCTCAAAGAATACCTCCTTAAAGTGGCCCTACGTCATCCCAGATGATACGACTCTTTGCTCCTCAAGTAGACAAACAGCCATCCACCATCTCTTAGCTTCTCCTGCTAGTTGAAACATAGCATAGAGAACTTTCTGCTCGTCGGTGCAGTGTAGAACTTTCAGTATTTTTTCTGTCTTCTACACCCAGTTCTTCGTCACAATCGGGTCGGATCCCCTAGTAAACGTCGGAGGATGCATGCGGGTAAGCTTCTCAATGGTACAACCCGCAGCAGTAGGTGTAATAACAAAAAAAAAATGGTTATATGAGAATAGTGGGGTGACCTCAAAAATAAAAAATAAAAAATAAAAAATTTTAAAAAATTAAATTAAAATTAAAAAATTAAAAAATAAATTAAATTAAATAATTTAATAAATAAATAAATAAATTATTATTATTTAAATAATATAATATAATATATTATTATATTAATATAATATAGTATAATATAATATAAATTATAATATATAATATATAAAAGTAAAGCTTCCTGAAGCAAAAGCTTAAAGAAGCATCTTATTTTGAATTCAGAGAGAAGGCTGCGTAGAACCCCCCCCCCCCAAGAGTTCCTTGTCTCTCACTTCTCGTTCTCTCTCCCTCTCTCCTCATTTTCCTAATAAATGCTCGCCCAATCGAAAATCAGAAGATACCGCTGGACCTTATTTTCCACTGCCGTCATTTCTACCAGAACGGATTGGTTGTAGGAGCGGCATAGGCGTATCTCTTGAGGTAAGCTAATTTTCACTTTTACCTCAATTTTTTGTGAATTTTAAGCCCAATTGATGTTCGGATACCACCACGAGAATCTAGGGATAATTCTCTACAAGTCTAGCGAAGCGGATTTCTCGTGGGGTCGTTGTAGGCATAACCCCAAATTTTGGATAAGGAGGATATTAAGGGGCTAATTGTATATAATTAGTGTTGATTTAGAAATGTTAAAATATTGAGCATTTTGAGGTTGAAGTAGGGTTTTTGAAATTTAGGGTTCAGGTGAGCGTCGCGGGTGTAATTTCAGGACCCTGCAGGCATAGTTCAGAAAACCAAGTGAGGGTGTTAAATATTAGTTTAAATGTTAATTTGAGGTATATGAAGCCTAGGGAAGGTTATATGGGTATTATTTTAGGAAATGTGTTAATTAATCTGGGGAAAACACGAATTGTAAGATTTGAGTTTCGGGCACCAAGGACGTAAGATTTGGATTTTAAAGTTGATATGTGAAAATGAGCATATGATATTTTGCTTGAAAATTATTATGATATAAATATTAGATAAATTGTGTGGCATTTGAGTAATACTAAATTGTGATATTTTGGAATATGAAATATGATTATAGAAATATTGTTTATAATAAATGGGGAAATATGAGAATATGATTTGTGTTATTGAAAAGTGTGGAAATTCATGAAATGAGTTATATATATTATTATGAGAATGAAATGTGTATATTGAGATGGGGGATTCTTAAATTATGAATATTGGAAATGTGAAAATTGTACTGAGAATTCTGTAAGTAAATACTGAAATGTGAAAATGAGAAATATGAATATTGTAATGTAAATGCTGCAATATGAATAGTTGAAACATGCATATTGAAATGAGTATACAAAAATGTAAATATGACATTGTGAATATTGAATTGAGAATAAGAAAACGAGAATATTGCAACGTGAATACTGCAATATGAAAATTGAAATGTGATGATTGAATTAAGTATACTGACTGTGAATACTGGGGAAATGTGAACATTACAAAGTGCGAGAGCTGTAATGGGATCACTGAAATGTGATTGATGAAATGCCAATACCAAATAATAGTGCAGAATTAAAAGCAATTAGGAAAGGAATTCGTTTATGCAAACATTTACATTATTTTAATGTGATTATTGAAAGTGACTCACGAATTGTAGTTGATTGACTTTGGAAAGGTAGATGTACTTTGTGCTATCTTTGGGAATTTTGAAAGGAGCTTGTGGTGGAGCTTGAAGGAGCGAACGTCACGATGATGCATCAATATAGGGAAGACAATAGTTCGACTGGTTTTCTTGCTAAAGAAGGAGAAATGGGAAACAATGTAATTTACGAAAAACAACACCTTTTAACACGTTATCTGAAAGGTATTCTTCGGATGGATAAGTGGAGTCTCGTTTCTGTTCGTCGTTAGTTCAACTCTAGAGTTTCGTTTGGTATATTTTGTTTTGATTTTGGTTGTGTTTATTTTTTTATCTTCTGTGTTAGTTATATTTAGTTTTGTTGTCCTAGTTTGGTTGATTACTAGTTTTGGGAGGATTTTTGTGTACTCTCCCTTTTGTTTTATCTTGTAATCACGGTTTTCTTCCGTCAAAAGTGAGGGTATATTAATAAATAAATTGAGGTACCGCCCTTTTTTTTTTTTAAGTCCAATTGTCCAAAGTACTATCTAGTATAATTGGTTGGTGGAATGGAAAGTTGGACAAAAAGGGGGACAATGGCACCAGAGGAGCCCATACCACTTGTTAGTATCAAGTCTACCCATGAACTCCTCCGATCTTAACATGAAGGTGATTGTGGAAAGGAAAGGGCAACATCTTCCTCCATTAATTAATTAATGCATCTTCCACCCAAAAAATATTTCTCTCTTTGGTTCCACCTAACAGTTCCTGAGAACCCTATCTAATGTTTTATTAATAATGCTTTCTACTTTTTTATAATACTTTGTTTTGCCGTGAGCTGGATCCTTGACTTTTACTGGGTCATTTTTATTTCTGATTTTAGGATATATGTGTGGTCACTCCTTGGTTTGTGAATTAAGGACCTTAATTTGTCTTCTCGGATCTTCTAATAATTATGGTGTAAAATTTTCTAATATTTATTTTATTCCAAAGAGAACTGTTCAAGATTCCGGCTGACAATATATGTTTGAGCAGAGTCTAACAGGAATTTTGTTTGCTTTTTATTTATGATAATCTTAATATTTAAATAGAGAAGGATAGAATGATAAATCATCTATTTTGGTTTGAAAGGATTTCAAATAAGATTGTTACACAAAAAAATAATTGTTTGTCCATCTAGAGAATCGAAGTTTTTATTTTTATTTGTATTTTTATTTTTCAGAATTTTATAGAAGGTGCTTTCGATCTATAGCTATTTTAAGAAATGGTTGGTTGGTTTTAGGGTTAATATCCTCCAACGAAAAAAGAAAAAAAAGGTACTAAAAATGTGTAAGAGAATATATGTGTGTATACGGTGATTTAAAATTTCAACTTGGCTCTTGGATAGCTCAACCTAGTCCAATTTTGAATAAGGCCTATGATTCATCCCATCTATATTTTCTGGATAGATATAGAATATATATATTATTATTGTGACAAAGTGACAAATGGGTCAATGGGGAAAATAAGAATCCCCATCTCGGTAAGGATAAAATATACTAAAAATGAAAGTAAATGTGTTTATTTCTTTTTCAAACAAAAATTTAGAATTCAATAAACGGAAGAATCCTCATTCTACATAACATAATAAAAAATCGAAGGGATTCATTCCATATTTTATATTGATTAGTTCAAAACATTAAGGAATGAGCCCCCACGACATGACAAGGTATCAGCAAGTAAGAAGGAGCATCAGAGGTTCAATTTCAGGTAGATACACTCGTGGAACTAGTGGTACCTATGGATGGTAAGAGTTTTGTGATGACCCAAAAATATATATATATGATTAAAGTACAATAATAATAAAATAATAAAAATAGTCATTAAGTTAATATCAATACATAAGTGTTTTTCTGTAGGATCCTTGATTCCATGTTTGATGCCTAAGAAAGACCTTGTCTTAGCGAGTGCTCAGAGACCATTGCGGCTCAGTCGCTCCCTGGAGGTCGGCCTGGTCAAAATGGAATTTCATAGGATAAACAGGATAGATACTGTTTGTATACGTAAATAAGTATATATATACATAAAATAGTGTTTTGACAGACATAATTTGTAGAAATACATAATAAGACTATGTGGGGTCCACATGAGTCCCGGAGCCACAATAGTTAAACTTTAATAAATCAGCACACGCAGAAAGTAAAAGAACCTTGAATTCCGCAAATTTTGCTAATACAATGTCGCATTGCTCGATTTCCAATAAAGCAAAGGACACATAGCGCCTCCCCCTCAGATTTTTGAAAAATGCTTCACTCGAGGCAAAGGTCGTCGAACCCTCTCTCTACTGTTCTCGGCGACCAAAGGGGAGTGTCTCACGTACACATTTTGTGCAATAAGAGCGTTTATCATTGATATCTGTGACAGTGTCCCCCTCTCGGTTCTCACGCACACCTCGTTTTCCCGCTTTATGCAAAAAACGTGTGCTATCTAGCGTGACGCTCTGCAGCCTCCCAATCAAATCTCGTAAGTACGCGTCGCTCTCTTCGATTTCCAAAACACGCGAGCCATTATCCATAAAGAAGGGGCGTCTGACCCCTTCGCTCACAAACTCTAAAACCTCACCAACTTTTCTATTCATCTGGAAAAATCCCATGTTTTGGTTTGTATTGATCTCTCTTTCGCCCCATGTTTTTTTCTTTTTCTTCATTGACTCAAAAATGTTGCCAAATCACCCACTCCTCACTTGCGCTGTATATCCTCACTACATCGCCCAGTTCCAACCTATTTTCAACCATCAACAGACCTCTTTGATAGTGATTGTCTATTATTCCTTGCCTCTATTGCGTCCAGATATTAGTTAAAACCAATTCTGTGGAAAATGTGTGTCCACGGATCTTCCTTGCGACTACCTTCGAATGGTAGTGGGATCCAATCCGAGCCATAGTGTGTTCGGACTTGTGCGCTTTGGTTTGAGACCCGTAGGCGTAGGACCGGAATCAACGTTGGAGAAAGCCACTACTTCAAATTCATAAGCTGGCACAAGTCAATTTCCCATATACCTCCTCGCCACTTACTGATCCGATCCGTGCCCCTGCCATCTTTCCAAACCCTCTGCCCTATCGAGAAATCCGACTGTGGAATGAAATGTGAAACTGAGCAACTAATCTATTGTCACTCACTGACAATGAGTCATATCCCTACAATGGCTACAACGCAATCACCACACTAAGGGTTTCGATAATGATGTGCTACATCACCAGTTCAAGGGGAAATTCCGATTTCGCAATGAGACTCATCTACGGGCCACCAAAATCGGGAAGAGAAGAAACTCTTCTCATTCGCGAACAAAGGGCGTTCTCTCCCTTTCCGACCAAGCCGGGTGTGACATTCGAAGAGTCTCTGCCAAGAGAAAGACGCTGGAAGTTTGCAGTGACACGCTAGGTTACTTCACTATGTTGACGTTGATCTTAGGCTCAAAAGGACCAGATTTCATTTTATTTTTTATAGCGACATGTATACTATATATAATATATATATATCTATATATAATATAATTATCCGTTTCCACCTCTCTGAATTTCTTTTCCATTTAACCACTATTAGACCGACGCGCTTCCACACTTCAATTCCCAAATAAAATACTTCGTCAAATTGATCCTCAATTATTCTTAGACTTAATTAAATCATTAATAATTACCTTTTCTAAAGCGCAAAACCAATTAGACAGTACTCCCATTTTAAATTAGCAAATTCGAGGACGGAAATTTTTATAAGCGAGGGAGATTGTGATGACCAAAAAATATTATATATATATGTTTAAAGTACAAAATAATAACATAATAAAAATCGTCATTAAGTTAATGATCAATAAATTAAGGTTTCTGTAGGATCCTTGATTGCCATGTTTTGATGCCTAAGAAAGACCGTCTTAGCGCTGATGCTCAGAAGAGGACCATTGCAGGCTCAGTCGACTCCTGGAGGCTGCCGGGTCAAAATGGAATTTCATGGATAAACAGAGATACTGTTGGTATACGTAAATAAGTATATAATTACATTAAAATAGTGTTTGACAGACATAATTGGTAGAAATACATAATAAGACCTATGTGGGGCCACCTGTTCCCAGGATGCCACAAGACACTGTTTTTATATACGTAAATGAGTAATAAACAATGTTTAATGATATTTAATTTGAAGGACATATATGATAAATAGAATAATAATATAGGTATCCTTGCTGGCCCACAAGATGTGTGGGCCCACATTGCGTCCCGAAACCGTATGAAGGTTTTCACAACGTCTCAAAATTATGCAGGAGATAAAATAGTTATTATTATAAGAGTTATGGGAATTTACGTACGATCCATTGGGTTCGAATTGTGGTGGGGCCCACCAGACTACATGGGGCCACATGAGTTTTAAAATTTAAATTTAATTTTGTTCAAAAAATAAAATAAAATAAATAAATACTACATATAGTTAAAATAATACACAATGATACTAATAATGATTAAGAAAAAATAATAAAATAATTAAAAAATAGTTAGGTATGGATTAATTAATAAGGTAAGTAACTAATAAAAATTTATGTAGTGAAATGGTGGCAAGCACTCCCAATGGCCTCCCACTCAGTTTAAAATTAAAACAATGATAATACTAAAGGATAATAATGATAAAGAAAAATATTAAAAGAATAAAATAATTAGTAGGTAATGGATTAATAATTAGGAAAGTAATTAATTAAAAATTATTAGTGGGAAGTGGTGGCAAGCACTCACCAAAATAGTCCTAACCAACCCAGACCTTGCCCATCCTTGCCCATTCTTTTATTTTTCAAATATAATTTACCAATATCCCACACTTTATAAATTTTATTTCTTCCCCAAAATTTTCTATATAAATAGGAGAAGCTATTCACCTTCATTTGTCCACACAATTACAAGGAAGAGAAGGATTAGGAGTGAAGAATGGTGGTGGAGAGAGATTTTTGAATAAATTCTTAATCACCCACTTTTGCCGATCTCATTCTTAAAGATAATGATGGTGTTCGTAGCAACGGTAAAGAAGAAGGTAAGTACCATTTGATTATGTTAGTTATTTTATTCAGAAATTTATACCGAGTTATTTGTAAGTAAATTTGATTATGTGTATTATGTCAAACTTTTATACCCGAGTTTATTTGTAAGTAGTAAATTTTGATATAGTTAGTTTCTTTTTATTTAAATCATACCCGCAGTTTATTTGTACGTAAATTTTAATTATGTTACTTAGTTCCACAAAATTTCCATGAGTTTATTTGTACGCATATTAATTAGTACCAAGTTCAAATCTTTAATATTATTGCATCTATTTTGGGTTTAAGAAATGTTTCCAATACCCTAGGGTAAATTTTCAGATTCTTTCTCTTCAAACATAAAATTATATATATATTTAAACAAAAATGTGTGATATGAGTTTATTTGTACTTATATTTATGAAATATGGTAAAGATGAGATTTCAGGAATATTATTTTTAAATTGCAATAAATTATAAGAAGATGATTTTAAAACCCCTATGGCCAACGAAAGTCACAGTTACAGATGCTGCGAATACGCCACCAAGCTTTAACGTTTTATTTTAAATATGATCAGAGGCACACACCACTGTTACAGAGGGTTATTTATTGTTTAGTGGATTTCTCACTGAGTGCAACCTGGTTAAGTCCAGGACGTAATAAGGAAAATCCACTTAAAGTTTACGTACGGTGATTTAGTGGCTCGGACAGACAGCTAAGTCCAGGTCTTCGGACCGCAGCAACCAGTCATTGGGGGTGTGGTAAACATGACTTACGGCAAACAGGCATAAGGGTGGTTTTTATAAGATAGTTTATACAATAATTACGTCTAAAGTTACTGAGATTGAAGGAACAGTATAAGTTCGTGAAAAGGATCATTCTGGTTGCTTAAAGGACGATCAAGGCACACGTATACGGAAAGTATATTGTATGTTTATCATAATGTTTTTACAGTTTTAAAGTTTTAAAAAGTTAAAAATTAGCATTATAATATATATTATAAAAATAAATTTACTGTTGATTGAAATGACTGACAAAAGTTTTATGCCAGAAATTTTTAAATTTATATTTATTTAAAAGCCGTCTGAAGTATAGTATTAATATTGTTTTTACGAAAATCTATAAAAGCCAATTTGAGCACAGCACTAATAATATATCTTATTTACTGACTGAGCGTTGTCTCACCCCAATCATATTTTATTCAGATAAACTTCTGAAGGAAAGGTCGGAAAATCAGCTTAGCAAGCATGGGGTGGGGATTAGAAAAATAAAGATTAATTAGAAAAATATAGATGATTTCAGATATTTACGTTTGTGTAATTTTCTTTTTGAAATAAGTGATTGTAACATGAATAATTAGCGCTCTGGTTTGAATAAAATTTGAGTTTATTTGCTTCCGCTGTAAATCAGTAGTAAAAAGTTAATATCCCAGGCCCCTCGGGGTCGGGGTGTTACAAGTTTACTCTATGAGCTAGTGGGTACCATGGATGATGAGAGTTCGCTTTGTAAGCTAGCGGGGACCGTGGATGGTAATAAAGATGTGTTCTGGGGGTCGGGTTGGTCGAACGGCCAATTGATGCATAAAAGTCGTGTCCGCATCCGAACTTTATCTTGATCAATAAGACCTGGGGGCGGAGGACGTTGATTTGTAGGTTTGGTGTCGCACTAGGGGGTTCGAAGGGCTCGTTGGTAGTTGAAGTTCCTATGTAATGTGACAACCCGAATAAAAATGGAATTTGAATAATTAAGAGGGGGGAAAATGGAAACAGGAATAGAAGGAAAGCTGCCAAGCTTCGTCAAAGAACACAGGGTCTCGTTGACGAAGGCTTTAAGAATTTTGTCGACGAATACAGGGCTTCGTCGACGAAGAAATACCAAGAGGCGGTTTGGGTTGCTCTAAATTTCGTCGACGAACACAGGGCTTCGTCGACAAATTTACTGAAGGATTCATCGACGAAGTGAAGTGTCTCATCGACGAATCTGTCAGTATAAATAGTGGAAAACCGGGATATTTTGTCATTTTCAGCGCCCCTCTCTCTCTCTCCTCTCACTCTCTCCTACGCCTCTCTCTCACTTGCTCGTGGAGCGAATCGTGGGAGAAACGAGTTGGAAAACATCCCTTAAGTTGGGGAAGGCTTTTAAGTCAAGATTTGATTTTATGGTAGTTATAAGAATAGAAATGATGTACGCGAAAAATACTGAAGTTTAATTTGGGATGCAGTTTAGGGTATGATTGGAAACTACGAAGGTTAGGTTAGGATAATTTAAGGGCTTTCTCAGTAGCCGAGTAAGGGAATAAACTAAAGCAGTTATTTTCCATACAAATTATTATTAATTATGAGTAAATCTATTTTAAGAAAAACATATGTATATTGTTTATATGAATGAGATGTACGATTGGGAAAAGTCTGTTATGATGATAAAATGATACGTATATGAGATGCCAGAAATCACGAAGTTAGATATGAATGGAGACTTTAATAGCACATGGTGGCATGAATATATTTTATGTGAAATGTATTATTATGTGATTGAAAAGATTTTACGAGCAAACAGCATGTTTCAGGGTAATTTGACAAGAGGGAGTATGATGTGATGATTTTGAAAAATATATGATAAATGATTTATTTTCAGAATATATATATACCTGAAACGATCCTGGCGCGAGGCCATGTATTTATGTTATCGGCACGAGGCCGTGTTTATGATATTGGCACGAGGCCATGTATATATGTTATGTTCGGCATGAGGCCATAATTTATGTCATGTTCGGCACGAGGCCGTAATTTATGTTATATTCGGCATGAGACCGTAATTACTATACTTTCGGCATGAGGCCGTAATGATGTTATATATGATCATGTATTATATGTTATCACAACCAGGATGTTAGTTTAGTTTAGTTCAGGGGCTCGGTACCGTAGCTTATAGATTAGATGTTTATGATCAGATTAGTGCTAACCACCCCACGAGGGGGTGGGAGATGGATAGTCGATGTGACTTTCAGTAGAGCATAGACGCCCACCTGGTAGTCCGGACTAGGGTGTGGCGGGCCCATCGTACTTACAGACATATTTGATTCGGCAGTGGTTGGCCAACCATTGTTGGGTCTCGCCTTCGGGCTGCACAACCCGTCGTGGGGGGTAATACATGACATTAGCTAACTATTTATCCTGGATATGTTTTCAGTATTATTTGCATAACGGATGTTTCATTTACGATATGATTTATTAGAAGATATGAAAGTATGCTATTATTTAGTATGATATGATAAACATTTACAAAAATATGAGGAGGCCAGCAGAGGAATATGGCCCCAACCAGAGTTTTCGCTTTGACGCCGGGCGACGCTGAGGTGGCCGGCAACGTGGTGACAGGTATTGTTAGTATGTTTTCATTTAAAGTTATTACACTTTTTGATTCTGGTGCCACACATTCGTTTGTGCCCTTGAAGTGTGTTAAATTATGTGGGGCAGAAACGCAATCATTAGATGTCGAGTTATTAGTGGCTACACCAACCGGGTCAGCGGTGAAATGTAGTAGGGTACTCTATGGTTGTCCAGTTAATGTTCAGGGGAAGATTTTATCTACTGATTTGGTGGTATTAGATATGCACGGGTTTGACATTATTTTCGACATGGATTGGCTAGCGGCTAATTCTGCTATTATAGACTGCCGTGCTAGAGAAGTGATATTCATACCTCCAGGGAAACCAGAATTTAGATTTACAGGGTCACGAGTACAATCCTTACCTCAGATGGTATCAGCTGTTCAGGCGAGGAGATTGCTTCAGAATGGCTGTCTGGGATTCGTGACTTTTGTGAAGGAAACGTTAGAAAATGAATTGAAGTTTATTAATACGCCTGTGGTGAAAGAATTTACAGACGTGTTCCTAGATGAATTACCGGGTTTGCTACCCGATCGTGAAGTAGATTTTTCCATTGATCTACTTCCTGGTACAGCGCTGATCTCTAAAGCACCGTACCGAATGGTGCCGACAGAGTTGGCAGAATTGAAAGATTAGTTGCAGTATTTGCTTGATAAGGGCTTTATACGACCTAGTGTATCGCCGTGGGGAGCTCCAATGTTGTTTGTAAAGAAGAAGGACGGGTCTATGAGGATGTGTATAGATTACAGAGAGATTAATAAAGTGACCATCAAGAACAAGTATCCTTTACCCCGTATAGATGATTTGTTCGATCAGCTCCAGGGTACACGGGTGTATTCCAAGATCAACCTCAGATCAGGTTACCATCAGGTAAAGGTGAGAGCAAAAGATGTATCAAAAACGGCCTTCAGGACCAGGTATGGGCATTACGAGTTTCTTGTTATGCCATTTGGTCTGACGAATGCTCCTGCGGTATTTATGGACTTGATGAATAGAGTCTTCCACCAATACCTAGACCAGTTTGTGGTTGTTTTTATTGATGATGTACTGGTCTATTCGAGGAGCTATGAGGAGCACGAGGTACATTTGAGGCAGGTTTTGCAGATGCTTAGAGAGAAGAAATTGTATGCCAAGTTCAACAAATGTGACTGGATCGAGAAAGTTATATTTTTGGGCCATGTTATTTTAGGAGACGGAATTTCTGTAGATCCTAGTAAGATTGAGGCGGTAGTGAATTGGGCTAGACCGAGGAACATCCAGGAGATTAGGAGTTTCTTGGGATTAACTGGTTATTATCGTCGTTTTGTTGAGGGGTTCTCAGCTTTGTCAGAGCCTTTGATATGACGGATGAAAAAGAATGCTAGATTTGAATGGGACGATAGTTGTGAGTAGAGTTTTCAGGAACTGAAGCAGAGGCTAGTCACAACACCAGTACTAATCATCCCATCTGGGGGTGAGGGATACACTATTTACAGTGATGCGTCCTTCAAGGGACTTGGCTGTGTATTGATGCAGCATGACAGGGTAGTGACATATGTGTCTAGACAGTTGAAAGAATACGAAAAGAACTACCCTACTAACGATCTTGAGTTGGCTGCAGTGGTACACGCATTGAAAATTTGGAGGCATTACCTATACGGCGAGCAATGCGAGATTTTCTTTGACCACAAGAGTTTGAAATATTTCTTCACCGAGAAAGAATTGAATATGAGACAGAGAAGGTGGTTAGAGTTGATTAAGGATTTTGACTGTACTATCAGTTACCACCTAGGGAAAGCAAACGTGGTAGCTGACGCACTGAGAAGGAAGTCTGGAGTATCAACGTTAGTAGCTATGGAAATCCAGCATCCGGTCATGATGGATCTGGAGAGACTTGCTATTAAGTTGATAGAGAGTAATACTTCAGTATGTATCGCCAGCCTAGTGGTACAGCCTACTCTGTAGGAAAGAATTAAAGCTGATAAGAAAGAAGATTCAAAATTAGTAGAGGTGATGAACAGAGTGCAGAGTGATCAGTGGGAGGATTTCAGTATTGCAGATGACGGAGCTTTGCGGTTTCGTTCCAGATTATGCATTCCTACAGATACTGAGATCAGGAGGATTATTTTAGAGGAGGCTCACAGATCTTTGTATACAGTCCATCCCGGTAGTACGAAAATGTACAAAGATCTACGAGAGTCGTATTGGTGGAGTGGTATGAAGAGAGAGATTGCCGAGTATGTAACCCAGTGTTTGACGTGCCAGTAGGTAAAGGCTGAGCATCAGAGGCCGGTAGGGCAGTTGCAGTCGTTATTTATCCCAGAGTGGAAGTGGGATCATATATCTATGGACTTCGTGTCAAGACTGCTGACGACATTACATGGCCATAATGCCATCTGGGTGATAGTAGATCGATTGACTAAGTCTGCCCATTTTCTCCCTATCAAGATCAACTATTCCCTCAGCCGATTAGTAGAGATTTACGTCGAGGAGATAGTTCGTTCTTATGGGGTGCCTGTATCTATTGTGTCAGATCGAGACCCGCGATTCACGTCACGATTTTGGAGGAGTTTGTAGGAGGCTCTGGGGTCTCAGTTATCGTTTAGTACGACATTTCATCCTCAGTTAGATGGGCAGACTGAGAGGACAATACAGATACTAGAGGACATGCTCCGTGCGTGCGTATTGGACTTTGGGGGTAGCTGGGCTCAGTTTATGCCACTGGTGGAGTTCGCGTATAATAACAGTTACCTGTCCAGTATTGGCATGACACCATTTGAGGCACTGTACGGTAGGAGATGTCGATCTCCTTTATATTAGGACAAGATAGGTGAGTGGCGAGTTGTGGGGTCAGAGCTAATACAGCAGGCGTACGATAAGTTTCGGCTTATCAGGGAAAGAATGAGTGCAGCTCAGAGCCGAAAGAAGAGTTATGCCAACAATCACCACAGGAATTTAGAATTTGACGTAGGTGATCATGTATTTTTGAAGATAGTTCCGTTAAAAGGAGTTATGAGATTTTGTAGGAAGGGTAAACTTAGCCCTAGGTTCATCGGTCCGTTTGAAATTTTAGAGAAGGTGGGACCGGTGGCCTACAGGTTAGCTTTACCACCTTCATTATCCAAAATTCACGACGTATTCCATATATCTATGTTGAGGAAATACGTCCCAAATCCTTCTCATATTATCAGTTATGGTGAGTTGGAGTGTAACGACCTGCTTAATAAATTGGTTTTTTTTTTTTTTTTTAATACTATAACATTCTACATGCTCTGATACCATTCGGGGGAAAACCCAATCATATACCTAAGCAGCAAGAAGCAGAAACTGAATAAACATATCCATATGTAAATATATACAACACCATACCACACAATACCAAAGTGTTACATGTTTCCCAAAAATACACACATATCTCTGTTTCCAAAGCACCCTCAACTAGTTAGGGTATACAAAATCATTCCCAAAAATGTACTCACTCTCTGTCAGGGCACCACTGAAGCCCCTCTACCTACGAGCTTGATCTGCTCGCTTACCTGGATCACCTGAAAAATAATTCAACACTGGGATGAGTCAACGTTCAGTAAGAAGAAATATGCTATTACTAGTGTGTGGCAAATGAGCTACTATATTTCATGGAATCTATTTTCATGTAAACATGTATAATTGAATATGTAAGTACGGAAGTACTGAAATAACCATGCTGTTGCATAATTGTACTGTAATTCACAAGTTGTAACTGTATAATCATAACACTGAGACTGCATAATCATAATGCTGATATTCGTGTAATCATGGTACTGAGATTACTAAAAATCATGGTACTAAAATATCATAAAATCAGGATACTGAAATATCGTAAAACTTATATTCGTACAATATTCATATTGACAAGTCACACGATACTGTAATACATAATTTTCATCATTAAATAAACTGTATAACATTTTTAAAAATACATAGCATAACATATTTTCCTTACCTGACTACTGGAAAGCCCCTATGATATACTAGCCTAATACCCGTAGGGCCTCCTACAAAACACCCTGAAACCAACATATGTTAGAACAAAATATCAGTATTTTTCTGTCTACATCATTTCTTATAACTACCATAAGGCCAAAAATAGGTTAAAAGGCCTTACCTTGAGTTTGGGATAAAATCCAACTCGATCCCACTAACGATCCGTCCTAGCAAACTTGAAGAGAACTCCACCAGGAACGTCGTGGTGGCTTCAGATCGTCAATCCGACGTCTGGCAGGGCCGAAAATGAAGAAAGAAGGGAGAGGGTTCGTAGGTGAGAGAGAGGAGAGAGAGAGCGGCGCGAGAAATGAGTAAAAATTTGGTTTTTATCTATTTAAAGAGCAGGATTAATCAACGAGATACGTCATCTCGTCGACGAGTCCTTCATGAAATTCGTCAACGAGACCCTGTGTTCGTCGATGAATTTCAGACTTGCCAAACCCGTCTCTCGGTATTTTCTCGTCGACGAAGCCCTGTATTCGTCGACGAAATTCTTCAGACCTTCGTTGACGAAACCCTGTGTTTGTCGACGAAGCTTGGCAGTTTCCTTAAAATTATTTTATTCTCCAAAATGCAATGTCGTCGACGAAAGCGGAGCGTTCATCGACGAAGTCTACGATCTCCTTCTGTTTCTGTATCTATTTTCTTCCCTCTTATTATTATTAAAATGCTATTTTTCTTTAGGTCACTACATGGAGCTTAGTGACTCGCTAGTCTATGAGGATATACCAGTGCAGATTCTGGATAGGAGAGAACAGGAACTACGTAGTAAAAAGATTCCTCTGGTAAAAGTTCTATGGAGGAATCATGTGATAGAAGAGACTTCTTGGGAGCTCGAGGAGCAGATCAGACAAAAGTATCTACAATTATTCCAAGAAGTTTAAATGTAATTAATGTGAGTAAATATGTAATATTTCTTTGGCAGGTCCATGTACGGTTTTAGTAGTGTAGCATTTTAGTTTTGGGAGAAATTTTCTTTTGGTATATGTAATCTCCCAAGACTTGAGTTGTAACCACGGTATTCCTTCGCCATAAGTGAGGGTAAGTAATAAAATAAGTAGACCATTTTGTCTAATAAGGGATGATGAATTATATGAATAGTAAATTTCAAGGACGAAATTTTATAAGGAGGGAAGGAAGTGACAACCCGAATAAAAATGGAATTTGAATAATTAAGAGGGAGGAAAATAGAAGCAGGAACAGAAGGAAAGCTGCCAAGCTTCGTTGACGAACACAGGGTCTCGTCGACAAAGGCTTTAAGAATTTCATCGACGAACATAGGGTTTCGTCGACGAATTTACTGAAGGATTTATCAACGAAGTGACGTGTCTCGTCGACGAATCTGGCAGCATAAATAGTGGAAAACCGATATTTTGTCATTTTCAGCGCCCCTTTCTCTCTCCTACGCCTCTCTCTCACTTCTCTCTTCGATTTTGGCCCCGCCAGTCACCGGTTCGAAGATTTGAGGCTACCACGACGCTCCTGGCGAAGTTCTCTACTAGGTTTCCAGAGCGGATCGTTGGGGAAACGAAGTTGGAAATCATCCCTAAGTTGAGGTAAGACTTTTTAAGTCAAATTTGATTTTATGGTAGTTATAAGAAATGATGTACGCATGAAAATACTGAAATTTAATATTGAGAATTTTCATTTTCAGGGTATTGATCAGGAAATCCTACGGGGGTTAGGGATAATTTAGGGGCTTTCTCAGTAGCCAGGTAAGGGAATAAATTAAAGCAATTATTTTTCATGCAAATTATTATTAATTATGAGTAAATCTATTTTCAGAAAAACATATGTTATATTTGTTTATTATGAATGAAATGTACGATTGGGAAAATACTGTTATGATAATTAAAATGTATAAATATGTATGAGATGCCAGAAAATCACGATTTTAGAATATGAAGTATGACTTTTAACAGCACATGTGTGGCATGAATATTATTTTATGTGAAATGTATTATGATATGAAAGATTTTACGAGCAAAACATGTTTTCAGGTATTATGAAAAGATGAGTTATGATGTGATGATTTTGAAAAATATATGATAAATGATTTATTTTCAGAATATATATATACCTGAAACGATCCTGGCGCGAGGCCATGTATTTATGTTATCGGCACGAGACCGTGTTTATGATATTAGCACGAGGCCGTGTATATATGTTATGTTCGGCACGAGGCCGTAATTTATGTCATGTTCGGCACGAGGCCGTAATTTATGTTATATTCGACACGAGGCCGTAATTACTATACTTTCGGCACGAGGCCATAATGATGTTATATATGATCATGTATTATATGTTATCACAACCAGGATGTTAGTTTAGTTTAGTTCAAGGGCTCGGTACCGTAGCTTATAGATTAGATGTTTATGATCAGATTAGTGCTAACCACCCCACGAGGGGGTGGGAGATGGATAATCGATGTGACTTTCAGTAGAGTGTAGACGTCCACTTGACAGTCCTAGCCAGGGTGTGGCGGGCCCATCGTACTTACAAACATATTTGATTCGGCAGTGGTCGGCCAACCATTGTCGGGTCCCGCCTTCGGGCTGCACAACCCTTCATGGGGGGTAGTACATGACATTAGCTAACTATTTATCCTGGGTATGTTTTCAGTATTATCTATATAACAGATATTTCATTTACGATATGATTTATTAGAAGATATGAAAGTATGCTATTATTTTGTATGATATGATGAACGTTTACGAAAATATGAAATGTACTGTATATGTATAGTTGCATTAAATATTCATGTTGCCACACAGCTGTATTTAGTTTATTTTCCCTTACTGAGAAGTGTCTCACCCCCGAATTTAATATATTTTTCAGGAAACCCAGAGGGACCAAAGGGTCAAGACTGCCGTTGAGTTAGGGATATTACCCTGATAGGAGGGTAAGATTTTGTACTAGAATCAGAATTATTTTGTGTCTGATCCTAGAGTTATTTTGATGTTTATGAGAATGTATATAAACACAGTTATATGATGTTATAGTAAACTCTAGTATTATGCTTGATGGTTGAATGATTTTAATTTTATGATTGCTGCTGCTTAGGTTTCCGCTGTGATTGACAGGTGTCCCCGTTACCCACGGGTTCGGGTTGACTTTTCCATTTATTATGTTATACTTTATGTAAAGGAAATTTAGGGTCGTTACATGTAATTAAAAAAAAAACATTAAGGAATGGAAATCATTAATAAAAAATTTGCCAATTTGTTGAATTATCCTGATTTTGATTACTTAAAAATTTGTATTCCAACATTGGATTTATTATTTGTCTATTTGTTGCCTAAAAAACCTTTGTGAATTTCCACCAAGAGATTTTGCTAATGAAAAAGCTTTTAACTCTACCCAATACCCCTCTCTAGCTTAATAAATGGGCACCCATTAACTACGTGCTTAAAAATGATATTTATTAATTTTAATTTTTTCTTTAAAATTTCATCAAAATTGACTTAATTTTTTAAATTAAAAAAAAAGCACTTTTAAAAAATAAAAATAAAAATAAAACATCCTAAAAGTGGACAGCCCAAAGGACAAAGGACCCAAAAGCAAGAAAATAAAAAAGGAAAGAAAAGAAAATGTAAACGATTCAACCGATGGGTACCCAACCAAAATCTGTCTAACCCATTTATTGAACGAGTCAAGTTTGGGTTGATTCGTTTATAAACGGATCCCCTCTTCCCAAACCCAAATTTGGTCTAAATGGGCAGATGATGGATCACCCGTTGGGCTTTGACCTGTTTTGCCACCCCTATTCACGAGATGGATAGACTATGATAGGAATAAAATGAAGATAAAAATGAAAATTTGAATAAAAATTATATAAAAATTAAGTGACAAATTTAATTTCATATATTTCATTGAGTCTATTTCATTTCCACGCACCAAATTAACATATAATTAAGGTTAAAGGAATAGTTGAGAACGTGATGGGTAGTACACACGCGAGTTTGGTATTTCATAGAAATAAACTCAAGCTAGTGTTTGAGAGTATGGATTTCAAGTCTTGAATTTAGATTTGTATAGATTTCAAAAAAATTTAATGCAATTTTATACTAAGTTTGTCCAAATTCATACAAATTCAAATCTAAGACTTGATGCTCCCAAACACAAAATTACTATTATTTTAACACAATATTGATTATGACCAAGTTTGTATTATTATGAACAAACATTTTTTTTTTTAATTGTTAACCTATAATACTGAGTCTAAGTTATACAACGAGAGGTAACTTGTCCCCATCCTAGCTAGTAAATGATAACAAAATTAACATGATATCAAATATGAGACTCCTAATATGAAAATCTAAAACCTTAGCCACTGCGATGTCCCCAGAGCAAACATGTAAAAGTATAGGAATAACTCTTTTAAAATTTTTCCATGCGAGCATCGTTAAACCCTTTTCACGTAATTGCACAAGAGTGCACAAAGTTTATTGATTTTCTAATTAAACATAAGTATGACAAGCATCATGTTCAGTTTGTGGATTGTGTGATTTTTATTAATAGAACTTAAGAACTGGATGATTGGTTGGTTAAAAAACCATCCAATAATTTCTTTTGTGGATAGAAATAGACATGAGGTTATTAAGATAATATGTTGCATAATTTTATCACATTTTGAGCATCCAATCAAAAATTTTAGTTTTGGGTGAATGTAGTTATAGTTTGACTTAAATAGAGAAATATTAGTTGAAAAATACCCAAAACACATGTATTTGACTCATTGCATAAACTGTGACTTGGTTGACATATGATAAATTTAACCTAATAACTTCCTTATTGTAATAACCCCCAAAAATGACTATACAAGATTAGTGGGGTGATTCCAAAAAATAATATTAAAAATAATAATTAATTAATTAAATTTATTAAAAAAAAGAAAAAAATAATTATTAAAATTTATTTTTATTTTTATTTTTATTAATAAAAATTTGTACGAAAATCGGGGCGTCACAGTTTGGTATCAGAGCCTAGGTTGTTAGGTTCTGCAGACTTTAGTAAACAGCGGAATACAATATCAGAGTATAGGAGTGAATTTTGAGGAGAATAGGTGATTGGTAGATTGAAATATGAGTTAGTGATTGTTAGAGGATGAGATGAGAATTTAGGATTCTATCTTGCAGCTTAAAGACAGGAGTACCGGGGTTGTTTCTTTGTTTTTCATGGGGTGACGATTTCAGGAAAACCATGGATACTTTCACTGGGTCTTGTTTCTAAGTGGTAGGGCTGAATCCTAAATGGGGATTATAGATGTGAAGATAAAGGGTCGTAGAAGGGTAATTTATGAATTATTGTAGTGTATGGGTTGTGTGATAGTAATTGTATGCTGAGATTAGTTGCTTCCTTTGCAGGATGGATTCAGGGAACAATAACACGAGTGCGGGAGGTGATGAAGTAGGACCTTCTAGTATGGGTGATGGAGACCTTGACACGGTGTTGCGCAACGTCACTCAACAGGTGATGGCTAACATGGCCAGGAGCTCGGGGGAGCGGAGCTGCACGATTGAGCAATTCACACGTATGTGACCCTCGTCTTTTGCTGGAGGAGCGGACCCACTAGTAGCAGAGAACTGGGTTCAGGACATAAAGGACATACTGACAGTTCTCTTATGTACAGACGAGCAGAGGGTGTTATTTGTCACATTTAAGTTGACTGTGGAAGTAAAGCACTGGTAAAGGTTGGTAAGGCTATTGGAGGAGCAGAGGCCTGACTCTATAGTGATGACGTGGAGTCGCTTCAGGGAGATTTTCTTCGAGCGGCACTTTACTGCTACCGTCAGGAGTGCAAAGGCATCAGAGTTTCTATATCTGAAACAGGGGTCTATGACGGTGCAGCAGTATGCAGCGCGATTCGTTAAACTGTCCCGGTTTTCTTAGTACTTGGTGCTAGATGAGGAAAGGAAGGTGAGAAAGTTTGAGGAGGGCCTGAGGCAGAACCTGTATGAGCAGGTGATAGGTTTCCGAGCTCAGACATTCTCAGAGATAGTGGACAGGCCTGCGGTGATTGAGAGCGGTCTACAGAGAGGCACAATAGCACAGAGCCAGAGGAAGAGGCCCGCGCCTTTTGATTTTTAGGCAAGGTCTAGTTGAGGGTCATGGAGGAGATATGATAGCAAAGGGGGACGACGTCAGGGAGGAGGAGATCAAGCAGTACAGGGCAGATAGATGCCCCTTCCTTGTCCTAGATGTTTGAAGAGGCACCCGGGAGAGTGCCGAGCGAGGGAGGTTGTCTGCTATCAGTGCCACCAATCTGGGCATATCGCGAGGAACTGTCAGGCACAGCTAACGGTAGCAACTGCTCCTCGACCATACAAAGGAGGGTATTAGGCACCTCGAGGTGGACATAAGAGGAATACTGCCTTGGCACAAGCTTATGCACTGATGTCGGAAGATGCTGAGGCGGTAGGAGATGTGGTGACAAGTACTGTTTCAATACTGTCATTTAAAGCTACTGTCTTGTTTGATTCTGGGGCGACTCATTCTTTTATCGCCCGGGAATATGTGAAGTTGTGTGGGTTTGAACCTCAGCAGTTAGATATTAGTCTGTCTGTTGCTACGCCGACTGGGGCTATAGGGGTATGTAGAAAGGTACTCAGGGACTGTCCAATGGATATTCATGGGAGGTCTTTGTTAGCTAATCTGATAATTCTAGATATGCATGGGTTTGAAGTAATCTTGGGAATGGACTGACTAGCTGCCCACTATGTCAGCATTGATTGCCATAAGAGAAAGGTAGTGTTCAGACCTCCAGAGGGACAGGAGTACGAGTTTGTGAGATCACGTGTGCGCACCCCACCTCAGTTACTATTTTCTATTCAAGTACGTAAATTGCTATTAGAAGGCTACTAGGGATATTTAGCCTGTGTGAAGGCAGTATCAGAAGTGGAGCTGAGGGTAGAGGATATCCCAGTGGTGAGGGATTTTCCTGATGTATTCCCCAAGAATTTGTTGGGACTACCTCCTGATCGTGAGGTAGAGTTTGTTATTGATTTGGCTCCGGGGACAGCGCCAATTTTGAAGGCGCCATATAGAATGGCACTGGTAGAGCTGAAAGAATTAAAAGAACAGTTACAGGAACTATTAGATAAGGGGTTTATTGGGCCCAATGTGTCACCCTAAGGAGCACTAGTTTTATTTGTGAGGAAGAAGGATGGGTCAATGAGGTTGTGCATCCACTACCGAGAAATAAATAAAGTAACTATCATGAATAAATACTCGCTCCCGCGTATCGATGATTTGTTTGATCAGTTACAAGGGACACAAATTTTTTCTAAGATAGACTTACGCTCTGAGTACCATCAGGTGAAAGTCAAGGTGGAAGATGTTCCGAAGACAACATTTAGAACACGGTATGGACACTATGAATTTCTAGTTATGTTGTTTGGTTTGACGAATGCTCCTACAGTATTTATGGATTTGATAAATAGGGTCTTTCACCAGTACTTGGACTAGTTTATGGTAGTATTTATTGATGATATACTGGTGTATTCGAAGAGCCCAGAGGAGCATGAGGAGCATCTGAGTATAGTGCTTCAGGTATTCCGAGTGAAGAAGTTATATGCGAAGCTCAAGAAGTGTGAGTTCTGGCTGGAACAGGTTACCTTCCTTGGACATGTTATATCCACGGGTGGTATATCTATTGATCCGAGTAAGATTGAGGCGGTAGCAGACTGGGTACGACCAAAGAATGTGCACTAGATCAGGAGTTTCCTAGGATTGGCTGGGTACTACCGCAGGTTTGTTGAGGGCTTCTCTAAACTGTCAGGCCCATTGACCAGATTAACTAGGAAGGGAGTGAAGTTTGAGTGGTCTGATGAATGTGAACAGAGCTTCTAGGAATTGAAGCAGCGACTCATCACTGCACCTGTGTTGACGATTCCTTCAAGAGAAGAGAGGTTCGTAATTTACAGTGATGCATCCCATAAAGGGCTCGGATGCGTGTTGATGCAGCGAGGGAGAGTGATAGTCTATGCCTCACGATAGTTGAAAGAATATGAGAAGAACTACCCTACCCATGATCTAGAATTGGCAGCGGTTGTTTACGCACTGAAGATTTGGAGACACTATCTATATGGGAGTAGGTGTGAAATATTTACTGACCATAAAAGCTTAAAGTATTTCTTCACGCAGAAGGAATTAAATATGAGACAGAGGAGATGGTTGGAGCTAATAAAGGATACGATTGCACTATCAGCTATCACCCAAAAAAGGCTAATGTGGTCACTGATGCTTTGAGCCAAAATTCAATGCATTCATTTGTGTCTGCTATGGAGATTCAACATCCAATCCAGATGGATCTAGATTATCTAAATTTTTCAGGGAACATGGATAGGCAAGGTGACAGAGCTCCGTGACCATAGGGAGCTGAGACCTTGACACACAGGGTGAGTTTTTGGATTAGGGGAGGTGTAATTCCCCTAGAGTTGAGTTGTTTTTAAGTTTGTAATGGTGATGTATATATATGTATGTTGATACTCTGGGAATTGTATTCTGACTGTTAGGTATATACCGTCTTCCGCTGTTAGGTTGTATAAATGAAATAACTTTTTACTCGGTACCCAATGCGGGTCGGGTCATATGAATGGTAATAGGATTGTTGACGTGGCCGATTTATGGATGTTGTTGATGACGTGTGGATATATATTTATTATTGTTTTAAAAAAAATTATACAAAAATCGGGGCATCACACTTATAAACAGAGTGTGAATTAAGTTTTGACTTAACTACTATGATATTGAGAAAGACTTCTATTTAAGGAACATTTGCTCATATAGGATTTAAAACCTATCAAAGATGTTATCTATATGTTTAAACTTACCAAAATGATGTCATGAATCACACCACTTTAGCATTCATCCCAAAGGACCTTAATTAACATGCCATTCCATAATAGGTAAATTTCAAATTGTGTGTAAGTGAAGGACCTTAATTCTATGTCAAGGACTTGAGAGTTTGTAATTGGGATCATGCATTCAGATTTGAGTAAACTTGAATAAGAATGCAATATAAAATTGTACTAGATTTTGTTTAAATCTCACAAATTCGAAATGTGAAATTTAAGGGTGGTTGAATGAATTACGATCCCCAATGGGTGATCTATGACCTACCTATTTAAAATAAGTTTAAGATATAATGACCTATTTGTAATTAGGTCAATACAAACTTAACCCATTTAATTATTTAATAGGCTACGCGAGCTTAGGACAGGTTAGCCCACATTGTCCAATGGCCTAAATCCCCATCCTAAAAATCATAATTCATGAATTTGATCATGAATGATTATTCATCATTGTACATGCCTATTTTATGTAAATACTTATAGATAGTAGTAAGTGCAAAAAAACAAAGACAAGCAAAAATAAAAATAACAATAAACAAATAGTGAAAAACAAAAATAGCAACAACATCAGTGTCCTTTTATTTTTAGCCTGATTGTACAAATTATGAGATTTAGAGTTAGATTTGTGTGAATTTAGAGAAAATATAATACAAACTTATATTATTATTAATCTGTATAATTAAATTTAAATTCAAACTTTAAAATTTATGATCCCAAATATTATCTTGAATTCCAACATCTAAATATCCTCTTCTACTCTCTCTCTCTCTCTCTCTCTCTCTCTCTCTCTCTCTCTCTCTCTCTCTTAAAAAAAAAAACTACAAAGATGCACATGGATTAGATTAGTTAAAAGAAATACAAATATTTTACCTTGTGACGGTGGCATTAGTCAAACATGAATCTGGGAATCATCAAGCAGAAAAAATTTTGTCTATCTTATTTCATATTTGGCTGAAGTAAAATAGAATAAAATAAAATTTTTAATAAAAAACATAAAAAGGTAAATTTATATCATTATTTTACACCCTATTTTATTCCTTTAAATGTATAGTTAGCAAAGTAGTAAGTCAAATATACACTAAGAAAGCACATGTAGTTGGTAATTTACAATACTTTCAAATGAGTTGAGATTCTTGTTCTCACCGTCAAGAAGGATTATCATAAGTTGATTGTCCCAAGCAGCTTTTTCTTCTTCTTTGTCTCGGAAGATTTGGCCTCATGTATGCCTGATAAAATGAATAGAAATTCATTAATTAGAACCAAACTTGACTTGCTTAAATTGACTCATAACCGATCTACACATTAAATGAATCAAATATGCTTTGAACTTTCTTTATTCACCACTAAATGAGTCGGTTGGCTGATTTAAGATTTTACCCGATGGATATCTGCCTATCTGCTAACAACTGATGTTTAAATTCATTAATAATCTCATATGCTCATGCTATTAGCCATCAAATCAATTAACATAAGCTCTACTGGCTAAGACCTTGTCCCACACTCTCAACTCTTGCTTTACTGTATATGTCATATGTCTCTAGGTCTACCCTATGCTCACATTCAAACTTAAGCCCAAATACTCTGTTTTCTTGTAATAAAAACAAAGGTCTCTAAATTCATGCTCTAAAAAATAAAAATAAAAATAATAATTTTGTAACTAATTATTAAATGTTTAATATATAACCAAATTATAATTTTTAAAAATAATTTAAATTATTGTATTACAAAATAGATTGTTCATTGGATGGTAAAAAATTTTTATATAAGCGATGAGAATGATGGACTATCCGCCATTCGCTATGGATTATCCGATCCAAACCGTTACAAGTCTGCAACTTAAATGAGTCGAATATGAATTGTAATATCTTCACTCGATAATCTGCCTAATCCGTCATGGATTATCTGACCCGCTTTGCTTTACCAAGTCTAGCCTCATGTTTAGGAGCATCATTTCAAGCATTTGTTTAAATTTGTATAAATTTGGACAAAAATGAACACAAAACTTTTGCATTTATCCAATTCACATAAACTAAAATTTAAGACAAGAATTCTAAACACCTAAATATAGGACAAAAGTTATGTATAACATGTTTCATAAACATTGTTTTCCAACTTTTAGAAAGTTAACATTTAGTTTTTTTGGGAACTTCTTTTAAAAGGTATGAATTGAGCCCAGTAAAAAAAAAAGAAGTATGGATCTAATTAAAGATAGTCTTTTCTCGAGAAATTATTTTATTCCGTTGTCATCCTTATTTTTTTTAGATATAAAAAATTATTAGTATATTAATTATATTTTTTTAAAATATATATTTACTTTAATCATTTTATATATTTAAGGTACTTTATAATTTTTTTACAAAACACTCATCATTTATTTATTTTTTCTTTCTAGTAACTTATTATTATTATTATTATTATTTTACAGGGAGTCAAACAATTTTTATAGTCATCTCAATTATCTCCTTTCTAGTAGTTCTTTTTTCTAAAAGTTCCTTTTAAAACCAGAGGCTAAACTAAGTCTAATTTGTTATTGAAAATTAAACTTGATTGGGGATGGCTGGCAGCCCACCTCTGTTGAATTTGTGCGGGAGTCGGCTACCAACCAGCCTACCATTATTGATTATATTGTTCTAACAATTACTATAAATAGATGTATGTGTGTGTGTAATGTAATGTGTGGTGTAGAGAGGACGAATAACCAGTGAGAAGAGAGTTTGTATATTTAGAATTCCTTTGTAATATATTTTTTTTTCAAATTGAAACCAATTGAGTGTATTTGTGTGCAATCCTTATTGAGTTTTAGTCACAACTAGTGATTGAGTGAGTCCCCTCCACCCATCAGTGGTATCAGAGCATCTAAGTTCACTAAAATTCGCCAAACTAAGGCGAACAGAGGGAAATTCGATTTTTTTCCCAGATATGAAGTTGTTCAAAATCCAAAGTTGAGCATAACATTGTGAAATTCGCGTCGAGACGATTCCAAAGGTGAAAATCGTGCTTCAAACGGAGTCCGAAAGACCCCACATGTGCTCTCACGCGCCGACAGACGAAACAACATCCTCCACACGTGCCGCACGAGCTAGTGAGGACACTGACCACCGACGCCACCTCCCTCGTGCGCTTGCACGCGTCTTCTCTGCCCGACTGATGTGATTCGACCAGGAAAATCGATCAACAAGCCGACCCAGCAACCAGCAACCCGGATCCTGACCCACGAGCACGACCCGACCTAGCTGATCGACCCGCGTCCAGACACCAACACGCAGCTCACCCAGAAGCTGCCACGTGGCCCTAACGGTAATCACTCACGCCGTTTAATCCATTAACGTCCATTAACTTAAATCGGCCCAATCAAATTGGTTCAAAATTGTTTTGATCGGTTTGGTGATTTTTAAATTGATTCTTAGCAACCAAAAATTGGTTCCTAAGGTTTTTTGACCTTTTGAACACATTGGTGGCATCAGATTTTCCAAAATCAATCTCTATCACTCTGTTTTTTGATATATTAAACTCGATGGCAAACGGTATTACCCAAGAGGTCATTCCAAAGTTGACACGGAAGAATTATGACAACTGGTCTATTCAAATGAGAGCCCCTTTAGGTGCATAGGATGTCATGGACATCGTTGAATATGGGTATAGAGAAAGCCCACCAAAAGAAGTCGAAACAACTATGTCTAACGCTTAAAGAATGATCTTGCGAGCCGATCGAAAGAAGGATTACAAGGCGAAGTCCATAATCTACCAAGGTCTTGATGAGGCCACGTTTGAAATCATAGCTTCCGCCAAGACATCTAAAGAAGTTTGGGACTCTCTCCATCGAACACACAAAGGTGCAGACAAAGTGAAGAAGATTCGTCTTCAAACATTGTGAGGTGATTTCAAAACCTTAAAAATGAAATCTACTGAATCTATTGCTGATTACTATATACGAATTATGGCAGTATCAAATCAATTGAGAAGAAATGGAGAAACACTCAACCATGAGAGAATTTGTGAAAAAAATTAGCGATCTTTGATTCCAAAATATGATTATATAGCTGTGACCATGGAAGAAACAAAAGATTTAGAAACCATGTCTATAGAAGAACTTGTGGGCTCACTCTAAGCCCATGAGCAGAAAGTCAACAGAAGGAGTGATGATAAAGCACTGGAGCAAGTCCTCCAAACAAAGTTGTCCCTCACTACAGATATATACGACAAAGGGGGTACGTCACAGCGAGGAAGAGGACGAGGTTGAGGATCTCGTGGAAGAAATTATGGAAATTTTGACTCCAGAGAAGGTGGCTGAGGCGGAAGAGGTCTCACTAAAGAAGGACGCAATCAATAAAACTATGTCCCACGAGGCAGAAGACAAGGAAGAAGAGGGGGATACAATAACCATCCGAATGTAGACAAGAGAAACGTTCAGTGCTACAACTGCCACAAGTACGGACACTACAGTAATGAGTGCAAAGGTAATCCCAAAAATTATGAAGTAAATAAAAATGCTAACTTTGCAAAAAAGGAGAAAGCCAAAGGAGAATTGTAACGACCCAAATTTAAAATGAAATTTAAATAATAAGGAAAGGGAAATGGAAACCAGAAACAGAAGGAGGTCGTAGACTTCGTCGATGACAATGCATTTCGGAAGAGAAAAACAAAAAGGGGGAGTTTCAAGGCTTTGTCGATGAATCCCCTGTATTCGTCGATGAAGGCTTAAGAGAATTCGTCGACGAACACAGGGCTTCATCGATGAGAAAATACCGAAAGAGGTTCTGAGGCAGCCTGAATTTCGTTGACGAATATAGGGTCTCGTCGACGAAATTTGTGAAGGACTCGTTGACGAAGGTCGGGCTTGTCGACGAAATCCTGTTTTATAAGAATGAAAAATCTGGGAGAAATATTATTTTGTATGAAGCCTCTCCCTCTCCTCTCTCTCTCTCTACGGTTCTCTCTCCTTTCTTTCTACGTTTTCGGCCCCACCAGTCGTCAGATCGACGATCTGAAGTCACCACGACGCTCTTGGCGGAGTTCTCTCCAAATTTGTTGGAGTAGATCGTGGGAGAAAGCTAGTTGGAAATCATTCCAAAGTTGAGGTAAGGCTTTTTAAGCCATATTTGGTCTTGCGCCAGTTAGAAGAAATGTTGTGCTCATGAAAATACTGAAATTTAATACTGAGGTTTTTCAGTTTCAGAGTATTGGTTAGGGAACCCCTCAGGTGTTAAACTTGAATGCTTTCGAGTGAAAATTTTCTACTCAATATGCGGGTTATTGACAGTTGAGGAAAATATTGTATGCTTAGAAATACTGAACTTTAATTCTGGGATTGTTCATTTTCAGGGTGTTGAGTTAGGAACCTTACGGGTGCAGGGCAATTTTATTAGGGGCTTTTCAGGAATCAGGTAAGGGGATAAACTAAGATAGTACTGTTTGGAAAATGTTTATATATATATATATATATATATATATATAGTTATCATTTGATTTATGGAAAATGTATATGATTATATGATTATATATATATATATATATATATATATGTCTTATATTTGCAAAATACTGTGAAAATGATCGTATGTTGAGTATGTGGAAAATCTATTGTGTGGCATGAGTAAAAATGTTGTGTAATGCTGTTTTCTGGAAATGTGGATGATGTGGATTTCTATGACGGAAAAAAATTGGCGTACGAGCCGAGATGTTTATATATATATATGTGGATATATTTGCCGGTGTACGGGCCGTGCTATGTGATTTGCTGGCGTACGGGCCGTGCTATGTGATTTGCCAACATACGGGCTGTACTATGTGATTACTGTTTGCCAGCGTACGGGCTGTGTTATATGTAGTTGGCGTACGGGCCGAGCTATGATAAAATGTGAAATACGGGCGTACAGGCCGATGATTTTTATGATACATGTATATATGTGAAATGATATGATTGATGTGAAAATAAATGAAATGAGATATTTATGTATCACGGTTTCAGTATATATATATGATATCAGAACCTGGTTGGCTTGGTTTAGGCTAGCACTTGCACAGTATCGTTGCTATGTGTCCATGGTCCTCGTGATCATGATATCTGTGTTAATGCTACTGTACGAAGTGGTGTGAGATTCAATGGTCGATGTGGTTATGTTCGAGGAGTGTGCTGTTATCGCCCCTGGTGTACGGACAAGTCTAAGTAGACTCATCGAACCTACAGACTAGACTATTGACTTGGTAGTGGTCGGCCAACCATTGTCAGGTCCCGCCTTCGGGCCACACAACCCAGTCATGTAGGGGTAATACATGACAACAGCCAGCTAACCTACCAGGATTGTTTTATGTTATTATTATTATTATTATGACATGAGTTGAGATATGTTATGAAAATGCAGTATGTTCTGCCGTGTTGATTTATATATATATATATATGGTTTCCCAGTTTTGATGAAACAGTACTAAATGTGTTATATATGATATAAGTTGAACACGAATTACTCATGTTGCCACACACTAGTATTAGTTTATTTCCCTTACTGAGAGGTGTCTCACCCCTAAATTTCATTAACTTTTTAGGAGCCCCGAATAGGAGAGCGGGAAAAGCCCCTCAGAATTAGTGTTGTTTATCTGCCCTCTGCGAAGGGTAAGCTTTGGTAGGGACAGTTAGATTTTGAGGGAATTGTCCCTAGATTTATTTTTGGGTTGTATATACTGAGAGTTAGTGGTTGTAGTACTCTGGTATATGTTATGCACATTATGATGAGATACATATGATTTTATACTTTCTGCTGCGTAGGCTTCTGCTGTATGTTTTGTTATATCCCTGGTATCCACGGGTTCAGGTGGATGGTGACCTGCTGAGCTGGATTGTGGGATATGTAGTATTAATCTTATGATGTTGATAATAAAAAATAAAAAAAATGTGTGAAAAATGAGCAGGTCGTGACAAGAATCGTTGATGCTAAGGCACACAATTCAACCCACCAGGATCAAAATGTTTGGTACCTTGACTCTGGAGCCAGCAATTACATGACTGGAAGAAAGAACTTGTTTACTGAACTTGATGAGAAAGTTCAGGGAGAGATATCATTTGGTGATCTCTCTAAAGTCCTAGTTCAAGGAAGAGGAAATGTCCTAATCAAGAGGAAGGATGGAGACCATGCTTTTATCTCCAACGTGTACTATGTGCCAACCATGAAGACTAATATACTTAGTCTCAGACGGCTTGTGGAGAAAGACTACCAATTTAGCCTTAAAGATAAGAAGATGGTGATAATAGATGCTCGAGGTAAGCTCATTACTCGAGTACAAATGGCAAAAAATCGAATGTTTCCACTAGCCATTCAACATGATACACCAAAGTGTTTGAGCGCTATCATCAAAGACAAAGACTGACTATGAAATCTCAAGTATGGACATCTGAATTTTGAAAGTTTGAAACAGTTAGGAAGAAAGAAGATGGTGAAAGGCTTACCCAACATCCACCACCCAAATGTGATATGTGAAAACTGTGTTATGAGCAAGCAACACAAAAATCACTTTGGAAAGCAAGCCAACTGAAGATCTACCATACTGCTCCAGCTAGTACACACAGACGTGTGTGGTCCATTGAGGTCATTTTCAAATGGACAGAATTGATACTTCCCCACCTTTATTGATGATTACAGCAGGAAAACTTAGGTCTACTTCTTGAAAAGGAATTCAAAGGTGTTCGACAAGTTAAAATAGTTCAAAACTCTTATAGAGAAAGAGAGTGGCTATCGCATCAAGTCACTCCAATCAGACCAAGGAGGAGAGTATAAGGACGAAACTTTCCTGAAATTCCTTAAGCAACAAAGGATTCAAAAACAGTTCACACCGACCTACACTGCCCAATTGAACAGTATAGTTGAGAGGAAGAACCGCACAATTCGTAACATAGCCAGAAGCATGTTAAAGGATAAGAATGTGTCCAAGAGTTTTTGGGTAGAAGCAGTGTCATGTGCAGTCTATTTGCTCAACTGGTGTCCTACAAAAAGTCTTGATACAAAGACACCACATGAAGCCTGGAGTACTCACAAGCCCAGTGTGAGTCATCTTAGAGTGTTTGGCTCCATAGCCTACGCCAAGACAAGAAGGACAAAGTTGGAAGATAAATGAGAGAAATATATCCTTATTGGATACGGTGACAATACCATGGGATATCGACTATACAATCTCATCAACAAGAAAGTTATTCATAATAGGGATGTCATTTTTGAAGAAAATGAATCCTGGAAGTGGGACCAAGTTGAATCTTTCAAAGATGCGGAATTGATACTTGAAGGAGAATAGCCCACATAGACAAGAGAAGTGGTTATCAAGTCACAAGTTCCTAAGCTGCAGACACCTCCACACGATTCACCACATATGAATGAATCTCTATCACCAATTAAGCGTGAAATCTCAGACATAAGGCCCAGAGGAGCTCGAAATCTAGTTAACCTGTATGAAACTACAGAACCAATAGAAGAGTATGTTACACTATATTGTCTATTGTTGACCAGCGACCCAGTTAGTTTTGAGGAGGTTAACGAAAAAGACAAATGGAGAAAAACAATGGATAAAGAGATTCAATCCATCGAGAAGAACAAGACTTGTGAGCTAACAAATCTCCTGAAGGGACGCAAAACTATTGATATGAAATGAGTCTACAAGACCAAGAAAAACGCATAAGGAGAAGTTCAGAGATACAAAGCAAGACTTGTTGCCAAGGGCTACAAGCAGAAAGAAAGGATTGATTATGGAGAAATTTTTAGCCCGATTGCCAGGCTTGAAACCATCAGATTACTAATTTCACCATCATGACAAAATGGATGGAAGATTTACCAGATGTATGTGAAATCAGCATTTCTGAACGGTTTTCTAGAAGAAGAGATCTATCAGATTACTAATTTCACCATCATGACAAAATGGATGGAAGATTTACCAGATGTATGTGAAATCAGCATTTCTGAACGGTTTTCTAGAAGAAGAGATCTATATTGGTCAACCACCTGGATATGTGAAGAAGGGGAAAGAAGATAGAGTGTACAAGCCGAAGAAAGCACTTTATGGTTTGAAGCAGACACCTCGTGCGTGAAACATGAGGATTGATGACTATTTCCAGAAGAATGGATTTGAAAAGTGTCCCTACGAGCATGCGCTATACATGAAGATAGAGATAGACGGGAGCATGCTAATTGCCTACCTATATGTTGATGATCTAATTTTCACCGGCAACAATCTAGAGATATTTTTCACTTTCAAAAGGAGCATGGTCAAAGAGTTCGGATATTGGCCAAATGGCTCATTTTCTTGGCATAGAAGTAGTGCAAAGCGAGAAAAGAATCTTCATCTCCCAGAACCACTATGCAAAAGAAGTACTAAGGAAGTTTGGTATGAACAAATGCAATCCCGTGACAACTCTAGTTGAAATGGGAATGGAAATGAAAAAGAATGAGTAACGAGATGTTGACCCCACATACTTCAAGGGTTTGGATGAAAGATTGAGGTATTTGACGTGCACTAGACTAGACATACTCTATGGAGTTGGACTTGTCAGTAGGTACATGGAGACTCCTGACCAATTCCATCTGAATGCAGTGAAGAGGATACTCTGCTATGTCAAGGATATGGTATGTTTTATTCATCAAGAGGTGATTGCAAATTTATTGGCTATTCAGATAGCGATTGAGGAAAAGATCTTAATGAAAGAAAAAGCATGACGAGATTCACATTCTTCATGGGAGATACAACGTTTACATCATCGAAGAAGCAACCCATCGTAATGTTGTCATCATATGAAGCTGAGTATGTTACTACCAGGTCAGCTGTTTATCATGGTATATGAATCAAGAATGTACTAAAGTATCTAGGATTTCTTCAAAATGACCCCACGAAAGTCTACATCGACAATCGATTAGCAATTGCACTTGTGAAAAATCAAGTTTACCATGAAAGAAGCAAACATATTGATACGCGATATCATTTTATCAGGGAGCATATCAAGAATAAAGAAGTGGAGTTGATATCTTACAGAACGTATAATCAGATTGCTGATATTTTTACGAAGCCATTCAGGCATGATATTTTTGCAAGACTGAAGACAATGCTCGAAATGACAGAAAAAGGAGATTGCAAGACTGAAGACAATGCTCAGAATGACAGAAAAAGGAGAGTCAAGTTTAAGGGGAGATGTTGAAAATCAAACTTGACTAGGGATGGCCGGAAGCCCACCTCTGTTGAATTTGGGCAAGAGTCGGCCACCAACCTCACTGAGCAGCCCTCCATTGTTGATTATACTGTTCTCGCAATTGCTATAAATAGATGTGTGTGTGTGTGTGTGTGTAATGTAATGTATGGTGTAGAAATGGTGAATAACCAGTGAGAAGAGAGTTTGTGTATTTAGAATTCTTCTATAATATTTTTATTTCAGATTGAAATCAATTGAGTGTATTTGTGTGCAATCATTACTGAGTTTCAATCACAACCAGTGATTGAGTGAGTCTCCTCCACCCATCGATTATTATTATTATTATTATTATTATTATTATTATTATTATTATTATTATTATTATTATTATTATTATTATTAATTGGGTGCAAGAAAAAAAAAAGAACAAGATTATTTGACAAAATAACTCCAAACTGATTTATCAAAAGCACAAGGATATAAACAAATCGAATGTGTCAACATATTCAAAATTTGAAATATCGTTTCTAAACCAAGCTTTCACTAGCAAGTACAGTATGCACATTGATCATCCTTACAAGGTATGCATAAAAATGAGTTTGCAATCTAATTTCCCTATAAATGTGTGAAATATCTTCAATAGGACAAATAGATATGAGTGGGTTGAACAATTGTCAATAATTTTAATATTTTGAGGGTGTTAGATTCAAGGATAATTTATTGATAACCTATGCACACAAGTTGAACATTGTGTTAGTTGCCAATTCAATGGAACTTGAGAACTCGGTCTTCCATCGCCTTTTTTATTGCTAATCTTATTATTGATTATATAGATAATTTGATTAGGGTTGGAGAGTTGCAAGTGGCAATTGCTATAACGACTGGCTTAATTTCCATGGTTTTTTTTTTTATTTTTTATATATATACTGTTGGAAGTCCCAGCCCGGGAGTATATAGTCTAGAGGGGGGGTGAATAGACTCTTTTGCGCAGAATACGTATTTTTCTACAAAATAAAAACTCTTGGCAAGATACAAGAAATTATATCGCAATATAAATCATGCACAAGATATAAAATAAAGAGTATTAGGGAGAGAAAGAACAACACCGGTATTTTTACGTGGTTCAGCACCATGCCTACGTCCACGCCTTAGCACCAAGCCAAGGATTCCACAATCCACTATAATCGCTCCTTCCACAGCGGAGCAAGCCTTAAAAACTTGGGAACAAATTCCTACCGCCCACAAAGAGCCTTTACCGATTCGGTTCACAAAGAACCTTACAACTTGGTTCACAAAGAACCTTTCACAAGAAGATGGAAGATTACAAAGAATGTTCCTTACAATGAGCAAATATGATTTACAACTCAAACCTCATACTATTCTCTCAAGAATTGAATCAAACACAATAAGTGAGCAAGAGAGAATGAGCACATGTAATGAAGAACTAATATGCAATGTACTAAGTTTTGTATAAAATGATGTTTTTACTAACAATGATCAAAGACCTTCAAAACCATGTTAATGCAAGTCTAATAGCTTGTATTTATAGTTCAAGAACCTTAAGATCCATTAACTAGCCGTTGGGGGGGAAAAAAATATTTTATTTGGCAAACTAGCCGTTTTTCGCTCGTTGGAGCGCTTCTGCCTAGAATTCATCGACGAAATCTGAATTTCGTCAACAAGGTCCCTGAATCAGAAAAGGTCACCAAAATGAAAGTTGTGGAATTTTGTCTTAACTTTCCAGGGACACCAAGATCGTCCCATTTGAACTTTTATAGAAAATGTTATGTCCAAAATACCATAAGGTGTTCAGGACTCAAGACTGCATTATGGCAGTGACGATTATTTTGTTTTTCCTTATCAAAAAGTGTTTTAATGACTCAAATCATTATTGGAAAAAATTATATGAAATATATTAAGTCTAATGAAGATTAAAATTTGTCCAAATGAGTTTCCTTTTGAATATAAGATATTTTAATTAATAAAACACGTTTGAAAACCCATTTTGATATCTTATATGCTTAGTATGTCCTTTTGTAAATATACTCGACTTTCTTTGAACCTTTAGGACATTAAACTTGTTTTAACACAATCGGGACTAAGTATAAAAATGTTCTTAAAACTAGGATATTAAAAACTTGTCTATTTGAAAACATATTTGAGTTTTAGGATTCATTTGACAAACTCTTATTTTAACTTAGAAAGCCATGAAAGGTGAGTTTGTGTTTATGTCTTTAGTGCAATCCTATAAACTCATGTGTCCTAGTATGCATGTGTTTTGCTCAACTCTTACTCAGAAATCATGCAAGAAACACACTCGCAAGAGTTACAAATCATACTACCTCACACAACTCTTATTACAAATAATTCTACAATTAAGCTTTCTTTGGTTATGCTTGGGTCATTCCGAGTACGTGTCCATTTGCCTTCGATCCAATAATTCATGGACGAGTACCTGTACTAAACATGATATGCAGAGATAGGAAAACACTAGGAACAACATATAGGTTAATATCATCAAAACACATTAAACAATGATGGTGTAGCCACTAAGGCTAACATTCTCCCCCTTTTTGATGATGTCTAACCTATTACTAATTTACTTAATCTTTGCATTTATATTTATATTAATCATGACTTGATATGCAAAGATAAGTTTACCTAGAACCACTAATGGGTTGTTATCATCAAAACAATGCAATTAGACTCACATAGCCTCTAAAGCTAACATATACTATGATAACCTACATGCTCTGATACCATACTAAGGTAAAATCAATCATTAACCTAAGCAGCGAGAAGCAGAAATCAAATAAACATAACCATAGGTAAATATATATATATAATACCAATACAAGAGTACTCACATGTTTCCCCAAAATATACACATATATCTATTTCCAAAATACCCTAAACTATATTAGGATATACAAAAAACCTCCACAATACTCATTTCACTGACAGGGCACTACTGAAGTCCCTCTATCTGCGATCCTGGTCTGGGAGCCTACCTGGATCACCCGAAAAATGATTCAACATTGGAATGAGCCAACGCTCAGTAAGACGAAATATGCTATTACTATTGTGTGGCAAATGAGCTAGTATATTATGAAAATCTGTTTTCATATAATCATGTATAACTGAATATGTAAATACAGTACAAGTAATAAAATTCACCACCCTTTCCATGTTGCTTAACATAACAATATTGTAGGTTACTATTCAAATACTTCTATTATACATAAGTATGTTCTCTATTTCCGTAAATTTGTACATACGTAATAATAATTGAAAACTTTCCCTGTGGATAACTGTGTGTCATAATTTAACCCCTCATGATAGGGTTGTGTGGCCCGTAGGCGGGATTTACCCTGACTGGCCAACTAGGAATAAATCACTATACTCCATCGGTCTGATCTGCCCACCTCAACCCATATCTGATGGGGAGCCTGTCCACGTCAAGGGCCTAGGTGATCGACCTACTACCACATATTATCTAAATAGGTGGTTGCACTCATAACATAACATAATATCTGTAGCAACGGTACCGTGCTCTGTAACTGCATAGTCCAACAAGGTTTGATACTATATAATATATCTCTATATACAACAATCTGATTTATCATGATTCTAAAATAATCATAATAACCATGATACTGCATAAACTGTACCGTAATTCATACGTCATAATACTGAGAACTGCATAATCATAACACTAAAACTGCATAATCATAATACTAGAATTCGTATAATCATGGTACTGAGATTCGTATAATCATGGTACTAAAATTCGTAAAATCATGATACTGAAATTCGTAAAATCATGGTACTGAAATTCATAAAACATATCTTCGTACTATATTCATATTCTCAAGCCACACCATACTTTAATACATAATTTTCACAATTTAATAAACTGTATAATATTTTAAAAATACCTAACATAGCATATTTCCCTTACCTTACTACTAGAAAGCTCCTATGGTATACTGGCCTAACACCCGCACCTACACAACACCCTGAAAACAACATTTGTCTGAATAAAATATCAGTATTTCTTCGCCTATATCATTTCCTATAACTATCATAAGGCCAAAAATGGACTAAAAGGTGTTACCCTGAATTTAGGATGAAAGCCAATTTCGTTTCACCGACGATTCGCTCCGCCAGACTTGTAGAGAACTTCGCCAGGAGCATCGTGGTGGCTTCGGATCATCGATCCGGCGACTAACGGGGCCAAAATCGGAGAGAGAAGTGAGAGAGTCCGTAGGAGAGAGAGAGAGAGAGAGAGAGAGAGAGAGAGAGAGAGAGAGAGAGAGAGAGAGAGAGAGAGAGAGAGGAGACTGAAATTTGAATAAAAATCCAAGTTTGCTCTATTTATAGGCCTAGATTCATCGACGAGACACGTCACCTCGTCGATGAGTGCTTCAGTAAATTCATCGACGAACCCCTGTATTCGTCGACGAAATTCAGAGCAGCCCGAAAACTTCGCTCGGTATTTTCTCGTCGACGAACCCCTGTATTCGTCGACAAATTTTACCTCCTTCTGTTTCTGTTTCCATTTTCCTCCCTCTTTATTATTAAAATAATATTATTCTTCGGGTCACTACAGTTGCTCCCCTTTAAATTTAAAAAAAAAACAAAAACCCTTCCTTACATATACTAATTTTAAGATTTCATAACAATTATTGCATCAATAACCTCTTAATTTTTCTTTTTAAATTCTCATTCGATTAAGAGGGGTATTGAACTTGGTTATCCAAAATTTGAAACAAGACCTCTCCTATAGAGACCTGAACCCATAAATGAGGAAGTAAATCATAAACGGTTAGAAAGGGAGTATTTCTACTGGGTTCGTCGACGAAGGCAGCCTTCTTGTCGACAAAGTCCCTTAAGTTCTCGTCGAAGAAATTCAGGGTGTCACGACCTGCTCATTTTTCCACATATTTTTTTTTATAATATCAATATCACATATCCCATATTCCAGCTCAGGAAGTCACAATCCACCTGGGCCCATGGGCACCAGGGATATATCAGAACATAAAGCAGAAGCCCTAGTAGCAGAAAATATACAAACATGTACATCTCAATACCATATACCACAATATACCAGAGTTACTACAATCACTGTATTTTCATATATACATCCCAAAAATAAAACCTAGGGACATTTCCCACAAAATCTAACTGTCCCTACAAAACTTACCCTTCAAAAAGGGCAGATAGACCGTACTATATCAATAGGGCTTTTCCTGCTCTCCTATCCGGGGTTCCTAAAAAGTTAATAAGATTTAGGGGTGAGACACCTCTCAGTAAGGGAAATAAACTAATACCAGTGTGTGACAACATGAGTAATCTGTGTTCTACATATACCATACATAACATATTTAGTATTGTTTATCAAATCTGGGAAAACTTATATATAAATCAAAACATGGCAGAACATATTGCATTTTCATAACATATCTCATCTCATGTCATAATAATAATAACATAAAATAATCTTGGTAGGTTAGCTGGCTGTTGTCATGTATTACCCCCACATGACTGGGTTGTGTGGCCCGAAGGCGGTACCTGACAATGGTTGGCCGACCACTGCCAAGTCGATAGTCTAGTCTGTAGGTCCGATGGGTCTACCTAGACTGGTCCGTACACAAGGGGCGATAACAGTACACTTCTTGAAAATAACCACATCGACCATCCAATCTCACACCACTCCGTACAGCGGCGTTAACACAGATATCATGATCATGAAGACCATGGACACATAGCAACGGTACCGTGCAAGTGCTAGCCTAAACCAAACCAACCAGGTTCTGATATCATATACATATACTAAAATTGTGATACATAGATATCTCATATCATTTATTTTCACATCAATCATATCATTTCACATATATACGTGTATCATGAAAATCATCGGCCCGTACGCCGGTATTACACAATTTATCATAGCTCAGCCCGTACGCCAGCTACACATAGCACAGCCCATACGTTGGCAAATCACATAGCTCGGCTCGTACGCCGGCAAATCATATAGCTCGGCCCGTATGCCGGTAAATCACATAGCTCAGCCCGTACACCGGCAAATCACATAGCTCAGCCCGTATGCTGGCAAATCATAAATATACAAAATATCTCGGCCCATACACCGATTTTCCATCATAAAATTCATATCACCCACATTCCCAGAAAACAGTATTTCACAACATTTTTATACTCGTGCCACACTAAACAAATTTTCTACGTATTCAATCATACGATCATTTTCACAGTAATTTGCAAATATAAAGCATATATACGTATACATTTTCCATAAATCAGATGATAACTATATGTATATAAGCATTTTCCAAAACAGTACTAGCTTAGTTTATCCCCTTACCTGACTCCTGCAAAGCCCCTAAGGAAGTCTTCCCCGCCCCCGCAGGGTTCCTAACTCAACACCCTGAAAATGAAAACTCACAGAATTAGACTTTAGTATTTCAACGTGTATAACATTTCTTATAACTACGATTAAGTCAAATTTGGCTTAAAAACCTTATCACAACTCAGGGATGATTCCCAATGTTCCCAATCAACCCCCTGATAACAAAAACTCCTAATATTAAACTTTAATATTTTAATGCGTAGAATACTTTTCTCAACTATCAAAACTCCAAATATGGCTTAAAAAGCCTTACCTCAACTCTGCGATGATTGCCAACTAGCTTTCTCCCACGATCCGCTCCAGCAGATTTGAAGAGAACTCCGCCAGGAGCGTCGTGGTGACTTCGGATCGTCGATCCGGAGTAAAAATAGCCCAAAAATGATGAGCGAGATAGAGAGAGAGAGCCGAAGGGGAGAGAGAGGGAGAGTTGGCTTCTTTAAGAAGCTTTAAAATTCGGATTTCATATATATAAAACAGAGGATTTCGTCGACGAGCCCATTCTTCGTCGACAAGTCCTTCACAAATTTCGTCGACGAGGCCCTGTATTCGTCGACGAAATTCAGGCTACCTCAGAACCCCTCTCGGTATTTTCTCATCGACGAAGCCCTGTGTTCGTCGACGAATTCTCTTAAGCCTTCGTCAAAGAAACCCTGTGTTCGTCGACGAAGCTTGGCAGCTTCCCTTCTTTCCCAACTTCCATTTCCCTTTTCTTTTATCATTTAAATTTCATTTAAAATCCGGGTCGTTAGACCCATAAAAATATTGATATTCAAGTATTAAAGAGAGAGGAAAATAGATACAGAAACAAAAGGAGGTCGTAGACTTCGTCGACGAACGCTCCACATTCGTCGACGACATTGCATTTTGGAGATAATATTAAATAAAAATAATCTCAAAAAAAAAATTGCCAAGCTTCGTCGACGAACATAGGGTCTCATTGACGAAGGCCTTTAGAATTTCGTCGAGGAACACAGGGCTTCGTCGACGAGAAAATACCGAGATGGGTTCTAAGGAAGCTTGAATTTCGTCGACGAATACAGGGTCTCGTCGACGAAATTTGTGAAGGACTCATCGACGAACACAAGGTCTCGTCAACGAAATCCCCTGTTATATATATACGGAATCCGGGGAAAATTTTCATTTTTACGAAATCTCTCTCTCCTCTCTCTCTCTCTCTCTCCCTACGACTTTCTCTCCCTTCTCTCTTCATTTTCGGCCCCACCGGTCGCCGGATCGATAATCCGAAGCTACCACGACGCTCCTGACGAAGTTCTCCACAAATCTGCTAGAGCAGATTGTCAAGAAAACGAAGTTGGATTTCATCCCAAATTCTAGGTAAGGCCTTTTATTGAGTTTCTGGCTTTAGGGTAGTTATAAGAAATGACGTAGGTGGAAAAATAATAATATTTTGTTCTGGGATATTGTGTTTTCAGGATGTTGGGTTAGGAATCCTCTGGGTATAGAGCCAGATTTTTATAAAGGCTTTTCAAAGTTGAGGTAGGAAAATATGCTATGCTAGGAGTTTTTATAGAGTTAATAGAGATTTCATAAACATATTTTCATGCCAGTTATTATATAGTTTTTATAGAAAATGAGCATAAATGTTTGTGTGGCCTAAGTAGACTTTTATGTGAAGAAGGAATTTATACAGTTTTTGTGAAATATCATACTATACTGAGTACAACGATATAAATAGTATATACATTTGATATAGTTTTCCAGCATATGAGATTATACAGATATAGATTTACATTCACAGAGAAATATACATGCATATACACTTTTTATATGAATAGTTCATGAAACAAATATATACATATATACAAATACATGTATACAGTTACTTAGATCAGTATTCATATCACAGTTTTACACAGATACATGTATACAGTTACTCAGATAAGTATTTATATTACAGCTTCATACAGAACAGTATTACAGAGTTGCAGAATGTCATGTTTTCCTATTACCATAACATACAAAACATACAGACAGAGTTTATATATATACAGAGTACACAGATAGATATACAGAGGTAGCATCAAGATGCTACAGATATAGTACACAGAGATATAGTATTTACAGTACAGAAAGATAGATTTATGGTAATTTTGAAATCATGATGAAAACAATAAAAGAATATATATGTAAATATGTATATAGTATCAGATCCCTGAGGAAAGATACACAGACAGATACAGATTACAGAGCACGGTACCGTTGCTAGATATAGATAGAGTGCAACCACATATCTCAGATAGTATGTGGGTACCGTCATGCCGTGCTCGGAGAGTATGCAGCTCCCCAGTACACTGGGTTGAGAGGGCCGGTATTGACGAGGTAGTAGCCAGTCCAGAGCTTAGGAGAGGATGCAGTTTGGCCGGGCTGAGGTAGTGTAGAGTATGATGACTTATCTGGAGGGCCGACTAGATAGAGTCCCGCCTACGGGCCGCACAACCCTGTCATGAGGAGTCAAATCATGACGTACAGAGTCCCAGGGATAAAGTACAGATATTTATATATTTACAGTTTTATAGTATAGTATGATATTATCAATATGAAAAGTAGAAAAATACAGATGATACAGTGTACTTTAAATTGAGAAGGAAAGATATGTTTGAAAGATATGATTTACAGATTGTTTATTGCATTACAAAATAGTTATTATTTTAAAAGTATCATTAACTTAGTTGTCACACACTAGTGATAGTATATTTCCATTTACTGAGCGTCGACTCACCCCTTTATTCTCACATTTTTCAGGTGAGCCAGATAGGCGAGCAGATTAGGCTCACAGATAGAGAGAGTGTTTGGTCACCCTGGTTATAGGGTGAGTTTTGGAAAAATTGTGTATGTTTTTGGGATGGATGATACTGGAGTGGCATTTTTGGTATGGTCTGTATATTCTAGAATCTGGTATTGTACAGTTTATGTATAAATGGTTCATGATATATGTTTCCTCTGCATAGGAATGTTTACTATATATATATAAGATAGAATTTTGAGGTCGTTACACAGGGCCTCGTCGACAAGAGAATACCGAGAGAGTTAGAAAAATATCTGGAAAGGGCTCAGCGACGAAGGTAGGGCCTCGTCGACGAGCTGTGTGGCGGACTCGTCGAAGAAGATGCCGCCCTATTGATGAGTTGGACTTGGTCAAAGGCCCTATAAATATCCATTTTGGTTGTTTAAAGACTAAGTTTCTCCCAAAAGCTCTCTCTCTCTCTCTCTCTCTCTCTCTCTCTCTCTCTCTCTCTAATCTACGGTTTTCTTCTCTCTCTCTCTCTCTCTCTAAGATTCTTTGTCATTTGACGTCCGTTTCTAAAAACGGAGGTTCTTGCGAGGATCAGAAGAGAAAACTCAACAATTTTAGCAGATCAGATCGTCGTTTTAAGGATTTTTGGGTTTTCCCCAAAAATTGAGGTAAGGATCTGATTCTATTTTTGATTAGGCAGTTGTGTAGAAATCTACATTTTAGAGAAGTTATGTTCTGTGATTTTTAGGTTTCGAGGATCCCGGGTTATCGATTTGGACCGTTTTGTACATGATTTCGTTTCGAGTTTAAGGTAAGGGGAAATTGTTTACAACAATATTTTTGTAAAAAAAATCCACTAAAAAGTTAGTTTATATTGATATGTATGTTTTGACTGTTCATTTACTAAATTCCACCAGGTAGAAATGCTAGTTTTACAATTTTACGATTTTTGGTAAAAATACGGGTTTTGGCGTATGGTCTTCAAATGTTTTAAAACTTCTTCATTTGTATTATTATGTATGTAGGAGATGCCTGAATCCCCCTTTTTTTTTTTATTTAAATGATGTTTATTGTATTATATACTATATAGCTGATTTTTGTTTAAATTAGTGTGACATGTGGATGAAAATAAACTTGTGAATATTTGATATTACTGATATGGACTATGGGAACGGAGTTCAAATTGTTATATTGGAAAATGTTGAAAAACAAGTTTCGGTTATATACCGTGCTAATTATGCAAAAAGGATAAACCGAGAGAGTGTGTGCTGATTTATACCAGATATGGATATATGAATTTGTGAAAATACTGGAATTGCACAGGTTATCATTTTTTTTTTATAAATTGTACATATGATTAATGGAAACACATCTTGCTACCAAGCAGTTGAAAGAGACTTCAGTAAAAAGGGTTGAAAGATACTCGAGTGCGGGGGTTGAAATATACTCCTAGGGCTCGGTTCCGTAGCTGGTAAGTACAGTGCAATCACACATGTGAATCAGTGTGAGTACATGAGATAGTCGGCTAGCAGAACTTTGTAATCACTGGTGAAGAAATAGACCAGGAGAGGCAGTCGAACTATAAAATAGACGCTCGACATTGTCTGCACGAACAGGACATGTTAGAGTTATTAGTGCACAACCGTGCCACGGGGAAAATAGGCATAATTATGTCACACCAAGCTGATCGTTGTTCTAATATTCATATACATGATTTAAAGACTTTTATGGAAGAAAGTTATGGTATTTACTTTATTATACCTGTTGCAACACAGTATTGAAAATGTTTGTACTATATGTATTGAATTTGATCAAAATAAGCATATGCAATCACACTCTGTTATAATATCTCTCCTCCTTACTGAGAAGTGGCTCACCCTGTATCTAACCTTATTTTTCAGGTCCATCAAGACGTCGGTCCTAGTAGCTAGAGGGATTCGGGATATTGTATTTTTGGGTATAGTCTGCGTAAGTGTTTTGATGATGTATTGAACTTAGTTGAAATATTTTTGGGGTTTGTAAATATTGGATACATGTTAGGTAAATGTCTATAATTATAAACTTGACAAGTAAACTCTAGTATGAGTCTAGTAGAAATTCCAATGGATGTTTATATTTTTCCGCAACATTTACATCGAAATTATGTATGATTTATACTCGTGTGTCCCTATTTAGGACGGGTTGTCTATGTATATTTAGTAGGTATAGGTATTCTGTATTTGTATTAACGGTACTGGTCCGTATTAAGGGCTGGGTCGTTACATCTATTAATTAAATTATTGGAGTTCTCTCTCTAATTTTTTATGGTCAATTGAGAGACTCATTGTGCTTAATTAGCTATATATAACAAGAAAGATTTCCTCCTCCCGCTTTTTTTTTTATTGTTATATTTTGATGGGTTGAGAAGAGTCTATAGTGCTTGGATATACAATAAGAACCAATCCCAAGTCTTGAATTCATATTCTATAATTAGACAACTGAGATGTTAAGATTTTAATCTATTGATGTTAACACCTAAATATTAGACAAGTTAAGATTTTAATCAAAGCTTCTTATTAAAGATATTCCATATATTTTTAAACTTTATCAGATTAACTAATATTACTTTAACTTGTCTTATATTTAGGTCATATTCATGCACGTACACATTTATATTCACTCTATTCATGATTATGGGAAAAATTTATTTATAAAATATAATGTTTGAAGTGAAAATAATAATATTATCATCAAAAGCAAAGGGAAAAAGCAAAAAATATCTTAACTAGACTAAGTACATAAATTTAACAACTAATTAGCGACTGAGATAGTTCTATCATTAACTTTATAAAGTAGGGGAGAAGAGTCTCTAGTATGCCATTTAGTTTGCAAAATAACTGTTTTAGTGCTTATCTTGTGTTTTATAACTGAAATCCATTTCTTAGGAGCGGTACTTAATTTCATCATAGTTCATTTCCATTCAAAATTTGGTATCCTAGCTCTCAACTATGGAAATCATAAGAAAAAGGTTGAATAAATAAAACAATTATATTTTAGAAATCTAGAAATTCCATCTCATGTTTGTGGCCTATTTCAAACATGTTTGAATAAATTTTCAAGATCATGACAATACATGAAATATAGTCATTCATGATGTCATCTTAGTTGTTTTTTGATTATTATGTTTTTAATTCGCGAGATAAGTATTCCAACTTAAGAATATTTTAGAAAGAATATTGTTATGCGTGAAAGTATCATACTCATATGAATATATAAATAATGTCCTAAACTAAATGTCATAATATTATATTCTTAAGTTAATTCTTAAAATCATAAATGTTTAAGGGGAATTTTTATAACATCACATATAAGTATATTTTTTTTTTTTAAATTTATATTCCAAGCATTAAGATTTGCTAGAATCGTACGACAATGTTAGGAGACATTTCAGGTCAATTCTAATTTTTTTTTTTTTTAAAAAAGCACATACAAAAAAAAAAAAAAACACACTATTATCAAGTCTCATTACTTACTGTCCATATATATTTTGATAATAATTAATATTGAAAGGGATAATGGAACACTTGAGAGGATTGTCTTAATTAAAAAATTTAAGATAAAAAAGATTTACAAGAAAAAAATTAGACAAGATAGATTGAAGCACTGAAGCAAGTTATTATAAATATGTTGTTGACTTGAGACTTTTTTTTACTTTTTTTATTGTAAATATGTTGTTGACTTGAGATTCTTTTTTTTTTTTCTTTTTTTTTTTTAGGAAAAAGTTGACTTGAGACTCATATTTAGAATTGTTATTTATTTAAAACCTATTATACGTGTGAGATTTTGTGCACGCAAGATTTTATTTTGAGTGAAGGCATAACAACAACAAAGGCACTCTAATTTTTCACACGAGACCATACATATTCATGCGTGTAATAAACACGCTATGGAACAGCCCAAATCATTTATGGCCAAGTGGGTAAATTACTTTTGACTTCTGACTTTTGAGGATTACGTCAATACAGACGTCAGTATTTAATTTCCATCTTCTGGTTTGGATTGTGGTGGTGGTGGTGGGAGCCATGTCCATCCAACAGGCAACAGCAGCATTTTCCTTTTCCATATGATATGCACGCATCCTCCCCTAGCTAGCTGCGACACAGCTTGATTCGCACATTATATTAATCAGCCCCAAAGATCTTCAGGTTTGCCCAGAGAACATCCCAAGCTAGCCAGAATGACCAAATCGACATTAACATTTCCCTACCCATCATCTCCGCCTACACTTCTCCTCCTCCTCGTGGCTCTGTTTTTCATGGACGCAACACAGGGAAACCCAAGAACCGAACTTGTCCTCCTAACTTGCGCCACCGTATACCATAACTTTTCCAGCCACTATGTCCCAAACTTTGTCGCATCCATGGCCAAACTCACCCAACAAGCGCAATCCTCTGGTTTTGGCGTCGCAGCTACCGGCACATCGGGCCCCGACCCCTGCTACGCCCTCTTCCAATGCTACGGCGACCTCTCCCCCGTTGACTGCGCAATGTGCTACGCCCAGGCTCGCACCCTTCTCCCCGTCTGCTCCTTCAGTACCTTCGACGCTCGCATCTATTTCGACGGCTGCTTCGTTCGGGCTGACAGCCGCTACCCCTTCTTCGACGAGATTTCGGGGCCGCAAGACACCGCCGTGTGCGGAAACTCGACCCGGAAGCGCCCAGCGTTCCAGGCGGCGGCGACGAGGGCAGTGCGGGAAGCGGCTGCGGCAGCGCCCGGGAACGACGGGTATGCGCGAGCGCAGGCGGCGGTGTCGCCGTCCGCGGTGGCGAACGAGTCCGCTTATGTGCTGGCGAACTGCTGGAAATCGCTGAGCGTGAAGTCTTGCAGGGCCTGTTTGGAGAACGCTTCTAGGTCGATATTAGGGTGTTTGCCGTGGTCGGAGGGGCGGGCTCTGAACACCGGTTGCTTCATGAGGTACTCTGATACAGATTTCCTCAACGCCGAAAAGGGCAAAGGTGGTTTCGAAGGTAAAACGATTGGTGCCTTCGTTTTGCCAAGATAGAAGATTTGCATAATCCATTTTCGTACCAAGTGTTTGATAAAAGCATAAAGTTATGTCGTTCTTGCAACAAGCTCCCTAGAACGCTTTATTTTTATAGAATTAGCTTTTGTGAATAAAAATTTTTATTTCACACAGTTTTTTTCTGAAATCGAAATATAATAGTTATATGAGTTAAAAATATAATTAAAATAAAAAATATTCATAATATATATATATATATATTTTTAAAAAAACAAGTCATTTAAAAGTATTTTTTTTTTTCAACTTTCATATATAATAAGATTGTCTTGTAGCACTAAAGAGTGAGTTTTTCTTAAGTATAATAATTAAGTAGAATAGTTTTAATATTTATTTATTTTTATGATAACATTTTTAATTTGTATTTTTTTTTTTTGTATTTTTGATTATTTAAATCATATTTTTAATTGTTGTTTGATGATAAAAATGAGCATTAGTTCAATCAAAATTTCATTTTTTTTAATAATTTTATAAGTCAGGTTGTTTTTCAATTTTTTAGTTTTTAATTTTTTTATTTTCATAATTATTTATAATGATACTAAATTTGGCCTTTAGCTTGTGGGGTTATACTAATAGTGATTTTGCTTATGCAGGAATAAATGCAATAGCAATTTCTGTTGTGAGTTCTATAACTATCTTGATATTAGTGGTAGCAATTTGGCTTCATGCAAAGAAGCAAATGAGGATTCGGAGCAAAAGAAGAGGTATCCTCTTGCCTTGCCCGTGCCATTTTAATGTATTCTTTGTTAGTACAGGGAAAATTTATAGGTGTGTTTGATATACATAAGTGAGTACCAATTTGACTCAAAAGTTTAAATTTATTGGGTCTTGGACCTAACCATATATATAAGCACTCGTAATCCACTCACCTTTTTCAATATAGGACAAACAAGTAGAATTTTCAATAATCTCTCACTCGTGAGTTCCATCTGCTTCCCCCTTGAACGGAAGCTCCCCCACTTGTGAGTTCCAATTGCTCCCCTTTGAACGGAAGTCATCTTCTCCCTCATTAGACTAATTCTCCAACAGTTGCTCAAGTGAGCCTTACGACCGCATCTTACGTATCTCGAATTGTATTCCACATGGGCCTTTGAACAAATCCTACCTTCCACGTCTTGACCTTATTCATATCCATCTTCGGTCACACACTCTCGCACTCAGAGTTATAAACCGTCCACTCTAATACCAATTGTTGTGTCGAGCACCGCACTTATGTCAAACACCAATACTACAACTATTGCTATTGAATACATAAAATCAAAACTAAAGTAATGCACAAACTAATAATAAAAGACAAAAATAAAGAATAAGACAAGAATTTACGAGATTCAGTACATAATTACCTACGTCTAATGGTGCCGATGATCAATCCACTACTTCCAGACAAATTACAACTTTCAGGTGTGATTACAAATGGAGATGGGAGCTTTTTATATAGCTTCATCCCACAGGTTCAAACAACTTTCCCACCAATGTGGGACAAACAAAAGAAAACTTCAAACAGCCTTCCCATTGATGTGGGACAAACAAAAACCAACAAATTTTCACCTTGGCCATTAATTCAACAAATTTTTTAGTCACGAACGTTCTTTGGAGTTCCATATCATCGGTGCTTTCCAAAAATATTCAAATTTGCAGGATACTGATCAAGTTCAAATAATGTTTAAACTTGATTGTTGTCACAATCTTGGTAAATGGATTTGTAACAATCTTCTCGACAAAGTATTTTGCTTTCATCAATTATATCTTGTATAAAGTGAAACCGAACGTCGATGTACTTCGTTCGTGCATGGTACACTTGGTTCTTTGCCAAATGAATAGTACTCTGGCCATCACAAAACGCATGAATGTACTTCTAAACAACTCCTAAATTTTCAAGTAAACCCTGCAACCAAATAGCTTCCTTAACAACCTCTAAAATTGTCATGTATTATACTTCTATTGTAGACAAAGTAATGGTAGATTGTAAGGTAGACCTCCAACTCACTGGACTATTAGCAAATGTAAAAATATATCCAATAGTTGACCAATCCAAATCACCTGCAAAATCAAAATCCACATATCCAATAACATGTTGATCAATAGTATTATTTTTTCTCAAATACTATACGCACATCAATAGTACTCATAATGTATCGTAAAATCCATTTCACAGCATGCTAATGTCCTTTACTCGGATCATGCATATACCTGCTCACCATACTAACAACTTGTGAAATATTAGGTCTTGTACAAACCATTTGTAACGACCTGCTTATTAAATTGATTTTTTTTTCCACTGTAGTAATTAACATACTCTGATACCATAACATTAACCTAAGCAGCAGGAAGCAGAAAATCATACAAACATAACCATAAACTATTTTATACAATACCAGAGTTCTGAAATGTTTTCCAATATATACAAATATAACTGTATTCCCAAAATATCCTCAACTGGTGAGGGCTATACAAAAACGTTCTCAAAAATGGTACTCACTCTCTGACAGGGTACTATAGACGCCCCTCTATTTGCTAGCCTGATCTGCTCGCCTACCTGGATCACCTGAAAAATGTTTTAACACTAGGATGAGCCAACGCTCAGTAAGAAGAAATATGCTATTACTAGTGTGTGGCAAATGAGTTACAATATATATCATGAAATTTGTTTCCATATACACATGAATGGCTGAATGCAAAGTACAATACCAATAATAAAACACACCACCCCTTTTCCCTATTGCTTAATATATAATATTATAATTATAATTCAAAATACTTCTAGTGTACATAAATAAAGTCCCTGTTTTTGTAAATCCGTACGTATGTAATAATAACTGAAATTGTTCCCTATGGCTATCCGTGTCATGACATGCCCCACATGACGAGGTTGTGCGGCCCGTAGGCTGGATTTATCCTGACTAGCCAACCAGGAATAAATCACTGAACTCCGTCAGTTGACCTGCCCACCTCAACCCATATCTGGATGGGGAGCTTAACCTCTTCAAGGGCCTAGGTGGTCGACTTTACCACGTATTATCTGAATAGGTGGTTGCACTGATAAAGTAACATAGTATTTATAGCAACGGTACCGTGCTCTGTAGCTGCAAGTCCAACAGGGTCTAATATCGTATAATATATTTCTATATACATGTCTATCTGATTTACCATGATTCTGAAGTACTAAAATAACCATGATGCTGCAAAACGTACTAAAATCTGAATAATCATAACATGGAACTGCATATTTATAATACTGAAATTCGTATAATCATGGTATTGAGATTTGTATAATCATGGTACTAAAATCTGTAAAAATGGTACTGAAGTTCACATAATCATAGTACATAAATAAGTAAAAGCATGGTACTGAAATTCATAAAATCATAAAGTCAGCATTCGTAAAACATATCCCCGTACTACATACATATTCATAAGTCACACCATACTTTATTAAATAATTTTCGTAAATAAATAAACTGTATAATATTTAGAAATATCCTCGCATAGCATATTTCCCTTACCTTATCTCTGAAAAACCCTACTATACTCTAGCCCAATACCCGCAGGGCTTCCTACAAAACACCCTGAAACCAACATATGTTAGAACTAAATATCAGTATTTTCCTACCTACATTATTTCCTATAACTTTCATGAGGCCAAAAAGAGACTAAAAGGCCTTACCCTGAATTTGGGATGATTTCCAACTCTGATTTCCCGATGATCCGCTCCGGTAGATGTGTAGAGAACTCCGCCAGAAGCGTCGTGGTAGCTTCGGATCGTCGATCCGATGACTGGTGGGGCCGGAAACGTAGAGAGAAGGGAGAGAGAGTCGTAGGAGAGAGAGAGAGAGAGAGAGCGGCGAGAGAATGAGAAATATCCCGATTTTCATCCTTATATACAGCCAGATTCATCGACAAGACACGTCACTTCGTCGACGAGTCTTTCACAAAATTCGTCGACGAAGCCTCGTATTCGTCGACGAAATTCAGAGCAGTCGGAACCCCTCTCGGTATTTTCTCGTTGACAAAGGTCTGTGTTCGTCGACGAAATCCTTACGGCCTGGCAATTTTTGAAATTTTGCTCCTTCTGTTTTTGTTTCTATTTTCTCTCCCTTTTATTATTAAAATTACTATTATTCGGGCCACTACACCATTGCTTACATTAGACTACCAACTACACTTGCATAAGGAACTTGTGAAATATACTAACGTTCCTTGTCTAAATTAGGAGATAAAGATGTACTAAGTTTGAAGTGAGGAGCAAACGGAGTGCTAACTAGTTTTGATTGCTCAGACATGCCAAAACTTTGTACTACCTTCTTCAAATATTGTTTCTGAGTCAAAATGACTCTTCCTCTCATTCTGTCTCTCCATATCTCCATGTCAAGTATCTTCTTTGCTTCACCAAGTTTTTTCATCTCAAACTCTTGATTTAAATGACTTTTCAGTTTGTTGATTTTTTCCCTATTCTTTGAAGCTATCAACATATCATCAACATACAAGAGTAAATATATAAAAGATAAATTTTGCAGTCTATGAAAATAAATACAATAATCATGTTTATTTCTAATACACTTGTGACTAATCATAAACTAATGAAATCATTTGTACCACTGTCTTGGAGACTGTTTTAAACCATACAACGATTTTCCCAATTTGCACACCTAATTTTCTTTTCCAGCAATCTTAAATCCAACTGGCTGAGTCATATAGTTTCCTTTTCCAAATTACCACGTAAAAATGCAGTTTTTACATCGAGCTAAACTAGTTCAAGATCAAATTATGCTACCAAAGTCAACAAAATTCGAATGGAAGAATATTTAACAACTTAAGAAAATACCTTATTATAATCAATACCTTCTGTCACGACCTGCTCATTTTCCATATTTTTTTTATAATAATAATATCAACGTCATACATCCCAGCTCAGCAGGTCACCATCCACCTGGACCCGTGGGTACCAGGGATTTAACAGAATATAGAGCAGAAGCCTAAGCAGTAGAAAGCGTATAATCATATACATCTCATCATAACATGCATTACAACACCAGAGTTACTACAATCACTATATCTCAGTATATGCATCCAAAAAACCATAACTAGGGACATTCCCCGCAAAATCTAACTATCCCTACAAAAACTTATCCTTCAAAAAGGGCAGATAAACAGTACTACATCAGTGGGGCTTTTCCCGCTCTCCTATATGGGGCTCCTGAAAAGTTAATAAGATTTAGCGGTGAGACACCTCTCAGTAAGAGAAATAAACTAATACCAGTATGTGGTAAGATGAGTATTCTGTGTTCTACATATACCATACATAACATATTCAATAACTGTTTGTCAAATCTAGGAAAACATGTATATATCAAATCATGGCAGAACATATTGCATTTTCATAAACATATCTCATCTCATATAGTAATAATAACATAAAAACAATCCTGGTAGGTTAGCTGGCTGTTGTCATGTATTACCCCCACATGACTGGGTTGTGTGGCCCAAAGGCGGGACCTGACAATGGTTGGCCGACCACTGTCAAGTCAAACAGTAGTCTATAGATCCGATGGGTGTGCCAGACTTGGTCTGTACACCAGGGGTGATCACAACACACTTCTTTAATAACCACATCGACCATTCAATCTCACACTACTCCGTACAGCGGCGTTAACACAAATATCATGATCACGAAGACCATGGACACATAGCAACGGTACCGTGCAAGTGCTAGCCTAGACCAAACTTACTAGGTTCTAATATCATATACCTATACTAAAATCGTGATACATGAATATCTCATATCGTTAATTTTCACATTAATCATATCATTTTGCATATATACGCATATCATGAAAATCATCGGCCCGAACGCCGGTATTACACATTTTATCATAGCTCGGCCCGTATGCCGGCAAATCATAACACAACCCGTACGCCAACAAATCACAGTCACATAGCACGGCCTGTACACCAGCAAATCATAGCACAACCCGTACGCTAGCAAATCACATCCACATAGCACGGCCCGTACGCCGGCAGATCACACACAAAGCTCGGCCTGTACACCGGCAAATCATATAAAATCTCGGCCCCGCATGCCGGTTTTCCATCATAAAAATCCATATCATTCGCATTCCCAGAAAACAATATTTCACAACATTTTCACTCATTCCACACAAATGGATTTTCACATATCCAACATACGATCATTTTCACAGTATTTTACAAATATAAATCATATATATATATAAATATATTTATTTTTCCTGAATCCAGATGCTATATATATATATAAATACATGCATTTTCTCAAAACAAAACTAGCTTAGTTTATCCCCTTACCTGATTCCTAAAAAGCCCTTAATAAAACTGCTCCGCACCCGTAGGGTTCCTAACTCGACATCCTGAAAATGAAAACTCTTAGTATTAAAGTTCAGTAACATTTTCTATAACTACCACTAAGTCAAATTCGGCTTAAAAGTCTTACCTCAACTTAGGGATGATTTCCTACGTTCCCAATTCAACACCCTTGGAAATGAAAATTCCCAATATTAAACTTCGATAGTTCTACGTGTATAACACTTTTCTCAACTGTCAAAAGTCCAAATATTGAGTAGAAAGCCTTACCCTGGATTTGGGATGGTTTCCACCTTACTTTCACCGACGATCCGCTCTGGCAGATTTGGAGAGAACTTCCCCAGGAGCATTGTGGTGACTTCGGATTGTCAATCCGGCGAAGATCTGGCTCGAAATCGACGAAAGAAAGAGGGAGAACCGAAGGGGGGGGGGGGAGAGAGAGAGTTAGCTTCTTAGAGAAGCTTAAAAATATGGATTTTCCCATATATATAGAATAGGGGATTTCGTCGACGAGTCCGTCCTTCGTCGACGAATTCTTTATTAATTTCGTCGACAAAATTCAGTCCTTTGTTGACAAAATTCAGTCGGCTCAAATCCCTTTTTGGTATTTCTTCGTCGATGAGTCCCCTGTATTCGTCGACAAATTTTCTTGAGCCTTCGTCGACGAATCCCCTGTATTCGTCGACAAAGCCCTGTTAATCCCCTTTCCGTTAGTCCTTCCAAAGTTCAATGTCGTCGACGAAGTCGATTGCTTCCTTCTGTTTCCGTCTTCCATTTCCCTTTCTTTTATTGTTTAAAGACCATTTTTATTCGGGTCGTTACACCTTCCTTCTGTGCATAGCCCTTAACTATCAATCTAGCTTTAAAGCGAACATTATTTTCATCTGTAAATCCTTCTTTCTTTACATAAACCCATTTGCAACCAACTGTTTTCTTACCCTTAGGTAGCTGAGCTAGCTCCCAACTTTGATTTTGATGAAAAGACTGCATTTCTTCATTCATCGCTCTTTTCCACTTGTCTGATTCAGAGTTCCTCATTACTTCTTTGAAAGTGCAAGGAACATCATCATCTACAATTGGATGTGCATAGGCCACCATGTTAGTATACCGAGCAGGTTTTCGAATTTCTCGTCTTAGCCTCTGAAAAACAATTGATTTTTATTGTTGTGAAGATTCTCGAATTGAAATCTCCTTTTACTGTACACTGTTTTCCAATGTAATTGGAGAGTTACAGCGTGTAGTCTTATGTCTCATTGGGTTTACCAAAATTGTCTCAACCTCCACCTATTGTTGAGTACTACTAGTCTCTTCTTCAATTGGTGACTCCTTGCGTATTGTTTTCTTCATCATCGCAAGTTCCTACTTAAAAATCATTTTTTTCTTCTCTAGACACCAAAGACGGCATCCTTTGACTCCTGCACTAATCCCCAAAAATATTGCTTTCTTGGTTCTAGGATCCAACTTAGATTTTTAACATGATAATAAGCAACAGTACCAAATACATGTAAAGAATCATAATCATGAGCTGGTTCTCCAGACCATACCTCATAGGGTGTTTTTCCCCCAATCACAAATGATGGTAAGCTGTTAATGAGATGACAAGCATACCTAACAGCCTCAGCCCAAAACCTTTTGTCTAACTCAGCATTAGACAACATACATCGAACTTTCTCCAACAAAGTCTGATTCATGTGATCTCTCACCCCATTCTGTTGTGGTGTATTTCTAACTGTAAAGTGTCGTGCAACACCTTCATCTTGACATACCTTCACAAATGGATCACTCGTGTATTCATCACCATTATCTGATCTGATTTGTTTGATCTTTCTGCCAGTTTGAGTTTCAACCATTTTTTTTTTTCACTTAAGAAAAATATCACACTTCATTTTCATTCTTCACAACATACAACCAAACTCTTCTGAAAAAATCATCAACAAAAGTAACAAAATAATGTATAACACCCAATGAAGCAATTTTGGTAGGCCCCCATACATCGGTGTGGATGTAGTCTAAGATCCCTTCAGTATGGTGGGTCGCAGTGCCAAATTTCATTCTTACTTGTTTTCCTAGAATACAATGTTCACAAAACTCAAGCTTACATACCTTTGCACCCTTTAACGAGTCTCGCTTAGTCAATTGTAGTGACGATTTTTCACCTGCATGTGCCAACCACATATGTCATAATATGGCTGTATCTGAACCTGCATCTTTCTTATAAACAACAGCTACTGACCCATTAATTGTACTAGCTTGAAAATAATACAAGTTATTTTTTCTAATACCTTTCATCACCACAAGTGCACCTGATTTAATCTTTAAGGTTCCATTTTTCAAAATGATAATGAATCCTTTAAATTCTAAGGCATCCAATGAAATCAGATTTTTCTTTAAACTTGGAACATACCTAACATCAATCAAAGTTTTAATAGTTCCATCTTGACATTTCAACTATATTGAACATATTCCAGTTGTTTTATAGGTATTATCATTTCCCATAAAAACAATCCCACCATCTAATTTTTCAAAATTAGAAAATCATTCCCTATTAGGACACATGTAATGATAGGAACAACCAGAATCTTAAATCCACTTATCAAAGTAATGTGTCAAAGATGTTCCAATAAGAGAAAAATCTGACTCACTTCCATCATGTTTGGCTATATTGACATTAGAATGTGCTTTGCCTTTATTCTTCTACTGCAATTTAGGGTAATCTTTCTTCCAATGTCCTTTCTCATGACAAAATGTGCATTTATCTTTAGCAGGTCTTCCATGAGATTTACTCCTTTTAGGTTTACAACTCTGAGAATGTCCCCTTATTATTAGTGCTTCTACTATTTTCTTATAGACTCTCTGATCCTTCTTTCTGCATTCAGTATTAATTAATGTAGTACAAACAACATCAAAAGTAACTTTATCTTTCCCATACAATAAAATGGTGGTAAGATGTTCATAATCACCGCGTAGAGAATTCAGTAACAATAAGGTTTTATCCTCATCTTTCACCTTTTCATCCAAATTTAACAAATCAACCAAAATTTTATTGAAAGCATTTATATGATCATTTATTGAAATACCTAGAAGGAAACGACTGAGTTGTAATGGTATTTGAGCACTTACTTAGATAAGATCTTTTTTAGACATCAACTTGACACCTTTATATTGGCACTATTCAACTTGACTCCGATACCACTTCTTAACACTGTAGGAGTCCATAGATATGCTTGATATACATGAGTGGGCATCAATTTAACCTAAAAGCTTAAGCTTATTGGGTTTTGAACCCAACCATATATATAAGCATCCACCATCCACTCACTTTTTCTAATATGGGACAAACTCACAAGTGAAATTCTCAACCGTCGGCAAAAATAATAACAGTAAGTGATAACAATACAAAACTAATTATTTTCTGTAATACTAAAAATAGATGGATTAGTCCGCAATTTATCTTGAAATTAATTTTGTTTTTTACATTATTTTACGGTCCAAAAAATATGCCAGCACATTATTTGACATGTAATTCGCAAATTTCATATATATACATATATATATATATATATATAAATATATTCATACAATTTTCCAGCTTCAAATTATTGGAATGCGAAGATCCTTCAAGAGAGTGGCTTGAACTTCAAATTTGCTACACTCGAGAAGGCCACGGGATTTTTCAGCGATGCCAACAAGCTCGGGCAAGGTGGATTTGGAACAGTTTACAAGGCAAGTTGGCTAGTATATGTATGCAAATCAAATATATTTACATGCATATAAATGTAACGGTGCAATTAGCACAAGTAGGCAAGTGACTCAAACCCTAATCACATATAACAGTCTTCATGCTGTCTCCAATTCTACACAGGGAGTACTTGCTGATGGAAGGGAGATTGCTGTGAAGAGGCTATTCTTTAACAACACACAAAGGGCAGCAGATTTCTACAACGAAGTTAACATTATCAGCAGGGTAGAACACAAAAATCTGGTCAGGTTATTGGGATGCAGTTGCTCGGGACCCGAAAGCCTCCTTGTCTATGAGCTCATACCTAATCAAAGTCTTGATCGCTTCCTCTTTGGTAATTGCTTTAAAGTTTTTACTCTCGACTTCAAATTTTGAGTTGCAAATTAAAATATCTGTCCATCACCAAGCAGAGTGTTTACTAGAATTTTGGTGACTGACCCTTCTATATCAAAACAAATTATGAAGGGGTTTTCCGCATTTGAAGTATCTTAATTTATTCAGTAATTGTGACAGATCCAAACAAAGGCAAGATTTTGAACTGGGAAAAGAGGTATGAAATAATTACAGGGATAGCAGAAGGATTGGTGTACCTACATGAGAATACCAACATCAAAATCATTCACCGAGACATTAAAGTGAGTAACATCTTGTTGGATTTCAAGTTTCAGGCTAAAATTGCAGACTTTGGGCTTGCCAGGTCTTTCCACGAAGATAAAAGTCACATAAGCACCGCCATTGCAGGGACCCTGTGAGCTCTCCTCCTTTCTGTGTCCACTTTCCACTTCCTTGACAAATTACAAAGCAAGCAGTTTACAGAAAATCGTAAGTTTAATATTATGTGTAATGATTTTTTAACAATCCACAGAGGATATATGGCTCCAGAGTATGTAATTCATGGGCGATTAACTGAGAAGGCAGATGTATACAGTTTTGGTGTGCTATTGTTGGAGATTGTCACGGGTAGACAGAACAATAAGGCCCAAGCCACAGAGTTCTCATTTAGCCTAGTCATAACTGTAAGTTTGGAAACTTTGCCTTTTCAAGCCATTCAAAACTTGTTTAAATGAAGAATTTCAAATATGAGGGGGGCTCAGAAATGAAGCAATTTCAATTTATTAGGGAACTAGAACAAATGTTTTCCAAGTTTCTTATACAAATGTTGGAAAACTAGAACACAAGATGGTATCTTTTGACTTCTGTTTCTTTTGAGGCGTGATTAGATTACGCCTCAACAGATGGGATTTGAAGAAGGGTTTTGGAAGTCAAAATCCCATCTTTACAATATAAATTTCCAATTTTTGAGTTTGATTACCTAAGGCATTGATTTTGTAGATGATATATTCTAATTGTAATCTATTGCTTTAAACTTGAGTCCATAAAATGAAACAAACTCACTCGTAACACTGAAGGCCTTCCCTCTTCTGCTTTTTCTTTCTTTTATTTTTGGGATGAATTGACAGGCATGGAAACAGTTTCTACAACAAAAGGTAGAGGAACTTATTGATCCAAACCTAAAGTTGGGAGAGAACCAGGTGGACGACAAGGTTACAGAGGAAGCATTGAGGGTGGTGCACATTGGGGTTCTGTGCACCCAGGAGATCCCATCAATGCGACCAACGATGGTGAAAGTACTAAAAATGTTGAGTAAAAAGGAGGTAGACCTCCCTACACCCACCAACCCACCCTTCATACACAAGTACATCATGGAACTTAATTTCCCAATTAATGCCATAGGGCCAACTTCGAATGCCACTATGTCCTACAATTCCTTTTGCCCAAGGTGACTACCATAACCCAGAAATTTAAGCACAAGGGGAAATTTTGAGTCATTTGAGAATAGATTTTTGGATTTTAACCATTTCACAGATGACTTGTTCAAAGCTTAATTTGTTGGATGATTAATTTTTTGTAAGTCCGTTTAGGGTATGGGTATGATTATTATAAGTTGGTCAGTTTGTAAATTAATGAAATTCAGTACTTGTATTATTGTTTTTAAGGTGTATCTAGGTACATTAATTCCCAACCCCCCCCCCCCCCTCTAAAATGATAGAAATGTACTTGTAATAAATAAAAGATTATTCATCTTGTTAACCTAATATTTCATTTGTTAAATAACACACCTTATATAGCTTAAAAGAGACCCTGACATTAAACTCGACATTAGCTAATGTAAGATTAAAAGCTAAAAAGACTGAGAGATTAATGGAAAGAATTTTGGTAGCAACAATTGGCACCGTATGTGGGAAACTTAGAAAAATTTTCTTTCTAAAGTTGAATCATGGTTGCATCATGCAATATCTAAACTCATTGTTGGGAATCAATTGCCCCGGTTCACTTCCCATCACTAGACAATTTGTCGCAAATTGTACTTTTAGACCATTTTGACCTTATAGGTCATATCTCATTTTGATTATGACAAATACTCTGGTATTTAATGGTCGATGAGTTTGTGTGCAGGATCAATTAGAAATTTCATATGGTGCATGCACATGGACTTGAAAGAAACTGAAGACCCAAAGTGTTTATTTTGTAATTTATATTTCATATTTTTTAGGGTCTGTAATATTAATTATCGTCTGTAATAATTAATGCATTACTTACATGATAGGGTAGATAAGTTCAAAGGATTATTGAATGACCTTAGAGATCCCCTTTGGTCTACCTTCGTCAATCGACGCCAAATTTTTGGGGTTAACTCACAAAGACCATAAATTGTCCTTAGGATCCTAAATATTGCATAAAAATTTCCTCCATAATCTTGAAAATAAACATTATACAATTAGGGACAATTCAATAAAGGGAAAAAGACCGAAATGCCCAAGGATGGCATGTTCGGTCAATCGAACTCAATTACACTGAGATCTTTGGTCGACCGAACCCCCACCGAGTCAACAAGTTGACCCTTCGGTCGACCGACCAGAAACGTAAAACAACGTTATGGTCGACCGAACTGACACGTGGGGTTCTCCCAAGTGTACGGTCGACCGAACCTCCCTGGGATCAAAAGTTGACCCTTCGGTCGACTGACCAGAAAATGAACTCCAACGCTTTGGTCGACCAAATATCCTCTAAAGAAGCCCCAACAGCCTGGTCAATCGAACCTCCTAGTTCAAAATGATCTAGTCGACCGAATCGCGCGGATTTGGAAATTCGCCTTCAAACCCTCAAAATGGTCAACCATCTTTTTCAGTTCAAAATACTCCTAATCGACCAAGCTAAGAAAATCAATCAAGCAAACGTTAAGTACGGTCGACCGACCCTCTCGGGTTGGCGAATTTTCCGAGGTTAAAACATTGTTAAATTTTATTACCCTCACTTAAACTTTTTCTAAAATGACCAATATGTCCTAAACGGTTATAATTTTGGGGAAGTTTATACATACCCCCTCATTTGCAAAGTGTGAGATGGCTAAAACCGAGGCAAGGGAGGTTGAAACTAAACTTGGATGGAAGCAGCCTAGGGAACCCAGGGCCGGCGGGTGGTGGTGGCGGCATCCTTAGAAACCATATAGGTTCTTTTGTGATTAGTTTTCCAAAATATTTTGATTCTTGTTCAAATAATAAAATTGAATTGAGAGCTGTGTTGGAGGGAATAAAAATTTGCAAACATTTGGGTCATACCTATATCGATATTGAATGTAATTCGAATATTGTAGTTAATTGGATAAGAGTCAGGAAGTGCTCCTTGTGGTATTTGTGGGATTTTTGGGAGCAACTTATTGGTTTATTGGAGGGAGTATATTTTTTGATAAATCATTGGTATAGAGAAGGGAACAAAGTGGCAGATGCCTTAGCTCAACAAGGTGCTATGGGGAGGAATAGTTTGTTTACAAATAGTAGTCAACTCCCTAGAGTTAGCAATGGTTTATATAAATTGGAGAAGATGGTTGCGGCTTATATGAGGTATGTTTAGCTAATTTTCTTTTGGTTTTAGCTTATGTTTTATGTTGTTTATTTTTTGTTTTGGTTTTGTTGTGTGAGGTTTGTTTTGCAGGTTCTGTTTTGTTTTATTTTGTTTGGACTTGTAACTCGGTTTTTGGCCGAATGTTGGGTTTGTTCTTTGGGAGGTTTTTAACGTGTTGTTTTTTGTTATCTCCCATTGATTGTCTTGTAACCACGATATTCCTCAGCCAAAAGTGAAGGGTTATCAATAAATAAATGGAGGTGCTGCCCTTCTAAAAAAAAAAAAAAAAACCCTCCTCATTTGCAAAAATTAGTGTGAGATTAGCAAACTTAATTAGCAAATATCCTCTGAATTTCAAAAAACCAATTTCTCATACTCAAGCTTCATACTCCCATTCTTACTCATCTTTATTGCAAATACCACTTAGTAAGACTGCTCTCTCACTTGCTTGTTTTGATTAAAATTAATTTTTCTTCGATAGTAAGCTTATAGTTTTTCTAGGGGGGCTTCGTAAATAAGCCTTCCGTTGGAAAACTTCTTAGAACTTCTGAGTTTTGCATATTTATTGCAATACTCAAGAGTTCGTATTGTTTTTTGTTTGTGAAATAATTTTTTTACAAACCATTTTCAAATATCTCTTGTGCTTATCTTTGAGAAATATTTTGAAATATTTGCTTGCATGTTGAAGATCTTTGTTGTTGTACCTTTTGATTGATAATATCATTTTGACACAAAGATCAAATCATTTTTACAAACCAATTTCAAATATCTTGTGGGGTTTATTTTGAGAAAAATATTTGTTGAAGATATTTGAAAATGTGCTTGAAGATAAATACTATTTTACAAATTAACTTCAAATATCTCTTGTGATTTATTGTGAGAAAAATATTTGTTGAGGATATTTGAAGTATGCTTGAGATCTTTGTTGCTGCATTGTGATTGATATTATTATTTTGACACAAATATCTTATCATTTGGTAGTGTGTTAATTATATTGGTACATATCTGCTTAGTGTAAGAAACATTTTACGTGTACGCACATTATTGGTTAAATTTGTTGTATTCCAAGCACAGGCCTGAAGAGGGAGACTAGTCATGTTGAATAGTCCTGAACTGGCTTAAACTCGATTAGGAAAGTTAGGTGCACCATTCTGGTAAGATGTAGGTTGAGGTCAGCTCCGTTAATTGACTTGATTGTAAACGGTACCGCTCCACCCATTAAGTGAGTTTATAGTGTAATCCTTGTGCAGGTGTGCCAAGGCGGAGACGTAGGTTGTTTGTCGAACTTTGATAACATTTCTTGTGTCATCTCCTTTCTTGTTTTATTGTGCATGTTTGGTTAAATTTCTATTATAATTTAAATTCCGCTGTATATTTACATGGATCTATTTTATATGCACTAGATTGCCCTTAGGTTTGTGTAATACTGTCAGTAGTAAATTGACTTAGGGGATAATATTTTTAAATACCAATTCACCCCCCTTCTTGGGATTATACCAAAGCTAACAGACTAATTTCTAACCTCCCAAAGGAGGTCGGAAGACATGTTTAGCATTATGTTACAACAAGAGTAAAAACAAAAAACAAAAAATCTTGTAGAACATGGCCTAGGGGTTGTTTAAGCAGAAACGACACCTAAGGGTAAGGTGGTGGTACCACATGAAGTAATTTGAAATTTTCAAATCCGACAAAGGAAGTAGAATGAGCCAACAGTGTGGACATTAATGAGCAATGATCCCAAGATTTGAATAAAAATTCAAGAAAATTGGTCAATTGGAAAATTGGTGAGAGAAGTTTGCAGTCAATCAATAGAGGAAACCTTAGTTAGATCTTCTAATCCCTCTTTTGCCAATGGAATAATGGAGATCCCTCTACTTATGAGATCCAAAAATATCTCATTTAATGAGCACTGCTTATGAGGCAATAAGAGAAAGACATAACTTGAACAAAAATTGGCCTGTCTAATAAGCATCATTCATGAGATCCAAAAATGCTCATTTGGTGAGCAATACTCATGAGAGAACAAAAGACGGACACTACTCGGCAAAAAATTGGTCCATCTGATAAGCACTGTTCATGAGGCCCACAAATTCCCATTTATGCATGGTTTTTTTTATGTTTTTTTTTTGTTTTTGTAAAAGACACAAATTTGTTATAATTTTGAAAAATGGGTTAAACCACAAAAAAAAAAAAAAACACACACCAAAGCTTACTTTCTAGGATAAGACACATTAGAAGAACAAAGAACAAAAACAAGAAAAATAAAATAAAATCTAAGCTTGAAAAGGATTAGGGTAAATTAGACCATCAACAATGGGATTTTAGAATACCAAGTTTTAAGATACTCTAACCATTAAACTTCTAATCTTAACACACTCCCAGTCTAGCCTATTACCCTAAACTTGAACTATTAAATGAAATAATCAACCTTCTCCTTTCTATTTCTTTTTTCTTCTTCCTTTTTTATTTCAAATGAATTGACAAGCATGGAAGCAGTTTCAACAATAGAACATAGAAGAACTTAATTCTTGATCCAAATTTAAAGTTGTGAAAGAAGCAAGAAGCCTCAAGGATGGTGCACATTGGGCTTTTGTGCACCTAAGAGGTCCCATCAATGTGACCGCAATGGTGAAGGTACTAAAGATATTGAGAGAAAAGGAAGAAGACCAAGCCTCCCTTCGTACAAAAGCACACCATGGATCTTAATTTCCCAATTAGTTCCATACAAACTACTTGGAACGCTTATGTATTCTATAATTCTTCTACCTGGGTGATTGTCATAGCCCAAAAGTTTAAGCACAAGGAGAAAATTTTGAGTCATTTGAGGATATATTTTTGGATTTTAACCATTTTTTATGGCTTGTTGCCTTGTTTGAAACTTGATTTGTATTTTTCCTATGTCCATTTAGGAAAAAAACCCTACATTTAAACAATGAATATTATAAAGTTGGATATATTTGATAACCAATGGTTTGAAAATTAATGAATTTTTTATACTTGTACTAAAATATTTTCATAGGTGAATATAGGTACATTAATTGCCCCATCAAAAATGATAGAAACTTCATTAATCTCTCTCTCTCTCTCTCTCTCTCTCTCTCACACACACACACACACACATAGACACACACACATGTATTTGATAAACATATATATATATTCAAATTTGCACTTGGTCAAACATTTCTTTACTTGTAACAATAAAAATTATTCATCTTTTTAATTTAATATTCTCTTGAATTAATATCATTGCCTAATATATCTTGTTGGTATGTGTATTATTGGTAAATGTTTATGCTTTATAGGGATTGAAGCAAGGGGCTACTTTATTTGTTTATTTTATTAGCTTATAAAATTATCATCAATTTGTCGCGATGTCCTCGCGAAGCAAGGGTGCCCCGGGGAGGAAGAAATGAAAATGTGGTTTTGATTGTTTTGAAAAAAAATGGTGTGATGGAATCATCACTAATCTTTTGGAGTGTGGTTAGAACACTTGATTACTACCCAATTACGGATAGAATTGGTCTGCGTTACCAAAGTAAAGGTCGGGTGTTCGATTACGTGAGGGGAAAATACTAGCACCCCCTACATGCCCGTTTTTCAAACGGTACCTAATTAATTGAAAATTATCACTCAAATTAAATTTAATGGTCTTTTAAATTACTCCCTTTGAAAAATTGCAAAAATGCACATATACATGCAAAACACTAAACCACACAAATATTTACATAATATACATATTCCCTCAGAACAAAAGCATAAAATACTCCAAAAAGTCCATGCCCCTTTTTGAAATCATAGGGAAAGAAAATTGAGAAAATACTTACAAAAATAACTCCTGGATTTGTTTCAAAGAGATTATAGAATTTTTCTAAACATTAGATAATACTTTTAGAAATTTTGGGAGGTTTTGAACTAACTTAAGATGAAATTTTTTTTTTTTTTTTTTAAAAAAACAAAGTTTTGGTCTCCAATATATTTTTTTTTTATTTTTCTTTAATTTTTCCCAATTTTTTATAACTTCTCATAAATTTCCCTTATTTTTTTCTAAATTTTAAGACAAGTAACTAATATGGTACAAAAATAAAGGAAAATAATGAAAATTGAGCCCAAAAATATTTTTAGAATTTTCTTCTAATTTTTCTAAATTTTCTTGTAATTTCCTCACACTTTTCTTGAATTTTTAAATCAAATATATTTCAAAAAAAAAAAACAAATAGGTAGAAATACAAGGTACCGGTCTATGACCGCTTCGAAATGTCAACCGGTTCAGGGGCATAAACCAGTTCATGGGAGAACCGGTCAAAGGGGAGGGGGGTCAACCGGTTCAGGGAACCAGTCAAAGGGCCACGTGTCCCGCTTGGATGGAGACGCATAGCCGGCGATCCAACGGCTGCGATTAGGCTTGCGAGCCGAACATCATAGTGACGTGAGATGGACACGTGTTGGCAGCCGGGTGGGTGAGTGTACGTGGATGGGACTTCTGACACGGTGTCATCGCAACCGTTACAGGGAGGCAGGGATCGGACGGCCAAGAACAGATACTTCCTGGATAAATGACGTGGCTTCGATCTGAGCAGCAGACACAAAACACAATGCAAAACGGCGATCTAGAAGCCACGCATTACCTTGCCATAAGCGGACATGGTGGAACCACGTGTCACGATCCTGCGATTTCGGGACAAATGATACTTAAACTGAATTTTTACTTCTCCCCACCCCCCCCCGCCCCCAACTATTTTCGTTCTTTCATTCTCAAATCCCTCTCTTCCTCTCGTCTGTCTTCCACCCTGTTCCTCTTCCAGCGTTCTCAGAAACCCTACGGTTTCTGCAGTCTCCCTTCTTCGGTCACCTCTCTTCTCTACAAATCCCCATCTCTTCGTAATCTTTCTTCTCTTTTCAAGCCTCTCACACTCCCTGCAACCCTCTCTCCTCTCTCAGTCCTCAAGCTTTCTGCAACCCGAAACACCGAAACCCTAACTCTACCGACAACTCCCTCTCTTATCTAACCCCTTATCTTTTCTCAGCTCTCCTCTAAAATCCCCAAAACCGTAATCTTCTAACGCTTCTTCTTTTTTGTTTGAAACCCTAAATTTTCCGTCAGTTCTTCCTTCAGAAGCCCTACTCCCCGTAACTTCCTACTCAAAGCTTTCCTTGAAGCTCTCTCTCTCTCTCTCTCTCTCTCTTACTGCGAAGCTGATTCTCCTAGTTTGCCCGTGATCTAAACACGCGAGATCGAGGAGGTGGGTTCAAACCGTGACCCGAGGGAAGTCAAATGATGAACAAGAAGGCTAAGTGCTCCCCCCTTTTTTTTTTTGTTTTTATATATATATATATATATATATATATATATATATATATATATATATATATTGATATGTGATGCGTGCTGTATTGCTTGAATGCTGGTTGGTTGTGATTCGAGCATTGGATTTCCTGTTCATGATTCAAGTGTTGGTGTGTGAATCTGCTAGGGTTTAGGGTCAGTCAAGGTTTAGGGACGAGCTAACTCGTCCAAACCTACAGGTAAGAGTCAACCCAGGGAGATGGGCGAACTCGGATGAACTCGAGTGAGTCACCTGGGCTCAGGTACGTGTCAGCTTTTGGACACGTGTGGGCTTCGAGCATGCTTTGAAATAAGTTAGGCCTCGGGTGATTTTGAAAATGGGCCTTGGGTTGCTTATTTTATAAAAAAAAAATGGGCCTCGGGTTGTTTTTTTTTTTTTTTTAAATGGGCCTGGGGTAGTTTTAAAAATGGGCCCACAGTTAAAAATTTTGGAAGCAGGCCTTTGGTCAATTTTAAAAACAGGTCTGGGGTCAATTTGAAATGGGCCTGGGGCTTCTTTTTTAAAATGGGCGTGGGACTTCTTTTCTCAAACGGGCCTGCTACTTTATCTTAAAACGGGCCCAGAGTTAATTCTTAAGATAGGCCTGGGGTTCTGGAATTAAATATGGGCTTTGGTTTTCTTTTTAAACGGAACGCGGGCCTGATCTAAAAAATGAGAAGTGGGTTTTTGTTTTAAAAAGTGGGTTGGGCTTCAAGGCTTTAAAATTGAATGGGCTCCGGGTCCTTTTTTGTTTAGGTTGTGGATTCGGGATTAGGTTGAGAGGTTCGAACTCGGGTTCGGAAAATTGGGTTCGAGTCTGATCCCTGTTACGCCTAAGTTCAGGTTGAAGTATGAACCTGAAACCTGAGACGAATTACCTTCCCTTCTTCTCTCCTCCAGTCTTCTTCTCTAGTGGGTGGGACTAAGCTTGTCTTATCTGTATCCTGAAGATGTCCAATGCTCTGAATGCTACTCTGCTTCTGTGTTTTAAATGTACTCTGATACTGCTCAGCAATCTTCTGATCTCTCTCTTTTAATTTCTATTCTGAATGCTCTCTCTCTTTTCTGATTGGTCTTCTTTCCTAATTTTCTCTCATAATCTTTGCAGAGCTTTCCCTTTTCTCTAGTTCTAACTGCCCATTCTCTCAATTTCTGCAAAGTATTCTCTAAAGCTCTGATTGTCCCCCCCCCCCCCCCCCCAAAAAAAAACCCGCGCCTTCTTCTACTGTGCGAGACTCCCTATTTATAGGGAGTCTGGGCAGCTTATTTGGCGCCAAAATGCCCCTCCAGCGAGGTTACCCTCTAACAAAATTCCCCTTTTATTCCTGCGATTCGCTGATAAGGAATATTTTCTTAACAAATTTCATTCCCTACCTGTGCACATGATTTCATTTTGCATTCTTTTTTTCTTTTTTGAATTTTAGCTAACATCTTGATTTTGGCTTGGGGAATACTTCTAGCTATTCCAGCTGGCAAGCTGGAACTGGAGCTGCTTTGATTTTTTCTGTTTCCCTGTATTTATTATTATTTTTGTAATTTTGCATGTGTTTCATGTATTGAATGTACCCGTGTTTCACTTCTTTACAACATTTCCTTGCAACATGCTTTCTTTCCTTGTATTTTTTTTTTTCATTTTCATCTCCCTGTATCTTTGCATTTTTATTTATATATTTTCGTTTCCCTGTATTTTCCAGTTGTAACTTTTTGCATGTGCACTTTTTGTATTTTATTTACGGTTAAATGTAACTTGCAGCATTCCTTTGTATACCAAATTTTGGGCACATACCCCTTTCCTTTTTAATTAAAAAAAAAACAATGTGACCTCGTGCTTTCCAATTTTGATTGAAATTCTGTATTACAGTTGACCAATCGTGTAAGAATTAACCGGTAAACAAATTTAATTCTGAGTTCCCGAGAAACAGCAGACCTAGACCCAAAAACAGTGACTTGAAAAAAGAGTAAAAAAAAAAAGGGTACTTAAATTTTATTTTTATTTTTTTGAAAGGACCGGAACTCAATTTTAAAAACAAGAGAATTCAATCAAGGAATTTAAGGAACTCAACCAAAGCTAGAAAAACTTAGTTCTAAAGTTAAAATTGAAAGGACTCAAAATTCTTTAAAAATGACAGGACTTAATTCTGAAATACTGGGACAAATTTTTAAAATAAAGAAAATCAATTTTGAAAGTTAAAGAAACTGATTAAAAGTAACCGGTACTTAGATTTTTGTTTTTGTTTTTTTAAAAAGGACTTGATTTTTGAAATTGGGACTCGGGGCCTTATTTTGAAAAAGACTCAATTTTGAAACTCACTTATCAAAACTCAGGATTCAATAGATTTTTCAAAAAGGGTTCCCTAATTTGCGGGATTCAAATCACCTTTCGTGGGGTCAAAATTGGGGTATTTATATAATTTGTTACACCAATCAAAAAGCCACTTTTGCAATGAAGTTATAAAAAAAAAAATTAATAAGAAATTAAAGGAAAGATTATTGGATGAATGGTTGGTTTATTATATATATTGGTTGATAATTTATTCGTAGCTACTGGAAATGAATTGATTACAAAATGGTTTCAAATTATGAAAACTTATCAAAGCAATTTTGAGATATTTCAAACTTTCGCAATAAAAATAGTATGTGTCTACTTATTTTAGATGATTAAATGATTGGCTTTTTCAAAAAAAAAATAATTTTTAGTTTTTGGTATTATTATAGATAAATCAGTGTTGACACTATAAGATAACAAATAATTTCAAAAATTTTAAACCAAAGATTCAAGTTATCACCCCCATAAGTGCTAACTCAAGTATTAAGTCTTTCTGCAAAGGAAGCAACATAGAAAATACCCTACAAATCATACAATTACAGCTTAACAAAGCTTAGTTACAAGTTGAGATATTAAGAAAAAGCAATGGTAAGAATCTCATATAATGATGGTCCAAAATTGACTCTCAGATTGATAACCTTTTGTAATTTCAATTCCTTTCATTCACATGAATCAAAGGTTACGTCTTGTCAGCTACTTAAGTCTTTGAATTGTTCTTTCATCCTTTTTCAAGAGTTGCTCATCTCCTATCCTATAACCTTCTCATCTACTCCCATTATTCAAACAATAAAATCTCTCTTTCTGTTTGCAAATATTTGGGTGCCCTAATTAAGGCAGAAAATATGAAGCTGACATTCAAGTTTTCTCCACTCTGGCGAATTTTTCTCCATTAAATCAAGAGTGAATTTCAGGTATGATTGTGACAGATTTCTTGAGTGATTATTCCCCCCTCCATGTGTGTGTGTGTGTATGTAAATCATATCAATGAAGAAGGAGTCGAGGGAAGTGAGTTTAGTGTAGGCAGTGAAAGCTGTGAGAGTTAAGAGAGTTTGAGTGAGAATTGTCTCCTCCTCCTCCTCCTCTGTATTTTCCCAAATACGTATAGTAGTTATCTCTCCGCTAGACGTAGACTGGAATTGGCCGAACCACATATATCTTGACATTGTTCTGTGTGTGATTTTATCTCTGATTTCTAACCCAGTTATCCCAACAAGTGGTATCAAAGCAGTGTTGTGGGTTTCCAGCAAGTCTTTTCGAGTTGCTCAAAACCTCAATTCAGTCATATCATCGTGTAGCTCGTGTCGAAACGGCCACAACGGTGAAAATGGTGTAAAACACTAACTTCGAATGAAACCACATGGGCTGCTGCAACATCCAATTTTCTTCCCCCGTCTTTGCAAATTGAGCGTGCTGCAAATCTTATTTGTTGAAGGTAAAAGAAGATTGTCATGTCATTGTGCCACATCAGACGTGTCGCATCATCGCAGGTCTAATTGCCACATCATCCATGGTCCCCCTTGCCATGTCTTTAGTGCCACATCATCTGCAAGTCCCACTACCACGTCATCAACGCCATGTCAGTATAAACGGCGTCATAACGGTCAGGGAATATTTCGTCAGAGAGGTAATATTTCGTTATTGAGTCATCTCACTCCAGAATAGTTTTTTTGGTCGAATAAGCCCATTTTAGGCCTGTTTTTAAGCGGGTTGGACTTGTTCATAAGATTTTGGGTCGTTCTGGACACAACCATGAAGGCGGTCTTGTGTGATTTCGTTCCGATAATATCGTTTGAGTAAGTAGGAACCAAAAACCCAAGTCCACTCCATGGAGGATTTAGGATCTCAAGCCATGGTCAAATTGATGGCATCAAATTATACTCCATGGAGACCGGGGTTGAAGGATTTCTTGAATTGCAAGGATCTGGTAGATCCATTAGAAGATGAAGCTAAGAGATTCGAGTCAATTTCTAAAAAAAAAAAATTGGGATAAAATAAATAAGAAAACTATTGGTTATATTAGACAATGGATAGACCAAAGTGTATTTCATCATGTCGCCTAGGAGATCGAAGCCTATGCCCTCTGAAAAAAGTTGGAGGACATGTATCAGCCCAAGACGACTAGAAATAAAGCCCTCCTTATGAGACCACTAACAAGCATAAAGCTGAAAAGCAGAACCTTCCTAGCCGAGCACACTTGTGAGTTTTAAAACCTGGTGAACCAGTTTATCAACGTAAAGTTGAAGCTTAATGATGAAGTTCAAGCCTTATTACTGCTTAGTTCTTTACCAGATAGTGAGGAGACGCTGGTAGTATCCCTATGAAATTTAGCTCCTAAAGGCAGACTTACCATGTCATTGGCCAATGATGCTTTTGTAATGACCCGGAGAATAATGGTATTTAAATAATAAAGGGGGAGAAAAATAGAAATAGAAACAGGAGGAGGCAGCAGGCTTCGTTGACGACGTTGCACTTTAGGTGTAATAACCCAGGAATTTAATCAAGGACTTGTCGACGAAAACAAGCGATTCGTCGACGAGGATAACATATGGTCTCATTGACGAGGGTATGTTTCATCAATGAGAAGATACCGAGAGGTTGTTTTCTAAATTCTGAAATTCGTCAACTAGGAGATAGTGCTCGTCGACAAACCTTCTTCGTGACCTCATCGGCGAGATGATGTGGCTCATTGACGAAGGTCGCAGTATAAATAAAGTTAAAATCAGTTTTTACGCAGAAATTTCACCCGAAATCTCTCTTTCTTCCCCCCCCTATGGCTCCTCTCTCTCTCCTCGATTTCGGCCCCGTCAACTGCCAGATCAACAATCCGAGGCCACCACGACGCTCTTGGGGAAGTTTTCTCTAAATCTACTGGAGCGGATCATCGGTGGGATGAAGTTGGATTTCATCCCAGATTCAAGGTAAGGTTTTTTTGTTGAAATTTGGCTTTCTAGCAGTTGTAGGAAATGCAGTAAACGTAGAAATAGTAATATTTTGTTCAAGAATATATGGTTTTCAAGGTGTTGAGTAGGAAGCCCTGCGGGTGTAAGACTAGATACAATAGGGGGTTTTAGCCAGAATCAAGTAAGGAAAATATGCTATGCTAGGCAAACTTGCTTTGATTCAGTATAAATTATATGTTTTTCAACAAATTATTATTCAGATTATTTATGCAATTTTATAGCCTGAGAATATTAATGTTTAATTGTGTGTCATGAGTTTATTATTCCCAGTACACAGTTTCCATAATTTTCAGAATATGATGATTTTCAGTATACGTACAGAAACATAAAGTTTACAGTATTTTTCAGAATATGATAATGTACCTATTTCAAAACCATAACGTTCAGTTTATACGGTTAATTAGGAAAATTCAGTTATCCAACTATAATGACATTTCAGATATCTAATTATTACAGTTTATCCAGCTCATAATATATGATGTTATGGTTATTTTAATTATTGCAAAATAATGGTAAAAACAGTATTTGAGAAATATCAGTTATTTATATATAGTATCAAACCTTGATGGATCATATTCAGCAACAGAACATGGTACTATAGCTAAATTCAGTTCAGAGTGCAACCCCTATTCAAATAATAGGTGGTATTCAAAAGTCGACCGTGCCTATGTTGTGGACAGGCTCCCCATCATATATGGGTTGAGGGGGTCGATCTGACTGTCGTAGTTCAGTTGACTTACCCTGATCAGCCAGCCAGGTTGGGCCCTACCTACGGGCCGCACAACCCTGTCATAAGGGATTAATTCATGACTTCAGTTATCCATCCAAGAAATTTTCTCAGTTTTATTATATATGTATGATCAGATTTTCAGAAATTAGTCCTACCAAGATATTTTTAGAAGTATTATGAACAGATTATTCAGAAAAACCAGATTATGTTAAACAACCTAGGTGTATGTTATACTGTAATAGACATGTGAGTTTTCTGCAAATTCCATTAATTATGATATTTACTTCGATAAGATTCTCCAAGTATATGACTCACTTGCTACACCCTAGTAATAGCATGTTTCTTCTTATGGAGCGTCGCCTCATCTCATTTAACTCATGCTTTTCAGGTGATCTAGTGAGGCGAGTAGATCAGGCTCGCAGATAGAGGGGTTTCAGTGCTGCCTGTGGTTAGAGTGAGTTTTTTTTTTTGGGGGAAGGTTTTCCTTGTATAGTTCTAGTCTTAGATAAGGTATATTTTGGGAGATACAGCTGTGTATTTATACTGCGGGAGCACGTTAGCACTCTGGTATTGTATTGTATATGTATATGGTTGTGATTATATGATTTAAGTTTCTCCCTGCTTAGGTTGATTGTTACATTAATTATAGAAAATATAGCAAGTCATTACAGCTTTACTCAACGAAGAAGCCAGATGAAAGGAAGCAGACATGGATCAGGCGCATGCTCTCGCCATCGAAAACAAAGAAAGAGCTTAAGAAAATGCAAGAGGTACGTGTAGAGACATAAGCAGATGCAAAAGTAGAGGGCAGACTCAGACACGTGATGGCAAAAATCAACAAGGTAAATATACTTGTTTTTATTGTGCCATTGCAGGACATTTTAAGAGGAATTGCCACAAATTTCAAAGAGATCAAGGTCAAAGCAGCAGCCAGCCAAAGAATGAAGGGGGTGGAACTCTAGTCACCTATAGGGGGGACGTATCACTTCTCTTAGCCGATGAAGAGACGTGCCTTCACGTAGTAGATCAAGATACCAAGTGTGTGGTAGACATAGCAGCTTCATACCCAGCATGGAATATTTTTTTTTTTTTTTTGAAGGGGAGTGAAGGTGTTATGAATTCGACCTAATTTAGTGGTTAACACAATGTGGAAAGGCTTGCTAATGTTATACCTCAAAATTCCATATTCAATGTTAGACTTTCAATCTGCGGCAAATATGCTCTAATCCAGTCTTACACTATATATTCAACAAGCAGATTAGTCATTGTCATACTACATTAAAAGGGCAGGAGGATTGCATGAATATAACTTGAGAATGAAATGGAGTTTATTATTTTATTGTATAAATTTTTAGTTTTTTTTTTTTCAATTCATTCTAGATAAATCAAATGTCACATGACTGTTAAAAAAATTGTAACAGCTTTTTGAAAATTGTGAAGCTAAGATTTTAACTAATGATATTGAGGGTTGTAAATAGATCAAACAGCTTATGTTCACTAGAGAGTTTAGCTTAGTAAAAACTCATATATTGTATAAATGAGCGATTCTCAAACTTAATTTTAAAACTTGTTTGATAGACATGTCAATCCTCAACATGAATAGATTCAACTTGTTTTAGCTCCTAAATAAATGGTTCAATTACAAGCTTGTTCGGGTTCCTTTAATAGGCTCAAAATAAAATCAGTCATAAACTTGTCTACATTGCAATATACATACTTGCCTAAAAATAGGGGATGTCTGAAGATACACTTAGCTTAAACAGCATAACCCCAATTCAATGATAGGGTCTAGTCCCAAAGTCATTAGAGCAAATAATAATAATAATAATAATAATAAATACTAAGATAATATTAATAAGAGTTTGTTTTTCACTTTTTTCCTAACAAAACCCTAAAAGCCTCTCGCCTCTCATGGATAGAGATTTTAACCATTCATGAAAAGCTTGGCTAAGGGCTCATCCAGCTTATTCATTTGCATAGATGAACAAACTTGACAAGTGCATTCAAGCTCACTTTAAGCTAGCTCAATTCAAGCTTGAGTTTGATTAAAATTTTAATAAAATTTGATAAAGTTCAACTCAACTAATTCATTCACAATTCTAATCGCATCTAAAGCAAAGTACTATAAAATTAAAAGCCTAAGATAGTGATCATAGGTTAAGATCCAATCACATTATTGTCCCTAAGATTTAGTTGAGCATCCTTGTGAATTGGTGCCCATCCCTAACGGCCCAAGTTACAAACAATAAGCCACCTTGTGGAGACTACTCTTCAGTTGAATCAATTATGGACTGCCTGGGCTTGTTTTCTGAGTGCTCTGGGCTGAAAGCAAGTATCCTCAAGTCTAACATGTTTGCTGCAAGTGTTAATGGGTCAAATCTAGATGCCATTAAAGAACTAACAGGTTTTTCAGAAGGGGAGTTTCCTTTCAGGTACTTAGGCATCCCATTTGTTTTCACTCGTGTGAACACAATGCATTACTCTCCTCTGATTAGCAAGATCTCTAGCCTTATTGGTTCTTGGTCGAGGCACTCCCTATCTTATGCAGGTAAACTGGAGTTTGCTTAACTCTATTATTCAGGGAGTTGAGTGTTTTTGGCTTGCCATTTTTCCAATTCCAAAGACTGTGTTGGCTCATGTGGTCAAGTTATGTAGATCCTTCCTATTTTGGCTGCGCGCGCGCGCGCGCGGGGGGGGGGGGGGAGCCTCTAGTGGCTTGGAATGAGGTTTGTCTGCCAAAGGATGAAGGGGGTAAATCTAGAACAAAACTTTGCTTACTAAGGCCCTATGGAACATCCATATCAAAAAAGACTCACTGTCGTCCAAGTGGATTAGCCATGTCTATTTGAAAAGGGGCAACTTATGGGGTGCTTCTGCAAGAAATGAAGATTCACCCCTCTTCAAAAGAATAATTGAGATAAAAAATGAGATTATGCAATACTGTGGAAATTTAGATGGGGCTAAGAAGCAAGTGAGACAATGGGCTGAAGATGAGCAGTTTAACGGCTCTAAAGCCTATCATTCCTAGAGAAACAGCGGTAACAAAGTCCCTTGGCATGCTACAGTATGGAAGAATTGTTGCCTTCTAAAGCTTCCTTTATATTGTGGCTTGGCGCAAAAGGAAAGCTGCTAACTTGTGATAGATTCTGGGTGGATGGTGTGGACTAATCTTGTGTTTTTTGCAACTCAGAAAATGAAACTATTGACCATCTATTTTTACAAATGTGGGTTTTCCTCCTGTGTGCGGAGTTTCATTAGGGGTTGGATGGGCATTTCAAGAGCCATGACAAGAATTAAATCTGCTCTCAAGTGGATGCATAAAGAGGTCAGGGGTACAAGAGTTTAGGTTGTTGCTAAGAAGGCTTGCCTTGCCATAACGGTTTACAGCCTTTGCCACGCTAGGAACAAAAGGAAGTTTGAAAGAGTTGCTACCCTTCCAAAGTCATTCATAATTTCTGTCCAATCTCACGTTTACAGAGTTGTTTACGATAAATTTCCCTATCTAGTTTAATGAGCTCTAATGTTTGAATAGTAGTTGTTCTAGCCTTGTTTAACTTGCTGATTGATTTGGGGGAGTGCTCCCCTTTGGTTGTCTGAGTTTATTTGATTGTTTTGTCATCCTAACTTTTGCTCCTAGGGATGCCCAAATTTTGATGTTTTGAGTTGTAGTCATTCTCAGCCGTTTTAGGCTTTTTGATTGTTTGCTTAGTAGATCCTTTCCTGGGTATGCCTAGTGATGCTGTACATATCCATTTGGTTTATATTTATAATTTTTAGATCAAAAAATGAGCCACCTTGTGGCTTTATTACAATCACTAAAACCCCCTGTAATTTCTAAAATATTGAGGAATCATCACTCCATTAACTTAAAGAGTAACTTACTAAAATATATTTAAATAATTATTCAGGATGTATAACTCATCATCATCATCATCTTCTATACTTCTTTTAGGAAATGTGAGAAAATGATGCTCTAGTGCCATAGATTTCCAAAGTAATGATTTATAGTTTTATTGGTACATTTGGGTTTATGAGTTTTGCATAAATTTGAAGTGTTCGATATGAGCTAGTGCTGAATTTCTAATGTGGATAAACAAATCTGCACATTTTGGCCAAAATTCTCCCAAGATGTTTTGTTGGAAGCATTTGCACTTTTCCACTGCTTTCAGTTTGGATCTTTTATAGGCTTCTCTACTTTAGGCTTTGGCTTAGGACTTCTAACGACACAGGGACCTTAATTGTAAAGCACCAAACACATTAACACGAGGAGTTCATAAAACAAACTAGAAGAAAGAAGTGAATCACAACTTCGTCTACTGTCATTAATAATAAAAGAAGTAAAATAATACGTTATCTTATTGGGGAAAATCCTTTTGTATGCTTTGTTAAAGTGCGAACATGGTGTGCCAGATCCAAAAGTATTCCAATTAGTAGAAGAAATTGTATGTAGACTACTTCAATGGTCTCACAAGCACCACTAGGAGTGATACATCTAATTCTTACAAGAATACAACCTATGGTTGTCATGGGATTTCATTAATGTTGTATACATGTACATGACAGAACACCACGAAACATCATCTATAATCAATCTATGTAAGACTTAGTTCCTCAAAATTGAATCAAACTAAAACATGGCAGAAGGTATACCTAGTTTGTATTCTGCTCCTTGTTGCAGTGCAGAGTCATCTAGTCTCCTCATTTAAGGGCTCCATGTAGAAATCTCGTGTATATTGGAGAGATTTAAGGGGTATTTATTGTATATTATTGAGTGAGATCTTTTTAGGAGATTGTTTCCATATTTAGAGTAGACAATGTATTATAAGTAGCTTGTATTGGCTTGTGCAAATTTATTCAAGAAATATAGAAAATTCTATTCTGATTTCATGGTATCAAGATCGACGGTTCATAACTCTAGGTGTGGGAGTGTGTGACCAACACTAAGAAGGATCATCTAAGCTGCCAAAATAGATCCAAATAGGGTCAAGACGTAGGAGGTAGGATTGGTTTGGAGATCCACCTGGAATACAATCCAAAACACGTAAGACGCAGTGGTAAGGCCCACTTGAGCAAACTGTTGGAGAATTAGTCTCATGAGGGAGAAGATGACTTCCATTCAAGGGGGAGCAATTGCAACTCACAAGTGGTGGAGCTTCCGTTCAAGGGCGAGCAGTTGGAACTCACAAGTGAGGGGGAGATTGTTGAAAATTCTATTTGTGAGTTTGTCCCACATTGAAAAAAGTGAGTAAATGATTGGTGCTTATATACATGGTTGGGCCCAAGATTCAATAGATTTACGCTTTTAGGTCAAGTTGGTGCACACCAATGTGTATCAAGCGCCCATCATTTAATCACTTTTTTCCAATATGCGACAAACTCACAAGTGGAATTCTCAACAATCTCCCCCTCACTTGTGAGTTCCAACTGCTACCCCTTAAACGGAAGCTCCACCACTTGTGAGTTCCAATTGCTCCCCCTTGAACGAAAGTCATCTTCTCCCTTATGGGGCAAATGTGATACTTCTTAGGAATGGAAGTTGTCAGATCAAAAAAGGGTATCAGTGTCTCTCAGCAAAAATATATCCTTAATCTCCTAATCGAAACTGACATGCTTGCATGCGAACCCAGTGAAACCCCCATTGAAGTAGTAAAGAGAGTTGAAGATTGCGAAATATCAATTGAAAAATAGAGGTATCAAAGATTGTTTGGTAAACTCACCTATCTATCACATACCAAACCCGACATTACATTTGTAGTTAGTGTGGTAAGCCAACACATGCATTAACCCAAAAGACTCACCTAGATGTCGTGTACAAGATCCTTAGGTATCTCAAGGGCTCTCCAGACAAAGGACTCTTCTTCAAGAAGTGTGAAAGTAAGGAAGTAGAAGTTTTCATATATGCAGATTGGGCAGGATCAACAGAAGATAGAAGGTCTACCACCGGATATTGCATCTTTGTAGGGGGGAAATTTGGTGACTTGGAGTAAAAAACAGAAAGTAGTGGATTGAAGCAGTGCAGAGGCTGAATTCAAGGCAACTGCACAAGGGATATGTGAAGGACTGTGGTTACGGAACTCTTGGAAGATTTACAAATCCCTGTGAAATTGTCTATCAAACTCAACTGTGACAACAAAGCAGTCATTAGTATCTCTCTCAATCTAATTCAACATGACAGGACGAAACATATAGAAGTGGACCGACAGTTCATTAAAGAAAATGTTAAAGAAGGAATCATTTGTATGACGTATGTACCTACCAAGGAACAAACCGCAGATATCTTTACCAAAGGACCTCGACAGAGTTTCGATGATTTCATCTGCATGTTGGACATGATTAATATCTATGGTCCAACTTGAGGGAAAGTGTAGAAATTTCATGTATATTGGAGAGATTTAGGGATAATTATTGTATATTATTGAGTGAGATTCTTTTAGGAGATTGTTTCCATATTTACAATAGAGATTGTATTATACATAGTTTGTATAGGCATGTACAAATTTATTCAAGAAATACAAAAAATTCTATTTTGATTTCACTCCGAAAAATTGCAAATATATTTAAGATTTTGATTTTTGTCAAAAAAAAAAATCATTCGAAAGTTCTATTTTTTATTGTTTTGAAAATTATAAGAGAGATTAGTAAGCATAATAAAATCATAGGATGGTTTATTGTTTTTGGGTTAAACCAAATGGAGTTCATATAATTTTTCCTTCAATTTTCAGAAATTTTTTTATTTTAATTATATTTTATATTCACATCAATTCATTTTAATCTTAGTTAAAAATTATGTATAAAATGAATAATCTAATCAATAAAAGTTGATTTTGGATATTAAAATATTGTGCCGCAAGTTGGCAAAACAACTAATAATCATAGATTTTATTTTCAAAAATAGCTAAAAATAAGAAACAATAACAGATACTAGACAACTATTTTTTTTTACTGTACAAGAAAAAATATTATAAAAAAAATGAATTGCAACTCTCTTGGCCCCCTCTAATAAATTGGTCTCACATAAAAATGACTAGAATTCCATATTTTCTATTTTTTGATGTCCAGGAGCATCACCCAACCTAGGCCCTTCGAACCCAAGCAAGCTAGCCAAACTTAGGGCAGAGTCGTCCCCGCCATTAATTCTCCGCCCCCTCACCCCCAGGTCCCAGCCCACAAAATATACATATATCTAATTGATCGGATGATGTAGGAACAATGTTCAAGTCTACCAATCTATTAGGATACCTCAGCTGCATCCATCGGTGCACTTTTAATCAATCATAAGGAAGAATTCAAAGAATGGTTTGGAAGGAAAAAGTAAGAACTGCAGCCGCAGCTGGACAGGATTTGAACCTGCAGCAGCAAGCACGGGGTCTCTTGCATTGTCGCAAGGACAGCCTGCGGGGATTAAGCCGCTTCATATGAACATATTGCTGCAGGTTCAAATCTTGCGGCCCAGTCGGCCTACTCTTCTGTGGACTCGGATCAAATTTTCTCTTGTTCAAATTGAAGGCAGGCAGCCACTTTTGGGCGCCCAAACACCAGGGGTATCATCCTGGTTGGCCCAGTTGATGATGACGCTTCCAAATGCAGGCTTGCCCAACTCACTTTACTACTAAATGTTCAAGTTTTCGAGCTCACTGTCCTGTCCAATCTCACTTAACTGCTGAATTGCCATCGCAACCGACAGATTAAAATCCTTGATTCAAATTAGGAACGAGTACACGGCCATTGCCAGATACACACATATGTGGAGACGAGATTTTTAGAAGGGAAGGAGGGGGAGGCCCATGTAACCACCCATCTGTCCAAATAGGACACTGCCGCAGAGTCATTGAGTCAATGCCCATTATTGCTAACTTCCCTTTGGTTTCACACCAGAAAATATATCATAATGCTCGGTAAAATGTGCAAGGAAACGATGAATGTGGAGGAAAATGAGAATTGGATTGTCTTTCCCTCCCAACACAACACGCTTGAATCATCATTTATTTATTTATTTTTATTTTTATTTTTTTGCTTCCTGATTTAGTAACTCCAGCCCAGCAGGATTGCTTATCGTGCCTCGTTAGCTACTGCTTGATTTGCTTTTAAGGGTATTTACCATGCTTTGCTTGGTCCTTGCTAGATTTCCCTCTGAACATTTCTCATCTCCTGGTCGAAATTGAAGCTCAAATTCTTTCAAGCTTCCTTTTTTCTACTCCTCTCCTCATTGCCACTTAATTTTGTTCTGCTTCTTGGTCCCTTTCTGCTGAATTCCTTCTGCGAAACCTGCTCACAATCGAAATTAAAAATTCCCCAAACAATTATGAAGGAAAAACCGTGGCAAATCCCATCTCCCTCCATTCTCTTCCCTCTTGCCACCATCACCACTCTGTTGATGTCAACAGAAACAATGGTAGAAGCCGACCCAAGAGCCCAAAAGGTCCAAATGACCTGCAGGCACCAAAGAGAGCACAACCCCAATGTCTTTGTCCCAAGCTTCGTAGCCACGATGGAAAGCATCAGCCAACAATTGCAAACTTCCAGCTTCGGAGTCGCAGTCAATGGCTCCGGTATGGACACTGCCTATAGCCTCGTCCAATGCTATGGAGATCTCCCTTTAGTGGATTGCACTTTGTGCTACACTCGGGGACGCATACTTCTTCCCAAATGCTTCCCTTTCACTGGGGGTTATATCTTCCTCGACGGATGCTTCATGCGGTCTGAAAATTACAGCTTCTTTGAAGAGTTCAACGGAGGAGGGGACAAGGCAGTGTGTGGCGGCAACACCCAGATGAGCCCTGCACTCCGGGATGCAACGGTGGTGGCTGTGCACCATGCAGTTGCAGCTGCGCCAGAGAATAATGGGTACTTGGCAGCGGCACCAGCAGAGGGGAATGAATCTCCATATGTTCTGGTGCAGTGTTAGAGGACGTTGAGTGTGAAGTCTTGCAGAGCTTGCTTAGAGAATGCTTCTGCTTCAGTTTTTAGGTGTTTGCCGCAGTCAGAGGGGCGAGCCTTGAAGGCTGGGTGCTTTCTGAGGTACTCTGATAAAAATTTTCTCAACCCAGAACAAAGGAAGAGACGATCCAGAGGTCAGGGTAAGTGTTTTGAGTTAGTTTGGTTCATTTGGGTGGATGAGAGTTGTGCGTGTTGTAGAAAGCAAGTTTTTTCATGTTGAAGAAGTTAGCTTGATCTTTATTTTGGATTGATGACTTTTTACAGGGTTAGGGCGCGGGACAATGGCATTAATCGTGACCTTTCTTAGTTCTATTGCCATCTTAGGAGTTGGGGCAGCTATGGCAGTCTATATCTGCAAGCAGAGAAAATTGCAGAAGAGAAGAGGTATGCATACGTCTAAGACTTTTTGCAGGCAACCCATCTGTGAAGAGTTTCTTTAATCTTCCCTGCCCTCTTCTGATTTCCCAACAGCTTCAAATGATGTCAAGAAATGGGTTAAGACCGTCCCCAATAATAGCATACATTTCAAATTCTCTGTGATTGAGAAGGCCACGGAACATTTTGCCAACGCCAACAAGCTCGGGCAAGGTGGATTTGGAACCGTGTATAAGGTATTCTTCTTTTAGTACGAGCATAGAAGCTACAATTAAAGACTTATTTTTAATGAAGGAAAATTCTAGGACACTAATTTCTTTAATGAAGGGACACTCATTGCTGATGGGACAAGAACAGAGAGAATATTTTTTCACTGACCTTTCATTCTGTTTAACAGTCCTCGTCTTATGTTTAGTGTAATATTTTATTTCATTTTATTTTTCTGTCTTCAAATTTTGATTACAAAGCTTGTCTCTCCTTTCCCAATCTCTCCATTTTCATGAAACTCAGAAAACAGAGTCATAATAGGTTTTAATATACTTCACTTTCCATTTATTCTATAAGATGCAATTCAAATTATTGCTTTGGAAGGAGAGTTCCATTTTTTCCCCCTTCTCCGAATCGCTCAATCCAAACCAGGTGCAAGTAACCTCCACTTAAATGCAATGCTGGACTAAACACAAGGGTGCAAATAATTCATACACTAATTATAGAAACTGAGCAGTTGATGTTTTTCTGATCATCTCAACTGCAGGGAGCTCTTGCAGATGGGAGAGAGATAGCTGTGAAGAGATTGTTCTTTAACAACAAGCACAGAGCACAAAATTTCTACAATGAAATTAACATCATAAGTAGCGTGCAACACAATAATTTGGTCAGATTATTGGGATGCAGCTGTTCGGGACCTGAAAGCCTTCTTGTCTATGAATTCCTACCTAACCAAAGTCTTGACCGCTTCATCTTTGGTAATTACACAGCAGTTTTAAATTTTGAGTTCCAATAATGTGTCCGGACAAGAGTTCTAAGCAATACAAGAATGTTTTGCAATCTCAATGCAAGTAATTTCTTTTAATTCGTTCAATGTACATGACAGACCCAAACAGAGGTAAAACACTAAACTGGGAGAAGAGGCATAAGATTATCATTGGGACAGCGGAAGGCTTGGTCCACCTCCACGAGAATTCCAATATTAGAATCATTCACAGAGATATTAAAGCAAGTAATATTTTACTGGATTCAAGATTCTGTGCTAAAATTGCAGATTTTGGGCTAGCCAGATCTTTCAAAGCAGATGAGAGCCACATCAACACTGCCATTGCAGGAACTCTGTGAGTGTCCCTCTTTCTTCACCTTTCTCTCTTTTAGAATAGAACTGATTAAATTACAGGAAGCTTTAAGCTTCATAATTTTGTACATTTACAATTACATGGCAGTGTCGTATAGAACACCCAAATCAAAACATGAACCTTAAATGACATTTCACTCAGGTTTCTATCTACAAATCTGCAGAGGGTATATGGCTCCAGAGTACATAGCCTATGGCCAGTTAACTGAGAGGGCGGATGTCTATGGTTTTGGTGTGCTTCTGTTGGAGATAATTACAGGAAGGCAGAACAATAGGAGGGAAAACTTTGAAGAAAGCCTAATCACAATTGTCAGTTTCATAAAACTTTGCATCTTTTCAGACATTTCAATCAGCATAATCTTACAATTCCCTGGTCTTATTATGTTGGGTGAACAGGTGTGGCAACATTTTCAACAGCATACGGCAGAGGAAGTATTTGACCCAAACCTAATGTTGCAGGATCTTCCAGGCAGCTATACTACGAATGAGATTTTGAGGGTGGTGCAAATAGGACTTCTGTGCATCCAGGAGACTCCATCATTGAGACCAACAATGTCCAAGGCACTACATATGTTGAGGAACAAGAAGGATGAATTACCAACACCCATGAAACCTCCCTTCATGGGTGAGGAGACCATGCAATTTTATGACGCTAGTGACAACCTATGTTTCCCCCTCAATGCAACAGCATGTACTTCAAATGCAACCATCTCCCATAGTTCATTTTACCCCAGATGAAGTTAAAAGTGTGGCCAACATAGAATATTCGAATCTCAAGTGTTGCTATGTCCCACAAAATAACAATTTTTATGTTTAGGGTCAGCAGCAGAATCATGATGCGGAAGCTCTCTGAAAAAAAAAATTAAAAAAAAAAAAAAACATTTTATTTCATTTTATTAGGGGGGAAATGGGTTTGGAGTAGGTATCTCATTTTTTCAGCAAACCAAAAAAAAAAAAAAAAATAGAGACAAACACATGCACCCCAGAACCGGCTAAAGTTTGGGACTTAGCTTTTTGAATTCTCATGGGTCAAATTTTTATTAGAAACACGTATTCGTACTCCTTTGGACTATTTTCCCTCTTTCCCCAAAACATGAATTTTGACCATTTTGTCGCTCAACTCAGAACTTGTCCCCATTTTCCAAAAGCAAATTTTTATCATACATATTTAAGATTTTTCATTCAAATCCTTACCACTGTCTACCAGCTAAAGATTGGTCTCCCATGAATGGATAAATTTTAATTTTTCAGCCAACAATTAATTTAAACAGAATATCTTTCATAAACAACTTGCATAAAATATATGAAAAAAAAGACCTGCAAGCTGTGCAAAACAGAATGCAAGAATAAATTAGAAAACTGGGAACAATAATAAGGTCCAAAATTAATTTGAAAAATCTAGCTAGGATCTCAGATTAAAAATAAAATTATTTGAAGACTCTGAGCTAGTTCCAACAAAGCATAAACAACTTGCATAAAATATATGAAAAAGAAGACCTGCGAGCTGTGCGTGCGAAACGGAATAAATTAGGAAACTGGGAGAGCAGTAATAAGGTCCAAAATTAATTCAAAAAATCTCGCTACGATCTCAAATTGAAAATAAAATTATTTAAAGACTCAGAGCTAGTTCCAACAAAGCATATCTTGAGAGAGCATTTAGCGCATATGAGACAAGAACATAGATTATCCAAGGATTTATTTAGTTATGCACCTATTAAATTTTTCATAGTCGCTAAAAACTTACCTGCCAATTGAACCAGTTAATATCTATAGAACTCAACAGAGTGCAGTGTATTCAGTCAAAAAGAAATAAGATAAAAATGTTGATATTTGTTTACATCTTGAAATAACCAACAATTCATTGAAAGAGGAAAACTTATTATAGAATGCACCTACAAGGCTCTGCAGCACATGTGCATGTGCGCACTACATGCACAGGAGAGAGAAGCTATTTAAGTTGATATCTGTTTGAAATTTTGAATCTTGAAATGACCTACAAGTCTCTCTGCAGAAACATGCACACACAGACAAGTGACCACATGCGTGCACACACATATGCAGAGGCAGAAAAGGAAAGTAAAGCTTGTATGATATTACTTAAAGAACATTATATTCAGACTCATTAACTTCAATAGAATACAAAGAACATCAAGGCTAGGCTATCCAGGCATACATTTTGCTGTTAAATTTAACATATATCATTCTCAACAAGGACAGGCCCAAGTAGGTACTGACAAACTTTCCAGGATTACGCAGATCCCATCTAGCATGTCGCTACTAAGTTACCCATGAGGCCTCCAGCAATCTCATAATGTTTGGCATCAGAAAATCCAATTTCTAAAGCTAGCCTCTCCAATTCTTTTCCTGTATCAGAACCATCCATTTTTAATTACCCAATAACTGTTATTGAAATCTGTAGGACTAGGACATCTAATGCTTTCTATTTTTTAAATGATATTTAGTTAGAAAGCATAATTCCAGAGCAATGCCATTTCCAGAACTTTCACCGTTTTTTACACATATTAATGCAAACAGAATTTTATCCTTCTTTTGGCTATAAAAAGTGAAGGGCCTGAAAAAGAACATAGTTAACAAAGAAGGAGCTTACTATGAGAAATGAGGGCACCATGCGAATGAGCACATCAATAAAACTTGAATCATAACAATATTATGCTAAAATTGGACATTGCTCTTTGATTATTCTACAGTGTGTGAACAATCCATACACTGGAAAGAACATGGAGCGCACCTGTTAAGAATTCTTGGATTGAGCTTTTCAAATATTCATACTCCTTTGCAAGGCTGTAAATAGTTGCCACTGGAACAACAACATTATCAATCATCCATTCCTTGCAAGGGAAACATTCAGAAAATTTCAATCAAGTTATTGACGCAACCCCATCACATACCAAAATGAATGTTTTAGTATTCATAAAGAACAAGAAATACCATTCGATGCTTCATATTATATGAGTGAAGTTTAAAGTAAGAATGCATGAACAAATTTAAATCACATTGCATGCATAAGAGACTTGCAAATTTCCATCAAACTTTTAAGGTTTTGAATACCATGTAAATGTTGACTTGATTCATATATGAGACAAAATGTTGACTTAAACCATAACTGATATCTCAGAACCAGTACCTGAATTGAGGCAGTTAATGATTGGGAACTTTTATTGAAGTCAAGGATAGATACTTTTGCACCTGAAAACCTCAGCAAGAATGAGAAATACTACTCAAATTACATCTATGGTTTAACCAGACTTCTTATTTTCAAAGAGAAAGAGACGAGAACCTGGTTTTAGTACTCGAAGAACCTCCTGCATGGCTTTACGTTTATGCACCACATTTCGTAGCCCATAACCAATCGTAATAGCATCAAAAAAGCAATCAGAGTATGGCAAATCAGTTGCATCACCTTCAACCCACCTGAAATGCATTGCATAAATTACTACCTCCATTTGTCGGTCTACTAAAATTATAACACAATGCTACCAGAAAAAGCTTAAAGCAAATAGTTCCAAGTGACACTAAAAATATAAGTAAAATATTGAGCACAAGAAATCTTTCCAAATTCTTAACTAATATTATATGCCCATTATTATATTAATTAGCCACACAATTTACCAATGCTCACTCAATGTTCTTGTAGCAATCTTTTGAGAGACTATGTTGTCGAGATGAAGCAATCAACAACTGCTCCTTTGAGAAATCAAGACCCATCACCTACAAGTTGTCACAATAAAAAACACGAAAATAAAACAGTCATGATTTATATTTTATCATATCAAAAACACTAGCCTAGCTCATTCTAGTCATGCCAAATGCCATTAAGCATGTCATCATGTCAAACTAAACTATGGGATTTAATACCGTTTGTAGTTGTTAAAGTTTGATATACATTGTTGGCCCATAACCTAATAGCTTAAACTTTTGGGTAAATTGGTAGCCTAACATGGCATCAAAACTAGTTACCAAGAGGTTCAAGGTTCTAGTCTCATTGCCAACATTTATCATGCGGTGTTTAAAAAATTATTGTATTCCCTATAATTGGTGTTATTTATCGCATGTTTATCTCTCCATGTTATCATGCTGCACATGCGGGAGAGAGTTAAAGCTTGATATGCATTGTTAGCCCACAACCTACTAGCTTAAACTTTTGAATAAAGTGGTAATCTAACAGTAGTATCTAAAGCTTGTTTATTGGTAAAGACCACCCACCCAAAGAGAGGGTAGTGGAAAATACACGCAAAAATCACTAAAGAGAAATAAATAAATATTTCAAATAACCTAATTTATTTATTCAATAGTTCGCATACCATGCGTGCAAAAGCTATGGGCAATATGTATGCAAAAATGTGAAGTTAAGATAAAGCAAAGAAACTTGTTTATTTACTTTAATGTCTAAAGTACCTTTCATTTACAGGGTTATTTTTCTTGGAGACTAGCCTTCAAACACATGCAATAGCCGTATAATATATATTAATTCAATTTTTATTAAAGTTATTTATAATTTTTTTTACTTTTATCTGTTCTTGCAATTTAATTAAATTATTTTTCTCTTGCTCACTCTCTAATCCACTAGGCAAGTATAGTGAAGTAATAGTAAATTTTCTCTTGTTAGAGATTAGAATTAGTTAGTAATGGGACATGTATGTGTTAGTTATAAGTAGTTATAGATTAGTTATGTGATACAAAACATTTTCCTACATTCTCATTTCAACCAATATTTTTGCAGGAATTTTTTGAAAAACAAAAAAGTGGGCACCAAAATTGGGGAATCTCTTTTCTAAATGCAATAGCAGACAATACAATAAGGTTGGTTCTTAAAAAATGGCAAAAGAGTTTTTCTGAAAGCTGAAATAGATCATTGCAGGAATCCCTCTTATCATCAATCTTGTGAAAGGAAAAAGAAATGTCTGGTAAACGAATTTTGCAACAGATAAATCAGAAGACAGACAAACCTAACAAACAATAGTGAAACACAATGCAACCACTAACTACAAAAATAAACAAATGTTAAACAAAGCTGAGCATATAACATCATTTATCACAAACCTTGCCGTCAAACCCGACTTTCTCAGACAAAAGAAACGCCAAATCCCCGCTTCCACAACACAAATCCAACACGCAATCACTCTTCTTCGCTCTAAAATGCAAAAAATATCACATTTAACAATAAGTAATATGAAGAAAAAGAAAAAAAGAAAAAAGAACGAAGAATGAAGTACTCAATTACCCACTCCAAGACACAGACATCCGTTTCCATATCCGGTGCTGCCCCAAACTCAACACATCGTTTAACTACAAAGTGTCGAGATCAAAAAGGTTAACATTATGAACTATCAGAGGTACAGGGAGGATGGAGGAGGAGGAGGGAATACGTTGTCGTAGACGGGGGCAATTCGGCTAAAAAGCGCCTGGCGTTCATTAGCAGCGCATCGGACCCGCGAGTATCCGGTACCGGAAATGGGGAGGCGCCAACCAGAGGATAAGGAAACGGAGGGAAGGAGAAGGACGATAGCCATAAAATGGTTGCAGAAGTCCTTACGGGCGTCCGTAACTATGCGGCTCAGCTAAACGATCCGACCCGAACGGCCAAACCCAAGCATGTAACGGGAAGGGATGGATCCGTTTGTCGCTGTTGATTGTTTACGGTGTCGGGTATAAAAAGTAAATACTCCATATCCAATATAGAATTTTTTTTTTTTTTGGGGAAACTCGAGGTGGTTGTAATATCTTTAAAATTAGAGTTGTGACATTTTTGAAATTTTAAAAATGTGTTTACCTTTCTACCAAATTTCATAAAAGATGAGTGTCTTTTGTCCTAAGTGTAATTGCCTAATATGCGTTTGGTTGGATAGAAAGAATAATAAAGAAAGAAAGGAGGAAACATAGGTGGCTTGAAAATCTTTTTTTGCTTCTTTTTTTAAAGAAAATATTTTTTTTTTAAATTACAAAGAGAAGGATTTTTCCTCTCTTCCTCTCACAATCAATTCCTCTCTAAATTAAGAGGAATAAGAGAACAAAGTTTGTCAAGTAAATTAATTGATTGAAATTACTATTTTATGTTGATGCTATAAGATTGTTCACATAAATCAAGGATGTCAACAAGCTTTAGTTTTAATTTTTAAGTATCAATTTTTAGGTATCCTCACACATTGGGAAAACCGTTCATGATCCATCATTCCTTAAGTTGATGATAAGCAATGAAAGAGTCCGGTAGAAAAGTCACAAAGGCACATACCTTCTTTTTTTTTTTGGAAAAAGAGGACAGCACCTCCTATCTTTATTAGCAAACCTCTCACTTATAGCGGAGGAATACCGTGACTCCAACTTGAGACCTGTGAAAAATAAAATCAAACCCTAAGAATTTAAAACTGACTTAACCAACTTATTCAAAACTAATAAACCAATGACCAACAACCAAACAAATAAATAAGAACTAAACAACTATAAGTAGAATACAAACAAAACTCTTAAAAATTTCGAGCAATAAACCAACCACTTAAACCTTCACAAACACCAGCACAAAGCATCACAAGCACAAGAAAGGAAATCCCAACAAATCCAATCAAATCATTCCCCTGACTTGCTTTGGAAGTTCATCTTTGCAACTATATGATCAAGATACACCAAATTCACCTTACTTGGTAAAGAAATCTGCACTTTGATTCGCCTCCCTATAAACATGTTTCAATTTGTGATGTATGCCTCTTAATGCTAACACAAGTTCTTCCCACAATTCCCATAAGTTTCAAGTCGAACACTTCCCAGAATTAATCTACTAAACCAACAAAGCTGAGTCACATGCAATCTTCACTTGATCAAATCCGAAACTTTGCATAGATTAATCCCTATAATAATCGTTTTCAATTCAACCATATTATTGATTTCATAACCCAATAATGAGGAAAAAATTATTTTAAATAATCCTCCTTCATCTCTTAACACGCCTCCACCACCACAATTACCTGGGTTACCTCTACAACTTCCATCCACATTCAACTTAACCCAACCTATCCTAGGTTTACACTATTTGACTACACGAGGAAGACGAACCCTCACATTTTTAACTTGAATATCCAAAACACGAGAGATTGCAATATTTGTGCAAGAAGCAGGTACACATTTAGTTAATTTGTCCGAAATGAATCTTAACCAATATTTAATATTAAATCACACAGTTCTCACTGAATCATGAATTGATTCCATCCTAACTCAACATCGACAAATCTAAAGTCTCCAAATGATGAGACTAAGTATGAAACCTACCAAAATACCTAATTGTAAGGCCTCGTCTTACACAACTAAACCAAAAATTAACTCTAACTATCCAAGTATTCGTTACCATACAACAAACATTCAACACCACAAAGGCACATACCTTGTTGAGGAAATCCACAAGGTATAATGTTAGGATCACGTTTTCTGAGTGAAATTAAATTCTTGAATTCAAAATTGCATAAACTAATCTAAAATAGAGTAAAAAATTATATTAACTTTCTTATAAATTTATGCATTCAAATTCAAATCTCAAAATATATGTTCCCAAACAATATTATTGAGGGCTCTAGTCATACCAAATTACCAATGTCTAAGGAGGTTGGTGTGTCTGCTACTGAAGTTTGCCGTCTATCCCTAAAACATTTGGGTGTTAGGTGCACATCTCTAAGATAGACATGTAGAATTGTAAGAGACTATAATGTCTCTCCAACAAATGAGTCTAGCACTTCATCTAAACTCAAGTAGAATCATTTACAACTGTATCTTCACCAATGTTGGTGGGAGAATCAATATGATTGACAATTTGAAAAACTAATGTTATAGATAGAACATTGCTTCTAATACCACAAATATAAAGAAGTTATTAGCTCAAAACTATTCGAGTTCTGTTATTAGCTGCAACTACAGTTCAGACTTACCAATCCAGAATAAACCTACATGAAGCAATAGCACTTCAGAATGTACAATTAAGTTGCTAACAATGGGCATCAAATTATCTAGAAAGATTATATTATATATCCATGACAGAAAACTGCAAGCTCTCTGCTGGCTTCCAGTGACGCTTCCGTTGATTGATGAACCAATTGTTAATTTGCTTGTGATCTAAGCCTGTTGATTCCACAAGCGCAATTTTATCAGCTTCCTGTGTGACACAGAAAAAGCAGATTGTCATCCCAAAGCTTTGTTAAAGATTAAAACCCTTGCACACTTGCACCTCAAGAATTCTAACATATCTAATATGCAATTCGCATAGCTTACACATAAGCTCCCTCAGAACAACTTGACTAAAATTCAGAAATTAGCCCATCTGTTTTCTTAGTATTTAGCATTTGTAATCATATCTTGATTGGTTGTTGGTGTTGTTTTTGGGAGGTCTTTAATCTTTTTTTTTATCTGTAATCTCCCAATGTTTGACTTGTAACCACGTTATTCCTCCGCCAAAAGTGAGAGTATATCAATAAATAAATGAAGGTGTCGCCCTCCTTTAATTACAAAAAAAAAAAAAGTTTGTCATTTTCATGACTTCAAAAACTGGCACTTTGCTCAGAGTAGATCACTTTCCCCACTCCTACTCAGGCTCTCAGCAATATTTTGCCACTTATAATATTCAAAACATGTCTTTCTGCAATTTTAAACTGAAATTGAGGCAAACCAAGTAAAACACAAGACAATCGTATTAGGTCAAAAGCCAACAACTTCTGTCAAACAAGAAACAGTGTAATCTTCGCTAACAGGTAATTGTTTGGTTTATGAGCACACATAAATTGACAGGAAGAGAGATTTACCGATGGATACGGCCATTTGTGGTGAACATTCCACCAATCGAGCAGTCTTTGCCTTGCCTCTCTCGGTAGCTTTCCTTTCTTCCTCTTCTTCGAAAATTCCAGCTTCAACGAACCTATATGACTGCCATATCTACGTAAAAGTCTATCTTTAAGATCTCCATGTTCATCCCTTGTTTGAGACTGAAGCACCTCTTTCTCTACTCCGCTAAATTCCTCATCAGATGACACAGCAGCACCTTCATCTGGCCATGCAATTGCACAATGTAATTTTGAAGAAAAACAAGTTTAGTTTCTGACTCATAAGGAGGAAAACTTCAAGACAGAAGAAAAAAAATTACTTTCAAATCATCCAAAGGGTCATTTGTCAGTCTCAATATATTGTACAAACAGAGTAACCATTTTTTTTTTTTTTTGTTATTTTACTTCAAGCTGAGGCATGTGCACACACATAGTATTCAGTTTCACAGCAAACTCCTTTTCTGGGGGATAGGTAGACGAATTATCGACTCAGCAACCTCAAAGGGCAGCAAACATAAAATTCAGTGACTCATTCCTCGCACTTTTTTGTGTACATTTAAAATACAGCACTATCCATCAACTGTCTCAAGTAGACTCCCTTCCCATCAACTCTTTCACTTAGAGCATATCAAGCAAATCAAATCATGCAAACTCATAAGTTGAAGATCTTGAAAAATCTGCTTAGCTAATAATATTTTCAAGATATTAGTCAAGGTTTTTCTTGTAGTATTTGAAGGTGTCATACATGAAAAGTTCAATATTATGTATTACCATTAATGAATATGTGCTTCTGCCATTAAGCCTATTTAACATGGTATATCCAAAACTGATCCCTTTGCTCCTTCCTTTTCCCATGTCTGAAGTATCCTCCCATGATTATGACCCTTCTCCACTGTCTTTGCATCATTCTGATAACCCTAGTGCCATTTATGTCACATTGGCCTTGGTTGGACACAATTATCCCACATTCCTACCTGGAATAGACAGTTTGCGAGGCCCTAGATTTTAAGAACAGATTCAATTTCATAGATGGTATCCTTCCTCAACTTAGAAGCACTTCCAAGGGTCTTTCAATGGAAACATCCAGTCCTCTATTGGCTGTGGAGTGTCCTAGCTACAAGTATGATACATGGCCCCTGATGATGAAGTGAGGATCAGTCTTTAACCAATTTAAACCCTTGCCTCCAAGGCCTGCTACAGCTTCCCCATTCGTCTTTACCTCTCTCTTATACCCATGTTTCTGCCTCACATTTAGATTTTTATCCTCCCATGTTGAAATTGAGCCTCATACCTTTACCACGGCCATGAAATCAACAGAGTAATGTAAAGCCATGCATGGTTAGTTACTAGCTCTTGAGGGGAATCAAAGTTGGTATCTGATTCCTTTGGCACCTAACGAAACCCCATTAGTTTGAAATGGGTTAAGAAGATCAAAACAGTACCTCACGGGAGTTGTTAGATTACCACTTAACCTAAAAGCTTTTAGGTTATAGACCAACAAATATCAAGCTCAAATACTCCCCCACACGTGCAACCCAACAACACATGGAGAGATAAACAAATGATAAATAACACCCAATAGAGGGAATACAAAATTTTTATAAACATCAATGTAATAAACGCCAAAAAGACTAGAACCCAAGACCTCCCGTAAACCAGCTCTAATACCATATTAGATTACCATTTTACCTAAAAATTTAACCTATTAGGCTGTCAACAATGTATATCAAGCTTTAACATTGCAAACCTCGTCTATTAGTGAAAGGCTACAGATAAATTGACAGCTTGGACCATGATATTTTGCTACTATGGCAAGAGTTGCTACTGTTAGGTTCTTAATAGCTGTCGTCATGGTAAGGCAGATTTAATTTTCATAACGCCTTTTTTTACATATTCACCTTCATGAAACATGTCTTCCTTGTGGATATAGGCAAAAAGGGGAGAACCTAGTCTACAAGTCCCTAAGTCATGACCTAAAGGAGGCTTCTTCACAATGGTTTGCAAAATTTTCCACTACATTACTTTTTGCAGATTTTTACTCTTCTAATGTTCAATACACTCTCTGGTATGCACAACTTCTAATCGTGCTGTCATGTATGTTGATGACCTTGTAATCACAAGCAATGGTACAGCTGGCGGCTGCCATTCAGCAACTGAAGTATTGTGTGCATGCTGAGTTTCATATCAAGGACCCTGGCAAGTCGAAATATAGTAAGGATTTTCTTGATATCCTGGCTGATTCTGGCTTCCTTGGTGCATGTTTGGCTGACTTTTCCTTGGAACAAAATTAGAAATTCAAAAGCCACACAGGGATCTTTACCAGAACCAATATCCACCGAAGTCACATTGGCTGCTTAATCTGTTTTTCTATTACTTGGCCTTGCTCACAGTAACAATTTCCTTAGCCAGTTTATGCAACATCATTGTCGCCCACTTCAATGATGTGCACTGACTTCTTTAATATCTAAAGGTCATGCCCAGTCAAGAGATTTTTCTTGATGTCAAAAGCTCTCGATGACTCTGAGCTCAAGTGCAGTTACATGCTCTTTCATTCAGGCGGCCATTTCATGGAATAGTGAGAAGCACATGCAAACTCACACTTACCCCATGAATGACGGTGAGATCAATTGACGGTAGGATAACTGCCTGTTACCGCAGCACACATAGCACAAGGCTTGCTACAAATCACGAGAGTGGGGCAAGGACGCACCTGAGCCAGTTTCTGCATCAACAAGTATAGAGCTATGGCTGTGACAAACAAGGGAAACATAATGGTCATCTGCTCTCTTAGCCTTTGTTTTGTTACCACTTGGCTGTATTAGCATTGATGCAATGATGCCAATCTTAAGAGCAAACAAAGCACATTGAACTTGATTGTCACATTGTTCGTCAAAATGTTATATCAGGCTCAGCCCTATGATACTAAAAACTCCACAGAACATTAGGTTGCCAATGTCTTCACCAAATCTATTTGTCAAGAACAGTTTGCAAGTTGACCATTCTCAATCTTCATGCTCTAAATTGAGGGAGTACTAAACCATATCATGCAAATCAAAGCTGACTTAGTTTTGATTCAGCAATTAACCAAACTCAAGATTGTTAGAAAAACATATAGGTAGTAATTAGTAGGATATGGCCATATGGAAATATAGGTAATTACAGAATATGTAACATTTTTCTATATTGCCATCAGCTTAACTATTTAACCAGTGCTTTAAGGGTCAGCTTGGGCTGAGGATTTTGATTGGAAAAAGTAAAGACAGGGAAAATAATAAAGAAATTTATTTTCTACTATATTTTCTCTTTATACCAAATACTATTGAAAACAAAAATTTATTTAATGTGGTTAGAAATCAAGAAAAATCAAAGGTTAATGGTGCCTAGAATCTTATTTTTGTTCATTGATTTGGAATATCTTTTGTTTTTTTTCTTACATTCATTGATAACCACATGGAAAAAAGCAAATTCTTTAATATTTTTCTTTCCTTTGCCTAGATTTTCTAAGCTTAAACTCAAATGTAAATAGTGCCTAAAATCTTATTTTCGTTCATTGATTTGGAATATCTTTTGTTTTTTTTCTTACATTCACCGATAACCACACATGAAAAAGCAAATTCCTTAACATTTTTCTTTCCTTTGCCTAAGATTTTCTATGCTCCAAACCGGGTCTAAAAGAAAATATTTTGGGCTGAAAAGGTTAAATATAAAAGAAAATTTGTAAAGTCTAATTAAGCTATTAATTTTCCTTTCCTTTCCTAAATATTTTAGAGTTCCAAACAGCCTAAGCTTTGTTTGAACTTGAACAATATGAACGAAACGAAAGAAAATATGAAACCCTAATTTGGTTGTCAACATTTAACAGGGAAACAAAAAAGAAAATACATAATAAACCAATGAACAAACCATTAAAATTGAAAATCCACAACTATCAAGGGCATTTCAAAAAATTTTGATTCATAGTCATATTTGGTGCAGAGGAAAAATAATTAAAAGAAATAATCCATCTTTTTTTCTTTTTCACAAAATTCCCAACTCAAACATAGCCTACAAACGAGAGAATTCAGCGGACAGGGGTGGGTGGTGGTGCGTAGGTAAGGCAAGAGATTACAAAGCGGGCAGTGACAGAAATTTACTATGGGAGATTTACTTTCATCGATGCTTCACGCAATTCGAATCAGAACAGAGCACAGCAGATTAGATGGGTTGATGGATGCAACACCAACCGGCAGATGGGACGTATGGCCATCAAATCAAACTGATAATAAAGGCACACATTCACAAATGCACACTGCCATGAACCCACCGGCACACCCGTCAAAGCAAAACTCTCTTTCTTCCCACCCACGAGCCCTCTGTGATTAAATGGATATACTACGAAACCCTCATCCGCCATTGCTAAGATAATTGAAATGTAAAAATATTCTTAGCAACTAAGATAATTAGTAAATTTGATTAATATTCGTCTTATACTCCCTCCTTTCCCACAACAAACAAGCCCTAAATCAACTTTGCTTTTTAATCATTACCCTTTTATAGACTTTGAAGGACATGTCAAAGGGTTAAAGAATTTAAAATTTTGAGCTCAAAATTTTTCTACAAAAGTAGAGAAAGGTACAATCATGACTGCCCATAACATGTCCAATCAAAAGTAAAGAGATCCAAACCACATCACATGAGAAAATAACACAAACATAGTAGAGAAAGGTCCAAAACTATTCATTTCCCTATTCAACTAATTGCTCAATCAATTAATTATGCACAAACTCAAAATAAAGCTTGAAAGTTACTTAGATTTTAGCACATTTTAAAGTCCAACTTGAGCGCCTCAACAGAACTTATCCTCTTAAAATTTCAGGAAATCCTCTTATCCAAAATTTAATAAAAAAAATACATACCTACTCATATAATATACAAAAAGATAAATTTTTTAAATAATATAAGCATCTTAAAAATTAAATATTAAAAAAATTATGAAATTTTGTACTTCAAATTTTTGAAACCTTATGCTACGCTTTTACCAAATTTCAAAGGCATCAGTATCATTTACCTTATATTTTATATACATTTTGTATTTTAAGAACACGCAATCCTGCCAAGCTTGCCTCCGGCAATTACATAAAATCATCAAATTTGAGATGAGCCAAATCAAATCACAGCACCCATTGTTTCAATAGGATTCGATTGCACCCCAATGAAGAAACCCAGCTACGTTAGGTTACAGCTATACGTACAAATATATATATATATATATATATATACACTAACCTACTGAACATACAAAAATATACATATACTTCATTTTGAATTGAAAACTGACATTGACGTAACACTGGGCGGGGCAGAGCAGAAGAAACTAGCAGCTCAGTGACATTGCGTGGCAGAGAGAGAGAGAGAGAGAGAGAGAGAGAGAGGACCGGCAGCGACAGGCTCACATCATTAATTCACGGCGACAACCGCGGGCGTGCCTCTCTCTGATTTCTGACCTGAACAAAACAGGCAGAACTGCAACCTCCCCTTCCCCCCCCCCCTCTAAAACTCCCACTTAATTAATAGGAACCCTAAAAAGCGTTTATATATATATATATATATATATATATTAAAAAAAATTATTCTTTATAATTAATTTGAAACTTTTTGTTCTAAAAAATGTTCGGGAATTGCTGTATATATGATCAGTTAAACAATTTTTTTCATTAAAATTTATGATTTGTATATAAATATTTTAAAGATGTAATGAAGTGAATATGATACAAAGATTAATATATAATTACAGGCTAAACACTGCTATGACTATATTTAAAGGAATAAAATGTCAAAACACAACCCACTGATGAAAGAAAAACATTCAAAGGTGGTCAACAATCCATATATGGATAGATCTAAGAATTCATTTCTGCGGAAGACCATTAACGCTTCAATAAAGGTTTTAAACTATATATATAAAAGGTGCACCAAGTATCCACTGATGAAAAAAAAAAGTGAGCTTGCTGATAGAAAGATTCAATGTGAATACGTACAGTGTGCCTAATAATTATTTTAAATTTAAGAGCCTAAGATTCAATGTGGGGCTTGCGTTCCCAACTAATAATCAAAAAAGGAAAAAAATAAAATAAAAAATAGAACAACAGGTTACAATACTGTTGAATGTTTCGGAGACATATGAGGTTAGAAGCTTCAAACCTTTGTGTCAGAGGTTTCAATTTTGAATTCTCGCAAGATTCAAGCAAAGCACAAGTCTATGTATATATGGGCAATAACCATTCTCTAACAAGGAGTGAATTATAAATAGAACATGATAGGGGCAAATTTATGCAGTGAAAAAAAATACCAATATACATAAAGCAAATATTACTTCGCATATACAAATCACAATGTCACAAACCTGACAATATATACATATGCTACATAAATTTCAAAACTACAGCAATAAATTTCCCCACTTAGCAAAACCATCTCATAGCCATGGATACATTTTATTAATATATACATTTTATTAATATAGATGAAGGAGGTCAGGCAATGCAACGAGCAATGCATCAATTGGGGGAGGAACAATGTGATGAAGCTGGTTAGTCAACAGAATCAACAGATCTTAGTTAAAGAAAAGCAAAAGACCTAATAAGAACATCCAATGGCAGACAAGCACGTGAATATATATATATATATATATATATATACACTGCAACTCTCTAATTTTGTTTGGTGGATTTTAATTTAGGTAAAGGTTTTTTTGAAATTTTATCTAGATCTGTTTAGACTTATTCCTTAGTTAGCATTGTTTAAATTTGTTGTCCTAATTTGGTTGATTATTGGTATTGTTTTTGGGAGAGTTTTAACTTCATTATCTGTAATCTCCCTTTTGTTTGTCTTGTAACCACGGTATTCTTTCGTCAAAAATGAGGGTAAATTAATAAATAAAAGGAGGTGCCGCCCTCTTTTAGTACATATATATATATATATATATAGATATATATAGATATATATATATATATATATAATGTCAAAAAGATAGTGTTTCTACGAAATCTTTGTTCTTAAAAGGAGGGTTAAGAACTTAACAATAGAATCACCTCAAGAAAAGTTTATCTGTCCTTTCAAATAAAAACAATATATACACAAAATATTTATACTACATGCTCTCTGCAACCTTACTCATCACTTAATTTGATTAATATTGTCTGTCAAGTATGTAAATGGCAGCAGTCTAAGCAGCAAGTCCCAACATATTCCATTAGTACATGGTCTCCATGATGGTTGTTTTCGTCCATTATTTAATAAGCAGCCATGGCAGGCACCATGCACCTCGATAAGTTCTCTACTTAAGAGCTTATAGTGATATATTCATAAGAAAACCTATATATTGTTGTTAGTGAAATGTAATGCTAAGGAACTATTGCATTCATGGCATTTGATTCAGCTTTTATTATTAAATTTTTCAAGAAAGAAACTCAGAATTACTCGAAGCAACTTTCAAGAAGATATATCTTCGAGAGAAAAATTCTTTGGGCAAATGTGACCAGATCCTCGACGTCTCCAAAAGTTCAAAACCCAGCAACCTAATAACCAATTAACATCCTCACATGACTTGATACACAGTTATAAAGTAGCTAGGGTGGTCATTGTTGGAGGTCATTAGTATTACAATCACACAAACATTTTTTTTGGGGGGGTAAAAGAGGGCGGCATCTCCTTTCTTTATTAGAAAACCCCTCACTTATGGCGGAGGAATACCGTGGTTCCAGCAAAACTACTACAAACAGATAAAACCGAAACGTAATAAAACAAAACGAAGACAAAACGACACATTAGACTTTTAAATTAGGAAAACTAATCTTTTCAAGGCATATCATGCCTCTAACTAGACGGGATAAAAAAGCAAACTCCATCACACACACACACACACACACACATATATATATATATATATATAATTTGGACATGGCTCAAATGTTCAAAATAGACCTAAAATAGGTAGATTAAAAATACATACATCAATAGGTTGAGATTAAACATTGGTTTAAGTAGAGAAAGAAGAGGCAGGCCTGTTAAGTTTTACCCAAATGGCTTAACCGATTATGTAAAAGGAAAAATCAACATATAACAGGGGAAAATATACGAAAAATGTTAAAAGGGTAAAAAGTTAAATATAAGAAAATTTGTGTATATACCGTATCGTTCTAATCAAGGCCATGTAATTGTACGACAATATGTTCGAAACAATGCAAACAAATAGCCGAAGGATGTTACAATGTGGAAAGAAACCATATATCATGACAATGCGAGCTAATAATAGAACTACTATTTCACAAATCACAAGTCATCACAAATCACAAGTCACCACGAAGTCCAAAACTAAGGTAGAATCTGTTGTTTGAAAGGTTTAAATTATACTTCCATTTTTTTCAAGCCAAAATTTTCAACCATCGCACTCAAAAGAAAGAAAAGGAATAGAAGGGATCAAGATTAACTACAAGAAAAAGAAATAACATGAGCAAGAAAATGCAAGCAAATCTTACCCATATGAGATTTAATTGATCAAAAAGGAAAATTTGTCTTAATACAAATATACAATCAGAATTCCCATGGAAACAGGCCTTGATCTGAATCTAAGATTACTATATAAGGCAAGACTTGCACGTAACGTAATTGAATATTGCCAAACGGAGAAGGGAACTGAAGCATTATACGGTTCAATTCGTTTAAACTGCACAAATACTATATACGAACATGCTCATGTTGCACTTGCAGAGTATTGACATATGGGAAGTGTGTAAAACCCAGCATTCCGAACTTCAGGAATTAGGTAGGCAGGGCCATTAATTTTATATATCTGGGGTTGCTCATAATATATTAAACTCTGGTTTACTCGATATCTCAAAGAAGGAAAAAAAAAAACATTTATCATATGCCACTGCAAATTACAAGAAAAATTGCAATTGCCACCACACTGCGAACATCAGAGTTGAAATCTCCAATGATGTTCTAAAAAGGGCATAAGAGGAAGCAAACAGAAGAAACAAAAACAAATCACCCACATGAAAGGGGAATGAACCCCATCAATAGTACTCTTGTAATTAATTAAGTTCCATGTGTTGTTTCGAATTTTCCTTTTGTTGGGCTCTTGCCTTCCCTCCGAGCAAGCTAACCACTAAGACTTGAAATCCTCTAGTTCTGCAGATATTATTTGCCGAATTATTCATTCTCCAACTGAAGCAGAAGGGGGCTGTTTATACTTGGTGCAAGCAGCCGGCTGAGGAAACACTAGCTAGTGCACTAATCCAAGACTAGGCCATACATATATCGATTGTTACTTTCTAGGGCTTTGAATATTTTGATCCTTGTAGGGTTTGTGTTATAATTGACACATGCATCCAAATCCTTCGTTTGTTCTACTGGGTAGTCTAGAACTAGCTGGGGGAGAGAGAGAGAGAGGTTAAGATGATTGTTATGGCAGGAAATGAGGGATTCTCTTTCATTATTTTCCTCTCTTTGATGCAATCAGTGTGTTTTTTTTTTTTTTTTTTTTTTTTCTGTCTACCTTCAAAGTCCTTCTCCCCATACAATTTTTTTTTCTGCGGCTTTCCAAGTTCCAATAACCCAAAGGAAACAAAAAAAAAATTATATATATAGCTCTATATATACATATAACACACATACAGAGCACAACAATCAAAGACAACCTAAAGAGATAAAAGATAAGTTATATATATATATATAATAAATTATATCAATCATGGAGATGAGAGAGAGAGAGAGAGAGAGAGAGAGAGAGACTGACCAGAAGGGGTTGCAGTGGAGGCACCATTGTTGCAGAGGTTACGCAGCTGAATTTGGATATTATTAAAGAAGGTGGTTGCTTCGTCCAAAGGCCTCTCTAGATCTGATTTATATTTCACCAACACCTCACAGAACATTTCCTATTTATACAGGGAAATAAAAAAAGCGATCAATTAATATTCGGGAAATTCAAAAAGTTAAGAACAAGAGAGAGAGAGAGAGAGAGAGAGAGAGAGAGAGAGAGAGAGAGAGAGACCATGAAGTGGTCGAGGTCGGGATCCAATCCCAAGCACGTGGTAACAGAAGTATCTGTCTTACGAAGATCGCACTGTCGCCGGATTTCATCTAACACACAGGCAACCTCCGGCGGCGCCCCCACCTTCATTGCCCAAAACAAATTAAATCAATAAATAAACAAAAAAGAGAACCTAAAACGAGCAGTGGGTAACTACGCATATATATGTGGTGCAGTTCTCTAATGAACCATCAGAAAAACAGAATTCTGATTAATTAATTAATTAGAACTATTAACTTCAAAATCTTGAAATAAATTCTTCCGATCCATCAACTGATCTTCACACAAAATGAGTAACGCCAATACAATATATCAGAACTCTTCATCTTCCAGATAGCCACGTACGTAATACAACGAAGATCCATGAAAACACTAAAAAGAGAAAACCCAAAACACAATACAAGTTTTATCTCCTAATTAATAATTACATAGTTCATCGTTGCATAATTTGGTTGGGTTTAATTTGCGGCAGAAAGAGAAATTAATGCATGTAGTACTGTTTGACCTTCTGACAATCTATGTACGCTTGGAGCAATCTGGGATAGCAAGGATGAGAGGCGATCCTGGCTTTGATCACCGTAGTAGTCGCAGTAGCACTACTACTGCTCCACATACGATTTTCTTCTTCCTCTTCTTTTTCTTCTTCTTCTTCATCTTCCGGTCGTTGAATAAGTTGCGGTGCGACGTTGATATTGGCGGAATCTGTCGCCTCAGCTTTGGACAAGGCCGCCGCCGACAGCAGCGCAGTCTCCTGCTCCGATCCCAACATGGGAAGCCGAAACGGTCCCGCCGCATAGGCGTAAGAATAATCCTCCGACGTCGACGGCGGCGGCGGCGGCGGCGGCGGAAGCAGATTCTCCGGCGAGTAGTACTCGCCCCTCGTGCAACGCAGGCCGTACATTTCCTCCATGACAATTAATCAATGACTGCTGCTAGGTTCTAGGTCTAGTGAAGAAGGAAGATAAAATCATCCCATCTGGATGTATGTGTGCATTAATTATACGGAAGAAAGGCTTCGTGTAGCGGTGCTACAGAAGCCATTGTTGGCCCAACTTTTTAATGAATTTTTCTTCCAGAAAATTATGGGTCGGATTTTTTTTTTATTAAATTTGAGGGGGTGGGGGCACTGATATAATATATTGATGGAACTGCAGGAGCTTTAGAGAAGAACTGTTCGAAGTTGAGGAGGGTCACCGTTTAGGGAAAGTGCAAGGATACATGAGGCTGACATTTCTTTAGAACATACGAGTTCCGATTTATGCATGCATTAACAACGGAGTAATTGCACACTGCAGACCTTCAACTCGAAAAAATTAAATACACAAAAAAAATCTCATAAAATTTTAAAAATCATATAATCTCTCATTAAATTTTAAAAAATTCATAAACTTATCTTCAGTTTTCTAAAAAAAAAAAAAAAATACTAAACTTTTCCTATATTTAATAATTAAAAAAAATTAGTGGTATAAGTATCATAAAAATAAATTGTTAGAAAAGATCTATTTGATGCTTGAAATATCATAAAATATATAATATTTTTAAAAATCTCAAGTGATGCCTATATCTTTTAATAAAATTTCAAAAAAAATTAATGTCTTTTCTCTCTCTTTTTTCCTTCCTTTTTGGTATTTTGGCCATTGCTAATAAGATTAAGCATAATAAATATTAAGATAATAAAATAATTTATGCAGCAATTACTTGGTTTTGTCCCTTTTAATTTTGTATAATGAAAAAATTATAATTTATAAAGTTTCTTTATGACTCATCATATTTAAAAATACATAATAGTTATTATGTGGGGATAATGGCCTCCTAGTTTATTCAAATTGTTATTATAACGAAAAATGTGACTTATTTGCAATCACAATATGCATCTGAATTGTCGTAGGATTATAAACAAAATCAAACAACTCGCAAACAAATCAGTTACTTATTTATAGGTTAAGGTAAGTTTTTCAATGAGACTTTGTTTAGAAAGGCTGAATAAAAATAAATGTAAAAATATTGCAAATTTGTATATACAACATAAATAAATCTTGATTTTTTGAATTTTTTTATTTTATTTTACAATTATACAATTTTTATGTTTTGGTATGTTGAATGGAATGAAATAGGAGAAAGATGGAATCAAAAACTATATATTGAATATATAAAATTACAAAGACTAACTCCATCCCATTTCACTTTATTTTCACATATCAAATAAATCATAAATCTTAAATCTTTAATGCTGAATAAAACAAAAAATAAATGCTAAAATAATAAGCATTGATAGGTAAGAGCTTCATTTTTTACCTAACACAAGATAGAAATATCCATCAACTCCAATCAAAGACAAAAGTATCATCATTTTTTTTTTTTTCTCATCTTGCATAAGTAGTTATTTTCGATTCTTTCTTTGCTTATTCCTTCTAGCTCGTATGACCGGATCTTCTTTCTTTTCTAATGCCCTCCCTTCTTTCTTGCTTTCATCAACGATCTATCTTTTTTTTTTTTCACTAAAATAAGTTTAATTGTTTTCTTATAGCAAACTATAATTTATATACTTTGGTTTGTAGTGCAAGGGTCAAATATATGTCCCAATTTTCCTTTCTTACATGTTGATTTGAGCAAAAATATATTGTCAACATGTCCTTTATGATTTAGATGGGCACATGCATTTCTCATTCAACTTTGACTCTTATGCACTCATAAGAACAAAGATATCACTACAAAATAAGAGGATATTCAAATGTATTAAGTGATGTGAGATCATTATAAATAAGATCTGATATACCCAAAATATATCAATATATCACCTACTTAAAGGAAACCAGAGCGCAGCATTAATGAGGGGAGTTACCGCTCAAGTCAACCGCCACGCCGGAGCAATTGGCGTCCGCCTTATAATGGCCAGAGCGATCCATGCCAACAAGGTAATAACAGGAGCGATTCACACCCACGTCATAACTCGCCAATAAATGATATATCACCCTCGATCAAACTCTTTCACTATAAATACGGGCTCGAAGAAGATGTTAAAGTATCTCATTCTAAACATTACTTTACTGTTACATAAAAAATCTCTCAAGTCAATCCCTGACTTAAGTATCGAAAAAATCTCCCGAAGTAAACCCCAAGTTCTCTAAGTCTTACTTATTTATCTCTTTTCAGGTGATCGTGATTAGGAATCATGAAGATCATTCAATTATTGACTGCAACAAAATCTTTTCACCTACTACTTAACAAAACATTGACTCCAAGCCTAAATTTCATTTCAAGGCAAGGTCAATTGAGTTTAAGCAAAGCTCAAATGAACTTAAGTTTTCTTTTTCTAAGTCAAGTTTAGAACTCTAACTTGGATTTTCATCAAAATAATATATTAAATTAAGTCTAAATATATTAGAGTTAGATATGAATTTTGTCTTTAGTTTTCAATGAAATAATATTGGTAGTAAATTACATGTTAAGTGCAACTTTTCAAATTAAACAAAAAAAAGTTAAAATTATACTCAAAAGCAAAACATTCGAGTACAATTACTCTTCATTTTTAAAATTTTAAAAGATCATAAAAAGCTATACGAGAAGGGAAAATTAAATTTAAAAAATTTAGATGCCAACGTAAATTCTTGGGTTGATGCTTCCCGGAATTTGGCGATTCCGCGGCGCGCGGCGTAAGTGGGAGGCTGCGGCTGCGGAGACCTTTCCCCGGTGGCCGACAGAATTCCGGTTTGCCTGCCGGCCCCACAAAAGCCAGTCAACCGGAGATTAGCAGCTTCTATTAACTAAATATAAACTAGAGGCTCTCCTTCTCATAATCTAATCTAGTCCACAATTACAGTAGAGCATAGCATATATACCCCACTTTAATATTATAATGATGTATGTCACATATTCCAATCTTGAAGAATTTATACTTACTGTTGGGGTCAAATTCATGGAAAATTCTGTCTTTGGTGTATTATTAATTAATGATATATTAATTATGATTAAATCAAGGTACAGAACCTAAATCACTTGATTATCAGTTATCAGGGTCTGTTTAAGATCATCTTAGCACATGTTCAAGGTGCATGAAAATTCATTGAATCAAGATGTTAATCCAACTTTTAGTGATTTGAGTGAATAAAATCCCTCATGGTTGCTAAGAACTCGTGCTGATGTTATTGTTACACCGAAAGTATTTCTTGATCCTACAAAGAAAAAGGTTTACGTCATGGCAATCGATAGAAGCTATTAGATTATTGGGTTTTGTGGACCCTAGTTGTATTTAATCCGGATGATATCTTGATCCGAAATAATGTTGCGTGATTTTTTAATAAGGGATTCTTCTTTATGAGGCCTAGTCCATGGAGCGGAGGCTTCGGCCGATTAGGGTTGATGCATTGAAACTGTGCGGCCGCACTCTATATTTTTTTTCTGATAATAGTGAAGTCCCTACAATTCCATAGACGTGGACAAAATTGTCGAACCACGTAATTATTGTCTTGTGCGTGTGAATTTTTTTTTTTTTGTGTGTATTTTTTCTCTATTTTGTTTCTCATGGGATTTGGGAATTTCATGATAATTTCCCTACAATTGGTATCAAAGTCTAGGGTTAGGTTTGAGTGGGAGCAATGGTAGAGGAAGCAGGAAAGACGCCTGGAATAGAAAAGTTTGGTGACTCGGACTTTGAATTTTAATGGATGCAAATCGAGGATTATCTTTATAGGAAGAAGTTGCATTTACCGCTTCCATGGGAAAAACCTGCGACTATGAAGGATGAGAATGGACTTTTCTTGACAGACAGGTACTGGGAGTTATCAGGTTAACTCTGTCTAGATCTGTTGCACGCAATGTTGTAAAGAAGAAGACCACAGCAGATCTAATGAAGGCTTTGTTTGACATGCATGAAAAGCCATCAGCAAACAACAAGGTACATCTGATGAAGAAACTGTTCAATTTGAAGATGTCAGAGAATGCATCATGTTACGCCCCAACCCTTTAAGTGGGCCCGGAGTGCTACAATATATATATAACAATTTTTTTTTTTATAGAAGGAGGGTGGCACCTCCATTTATTTATTGATATACCCTCAATTTTGGCAGATGAATATCGTGGTTACAAGACAAGCATTGGGGGATTACAAATAAAAAACATTAAAGGTCTCCCAAAACCAACACCAACAACTACCCAACACAGGACTACAAATCCAATCAAAACTAAATAAGAAACAAATCTAAGCAGGCCTAACAAAAATAAAAATAATAAAATAAATTAAAATCAAAAAATCAATGACGAAAGAAAGTGAGACCCAACCTATCCATACAAAGGGTACCTTTCAGAGAACGTGGTAAAAGATGTTGTTCTTCGTATATGACATTGTTTCTCATTTCTCTTTCTCTAACGAAAAAATCAGTCACACTATTGTCTTTCCTATATTGATGGATCATCATAAAGTTCAATCCTTCTAACTCCGCCACGAGGTCCTCCCAAAAATCACAAAGATTTCACAAGGTACATCTACCTTTCCGAAACCAATCAACAACAATTCGCGAGTCACTTTCAATAATTACATCAAAATAATGAAATTGTTTGCATAAACGAATTCCTTCCAGAATTGCTTTTAGTTTCGCACTATTGTTCGTGAGTCACTTTCATAACATGCATATCTCTTATACCATACATATACTACTCGCCCAAATAAGGGAAATCAGGTGTTTCATACTGTCACATTCATACAAAGCAGAAAACATAAACATACATCATCTAATAAAACTTACCAAAGTTTCTAACTGTTTCCTCACATACATCCATACATACTAAAAAAATAACCTACTATTGCAAACCCCAAAAGATATCTTGGTCAAAGCCCAGTACATATACAAGAATTTACATAAACTAACAAAAACTCTACGCCCCAAAGTCCCTTTAGAAGTCGAGGACCGGTTTCCTGCAGGACCAGAAATAAGATTTGTATATTGAGGTGAGACACTTCTCAGTAAGGTAGGTCATATTACATCAATGTGTAAAAACATGAGTCTATTTCAGTAGAAAGCAATTGGACATTTATATCATTTACAATCTTGTAATATAGAAGGTGCATATACTTAATTCATGCATAAGATTGTACGACTCATTACAAATGAGAGTTCCCGAGGTTGGGGTAGAGTATAGGCCCATACACTATACAGTCCCTCGACTTAGTACTCAAAGCTGTAACTTTGCCCATTTTATTTTTAAATCATGTATATGCATAATGAACTCATCTCAACTTTGAAACATCATAACTACGCCATTTACTTCCCTCATGGCACAGATTGTGCATTTATAATGCTCTGATCTGGACCTGGGGGCACCAAGCTAGTCATGTTACTCTCTCCAATCCGACTTGGCCTACACCACCTTGGTCCATAATCAACCAATGGCCTTTCTTACCAAGTCAACTAGTTTGATACCCACACTCAAAAACTACGTGTGGTTGCACTATATCTCTCATGCTAGCAACAGTACCGTGCTTTCCTGGTAACAAGCTTTCTTAAGCGGTTCATATATCATATATACAATTTATATAGAAAGCACACTAACCTGTTTTCATTCATAAATCATTTAAGCAATTCCAGTATTTTTCACAATTCATTCATTCATTCATTCATTCATTCTTTCATTCATTTAAGCACACAGCTCTCGGTTTGACCTTGATACATACATTTCTCGACATTTAACCGGCACCTCTTTTCTACATTTTCTGATAACAAGTTGGGACTCCAATTCCCATATCTAATAATCATATTTCTCAGTTCAATATATTTCCATTTAACATCTCATGCCACACTCATTTGGTTTAAAAAACATTAGTATAGCATATGGTTCAAAAACACATAATTTAAATTGAAAACAAGGGTTTCAAGCACCTCCTGCTTTAGGTTTACTACAAAGAAATGAGTTTTAGGAAAAATGGAGGACATACCCCAAAACCCTAGTTTTTACCAAAATCGTAAAATCGAAAAACCAGCAATTCCACCCAATGAAAATTTTCAAATAAGCAGTCACATCGTACATAATATCATAACCTACAGTTCTAACGGTTTAGATTTCGAAAATAATTGATGTAAACAGATTTCCTTACCTTTTTATGGAAAAACAAATTCGAATGTCTTGAAACAGCAAAAACATAGAACCTCCAACCGGTGAAAACATGTGTATTTGCTAGACGGTGGATAAGAGAGACAAGTAGGAAGCAAAGATGAGCTCAGAAAAGTCTTATGGTGAAAAAGTTCGGAAACCCTAGGTGAAACGCCCCGAACCCATAAACCCGGGCCCGGTGCGTTATACCTGATAATCCATAATAAACAAACGCAGTGGAAAACATAAACGTAATCTGTCACGCCCCGAACCCGAAAATAGGACTCAGGGGTGAAAATGTAATCTAATTTGTCCTTGTATCATACAAACCATCCACAGATATAGGACAAAGGATGAGGGTCCGACCCTGTGGGGTTCCCAGGCACCCTAAACACATCCAACCACAACAGAATATACGCAACGAAAAAGGTCATTATATATATATACAGTACCATACCAGAGACTTTACAAGAGCAAACACAGGCTCTACCATACAACGTACAGTTGGGTGCCCAACGCATCCCAAAATGGCAACCCATCAAAACACAGTCCTAGCACTTACTCAAGTGCTAACCGCAGTACACCGACCACTACGCTCCCTACACAAGTACGCTAGTTTCGGTTACTCGAAGGACCTGTAAAAATGTACGTATAGTAGGAGTGAGACACCTCTCAGTAAGGAAGAACACAGGTTATATTGGTGTGTGGCATTTGAGTGTTATCATGATGCAACATACACGCACCTAAATGTAGTTCCAGTACTAATTTCACAACAGTGCATACATGCACACACACGCATGATCAGCAATCCTGGTGTCGTCACACCCATCGACCCGAAGCTGACCTGCGACATACAACGTTGGCCCGTAGCCAACCTGCGTAACACGGCGCCACTGGCACATGGCTAGTTGTCACGGTCCGCCTTTTTTCACACCGTTGTGAAGGGCCGTGCGGCGCTAGCTAAAGCACTCTTGCTTAACTAGCCAGCCTTTTTGTCTACCAACATTCATCCACGAAGCACTTTCATTAACATTCAATCAGATAGCAGCGGAAATAATAATCAATTCATGAAAGCCGTGGCAACCAAGCAGTAAATATTGAAGCAAACGTAATTCATTAACAAATCCTCCGTTGACATGTTGTACTTAGCGAGGGAGGCAAGTAGGCTAAGCACGTTGACAATTGCTAGTGAGTTTTACAATGATTGATGAACACTCACCCTCCCCTAAAGAGCTTTCTAGGCCATTCTCACTCTAGCACTAGGAAACATCAAAGTGATCGAGGAGTCATACTGCCTTATTTGGCTTACAATGAAAGAAATACTAGAAAATAACCCTATACTAGTATTTACATGATGGAAACCCATCCCAAACACACAAGATAAGCGGTCATAGGCAAGCATAATGCCCTGAACAAGCTTAGCCCGTGACATTCTCCCCCACTTATGCGGTCGACGTCCTCGTAGACTTTTGGCGATAGGTACACTTCAACTTTGTCCACGAATGGCTTCAAATCTTCCGCAGAAATCCAGCTGATTTCTTTGTCATCAAGGCACTTCCACTTCACTAGGAACTTCTTCCGCTTCTTCCTTGAGGATAGGAACTTTCTGCCTGCAAGGATCTCTTCAACATCATGTCTGTCAGGTTGCACTGTCTTTAACTCTGCACTGTTTGACTGACTTCTGCTCAGGTCGTTGGTGTTGGCGTTGAATGGCTTGAGGCAATTGACATGAAATTGCTGTTTTCTCTCCTGATCTGCCCACTTCTTCATCTGCTTAGAAGCTTTCTCCAGATAGGCTTGGGCAAACTCTGCATTCTTTCTCCCTTCGCTGGTGAAGATGTACGCCCTGGGACTCTTTCGTCTGTACGGCTCGCCCACTGTGTGAGGTAACAGCGGCAGCTGGCCTGTAACAAGCTTAAAAGGGCTCTTGTTGGTAGTTGAGCGCCTTTGGGCGTTGCCACAGAATGGAGCCACATCAAGTAGTTGCACGCCACTCTTCTGGTTGTCATTGACACAATGGCGCAAGTACTCATCTAGCAGCTCTTTGAATCTCTTCATCTGTTCGTCTGTCTGTTGATGATAAGTCGAAGAGATGTCAAGGTGTGACCTGAATATCCTGAAAAACTCTGTCAAGAAGTTGTCAGTGAACATTAAATCTTGGTCACAAATAATAACTTGGGGAAAACCCCAAAGTTTCACAATAGTCACAAGGAACAATTGTGTCGTCCCCTCTGCCGAACAGTACTTTGGTGCGGCCATGAAAGTACCATACTTCTTCCGCTCCCCCTTGTCTTGTTGGTAAGTGAGACAAGTTTTGGTATAATCAACCACATCATCCCGCGTGTGCGGCCAATAATACCTCCCCAATAGTCCTGTCATTGGAGTCATTCTCTGCGAATACCCCTTAACGAACTTCCTGCAGTAACTAGTAAGGCCAAGAAAGGAACGCAACTCCTTCACTGTCGTGGGGATCTTCCGTTCTTGAATCATCCTTACCTTCTCCATACCCCTCCAGATACGACCTTGTTCAACGACTTGACCAAGGAATTTGTTGCTCCGCCGAGCGAAAGAGAAATTCTCCTTCTTCACATTCAGACTGTTTCCCTTCAGCCTGTCGAACACCTTCCGTAGATGCTCTTCATGTTTCCTCTGAAACGAAACCGATGCTCCCAACGGTGTTTTGGAAGGGCGAACACATCCCGCTTCCACATCATCAAGTTGCTTCCCCAACTCTACTATCTCTCTAGGCGCAATCCAACATGGCCTTTTAGCAGGTGGTTTCACTCCTGATAACAACTTGATCTCTTGCTCCACAGTCCGTCGTGAAGGCAAATTGTGAGGCAGCTTATCCGGCAACACCTCCTTATCCTCATCCAACACCGCTTGGATGGTCGTAGGCTCCAGCTCTTGGCCTACTTCTTTGTCTACCACCACCGTGGCTAGACGTGTCTGCTCACCCTGACCCAATCCTTCATTGAGTTGTATGGCTGAAAGGGACTTCCCTTCGTCTCCTTTCGTTGCAACGACTTGCACCATGCACGAGTGATCTCCCATCAGACACAGGGAACTAGCCGAAGGCATCAGCACTGCCCTCGTCCCCATTAGGAACTCCTTTCCTAAAATGACTGGATAGTCATCCAATGGCACCGCTGTGAATTCGCATGACCTTCCCACTGTCCAAGCTTTATAACCACTTGCTTGGCTACTCCCAGAGTAGGTTGGGCTATAGAGTTAACTGCTTTCACGCGTCCTGTATCCTTCTCTAAGGATAAGTTGAGTCTTCCTGCTTCCAACTGCGAAACAAAATTATGAGTAGCTCCCGAATCCACCATAGCGCGAGTACTCTTCCCATTTATCCTCAAGTCCACAAACATTAATCCTTTTGCTCGTGTAACTTTCGGTGTTTTTGCCTGCTTTTCCAATGCGTTCACTAACCGCACTGAACCCACCCTCGGGGCATCATCCTCTTCCCCATCGTCTTCCACTGCCTGTTCTACAATGGAAGCCTGTAAGGCATTAAGTGATGCTTTGTGAGGGCACTCAAAAACTCTATGAGGACCTCGACACAAGAAACACTCAATTTTACTCTTCCCCTTTCCATTGGGTGTGTTGAACCCTCGAGACGACGAAGCTTCCTGTGAGGTTGATGAATTAGGGTCGGCTCCCCCACTCTTGGGTTTGCCATTCTTGAAAGACTTTCCACCGTTTCCCTCTCCGCCAAACCGTTTGGACGAAGTGGTCTCATCACCAGCGTAGTCTATCAAGCGTTCTGCAGCCGCTTGTGCAGTTGACAAGTCTTGAACCCTTTGTCTATGAAGTCAGTTCTTGCCCACGGTTTCATCCCCTCTAGAAAATAGAACAACTTGTCCTTCTCCGACATATCCCGAATATCCAACATTAAAGCAGAAAATTGTTTCACATATTCACTGATTGACCCCGTATGCTTGAGATCTCTCAGTTTTCTCCTCGCATTATACTCAACGTTCTCAGGAAAGAATTGGGCCTTGAGCTCTCTCCTCAAGTCTGCCCAACTATCAATCACACAGTTTCCATTTTCAATTTCTCTGTACTTGGTACGCCACCACAGTTTGGCATCACCAACCAAGTACATGGTCGCAGTATCCACCTTTGCCTGTTCTGAGGCCATCCTCACAACGCGAAAGTACTGCTCCACATCAAACAAGAAGTTCTCTAACTCCTTGGCATCTCGGGCACCCCCATACGTCCTGGGTTCTGGCACCTTGGTCTTGCTAACTCCCGGAGTGTTGGAGTTCCCCATAGCAAGAACCATCACATTTACCTTTGCATCCAGATCTGCCATCCGGGCTTGCAAAGTTTCCACAGTGTGGCGAAAGTCCTCTGACATGTCGCCTATCAAACCTGCTTGATGTTTTTGTGATCCCCTCACTTCATCAACAAGTTCTCTCATCTGGGCCACCTCCGCAGCCATAGTGTTGGTTGACTCTTCAACTTGTGCTTCCAGCACGCTGATCCTCTCAGCATTGTTTGGTGCCATGGTCACTTACCAAAGCTTTCCAAACCCAACAACGAAGGTAATCGAATTCACGTAGCAACTCAACCTTGGGCTCTCACCAAGTGTCACCGACTTGGCTCTGATACCAATGTCACGGTCCGCCTTTTTTCACACCGTTGTGAAGGGCCGTGCGGCGCTAGCTAAAGCACTCTTGCTTAACTAGCCAGCCTTTTTGTCTACCAACATTCATCCACGAAGCACTTTCATTAACATTCAATCAGATAGCAGCGGAAATAATAATCAATTCATGAAAGCCGTGGCAATCAAGCAGTAAATATTGAAGCAAACGTAATTCATTAACAAATCCTCCGTTGACATGTTGTACTTAGCGAGGGAGGCAAGTAGGCTAAGCACGTTGACAATTGCTAGTGAGTTTTACAATGATTGATGAACACTCACCCTCCCCTAAAGAGCTTTCTAGGTCATTCTCACTCTAGCACTAGGAAACATCAAAGTGACCGAGGAGTCATACTGCCTTATTTGGCTTACAATGAAAGAAATACTAGAAAATAACCCTACACTAGTATTTACATGATGGAAACCCATCCCAAACACACGAGATAAGCGGTCATAGGCAAGCATAATGCCCTGAACAAGCTTAGCCCGTGACACTAGTCCCCGACTCCCATGGCATCGTACCGGCGCTAACTGGTGGATCCACACCTTTCGGCCTGATCTTTCAGAACAGGCTCACGCCCTCGGATATAGAGACGAACCTCTGCCAACCTATGGCCTAGCGATTTCATACGCCCACGGATATAGAGCCGGACACTCTCAGTACTTGGAACAAATTCGGAACCGTATTCCTACTAGCATTTAAACTAATCTCACACACATGCATGCTCATATAACCAAACAAACCACACCCATTTGGTAATCTAAAATCATGGTTTTCCAAACATATAGAGTTTAAACAAGTCAAGGCACGACCATTCCCATAACACAATATAAATCAACATATACGCTCGGTTTCCAACAAAACCAGGGATGCAGCCAGTCGCCCCCTTTTTCCCAAAACTGTAATCGTGAAAAACCTATAGTTTTCCTCATTAGATCCCTCCAAATAAGTAGCCAAAACACACACAGGACCGTGAACCACAGTTCCACCGAGTCCGATTTCAAAAATAACCGATATAAACATAATTCCCCTTACCTTTTCCCCAAACAACAAATCTCGAACTCTAAGGTCCCTAAACAACGAACTAAGTTCCAAAACCTACAATCAATAGTACAGAACATACTCACAACACTGTTCTCTACTGAACTATTGGATCAGAATTGAAAATCAAGTCTTACCTCGATTTTTCACCAAAACCCAAAAATCTCCAAAAGGGAATTCCGATCCATAGAACTTACAGAGAATTCTTCCATGATCCTCGTGGTAACTTCAGATTTACGATTCTCACGATAAATGACGAAGAAATCTAGAGAGACAGAGAGTAGGGAGAGAGAGAGAGAGAGAGAGAGAGAGAGAGAGAGAGATAGGATTTAGCTTTCTTAGCTTGGAAGTAAAGAGAATTATATTTATAGCCCCTTTGACTCGGGCGTCTTCGTCGACGAAGTAGTGACCCTGTCGACGAGCCTGAATTCCCTGTTTTCCCAAAATCCCTCGGCTTCTCCTCGTCGACGAGCCTCTGAACTTTGTCGACGAACTTTGGCTTCATCGACGAATCTTGCTAAATTCCTAATTTTCCTCTCTCTTATTTATTTAAACACATATATCACGGTTCGAGCTCTTACATAATCTCCATATAACATAGTTTTACATTACCAACATTCCAAAATACCAGAGTTTACTATATCCTAACTAGAAATCCATAAAATCCAACCATCACCTGCATTTCCATATATACAAACATCTCCAAAACATTTCAGTATGTTCACAACCATTTCTCTCACAACATCCTTAAAACATAACGACATAAAACATAAAACATAAATATTTATATCTCCAAAATAGTATCAATATATGCCCTATTTCTTATATAGTCCTCAAAAATGCTAAAAATACCCTCGAGCTCCTAAGCCCAACCTTGAGGATGTCCTGAAAAAGAAATATTCATATTCGGGTGAGACACATCTCAGTAAGGGAAGAAACATACATATTAAAACAGCATGTGGCTAACATGAGGTAAATCGATATCATTTTAATTACATTTGCAAATTATTAACATAACGCTAAAATCATTTTCTGAACCTAAACAATCACATACAAAGGTTTAACCCACGAGATTACCCAAGGATAGAGGTGATTACTCGCCCATACAAGTAGCACCCCTCAGCTTTGATACTTAGGTAACCCAAAGGTCATAACTAAAGCATACCAAGACACTTACCTTACTCAGTAAGCCCTCAAGTGTTAGATTAATCTCGTATTCACGCATTCAACAATAGTTTACCGGCAAAGGCCCTAAGGATATAGAAATCTACCTGCCCATACAAATAGGTCCCCTCTGCCCTAGTACGTTATGCAACTACTACAACATCTAAAGCTACTAGTGCACTCGCCTTTCTCAGCAAGCCCTCAGGCAAAGAGTTCACCTTGCCCAATCGTAACATGTTCTACGTACATACATACTTCTAATATCGTAATACATCATTCCTTTCTGTCATTATACATTCATACATATTCATTCATGTTCATAACATAACTTTACATTTGGTTTCACTTTAAGTGACTATTTCCCATTCGTATCGTTCACGTTTCACGGTCCATTTCATTGCATTGTCATTCCATTGCCATTTCGTTGCATAACATTCCATTTCATTACTTCGTACTACAACTAGTCTTTAGTCATCATCAGTTAGTTTTCACATAGAAATGCGCTAGAATCTGCTAACATGACTATCCTTCAGCTGTCTTACATTTACATGGTTGCATTTAACATACACAAGCAACATTGTCCATATCATATTTTATTCATAATCTTTACTTACTTAACCTGCATATCATATATCTAACATATATTTGCACTAAATCTCATGCCACACAATTTAACAGTAAAATTCATATACATTCCTTAAAAATAAGCCAACCAACATTTAACATTTATACACTGAAAATACATTTCATTCCTTACTTATTTCCTTAGAAAATTCCTTTTCACTTTCATTCGTTTGCTTTCACATATACATAATTATATAAACAATCCTAAGCTCAGAAAACATAAATTTCATGGCTGGCATTTTAAACTCACATATAAACATATATACATAAATAACACATAATCTATTTTAATTCATGAAAAACCTGATTAATATATAAATTTCCCCCTTACTTGACTTTCAAACTACACTGGCATTATTCCCGAACCGATACCCGCAGCGTTCACTTGGACCCTGAATCCAAAAATCCTAACTTAATTAAAATGAATTTCTATTAACTTAAATCTTAAGAAAAATACTTATTTATTACTTCCTAGACTCTAAATAACAACATTCCTTAAGAAAATCCCAAAATAACTAACTTACCCTGATTTTGGGATGTTTCCCAAACCTCACAAACCAACGATCAGCTCCTACAGTCTTAAAGAGAATGATCCCACGAACATCGTGGCAGTTCCGGATCATCAAATTGGGTCAAAACCGGCCTGAAGCTGAAGAAAGAAGGCTAGGGAATCATTTTTAGAGATAGAGAGGGGATTCGTCGAGGAGGGTACAAAAGGGCCTTGTCGACAAAGCCAAGTTTCGTCGACAAGAAGATACCGAGAGAAGATTTTTGGAAGTCTGAAATTCGTCGACGAGGGTGCAGGTTCGTCGATGAACTTTCTATAGGACTCGTCAACGATGTGACGTGTCTCGTCGACGAATCTAACCCTGTAAATAGCTGAAATTTGGATTTTTAACGCGAAAAAATAGAAATCACTCACTCACTCACTCTCTCTCTCTCTCTCTCTCTCTCTCTCTCTCTCTCTCTCTCTCCCTTCGGTTTCTCTCACCTCTCTCTTCAATTTCGACTCCGTCGTTCGCCGGATTGACGATCTGAGGCCATCATGACACTCCTAAGGAAGTTCTCTCCAAATCTGCCGGAGCGGATCGTTGGTGGAAGTAAGTTGGAATTCATCCCTGAGTTGAGGTAAGACTTTTTATTCAAAATTTGGTCTTTCCACAGTTGAAGGAATTGATGTACTCGAATAAATACTAAAGTTTAGTTCTGAGAATTATCATTTTCAGGGTACTGCTTAGGGTTTTCTACGAGTGTAAAACCAGTATTATAGAGGGGCTTTCCAGTTGCCAGGTAAGGGGATAAATTAAAACAGTTTTTTTTCATTAAATTACTATTATTTAATAGTAGAATAATTTTCAGAAAACATAAGATTATAAATGAGTATAATTGAGAAAATGTAAGTTTGGGAAAATACTGCAATTGTACAGGAAATGTGTTTTCAAAACGGAATTTATGAATCATTTAATTCGTTGGGCATGAATATTATTTTATGTAGATATTATACCATGTTAAGTTAGATTTACAATATAAAGCATGTTGATAGATATTTTCAGGAATAACATGATAAATACAGTAAATTATGATTTCAGAATATATGATATGTTCGGCGCAAGGCCGTAATTGATGTTTGGCGCGAGGCCATATTTACTCATGTTATTCGGCGCGAGGCCGTTTTTATTCATGTTTTCAGAGCGAGGCCGTAATTATTATGTTAATGTAAGATTCAAAAAATGCTATTAGTTGATTTATGATAAATAGTATATGTTTATGCACTATATGTTATCAGAACCCGGATGTTAGTTTAGTTCAGTTTCAGGAGCACGGTACTGTAGCTTATAGATCAGATATCTATGATTAGATTGGTGCTAACCACCCCACAAGTGTCACACCCCGAACCCTGAAATGGGACCCCCAATGGTGAAAATGTAACCTAACCTGTCCCTGTATTCGATAAAACATCCAAAGATACAGAACAATGGATGAGGGTCCGACCCTATGGGGTTCTCAGGCACCCTAAACACATCCATCCACAATCATATACGCAGTGGAAAAAGTCATTCTATATCAACATATGCAGTACCACACCAGGGTCTATACAAGAGCAGAACATAGCTCTATCAAAACGTACAACGGGTACCCAAATACATCTCAAAATGGCAACCCAACCAAAATTACAGTCCTAACACTTACCTAGCGCTAAACGCAGTACACCGGTCACTACACTCCCTACACCAGGACGCTAGTTCCGGTTACTCTAAAGACCTGTAAAAATATACGTACAGTAGGGGTGAGACACCTCTTAGTAAGGAAGAACACAGGTTATATCAATGTGTGGCATTTGAGTGTTATCATGATACAACATACACGTAGTTGAATGCAATCCAGTACTAATTCACACGGTGCATAAATGCATGCATACAACGGCCATTTATACGCAGCCTCATCACAATATACACACATTATCAGTAATACACAGTGTCGTCACACTCATCGGCCTGAAGTCAGTCCAGAATTTCAGCTTTGGCCTGTAGTTAACCCGCGAAACATGGCGCCACCGGCACATAGCTAGTCCTCGACTCCCATGGCATCGTAACGACGCTAACTGGTGGATCCACATCCTTCGGCCTGATCTGTCGGAATAGGTTCACGCCCTCGGATATAGAACCGGACACTCTTGCTTATGTGGCAGGCGATAAACACACGCCCTCAGATATAGAGTCGGACACTCTCAGTACCTGGAATCATTTTGGAACCGCGTTCCTATCAGCAATTTCGCATATCACACACACATGCATGCTCATATAACCAAACAAACCACACTCATTTGGTAATCTAAATCATGATTTTCCAAACAAATATATTTTAAACAAAGTCAAGGCACGGCCATCCCAATATCACAATATAAGTCACACACATACTCGGTTTTCAATAAGACCCGAGATTCAGCCCGTCGCCCATTTTTTCCCAAAACTGCAATAATAAAAAAACCCATAGTTTTTCTCGTTAGATCCCCCTAAATGAGTAACCAAAACACACACAAGACCATGGACCATAGTTCCACCGAGTCCGATTTAAAAAAAAAACCAATATAAACATTGTTCCCCTTACCTTAACCCCGTATACCAAATCCCGAACTCCAAGGCTCCTAAACAGCGAACCGAGTTTCAAAACCTAAAATCAACAGTACAGAATATACTCACAAAAAAGTTACCTACAAAACTACCAGATCATAAATGAAAACTGAGCCTTACCTCGATTTTTTGCCGAAACCCGAAAACCTCCAAAACGAGATTCTGATCCGTAGAAGTTGTAGAGAATCCTTACATGATTCTCGTGGTAACTTCCATTTCCCGATTCTATCAACGATCGGCGAAGAAATCTAAAGAGAGAGAGAGTAGGGAGAGGTTTAGAGAGAGAGAGAGAGAGATAAGTTTGAGATTTCTTAATGAAGAAGTAATGAGAATTTCCTTTTATAGCCCTTTGACCCGGCCCAATTTTGTCGACAAAATGGTGCCTTCGTCGACGAATCTTTCACTGGCTTCGTCGACGAATCGGTGACCTCGTCGATGAATCTGAGATCGCCGATTTTTCCAAGACCCTTTGGCTTCTCCTCGTCGACGAGTCTCTGAATTTCGTCGATGAGAAGAACACAGGCTTCGTCGACGAAATCTGGCTTCGTCGATGAATCTGCTCTTTTACCAAAATGTCCCTCTCTTTATATATATATAAACCCATTATCACGATTCGGGATCTTACAATCTCCCCTCCTTACCAAAAATTTCGTCCTCAAAATTTGCCATCTCTCATTCATAGATTCATACATACAATCGAACACATAGACACAACTCAATAGCAAACTGGCGATCACCACAGTGCAATCCCATCATACACACACACATACATACCCTCACTTATGGTGGAGGAATACCGTGGTTACTTATACAATGGTCCCAGGAGTTCACAATACACACACACTCTCGACGACTAACCACCTAGCCCAACCCACAGTAGGATCCTGTACAAGTGCTCAAAACAACTGTGGATACTTCCGGCGTATTTTCGTTTCCAGTTCCCAAGAAGCTTCCTCAACCTCATGGTTTCGCCACAATACCTTCACTAACGGTATCTCTCTGGTACAAAGCTTCTGAACTTTATGGTCCAGAACCTGGACAAGTATCTCCTCATACGCTAAAGTATCCCCAATTTCCTACTCATCACAACTAATAACATGTGACGGATCTCACACGTACCTCCTTAACATGGAGACGTGAAACACATCATGGACCCTCGAAAGTGCTGGAGGTAATGAACTTCTCTATAGGCTACTAGACCCACTCGCTTAAGTACCTCGAATGGTCCGATATACGTCAGGCTCAGCTTGCCCTTTCTCCCAAATCTCATCACCCCTTTCATTGGAGCAATACGTAAAAATACCTTACCTCCCACTTCGAACTCTAACTCATGGCGGCGAACATCTGCATAACTCTTCTACCGACTCTGAGCTGATCTAATCCTCTCCCAGATCAAACCCACCTTCTCAGACGCCTACTGCACAAGTTCAGGTCCTAACAGCTGACGTTCACCAACCTCATCCCAACACAAGGGAGATCGACACCTCTGACCATACAAAGCCTAGAACTGTGTCATCCCGATACTAGACTGGAAGCTTTTGTTATAAGCGAACTCCACAAGGGGCATAAACCGTATCCAGCTACCACCAAATCTAACACACAAGCTCGCAATATATCCTCTAATATTTGTATCGACCTCTCCGTCTGTCTATCAATCTGGGGGTGGAACGTCATACTGAAAGTAAGCTTCATCCCCAATGCCTCCTGCAAGCTAGTCCAGAATCGAAAAGTAAACCTCGGATCTCGATCTGACACAATGGACACCGGTACTCTGTGCATTCTCACAATCTCATGCACATACAACTCCGCTAGCCTACTCAAAGGATAGCTAACTCTCATCAGTATGAAATGAGAATATTTCATCAATCTATCCACGATCACCCAGATAACATTTTGCCCGTGAAGCGCTAGCAACAATCCGGTCACAAAATCCATGCAAATATGCTTCCATTTCCACACCAGAATAGGCAAAGGCTACAACGGCCCTGCCAGCTTATGATGTTCAACTTTCACTTGCTGACACGTCAGACACTGCTCCAAAAACCGAGCAATCTGCCCCTTCATACCAGACCACCAGAAGGTCTCGCGCAAGTCTTGATACATCTTCGTACTACTAGGATGTGCCGAATACATAGAACGATGCTCTTCCTCCAAAATCGTCCTTCTGATCTCATCATCACTCGGAACACATAGTCTGGTCCCAAACCTCAACACACCTCCCTCAGAGATATTAAACTCTGTAGTCAGTCCTTGCTGTACCTTTTCCCTAACTTTTGTCAACTTTGCATCACTAGCCTGCGCGACTTTTATACGCTCAAATAAGGTCGATTGTGTAACGACCCAAATAAAAATGGTATTTAAATAATAAAGGAAGGAAAATGGAAACCAAAAACAGAAGGAGGCTATAAACCAAACATTGCATTTTGGGGGATAACCATAATTTCAAGGAAATGGCCAAGACTCGTCGATGAATACAAGGCCTCGTCAACGAGTGCATCAGAAAATTCGTCGACGAACATAGGGCTTCATCAATGAGAAAATATCGAGAGAGGTTCTGGGGCAGCCGGAATTTCGTCAACGAATACAGGGTCTCGTCGATGAATTTAATGAAGGACTCGTCGACGAGGTGACGTGTCTTGTTAACGAAATCCCCTGTTCTATAAATATGAAAATCCGGATTTTAAGCTTCTTTAAGAAGCTAACTCTATCCTCTCTCTCTCTCCCCTTCGGTTCTCCCTCTTTCTTTTATTCGATTTCAGGCCAGATTTATGTCGGATCGACAATCCAAAGTCACCATGACGCTCCTGGTGAGATTCTCTACAAGTTTACCGGAGCGGATCGTTAGGAAAATAAAGTTAGATTTCATCCCAAATCCAGGGTAAAGCTTTTTACTTAATATTTGGATTTGTGACAGTTGAGAAAAGTGTTATACGCTTGGAAATACTGAACTTTAATACTGGGAGTTTTCATTTCCAGGGGTGTTGAATTGAAAACGTTGGAAATCATCCCTAAGTTGAGGTAAGACTTTTTAAGCCGAATTTGACTTAACGGTAGTTATAAGAAATGTTATGCACGTAAAAATATTGAAGTTTAATACTGGGAGTTTGTGTTTCTAGGGTTGTTGAGTTGGGAACCCTGCGGGTGTAGGGAAGATTTTCTTAGGGGCTTTGCAGGAATAAGGTAAAGGGATAAACTAAGCTAGTTTTGTTTTGAGAAAATGTACGTGTATATATATTTACCATCTGATTTGCGGAAAATGTATATATATTTATATATATGTTTTATATTTGCAAAATACTATGAAAATGATCGTATGATTGAATATGTGAAAATCCATTTGTGTGGCATGAGTATAAAATGTTGTGAAATACTGTTTTCTGGGAATGTGGATGATATGGATTTCTATGATGGGAAAACCGGCGTACGGGCTGAGATTTTGTGATATGATTTGCCGGCATACAGGCCAAGCTATGTGTGTGATTTGCTAGCGTACGGGTTGTGCTATGGTTTGCCGGCGTACGGACCGAGCTATGATAAAATGTGTCATACCGGCGTACGGGCTGATGATTTTCATGATACATGTATATATGCAAAATGATATGATTGATGTGAAAATAAATGACATGAGATATCTATGTATCACGATTTTAGTATATGTATATGATATCAGAACTTGGTTGGCTTGGTTTAGGCTAGCACTTGCATGGTACTGTTGCTATGTGTCCATGGTCTTCGTGATCATAATATTTGTGTTAATGCCGCTGTACGGAGTGGTGTGAGATTGGATGGTCGATGTGGTTATTTTCAAGAAGTGTGCTGTTATCACCCCTGGTGTACGGACCAGGTCTGGCAGACCCATCGAGCCTACAGACTACTGTTTGACTTGGCAGTGGTAGGCCAACCATTGTCAGGTCCCGCCTTTGGGCCACATAACCAAGTCATGTGGGGGTAATACATGACAACAACCAACTAACCTACTAGGATTGTTTTTATGTTATTATTATTATGATATGAGATGAGATATGCTTATGAAATGCAGTATGTTCTGCCATGTTTTGATATACATATGTTTTTCCAGAGTTGATAAACAGTACTGAATATGTTATATATATGATATATGTAGAACACAGAATACTCATATTGTCACACACTGGTATTAGTTTATTTCCCTTACTGAGAGGTGTCTCACCCCTAAATTTTATAAACTTTTCAAGAGTCCCAGATGGGAGAGCGGGAAAAACCCCGCTGAGTTAGTGTTGTGTATCTGCCCTTTTGAAGGGTAAGTTTCTTTTTGTAGGGATAGTTAGATTTTGTGGGAAATGTCCCTAGATTTATTTTGGGATGTATATATGGAAATACTTTGGACTATAGCAACTTTGGTATATTGTAATATATGGTATTGATATGTACATTATTGTATGTTTTCTGCTGCTAGGGCTTCTGCTGTATGATCTGATATATCCCTGGTACCCACGGGTCCAGGTGGATTGTGACCTACTGAGCTGGAATGTGAGATGTGTGGTATTGATTTTATGATGATATTATTATATATATATATATATATATGTGTGTGTGTGTGTGTGTGTGTGTGTGTGTGTGTGGAAAATGAGTAGGTTGTGACAAGCTGGACCACCAGGCCAGCAAGATAATCCTGATGATCACCAACTACCAACTCTATACCTGAGCTCTCCAAATCTTGTCTAATGTGACACTGAGTTACAACCGCAGATACAGCCGTAGGCCTTGACTTTCGACTCAACGCATTAGCCAGCACATTAGCCTTCCCTAGGTAATAACTGATCGTGCAATCGTAGTCTTTAATCAACTCTAGCCACCGCCTCTGCCTCATGTTCAAATCCTTCTGTGTGAAGAAATACCTGAGGCTCTTATGGTATGTGAAGATCTCACACTGCACCTCGTACAGATAATGTCGCCAAATCTTCAATGTATACACAACAACAACCAATTCCAGATTATGCGTAAGACAAGGCTTCTCATACTCTTTCAATTTTCGAGAAGCATATGTCATTACCTTACCCTGCTGCATGAGCACACATCCCAAACCCTTCAGAGACGCGTCGCTATAAATCACAAACCCACCATCCCACGAAGGAATGGTCAATACTGGAGCAGCAACCAGTCGGTGCTTCAACTCCTGAAAGCACTGCTCGCAATCACTGGTCTACTCAAACTGTATTCCTTTCCTGGTCAATCATGTCAAAGGTTCAGAAAGTTTAGAGAAACCCTCTACAAACCGACTATAGTAACCTGCCAATCCCAGAAAACTTCGAACCTCCTGCACATTCTTCGACCTTACCCAGTTCACCATAGCCTCAATCTTGCTAAGATCAACTAATATACCATCCCCAGTAACCACATGGCCTAAGAACGCAATCTAACTTAACCAGAATTCACACTTCTTCAATTTAGCATACAACCTCTTTTCTCGCAGAATCTGTAATACTAACCTCAAATGTTCAACGTGCTCTTCCGTACTCCTCGAGTATACCAAAATGTCAGCAATGAATACCACTACGAATCGATCTAGGTACTCATGGAAAACCCTGTTCATCAAATATATGAACACCGCCGGTGCATTCGTCAACCCAAAAGGCATGACTAAGAACTCGTAGCGGCCATATCTGGTTATGAAAGCAGTGTTCGCTACATCCTCCGCTCTAACCCTCACCTAATGATATCCTGACCACAAGTCGAACTTCGAAAAGACTCGCGTCCCCTGCAACTGGTCAAAAAGATCATCTAAACGAGGTAAAGGATAGCGATTCTTCACAGTTATCTTGTTAATCTCACGGTAGTCAATGCACATCCGCATCGATCCGTCCTTCTTCTTCATAAATAATATTGGAGCTCCCCAGGGCGAAACACTTGGTCGAATGAATCCCCTGTCCAGTAATTCCCGCAACTACTCCTTCAACTTCCGAAGTTCTACTAGAGTCATCCGGTATAAAGCTTTAGAGATTGGTGCCTTACCGGGCAGCAACTTTATAGCAAACTCCACCTCATGATTTGGAGGTAAACCGGGTAAATCATCTGGAAACACATCCAGGAACTCGCTGACCACCCAAATGTCCTCGAGTCTCAACTTATCCCACGAAGGTTCCTTTATACAAGTTAGGTACCCCTGACATCCGTCCAAGAGTAGCCTTCTCGCCTGTAGTGTAGACAGAATCTGTGGCGCTGAACGCAAACACGATCCCACGAATTCGTACTCTTGCTCCCTAGGAGGTCTGAAAACTACCACCTTCCTACGACAGTCGATCACAGCATAACTGAAAAACAACCAATCCATCCCCAGAATGATATCGAACCCCGACATGTCGTATACCACAAGATTCGCCGGTAGCAGCTTCTCCTCAATTTCCACTGAGCAATCTACCAACATCTTCCTACAGAAAGATACACTCCCCGATGGCGTAGTAACAGATAACACCTCATTCTAATCTTGGATCTCAACTCCACATCGTCCCACAAAATTCACAGATACAAAGGAATGGGTTGCACCCGAATCAAACAAGACAAAAGCTTTATTCGAAAGCAATAATAAGGTACCTGTCACCACGTTACCTGCATGTTCAATGTCCACTGGAGTAAAGAGTATACTCTAGCCAGAGCTGTATTCATTTGAGCGGTTCCCCGAGGTATCTGGTTGCTCCCTCGGTCCCCACTAATTGCAGGCACGTCCCGCTTCGGTGCTCGACAATCACGAGACATGTGGCCTAGCTAGCCACAGTTGTAGCAACTACCCCTAAATGACTGGCACTCACCCTCGTGCCGCCTGTGGCATCTGGTACAATGACCACCAGTCTTGCTCATCTGAGAATCCTGGCACTCGGTATTCTAGCGGTAACCCAATCCCTTGCTCCTCTTCTTCCACAATTCTTGACGAGATCCTGTTTGAGAACCAGAAGGTATTGTCCTCTTCCTCGATTCCTGATCCGCCTCATCCTCTCGGATACCAGTCTCAATCACCTTGGCTTTATCCACCAACACCGAGAACTCGCGAATCTGAAGCATACCCACCAGTCTGCGAATATCCTTCCTCAAACCCTTCTCAAACCTCCAAGTTTTCTCATACTCGCTGGAGATCATACATGGTGCAAAGCGGGAAAGATCTACATACCGAGCTGCATATCCCTGCACTATCATACTCCCCTGAGTCAAAGCATAAAAATCATCTGCCTTCGCATCACGTACAAAAGCCGGAAAGTATCTGTTAAAGAACACCTCCTTAAAACGGCTCCACGTCATCTCCTCTAAACTGGCTCTCTGCTTCTCCAACAGACTCACCGCAGTCCACCATCGATCCGCCTCCCCTGATAGCTGGAAGGTGGCATAAAGGACTCGCTGCTTATCCATGCAGTGCAAGACCTCCAAGATTTGCTCAGTCTTTTCCACCCAATCCTCTGCTATCGTCGGGTCAGGTCCTCCGGAGAACGTCGAAGGATGCATGCGTGTGAACCTCTCAATGGTGCACCCCGTAGTGGTAGGAGAGCGCTCGCGTCTCCTCACACTCCACCCGATCTCCCGTAACACCTATCTCGTCAAACCTCGAGGCACAGAAGGAGACTCATCACTCGCAGTCTCCTCAAAGCCACTTCCCAGGTTATTATCCTTGGGCTCCATACTGCAATACAATAGGAATCTATTAATATCCTTACAACACATACAATTAATACCATGATCTACACTAATCGTGTTAACTACTCCCTGCCAGGTCTAGGTCTGTCCTATCACACCGACACGAAAGTCATCAATGATCTGCCCTGCCTTTACGGGAATCGTCATCTTAGGAAAAACACGGAACACAGTCGACGAATCTTGGTCTAGCAACCGAACAACCCTCAACCAACTCTACTCATATCCACATCCTATACTCTAGTATGTACTCATAACTAAGTCTAACCAAGTCTACAAGATCTAGTAATTTGGTTAGCTCTGATACCAAGCTGTCACGCCCTGAACCCCAAAATGGGACCCAAGGGTGAAAATGTAAGCCAACATGTCCCTGTATCCGATAAAACATCCAAAGATACAGAACAATGGATGAGGGTCTGACGCCGTGGAGTTCCCAGGCACCCTAAAAACATCCAACCACAATCATATACGTAGCGAAAAAAGTCATTCTATATCAACATATGCAGTACCATACCAGAGTCTATACAAGAGCAGATAATAGCTCTATCAAAACATACAATGGGTGCCCAAATACATCTCAAAATGGCAACCCAACCAAAATTACAGTCCTAGTACTTACCCAGCGCTAAACGCAGTACACTGGCCACTACGCTCCCAACACCAGGATGCTAGTTCCGGTTACTCGAAGGACCTGTAAAAATATACGTACAACAGGAGTGAGACACCTCTCAGTGAGGAAGAACATAGGTTATATCGGTGTGTGGCATTTGAGTGTTATCATGATGCAACATACACGCAGTTGAATGCAATCCAGTACTAATTCACATAGTGCACACGCAGTTGAATGCACGCATACGGCAGCCATTTATATACAGCCCCATCACAATACACACACATGATCAGCAATACACAGTGTCGTCACACTCATCGGCTTGAAGCCGGTCCAGAATTTCGGCGTTGGCCCGTAGCCAACCCACGAAGTACGGCGCCACCGATACATAGCTAGTCCTCGACTCCTATGGCATCGTACCGGCGCTAACTGGTGGATCCACACCCTTCAGCCTAATCTATCAGAATAGACTCACGCCCTCGGATATAAAGCCGGACACTCTTGCCTACGTGGCAGGCGATAAACACACACCCTCGGATATAGAGCCGAACACTCTTAGTACCTAGAATCATTTTGGAACCACGTTCCTATCAGCAATTCCGCATATCACATACACATGCATGCTCATATAACCAAACAAACCACACTCATTTGGTAATCTAAATCATGATTTTTCAAAAAAATACAGTTTAAACAAAGTCAAGGCACGACCATCCCAATATCACAGTATAAATCACACATATATTCGGTTTTCAACAAAACCTGGGATTTAGCCCGTCGCCCCTTTTTTCCCAAAACTGCAATAATGAAAAACTCATAGTTTTCCCTATTAGATCCCCCCAAATGAGTAGCCAAAACACACACAAGACCGTGGACCACAGTTCCACCGAGTCCGATTTAAAAAAAAACCAATATAAACATAGTTCCCCTTACCTTAACCTCGTATACCAAATCCCGAACTCCAAGGCTCCAAAACAGCGAACCGAGTTCCAAAACCTAAAATCAACAGTACAGAATATACTCACAAAACAGTTACCTACAAAACTACCGAATCAGAAATGAAAACTGAGCCTTACCTCGATTTTTCGCCAAAACCCAAAAACCTCCAAAACGAGATTCTGATTCGTAGAAGTTGTAGAGAATCCTTCCACGATCCTCGTGGTAACTTTCATTTCCTAATTCTATCAATGATCGGCGAGAAAATCTAGAGAGAGAGAGAGAGAGTAGGGAGAGGTTTAGAGAGAGAGAGAGAGAGATAAGTTTGAGATTTCTTAATGAAGAAGTAATGAGAATTTCCTTTTATAGCCCTTTGACCTAGCCCAATTTCGTCGACGAAATGGTGTCTTCGTTGACAAATCTTTCACTGGTTTCGTTGACGAATCGGTGGCCTCGTCGACAAATCTGAGATCGCCAATTTTTTCGAGACCCTTCGGCTTCTCCTCGTCGACGAGTCTCTAAATTTCGTCGACGATAAGAATACAGGCTTCGTCGACGAATTTGCTCTTTTACGAAAATGTCCCTCTCTTTATATATATAAACCCATTATCACGGTTTGAGTTTCTACAACGAGGGGGTGGGAGATGGATAGTCAATGTGGCTTTCAATGTAGAGTGTAGACGTCCACCTAGCAGTTCGAACCAAGGCGTAGCGGGCCCATCGTACTTACAGACATTTTTGACTCGGCAGTGATCGGCTAGCCATTGTCGAGTCCCGCCTTCGGGCTGCACAACCCGTCATAGGGGTAATACATGACATCAGCTAGTTATAGATCCTCGGGAGTTTTCAGTATTATAGATTATATCAGATAACACATTATTAGTATGATTACTTGGAAGTATGAAATTATATGTTTATCTAACCATATTACGATTTATGTTTATAGTATGAGAAATGTACGGTATAAGTATTACAACATTAAATATTCATGTTGCCACACATCTGATTTTAATTTATCTACCCTTACAAAGAGGTGTCTCATCCCGAATATTAAATGATTTTCAGGAAACCTAGAGATATCAGCGGGTCAGGGCCGCCACTGAGTGAGTTGAGCTTCCCTGCTAGGAGGGTAAGTTCTGATCTAGGATCAGGAGATTTTTGTTGTAAGATCCTAGGTTTATTTTGGTATTTTTGGGAGATTGTATATAAACATAGATATTTGGGAATGTAGTTAACTCTGGTGTTTGGATTTTATGGTTACGAGAATGTGATTTAAATTTACTACTGCTTAGGTTTCCGCTGTATTTGACAGGTGTCTTCGATACCCACAGGTTTGGATTGACTATTTTATTTATTATGTTTCATTTTATATTAAGATAAGCAGGTCGTTACAATTTTTTCGTGTATTATATTTCTTATAATTGAGGGAAAGACAAATACCAAATAAAATGTCTTACCCTGAGATTGGGACGAAATCTAAATCAACTCCACCAACGATTAACTCTAGTAGACTTGTAGAGAACTTCGCCAGGAGCGTCGTGGTGGCTTTAGATCATCGATTCGGTGTAAAATGGACCCAGAATCGAAGAGAGAAGGAGGGAGATGCATTTTAGAGAGAGAAAGAGGGGGTTTGCACTGAAAATTCGTCTAAAAATATGGGTTTTCACTATTTATAGAGTCGGATTCGTTGACGAGACACATCACCTCGTCGACGAGTCCTTTAATAATTTCGTCAACGAACTTCCTCCCTCGTCGATGAATTTTAGACTGTCCTATAAACCCTTTTCGGTATCTTCTCGTCGATGAGGCGTGGCTTCGTCGATAAGGTCCCTTATGCGCTCGTCAACAAACTCCCTGTGTTCGTTGACGAGGCCCTATGTGTTACTTCTGGGTTATTCCATCCAAAGTGCAATGTCGTCGACGAACGCGAAGCGTTCATTGACGAAGCCTACTGCCTCCTTCTATTTCTGTTTCCATTTCCCCCCTCTTCATTATTTATTATTTTTCAGGTCGTTACGTTAAAGTCACGCAGGCTAGTGATGTTGAGTTAGCTAAGATTGTAGAGAAAGTGCAGTAGGGGTGGGCTGCAGATTTCAACATCTCTGAGGGAGGTGTGTTGAGGTTTGGGAATAGGTTATGTGTTCCGAACGACAATGAGATAAGAAGGAAGATTCTGGAGGAAGCGCATCGTTCATTATATACGATACATCCTGGTAGTACAAAATGTATCGAGATTTGTGTGAGACCTTCTAGTGGAGTAGTATGAAGAGGCAAATTGCCCAGTTCGTGGAGCAGTGTTTGATGTGTCAGCAGTTGAAAGCTGAACATCAGAGGCCGACAGGGCCGTTGCAGCCTTTGCCTATTCCGGTGTGGAAATTAGAGCATATTTCCATAGACTTTGTGACCAAATTGCCATCAACACTTCACGGGTAGAATGTTATCTAGGTGATCGTGGACAGGTTGACGAAATCTGCCCATTTCATACTGATGAAGGTTAGCTATCCTTTGAGTAGGCTAGCAGATATGTATGTGCATGAGATTGTGAGAATGCACGGAGTACCGGTATCCATTGTATCAGATTGAGATCTGAGGTTTACCTCTCGATTCTGGTTGAGCTTCCAAGAAGCGTTAGGTACGAAGCTTACTTTCAATACGGTGTTTCACCCCCAAATTAATGGACAGTTTGAGAGGACGATACAAATCTTGGAAGATATTTTGCGAGCTTGTGTGTTAGACTTTGGTGGTAGTTGGATACAATTTACGCCACTAATAGAGTTCGCTTATAATAACAGCTTCCAAGCTAGTATCGGGATGGCACCGTTTGCAGCTTTGTATGGTCGAAGGTGTCAATCTCCTTTGTATTGGGAAGAGGTTGGTGAGCGTCAGGTGTTAGGACCTGAACTTGTGCAGTAAGCGTCTAAGAAGGTGGGTTTGATCCAGGAGAGGATTAAATCGGCTTAGAGTCGGCAGAAAAGTTACGTAGATGTTCACCACCATGAGTTAGAATTCGAGGTGGGCGGTAAGGTATTTCTAAGAATCGATCCGATGAAAGAGGTGATGAGATTCAGGAAGAAGGGCAAACTGAGCTCGAAGTATATCGGACCATTCAAGGTTCTTGAGTGAGTGGGTCCGGTAGCCTACAGGATTGCACTAGTCCTAGCACTTTCGAGGATCCACGATATGTTTCACATATCCATGTTGAGGAGGTACGTGTTGGATTCTTCACATGTTATCAGTTATGATGAGTTGGAAATTGGGGATACTTTAGTGTATGAGGAGATACCTGTTTAGGTTATGAACCGTAAAGTTCAGAAGCTTCGTACTAAAGAAATACCGTTAGTGAAGGTATTGTGGTGCTATCACGAGGTTAAGGAAGCTTCTTGGGAACTGGAAACGGAAATATGCCGGAAGTATCCGCAGTTGTTTTGAGTATGTGTACATTTCTCTACTTTGGGTTGGGATAGGTGGTTAGTCGTCGGGAGTGTATATATTGTGAACTTTTGAGACGGTTTATGTTTGTAACCACGACATTCCTCCGCCATAAGTGAGGATATGTATGTATGTATGTGTTATGATAGGGCTGCGCTATAGTAGTCGCCAGTTTTTCTCTAGAGTTAGGTGTAAGTGTTCAGTTGTATGAATGAGTTAGTGAATGAGAGATGGCAAATTTCGAGGACAAAATTTATGTAAGGAGGGGAGGATGTAAGAACCCGAACCATGATATGTGGGTTTAAATAATAAAGCGAGGAGTAAAGTTGGAATTTGAGCAGGCTTCGTCGACGAAGCCAGATTTCGTCGACAAAGGCTTCGTTCTGCTCATCGACGACCTTCAGAGGCTTGTCGACGAGGAGAAGCTGAGAGGTATTATGAAGTGTGATGTAATTCAGGGCTCGTTGACGAGGAGAAGCTGAGGGGTTTCAGAAAATTGGAAATCCCAGGCTCGTCGATAAGGCCATGGTCTCATCGACAAGAAGACTATAAGGTCTTGTCGACGAGGACGCAATTCATCGACGAGAACAATTGAGTCAAGGGTACTATAAATATCCATTTTAATTACTTCTCAGCTAAGAAATCTTATTCTCTCTCTATCTCTCTAGAAACTCTTCCTACTCTCCATCTCTTTAGATTTTTCTTCGCCGTTTGTTACGAGAATCGTTAATCTGAAGCTACCATGAGGATCGTGGAAGAATTTTCTACATGTTCTAAGGATCGAATTTTCGGTTCGGCTATTTTTGGGTTTTGGCGTAAAATCAAGGTAAGGCTCGGTTTTTAATTCTGATACGGTAGTTTTGTAGAGAACAATGTTGTGAATATTTTATGTATCGGGATTTGTAGGTTTTGGAACTCGGTTCGTTGTTGAGGAGTCTTGGAGTTTGGGATTTGTTATTTGGGGGAAAGGTAAGGGGAATTGTGTTTATATCGGTTATTTTTGAAATCAAACTCCGTGGAACTGTGGTCCATGGGCCTGTGTATGTTTTAACTACTCATTTAGGGGGATCTAACGAGTAAAACTATGAATTTTTCATGATTACAATTTTGGGAAAAAATGGGTGACGGGCTGCATCCTTGGTTTTGTTGAAAACCGTATGTATATGATGATTTATACTGTGTTATAGGAATGGTCATGCCTTGACTTGTTTAAACTGTATGTGTTTGGAAAACCATGATTTTAGATTACCAAATGAGTGTGGTTTGTTTGGTTATATGAGCATGCATAGTTGTGTTTTGTTGAAATGCAAGTAGGAACGAGGTTTCGAACTTGTTCTAGGTACTAAGAGTGTCCGAATCTATATCCGTGGATGTATGAAATCGTTAGGCTATGTTTGGCAAGAGTGTCCAGCTCTATATCCGAGAGCGTGAGCCTTACCGGCTGATCATCAAAGGGTGTGGATCCACTAGTTTAGTGCCGGTACAATGCCATGGGAGTCTCGGACTAGCCATGTGCCAGTGGCGCCGTGTTTCGTGGGTTGGCTACAGGCCAACGCCGTATGTCTCGGGGCGGCTTTGGGCCGAAGGGTGTGACGACACCGAAATTGCTTGATCACGTGTGTGTGCGTGTATGCATTATTGTGAAATTGGTACTGGAACTGCATTTAACTGTGTATGTATTACTGTCATGATAACACTCAAATGTCACACATTGATATAACTTGTATTCTTTCTTACTAAAAGGTGTGTCACCCCTGCTGTACGTACATAATTTTCTAGTCCTTCAAGTAACTGAAACTAGTGTCCTTGTGTTGGGAGAGTAGTGGTCGGTGTACTACGGGTAGCGCTTGGGTAAGTGCCGGAACTTTTGTTTTACAGGTTGCCGTTTTGAGATATGTTGGACACCTGATTGTACGTTGTATGATAGAGCATTGTTTCTGCTCTTGTATAAACTCTAGTATGGTACCATGTATGTGTAGAATGATCTTTTTCCTCTGCGTATATTCTGTTGTGTATGTATGTGTCTAGGGTGCCTGAGAACCCAACGGGGTCGGACTCTCCTCCTTTGTCGTGTATTTTGGTTGTTTTTGTTGGATACAGGTACAGGTTAGATTACATTTTCACCCCTGGGTCTCATTTTTGGGTTCAGGGCGTGACATTGTAGGCTCAAATGGGTCTAGCTCAACCGACCCTGGTTTGAGCCCAATCGAGCCTAACCTAACTCAAACTCGGGCCCAACCTAACCCAAACAAACCAACCAACTTAACCTTAACCTTAACCAACCTAACATGAACTCAGCCTAACCTAACCTAACTTGGGTTAATGCCTAGGTCAACCAGCTGTTAACCCCCCTATTTGGCTCGTGGGAAAATGCGAGAAATGCCCTAGTAAATCCAAGAAAACAAAGACAAGGAGGAAAGAAAGAGAAATTTAAAAAGTGAGAGAGAGATTTAGGGGGGTTGCCTTTAGATTTGGGAGACAGGGTGAGAGCTTAATGCTCTTTACCACCATGAGCACCATTCAAGACCTGCAAAAACAAGGAGAAAAGGAGATGGGTTAGAGATCTGAGAGAGAGAAAAAAAAAAGTTAAAAAGGATTAAGGATAGGAGAGAGAGTGAAGAGTATAAAGAAAGAGATATCGAAAGAGGTATTTCATACCTCACTTATATTAGTTCTTAGGGGAGTTTATCTAATAAGATCGCCTCATTTAGGAATTTTATTACACATTACCAAATCACACCTTATTTCATATTTTTTTAAAATTTTTTTATTATTTATTTACTTTTTAAGGAGCTAATTAAAGACCATAAAATTCAATTTAGGGATAGTTCATGGTTAGTTAGGTATTGTTCGTAAAACAGATGTGTAGTGGGTGCTAATACCTTCATCTTACATAATTAAACTTCCGATCCTAACTTTAGTAAATGCAGACCGAGACTACTAGTTCCTTAATCTCAAGATTAGTTTAGAGACTAATCAACGAGTAGCGATCAGGTAAACTAACCGCACATATGAAAATAACAAGTTAGTGGCGATTCCATCAAATTTTCGATATTATTATTTATCATCATTTTTTACCCTTCTCTAAACGTTGCGACATTCCATACACGCAGAATATAACACTTTCAAAAAAAAAAAATGGTTATTGCATAAACTTATTTGACCAATCTACAAACTCAATTCCTTAACAACAAAAGGTGAAAAGTGCTGATGATGCAAGATGTAATTCATGAGATTTCTTCGACACTTTAGTTAAAAATTTTTAAAAAAACATATATTAAAAAAATAATATAAAAATTGTGTTATTATGGTCCTTACTCTTCTCCTAGAATTCTCTTTTATAGTAGTAAAAATTCTCATAGGTGCCCTTAATTCAAAGGGAGTTACATGAAACATAATTTTACTCTCTTTTGTAAGAGCCATAGACCTTTTATTAGCCTTATTTTAGTACCTTGATTAGTTGCACCTTCAAAGTATATTTTTTTTTTGCTTTTTTTTTTCATCTTTTCATAATAGATATTATTTTATACACCATTAATGGACAATTTATAGTTCCAGAAAAATCAATTAGAATAAAACTCATCATTCATGTGGCATGATTAAAAGAGAAATTATATGGAAGGCGACAATTATATTAATTTTAGCTCTTGAGACACCAAAGAATCTAATTTTTAAATCTTATTTTGAATATATTACAATGCTTTGACTTTAAAGTTTTGCTCAATTATGTTTTAATTCTTAAGCTATGTTTAAAAATAGGAATTAGGGTCCATTTAAGTTTAAATTTGTATACAACTTAGACAAAATTCAACACAATTATTTACACCAAGCTTAAATTTAATTTCAAATTATGAAATTAAAATTCTCAAGTAAAAATTAGGACCCGTTTAGTTATTGAAAATATATATTTTTGATATTCTATTTTCCAAAGAATTATAAAAAAATTGAATAACTTTTAAAATTTTAAGATTCACACTAGAGAGATTTAAAAAAAGAGTATGTTAAGATGTGGAATTTTTTTTTTATTTTAAAATTTTAAAATACTCATAAAAAACTTATTTTCTAATTTTTCAAAATTTATAGAAGGTAATATTTAAAATTATTGATTTTGTGATTTGAATTTGGATTTTTTTATAATTTTAAAATTTATAAAATTATGACTTTTTTATGAATTTGAAAAATAAAAAATAAGGTGGCTTTTAAAGAAAACAAGATGACATTTTTTTACTTATTTAAAAAAGTAAAAATAAAAATACACAATTAAATGGTATCAAAACTATTTATTTTTTATTCATTTATTTCATACAAATATTGCAAAAATAAAAAATTATATAATTTAAAAAAAATTAAAAAAAAAAAGATTTATTTTTTAATTTAGATACTCTTTGTATTTTCATTTTGAAATTTAATAATTTAGGTTACAAATAAATTATATTGTTTTTTTTTTTTTGAAAACTATTTAATCACCAGAAAACTATCTTTAAAAAAAGTTTTACAATTTATTAAAAAAAATTAAATATAAAAAAAACAGCTAATCTTTTTTAAAGAAGAAACATTACATCACTTATAATAAAACCTTATTACAATTTAGAAATAAAGTGAAAGAGATTTCACTTGGGAAAGAACAACTAACTAAATGTAAACGCTTGTCATGTAATCACGATATTCTTTTACCAAAAGTGAGGATATATCAATAAATAATTGGAGGTGCTGCCCTCTTTTAGTTATAAAAAAAAAAAGTTTTCACATAATAATAATAATAATAATAATAATAATAATAATAATAAAACAGGGGTCACATAGTTCAATATAACTAATGGAGATCTATTCTTTATTTTCTATTAAAAGTAACCATATGATTAATTTTATTTTATATATATATATATATATATATTTTAAAAGAAGCAGCCCGAACTGATGAGCACAGCTCATGAGGTAGATAAAGTTTAATCTAAGAAATTGTGAAACATCCTGCTCGAATAGAATAGAGATATAGAACAGATCAGGTATAAACACTGATTAACTCGGATTGAGCCGATTATCGAATAAATCTCTGCTACTTGCCTGGATGGGGCCAAAATTAATTGGAATTTGCCTTTATTGGTTATTTAAAAAACTAGTTCGAATTATTACTCTTGAAAACTTGCATCAAACTTCCATGGGGGGGGGGGACTAATATAGCCAAAATCAGTACGCCCATATTTACAAATATACCCATGGAGGTAGATAGTCCTAAGGTCGGCTTTGGGTAACATTGGGTGTCTCGCGTAACTCCCTCTAAACTATTAATAATCCCTAGCGCGATTACGAAAGTAGCAATTGATGACTTGCATAACCGCCCGCAAATTACTTGTATAAGTTACTTGCAAACCATAAGTTGCTCGTAACCCCCTCAGCTTAATGTTACGGTTACAAGAGAGGTATTATTGATGTCTTGCATAACCTTTCTTAAATTACCTATGATCCCTCTAACCATAATGACACTCATAAATCTCAAGTTCAAGAAGGATTTGTCTCCGCCAAATCGTCACTATAAAAAGGGGATCCTAAGAAGAGGTAAGGATCTCATTCTTGTTTATTCTTATTTAGTGTTGTAACATAATTCCACCCATTATCCACTCAAATTTTCAATGTGGGACAAGCTCACAAGTGGAATTCTCAACAATCTCCCCCTCCCTTGTGAGTTCCAACAGCTATTCCTTAAATGAAAATTGTCTATCTTTTGGGAATAAGCTCAATTCTCCAACAGTTGCTAAAGTGGGCCTTACCACTGGCGCCTTATGTGCATTGAATTGCATTCCACGTGCCTCCAAACCAATCCTATCTCTCACTTCTTGACCCTATTCGGATCCATCTGCAGCCTAGATGAACTTTATTGGCCTCAACCACACACTTGGTCCTCCAACTGTTAGCACGTCAGGAGAATTAGTTTCGCATCTCGACTTTTTACGATGTCGCCCACTTAGAGTTATGAACTGTCGGTACTGATACCACTTGTTAAGATCCTGTGAGCAATAAACAAGTACCAGAAAATTGAGAGACACCAAAAATTTACGTGGTTCAGTCTAGATCGACCTACGTCCACGGAGTACACCACAATACCGGAAAAGAATACAATCTCACAGGCCTCTCTTCTCTCTTCCTCACTCCTCTACACTCTCTTCTTCCTCTCTGTATCTACCTCTCAACAGCTCCTCTATTTATAGATAGATGGAGTAAATTACAATAAATAAAAATTGAGGAGGTACATTCATCTACTATTAATGGCCTTGGATTACAGCTACGGACGCTTCTCCAGCTTGCATCTCCGGACTCCAGCTACCACATCTCCAGCTTGTGTCTCCTGGCTCCAGCTACAGAACAATAGTCTCCTACAGTTCATAATTTAGGCATCATAGTGATTTTCAGGAGTACACTATGGGTCCTACAAACCATTATTATTTGATTCCTTTGAATTGGTCATGATCGAAGGACGACCCACAAAAGCCGTTTGATTTTTAACGATAATAATAATAATAATAATAAGCAGGGGTCACATATTTGCTTATAACTAATGAAGATCTATTCCTTATATTCTCTATTAAAAGTAATTATATGATTAATAACAATAAACAATTTTATGCAACATCTTGTTTAAAAGGGATGAAGTTTAAAGGATTAGGGTGGTGGTGAAGAATGAAATCACTGTATTTACGGTAGGCATGGCAATAGGAAGAGCTTTTTGGTGATTGATTTGATTTGATTTGATGCGATTACTATTTCTTCCACCATCAATCCTGTTCGTCTGAAAAATTCTGGTTGCTACAGAAAAAAGTTTTGAGAATTTTGGCAACTTCAATTTTTTACAGCCGTCCGATCGTTGGCGGAAGTCGGGAAGCACGGTTTTTTATGATCGTCCGACGGATGAAATCCATGGAAAATTTATGCTTTTTAATTTTTACCTCCAACTCTCTGCTTTTTCTTTTTCTTTTCTATTCACTTTTATCTTGATCTTTAACTAATTTTTTTTTTTTTAAAAAAAAAGCATTTTGCCTCGACTCGTGCACGTGGAGCTGAGTAATGATTAATAGTCTGGCCCACTTATTGATATTTCGATTAGATAAAATTGAGAAATTATTGAATATATAGAGCATATACATTAAATTTATTAATCTTGTTATATGAATATATTTAGCTAATTTAGTTAATTTTTATTAGATATCACAAATCCGATACATACACTCAATATATTTAATATTTTTTTCAATAAAATTATGTGAATTAGAAAGTTAGATGGAAAAATTGAATACTTTCATGATAAAAGTTTTAAATTTAAATTCTAAATTTAAAAAACGAAATTAAAGCGATATATTATAATTTACTTATTTGTTTGGATAAAATTCATATACATTTTTTTTACAAATTTTTTTATGAGATATTACATCCTTTTGAATTTCTTACACTTGTCAAAACACCTCTTGAAATTATTTGTACAATAGAAATAATTAATTTAGGTTTACTGAATCAAGCATTTTTTTTATCAATGAAATTATAATATCAGAAAATTCTTTAGTAATTATCAATAATTCAAAGGGTAAAAATCATTTTTTAAAAAAACTTTTGGCATTAAAGATAAAAGAAAAAGAAATAACTCGAAAGTATTGTGTAAGTTTATGTGAAATAATTTTGAAGACATCTTCATTGGTTATGTAAATTACAATCTCTCCCAAATTATGAACATTTGCCGAGACCCTTTTACTTGTTTGTTGTAAAAGTTAAGCATAAACATTACAAATAATGGTAAAAATAATTGAGGCGTCATGTCACTTGGGTCGATCCATTAAGTGCAACATTATTCAAGTAACCTGATGCTACGACAAGTAGTTAATTCAACCATCTTCTATGCTGCTTTAGAGGAAAACAATTATCGAACAATTGGAAAGTGCGAATTTCAATAGTTAAATGATCATTTAATACATTGAATAATCATCTCTGCCATATATTTGGAGAAATTTTTTATTTTAAATTTGTATTAGATTTAGATAAAATGTAATATAAAATTATATTAAAATTTGTCTAAATCCATCAAAATCTAAATTTAAGGTCCAAAATTTATGCTCCCAAATGTCCAATAAAAAGTATAAAAATATTAAATAAATATATAAAATATAATCAAGTCTCTCTACCAACAAAACTTCTAAATTTTCCTCCCAACTTAAGCATTGGATGACCATTGAAAAAACACTTTTTGGCATAATTTTATTTTATAGGTTTTGGAATAGACACAATCTTTAATTACTAATCAAGTTTTTGTTTTACTAATCCTTTTTTTTTTTTTTGCAATATTTTTTATTTTCGGTTGATTTGATTATTTGACTAAAAAAAAATCAAAATTGAAATCGAATTGAGCCGAATTGAACCGAACTTAACCAAATTCTATTTCAAACATTTGACTTGGTGTTTAGATCCAAATAGTTCATCTTAGACCTAGCACATCGAATCAGGATGGATAATTCATGGTGAATTAGACAGATTATCAACTGAGGCTATTACAATCCATATCTGACTAATTTAAGTTGCGAATTTATGGCGGTTTAAATCGGATAATTTGTGGCGAATGATGGATAATCTGTCATTCTCATCCATAATACAACTTTTTTTACCATTTGATGAACAATTTATTTTGCAATATATTAACTAAAATTATTTTTAAAATTATAATTTGTAATTGTTAAACATTTAATAATTAATCACAAAACTACACTTTTAAAATTTTTTAGAACATGAATTTAGAGGCTTTTATTTTATCACAAAAGAATGAATATTTGGATTTGAGTTTGAACGTAGGCATGGGCAGACCCAGGGACACATACTACAAAAGTTCAAAGCGTGGGATTAAGTCTTGGCAGCAGAGTTTATGCTAATTGAATTGATGCCTAATAAGCAATGACATATGAGATTATCAATGAATTTAAACATTAGTTGTTTGCAGATACACAGATATCCACCGAATAAAATCTAAAACCTACCAATAAAAAAAGTTTAAGCCATATCAAACTCATTTAATATTGTTGACAACTTCACTTGTGAGTTTGTCCCACATTGGATAATTGAGTGGATGATGAGTGCTTATATACATAATTAGACTCAAGACCCAATAGATTTAAACTTTTAAGTCAAGTTGGTGTTCACCCATGTGTATCAAGCCCACCCATGAACTCCTCCGGCGCTAACAAGTGGTATTAGAGCCGACGGTTCGTAACTCTAGGTGAGCAATATTGTAAAAGTCGAGATGTAAAACTAATTCCCCTAACGTGCTAACAATTGGGGACTAAGTGTGTGACCGTGTTTCTGTTCAAGGAGAAGCACAGGGGGAGATTGTTAAGAATTCCACGCATGGACTCTTCTGGTGCTAACAAATATGTTGATCGATTATGAGTTGATTTAAGAGGATCAAATTCAGTTTAGATTAATAAACTTTTATCCATTTTAGCATGTCTAATTCAAATAGGTGAAGTTCAAGTAGGTTAATTAGATCAATTTGAACAAACTTTTGTATAGTATTAACTCAAGGCCGGTTCTGTTGAGGAAATGCCGCACTTCACAGCATAATTTGAGTGTTGAGAAATACCGCAATCTGTGACATGAATTAAGAAATCAAATCATGATTGAAATCACGTAAGGAGAAAAGTCAATCTTGGTGTACAAATTGTTTGAATGTTTTTGTATAAATAGGGCTTGTACAAATTGAAATAATATACAGAAATTCAATCCTTGCTTCTTTGATTTTTCTTTCATTTTTCTACTCCAGTTTTATCATGGTATCAAAGCAAGGTTGTAGAACCTCTGTTCCGATTATTTGATTTTATATATATATATATATATATATATATATATTCCTATTCATTACCTCATCGGCAAAGGTGTTCTGGAATCAGTTTACGATCATAGCGGCTCCCGATTATTGTAACAGCAGCAATGCAGGACAATCACCAGTGACCGGATCGCCACCATCGCTATCGCAACCACGCTTCGCCACTGATGTGACGCCTCGACCCGCCAAGTGGGGCCCGAGTGCCACGTGTTTCAATCACCTGTATCTGATACCATAATTAACATACACGCAGCGGCACATGAATAAATAACCTCAAATAAATACCAGAGTTCTATATAACAACCAAAAACCAACACTACAACATCCAAATATCTATATCCACAACAGTCCCAGCCTAAGCCTTCAAACTCGGTCTCCAGAAGAACCTGAAAAATTGTTAATCTACTAGGGTGAGACACTTCTCAGTAAGGGTGGAATAAATTATAACAGTGTGTGACAATTGAGTTTTAATATTTACATATCAAAATAAACTGCTTCTCATATAATATTAATAACAACTGAGAAAATATACCATTAATAACATCCTCAACATCTAATATCATACACACATCCAATATGCATAAGTACATGATTTTTTATGCAGGCGAAAGTCCCCAAGGATAGGGAAGATTACCCACCCATACAAGTAGCTTCCCTCTACTCTAGTACTAAAAACTACCTACCAGAGCACTCACCTTACTCAGTAAGCCCTTAGGTGAAGTATTAACTCGCCGCCAATACACACATCTTTATTATTTTAAAGGCAAAAGTTTCCGAGGATCGGGATGTCTACCCGCCCATACAAGTAGTATCCCTTTGCACTGATACCAAGAAACTACCTAACAGAGCACTCGCCTTTCTCAGCAAGCCCCCGGTGGTATGTTTACCTCGTCGCATGCACACACATACATTGTAACGACCAGCTCCTTTTTCACACATATATATATATATTTTATATATAAATAAATTATCATCACATCATACATTCCAACTCAGCAGGTCACAATCCACATGGGCCCGTGGGCACTAGGGATATAACAAAACATACAGCAGAAGCCTACGCAGCAGAAAGTATAAAATCATATACATCTCATCATAATGTGCATAACACATACCAGAGTCACTACAATTACTATCTCACAGTATATACATCTTAAAAATGAAATCTAGGGACAATCCCCCACAAAACCTAACTGTCCCTACTAAAAACTTACCCTTCCAAAGAGGGCAAACAACTGATCTAGATCAGCGGGGCTTTTCCCGCTCTTCTATCAAGGGCTCCTGAAAAATGTATAAGATTTAGGGGTGAGACATCTCTCAGTAAGGGAAATAAACTAATACCAGTGTGTGGCAGCATGAGTATTTTGTGTTCTACATATACCATACATAACATATTCAATACTGTTTATCAAATATGGGAAAACATATGCATATCAACACATAGCAGAATATACTGCATTTTCATAAACATATCTCATCTCATACACTAATAATAACATAAAACAATCCAAGTAGGTTAGCTGGCTGTTGTCATGTATTACCCCCACATGACTGGGTTGTGTGGCTCGAAGGCGGGACCTAACAACGGTTGGCCGACCACTACCAAGTCAAACAGTAGTCTGTAGGTCCGATGGGTCTACCCAAACTGGTCCGTACACTAGGGGCGATAACAGCACACTTCTTGAAAATAACCACATCGACCATCCAATCTCACACCACTCCGTACAGCGGCGTTAACACAGATATCATGATCACAAGGACCATGGACACATAGCAACGGTACCGTGCAAATGCTAGCCTAGACCAAGCCAACTAGGCTCTGATATCATATACATATACTAAAACCGTGATACATAAATATCTCATATTATTTATTTTCACATCAATCATATCATTTCACATATATACATGTATCATGAAAATCATCGGCCCGTACGCCGGTATTACACATTTTAACATAGCACGGCCCGTACGCCGGCAAATCACATAGCACAGCCCGTACGCTGGCAAACCACATAGCACGGCCCGTACGCCGGCAAATCACATAGCACAGCCCGTACGCTGGCAAATCACATAGCACGGCCCGTATGCCGGCAAATCTCATCCACATAGCATGGCCCATACGCCGGCAAATCACATATACATATAAAAATATCTTGGCCTGTACGCCAATTTTCCATCATAGAAATCCATATCGTCCCCATTCCCAAAAAAAAAAGTATTTCACAATATTTTTATACTCATGCCACACTAAACAAATTTTCTACGTATTCAACATATCTTCATTTAAACAGTATTTTCCAAATATAAATTATATATATAAATATATTTATTTTTTCCTAAAACCAAATGCTACATATATATATACATACATACATTTTCTCAAAATGAAACTAGTTTAGTTTATTCCCTTACCTGATTCCTGAAAAGCCCCTAAGAAAATCTTCCCCGTACCCACAAGGTTCTTAACTCAACACCCTGAAAATGAAAATTCGCAGAATTAAAGTTTAGTATTTTCGTATGTACAACATTTTCTATAACTACCACTAAGTCAAATTCGACTTAAAAAGTCTTACCTCAACTTAGAGATGATTCCCAACGTTCCCAATCAACACCCTGGAACTGAAAATTTTCAGTATTAAAATTCAGTATTTTTACGCGTATATCACTTTCTTCAACTGTCAAAAATCCAAATATTGAATATAAAGTCTTAACTTGGATTTGGGATGAAATCTAACTTCATTTCCCTGATGATCCGCTCCGACAGACTTGTAGAGAACTTTGCCAGGAGCGTCGTGGTGGTTTCGGTTTGTCAATCCGGCGTAAAACTAGCCCGGAATCGAAGAGAGAGAGAGTCGTAGGAGAGAGAGAGAGAGAGAGAGAATGAACTCACACCCACCAAAAAATCCAATTCAATTTGGATTTTACTTTCAAAGCTTCTTAAAGAAGCTTGTGTTATTATATATATATATATATATATATAATAGTAAACATTTATTAAAGTGTAGCTTCTTGAAGAAGCTTTTATACTTTATATATATATATATATACACACACACACACACACACACAGATATATATATATATATATATATATATACATGCTTTAATATTTATATATATATATATATATATATTTGTTCCTTATCATACTATTCATTTTACTTGTTAATTTAATTAATTAATTTTATTTTATTATTTTATTATTATTATATTTTTTTAAAATTAAAATTTATTATTATTATTTTTTTTCCCGGTTACTACATACATTCACAATATGCTATACCATTATTTTTATGTTATAATTAAATTCACATGCGCACAACACATCCACACAGGAATCATGCATCTCATACTTCATTTTCCAATATCCTCAGTATGTGGCCCACACAGAGCAACTGCATACATGTCAGTACGTGGCCCACACAGGCACCTACGTACTTCTTATCTACACGTGGCCCACACAGGTACCACTAACCACACAGGGTACATAACATGGCCCACACAGGCGCCATTATCCACACAGGATATAACATGGCCCACACAGGCACCACTACCCACACAGGGTATATAACATGGCTCACACAGACACCATTATCCACACAAGATATAACGTGGCCCACATAGGCACCACTACCCACACAAGGTATATAAAATGGCTCATACAGACGCCATTATCCACACAGGATATAACGTGGCCCACACAGGCACCACTACCCACACAGGGTATATAACATGGCCCACACAAGCGCCATTATTCACCAGTATCTAATCCCCATGACCTACCCGTCATACATCAATAGAACAAGCTCCTCGACCTGCCAATGTCCTACCCCATATAAATAACAATACGACGAGCTCCTCGACCTGCTAACGTCACATCATCATTTACATCTAGGCAATATAACAACCTTCTCATGCCAACGTTGTATTGAGATGCATACGAATAACCACACAGTTAGTTCACACAAACGCATTAAATCATTTCCACACAGGAATCCAACAGATTAATACATTCTCACACAGTAATCCAAAAGATCAATACATTTCCACACAGTATCCCCATAGATCAATACATTTCCACACAGGAGTCAAACATAACAACTCATTCATCTTGCCATAATCATTTCAAACACCCCCACATGCAAACCCAAATACCACAATAATTCATATTCAATTTATTAGGAAAATTACTCCCATGTCACACGAATTTAATATCATAAACAATTATCCCAAATATAACCGTAAACCAAATCATCATTTTTCCAATAATCAGGCTATTCTGAAAATCATATAGATAAATAATAAATTTCATATGCTTGTAAATAACCAGTTTACCTTAAAAAAAATACTGATATAATTTTATTCCCCCTTACCTGATTCCCTGAATTACGCTTGCAGGGCTCCCAAACTTATAACCGCAACGCTCACCCGAACCCTGATTCAATCAAATCAACCCCAATAAAATATTATTTTAACATTTCCTAATTTATAATAATTAAATAATAATTAATTTCTAAATAACACATTTATCCTAATTTTGGACTATTTCTACAATAACCCCACGAGAATTTCACTCCGCTAGACTTGTAGAGAATCATCCCTAGATTCTCGTGGTGGTGTCCGATCGCCTATTTGACTTAAAATTTAGGAAAAATTAAGATAAGAATGAGAATTTGGCTTACCCCACGAGATATGCCCACGTTACTCCTACGACAAATCCACTTCGGTAGATATGTCCGTGGCGAAGAATGGAGTTCGGTGGTATCTTCGGATTTTCAATTGGACGAGAATCGACCGCAAAATCGTAGAAAGAAAATGAGTGGAGAGTGAGAGAATATATTTAATTTTTTCTTTTTCTTTCTTTCTTTCCTTTCTTACCTGCGCGTGAGAAGGAACTTTTATTTTTCTTCTTTCCTACTGTTTTGTTCCGGCAGGAAAACTTACGTACTAAGTTTTCTTTTTCTTTTTTTTTTCTTTCCTTTATCCTTTCTTTAATCTTATCATATACTTATATATACTTATATATATTACTTATATCCACAATCCTCATATTCTTAATTTAATTAATTTTCTTAATAATAATAATTTTTTTGAATTAATAATTTTTTATTTATTTATTTTCTTTTTTGGGTCATCACAACTGATCTCTTTGGTATTTGTTGTTCCAAATCCTTCACCGCATTCTTCTCCGGTGCCTCTGCTACAGTAGATCTGCTGCTCATTGCAAACATTTGGTGAGGGAGAATGCTTTTGACATGGGAATTATTATTATAAGATTATTATATGGGTAAGAGTGGTGTACAAAAAATAAGCATTTGCTGGATAACATGGACAGTATTCAGATATTTGAAGTGATTATTTCACTATAAGGTTAGTATTTGCAAAAAAAAAAAAAAACTAGAACGAAGAACAAGGAGAAGAGAAGTTTACCTTTTATGGCTCAAGAGGCAACCAAGATGGAAAAATATGATGATCCAAATCATCACTTATATCTCCAACAATCAGATCATCCTGGATTGATTTTAGTTTTTTCACCACTTATGGAGGATAATTATTCTACATGGAGTTGTGCAACGATTCTTGCACTTCAAGCGAAGAATAAAAACTGCTTCATTGATGGCACACTATCTCCACCACCTTCTGATTCCTCAGAACATTCCCAATGGAGACGATGCAACGTTATGGTAATCTCTTGACTTCTCAATTCTATTTCAAAGGAAATCTCTAGCAGTGTGATCTACTATGAAACTGCATACGCCATATGGGACGATCTGAAAGATCTTTACTCCCAAGTCAATGGCCCCTGCCTATACAAGCTTAAACAAGATATTGCTAATTTTGTTCAAGGATCCTATCAGTTGGTGCATTTTTTCCAAATTAAAGAGTTTGTGGGATGAATTATGTGCAATTCAAGGAACATCTACCTACACTTGTAAGGCAAGCAAGGAGACCCTCAAACAGCAAGAACTAGACCGTGTCTTGAAGTTTTTGATGGGGCTCAACGATTCCTACACTGCAATCTGTGGGCAGATACTTCTAATTGATCCACTTCTCACTCTCAATCGTACCCATACCTTTGTACTTCAAGAAGAACGTCATCACAGCATCTTGTTTCCACCATCCATTGATGGTATTGCTTTGGCTACCACCAACCATCAGCCACGAAAGGAAGGACGTCTTGGTCCACCCAGGAAGTCTTTCAAATGTAGTCATTGTGGCAAAGAAGGTCATATTGTAGATCGATGCTACCGCATCCATGGCTTCCCTCCAGGGCATCGCAGTTCTAAACCCAATTAGGGTCCTAGGCATAGTGCTCATCAGGCTTCTTCACATCCATCTACTAGCAGCCTTCCTTTTTCTCCTGAACAGTGTCAGCAGCTTCTCACCATTCTTAACAACTCTGCTCCCTCTCAACCCATGACACACCAAGTGGGTAGTGTTGAATCACCATTGTTAGGTAAATCTCATTATGATTTACTATGGATTCTTGACAGTGACACAACTGATCATATGGTCTACTCACCTGTTACTTTCACACAGTCTTTCCCCGTACATGGCCATACCGTTCGATTACCAGATGGATCTCATGCCACCGTTACTCATATTGGATCAACTCACTTATCTTCTAATCTTGTTTTAGACAATGTCCTTTGTGTCCCGACTTTTCATTTCAACTTAATTCCTGTCTGTAAATTGTGCAAAATTCATCATTGTCTCATTATTTTTTCTTCTAATTTTTGTTTCATTCAGGACCTACGCTTGATGAAGATGATTAGGATGGGAACTGAGCAAGATAACTTATACCGATTCACCAGGAATGCTAGTTGTCAACTGACTACATCCACATCCACTTCCCAACTTTGGCATCGTCGTTTAGGTCATCTGTCAAATAAAAATTTGTCTTTTCTTTCCAATAAATTTCCAGAAAATTGTAGTTCTAATTAAGATCCATGTTTAATTTTTCCATTGACAAAACAAACTCGTGCACCTTTTCCATCTAGTTCCATTTCTTTTTTTAAACCTTGTGACTTGTTGCATGTTGACATTTGGGGGAGCCATCGTGTTGCTTCCACTAGTGGTGCACACTATTTTCTCCCCATTGTTGATGACTATGCCCATTGTACTTGGGTTTACTTAATGCGCCACAAATTTAACACACGCCCTATTTTGCAATCCTTTATCCACCTTATCGAAAATCAATTTTCCACCACCATAAAAATCTTTCGAAGTGATAATGGGCCTGAGTTTGACATGCTTTTATTCTATGCACCCAAAGGCATTATACATCAAACTAGTTACGTCAACACTCCCCAACAAAATGGAGTAGTTGAACGCAAACATCGTCACCTCCTTAATGTTGCCTGTGCATTAATTTTTCAAGTACATATGCCTAAACACTTTTGGAGGGATGTCATTCTTACCGCAACTTATCTCATTAACCGAACTCCTTCCCCTATTCTAGGTGGTTTGTCTCCTTATGAAAGATTGTATAATATCAAACCTGCATGTAGCCATCAGCGAGTCTTTGGATGCCTATGCTTTGCTTCGACTCACTCGCAAAATCCATTAAAATTTGACCCCAGAGCAACTCGATGTGCTTTTCTTGATTATCCATATGGCCAAAAAGGCTACCGACTTTATAACCTTGCAACACACAACATCTTTGTATCTCGATATGTTCTCTTTCATGAAGATTCCTTCCCTTTTGCTTCATCTACTCCCAAACCCATGGAACTCGTTTTACCTTGTCCTATTTCTTCTCTTGACATCACTGAAATTCCACCTTTATCACCATCTTCACCACCAAACTCTCCTCCATCCCCATTTAATATTTTACCCACTTCTCCACCTCCCCGACAATCTAGTCGTCCTACTCAGCCACTAACATACTTGCAATATTTTCATGTGGAACAGGTTTTACCATCTCGGCCCGCTCAATCATCTGACTCTACAGTGGTTCGTTTGTCAGGTATCCCTTATTGTATGACTGATTTTTTATCTTATTCTCGTCTATCTCCTTCTCACTGTGTTTTCACCATAGTTCTCTCTCTTACCAAAGAACCACCGTCATTTTTACAGGCCATGACAGATCCCAATTGGTGTACTGCCATGCCTGCTGAAATTGATGCTCTCGAGCTCAACAACACCTGGCAACTTGCTCCTCTTCCTCCTGGTAAGAAACCGATTGGCTGCAAATGGGTATACAAGATCAAATACAACTCTGATGGATCCATCGACCAATACAAAGCTCGCCTAGTTTCCAAGGGCTACAGTCAACAGGAATGCATTGACTACATTGAGACATTTCCTCTAGTTGCTAAAATGACCACCGTCTGTACAATTTTGGCTCTTGCTTCTGCTCGCAATTGGCACATCCATCAACTCGATGTCAATAATGTCTTTCTCTATGGCGACCTTGATGAAGAAGTGTAAGAACCCGAACCGTGATATGTCGATTTAATATCTGAAAGAAGGGTAAAGTGGTAATTTGGGCAAGCTTCGTCGACGAAGCCAGAGTTCGTCGACAAAGTCCCTTTTGCTCTCGACGATGAAATTCAATGTCTTGTCGACGAGAAGATCCTGAGGGATTTTGGGAAAATTTGGAACCTCGGCTCGTTGACGAGGCCACCGTCTCATCGATGAAGGTAATGGCGGACTCGTCGATGAGGACGCCATTTTGTCGATGAATTCACCCGAGTCAAAGGGCTATAAATATCCAAAAGGGTTGCTTCCAAGCTAAGTTTGCTTAAAAATCTCTCCCTCTCTCTCTAGAACTCGAAGCTCTCTTTCTCTCTCTCTTTCTCTCTTGATTTTTTTGTCATTCGTCACCTGATTCGTAAATCCAACGTTACTAGGTAGATTAGAGCGAGATTCTCTTCGTGAATAGTGTATCGAAATCTCGTTTCTAGATTTTCGGGTATCAGCCTAAAATTGAGGTAAGACTCAATTTTCATTTCTGTTTCAGAATATGTATAGTAGTACGGATTGTAAGCATGTATTGTATCGTGGTTTATAGGTTTTGGAGTTTCGATTCATAATTTTGGGGACCGTAGAGTTCATAATTGGAATTCGAGTTAAGATAAGGGGATTCAGTTTATATCAGTTTATTTTCGAAATCGGGATCGGTAAGCTTGTAGGCTACGATCGTATGTATGTTTTGGTAACTTATTTGGAGAAATCTATCAGGTAAAATACGAGATTTTTGGGTTACAGTTTTCGGGAAAATGTGGGGATTTCGGGTATAATCTCTGCTTTGTTTGGAAAATCGTTCGTTTTGTTTAAATTGTATTATTGAGATGACTGTTATCCATATTTGTATAAATTATATACTTAAATTGGAAAACGATATGATTTGCCGTAAACCAAATAAGTGTGGTATGTATGGTTGTATGTAATTGTTCTAGGTATTTTGTAAAACAGTTATGTGGCGGCTAATTACCATACGTTGATATGTATATGAGTGTGAACTCCAAAATGATTCCAAGTTTTGTGAAATCGGCTAGGGGCGGTTAATTACCGTACGCCGAAATAGCTATGTAGCGGCTAATTATCGTACGCTGCGCCATGTACTGATGTGAAAACCGTGGGTGAAAGTGTCCGACTCTATATCCGAGGGTGTGCAATATCACTACGTATCCCGGCTGGTCACCGAGGGGTGTGAGCTACACTGTATAGCAATGTAATTACTGTGAAGTTTCGAGTTTCATGGAGTAGTTGCGTGTTGGCAATGTAATTGCTGTGGGACTTCGGATTCATGGAGTAGCTGCTTACTAGTGTGAGCTACATCGTATTGGCAATGTAATCGCTGTGAAGCTTCGGGTTTCATAGCGTAGTTGCATATTAGTGTGATGACACTAACTGTATGTTTTGGGTATCGTATGTACTGGAATGAATTTGTGAAAATATTGGAATTATATGAAACTGTATGGAATTGTATGAAACTATATGTAAATGTTTTCGAACTGTGTCGTATTATATAGTGTTATGTTTTGAGTAAAATAACACTGGTATGCCACACACTGATATAACCTGTTTTCTTCCTTACTGAAAGGTGTCTCACCTCGAATGTACGTACAATGTTTTCAGATCCATTAGTTAGCCGTATTTAGCATCCTAGCAATCGGAGGCGGGGGTGTCTTAGCTATTGTTAGTACCTAGTTAGGTACGGGATTTTGTAAGTGGGTTGTCATGATGGGTTTTGTAGACACCCAGAGTATGTACGGTATTTATGGGATTGTATACCTTAGTATTGCATGGCTTCGTGTATCCTAGCTTTGTATAGACTCTGGTATGGTATGTAATATAGATAGATGAAGCATTTTCCGCTGCGTAACTGATGAGTATAGATGTATATGTGTATGTGTATAGGGCATTTATGTACCTCACGGGGTCGGACCCTCTTATTATACTATATCATGTATGTTCGAATTGATACAGATACAAGTTAGGTTACTATATTCACACCTGAGACCCATCTGCAGGTTTGGGGCGTGACAAGAAGTCTATATGCAGTTTCCTCCAGGATTTGGACGAAAGGGGGAGACTAGAGTTTGCAAGCTTGTTAAGTCTTTGTATGGTCTCAAACAAGCTTCAAGGCAATGGTATGCCAAATTTTCTTCTACTCTCATTGATGTAGGATACAAACAATCTAAGGCAGATTATTCACTATTCGTCTGATCCTATGAGGGTAATTTCACTGCCATTCTTGTCTATGTGGATGACATTATTGTTGCAAAAAATAGCTTGAAACAGGTCAATGAGATCAAGAAATATCTAATCGATCATTTCAAACTCAAAATCTTGGAATTCTGAAATACTTTGTGGGAATCAAAGTCGCCCGTTCAGTCAAAGGAATATTTTTATCCCAAAGAAAGTATGCACTCGAGATATTAGAAGATACAGACTTCCTTGGACCTGAAAACTTTCCCATGGATGAAAATCTTGAACTTAATGAAAGTGATGACGAACTTATCTCAGATCCTTCTTCATACAGGCGACTTGTTGGAAGATTAATTTATCTAACCATCATAAGACCCGACTTAACCTATTCAGTGCATGTGCCAAGTCAGTTTATGGACAAGCCACAAATACCACAATTGGATGCAGCACACAGAGTCTTACGGTACCTTAAGAAAACCCCAGGTCAAGGAATTTTCTTATCTACTTCTAGCGAAATTCAGCTCTATGCATTCTGTGATGCAAATTGGGCACGATGCAGGGATACCAGATGATTGATCACTGGGTATTGCATCCTACTTGGAAAATCACCTATTTCCTGGAAGACCAAGAAACAAATAGCAGTTTCATGCTCCTCAGCCGAAGCAAAATATAGGTCTATGGCTTCCACATGTTGTGAGGTCACTTGGCTAAAGTCTCTACTCTCAGACCTTGATGTAATGCATTTTTAACCAGTTAGTTTGTATTGTGATAACAAGGCCACTATACACATAACTTCAAATCCAGTGTTCCATGAACGAACCAAGCATATCAATATAGACTCTCATGTGGTTCGAGAGAAACTCCATAGTGACATCATCCAAATGACTTACATGCATACAAGTCAGCAACCTACTGACCTTTTTACCAAAGCTCTGTGATTCGCATAGTTTAATTATTTACTTAACAAGTTGGGTGTCATAAATATTCACGCCAACTTGAGGGGGAGTGTTGAGGAATGCCGCACTTCACGGCATAAATCGAGCGTTGAGAAATGCCGCAATCTGCAGCATGAATTAAGAAATCAAATCACGACTAAAATCACATAAGGAGGAAAGTCAATCTTGGTGTACGGATTGTTTGAATATTTTTGTATAAATAGGGCTTGTACAAATTGAAATAATATATAGAAATTCAATCCTTACTTCTTTGATTTTTTTCTCATTTCCTAGTTTTATCAGGGTCTAACCGAATAATTAACAAGGGTAACACTAAATGTAAGTCAAGGAAGTTTAAGTCTCTTTAATCATTAAAATAAAGATGAGGGCAACTGTGATCTTTTCATGGTAATGAGAGAGAGAGAGAGAGAGAGAGAGAGAGAGAGAGGAGTTTGGAGAGGAGGGGTTAGGAAGGCAAAAAGAAGTCACGGCGCAGGGAGAAGCTAAACTAAGCAAAGCTCTTTTGTTAGTTAATTAATTAATCTGGTCATCCGAGGGGGAGGGAGAAAGTTAAACGGAAGTGCAATGAACTTGGAAAATGAGTGTAAACATAGCATTAGCATTGTTTGTCTTTACTCTTTTGTGGTGCGGCTGCCACACGTACGCGTTTGGATATCTTTCCTTTTCTTCTTTCTTTTATTTTTTAACTTTCAACCAACCAAAAGAATACAATGCATTCCAAATGATAACTTAACATTCACCATAGTTAAGTAAAGGAAGGGTTTGGGGGAAGTTGATTGTGACTCGTGGTGGCCGTGGAGAAGTCAATTTGAAAATAACATAAAGCAAGAATTGGGTGCCCCATTTATCCCATAGGCCTGGATTGATTGCAACTTCCGCAGCCGCCCTACGCCCTACGCATACTTCTCTTTTTTAGTTCCATCGTTTACTTGATATTAGATTTTTGTTATATAATTATTTTATTTTATTGTCAATGCATTCTGTTTTTGCATACTGTGAATTTAGACGGTGATATTGTCGGAAAAAAAATAATAATAGAAGAGATAAATAAATATTATAAAATTAATAATAAACGAAACATAAATACTATCACTTAGTTGAGCCGTGGAGGGGTTAGCATTTATAAAACCGATTTTGCGCCTACACAGAAAATGTATCCAGACATGTAGTAACTGCATGCAAAACTTTCGGCATTACTCGACAAGTTCGATTGTGTGTTAGTCATAGACACTAAAACCATATGAAATATAGTATTATTTTAAATACCTAACAAAACATAAATTACAATAAAAAGTAGAAAATAGAATTGTTTTGAAAAAGAGAAACGTATATTGGTATGAAACTCGATCACAACTCGCATACCTAAAAATAAGAATAACTTTTAATATAATAAATACAAAACCATTGAAATAATAATTAATATTCTAAAAACGTTTAAAACCAAAATACTAAATTTAATATATACTTAAAAAAATAAAATCAATGCCTACTATATAGTATTTATTAAAAAGATTTTTTTTAAAAAAAATTTGAAACATCCAAAGTTATACCAACATATATTACTTACTAGTGGGGTGTTCTTTTGGCTCGCAAAAATTGCAGAAGGCGTAAAAGGTTCTTTGCCCTCCTTAGATAAAAATTTATTGGAAGAGTTCAAGGTGAAACGAGAACGCCGAAGTTTAGAACTCCTCAAAAAGTAGTATGAGCCCAAGGTATATCAGACCATTCGAAATTCTTGAGCGAGTGGGTCCGATAGCCTATAGGATTGCATTGCCTCCAGCACTCTCGAGGGTCCACGATGTGTTTCACGTATCCATGTTGAGAAGGTACGTGTTGGATCCTTCACATGTTATCAGCTATGATGAGTTGGAAATTGGGATACTTTAGCATATGAGGAAATACCTGTTCAGGTTCTGGATCGTAAAGTTCAGAAGCTTCGTACTAAAGAGATACCGTTACTGAAGGTATTGTGGCGAAACCACGAGATTGAGGAAGTTTCTTGGGAACTGAAAACTAAAATACGCAGAAAGTATCCACAGTTGTTTTGAGCACTAGTACATTATCCTACTTTGGGTTGGGATATGTGGTTAGTCGTCGAGAGTGAGTATATTGTGAACTCTTGAGACAGTTGTAAGTGAACCACGGTATTCCTTCCCCATAAGTGAGGGTATGTATGTGTATGTGTATGTGTATGATGGGGCTGCGTTGTAGTAACCATTTTCTTGTCAGTATTTCGTGTATGTATTCAGTTGTATGTACAGGTTGTGAATAAGAGATGACAAATTTCGAGGATGATTTTTTTTTTTTTTTGATCAATTGGGTAAATATATTGATCGACTAAAATATATACAACTACACTGGGCATTCCCAGGTCAACTTCATACCACAATGACAATACAAGTCTAAAAGTCCCGAAATACATCAAACCCGGGCATACTCAGGGGCCAAAACATGGCCAGTCAATATAACAACACTCAAAGATATCACAAGAACATCAATACATGCCCTGCAATATCAAACTGAGAACATATCAAATTTGTCAAAAACGGCCCTATAGATATGTCTTCGTAGAACACTAATTAAATCTATAGGAGGTATTACATGATTTTCAAATCTTTTCTATTCCTAGAGTGCCAAATAAAATAAACAGTAGTAGCCAAACCAATTTTCTTCCTAGCTGAGTGACTCCATTGCCTTTTGCTTCTTTATGTAACCATTTCACCACTGCCTTAATTGAAGTCATAGCCCTTTTAATTCCAATCCACTTTCTTATGCTACCCCACACTTCAGCCGAGTATTCACAGCCGAAGAAAAGATGTTCAAGTGTCTCCATATCCCTTTTATAGAACATACATCTTAGGTCAATCTCTTCTCCTTGTATCTTGTCACAAGTTGGGAGCTTTCCCTTCCATCCTAGCCATAAGCAAAAAGCATACTTCGGGAAAATTCCATTATACCAGACAGTTTTTTATCCATGGCATTTTATGACTCTTCACCCTCCAGAAATCATAGAACATATGCGAACCACTTCCCATTCTTTCCATATTTTCTATAGCTGCAGCCACACTCCTAGAATTCAGCACCAACTGGTCTTTGATTTCAACCAAACTTTTGAATAGGGGAGAGTCATCTTTTTTAGCTACAACATACCATATTTCAACCTCCTTCAAGTAAAACTGATGAATCCATTTCGTCCATAAACTATCCTTTTTAGCTTGAACATTCCACAAAGCTTTAGTCAACAGTGCTTTGTTCCATGTCTTGAGGTCAACTACTCCCAAGCCACCTTCTTGTTTTGGCTTACAGATTTCCCTCCAAGCAACCAAGGACTTCCTCCTACCGCCCCACAGGAATACTCGGCACAGCTTGATTACTTGGTTTAGAACATTCCCTGGAATTGGAAAAATGGCAAGCCAAAAACATTCTAAACCTTGGACAATTGAATTAATTATTTCTAGTCTACCGGCATAAGTCAAAGTGTGCATAGGCCACCCTTTAAACAACCCAGCAATTTGATCAATCAAAGGCCTGTAATGGGCAGCATTCAGTTTAGATGACAGCAAGGGAACTCCCGGGTATCTGAAAGGAAATTCACCCTCTTTGATTCCTGTTTGATTCAAAATAATCTCCAAGTCTCGTGGTTTCATACCAGCCTGATAAAGGTTAGATTTCAAACAATTTGCTGAAATACCAGAGCACTGAGAAAACTTCTTCAAGCAATCCATTAGATATTCAACAGATGTAGCATCTCCCTTAGAGAACAGCGTGAGGTCATCGGCAAAAACCAAGTGTGTAATCTTCAGTTCATCACATTTGGGATGGAATTTAAATCTACATTTACCCTCCAAAGATTTAAGTAGCCTCGACAGGTACTCCATACAAATAACAAAAAGCAGAGGTGATAAAGGATCACCCTACCTTAGACCCTTCCTCCCCTTGAAAAAACCATTCAACCTCCCATTCAGGGATACAAAAAAGGATGCAATCGAGACACACTCCATGATCCAAGTAATCATTTGAGCAGGAAAATTTAAATTCACCAACATATCCTTCAGGAAAGCCCACGAAATAGAGTTATAAGCCTTTTTCAAATCAATTTTCAGTAGGCATTGAGGGGATATTCTTTTCCTTTTGTAACCTCTTATCAGTTCCTGCACCAGATAAATATTTTCCACCACATTTCCCCCTTTGACAAAAGCTGCTTGGGCTGGGTTTATCAGATCTTCTAGGCATGGTTTAATCCTACAAGATATCAATTTAGCAATAACTTTATACAGAACATTGTAGCAAGATATTAGTCGATAGTCACTCCCTGTACAGGCATGACTAGTCTTAGGGATTAAAGCAATGGAAGTATGGTTTATCTATTTTAACACTTTGCCACTCTGAAAGAACTCCTTTACTGCTAAACAGAATTCATGGCCAATGGTATTCCATGCCTTCTTATAGAAACCTGCAGAGTAACCATCAGGACCTGGAGCTTTATCATTCCCAATACTGAATAGAGCCTCTTTAATCTCCTCCTCTGATATAGGAATTAACATGTCATTCTTACTTGTTTCATTCAAAACAACTCCCCTTTTGATCACCTGGGTATTTAAATTTGAACAGCTCTCTTCAATATCTAGAAGCTGAGAGTAGAAAGTCACAAACTCAAATGCCACCTGATCGTATGACTTTGTAAGATCACCATTCTTTTTCAAAACAGCAGATATATGATTCCTGCATTTGTTCCTTCGCAACAAAGCATGGAAGAAAGAAGAGTTCCTATCATTGTACCTCAAAAACTTACACTTAGCCACTTGGGATACAAACATCTTGTTAGCATTCTCTAACCTTACTGCTACACCTTTCTTATAATACAATTCCCTTTGCAGTTCGAGGCAAGTAAGATCATCATGTAACTTACTCTGATTTTCCAGAAGTTCATCACCTGCCTTCTCAGCTCGGACTGAGATATAGGAGAAGTGACGAGCATTCAGGGATCTTAATGGCTTCTTCAGAGCTTGCAATTTCCTAACAAAACAGAACTGTCTGCACCCATCATAACTTCCCTGCCAAACTTCTTTAACTCTCTCTTGGAATTCGGGGTGGATTGTCCACATATTAAAGAACTTGAAAGGAAGTCTTCCCAATTCCAGCTCAGTAAACAAGGACGCCAGAGAAACTGAGTGTTCAGACAAACAACCAGGAAACTGGTAATGAACCTGAGTATTCCAGCCATTCAAATACCAAGCCTAATTTACCATTACTCTATCAAGTTTACACCACACTCTCCCATTAGACCAAGTAAGAAAACAACCTGAGGATTTCAAGTCAGTCAAGCCAGCAACATTAAAACATTCACTAATGTCTTTCATATCATATACTAACACAGGTACCCATTCCTTTTCTCCTCATTATTCAAAACACAGTTAAAATCCCCTAAAAGCATCCAAGGTCCAGTAAAGGCAAAACCAGTTTGGGTAATGTCCATCCAAAATGGTCTTCTAGAAACTATAGTATTAAAACCATAGATGAAACTCATAAGGCATTCATTCGATGTTACCTGGCATTTAACCAAGCAGTGTATGGCCTACTCTCTTTTATGGCATACCTGCATCTTCACCTTTTGAGGATTCCAAAGAATTAGGATTCTTTTAGCCTCATGTAAAATTATTGACTTGCTCCCACAAACTAAATTTTCTACTCATCATTTTTTCCAATCTTTCCACAAATAATTTTGTTTCCAAAATCCCCATTATATCCAATATATTTTTCCTAATGAGATCCTCGATCCCTTTTTGTTTTAGGAGCATATTAAGGCCCCTTATATTCCATACAGCCGTCTTCATTGTGCATAATGGGGGCCAGGCACCCCTTTTTTAGTTTGTTGATTTGGAACACCTCCTTTCTTACCATTTTTCCTGTTCTTGACAGCAGTACTTCCTTCATTTATGACTCTATTAGTTTGACTTGAACAACCAGCTTTGGTACCCCCACTAGCCTTTAAAGCACATACCACCTGCTGGTACTCAATCAGACATGGATCACGTTGGTATTCCACTTCTATATCATTGCCTCTAATCCCAAACTCAAAATCCCCTTGAGAACAACAGGCTACAAGAGCACCATCAGATCCACCTCCCTGAAGCCTAACATTTCTAGAATCATCAGGAACCAATGCATCAAGGTCAGTGTTAAGGACCCCCCCCCAAAGTAGCATTACAAGCCTCCCTAATCCTCTCCTTCATCAGAGAAGACTGATTGCTCACAAAATCAACTTCAGGGAATAAATCACATACCCGATTCATCTTTTTGTAACCCAACTGAGCTAGAAAATCCCCACAAATGGGATCAAACAAATACCCCTCAGATGTGTCAGCCAAACATTCAAAAGCCCCCACCTTCTCTTTTCCCTTTTCTCCTTTTACCTATTTATTATTTAGTTTATTAGCATTCTGGCATCCTGTCCTATGCATGTTATTTTCCATTTCCTTTGGCTTTGCTGCTTCTACATTCCTTTTCTTAATTCCACAAAAATTAACAGTGTGCCCAACATACTTACAGTGAGTATAGAACCTGGGCAGGTTTTCATACACAACCTTTTGCACCATTTCCTCATCATCAGGGAGGTATACCTTAACTGAATACTTAATCTCCTTCACAACATCTATCTCCATAAGCACTCTAGCATAAGAGATTCTGGCTTGCATCATAGTTAACTTATCAGCACATATCGGCTTACCCAACTCAGAGCATATCCTACCCAAGGCCAACGGATTCCACATCTCTATTGGTAGGTTCCTTAACTGAACCCATAAGAACATAAACCGTGATAAATGGATTTAAATAAATAAGAGAGGGGTAAATTGGTATTTGAACAGGTTTCGTCGACGAAGGCCATGCATCTCTCATCGACGAAGTTCAGAGGCTCATCGATGAGGAGAAGCTGAGGAGTTTAGGGAAACCGGTGATATTAGGATTCGTCAACGAATCCACCGTCTCGTCAATGAGAAGACTATAGAGCCTCGTCGACAAGGACACCATTTTGTCTATGAGTTTGCCCCGGGTCAAAGGGCTATAAATATCATTTTTCATTGCTTAACCATTAAGAAACTCAAATATCTTTTCTCTCTCTCACTCTCTCTATAATTCTTCCTACTCTCTATCTCTCAAGATTTCTTCGTCGTTCGTCGTTAGAATCGTGAATCTGAAGTTACCACGAGGATCGTGGAAGGATTCTTTACAAATTCTACAGATTGGAATCTCGTTTCGGAGATTTTTGGATTGGCAAAAAATCGAGGTAAGGCTCGTTTCAATTCTGATCCGATAGTTTTGTAGGGAACAGTGTTGTGAGTATATTCTGTACTATTGGTTGTAGGTTTTGGAACTCGGTTCGTTGTTTAGGGACCTTAGAATTCAGGATTTGCTATTCGGGGAAAAGGTAAGGGGAATTATGTTTATATCAGTTATTTTCAAAATCAGACTCGGTGGAACTATGGTTCACAGTCCTGTGTGTGTTTTGGTTACTTATTTGGGGGAATCTAATGGGAAAAACTATGGGTTTTTCATGATTACAGTTTTGGGGAAAAGGGGGCAACGGGTTGCATCCCTGGTTTTGTTGAAAACTAAGCATATATATTGATTTATACTGTGTTATAGGGATGGTCGTGCCTTGACTTGTTTTAAACTGTATATGTTTGGAAATCCATGATTTTAGATTACCAAATGGGTGTGGTTTGTTTGGTTATATGAACATGCATGTGTGTGTGGTTGGTTAAATTACTAGTAAGAATGGGGTTGCGAAATTGTTCCTAAGTACTAAGAGTGTCCGACTCTATATCCAAAGGCGTGTGTTTATCACCTGCCACGTAGGCAAGAGTGTCCGGCTCTATATCCGAGGGCATGAGCCTATACCGGATGATCACCGAAGGGTGTGGATCCACCAGTTAGCGCCAGTATGATGTCATGGGAGTCTAGGACTAGCCATGTGCCGGTGGCGCCGTGCTTCGCGGGTTGGCTACAGGCCAACGCTGAAATGTAGCAGATTGGCTTCGGGCCGAAAGGTGTGACAACACCGGGTAGATCGTGGGTGTACGTATGCATGCATGTGCATGTATGCACTGTGTAAATTGGTACTGGATTGCATTTAACTGCGTGTATGTTGCATCATGATAACATTCAAATGTCACATACCGGTATAACTTCTGTTCTTCCTTACTAAGAGGTTTCTCACCCCTACTGTACGTATATTTTTACAGGCCCTTCAAGTAACCGGAACTAGCGTCTTGGTGTAGGGAGCGTAGTGGCCGGTGTACTGCGGTTAGTGCTTGGGTAAGTGCTATGACTATATTTTGGTGGGTTGCCTTTTTGGGATGTGTTGGGCACCCAGTTGTACGTTGTATTGATGGAACCTTGATTTTGTCCTCGTATAGACTCTGGTATGGTATTGTATATATATATAGAATGACCTTATTCCGCTGCGTACATTCTGTTTTGTTTGGATGTGTTTGGGGTACCTAGGAACCCCATAGGGTCAGACCCTCATCCTCTCTTCTGTATCATGGATGTTTTGTATGATACAGGGACTGGTTAGATTACATTTTCACCCTTGGGTCTCATTTTGCGGGTTCGAGGAGTGATAGTATCAACATTTTCAGTTTTAGTTATTTGTACTACTCTTAACTCAGATTAATTTTTACGAATCTATATCTCAATAGTCACACACTAGTGATATGATATTTCGTCTTACTGAGCTTTGGCTCATGCCAGTGCTGAATTATTTTTCAGGTGAGCCAGTTGGGCGAGTGGAGCAGGCTCACAGATAGAGGAGCTGTTAGTCTGCCCTTTTTTAGGGTAAGTGTTTTGGGGTTCAATTTTGTTAACACTGGTATTAGTAAGAACAGTTCTTGAGAGTACAATATAATATGTAATATTTGTGGAATTTTTAGACACTTTGGTATTATATTTATATATATATATATATATATATAAGGTTGTGTTTCATGTTATTTGCTTTCCGCTGTGTATGAAATTGTTTTAATTTAAAATAGTAGAGAATTTATCTTTATAAGGAGGTTGTTACACCTTGATAGCCATTACAATAGGAAAATTGACTTCCTTCGAATATGAGATCCAATAATCCACATCTATTAATACAATCACTGAATTCAGCCATAAACGAACCCAAGCAAGGTCGACCTCCTACGCTTTCCTAATCTGACCGAATTACATTAAAATCTCTTATAACAACCCAAGCCACATCAAAACTCGACATCCCTTGAAGTTGTTGCCATAATTCTCTTCTCTCAATATGATAACATTTAGCATATACAAAGGTAAAAAGCATAGTCTTTATCCTCTGTTAACAAAACTGTCAAACATTGATTTGATGCACCCACCCAATCAACTTAGACATCATCTTTCCAGAATAGCCAAATCTTCCCACCTTCCTCTACATTAGAACAAAAATTAGTAAATTGCAAATACACCGCTCACCTTTGTATCTTCTCCACATCTTGAAAAGGTTCAGAAACAGCCAAAATTGAAACCTTCTGATCTTTCGCAATTTGTTTCAATATTCTCTTCGACGTGTCTAACCCTCTTATATTCCAAAACATAACTTTATCAATCATAAGTTCAATTTTTGGAGCACTGCCTTAGCCCTCTTAGACTTTCTCACTTGCCCATCTTCTTTATTTCTTCCTTCCAATACACCCACTGACACATTACCTAGATCAGAGCAATATTCTTTTTGAGTATCAATGCAAACCTCTATATCTCCATCAGATAACACATCATAATTATCCCTACACACCACACCCTCCTCTTCCCTCTCTCTCATCCACATCCTCCACTAGAACCTCCTTTTCATCCTTATCATTTTCAACTTCTCCCCCCCCCCCCTTCATCAAAAACTCTAATTTCCTGGGCAGTCCTAGAACAAACACCCAGTTCTACATGCACCCCTAACACCCTTGCCTTATGATCTTGAAAACATTCGGCTTTCTCTCCACTATTCTTCTCTACCAAGTGCACTTCATCCACTTTATGTGTACCCGTATTACTAACCTCATTCACAACTTCTTTATTTTTCTTATTCACATTCAAATGACCACTTACATCTTCATTATTTTTCTCCTCCACCCTCTGATCTTGAATTCTCAAAACAGGACCTTCCTCTTCTACTATCACATTTTCTTTTCTACCCACTTGTTTCCAAACCATCCTATCTCCCTCCTTCCATGACCTACCTTCCTTTTATCCTTAGGCTTTACTCCAAACCAGCATACCACATCAGTGTGACCTTGCCTACAACATTTATTACAATAGAAACCCCTCTTCTCGTATATTACCCTTTGCCAACTCTACTTTTGTCCTACCACCAACGGAAAACCCTCTACATAATCCTTCTGCAAATCCACTTCAACACACAATCTTGCACTAGTGACTCGTGTTCTATATAATGTGGTATTAACTATACCCAAAAATCTACCAAATCTAGTGGCAAAACTTTGTAAACAGTCCAGTCTATATAAATGTAAAGGCAAACTTGGTAAGAAAATCCACTATGGTGCGATCGATGGCTCCTTGTTCACATCAAAATTCACGGGCCAGTTAAATAGCCAAAATTGGCACCCTGCCACCCATCTTCCTTCTCGTGCCCATGCATGAATGTAGTCCTTTTCATTTACCAAATGCAACAAAACATGATAGTTGTCCATAAAACTTATCATTGGAACTTCAAAAAGACCCCAAGATTGGATAGTATGCCTTCGAAGGACATCGATAGACGGTCTTGCAGAAAGAAATTTGAGCACCAACGCAGACTTTAGATCCTCAATATCCTTTTCCATCTCCACATTCGAGAAAACAAAACCTAATTCCCCATTAATCAGTTCTGGCTTCCTCAAAGGGATTTTAAATTTTGAAGATGGAATTGGCCTCTTCAATGTTTCTGCAAACCATTTTCCTCCAGCGAAACCTTCCCCCTTTCCGACCATATCATCCCTTAAACCACTCCCCGCAATCCATGAACCACCATCGGCACCTCCTCTCAGCCCTTCGATAACAGCTACTAAAGGCGGCGGGGCCATGGCTAGCGGCTACCTGTTTTCCATATTGTTAACCAAACTTTATAGAGAAAGTAAATGGAACCTAAGTTGTGATGGCGATTGCAAACTCCTTGACATGCGGTGTCCCCCAAGATTCCCTGTGGTTCACAGTAAAGAAGACGTCGTTGGCTATGTCGTCGCCGTCACCGTGAAACTATGTCGCCATCGCAGCTTTGTCGTCGTCGTCGCCGTCGTAGGTTCACTATCACAGCTTCTTCGTCACCGAAATTAGTACCCCAAACCTCCTTCGCGAATAAACTTGAGAGAAGAAGAAACTCGAGAGCTTCCCCGCGGTTCACAGTAATGAAGACGCCATTGGACTTCGCAGTCGCGCTACGTCGTCGAAGTTGTTGCAAGTGTCGTCGTCACCGTCGCAGTCGTTGCTTCATCTACGCCGACACTGGTATCTCCTTCTAGAGAGCTTCCCGATAGCACAGAACAAAGACGTCATTGGTTGCGCTACGTCATCTTCCCCGTCTTCATCGCCGTCGCAAGTTACTGTCGCTGCACAGTGCAACCCTTTGCATACTCTCCACGAAAACCAAGCTCCCAAGTCAGCGATAGTTTTTAATAGAAAACTCTCACCCCGATGTTGGTACCTCCTTTGCGAGATCTTCCCGGCGGCACAGAACGAAGACGCCGTCGCGAGAGCTAGACGCTATTGATCGCACTACGTTGTCTTCCACGTCACCGTCGCAAGTCGTCATCACAACTTCATGTCGTTGACGTTGGCTAACCCTAGATACCAATCTCCACCTTGGCTTTTAATCGCAGCCAAGCACAACATTCCATCCCCACACTCTGGGATGCTTTGTCAACAATCATATAGAGACTACATTAACTAAGTCCAGACAGCGCTTGAACTTAGCTAATGTAACAGGTTTCGTGAGCTTATTTCCAGCATTTCCATCTGTGTGGATCTTCAATAACTGGAACTTACCACTTTCAACTCATCCTGCGTTGTTTACCAAACAAACAGTATTTACAGAACTTATGCTTACAACAAGAATTACCTCCCAATAAGTTCCGCCTATGCAGCTCCTGCAAACCACACTCACTCATGTGACCCAGAATCATATACCACAGAGTAGTATCATCTGTATTTGTATCTGAAGAGGTACTAGCTGCAGCTCCACCTGTCACTGTGCTACCCACCAGAGTGTACAAATTGTTTCTCAGATGACCCTTCATTGCTACCAGTGACTTAGCACACCATTCCTAACTAAAAAAGAGAAACCATTACTATCCAAAAAGCTCAAGGAAATCATATTTTTTTTCAGATCTGGAACATGCCTCACATCCCTGATGGTTCTAACCACACTATCAAACATCCTGATTCTGACTGTTCTAATACCAAGAATACCACAGGAAGCATCATTACCCATCAACACCATTCCTCTAGAGATTGGTTCATAGGAGTCAAACCAGTCCCTCTATGAACACATATGATATGAGCACGCCGAATCCAAAGTCCAGATATCAACTAAGTAACTGGAACATGTAGTAACAACCAAATGATCCCCATCCAAAACGGATGAACTGCTCTCCACTACAATTGCCTGCTCAATCTTCTTGCTATTCTTTTCCTCTAAATCTCTTTTCCTCCTTAGACAGTCCTTCTTCATATGTCCTTCTTTCCCACAATAAAAACAACCACTCCTCTAGTTCCCATTCTTACCCCTAGACTTGGATCGAGATTTCACTCGATTCCAATTACCCCTGCTAGAACTCCTACCCCGTTGTTGGCTAGACTCACCCTTAGCCACCAACCCTTCTCCATGTCTTGGATAATGTGGTCTGTGAAAATTGTCACTCTCCAAAATGGCAATAGTCACCTCATTAATTGTAAGAGTCTCCTTACTTAGCAGTAGTGTGATTTTCAAAGTATCAAGTGGACTGGGAAGTGAATACAACATAATTAGTACTTTATCTTCCTCCTCAATTTTTACCTCAATACTCAACTGCGTGATTATCTTATTGAAATAATTGAGGTGGTCTTTGACTTCTGTGCCCTCAGTCATCCTTAACTGATACAACCGTTTCTTCAAATACAATTTATTAACCAAGGACATGGACATATAATATTATCCAGTTTTTTTTCCAAAACTCAGCTGGTGATATTTCATTCAACACACTGTATTTAATTTCTGGAGTTAAACTTAAGTGAATGGTACTTACCGCTTTCATTTCCACCTCCTCCCACGGATCATCTAACATGGTCTCTGGCTTTTTGTCTTTCCCATACAGTACCTTAATCAGTCCCTACTGGACCAACACATCCTTTACAGTGCTCTACCACAAACTGAAATTATTTTTTTCCATTAAAGGGCTCCACCTCGAACTTAGACGTCGAAGCACTCACCATTTAAAAAAAAAAAAAAAATTCTTTCTCCCTTGTTTTTCTCTCTCCTCTGTCGTCAGTACCTCTCAGGATGACGTCAGTGCTCCACGGAGAGGATCCGCACCTCGACCTGACCCGTTCCACTCGACCCGGATCCCTGATCCATTGCACGTGTGACCTGCACGTGTTCTAGATGACCCGGATGCTAACCCATGCCTTAACCCGGCGGGTTCCGCTTGGTTCCAACTTGCAACCCAACCTCTTGACCCATGTGTCAACCCGTTGCTTTCTGTACTCGACCTAATGAAAAATGATCCTCCTTCAATTGAAAAAATTTCAGAATAATTTTCCGGCACCTGATCTAAATCCGCATACCTAAATCTGATCTGAACGATGTTGGCCTTACAATGCTTAAAATCTTATTATCTTGTTTTGATGCTAACAAACAAGTAGAATTTAATGTATTTGTATGAGTAATGTTATTTCAGGGCTCATATATGAGAAAGTAAGGTCAAAGTACTCACAAGGATCAAATGAAGCTTAAAAGAGTCAAAGCATGGATTTAAAGATGATATATTAAACCTTAAAGAATATGAGGACATGAATGAGTTGTTGAAAGTCAAGGAATATTAAAGTCAAAAGAGTCAAAGAAAGACAAAGTGAGAAAGCTCAAAGAATATGAAAGCTTGAAGAAAAGATGGACTCAATCCAAGGACAAAGCATGAGGACTCAAGAACCTAAAATGAGAAAAGTCTTAGAAGTCTTTATGTAAGTACTTTAATGTTTAAATATCGTTTGAAATATTATGAAACTCTTAGGTTAACTTCTTGAACCTAAATACCTTTTAAAATACTTGTAAATTATTTTTATAAGGTCAAAAATTATTTTAAAAAGGTTAGAATCATTTTTGGAATGAAAAGCACCAAAAAGAGTTTTTCCAAATGCTGTCAGCTTTTATACACTTGCATTGAGGTGCATTTTTATCTTTCAGAAACTATTTATTTTAAAATGTGTTCAACATGAAAGTTGTAAGATTTTTTCCTAGTTTTCTTTTGACACCAATAACACCTAATTTGGAGTTATACAAAAAAAGTTATGGCCAAAATATTGAAGTAGGGTTACAGCTGTCAGCCAACCGAACACTGTTCGGAGGAACTTCAGCTGACTGAACAGCACACAGAACCACTTCAGACGACTAAAGAATAAGTTCAATCATCTAAAGATTTTTTACTGAATTTCTAAAGAGGTAGAACCTCCTTAGACGACTGAACCCGAAAGTTCAATCATCTGAACACTGTTAACGGGCATATTTTTCAAAAGTTTTAAAATTCAAACTTACATTGCTTGGGCTCCAAAATTTCTAAAAAATTGGGAAATTATCTAAGGAAACTTTAGTGACAAGGAAACAAGTTTGAAAGCCTATAAATACATGGTTTTGCAAATCAAAACATACCATGAATTGAAAAATCTGTTTTAGAAGCTGAAAGCACTCTTGTTCTTCCAAAGCTCTCTTGTTCACTCATTGCAAATCTCTTTTGCTAAGATATTTTGAAGTGCTAATCCTTCCTTCTCTGAATTCCTACTGCTAATCCTCATCTAAAAAGGATATTGGTGAATTCTACACTTAAGTTTCATTCTATTTCATATTGATATTTTACATTGAAGTATATAGTGTTGAACTTAACTAACTTGCTCTTTGTGAGAGTATATTTGTACGCATATATCTTGTTTCTTGTAGTTCTTTGACGTTCTAAGGATTGTTTGGAACATTGGCTAAGCAAGAGGATATTGCTTAGAGAGACGGACTCTAGCCTAAAGGAGTGACCGAATGAGGAGACATCGTTTGGAGAGGCGGGCTCTAGCCTTGTGAAGGAGTGTTTGAGCGTGGAGTATCGCTTGTAAAGATTTTGTTCCACCCGTCAACGAAACAGGTTTAGTGAATCCTTTGGTGGTTTGCCAAAGGCAAGGACGTAGGTTGTGTATAAGCCGAACCTCGTAAAAATCTCCGTTTCACTCTCTCTTTCCCTATTCTTTATTTTTAGTACATATTTAAATTGTGTGGATGGTTTAAATTTGAAAATTATATAAATTACGTATATTTGGAAATCAAGTAAACCTTAAAGTTTGATTTTGATTTGGGTTACGAAAATCAAAAGAGAGTACGTTGGTTGAACCATTCTTTGCGGAAACCATACGGGAGTACGTTACTTGGCTAAACATCCTAAAGATAAATTAACTTAAGAGTTTTTTTGAATTCTAAAGTTTAAAAAGAGTAATTGGATTTTATATTGAATATCATATTGAAGAAGAAATTTCAAATATACAGAGCTTTATTCAAACTCATATTTACCACAGGGCTGAACACAACATAAAAGCTAAAAGTTAAATATACTAATCTTGAATGCTTCCATCAATCTAATAGTGCTGAAGTTAATTTATATTTGACAATCAAATTGGTTGTTGGTTTGAGCATTGTGGTTGATTGGCTTGATTAGTTTAATTATTTGTATGGTTGAAGATTGAATGTTTTATTAGTTGTTTTGTTGATTGTTTAAAAGAAATCAAATTCTTGTTTGATTGACAAAATAGATAAATAAGTTAAAGAATTGGTTAAATATTAAAAGAAGTTAAGGACTTTCAAAAGAAATTTTTAAAAGTCAATTCATCCCTCTTTGGAAGTTATTCCTAATTCCACGAACCACTCTAATGTTGAGCACTCCCGCGGAAAAACTATCCAAAAAATTTCTTTCGATTTGATTTGATCTATCATATCTACACCCAATCGAAACCGTGTTCTAATATCACTTGTTGATGCGCAGTGATTTTAATCTTCCAATCAACAAAATAAATAGCACAAAGAACATTTACTAGAAAAAATGTAAAAGAGAGATTTTACGTGATTCAACAAGATTACCTACGTCCACGGAACGTGCACCTGGAGAAAAATCCACTATAAAATGATGGTAGTATAAAATCTGATTAGACTCCCCAATCCTAGATCCCCTATACACCCCTTTACCTGTCAAACCAGTGAAGAAAAAATCTTCCTAAAAAGAAAGTCCCCTCTAACTCTCCTTACACAAAATGACAAGTAATACTATCTTTTTCCCATGACTTACAAACATATATATATATATATATGACACCACACAACCATTAAATTTAGAGACAATCGAACGAGTGTGATAAAAGTCACAATAAATAAATAAATAAAAACATATTTTTTAACAAGTATAAACAACCACTAAATTCTATTTCGAACAGGGGGATTCCATCTTATTACTAGGTTATTTGATTCCTTCAATTTAATTTAATACTCTTAAGAGACTGGAATATTTTTTATCTTTTCATGGAATTACTTCTACACACTTCTGCCGATACAAAGGTCAAGAGTGTGAACCCACATGCCACAATTATGCATTCACTTTTTATCCCTAAACAAACACAATTTTCTTTGTCTTCCTGAATCTGCTCTTACTTTTGGCAGGGTTGCATCATGATAATTCTTTGAAATTTTAGATGTCAACGAGAAACAGCTACGCAAATGGAAATGTCTTGTCCTACTCATCTTCAGCAATTACTCTTATTTCTAAAACAGCCTCACTTTGCCTTCACTGGACTTCACGAGTTCAAAAATTGACATTTATGATCAATCAATCAACAAATGTTACACAAGGACTGAAACCCAGAAAAGCTAAAAGAAATGAATATCGAATTTTCATTTTCATGTAGAGCACTACTATTCATCATGGGAATAACATCACGGGTGACGGGATGATGCGACGCCCTGTAATTCCTCCATGATACTATAATTCCCCCATGATACTATTCCCATGATGAATAGCTTTCTTTTCTCTTGATTATGCAACGAGTGTGTTGGTGTAAATCTCTCATTTAGTTTCTTCTTGTCACCAATAGAGAAGCATACAGCAACTCATTCCAAGTATCAGGCACCCCTGGCAAGCACCAATGGCTACAATCTTGGGACTGCTCGGCTGCAATTTGTTCTTCTAATGTCTTGTATTCCCTCCTGTATATTGAAGGATGCCCATCTTTTCTGTAATCTGTGAGCCTACTTATGTTCAGGTAAATTACTGGAGTTTTCATTTCCCCAAGCACATGCTCTAGAGCCCTCATCTTTGAGGGGTACTTGGCCAAGAAAATTGCATTGGAGATCGGTTCGGTTTCTTTGTGGCACTGCCCTCCTGAGTTCCACGGCCCCCCCCTGCAAACACTTTCTTACTTAGTATCACAGAAGCAGAAAAATAAGAAAAGTTTGATCCACTTTAACTAGGCAATTCCCGTGACCGATGTATGATCAGTTTAATCTGTGAGGGGGAAAAATATCCAAGGATGAAGCAGGAATTGCCGTCCTGATAAGATAACTCAGCAGTGGCTGTCAAGCCACAATGTAAGAATTCAACCATTACTTAATTCATTTTTCCCCTAAAAAAATTGATTCTTTTTTCGTTTGGAATTTGGAAAATATTAATGAAAGGAAAGAAAAATATTAAATAGTCCACATTTTCATGTTTGGTTATAAGAAAGAAAAAAATATACATATCAAATTCATGAACAAAATTTTGATTTTATCATTAATATTTAGTATTTCTTAATTTTTAATCATATAAAAACATAATCTAATATAAAAAAAAAAAATTAATGGAAAATGAGTTTCCTCCTCATTTTCCTTTTCTTTTCTTTTTCCAAGTAAAATCCTTGATTCAAACGAACAGTAAAAGTATCTACACTTGATCCAAACAGACTGTAAAAGTATCTACAAGGAATAGTGTCGCAAAAATATGAGTATAAATTCCAAAGATACTATGCCATATGGCCGATTCATATAAAAGGCAAATGAATGGTTACAATGAATGCAGCATTGTGAGGACACCAATCCTCTAACAGGATGTGAATACCTGATCCATATGGGAAATGGGAGAGGAATGGGGATAGTTTTCCTTGGCAGGGATAGGAAGGGGGAGGAGTAAAAATTGCCCCAGAGTCGGGGCAGTTCTTTGGGGCTTGTTTACCTGGAAAAAAAAAATTCCTTGATTTTGAACTTTCTTCTCAACAGCATATATACGGGCCAATTATATATTTTCAAAATTTAATATAAAATATATGTTAGAATTTTGTGGACTTACATAGCCTTTTTTATATAACCTAGATCAAATCAATATTAAACATTTTGGGAGCATGGAATAAATAGGCCCCAATTTTATTTTATTTTATTTTTTTTAACTAAAGGAGGGCGACACCTCCTAATTATTTATTGATATACCCTCACTTTTGCCGGAAGAATACGGTAGTTACAAGACAAGCATTGAGAGATTACAGATAAAAAAATTAAAGACCTCCTAAAAACAACACTAACAACCAACCAAAACAGAACTACAAATCCAAACACAGCTAAATAAGAAACAAATATAAACAGACCTATCAAAAACAAAAATAATAAAATAAACTGAAATAAAAAAATTTAAACCAACCAAACAAAAATCGAGATGATAAACTAATGACAAAAGGAAGTGAGACCAAACCTATCCATCCAAAGGATACCTTTTGTAAAAGATGTTTTTCGTAGTTGACATTGTTTCACATTTCTCCTTCTCTAGCGAGAAAAGCAGCCGCACTATTGTCTTCCCTATATTGATGGATCACCATGAAGTTCACTCCTTCTAACTCATGGTAAGTGATCACCATATTAAAGTTTTGGGCCTAAAGCACTAGTCCATGGGATTTTAGTATGTGAGCATTGTGTTTGCACAAGGAGCCCATGATGAGTTGGGTTTCCTTATACGCTATTATTTAAGTAACAATGAGAGGTCTTGATGCTTGCCCATGCCATCAAGTCACACATCAAGAGAAGGGAAGAGGGTACTAAGCTCTCCTTTCATATTGCGGAACTCTTCAAACCTCAAGGCCCTTGCAACAAAATCCATGGCGCAAGGTACAAATCTTGAAATTAATTTATGTTTCATGTTCATGTACCTTGATTCATTTGCAAAATCACTTTATCGTTCCAAAATGTTATTGTTATTGTTCCGAAAAATATTTTATCAATACACAAAAAAACAAAACCAAGACTTAAATTCTACTAGGTGGGGTTGGAAAATCTATTGTGAAACATCCTCCTAAGAGATTTCCTAGTACATCAAGTAGATGATGATCTAAATGATGCAAGACAACGTCATGGAGTTACAGCCAACACATAATTTGGGAGAGAAAGAAGAGAAGAGAGGAAAAGAAGGAAGAAAGATGAGGAGATAAAAGGCGGGAAATCACGCTTTCACTTCAATTCAAACTCATCAAAAACCACTTCTTACATGGCCATTTTTTATTTTATTTTTTTCACTTCTTACATGCCCTCACACACTATTTCTAAGAATTTCTGTAATACATGAAATTACACATATACTCCTAAAGATGCAAGAAATTACAAAGGGACCCCTAGAATACAAAAATACTTCAAACAAATCCCCAAAAAATGTACGATTAATTATCTTAAATTTATTAGGCCGATATCTTTCTCAATCAAGTTCTCTTTAACCAGCCTCCAAGCGTCCATCCATTGCCCTGCTTCTTGTCCTACATTACTAACTTACTGGTCAATAATTTGGTCCAACAGAGCAGTAGTTAAACATACATATCTATCATAAGTATCCAACTAAATGCATATGAGAGAAACTACAGACCTTTTGCTGCTGATTAGAGTTCAAACAGGCCAAGGATTCTCATTGGAACAATGAATGCAGTAATAGAGCCATTTAATAAATGGTCAAATTTCGAACTTCATAGAATACACGACCTCAAAGGCTCAAAACATGACAATGTAGGCAAAATAGTATCTCTCCCAATAATCCAAACCATAGATTTGTAAAATTGGTTCAAGTTACTAAAAATGCTTCACAGGTAGGAGCTGCAAGGCTGTCTTTAAGTTTCACACATGGCGCCATCCAATGAATTCAACCGATGGCTTTGTACCATTCTTTTTTGTACCAACTAAGAAGGATAATCTTTAGCACAAGACCCTCATTTGTAGTAACGTCTAGAAAGGGTGGATTAATAGCTCATCTTACCCCCAATTCTAGAGAGGCTAACTCCCAGATTCGAAAACACATCACAGAAAAGGAAGTTCAAGTTGCCCAATTTTTGTAATTAAGTTATAGAATTAACCGACTAGATGTCAATGTAGGGCTTTTTGGACATTGGATGATTTGGATGCTTATTCCAAAGCAAAGGGTCAACGGTTTATTGGACCCAACGGGTTTGGGATTGATAAGTTAGCATTATGTTTATGTAGGCTTTATTTTTACTTTGCGAGTCCTATGGGATTTTATTTAATTAGTAAAGGGTCAGATTGTTTTCTTGTAACAAGGTTAGGGGAAAAGAAGAAAAAAGCAAATGGAAGAAGAAAAAAGTGGGACCACAGACTTGAGTCAGCTGCCACATTACCACATCACTCATGTTTTATGTGTTGAGAATTTCACTTGTGAAGTTTGTCCTATATTGAAAAAAGTGAGTATTTGATGGGTGTTTATATACATGGTGTAGTCCAAGACCCAATAGGCTTAAGTTTTTGGGTCAAGTTGGTGCTCACCCATGCGTATCAAGCATACCTATGGACCATGGTTTTAAATAAAGGCCGCGACCGTTACGTAACGCCGTTACGTAAAGGTTTTTTGGGTTACCGATACCGTTACACACCGCGAAATCGGTGGGAAGAAAAATCACGGCCGTAGCGGCCGTTACGGACCGCGACCGTTACGTAAAGGCCGCTACGGCCGTTACGTAACCGCTACAGGATTGTTACACCAAAAAAAAATTTTATTTTTTACTTTTTCTTCTCACTTTTTCTCTCTTTTATATATCATTCTTAATATTCCAAGTGGCAAGAGGGGGAAAAGATTATAATGAGGATGACAATGATACAAAATTTACTTTTTCTTTAAATACTCATAATAGATGCATTAATTAACAATTTCAAAATACTAACTTGTTAGGAATTTTTTTTTTTAATAATATTAGTAATGTGATATTTATGTTCTTTATTTTTCAACTTCAACCTTCTTTCTTTTCTAGCTATTTTATATTTATATTATTCGTATGTCTTATGTGTCTAATAGATTAATGGAGTGTATAATGTATTTTATTTTATTAATTCATTTAGCACACATAAGAATTTATCACAGATAAGAACAATGAGAAGTATAAATACGTGCACACACGTAATTTTCTATCAATGATGGTTTAAAACAAATGTAAACTTGTTGCCCTTACCAAATAACTTAGTTACTCGAACTAAAGGGTCCAAAATACACTAAAACCCTTTCTAAGAATGGCCAAAAGCTTAAAACATGCAAGTACGCTAATATGCACAAGGTTGTGTGTGCTTCAAAAAAATTCACGGCCGTTACACCCACTTCCCGTTATGTAACATCCGCTACTCCTGCTTCCCGTTACACCTGTTACCGTTACGTTACACTACCCGCTACTGCGATTTAAAACCATGCTATGGACTCCTCTAGTCCTAACAAGTGGTATCAGAACTGACGGTTCATAACTCTGGGTGTAGGAGCGCGTGACCGAGGCTAAGAAGGATCATCTAAGCTGTCAAGATGGATTCAAATTGGGTCAAAACGTAGGAGGTAAGATTAGTTTGGAGGCGTCATTTGGAATACAACCCAAGACACGTAAGACGGTCCACTTGAGCAAATTGTTAGAGAATTTGTCCCGTAAGGAAGAAAATGACTTCCGTTCAAAGGGAAGCAGTTGGGACTCACAAGTGAGGGGGAGATTGTTGAGAATTTCACTTGTAAAATTTGTTCCACATTGGAAAAAGTGAGTATTTGATGGATGCTTATATACATGGTGTAGCCCAAGACCCAGTAGGCTTAAGCTTTTAGGTCAAATTGGTGCTCACTCATGTATATCAAGCACACCTATGGACTCCTCCGGTGCTAACATTTTGAATGTCTAACAACGGCCCAAAGGTTGCAACTCACATTTCAAAGTTTAGTGATCCTAGTTTAATTTGAACTTCAGTCACCAACTTGTAACTCTCGAGTTTAGAATAGTGACTAATGGTACAATTCAAATATGGGAGTTTATTTTAATTTTTGGTTTTTCTTTGGAAGAAAATGATGAATAAAAAATTAAAACAATAGATTCAGCTAGCACTAGAACCTGAGCTTCAGCCAGTGCTTCCTATAACCAGGTTTATTTTCAATTAGTGAGCCTTCGAGGTTTTTATTTAATTAGCAGGGATTTTGTTCGTAAATACCTTAATTTTAACCTTTTCTATAGATTAGTATGGTGTATCACTCTTACCAAGTTGATTCTTTGGAACATTTATGTGTTTCGCCCCAAATCTCTTCCCTCTTTTGTTCTCTCTCCTTTGATCCCACAATCTTTCTTCCTCTCTCATTCTTCTTCCCTTCCCTTCTAGCAGTCTACATCATGTTGTTGGGCTTTGTGGAGCCTAATTATGTTTGATCCATGGACAGCCCAAGCTTGGCCAGAAATACTGAGAGTCTCGCCCAAGTGCTCAACCAAGAAGAACTTAAAGGGCGACCAAGTCAAGATTCTGAGATTTCCTGAAGGACGAGATCCTGCAAGTCTCAACCATCATCTCAACCAGTAAGACTTAATGGTGCGACTAGGTCGAGGATTCTGAAGTTCAAGTTCCTGGTTTCTCGCGAGGCTCGACCTAGGCACAATCATGGGAAACAAGGGAGCGACTAGGTCAAGGCGACGATCTTCTGTGCGAGATTTCGGCAGAACTTTCCTATTTTGAAAGTTCTGATCTTGTAAACCCTAAGATATATAATTCTACTGTTCGACTATGCGCGAAGGGTGGCGTAGTGGCGTGTGAGACCTTGTGTGCACAATACAAAGCCGTTTGCTTTGGTGATTAGGGTGGCGTGCACATTGTTTCTGCCTTGTTGAGAGTGAGAGATACTGTAAAAGGCCACTCTGTATTCTTCCCTGATAATAGTGAAATCCTTGCAACTCTCCGAGAATGTAAGCAAAATTGCCGAACCACGTAAATATTGTCTTGTGCGTGCATGTGATTTTAATTTGGTGTGTTCTTTTTCTATTGTATTTCTCACAGGTTTTGTGTTCTGGGAATTTTCGCGTGTTTGTTTATTCCCCTTACAAAGCGTCAATGTCTCGTCCCTAGAAGATGCATATCTAGTCATGCAAATCGTAAAATATGCTAAAACCAAACCATCTTATCAATTTGATTTCATGCCTCTCAAGCATAAGAATATTTCAAAAAAAATTTAGGAACCCTGATGTAAGCTTGTTTTACTTTATTATATACCTAGAACCGTCTTAATTCGTTTAATCCAAAAAATAAATAGAAAAACATTTAACAAGAGAAGAGAAAGTTTACAATATGGTCAAACCATTGTAATAAACTCCAAATTGGCAACATAAAGTTATTGTTTTCTAGCATACATTTGTTACCCGTATTCAAAACTAGTTGTGTAATTCAAGTTCTTAACCTCCTCTAGAGACTTTTGTATTATTCAAGAGAAAACCACTACTTTAAATCTAATATTCACAATAACCAAAAAGAGACCTATGAAGAGAAGAAATCAAAATTCCACAAATGAGGTCAAGACCAATGCGCCTCAAACTCGGTGAATGGTTTAGTAACTTTAGTCTATGGTAGCTTTAGATAATATGAAGTGATATTTTAACCCCGATAAAGTAGAACAACTAAGTACCTGAAATGGGTGACTGAATACCCTCTGAAGAAAACCTGAGTTCTGTTGCTATCAATGTTCTTGTCAACCCATCTGGCCCAAGTCCTAAGGGCCCTCTTGTATGCTTCTAGGACCTTAAGTCTTGGATGTACATGGTTGCCTTCTTGATAGTAGTCCTCTCTGCAAAAACGACAAAAGCAGAAGTCTCAAACCAGCAGATTGACATTGCAAAGCATGATTATATGAATACTATACATTTCAAAGTGAATATTGAACCCAATATTCTGTTCCAATATTTTTTTCTTATTCTATCAGATTACGACATAGGAAGCTCATTAAGATTTCAGTTTAATCAAACAGCTGCGTCACAAATGTGTAGAACCAAACAATAGGCAAAATGGTGGCACTCACCCTCTGGAAGTTTTCTCATGAGTCCACCAATGACCTGTGTTGAAGACTATTACATCAGCATCATGATACATTGAAGTTGTGCGGTCCATCAAGTCCAATCTTAGAGTTTCAAATGACCCATTTGTACCCTTGAAAGATGATTCTCGGACGAGGAATGGAGCACCAACAAAATCTACAGAACAGTTATAGTCCTACATTAAAGCCAATGCATAGTAAATTAGATACATAAGACCCAAAAAAAAAAACAAAGAATTAACTACATGTTTGGTACCAAGGGAATGGATTAATGGAATCAAAAATCACTTGATTTCATCATGCTTCCCATTCAAATTTCATTCCTTTCCTTTCCTTTCCTAGTCCCATTCCATCCACAATTACAAACCAAACAAAATGTAAGTTGCATTATAAAGAAAAGATTGGAAGAACATGCCTCAAATCTGAAGGCATAAAACCCCTTCTTCTTGAATTCTCTTCTTCCTGAGATCTCGTAAACCCTTTTTTTGTTTCGGATGCTATGGCAGAGAATGCACACCAGAGACTCCCACATGTTCCTATTTAGTGAATCCCCGACAAAAACCAGTTTCTTTCCTCTCAACCTCTCCAGAAAATCAGTGGCATTTAGACTACAGATGGAAATAATGGAATCAATAATCAACAGAGAATTAATTGTGAAAAATAATAATAAAACACAAGAACTTCTATAAATATAACATAAAAACATTACAATGTACCGAAAAAAAAGCTCTCATGAATGCCCAATACAAATTTTAATACAGAAACATCATTTTTAAATGCATATTAGAACTCAAAACACATCAAGCTGATCATGAATCTCCAAGATCACCACATGAAATGGTCATTTTCACAGGCAGGGTTATAATTCACACTAAAAGTTCGTTTTCTCTTCTTCGAAGTAGCAAATAAATTTTGAATAGATCTTGCTTACCTTGGAATGTCACACCCATTCGGTTGCCATTTCCATCTCAAGAACGCATTGTCTGGCCTCCCATTGAGGTGACAATCAAAGTCCCTATCAATGTAAGGACAAGACCCAGCAGGATAATATGGCTTTGAATCATCTCTCACCCATCTACCATTAAATATATCACATGCCCCATAAGAACCATTCTGCATTTCCGTAAGCTGAGAATCATAATCAGAGGAGAATGTGATATTATTTTTCTCAGTGAAATTTCCCCGGCCATTCATCTCTGGAGCCCTTTCTTCTTCACCAGGAAGCAGAGCATTCCCTCCATTGTGCGACAGATTTACCGCACTGCTATTTTCACTGACCCTTATGTTCCCAAAATTTGAATTCTCGCTAGATCCTGCAGACTTAATCATAGAACTCCCATTCACAAATGTTGCATTGCTAAAGCTCCCATCAAAACATTTCTCACCAGTCACATTCTCCTTAGCAGAATGACTGAAATTGTTTCCTTCTTTAGATAAATTCGCCGAATGGGTCTTCTCTGAAACCGTTCCGCTCACATTAGAATCCAAAAACTCCCTATTGTTAGTGAAATCAAGCACATCAGCTTCGCGGGCAACTTGGGTATTTCCCAAAATACTTGCATCTTTAGCAGGTAGTGACAAATTTACTTCGTGGGTTTTATCTACAACAGTTCCATTTGCAGTACCCACAGCGGCAGAAGAAGGAGAAGGTGCAAAAGAGAAGGGCCATGAAACAACAGAAAAATTACCTCTAAAACTAGAAGAGCTTTGAAAGAATGGTTTGATCATGAAAGGAGACTTCAAAGAGTAGCTAAGAACTAAAACAGTGAGAACAATTAGAGAAGCCCCAACACCTAAGCTAAAACCAGAAACTAGCTTTCTTCTTGAAGAGAGAGCGTGCGGAAACTGATGAGGAAGCGCGAGTTTCTTTTTCCAGTCCATGGATGAGGAAGAAAAGCAGCACAAGTACAGAGCAATACTGGAAAGTAAGCGGGTGGATTTATGTACGGGAATGGGCGAAGATTGGAAGAGCAAGTAAATGAATTGAAGAGAATACAGAGATGGAGACCGCCATGGCACTCTGAAAAAATATAAGAGGCCAAGAGGAAGCTAGAAGACGATGAAACTCGAAAGCAGAGGAAGAAACAGTGTTTGAAAAGGTAACTTCTGCTGTTTTACTGTTGCGTGATGGCCCTGATAGGGAGAGGGCAATCGTGGAATTACGAAGATGCCCTTTAGTTTGGGTTTTTTAAGAGGAAAGTTAATTTTATAATTAACTATAATATTCAGTGTAGAAATTTAAGATTTAATCTCTAATTACAATTTTATATTTTTTGGGATCAATTATGACAAGTAAAATTTAGATATAGGTGTTTTGTAAAAAAAAAATTTTTAAATATTTAAATATTTATTTCTAACTTCAACTTTTTTTATTGTGATTTTTTTGATGAGTTTGGTTACGGAAGGACACGTATAAGTTACAATAATAACGAGACTGAATCTACCATATAATTCTATCTTTCTTTTCTAAATTATTGTACAATATAATATGGTTCGCCAAGCTCTGATATAGTCACTTCTTCTGTTCGTATAAAAGTTAAAAAGTTACAGAATTTATAAAAAATTAAATTTTTTAACACGTTCTTTATTTTATAAATATCTTTATTATTTTACAAATATAATAAAATTATCCCCACATTAACATATTCTTCCAAATAATGTATCCACTTTAACTAGTCATTTAAATATCTTAAACAGTACATAGTATATTTTTTCTTAAGTTTTAGGACATGTCTAAATTTAGAAAATATTAAAAAATTTAAACAAATTTATTCTTTTATTCTGGATAATCAGAAAAAACAAACTAGCGATTAATGGTTTCTTACATATCATTAGTATTTGATTTTTAAAATTTTAAATCATACTAACAATAATTGGTTTCTTGTCCATGGCAAGGACAAAATTGAGAAGCAAAATTTGGAAGGGCAATTATGGCATTGGAGAAAAATAGGGAGCCTAGTTTAACCGCCACAAACGACACGAACTTGGCCGACACGGATCATGGGACACGTGGCGGTTGCTGGCCTCAGTTGTACGGTGTTTGATAAAGAACCGCGTGCATCCCATTCCCACGTCCCGATGTTCCAGTGGCAACTGGCAGCCACCGGAAGGTGGGCCATTTCCTATTAAGCCGTTCAGATATATACACGTGGCAGGATCTTTCCGGCTGATGTGCAGGAGCACGCTACTCCCGCGTTACACCCCAAAATTTCTCCTTTCGTGGTGTAATTCGAACGCATGGTTCTCGATCCGAGGCGAAACTGCGTCGTACCGTGGCTTCAAACCCGTTTGCTGCTCTTTTTCTTTTTGGGTTGCTTTCGTCTGACGGTTCCGGGTCGTCGCCCGATCCTTCTAGCCCCTAGAAGGATCTTCTCATAAATGAAGTGTGAATTAATCCAAGAGCACGGGACAGTAAATGGAATATATATATATATATATATATATATATATATATATATATAAATTAATTATTATTTCTAATTTTTCACACAGCTATTTCCTATAATTAGTCTTCTTTTTCTATTAAATTTTCTTCATTTTCTCTTTATTCGAGAGAGGAAAAATGGGGGTTTTTTTTTTTCACTTTCCTCACGTATTTGATATGTTCTGTATTATATATATAGAGTAAAAGAGAAATTCAAAAGAGTGGATATAATTTTTAAAAAAAAATATTGCCAATTGAAGGTATAATTTATTTTATTATTAATTTTAATGGATTTTTATCAAAGATAAAAGAAAAAATATGGTCCCTTTAACATGTATAATATATTTTTATTTTAATTTTTTTCACTTTTTAAAATATTGATAAAGGAGACTATTTTTATGCTCCTTGAATTGTGTATCACATGCAAGTCACAAGTGAACATAGCTTATTTTTCATTCATGCTTGTTTTGAAATTTGAATTGTTCATATAATTAGTTTGGTAAAATACTTGCTAAACTTATTAACCTCATAAATTCTCGTTTAATTTGTTTAAATCTAAGCAATTAAATAATTTAATGTACTGCTCATTAAAATAATAAGGTAAAAGATATTAACATTTCTTGAAATTCAGCAAAAAGATAATGACGTCCCATGATATTTTAAGAATTTCAAGAACTTTCTAAAATTGATTAAAAAGATACAAACTTTTCTTTGTACTTTATAAAAAAAAATATATATTAGGGGAGGTTTGTATTTTTTTGACAAACCTTAGGGAAGGAGACATTTTATTTTTTTGTCAAACTTTGAAAGAAATTAGTGTCTTTTCTCTAAAATAACATTCCAATTACCACAACATTAAGCTCAACACACTTTTATAGTTTAGTATGAAAAATGTACTTTTAACTTTTTGTTGCAAAACTTTTATTAATTTTTATATTTTTTAGTAGCTAGTAAAGGAATTTGAACACTATTACTCACTACTTTAACCATTTGAGATAATATTCTAAAAATTAAAAATAAATATGATTTTCTACAAGAATAAAAGGAAATATTAATATTAACTTTTATAACAAAAAATTAATAATATTCTTAAAAGAATTTAAATTCCGCTCTATTACAACTTCATTTTAAGAGACCTATTACTTCTTCTTCTTTTTTTCACGAAAACCTCAAATTTATTTATAACTCTCACTTATGGCAAAGGAATTCAGTAGTCACTCCTTCAAGCTTCCCCACGAGATCCTCCCAAAAATCTCAAAGATATCATAAGGCACATCTACCTTTCCATAGCCAATCAACAACAATTCGCGAGTCACTTTTAATAATCACATTAAATTAATGAAGTCGTTTACATAAACGAATTCCTTTCAAAATTGTTTTTAATTCTGCACTATTATTCGTACCATTACCAAAATAGCTAGAAAAAGTCGCTTTCCCCGGTAGTTTTCCTTCCTTTTGTTTTTCTGATTTCAACTTTCAAATCACTCTTGCCCTATTTCCTAAGTTTACAATCTGACAAGTCTAATACTAACCTTTTACATTGAGTATCAATTGTTAAGATGTTAGAATTATGATTTATTCACCCTAAAAAAAAGTACCATCAATTGTATGATAGAAATTATCAAAGCTTAATTAGTACTTCAACCATCCAGCTCTTGACTTGATCTCTAATTTTATTAAGAATTTAATCAATAAGATTCAGTATGATAAACTTCAACTTAAACTATCTCAAATTCAACTAATTTTTTAGTGAACAAGTTTGACCAAGTATTTTTAAGTTTGATTTGGCCTTGGTTTAGCTGTAGAAATTTAATGAACAGGTATTTTTAAATTTAATATGACCTTGTAAAACTCAGCTTAATCCATTGCAATTTATATATGATGCATATATAAACTATTTTTTTTTTTAAATAAATATCTTCTGAAAATATTTTTTTTTCTCAAAAAAGTGATTATAAAAAACTATTTAAAATAAATAATCCCATATATACTACTTTTGCATAAGTACTTTTTTTTTTTATAAATATATCTATTTTTGTTTTTAGAAAAAATACTTTTCTGTAAGTGATTCCAAATCATCCCTAATATATTCAATCTCCAATAGAATTAATGGATAAAAATTTCATCCCATGAGAAAATTATTTGATCAGAGTCAGAACAATATCTGATACATTGCCAGGCTCAGTTTACAAGGGCGATTCAGGTTTCAAATCTTTCCATTAACCGAAAAATGGGGCAAAATCCAGGCACTGCTCAACAGTACAGGGAGCAGAACCAGCTCACGTTTTAAAAAGCTTGGTTAGAGTCTAAAGCCCAAGCTGGGGTTCAAGCTTTTTCTTACAGCATGTCAAACTGTTGAAGAAACACACAATGGAGATAACATTTGTTTGGTTTGTGGAACGGAATGGAATGGAATGGAATATGAAAGAAATGGAATGAAATTTTGAACCAAGAATTTGATGAAATTGGTAAATTCAAATGATGTAATTGGTAAATTCAATTCCATTCTTCCTTATTCCATCTCATTCCTTCATACCAAATATACATTTAAATCCACCAAGGTTCAATAAAAAGCCTGAACAAGACTTCAGGACCCCCAAGAAGTGGCAACAAGAAGCTGCAGGTCCAAAACCCTAATGAGCCCAAAGTCATCTCCCTTACCAAATCATCAAAATGTGAACAAAAGCTACCAAAATCATAAAGAGAACAACTGCCTAAAAAATTATAATACAGCTGCAAAATTTTGACAGAAGCTGGATCAACCCAATCAACTTTCCAAGGAACAACCAGACGCTTATAGATAACTTTCCTTTCCATTTTTACAGGTGAATACATGCATTTGACAGCTAGCTATCGACATGAATCACATCTCTCTCACTTAAAAAGGGAACGTGTAGAGGGGGATCAAAAAAGAAAAAAAAAAAAAAAAAGGAAGAAATTGTTGTCACCTTGGGCCAGAAAGCTCCATCGCCTCGATGACGAGTGAGGATTCTTCTATGAAATCTGAGTATCTATGTGTTGTGGAATTTTCACATGATCGGAATCTTGGTGTCTCGACCTTCTGTGAGGCCTCCCATTTCTCAGCTAACCCATCACCTTCCAACATCCTTAGTACTTCGGACATTTTTGGTCTGTAAGAAGGATTAAATTGAGTACACAAAAGGGCAACCTGAACCATTTCTTCTAACTCGACTCTGTCAAAAATGCCCTTCAAATCCTTATCTACCATAAGGTTCAGCTTTCCATCTTGATGAAGCTTCTTTACCTGCATAAAAGTTAATCTATAATAAGGGAGGGCTAAATCGAGGGGGAAAGAGGGAAGCAAAAAACTTGGGATAGTCCTCTGGACGTATTTCAATTTCATAGGTGATTTTGGTTGAAATTTTTTGCTGAAAATGTTGCAAGGGAAGGCCAGTAGGGGGAAGGGGGAAAAGGAAATAAAAAGGTCTGAAAAGCCATGCACTAAAGTAGGTAGAATATAAGAAGTAATGCATGATTGGCAAGATCCCCATATTTTAAATAGAACAGTTGATAATCCAAACATATTTTATCATTTTCTTTATGTTCAGGCTTCATCAAAATTGTTGGCCCACGATCAAAATGCTTAGCAAAAATACTCTTGTTGACGACTGAACCTAGGAGGTCCTAGCAACAATACCATTAATATCAAATGTTATGAATCCACTAAGCCTCCAACTAAAAACCAATTGGTGATGGTTGGAGTGACCTATTAGATTCATTTGATATATATTTTTTCTTTGGTTTATAGATGCGGGACCTTAAGTCCAGAACAGACCACTGTCTTCTGCAACAATTGCCCTTGACTACTTTACTCTAAGCTGCAATAGAATATTCATTAACCCAACAACACCCACCTCCTGCTAATTTTATCAGGCCTACGGGTATCCCTTATTAAGTCATCTTTTCCTATTAGGGTCATGACAACTTCACTCTATTGTCAAATGTTATGATTCCACTAGGAATCCAACTTAAAACCAAGTAGTGATGGTTGGAATGACCCATTAGATTCATTTACTCTTGTTTGTTCCTTTCATTTATAGATACAGGACCTTAAGTCCATAACAGATCACTGTCTTCAGCAACAATTGCCCTTGACTAATTCACTCTAAGCTGCAATAGAATTTGCATTAGCCTGACAACACCACCTCCTGCTACTTTTATCAGGCCCATGGGTATCCCTTCTTAAGTAGTGTTTTCCCATTAGGGCCATGACAACGTCACTCTAAGCAACTGCAGTCTATTGACACTGACCTAAAGACACTGCTTACCTGTAATTTTTTAATTATAAAGCAGCTCTTTCTATGACGCCTATGATGTAGAACCAGCTCAATTGTCAAATTGAAGAACCACTTAACCCCAAACCTTGAGCTAAGCAATTAGACTGGGGGCCAAATTTGTATTCCAAGCCTGAACACTTATTCACATCATCTTTCTTGATGCATAAAAAGTAAAAATGGAAAAATGCATGCACCCATGCATGTGCGCATGCACAAGCATGTGCACGTGCACACACACACGCAGAGAGAGAGAGGGAGAGAGAGAGAGATTACCCAATCAAGCATTACACCTTTCTGGTTTGCTGCTCGACCAAAATCCAAAGCCTTCTGGCCTGTGATTAGCTCAAGGAGCAAAATTCCAAACCCAAACACATCTGTTTTCTCTGATGACTGACCTGTTGACAAGTACTCAGGAGCAATGTGGCCAACAGTTCCACGCACAGCAGTGGTCACATGAGAATCTCGGTGATCCAAGAGCTTTGCCAATCCAAAATCTCCAACAACTGCTTCAAAGTCTTCATCCAGCAGTATGTTGGCTGCTTTGACATCACGGTGTATAATTTTTGGATCACACTGCTCATGTAAATAAACTAATCCCCTAGCTGTACCTAAAGCTATCCTCTTTCGTCGTGACCAATCTAATGCTGGCTTACCATGAATATGATCTGGTATAAAATCAACATGTGGTTAGATAACTTAGATTAATCTGATTTTTGAGGCAGATGCCAGATCCTGTCCAGCTTTATCACCCAAAAATATAGTGCAAAATAGTATTGGAATATCAGATAAAATTACAGTTAAAAACATTAACAGCCAATTAAACTTGGGCTTGAAACAAGTGCAAAGATGAATGAGTCGTGAATCAATAGTGGAAAGGCCAAGTTCTTTGGAAAGGAACATAACCAATTTTTCTGAGTGAAAATATGTTGGGGATGTGTTTGGAAGTTTGAAAAAAAAATGCAAATACTCAAAGTTCTATAATTAATCTTTACAATGGCATGGTCACGAAGCTGTGCTAAAATGCATGGCTATGGAATTGGTGCATCCTTGTATATAGATGAATTGAAACTACTGCTGAACAAAATGGCATCAATTTGAAATATTCTCTGTTTATGTTGAATTTCACATGATCATACAGGTAACCATGGTCCTGGATGTGGGTTTGGTCTGCAGAATGGGCTAATGATGACAAGATTGAAGAATTAGTAGCAAAGGCTTGCATCATCACGGTGAATGAGGATGAAAATGGGACAATGGTAAAGATTCACTGGAGGTAGTGCATGACACTGTTGTTTGGAAATATAGATGCTGTGGAATGGCCTTAATGGAGGTGATGGCCGCTCTAGCTGTGACTGCAGAAACTGCTCCTTGGAACAGTGATGGTAGTGGTTGTGATGGTGCATTGGCAGTGATACAGCCGTTGGCATTAGCAGTCTCAGTTCAGCAATTGCAGTGGCAGCAGTGACAGTGGGGTACCCAGTAGGCATTTGAATATCAAAGCATATTTGACTGCTCTGGAGTCTGAAATTGTGGAATCAATACTTTATGCTAAAGGTAACATTATCATTCAGCTTGGCAGCACAATTTATCTAGTTCCAACAAGACAACAGCAGAGCTGTGCTGGTGGTAGAGCTAGCTATTGGAGGTAACAGAGGGGTGTTGCAGCAGTCGTTTTATCTAATTGTTTGAAATTTTAAGGCAAATTTATGACACCCCTCGAGTCAATAATTATGGATCAACTATTCAGGGCCATATTATATTTGAATTTTCCAGTCAAATTATCCACACCTAGAAACTTATTTTGTTTCCTAAAAGAAAAAGATCTTTTGCTATTTTCTACCCATCAGGGCAATGGGAGGTTCACTTAAACTTCCCAAATTCTTTCCCTTGCAAATAAACCCTATTTTTCTAGCATCAATTGCATTTCCATTACCTTTGATACATATATTCTTGCAATCATTCCTACAAGTAATTTGGATCAGCTATTTTTTTGGAAGAAACTTCATGAAGCCATGCTGCAGAGTTTTCTAGGAATCTAATACACCGCATTTTGCAGGTTGAAACACATATATTCTGAACCGACAGTTAACCCACATTTTTTAACTTGAAAAATCTACCCACTGGGCATCAGAGGTTTAATTTACATTATGTTGCAACAAAAAATGCACATAATAAGCAGGCCAAATTACTCAAGACAAACTAGGGCAAAAATAGTTAAGTCAACAAAGGTACCAAAAATAAAGTTAACTAACCCCTTAATCGAGATGCTACACTCCCATTTGGCATAAAGGGGTAAACAAGGAGACGTTCACTCTCAGTTGTGCAGAATCCACATAGCCTAAGAAGATTCCGATGGACGGCCAAACTTATCATCTCAACTTCTGTCTGAAATTGGATTTCACCACCAACTGCATTATAGTCCTTCAACCGTTTGACTGCTACGAGAGTACTATCATTCAAGCATCCCTTATATACAATTCCAAATCCACCCCTCCCCAAAATATTTTTTGAGTTGAAATGGTCAGTTGCAGCCCGGAGCTCCTTAAAAGTATATCTTTTCAAGTGACCCAAGCACACCTCAGGGTCATATTGATCTGCCAGCAACATTTTAAGACTGAGAATGCAGGAATAATTATGCAGTAGCGAAGGAATTTCATCATTATATGAATGACAGGAGTTCTAAAACAATTTTAAAAGCTTCAACACAACATTGTTTGAAGTTGCATAATAAAACATCCAGTCCAAGAGTACCAACTAGGTGATGGTCACAATTATGATTTTAGTTGGATATGCATGGATCTCAAAAAGACCACGTTTTAACAATCATATGGCAAAAATATTTTGAAAGCAGATCACCATTGGATTCCCACAAGCAGCCCGTGCATGTGCTTGTGTGATTGTGTAAACAAAAGTTATTCTCTCTTGCAAAACAAGGAAAAGAGCTTGGTCACAGAAATTTCCTCCCTTTTTTTCTTTCACTTACTTCCTTTTTGTAATTATTTCACTTTCAATTATCAAGATCACAAATTTAGTGTTATCTCCACCCTCAACTTTAAACATGCCAAGGAATGGAAGTTATTTCTATGCAATTTTGATTATTTTCCCTTTATCTCAATCACACTGAGAATGAAATAAGCAGGGCACAAGGACCCTAAAGTTTCCCTGCAATGCCAACAATATAGCTTTCTCATCTCATCTTAGTAAGCTTGCATTTACATTTTTCCACATGGGAAGAAATACCCCATTTGTCTTCAGGACACATTGAACTCTTCAAATTTTTCCCTTCTTTTTTTTAAAAAACATTTTATTTTTCTTGTAACTCTGCTTACTGGCTTGTTGAATTGTCGTGGTCATGGTTAAGTTCAAAATTGGTTCCAAACATGGGGAACCAGGGTAAGCCAGAAGATAAATACCAAAAAACCTCAGCAAAGTTTCCCAGGTATTCAGTTTGAAAATTTTCTACCGTATTGATTGTATTTACTTGAAGTTTCAAAATTTCAAGAAGTTTTTCAACAAAATAACGTGTACATGCACTCCTCGAAATGAAGTTCAATATCACAGCACACCCTCAATCCATAAATGGTCCTCAAAATTGTGCAATTCATGATACATGAATTAAGAGTGTGGGCATAGGATACGATGCATCTTGTCATTGTTTGCATCATAATAACTTGAATAATGCAAGCATGTAAACATAAAGTCAACAATATTCACTAATAAAGAAGCACTGAAAAGAGACATTCCTAGGACGGGCAAAAAAAGAAAAGAGACTAACCATTAACATCAAAGAAAACCTGCTGCTTGGGTCCATATCGCCTCCAAATAAAAAACCCAATAACAATTACAAGAATAAATGCAGCTCCAAAGCTTGCACCGAAAGCGATAGCCACACGGTGACTTTTTGTTCCAGTTTCTGATTGACCTGAGAAATCAAAAATTTCAGCACTGGAAGGCAGAGGAAAGCCAGCCAAAAAAAATGAAAAAAATATGATTGATACCTCTCAGGGCATCTGGTGGGAATGAAAGTGGGTCCAGAGAGATGGCTGAGCAGTTGTTCTTGGCATTTGATCCACAGATTAAAGGATTACCCATAATTCTGAATGTGAAAAGAAGAATAAAATGGGAAGTTATAATTGCAACAAAAAAATTATAAAAGGGAATTAGGCATCACAAGAAAAGGGAAAGAATGGCTCACTTGAAAGTTCTTGCTGATATTTTTGGCACAGAACCACTCAGATTGTTAAAAGAAAGGTCACTGCAAGCAAAATTAGCATAAAGTGGTGAATAGATACAGTGTGTAAGAAGACAAAAGTATCCATGTTTACTATTATCTCTATCTAATTTAAAAAATAGAGCAATAAATTGGAAGGGTGCAAAGGCATACACGAGACTGAGACCTTCAACCTTGGACAGAGAATCAGGACATGGCCCAGAAAGACTGTTGTTGCTTAGTCGCCTGACTTGCTCAAAGAAATAACAGAAATGGGAGCACCAATTAAAATCAAAAACAGAACTAGCTTTGATCAAATTTAATTATTTATTTACACAAATACTAGATGCATGCTATGGCTAGCAACATATTTTGGCAGTATAAAGTTTCTAAAATTTACAAATAATTCAGGTTCTTGAGGTCCCCCAAAGAACTGGGAATGCCACCATTGAACTTATTGTTGGATAGATCAAGTGTCTGAAGCTTCTCTAACTTCCCAGTTTCAGCAGGAATAGGACCAGAAATGGCATTATTCTGCAGCAACCTACACAAATGAACAGATCGTTCATTGTCATTCAATTAGATTGTTCTAGCATTCACAACGAGGATAGTCAGAGTTCCCAAGCATCCCAAGTAAACTTAAAAAGACGTTTTTGTAAAATTTACACAAGTAAAACATGAATTTAATCTATTTTCTTACAAAACAAGAAAAGGATAAAGAAATAAAAAAAAAGGGGGGGGGGGGTGGTGAGGAAGAACTTACACAGATTGCAGGTGACTGAGGTCTCCTATTTTCGGAGATAATGTACCAGACAAGCTCTGACTAGGCAGTCCACTGGTCAGAAAAAAGGATTCTTCAGTGAGAATGAGTTCCAACTAGAACTTGACTAAACCATTATTTTCGCAGCAGTTTCTTTGGAGAAGAAGAAGAAGAAGAAAAGGTATATCCTAAATCAACTTACAGGGCAGACACATAGCCATCCACGGTGCAAGTAACCATCCTCCAGCTGCAAGGATCTACGGAATTACTATCCCAGTTCTCCAGAACATTATATGGATCATCAAGATCATTTTTAATCGCCATCAAAGCTACAACTGCATCAATTTTTTTAAGCAGCAGAAAGGGTCGCCATCACAATTTCCAGATGAACATATTTCTCTCTTTATTAAGTAAGCATATGCAGAAAATTTAAACGAGCCTTTCCAGAAAAAGGAGAAGCAAATGAACTCGAGGAAAAAATAAAAACCAAGGAAAACAAAGCTTCTGGAAGCCACAGGGATCAGTAACAGTAAGTGAGATATAAAATTAAAAACTATAAATAATTCTCAAATTTTGGGAGTTCAGATATTGTTGCAGGCCATCAAAGCGTTCAGCAGAAGAGAAAAGGACATTTTCTTTTTCATGGCTTCATCCCCCACCCGCAGAAAAAAAAAAAAAGTTAAAAAAAAAAAAAAAAGGAAGCAAAAGCAAAACAAAAATAAAAAAGTTACCTATAAAATGAGAAAGAATACACTGCAATCTTGATAATTTTTTTCACAAATAAACTTGAATGATCTGCCGACTCAACTCATTTCAGCCCTTGGCAAACAAATTTATCATTGCAATGGAGAAAAAAATAAAAATAATTTATAAATTACCCAAAAGAAACTAACCTTCATAGTTTATACCGGAAGGAGAAAGAGTTGCAGAAGAACTCTCCATCAATATCAAAATCAGCAATCCTAATATCCACAACATGAAACCAGGCCTTCCCATACTCTATTTTCAGTTCACCAACTCACAGTCATTCGCCAGCCAGTACCCGCTTATCAAAATCACCATATCCAACAAGACCACAACCCTGCCTCGAATGAAATTATCTCAATACCGCCCCACCCAAAAAAAAAACTTCAACCAAAAGAAGAAAAAGGCTCATAAATTTCAAACACTACAAAGCGAAACTTCCGTAACTTCAACCAGTAGCAACCCTTTTCGGTTTTCACTTCAGAAAAGTGAAAATAACTTCACCAAACCGATGACCCACATGTTGAAACCACTCCCTTCCAAAATTCCCAGCTGGAGAGAATCAAATGGGGCCGAATGGGCACCGTTCAGACTGGGACAAACGAGAAAAGGAAGATAATTTTCTCGAGAAACAAGCACGCAACCAAGCCTGAAATTCTGAGATCCTAGAGATCTGTGAATGCTGGGGTTTGGTTTCTATGCATTTTAGGTGACCCCCTCGAATTCCAAGTGGGTATGTTGTTGGATTTTGGCTCTGCCCTGTTCATATTCATCGATTTCACCATATCTTCTCCCACCGGGGAAAAAAAAAATAATCAAGATCAGTATCCCACTAAGAACCAAACACGCAAGGGCCAAGTGCCCAGGTCGACACACTTACAGATGCAGACCCTGCGAAGATAACATTTTATAAAAATCAAAAATCAAAAGGAAACAAGATAGAGGTTTTTATGCTCATTAAATTTTAATCATTTTAATTGAATTAATTAACTATTTGCACAGTGATTGGAGTGAAGGGATGTGTGGGATTGATCAGAAGGAACAAGGGGATGTCTAGCAAAAGCAAATTGCAGGTAAGGCTTCGGCAGATCACGTGCCTGGCTTGTCTTCCCCTTTGTTGGCTTTTGGCTCAAACCTGTTTTTAAAATTTTAAAATAATCGTTTTCTGTTGAAGCTTTTTGCAGGGGGTGGCCCCCACACCCCGCTAACGTGCGCCTGATATTTGGACGCTTTTCAAAAATTTATACAAAAAAGTCTCTGTTCCGGGCCGGATCTGCTGCTCCACCACTCTCACCCACCAGCACCCACTCACCAATCAAAAATGTCTTTGGTGGAGAAACAAATATTATGTTACATCACCTCACTATCTCACATTTAGACAATTAATTATATTTTGAAAATAATTTTAAATTAAAGATGGTCATGTTAAACTAATTTTTTAAAAAATTATTTAAAATCTAAAAATATGATTATTTGTCTAAAATATAACGTTATGATGTCACGATCCCACATTCACATTGGAGGTATATTAAGAAGATCTTGAATTTATAAGAATGGTAATAATGGTTTGGACTTCAACTATATGAGGAGTCTTTTATAAGACAAATATGTGAACCCGATGGAACAAAATGGACAATGCTTCACTAGAATTGGGCCAAAGATACATTTGGTATCCGAGTCATCTCTTGAGGGCAATATCATGTGAGTGGATCCTGCATAGATGCCGAGAGAGCTTGGCATGGTTCCACATTGATTGTGTACGGTTTGACCGATTAATTTATTTAGTGAAATAGTTGATATATAATATTTGTTCAAATGACATTCAGATCAAACAAATGTTCTTTTTATAAGAGATGGTTATTTCATGTAAGATTTTAAATTATCAATTAAAAGATAATAATGTGTTTCACATATCACTTTAATGTGCTTGATAATTAATAAACACATTTCATGATTGGTGGGTTCCAATCTCATATAAAAGGACCATGCTTTACTAGCATTTCCCAATAATTTTCCTCCCTTTCTATCAAGTTCATATTGTAAAGCTCCCGCTTATGTGTTCAGATATTAACAAAGATTTATTAATTTATATGTAATATAATTAAATTTAAATTTTTAATAATCAATTTAAATTTTTTATATAATTAGGTGAGAAATTTGCTACTCACTATAGAATTTATTTAAATCAAAATAAAGTATAATTTTTTGAATTTTTCGTCTCTTAGAGCTAAGAATTTAAATCTTAGTTATACTATGTTGCATCAAAATTTACTCTATATATATATATGAATTTACATAAAATTTATATAATTTTTTATGTCCAAAGCCAAATAAATTCAAATAAAAGTCCAAAATTTATGCCGCTAACCATAGGAGTAAAATTCTATATTATTTTATTAATTGATAATGCAATAGTTCATTGTAATATATTAATATGGTTCAAGTTCACTTTCATTTTATTTTTTTTATGAAATTGTTGTTAAATACTATTTGATTTCTGGTACACATCTAACATAGGAGTATGTAGGATAAAAATATAATTTTTACTTTTAAACGTATAATTAGGTTTGAATATGTCCCCTAATTTTAGTCTTTTTATTTTATTTTATCTGTACATTAGAAAGTTAGGGGGAAGTATTTAAATAATTACCATATTGAAACCTGGCCAAAATTTTAGAAAAATAAATAAAATAAAAAATTTATTAATTCATATTATTTTTATTTATTTAACATAAGATTAATAAGAAACATTGATTTAATTATTCATAAATTTCTATATACTTTGGCCAGAGATTTAGTTTTAAGCTCAAAATGTTACATGTACTAAACTGTTAAAAGTTTAAAAATTCAAATTAAAATAATATATATAATCTCTAACTTTTATGTTTATTCAAAAATTTTAAAATTAAGTCTCATTCACATAATTTCTCAACTTTTTACCTAACTACTTGATAATATTATTAACTATAAAATAGAGTAAAAGTTTAAATATTCAATTTCAAAAATATGTTTAATTCACATTATTTGTCAATTGTTTTTATCTGGCCATTACATTCTATTATTGATTATAAAATATAAAATATACAATTACGTACCTACTTTCCTAAATTTTGTAATGACCCAAATAATAATAAGATTTAAATAATAAAAGGAAGGGAAATGGAAACCGGAAACAGAAGGAGGCCGTAGACTTTGTCGACGAACACAGGGCTTTGTCGACGAGAAAATACCGAGAGAGGTTTTGCGGCAGCCTGAATTTCGTCGACGAATTTAATGAAGGACTCGTCGACGAGGTGACTTGTTGTCACCTCATCGACGAAATCCCCTGCTCTATAAATATGAAAATCCGGATTTTGACTTCCTAAAGAAGCTAAGTTTTCCCTCTCTCTCTCTCTCTCTCTCTCTCTCTCTTTTTCTGTTTCTCCCTCTCTCTCTCTCTCTCCTCTTCGGTTTTCTCCCTCTCTCTCTCTTCGATTTTGGGCTCGTTTCTCGCCGGATCGAAGATTTGAAGCTACCACGACGCTCCTGATGAAGTTCTCTACGAGTTTGCCAAAGCGAATCGTTGGGAAAACGAAGTTGGAAATCATCCTTGAGTTGAGGTAAAGCTTTTTAAGTCATATTTGGTCTTACGATAGTTATAGGAAATGATGTATGCATGGAAATACTAAAGTTTAATACTGAAAATTTTCATTTCCAGGGGTGTTGAATTGGGAACGTAGGAAATCTCTAAGTTGAGGTAAGATTTTTAAGCCGAATTTGACTTAGTAGTAGTTAGAGAAAATGTTGTACATACGAAAATACTAAACTTTAATACTGAGAGTTTTCATTTTCAGGGTGTTGAGTTAAGAACCTTGCGGGTGTGGGACAGTTTTATTAGAGGCTTTTCAAGAATCAGGTAAGGGGATGAATTGAACTAATTTCGTTTTGAGAAAATGCATGTATATGTATATATAGCATCTGGTTTTAAGAAAAATAAATATATTTATATATATATATATGATTTATATTTGTAAAATACTGTGAAAATGATTGTATGTTGAATATGTGAAAATCCATTTGTGTGGCATGAGTAAAAATGTGGTGAAATACTGTTTTCTGGGAATATGGATGATATGGATTTTTATGATGGAAAAATCGGCATATGGACTGAGATTTTATATGATTTGCCGGTTTACGGGCCGTACTATGTGGATGTGATTTGCAGGCGTACGGGCTGTACTATGTGACTGTGATTTGCCGACGTATGGGTCGTGCTATGTGGATGTGATTTGCTAGCGTACGGGTTGTGCTATGATTTGCCGGCGTACGAGCTGAGTTATGATAAAATGTGTAATACCGGTGTATGGGCCGATGATTTTCATGATATACGTATATATGCAAATGATATGATTGATTTAATAATTAATTATATAAAATATTCATATATCACGATTTTAGTATATGTATATGGTATCAGAACCTGGTTGGCTTGGTCTAGGCTAACACTTGCACGGTACCGTTGCTATGTGTCCATGGTCTTCGTGATCATGATATTTGTGTTAACGCCGCTGTACAGAGTGGTGTGAGATTGGATGGTCGATGTGGTTATTAAAGAAGTGTGCTGTGATCGCCCTTGGTGTACGGACCAGGTCTAGCAGACCCATCGGACCTACAGACTACTGTTTGACTTGGCAGTGGTCAGCCAACCATTGTCAAGTCCCGCCTTCGGGCCACACAACCTAGTCATATGGGGGTAATATATGACAACAGCCAACTAACCTACCAGGATTGTTTTTATGTTATTATTACTATATGAAATGAGATATGCTTATGAAAATGTAGTATGTTCTGCCATGTGTTGATATATATATATGTCTTTTCCAGATTTGACGAAACAGTACTGAGTATGTTATGTATGGTATATGTAGAATACAGAATACTCATATTGCCACACACTAGTATTAGTTTATTTCCCTTACTGAAAGGTGTCTCACCCCTTAATCTTATAACTTTTCAGGAGCCCCTGATAGAAGAGCGAGAAAAGCCCCACTGACTTAGTGTTGGATATCTGCCCTTTTTAAAGGGTAAGTTTCCTTTTGTAGGGATACTTAGATTTTGTGGGAAATGTCCCTAGATTTATTTTGGGATGTATATATGGAAATACTGTGGACTATAGCAACTCTGGTATATTGTAATATATGGTATTGAGATGTACATTATTGTATGTTTTCTGCTGCTAGGGCTTCTGCTATATGTTCTGATATATCCCTAGTACCCACGGGTCTAGGTGGATTATAACCTACTGAGTTGGGATGTATGATGTTGATATTATTAAAAAAAAAAAGTGAAAAATGAGCAGGTCGTGACAAATTTTCTATAAAAAAAAAACAAATAACTACTACAACTACTAGTGTCTGCTGTTGCTGCATCACACATTCACATAATCTATTTAGGCTCACTATTGAGATTTTTTTTTTTTCTAGGCAATCTTTGCGCTATTTATTTTGTCAATCTTGCACCTTGGATGTTTCGATTAAGGTTCTCCTTGAATACCAGGACCAAGACGACCATTGACCCTTCTCATCCTTCTTATTGTGTCTCTGATGCTTGAATTAAAGTGTTCTGTGGATTTTGAACTGAGGTGACCATTGGGTTTGTTTTTTCTAACTAATGTTGCTTTCTCCTATCTTAGCAACGTGGATACCTCTACACGTAAGTATCAATATTTTTCAAGGCTACCATCTCAATCTAGTCTTTTGACTAAGGTGGCCCATGCGTAATTCAGAAGGTTGTTACCTCCTGTAACTGTGATTGTAATTACCTACTCTTGAAAGCTATTTTATCTAGGTTACCGTATCGAATATTCTAACCAATATAATTTTCCTTTTCATTGGATTTTAGAGAGTTACTATATCTTGCCGTAGCAACAAAGGTGGTACGTTGTCCACTACTATTTGTTATGGTTAATTTTGACACTTGGTAAGTTATTTTGTCAAATATGCATCTATTTAGCCTTTTTGTATTTAGCCCTTTTGCCATGTGGGGCGTATTTGACCTTTTGTACTTGATCACCATTTTGCTAAATTTCCTTTGGGCCTATCTGTCATTTTTTATACTTGACCATTCTACTATGTTACATAGAACACTTAAAAACTACAATTTTTGACATTATTAGCATACTATTTAATGGGTGTTCATCAATAAATTTTTATTTGTATTTGTTGGTTAAAAGTTTTGATTTAACAAGCCTCCTAGGCCTTGCAATAATTTGCATGTCTTCATCAACCTTAATATTTTTTATTTTTTTTTGGGTTCATGTACTTGAAGCATGCCCTTCTTTGTAAAGAGTGCCCCATGAGTATTGGGTTCAGGTGGGCAAATGAGGCTAAAAAATATTACATCAAAATCATGTAGTTAACAACACCCAAATGCTAAATGAATAAACAATTATTTTTCTTAGACACTTGCACTCAATTATTGCATCTACTTAGCTAGTAGACCAATTTTGACCAAAGGGTATGCAACAGTGGGGGTGGGTTCGCCTTTGTATGGTTTCTAAAAGCCACGTCTACCAATTTTCTGTTTAGAAATTGATCATGGGAAATGGAAGAAAGTTATTGGGTAACTTTGGTTTTGTTGGCTTTGCACTTGAGAAGTATAAAGTAGTTATTGAATGGGGGTAAAATACCAATGTCTAATGCATTTTAACAAGCAATTGGTGAATTTGCATGACCCTCTAGTTTTTTCAAGATCCAAAATATTCTGAGAATCATACTCACACAAATAGAGAGCAACAATACTCTTGTATTGAATTTGAGCCAACTTTCAATACAATTAACATGCAACTTCTGTCCTCGGGCATAAGTGTTGAAGATTAAACTTGAGAACAGTGGAACGGTGGCAGCAAAAATTTGACTGCAGCAGCTTCATCAACCGGCAGCCCACCTCCATTGAAGTTAAGCAAGATTTGGCCACCAACTTTACCAAACCAGCCACAATCGTTGAAGTTTAAATTCCCACCATTGTTGATTATTTGGTTTCTGTAATTGCTATAAATAGGTGAGTGTGTGTGCATTGTAAGTGTGGTGTGTTGAGAGTGTAAAGCCAGTGAGAGAGAAAGAAATGAGAGTTGCTTCCTCTGTGTATTGTTTCTGATTGAAATAAATTGTTCTAAAATTTATCCTCATTGAGTTTCAGTCACAACCAGTGACTGAGTGTTCCTCTCCACCCATCAGTGGTATCAGAGCGTCCAGGTACGCCGGAATTCGCCAAACAGAGGCGAACAGAGGAGAAATTCAATTTTCTTCTCAGTTTTGAAGTTGCTCCAAATCCCAAATTGAGCCTGCCATTGTGCAATTAGACTCGAGACGATTCCAACGGTGGAAACTACGTCTCAAAAGGACACCCGGAGAGTCTACACGCGCTCCCACGCGCATACCACGAAGACAGCGTTTTTCCCACGCGCCACACGCACCGACGAAGACTCCGGCAGACGGCCACACGCGCCTCACGCTCCCGCACACGTCTTCTTCGCCCGATTGGAGAGATCTGACCCGGACAGCGACCCGCAACCCGGCCCAGCGACCAGAAACCCGGATCCGTGCCCGAGACTTGACCCGCATTCGACCCGCTTCTAGAAGCGACACGCGACACGCGCAGAGAACGCCACATGGTGTAACGGGATCATTAACGCCGTTAAACGGCCGTTAAGTTAAACCGGTTAGTTAAAAATTCACCAGAATTGCCTATAGCCGGTTCAATGATTTTTAGACCGGTTCTTTGCAAACCAAAACCGGTTCCTAAGGTTTTTCAATCTTTTGAATTTATTTGTGGCATTAGATTTACCAAAATCAGTCCCCATCTCTCTGTTTTTTATATATTAAATTCGATGGCTAACGGTACTATCCAATCGGTCATTCCAAAATTGACCCGAGAAAATTATGACAACTGGTCGATTCAAATGAGAGCCCTTTTAGGTTCTCAGGATGTCATGGACATCGTTGAAGATGGGTACAGAGAAAGCCCATCAAAAGAAGTCGAAGCAGCTATGCCCGAAGCTCAAAGAACGACCTTGCGAGCCGATCGAAAGAAAGATTGCAAAGCAAAATCCATAATCTACCAAGGCCTTGATGAGGCCACGTTCGAAATCATCGCCTCCGCAAAGACATCTAAAGAAGTTTGGGACTCTCTCCATCGAACACACAAAGGTGCAGATAAAGTAAAAAAGATTCGTCTTCAGACATTGCGAGGTGAGTTCGAATCTCTCAAAATGAAGTCTACTGAATCCATTACAGACTACTATACACGAGTAATGTTAGTATCAAATCAATTAAGAAGAAATGGAGAAATTCTCAATGACAAGAGAATTTGTGAAAAAATTTTGCGATCTTTAGATCCAAAATATGATTATATAGCTGTGACCCTAGAAGAAACAAAAGACTTGGAAACAATGTCTGTAGAAGAACTTGTGGGCTCACTCCAAGCCCATGAGCAAAAAGTCAATAGAAGAAGTGATGATAAAGCACTGGAGCAAGCTCTCCAAACGAAGTTGTCCCTCACTACAGATAGATACGACAAAGGGGGGACGTCACAACAAGGAAGAGGACGAGAACGAGGATCTCGTGGAAGAAATTCTGGAAATTTTAACTCCAGAGAAGGTGGCAGAGGCAGAAGAGGTCCCACTAGAGGAGGACGAAATCAACAGAGCTATGTCCCACAAGGCAGAGGACAAGGAAGAAGAGGAGGATATAATAATCACTCGAATGTAGACAAAAGAAACATTCAATGCTACAATTGTCACAAGTATGGACACTATAGCAATGAATGTTGGAGGCGACAACAAGAAAAGGTTAGCGAGGAGGTCAACCTTGCCGAAACTGATCATGCAGATGGAGAGTCGTTGATGCTGATGACACACAATGCAACTCCTCAGGACCAGAGTGTTTGGTACCTTGATTCTGGAGCCAGCAACCATATGATTGGCAGAAAGAACCTATTCTTTGAACTTGATGAGAAAGTTCAGGGGGAGATATCTTTCGACGATAATTCTAAAATCCCAGTCCAAGGGAGAGGAGATGTTTTGATCAAACAGAAGTCTGGAGATCATGCTTACATCTCCAACGTCTACTATGTGCTAGCCATGAAGACTAATATACTTAGTCTCGGACAGCTCGTGGAGAGAGGCTATTGAATTAGCCTCAATGATAAGCAGATGGTGATAATAGATGCTCGAGGAAAGCTTGTTACTCGAGTTCAAATGGCAAAGAATCGAATGTTTCCGCTTGCCATTCAACATGATACGCCAAGGTGTTTGAGCGCTATCATCAAAGACAAAGACTGGCTATGGCATCTAAGGTATGGGCATCTAAACTTTGAAAGTTTGAAACAATTGGGAAGCAAGAAGATGGTGAAGGGCTTACCCAATATCCATCATCCAAATGTGATATGTGAAAGCTATATTTTGAGCAAGCAACATAGAAACAGCTTTAGAAAGCAAACCGACTGGAGATCAACTATGCCGCTCCAACTAATACACACAGATGTGTGTGGTCCACTAAGACCATTTTCAAATGGACAGAATCGATACTTCCTCACCTTCATCGACGACTACAGCAGGAAGACCTGGGTCTACTTCTTGAAAAGGAAGTCAGAGGTGTTTGACAAGTTCAAAGAGTTCAAAACTCTTGTGGAGAAACAGAGTGGCTTCCGCATCAAGTCACTCCGGTCAGATCAAGGAGGAGAGTACAAAGACGAAGCTTTCCTAGAATTCCTTAGACAACAAGGGATTCAGAAACAGTTCACACCATCATACACTCCCCAGTTGAATGGTGTAGCCGAAAGGAAGAACCGCACAATCCTTAACATGGCTAGAAGCATGTTAAAGGATAAAAATGTGCCCAAGAGTTTTTGGGCAGAAGCAGTGTTATGTGCAGTCTATCTGCTCAATAGGTGTCCGACGAAGAGTCTTGATACAAAGACACCATATGAAGCCTGGAGTACTCACAAGCCCAGTGTGAGTCATCTTAGGGTGTTTGGCTCCATAGCCTACGCCAAGATCCCAGAAGCAAGAAGGACAAAGCTGGATGATAAAGGAGAGAAGTGTATCCTTGTAGGATACGGTGACAGCACCATGGGATATCGACTTTACAATCCCATCAACAAGAAAGTCTTTCACAGTCGGGATGTCATCTTTGAAGAAAATGAATCCTGGAAATGGGACCAGGCTGAATGTTCCAAAGATGCGGAATTGACACTTGAAGGAGAAGAACCTACACAGACAAGAGAAGTGGCTATCGAGCCACAAATTTCTGAGCTGCAGACACCTCCATATGGTTCACCACAGACAAATGAAGCTCCATCACCAATAGAGCGTGAAATCTCAGACATGAGACCTAGAGGAGCTCGAAATCTAGCCGACCTGTATGAAACTACAGAACCAATTGAAGAGTATGTTACTCTTTACTGTCTATTGTTAACCAGCGACCCGGTTAGCTTTGAGGAAGCTAACGAAGAAGACAAATGGAGAAAAACGATGGATGAGGAGATTCAATCCATCGAGAAGAACAAAACTTGGGAGTTGACAAATCTCCCGAAGGGCCGCAAAACCATTGGTGTGAAATGGGTCTACAAGACCAAAAAGAATGCTCAAGGAGAAGTTCAGAGATATAAAGCAAGACTTGTCGCCGAAGGCTACAAACAAAAAGAAGGGATTGATTATGGAGAAATCTTTGCCCCGGTTGCTAGACTTGAAACCATTAGATTACTTATTTCACTTTCAGCACAAAATGGATGGAAGATTTACCAGCTGGACGTGAAATCAGCTTTTCTAAACGGTTTTCTGGAAGAAGAGATTTATATCGATCAACCACCTGGATATGTAAAGAAGGGCAAAGAATATAGAGTGTACAAGTTGAAGAAAGCACTCTATGGCTTGAAGTAGGCACCTCGTGCGTGGAACATGAGGATTGACGACTACTTCCAGAAGAATGGATTTGAGAAGTGTCCCTACGAGCATGCGCTATACATAAAGATGGAGACAGATGGAAGCATGCTGATAGCTTGCCTATATGTTGATGATCTGATCTTCACCGGCAACAATCCAGAGATGTTTACCGTTTTCAAGAGGAGCATGGTTAAAGAATTTGAAATGACGGATATTGGCCAGATGGCTCACTTCCTTGGCATAGAAGTCGTGCAAAGCGAGAAAGGAATTTTCATCTCCCAGAGCCACTATGTAAAAGAAGTATTGAAGAAGTTTGGGATGGACAAATACAACCCAGTGACAACTCCAGTTGAAACAGGATTGGAGTTGAGAAAGAATGAGCAAGGAGATGTTGACCCCACATATTTTAAGAGTCTGGTTGGAAGCTTAAGGTATTTGACGTGTACCAGACCAGATATACTCTATGGAGTTGGACTTGTTAGCAGGTACATGGAGACTCCTGACCAGTCCCACCTGAATGCAGCGAAAAGGATACTCCGATATGTCAAGGGTACCATCACCGATGGTATGTTTTATTCATCAAGAGGTGATTGCAAACTTATCGGCTATTCAGATAGCGATTGGGGAAGAGATCTTGATGAAAGAAAAAGTACGACAGGATTCACATTTTTTATGGGAGATACATCGTTTACATGGTCTTCGAAGAAGCAACCCATCATAACGCTATCATCATGTGAAGCTGAGTATGTTGCTGCCAGCTCAGCTGTTTGTCATGGTATATGGATTAGGAATGTAATGAAGTATCTGGAATTTCTGTAAGATAACCCCACAGAAGTCTACATCGACAATCGATCAGCGATTGCCCTTGCGAAAAATCCAGTTTATCATGAAAGAAGCAAACATATTGATACTCGGTATCATTTTATCAGGGAGCATGTCAAAAATAAAGAAGTGGAATTGATATCTTGCAGAACGTATGATCAGATTGCTGACATTTTCACAAAACCACTCAGGCATGATATTTTTGCAAGATTGAAGACAATGCTCGGAATGACAAAGTTAGGAGAGTCAAGTTTAAGGGGGGATGTTGAAGATTAAACTTGAGAACAGTGGGACGGTGGCAGCAAAAATTTGACTGCAGCAGCTTCATCAACTGGTAGCCCACCTCCATTGAAGTTAAGCAAGATTTGGCCACCAACTTTACCAAACCAGCCACAATCGTTGAAGTTTAAATTCCCACCATTGTTGATTATTTGGTTTCTGTAATTGCTATAAATAGGTGAGTGTGTGTGCATTATAAGTGTGGTGTGTTGAGAGTGTAAAGCCAGTGAGAGAGAAAGAAATGAGAGTTGCTTCCTCTGTGTATTGTTTCTTATTGAAATAAATTGTTCTTGAATTTATCCTCATTGAGTTTCAGTCACAACCAGTGACTGAGTGTTCCTCTCCACCCATCAATAAGTTCAGGTGATTAGGAGGTTTACCAAACGATCTTACACAAAGGTAAAGTCTGGGGCTTAAATCATGTCGCCTGCAGCGCACATCCACGATTTAACTCCTACATGTTGGCTGAGGGCACGATTGGCGTAGGCGTGAGATTAGTCTCGCGTGTAAGCTCAAGACACTTGGCGTATCCAATAAAAAAATAAAAGCATGCAACTTGTACGTGCAAAAAGGTGGCATTCAATTTTGATTCCCTATTGAATAACACTCAATCCTTGTCTAGGAAAGTATTTTTGCCTCCATCATTACTAATGATTTGAAGTCCTTTTGAGATATGTTCATATTTTAAAATATAAAGTTTAAATTATATTTACATAGATTAATAGTTTATTTGATTCACAGACTACTATTTTTAAAAATAAGATAAAATATATTAAAAATTTTGATAATATTGGATCACTTTTTTAAAAAAGCTAAGGGGTCAGACATACATGGTAAGTAGTTTAGGGGCGTAAGTATATTTTTCTATAAATTTTTATTAATTATTTATATTATGAATATCTCAATCTCAAAAACATGTTTATGGGACTCTTTTTTTTTTTTAAAGCTAGAACTACATTCCTTAAAAGGATTTGAATTAGAAAATCAATTAGTTTGACTTTCTAAAATGAGGGAAACGTATTTAGTGAGCGGGTGTTTAATTTTAGGAAAGAAAAATTAGTAAAATCTCTTTTAATAAATTATATGTCTCTTATTTTGATATTTAATAAACGTTTAACATAAGAGGTCCATGTACCTCGGTATTTATATTTATTTGAATTGACTTTGTTAAATTTTTTTAAAGAAAATAAAAGGAAACATATTTATTAGGCTCTTTGAAAGAAGAATGGTATTTAAGATAAAAAACTCATAAATTTTTAGGAAATCATAAAATAAAAAAATCTCCATTTTGTATGTAAAATGTGTCAATTGTTGTAATTACGTTCAATTTAATTGTATCTTACAAGCAGCTTTCATTTCCCTCGAATTTGGTGCCACACCATAGTGTCCAAAGTAGCGCAATGGTGGGCTGGAGTCCCCGAGTTATAAAAAAAAAAAAAAAGATGCTATCCCTCTCGTCTTCACCAAAATGTTGAATTTCATCCTCCATATCTTTAACAAGAATTCATTCGCTTTTTTTTTTTTTTAGTAAAAGGGGTGGCACCTCCTTTATTAATTTTATTAATAACCCTCACTTATAACGGAAGAATACCGTAAAAACAAAAGGACCTTACACAATAACCAAATAAAAAACATCTCATGCATCAAACCAAATAAAAGAAGAAAACAAACCTAATACTTAATAGTACCAGAAACAATGCATCATTTTTTTAATTTGACGAAGACAGCTCAAAAAAAATTTAAGAATTTATAAAATTAAAAAAAAAAGTACCAATAATTTATAACTAAATATCTTGACCAACAAGGTTATGGTCGTTTTGTAAAATGTAAATTAAAAATAGTAAAAAATTTGGACATGCTAGATTTAAATATAGATCAAAAAAATTTATATAAATATAATTTTACTATGTCAAGAATGGATTGTGCACAATGTTAAGAATTTTAAGTCAATTAATATGCATGCCTCACTACTACTACATGCAAACATTTTGACTGTTGGCGTTTACATGAGTGGACTTTGAATGAAATATTAATTTTAAACTCTTATCTGCTTTGACCTTGACCTTGACCTTGACCTTGACCTTGACCTTGACCTTGACCTTGCATGTTGAGATTTTATCATATATAATTGAAATAAAATATCTCCTTTAAAAATGATTCCACACACATTGATATTGTGATATAAATCTGAAATAGTAATTAATTAAGGACATGCAAAAGGAGCATGTCGAGCTTCAAATCAAAATAATTATTAAGTTAGACTGTCTGGTTAGGTCAAATCTAAGGAAAAATAAAAAAAATAAAAAAATTTCAATTTGCTCCTGGATAGAAGCTATAAATACGATCTTCAATCCCACCACCCTTCAACTTAATTCATATCGAAAACAAAATACACATTAACACACACATATATAAACATAGTGTTAATACAATCAGTAATCTCTTCCTTCCATTATTTTTTTCAAAACCATGCCTCTCAAAACTGCTTTGCTCGTGTTAACTGTGGCGGCATGCAGCTTCTTGGTGATGTCTGCAACTACAATTAGGGCAGACGGTGATGATAAAGGAGACAGCAAAGGGGTGGTAGCTTGTTTTAAGGCACTGCCAGATATAAAGAAAAGGTGTAAGCAGGAGATTCGTAATTTCTTCCACGCTGGGAAATTCCATGTGGTGAGCAAGGGGTGTTGTGCTGCGGCGGGTAAGGTGGAGTACGAGTGCTGGATTAAGGTGCTGAAAGCCATTGGTTTACAGCCCAAGGATGGAAACGGAATGCGAGACCAGTGCCACCTGCCGCTGCCTCCTGCTCCCGCCCCCGCCCCCGCCGCCGGTGCATCCTAAAATTACTTCCCTGTTTGTTTTGTTATATATATATATATATATATATATTTGCTTCGTTCGCAAATATGTATTTTAAGTTTGTTTGTTCAATAAGATGGGAAGTAAGCCAAGAGATTATATATATATGAATGCTAGTCCAATGAAATAGATCCTTAATTATTCGTTTACTCATAAATATTGGATGTCCTTATTAGCTCAGGTCTAATAATTGAATGCTATATATTTGTCCATAAAGAATGACTTGGGTGGTAAATTCAAGCCTCCTCGATTAAATGATTAGGATTCGGGTTTTGGGATTACGACTTTTCATTTGAAATAATACCCAGGTATTTAAGTGGAAAAGAATAAACAAACAAACCCATTATGTTGCATTTGGGTAGATGAATTTCGGATATTAAATTTGGATTTGGGTGGATTTGGATAAATTTCAATACAATTTTATATTACATCTCATTCAAATCCAATACAAATTCAAATTCAAGTGCTTTCAAAACATGAAATTAAATATTTAGTAATATTTGAAACTCATTTTTCACCCCAAATTCAAGGGTTTATTTTGATGATAAAAAAACTTATATTTCTATTTTTGAGTTGGAATCGTAGTATATAATTTATTCAAATAACGTTATCTTTTATATATATATATATATATATATATATATATATAGAGAGAGAGAGAGAGAGAGAGAGAGAGAGAGAGAGAATAACTTTTTTATCAACTTCAACATTTAAAAGCTCATTGAATCATATGTCGAAACTTCACCATCTGCAGTATTGACAATATTTAAATTTATAGTTCTCATATTTATCTTATGTTATATTTACCTATTGATTAGAATTACTTTAATTCTATTTATCCTTATTCATGTTAATTAGATATTTTTTTTATTTTTATAATTAATGTCACTTTATTTGGAAAAATCTCTTGGATTTTTTTTTATAGTTACACACACATTAAACAAGATCCTTTACTCTCTTTTTTTTTTTTCATTTTAAATATTTTTCAAATTCTTAATTTCCTTTTCTCACTCTTTTGTGTTTTTGGAGCATTCTTCGATCAAACAAAATCCATCATGGACACCAAATATGACAAAAGACTGTTCTCAAAAAAAAAAAAAAAAAAAATGAAGGGCACAATTATGAAGGACACAAATTTTGTTTTGCATAATGACATATATCACAAATATTTGCACAAGGGGAATTGATAACAGAATCTTGTTTATTCAACAAACAATGTCTAGCATATGATGGATGACCTAAACGATAATGCCATATGTATGGAGGATTGGAAACAATTGTATCAGGAAAATTAGAAGCACAAAATACACTGGAAACAAAAACATCAACTACAGCATATGCTGATGGCTTAGATGGCAGCAAGTAATTAATAAAATAAACTGAGATCAATCAAGTAGAGGGAGGAGAAAGAAGATAGAGAAAAGAAAGAAAAGAAATTACTCTTCATTGATGATGCAAATACAATACAGAAAATACAACTGAATTCTATGCAAGTAAAAAAATAAAATAACTTCTTAACTAATCTTGCTAACTTCACATATGGAGATTAATAATTTCTTCCATATTGGGAAATTCCGCCTGGTGAGCCAGACGTGTTGTCTTGCAGTAGAGGCCGTGAAGTACGACTGCAGGATTAAGATGCTCAAAGCCATTGCCCATTGGCGCGAGGCGTAAGGATGGAGAAGAAATGCGAGGCCAGTGCAACCTGCCGCCGCCTCCGCTTGCCGGCCAAGTTCCAATCTAAGTTTCTATTATATGTTTTAGCATTAGCAGTAGAAAGTTAATTTCAATAAAATGGGAAATCAGTTACTTCCCCCTGCGTAGCTGCACTTTTTTTTTTGGATTACGCACCGGATTTCTACGTGTCCATTTTACGGTCCACGTAACTAATCCTGCATCCCTTGAAGCCGACCCCACAATTCCAAAGGGAGGTAAATTTCGGGAATTCATGGGCGGAAATGAACCCGAGAAGGTTTGAACACCTGACCTCGTGAGAGACACTCATTGACATTATGAATGCTGGTCAATTCCTTGAAATAGGCCTTGAGTTAATTATTTACTGAGAAATCGTTAAATTCAAAATTTGGCTCACTTAATTTGAAAATATTAAACTTGAAATTTGACTCAAACTCGATAGCTTTTATAAAATTGTTAAACTTGACCTCAACTTAACTACAAGTTCATAAAGCTCGAGTTTGACTCTATTAAATTTAACTTGATTTTAAATTAATATTAAATATATAATATTAAATACATTTACAAATAAATACTATATAACATATACAACATACAAATAATAAAACTAATAAACTTGATTAGCCTTGAAACTCGACTTGGTTTTAGTTATTGAACTTGAACTTGACTTGTTTGAATACTCGAATAGTTCAACCTTGATTTGAACTTAAGTAGAATCGAGTCGAGTCGAGTTAGAGGATGAGTCGAAATCCAAGATTTAAAATTTATACTTCCAAACGCAGCACAAAAGAATTCAAAAACTTGTATAAATATAATAACATTTATAACTATACATTTTCATAGATAAGGTTATGCTCATTTTGCAAATGTAAACTAAAAACATGCAAAAATTAACTTGAACATACTTAGATTTAAATATAATATGCTTAGGATTTTCTTTATTTAGCATTCAAATTTTTATATTTAATTTTTTTTAATAAAATTGCGCCAAAACATTTGTGAAGTATATATGCATTGTACAATTAAGTATTGTTTAATTCGAGTCAAAAAGAGTTTGATGATTTTATGCACCTTGTATAAGGAAAGCTTTGACCCATGCATGCTACCTTACTTTTATGTAATTTTGGACTCTCGTTTGCAATAATACATGCTTTTATGTTACGTTTTTATTATATATATAATTAAAAATAAAAGATTTCATTTAGAACAAATGGGAACTCTTCTTTGTGGTTCAATAGGTGGCTGTCATCAGGCCCGTTATCTATGAGCACTGAGGATATTTTGAACAAGAAACTATGTATTAAGGATTGCTAGCTAAATAATAATTAGAACTCTGATTTTGTAACGATCCGAATTTAAAATGAAATTTAAATAATAAAGAAAAGGAAATGGAATCCGAAAACAGGTATGGTGATTATGTTTTTTTTTAAAGTTATTGCATTATTTGATTCAGGAGCTACACACTCGTTTGCGTCCTCGGGATGTATTAAATTATGTGGGGCTGAAACACAGTCATTAGATGTTGAATTATTGGTATCTACACCGACTGGGTCGGTAATGAGATGTAGTAGGGTACTCCGCGACTGTTTAGTAGAGATTCAGCAGAAAATATTGTCTGCTGATTTGATAGTATTAGACATGTACGGGTTTGACGTTATATTTGGTATGGATTGGCTAGCAGCTAATTTTACTAGCATAGATTGCCGTGCATGAGAGGTGATATTCAGATCTCTGGGAAAAGCAGAATTCAAGTTCGTAGGGTCGCGAGTGCAATCCCCGCCTCAGCTAGTTTCAGTTGTTCAGGCTAGAAGACTATTACTGAGTGGGTGTCAGGGGTTTGTGGCTGTTATGAAAGAGATGTCAGAAAATGAATCGAAACTTGCTAGCAAGCTTGTAGTGAAGGAGTTTATAGATGTTTTCCCAAATGAGTTACCAGGCTTGCCACTTGATCGTGAGGTAGATTTCTCTATTGATCTACTTCCTGGTACAGCGCCGATTTCTAAAGTACCACACCGGATGGCGCCCGCTGAGTTGGCGGAATTAAAGAACCAGTTGCAAGATCTTCTTGATAAAGGCTTTATACAACCCAATGTATCTCTATGGGGAGCACCAGTTTTATTTGTGAAGAAGAAAGACGGGACTATGAGGATGTGTATAGACTACAGGGAGATTAATAAAGTGACCATCAAGAACAAATATCATCTACCCTGTATTGATGATTTGTTTGATCAGCTCTAGGGTACACGGGTGTATTCTAAGATTGACCTCAGATCTGTCTACCACCGGGTGAAGGTAAAAACATAAGACGTCTTGAAGACGGCCTTCAATACCAGGTACGAGCATTACGAGTTTCTTTTTATGCCGTTTGGTTTGACGAATACTCCCCAGTATTTATAGACTTGATGAACAGAGTTTTCCACCGATACCTAGACCAGTTTGTTGTTGTGTTTATTGATGATGTATTGGTCTACTCGAGGAGTTATGAGGATCATGAGACGCACCTGAGGCAGGTTTTGCAGACACTTCGGGAAAAGAAGTTGTACGTCAAGTTCAATAAATGTGAATTTTGACTTGAGAAGGTCGTGTTCTTAGGGCATGTTACATCTGGAGACGGTATTTCTGTGGATCCTAGCAAAATTAAGGCGGTAGTGAATTGTGCTAGACCGAGAAATGTTCAGGAGATGGGGAAGACCATTCTAGAGGAGGCTCACAGATCCTTATACATAGTTCATCCTAGTAGTATGAAGATGTACAAGGATCTGTGAGAGTCGTACTGGTGAAGTGGCATGAAGAGAGAGATCACCGAGTATGTAACCCAATGTTTGACGTGCCAGCAGGTAAAGACTGAGCACCAAAGGCCGGCAGGGCAGTTGTAGCCGTTATTTATCCCGGAGTAGAAGTGGGATCATATATCCATGGACTTCGTGTCAGAACTGCCGACGGCGTTGCATGGTCAGAATGCCATCTGGGTGATTGTTGATCAATTGACGAAGACCGCCCACTTTATTCCTATCAAGATCAGCTACTCCCTCAACCGTTTAGCGGAGATTTACGTTCAGGAGATAGTTTGTTCTCATGGGGTGTCAGTATCGATTGTGTCGGATAGAGACCCGCGATTTACATCACGATTTTGGAGGAGCTTGTAGGAGGCTACGGGGTCTCAATTATCGTTTAGCACGGCATTCCATTCGCAGTCAGATGGGCAAACTGAGAGGACGATACAGATACTAGAAGACATGTTTCGTGCGTGCGTACTAGACTTTGGGGGTAGTTGGACTTAGTTCATGTCACTGGTAGAGTTCGCATATAATAATAGTTACCAGTCCAGTATTGGCATGGCACCATTTGAGACTCTGTATGGTAGGAGATGTCGATCTCCTTTGTTTTGGGATGAAGTGGGAGAGCGGCGAGTTGTGAGGCCAGAGCTTGTGCAGCAAACGTGTGATAAGATTCGGCTTGTCAGGGACAGGATCAGTGCAGCTCAGAGCCAACAGAAAAGTTAAGCTAACCATCGCCGCGGGAATTTAGAGTTTGACGTGGGTGATCATGTGTTTTTGAAGATAGCTCCGATGAAAGGGGTTATGCGATTTGGGAAGAGGGGTAAACTTAGTGCTAGGTTTATCGGTCCATTTGAAATTCGAGATAAAGTGGGACCGGTAGCCTATAGGCTAGCTTTGCCACCTGCGTTATCCAGGATCCACGACGTATTTCATGTTCCTAGGTTAAGGAAGTACGTTCCAAATCCTTCTCATATCATCAGTTATGATGAGTTGAAGCTTAGTGATTCACTGGGATATGAGGAGGTACCAGTACAGATTCCGGACAGAAAAGTACAAGAGTTACGTAACAAGAAGATTCCTCAAGTAAAAGTTTTGTAGAAGAATCATACGGTAGAAGAGGCTTCTTGGAAGTCCGAGGAACAGATGAAGCAGAAGTACCCGCATCTATTCCAAGAGGATTGATTAGACGAAATGTAAGTAGTTAGGTAGTTTCTTTTGCAGGTACATGTAATGGTTTAATTAGTATAGTATTTTAGTTCTGGGGGAAGTTTTCTTTTGTGCATGTAATTTTTCAGGACTTAGAATGTAACCATGGTATTCTTCCGCCATAAGTGAGGGTAGGTAATAAAATGAGTAGACCTTTTTTCCTTATTAAGGAATGACAAGTTATGTGAATGACATATTTCGAGGACGAAATTTTTATAAGGATGGGAGGATGTAACGACCCGAATTTAAAATGAAATTTAAATAATAAAGAAAGGGAAATGGAAACCGAAAACAGAAGGAGGCCGTCGTGTAACACCCCGAACCCTTAAATCCGGGTCCGATGCGTTATTCCTGATCATATCCTGATAAATCATAATCCATAAAATACGCAGCGGAAAATATAATCATAATCTCCATATAACATAATATCAGAGTTTACTAATTCTAACTATAATCCATATTATCCATTCATCACCTGCATTTCCATAAATCTACATAACTCCCAAAATAATTCAGTATTTTCACAATCATTTCTTACTCAATAGCCTTAAAACATAAAGGCATAAAACATAAATATTCTATATCCCAAAATTAACATAAAAATATACCATTTTCTTTTACTATTTCACAATAATGTTATAGAACCTCGAGCTCTCTAAGCTCGATCTCGAAGAAATCTTGAAAAAAAATAAATTCATATTCGGGTGAAACACATCTCAGTAAGGGAAGAAACCATACATTAAAACAGTGTGTGGCCAACATGAGTTTATATATAACATAATATTTAATATTTAAAAATCCTTAACATAATTTTTGAAATCATTCTCTGATCCTAATCAAACACATGTAAATGTTTAACCCACGAGATTACTCGGGGATAGGGGTGATTACCCGCCCATACAAGTAGCACCCCTCTGCTCTGATATTTTTGACAACCCAAAGGTCGCAGCTAAAGCATACCAGGGCACTCACCTTACTCAGTAAGCTCTCAACTGATAAATTAGTCTCGTACTCACATTGTTCAATAATAGCTTACCGGCAAGGGCCCTAAGGATAAGGAAATCTACCCGCCCATACAAGTAGGTTTCCTCTGCCCTAGTACGTTATGCGACTACTGCTACATCTGTAGCTCCTAATGCACTTGCCTTACTCAGCAAGCCCTCAGGCGAAAGGTACGTCTCGCCCAATCATAACATGTTCTACGTACATACATACTTCTATTATCATAATACATCATTCTTTTTTGTCATTATACATTCATGCACATTCATTCCTGTTCATAGCTTAACTTTGCATTTCGTTTCACTTTAAGTGACTCTTTTTCATTTACATCATTTACCTTTGTCATTTCATCGTCATTTCATTGCATAACATTTCATTTCATTACTTCGTACTACAGCTAGTCTTTAGCCATCATCAGTTAGTCTACGTAGAAACGTGCTAGATCTGCTAACACAGCTCCTTTTAGCTGTCATTAATTAGTCTACACAGAAGTGTGTTAGATCTGCTAACATGGCTATCTTTCAACTGTCTTACATTTACATGGTTGCATTTAACATACACAGGCAACATTGTCCATATCATATTTTATTTTCATTACTTTACTTACTTAGCCTGCATCTCATACATTGAACATATATTTGCACAGAATCTCATGCCACACAATTTAGTAATAAAATTCATACACTGCCTGTAAAATAAGTCAACCAACATTTAATGTTTATATACTGAAAATACCTTTCATTTCTTACTTAATTATCCTGAAAATATTTCCCACTTTCATCAGTTCATTTTCGCATATACATATCTAATAAATAGCCCTAAACTCGGAAAAAAAATATAATTTAAACAGTTGGTATTTTACCCATACTGAAACATATACACGTACATATAACACAATTTATTTTTACATTAAATTCATAAAAATTCTGATTTAATATATATTTTTCCTCTTACCTGGTTTCTTGAACTACGCCAACAGGGACTCCGAAAAATATCTGCGGCGCTCACCCAGATACTGAAATTAAATTCCTAGTTCCAATAAATTATTCCTGAATAAAATATTAATTTAACATTTCCTAGGGCCATAATTCCTAAATAAATAATAATACCCTTAAATTTAGTCAAATTCTCAAATCTCACTCTCACTTTGGAGTAGGGCCTAAAAAACCCCAATTGAAAAATTACCTACGTCAAAATGACAATAACGACGACTAGGACCCCGTGGTGGTGTCCGTTCATCGATTTAACCACATATTAACCGCGAAATTGAGAAAATGGGAAAAAATTACCTTTCCCCAGGAACAGTACCTAAGCCGTTCCCATGAAAAATCTGCTCCAATAGAAATGTCGGCAGTGGAACCAGGATTCCAACGGCACCTTCTGTTTCCCGATTCGTCGCAAACTCGCCGAGTAATTGAGAGAAGAAGAGAGACGGAGATGGAGCGGCCACATGCTGGAAATAAGTTTCAGGGGGGTGGTCTGTGCCTGACATCCTTCTCTGTTCTTTCTTCATCTTCCTTCTGCTTCTTTTAACTTTTCTTAACTTTATATATATATATATATATATATATATATATATATATATATATATATTATTTTAACTTATACTTATCATATATATATATATATTATAATAACTTACTTATATATATTATTTTAATTAATTAATTAATTTTTTTTTTAAATCCAATGTAAAAATATTTAATTTAATAACTAATTATTTAATTATTTAATTCATCTTAATTTCTTTAATTATTATTATTATCATTATTATTTTTCCTACGCAATTTCTTTTATTTATTTATCTGTTATTTTATTTATTTATATTTTTCAAATTATTTTAATCTTTTTAAATTTTCTGGTCTTTACATTCTCCCCTCCTTAAAAAATTTCGTCCTCGAAATTTGTTACCCGGTCTTTCATTCCATAATTCTACGATTCACCATATCCCACACCATAATCTCAACAACACAATTATATATTTTAAATCCAATACACATCCAAGTTCTCCATATAAGGATCAGTTTCACGGCTAAGAAACATCACCGTCGATGGATTTACCGTGGTTTTCGGAAACTTTCAAATGAATCAGAAAATCACAGAAGTCCGCCAAGGGATTTCCGCCTCCAAGTTATAAGACAAAATCTTATACTTTCCTACATCATACCTACTTCTCAACATCTAACCTAACTCATTCATCTAGCATCCTTATCCTAATTGTTTCCTATACTCTGGTATAAATCATCTCTAACCTAATATTCTAACATTTCCATATCCAGGCGATGTGAAATTAATCACATTTCCGGTGAGACATTGCTCTGATACCAAAATTGTAACGCCTCTAACCCTTAAATCCGGGTCCGATGCATTATTCCTGATCATATTCTGATAAATCATAATCCATAAAATACGCAGCGAAAAATATAATCATAATCTCCATATAACATAATACCAGAGTTTACTAATTCTAACTATAATCCATATTATCCATTCATCACCTGCATTTCCATAAATCTACATAACTCCTAAAACAATTCAATATTTTTACAATCATTTCTTATTCAATAGTCTTAAAACATAAAGGCATAAAACATAAATATTCTACATCCCAAAATTAACATAGAAATATACCATTTTCTTTTACTATTTCCCAAAAATGTTATAGAACCTCGAGCTCTCTAAGCTCGATCTCGAAGAAATCCTGAAAAAAAATAAATTTATATTCGGGTGAGACACATCTCAGTAAGGGAAGAAACCATATATTAAAACAGTGTGTGGCCAACATGAGTTTATATATAACATAATATTTAACATTTAAAAATTCTTAACATAATTTTCGAAATCATTCCCTGATTCTAATCAAACACATGCAAATGTTTAACCCACTAGATTACTCGGGGATAGGGGTGATTACCCGCCCGTACAAGTAGCACCCCTCTGCTATGATATTTTTGACAACCCAAAGGTCGCAGCTAAAGCATACCAGGGCACTCACCTTACTCAGTAAGCCCTCAACTGATAAATTAATCTCGTACTCACACTGTTCAACAATAGCTTACCGGCAAGGGCCCTAAGGATAAGGAAATCTACCCGTCCATACAAGTAAGCTCCCTCTGCCCTAGTACGTTATGCGACTACTGCCACATCCGTAGCTACTAGTACACTCGCCTTACTCAGCAAGCCCTCAGGCGAAAGGTACGCCTCGCCTAATCGTAACATGTTCTACGTACATACATACTTTTATTATCATAATACATCATTCTTTTCTATCATTATACATTCATGCACATTCATTCCTATTCATAACTTAACTTTGCATTTCGTTTCACTTTAAGTGACTCTTTCCCATTTACATCATTTACCTTTGTCATTTCATCGTCACTTCATTGCATAACATTTCATTTCATTACTTCGTACTGCAGCTGGTCTTTAGCCATCATCAGTTAGTCTACGTAGAAACGTACTAGATCTGCTAACACAGTTCCTTTTAGCTGTCATCAGTTAGTCTACACAGAAGTGTGCTAGATCTGCTAACATGATTGTCTTTCAGCTGTCTTACATTTACATGGTTGCATTTAACATACACAGACAACATTATCCATATCATATTTTATTTTCATTACTTTACTTTCTTAGCCTGCATTTCATACATTGAACATATATTTGCACAAAATCTCATGCCATACAATTTAGTAATAAAATTCATACACTACCTGTAAAATAAGCCAACCAACATTTAATGTTTATATACTGAAAATACCTTTCATTTCTTACTTAATTATCCTGAAAATATTTCCCACTTTCATCAGTTCATTTTCGCATATACATATCTAATAAACAGCCCTAAACTCGGAAAAAAATATAATTTAAACAGTTGACATTTTACCCATATTGAAACATATACACGTACATAACACAATTTATTTTTCCATTAAATTCATAAAAATTCTGATTTAATATATATTTTTCCCCTTACCTGGTTTCTTGAACTACGCCAACAAGGACTCCGAAAAATACCTGCGGCGCTCACCCAGATCCTGAAATTAAATTCCTAGTTCCAATAAATTATTCCTGAATAAAATATTAATTTAATACTTCCTAGGGCCATAATTCCTAAATAAATCATAATACCCTTAAATTTTGTCAAATTCTCAAATCTCACTTTCGCTTTGGAGTAGAGCTTAGAAAACCCCAATTGAAAATTACCTACGTCAAAATGACGATAATGAAGACTAGAATCCCGTGGTGGTGTCCATTCGTTGATTTAATCACATATTAACGGTGAAATTGAGAAAATGGGAAAAAATTACCTTTCCCCAAGAACAGTACTTAAGCCATTCCCATGAAAAATATGCTCTAATAGAAATGTCGGCAGTGGAACCAGGATTCCAACGGCACCTTCTGTTTCCCGATTCGTCGCAAACTCGCCGAGTAATTGAGAGAAGAAGAGAGACGGAGATAGAGCGGCCGCACGCAGGAAATAAGTTTCAGGGGGGTGGTCTGCGCCTGACATCCTTCTCTGTTCTTTCTTCTTCTTCCTTCTTCTTTTAACTTTTCTTAACTTTATATATATATATATATATATATATATATATATATATATATATATTATTTTAACTTATAATTATCATATATATATATTATAATAACTTACTTATATATATTATTTTAATTAATTAATTAATTAATTATTTTTAAATCCAATGTAAAAATATTTAATTTAATAACTAATTATTTAATTCATCTTAATTTAATTTAATTTAATTTCTTTAATTATTATTATTATCATTATTATTTTTTCCACGCAATTTCTTTTATTTATTTATCTATTATTTTATTTATTTATATTTTTCAAATTATTTTAATCTTTTTAAATTTTCTGGTCTTTACACGTCCACTTCGTCGACGACATTGAACTTTGGGAGGGAAAACGGAAAAAGGGATTAGCAGGACTTCGTCGACGAATACAGGGGGTTCCTGTATTCGTCGACGAAGGCTTAAGAGAATTCGTCGACGAACACAGGGTTTCGTCGACGAGAAAATACTAAGAGGGGTTCTGAGACAGCCTGAATTTTGTCGACGAATACAGGGTCTGGTCGACGAAATTGGTGAAGGACTCGTCGACGAAGAATGGGTTCGTCAACGAAATCCCCTGTTTAATATATACGAAAATCCGAATTTTTAGGGCTTCTTTAAGAAGCTAACTCTCTCTCTCTCTCTCTCTCTCTCCCCCTTCGGCTCTCTCTCTCTTCGTTTTTGGGCTATTTTTACGCCGGATCGACGATCCGAAGTCACCACGACGCTCCTAGCGGAGTTCTCTCCGAATCTGCTGGAGCGGATCATCGATGAAAGTAAGGAGGAAACCATTCCAAATCTAGGGTAAGGTTTTTTACTCAACTTTTGGATATGTGATAGTTGAGAGAAGTGTTGTAAGCATTAAAATATTAAAGTTCAATACTGGGAGTTTTCGTTTCCAATGGTGTTGATTGGGAACGTTGGGAATCCTCCCTGAGTTGAGGTAAGGCTTTTAAGCCTAATTTGACTTAGTGATGGTTATAGAAAATGTTGTACGCACGAAAATACTGAACTTTAGTTCTGGTGAATTTTATTTTCCGGGTATTGAGTCAGAAACCCTGCGGGTGCAGGGAAGAGTTTCTTAGGGGCTGTTTAGGAATCAGGTAAGGGGATAAACTAAGCTAATTTGTTTTGAGAAAATGTATGTATATATTTATATAGAATCTCATTTGCGGAAAATGTATATATATATGATTTATATTTGGAAAATACTGTTTAAATGATGATATATTGAATATGTGAAAATCCGATTGTGTGGCATGAGTATAAAATGTTGTGAAATACTGTTTTCTGGGAATGTGGATGATATGGGTTTTTATGATGGGAAAACCGACGTATAGGCTGAGATATTATATATATATATATATATGATTTACCGGCGTATGAGCCATGCTATATGGATATGGTTGCCGATGTACGGGCCGAGCTATGATAAAATGTGTAATACCAGCGTACGGGTCGATGATTTTCATGATACACGTATATATATATATATATATATATATATATATATATATATATATATATGCAAATGATATGATTGATGTGAAAATGAATGATATGAGATATCTATGTATCACGATTTTAGTATATGTATATGATATCAGAACCTGGTTGGTTTGGTTTAGGCTAGCACTTGCACGGTACCGTTGCTATGTGTCCATGATCTTCGTGATCATGATATTTGTGTTAACACCGCTGTACAGAGTGGTGTAAGATTGGATGGTCGATGTGGTTATTTTCAAGAAGTATGCTGTTATCGCCCCTAGTGTACGGATCAGCCTAGGTAGACTCATCGGACCTACAAACTAGACTATTGACTTGGCAGTGGTCGGCCAACCATTGTCAGGTCCCGCCTTCGGACCACACAACCCAGTCATGTGGGGGTAATACATGACAACAGCCAGCTAACCTATCTGGATTGTTTTATGATATTATTATTATGATATGAGATGAGATATGTTTATAAAATGCAGTATGTTTTGTCATGTTTTGATGTACTTATGTTTTTCTAGATTTGATAAACAGTATTGAATATGTTATGTGTGGTTATGTAGAACACAAAATACTCATGTTGCCATACACTAGTATTAGTTTATTTCCCTTACTGAGAGGTGTCTCATCCCTAAATCTCATTAACTTTTCAGGAGCCCCAGATAGGAGAGCGGGAAAAGCCCCGCTGACAAAGTGTGGATTATCAGCCCTTTTTGGAAGGGTAAGTTTTTTGTAGAGACTGTTGGGTTTATGTGGGAATTGTCCCTAGATTCCATTTTCGGTATGTATATACGAAGAGATAGTGATTGTAGTACTCTGGTATGTTGTATTGCACATTATGATGAGATGTATATGATTTTATACTTTCTGTTGCGTAGGCTTCTGTTGTATGTTCTGATGTATCCCTAGTACCCACTGGTCCAGGTGGATTGTGACCTGCTGAACTGGAATGTGAGATGTGTAATGTTGATATTATTATATAAAAATATATATATATATATATATATATGTGTGTGTGTGTGTGTGTGTGTGTGTGTGAAAATGAGCGGGTCGTGACAAATTTAGTATTAGAATTGGCTGGTACCGATAAAACAAGGAAAATTTTGCACCAGGTGTCGGCGGGTAAAAGTGGGCAAGATATTTTTGTTTAGAAGCCTGCCCCTGACGATAATTTTTCTACAAAAACGGCTTGAGAGGCAGTGAGGAGAAGAAGTGACAATTTTGTGTGGAATAACTGGTTTTGGCATTCTTTATTACCCAAAAGAATCTCAATGTGTTTATGAAGAGCATGGTTTAAATGTTTGGCTGTAGATGATAGAATTCAGGTCAAAGGAATATCGATGGCTTCGGCTTGTGATTGTTGCGTTCAAAGAAGTCAGAAAAACATTGATCATATTCTTTCTTTAGGTGAGGTCGTTTCATAGGTTTGGCATCGGGTTAGTGTGGCGTTGGGGATTTCTTTCCAAAGATCCCTTCCCTTAAAAAAAAAAATGGCAAATTGGTTCCACTATGCTTAAAAATCATCTATTAAAGGTATTTTAATCGGGTTGATTCCATGTTTGATTACGTGGTGTCCCTGGAATCGAAGATGTAAAGCGAAAATTGAAGGAGTTTATCAAAGTGCAAATCAGATGTGGAGAAGTATTTGATTATGGGTTAGTTTTATTACTGAGAGCACTAACTCTTTTCAAAAATTGAAGAAGTTGGACATTAAGATTTTGAATGAGTTTCAAATTAAGCATTAGAGAGTTTGGGACAGGCCTGGAAAAATTATTTCGTGGGTTAAACCTCCAATATGATGGATAAAACTTAATTGTGATGGTAGTTGTAGGGGCAATTCGGGGACTTCAGGAGGTAGAGGAATTATTCGAGATTATCATGGTATGGTAAAAATAGCTTTTTCAAATTATTTTGGCAATGGTACAAATAATAATGCGGAATTAAAAACAATCAAGAAAAAAATTCGTTTGTGTAAACGTTTGCATTATTTTAATGTGATTATTGAAAGTGACTCGTGAATTGTAGTTAATTGGTTTCGGAAAGGGAGATATACTTTGTGGTATCTTTGAAAATTTTGGGAGGAGCTCATGGTAGAGTTAGAAAGAGTGAACGTTATGGTGATGCATCAATATAGGGAAGGTAATTGTGCAACTGATTTTCTTGTTAAAGAAGGAGAAATAAGAAATAATGTAATTTATGAAGAACAACATCTTCTCTCACGTTATCTGAAAGGTATTCCTCGGATGAATAGGTGGGGTATCGTTTTCGTTCGTCGTTAGTTCAACTCTAGAGTTTCGTTTGGTGTATTTTGTTTTGAGTTTAGTTGTGTTTATATTTTTATCTTATTTGTTAGTTATGTTTTGTTTTGTTGTCCTAATTTGGTTAATTGTTGGTATTGGTTTTTTTTTTTTTTTTGAGAATTTTTCTGTACTCTTCCTTTTGTTTTATCTTGTAATCACGGTATTCTTCCGTCAAAAGTAAGGATATATTAATAAATAAATGGAGGTGCTGTCATCTTTTAGAAAAAAAAAAAAATCATTTAGAATGATTTCGCACAAATTAATACAAAGGGGACCAAACTTAGCCTAAACATTTAGAAAATATCATAATAATGAAAGCTTCATTTGTCTATCTGTTACCCTAATTTAATTAATTTTATTTGATATATTCACATGGCGGAGTAAGCTCTTGCCTCTCGCCCTTTATCTAAATATTGAATTTTATCCCACACTCGATCTCTAACAAGAATTTATTCACCAATTTTCTGCAATCAAAATATTATATTTCTTTTTATAATTTGACAAAGGCAGCTCCAAAAAAATTCAAAAACTTGCATTGGCATACTAATCATTTATAACTATTTTTTTTTAACCATAAGCTATGAACTTTTTGCAAACGTAAATTAATATTTTTTAAAAAAATCTCTTCTTTTTATAAAATTAAAATCATGTTGTTTTAATATTTTTCAAATTTTAATATCTTTTATTTTATTTTTTATTTTTTTAAAAAAAAAGGAAGACTCCTTTCCTACTTTCATTTTTTGTGCTATATTAGTAAGTAATATATTGAGGGGTATTACATAAAATTATTGAAAGTAAAATCCATTTTGTCGTGTAAAGAGAATAAACAATTTATTAAGTTGACATATTCTTTTAAAATTATTTTAAACTTAATATTTAAATTTATAAAATATAAATATCAATATGTAAGTTTTATATTTAATTTTATCTTTTAAAATTTAAAATATGCAACTCTTTAATGCCCAGTGTTTTAAAATTAGATTTTTCTTTGTAACCAAAAAAATAAAGCGAAAACTTAAAACTGAATTACGCGAATAGCCTGCACCGAGGGAGATGGGCCCGCGCGACTATGGCAATTATGGTGGACATGAGCGCAGATGATCAGAACATGCGTAAATCCAAATGGGCTTATTTTTAGGGTTCGAATGTGAAAGCACTAAAATGCGCCGGGGTGGAGATGGGTTTTGGTGCTGAGCGAATTGTTTGTTGGATAGCGAGAGAGAATCTCTAAAGTGCGCACGGGAACACAAGCCACATGGCTACAATCAATCACATGGATAATTCCGGAATTACCATGGCCCCACAAACCTCAAATCCTTAAAATAAAAAATAATTTACTACTAAAAGATTCCGCCATTCCCCATGTCCGCCTCAACCATAAATTATTCTTACAACTTTACGTGAACCACAATATAAAGTGAGTAAAATACATCTTTACCCCCAAGGATATAAATAATTAAAAATTAGAACAATATAGCATTTTTTTTTTTTTTTTTTTAAGTTCATGTTTGATGTATGTACTCGGAGAATATGAGCAGAAAATGAGTTAACGGGCCGGGTTCGAACAGATCATAAACGGGTTGGAGTTAAATGAGTTCAGGTTCAGATTGACTGATTTATTAATATGTGACTATTATGTAAATCCAAACTCACATGTTAAATAAACGGGTCACATTTTTAAAAAATATAATTTATTTAATTAAAATTTTTAAAATATTTCATATAAAATGACATTAAAAAAAAAACATTCCATTTTATTTTTAAACAGGTCATAAACGGTAACCTGACTCAAACCCGCCTAACCCATTTAATAAACACGTTAGGTTCGGGTTGACATGTTTATAAACGGATCAACTTGTATTAAATCTAAATCTGTTTTAAATGGGCGAGTCACGAATCACCCGCCGGGTTTCGACCTGTTTTGTCACTCCTATTGAAGAATGGTTTGTATTTTTTGATAGTTTAGGATTAGCAATTTTTAAATTTTATTTTTTATGAAATACTTTTGAACATTTTAACTTTTATGTTTGATATTTTTTAAAATCAAACATTACTTACAAATTACAATTATCATATAAAATTATGCTTGTAATATTGAACAAGTTGTTACAAAAATGAGATTGTACTAAAAACTCGTGAAAGAACAAATTAACACACAATTTTTATTGGTGGCTACTATTTTGATTCACGGTTGTAATTTTTATTACGGGTAAATATTAATATTTATAGTTCATATAAGCAATAAGATGTGGCTAAAAAAAGTTACATTTAGGAGACATTTAGTTTGAGAAATAGAAGTGGATAATAAATGAATGAAATGAAAATTTAAAAAGATTATATGACAAACATAAATACCATAATATTCTCTTTGATTCTATTTTATTTGTATGAACTAAATGTGCAATTAGAGTTGTTGCCCAATCTTAATCTTTTTTTAAAAATAAAAACTTCTTACATTTATCAATGACAAAAAGTAAACTTAATCAAACACTTAAAACCATTAAAAAATATTAGTTATGATTTGTAAAACTATTTTAAAACGCTAATAAGAACATACACTTAAATGCACATGAAAGAAATCGTAATTTCATAAAAAAATATCAAAAAAAGTAAAAGAAAATAAGAATGATTTTACTTTTTTTATGTTTAATTATAAAAAAAGTGAGTAAAATTCCTTTTTATTTATTTAATTTTTCAAAGAAAATTATTTATACAATCACAATTAGTAAATAATCTACAAATAATAATAATAATAATAATAATAATAATAATAATAAGGTGTAGAAATTGGATTGGTAATTTTGAGGGAAAATATGGAGTAAAGTGGAAAAAGAAAGAATGAGAGATTAGGTAGTGAGAGGGTCTACCCACAGAATTAAGGAATTTAAAACTAGGGAGGCGCGCACTCCTTGACGTGCTCAAACGTGGAAACCAAAGCCTAGGGGCATTTTTGTCGCGTTGGGAAAACTGAATATTCTCTAAACTATAATTTCCCCTTAATCCTTTATTTATACTATTATTATATATTATTTATGCTTTCCTCCCCATATTTATTACCAAATTATTCCCAGACCCATGCTCCGCACTTGGGACCATGCATCAACCCTTTTTGGTTGCCTTGATTAAAGAAAATACCATCCCCATTCATACACATAAACAATTATTAAATTATATTAGCCGAATTTTCATTATTGTAAAATCCTTATATTTTAATTTTTTTTTTATCTATACTTTATCTTTATGGGCATTTGCTACTTTATAATTAGGGGTGAGCATTCACTCGATTAGTTTAATTCAGTTAATTTCGGTTAAAAAATCTCATTAATTGAACCGACCAAAATTTCATACTTAACCGAATTCCAAATTGAGCAAACCAAATTTCGGTTAAATTGGTTAACCAATTTTAACCGATTTAATATTTCAATATATATATATGTATATTATAAATAAAATTTTAGTATATATATATAATATATAAAATATATTTTAATTATAATATATAATTATTTATTATTAGTTTATACTATTTGGTTAACCGAATTAAACAAACCCAAAAATCGAATCAAAAATCGAAACCAAAATAAACAAAAAATTAAAACCAAAACTTGAATAAATTTTTAATCGAACGGAACTTGATAGAATTTACTCGATTAATTTGGTTCAACTAAATTATGCTCATCCTTATTTCTAATTTTATATAATTTTAATTGTTATTGAGTGTCAACATTAGATATAAATACAAAATGAGAACACAACTTATTTTGTGTCGCACAAATTATGTACATTTGAAAATTTAAATGCGCATTTGGCAAGATTAGGTCAAAATGTGAGTCCGACTTAATTTGAGAGTGCTTGCAAATCTCCTGCACATGGGCCCTTGGTTAGGCAACCATCGGCAATTTAGTGATTTACACCACCAACATGTATATAAGTTTGACCATCTGTCTCTTATTATTTCTGTTACATTTTAAAAAAGGAAGACCAGTGTAGTTTTATTTATTTTTTATCACCATGCTGTTATATATTTGAATTTAATTATGTTAGGTTGGTTGTGATTAGTTGTTTTATAGTTTTCTCAAAGTCAGGACTCTGGGAGTGATACCCAAATACATAGTTATAAATATTGGAGTGAGTCTCCACGGGTATGGCGCAGTGGAAAGATATCAGCACGTAAGGAGCATATGAGGTTCAATTCTAGTTAGATACACTCACGGAACCAACAATACCTGTGGATGGTGAGAATTTATTCTATAAGCCAGCGGGGACCATGAATGTTAATGAAGATGTGTCCCGGAAGTCGGATTGGTCAAACGTCCAATTGATGCACGAAAGTTGTGTCCGCATTCCGAACTTTACCTGATTAGTGAGACCTAGAGGGAGGACGTTGATCCGTAGGTTTAGTGCCGCACTAGGCGATCCGAAGGGCTTGTTGGTGGCTGGAGTTCCTATGTAATAAAAAAATAATATTGGAGTGAGCATTTAATCGGTTTGGTAAATTCAGTTAATTAACCGAAAAATTTCGGTTAAAAGATCCCATTAATTGAATTGACTGAAATTTCATATTTAACTGAACTCAAAACCGATTAAACCGAATTTCAATTAAATTCGTTCACCGATTTTAACTAATTTTATATTTTAATATATATATATATATATACATACAATATTTAATATAAAAAAATAATAAATTTTTTGTATATATATAATATATATAAATACTTTAATATATAATTATTTATTATTAATGTATACTATTCAATTTAACTGAACCCAAAAATCGAAATTCAACAAAAATAAAAATAGAAACGAACTGAATAAATTTATAACCCAGCCGAAACGAACGAATTTTCCCGATTAATTTGATTTTAATTGAATTATGCTCACCTCTAATTATATTTTTAGTAATAATAAAATAAAATATTTTTATTGGGTGTTGGCTCAGTGCTCATTCTTTTCCCAATTAAAGATAACTAAATTTCCAACAAATGTCAGTGTTCGGTGAGAATAAAGGTGTGGCGATGATGGTGCAATATGGGGGTCCCACCCGATATATTTATTAAAAGATAAGGTAGAAAGTAATTGAGGTTTATGTGAAAAACTCTTTTTTATAATTTTATTTTAAAATAGTTTTGAAAATTTTGTAATGTTATTTCTCTTACCCTTTTTTTTTAACATTCATATACAAAACTTAAACTATAGCTTATGACAATTTTAAATTTGTTTCTATTTAAAGTATTAATTAAAGCAGCATTTTTCTAATTATAAAAAAATATAAATATAAATATTTTCCTACAAGTGAGTCTGTCCTTATCTTGAAGTTTTATGAAATAATAATGAACACTTCAATTTCTTTAGAAATTATGCTTTCTTGATTGAAATCTTGAGAGTATCTCACGGTTTAGTACATAAAGCTTATACCATTTAAAAATTTTATTCAACTAAATTCTTCTTCTTTCTAACTACTTATATCATGAGTTAGTTGCTAGAGAAAAGATTGTAACATGGTCACCTCCCTCGAGAAAAAGTTAAAAGATTAATTACTAGCAAAAAATCATTGCATTACAAAAAAAGTCTAGTAAAATATCACAATGATAACAAAATAACCATTAAATTTCACTTAATAATAGTCTCAACTAGCACTAATGAGATTTGATACCCTAAATTCACAATCAAACATCTTACAATCTTCCCAAATTTAAATCAAATAAAATATTATGTAAGTTGTTACAAATCTTTTCTCATGTAAGGTGACCAAAGTATAAAGAAAGAACATATTTTTTAATCAATTAAGCGTCATGCCGATTATACATATAAAGACCTCCAAGAAATGATTTTTTTTAATATAAAATTTGAAATTCATTAATCATACAATATCATGCAAGCGTTTGGATCTATACAAAGTGAGAGGTGTTATTTGTTTTGAAGTCCAAATAATATAAATCTTATATCATTTTAAAAAATTCAAATGCTAATCCATATCATAAACAATAATTTTAAAATCTCATTTTTTTTAAGACTACAAGTTCATAATTATTACGAACTCAAATGAAAACATCATATCAAAGAAAAAAATTCCCGTGAGTTCCTAATAGCATTATTGTTAAACAAAAGGGGTTAAAGGTTGATAAAAAATATGTGGTGCTAATGGGGTGATGTGTGATGTGTGATGGGGGGTGGGGGTGGGAGGAGTAGTGTAACAGATGTTTTCCTTCATCCGATATGACTACGAAGGAAGGAACTCAAAGTTCAAGGGCCCGACTTACTTTTAGTAGGGCCGTTTGTAGTACACTATGCGGGATGGAATAAGGGCCCTTCTCACCTCCTACGAGTAAAAGACTTTCGGAATGTCCGTCCAGTCTATCACACCATGTTTGGATACCGCTTCCACATCTCTCACATAAAAATTAAAAGGATAAAAGACGTTGATCTGCCTCTTTTGAGTTTTCAAAAACCCTAAAAAACTTTTCTAAAATTTCAAAAATTTTAAGAATCTCTTTTGAAGTTTGTAAAAAAAAACATAAATCTTCTCTCTTTTTTGGTTAAAAATAAGTCATTAGAAAACAAAATCTAAGGAATTATGATATTTTTGAAACCTTAGGAATGGATTTTGAGATTTTTGAAAAATTTATGGAATGGAATAGAGGTAAGATGCCAAAATTAAGATAAAGAAATATTGAGTAAAGGAGGAAGAAGAGAAGAGCATCAAATTCAAAGGGAGGGTAGGATGAGAAAGAAGTGAGGAGTGCAATCGATGGTCACTTGTGGCTTCTTTTTGCTTTTTGCCTTTTTCCCACTCATTATTTACATGCATCACAACCAAAAAGATAAATTCCGAATATTTTTACATAAAAAAAAAAAGATATTAAAATGATTTTTGTTGGGCCCACTGGCTGCTGCACATGGGCCTACGCTCTAGGTTACTGGGCCCACTCTGCCTCCACTATTCCAATTGGGAAAATTCCCCCCTACCAATATTGTTGCTTTATTAATATATATATATATATATATATATATATATATTTATTTATTTATTTATGGGACTTTTAGAAAATAATTTTAGCAACTAATCCAATGAGTTGCTGACGCGTCATTGCATCAGTCATAATTATCTACTCCTCGTTTTCTTGTCTTCGTCAGCTCACCTGCCGGCACTGGCCTTGCCAAAAAAATAAATTTTAAAATTTTATTTTTAAAAAGTTACTGGAAATTATTATTATTTTTTTAGTAGTTTATACGCAAATTAAAAACAGAGATAAAGTGCTCTTTCATTATTTATTAAAAAAATGATTTTGTACTATTTTTGTAATTAAATAGTAATAATATTCTCCAGGATAAATGTGCTTATGAGGAAGAACGTGGGATCCAAATTTTGAAAAATCTTTATTCGTAAAATGGGCCACTGTTATTAAGTCCAAGATGTCTCATTTATAAAGGGGCTTGGGCTTTGGGTGCAGAGTTGCATGGGCTTGCTAACAAATTTAAGGGATTGTTTCAAAATTGAATAAGAGAGGATGGTGGTTGGCTTAGGAATGAATTGATTTTTTGATTAATACTTTAAGACTAGCTTAGATATATTAGAGTTCCAAATCATCAAAACCAAATTCAAAAAAGAAGAAGAAGAAGAAGAAGAAGAATGCATTATGCATGTATAAGAGCCTCAGCCCTATAATCAAAATAAACGGATTCAATGTTTCAAGCTCTCTCCTCTCCTTGATGAAGGGAAAACGTTTTCACAGCCCTTTTCACTTTTCAGTGTAAATTAAGCAGAGGTATTTTTCTTGTTTTACAGCTGGATGTCCAAACAGAAGAAAATACTTTCCACGCAGCTGATGAAGAAAAACATTTTCCTAGATTTTAGAGGGTCAAGCAGCAGGAGAAATTCAGAGATGGCAATTTGTCTAGGACAAATCAGCAAAAGTGGTGGGAGTGGTTTGACACATGGATTTGAAGAGATCTATTCATGTCCTCATTCCTCAAACCTACCCTGCACTAGGCCTCCTCTGCCTTTTCTCCCTGTCCTCCTACTTTCTACCAGCATGCACTGGTGTGGGGTGGAAGCTGCAACCTCTCTCTCTCTCTCTCTCTCTCTCTCTCTCTCTCTCTTTTAACGAAGGATTGGGTTCAATTAAAATCAAATAGAATAAATTAATTAATATTAAAATGACATAAAAATATGAAAGAATTGTTGAGAATTTCACTTGTGAGCTTGTCTCACATTGAAAAAAATTGAGTAGATGGTGGATACTTATATATATGATTGGGCTCAAGACCAAATAAACTTAAGCTTTTAAGTCAAGTTGGTGTTGAACCGTGTATATCAAGCACACCTATGGACTCTTCCGATGCTAACAAGTGGTATCAGTAAAAGTCGAGACATGAATGCAATCTGAGATATGTAAGACGCTAGTGGTAAAACTCACTTGAGCAACTGTTGCGGAGGAATACCATGGTCGACTCAGCTCTTTCAAGAATAAAATACGAGCTTGTTTTATAGCAATAGTAATTAATCGTTGGGCTTACTCCCATAAAGGAGATGATTTTCGTTCAAGGGAGAACAGTTGGAACTCACGAGTGACAATGAAAAAATTGAGTCGATGATGAATGCTTATATTTATGGTAAGACCCAAAACCTAATAGGCTTAAGCTTTTGGGTCAAGTTGCCGTTCACTCATGTGCATCAAGCATACTTATGGACCATTTCCGTGCTAATAAGAATATATTTGTTGGAGTAAGAAATTATTGAATTTTTACCAATATTACTTATTTTAGGGAGGTTTGTTGTCGGTAGACATCAAAACTTGGTGTAGCGTAAAGGGAAACGAGTTGTTGACTAACATTCAGATCATGCAAGTTCTTGCAATGGATTTAAGATTTCATGATCTTGCTTATGCTCCTTGTTGACGTGTGAGCTTTCGTCAAGGTGATTCATGGAAAATTTGTCCCAAAACTTTATATATGCCACAATATGTTGAACCATCTAATGAATCATAAAATGTATATCCGGGTAGCGATAAGATCATTGAACAAGGTCAATAAATCAATTAAGGCATGAAAATTAAAAGATAATTAAATGTGATCATAAAACCTAATAAAATTTAGAATAAAATTTATTAATCTAATTAAAGTCCATAATTCCCTTATAACCCCTCTTTAGTGAGGTAATTAATAATAATTATAAAAATAGCACTCCAGGAAGAGGAAAGATATCTCATTCTCATCTATTATCTTATCGTTCTAATCGCACGACCCTTTTAGATTCCCTAATTTAGGTATCAGAGTGATTCCCCAGATTTCATCTCGGGTCCTCAGAACCTCTTTTTTTCTTGATTCATAGTAAGTGGCTGAGGTTGTTGTCGATAATCTGGCTAATTTTTTACTGCAACATGACCCAACTTAAAAAAAATTGAAGAATTCTAGGTTGCACAACTCTTCAAAAAAATTTTTTTTCCTAAAAATAACGAGGAGAAATGTAGGATTAATTTGTCACGTATTCAATGTTTAAAATATATTCACACAATTACGTGGGTGGAAAAATCATCTATATAATTTCTCTGTGTCATACAAATCCATTTTATACTCAAGAAGTACGTTCTGGTTGATGAAGCCAAATGCTCACGAAAAGAAAGAGTTTCGAATTTTTTGCAACTTCAAATGGTTCTAAAATATCAAAGAAACTTAACAAACATTGAGTAGATTTTAGCACAAGAGTACTACTGAGGTCACGTATTTAATATTTAAAATATATTCACACAGATATGTAGACGGAAAAATCATCTATATAATTTCTCCATGTCATACAAATTTATTTTATGTTCAAGAATTATGTTATACTTGATAAGCTAAATGCTTACGAAAAGAAAGAGTTCGAATTTTTTGCAACTTCAAATGGTTCTAAAATATTGAAGAAACTTAACAAACATTGAGTGGATTTTAAAGCACAAGTACTAGTGAGGTCTTCCTTAGATTGGATAAGCTTTTCTCTAGATAAAATGATAATGTTCCATCAATTAACCTCACATTTAAACATCAATCACCCTCAACTTTTCATTCATTTGTTTATTCACATTCATTAATTCCCTTATTCACATATGTGTTCTTTTGAAAAAATATTTTACATTCCATGTCTTGGCTTGACATTGAATGTGGTGATCTCAATGCATTAAATGAATAATAAATATTAAAAAAAATAAATAAGATGAGCTATTTATAATAAATAGGATGAACTATAGAATACAAAGAAAAAAATTTATTAGTTGGACAGTATAATGCTGAAACACAATTCAACTTAAGTTCGATTAATATCAAAATTTTTTGAACTCAAACTTGATTCAAAGCTTGAAATTGACTCAATTAAGTCCACCTGAATTCGACTAAAGTCAAGTTATAGAACGAGTTAAGCTCAAACAAATTGCGAGTCGATTTAACTCATTTATATCTCCAACTCAAATATTTAATTGTGAGAATTGATAGGTGCCTAAAAAATTAGAAGTGTTTACGTATCATCATTTATTGCCATTATTTACTATTTTATAATAGATATAGCACATAATATACCTTTTTATAATAATAAAAATTATAATAACAGTTAAAATATCTATTTAGAACAGATATGGAGCGTTGTAATTCAGATCACAATTCAGATCACAATGGGAGTTTGGGCTTGGGCTGAAGGGGCTCATTGAATATTGACATTTTAAAATTGAGACAAAAACGTTGGATAGAGTGGGCCTAAGGCAATAAAGCTGGGCAATATTCCGCGGAGGCCCAGTGAGCAGCATTAACCCATGGATGTATTGTGTTTATGGGCCTACTATTAATCTGCATTGACTTCTCAATGTTCTATGCACTGTGCATAAAGCTCAATCTCAACAGAAAAATCGTAATTTTTTAATAAAGTCATTAATGGGTGAAGGTCGGATTTTTTATAATTTACTGAAATAGTTATAAAAATAATAATAATAAAGTGCAATAATAAGAAATAATTATTATATATTAAATGACATTAAACAATATATAAAGTTCAGTGTATGATGCTAAAATTGTAATTCAATGTCTAATAAAGCAACTTGTTGCTATTAAAATTATAAGTATATATTCATTAAGTTTATCCCAAGAAGAGTAAATGTTGAAATTAAGCCTTTCATTCCAAAGCCCCTTTTTAAATTTTTGTAATTTCTTTTTCACTTTTTTTTTATTATTATTTTTTAAAAAAAAACATAGTTAAACTCGTGAAATTTAAAATTGCACACAAGTGTTTTTTTTTAAAAAAAAAAAAAAAAAAAACTATAATACAAATACTTTATACTAAAAACAATACTTCAAAGTAAAGTTGGAATTATGAAAACAGCCCCTCTTAAACATCATATCCTTTAATTTTTTCGCACCCGTCCTTACATAGACAAAGTTGAAAAAAAATGCTTGTCAACTTCCATCTATTGACTTCATCACAAAATAGAACAATCGTAGTTTTTTAAGAAATTGTTAGTGTCCAACCAAGAAAGTCTCAAATTTATTAATTTATTGACTCTTGAAGGATTTTTAGACTTAATAAATGAATGAATAAATGGTTACCAAATTTCATTAATAGTTTCAAATTGTCACCGAACTTCAGTTTGAACTTTAATTTATATAACAAATTATGCACTAAATTCAGCACATAATTTTAATATGCATAAATACTATCTTAACATCCCCAGTCACCCTTCAATCATTAAAGGTTCATAAAAAGCATTAGAAATTTTTATTGTACTAAGAAAATCCTGAGGGCTAGTTTGGAACTTGGAAAATATGAGAGAAAGGAAAGGAAAACATAGAGTGAGAGAAACCCAATTTCTCATGTTTTATTAAGGAAATTAAATATATGTAATTTGTCTTAATTTTTAATAATATTAGAGCAGACTTTTATTTTTAGTAGTATGTCATATAAAGAGAAAAATGCAATAACAAATGAGTTTATTTCTCATTTTCGTCTTCTTTCCTCTTCTCATCAAAATCCTTTATTCAAATGACGAAATTTCCAAACACATAATTTCAACAAGATCTTTGAACAACCATGAGATCACCTGAAAAATCCTTAGTAAAGACATCGACAAGATGCTTTATTTTTCTTTTTTCAAATTTAGCAATCCTAAAGTTTCTTTCTGATTCAATCAAATAAAATACAGAAAAAATAATCTTCTTAAGAGTGAATGGATCTTGTAGGATTCTCAAGAAATTCTTCGATTTCTTGTAGAAATAAATGAATAATCATCTTTTTTTTATTTGATAATGAGTTTTCTTCATAATCGATTTATTTTTCGCAATGAATTAATTGGGTCTTTTCATATAAATCTCATTTGCTTAAATCTTTGTTTTGAACCATACAATATTGATGGACTTTATTTTGCCATTTTTCCTTGAACTGATCTCATGCTCCTCCACCACCACATCTCCTCGACATGGCGTGAGCGTGAAAGAGGTTCAAAGAATCCTTTTTTTAAATGGGTGAAGGTTGAAATATAATAATTTATTAAAATAGATATAAAAAAATAATCAAGTTTAGTAATAAAAGAAATAATATTACATATTAAATAACATTGAAACAATATATAAAGTTCAGTGAATGATGCTAAAAATTGAAGTTAAATGTCTAAATTAAAGCTACTAGTTGCTATTAAAGTTACAAGTATATATTCATTTAGTTTATCCCAAGAAGAGTAAATGTTGAAATTAAGCCTTTCATCCCAGGGCACCTTTTTAAAATTTTTGCAATTTCTTTTTCTCTCTTTTTTTATTAAAGAAAATTTAATTAATGAAATTTAAAATTGCACACAAGGGTTTTTTTTTTTTTTTAACTATAAAAATTATATATATACTTCACATTTAAGTTTGCTTTATGAAAACAGTCTCCCTTCAAACATTATCTCCTTTTTAGTTACATAGGTAAAAGCATACGAGTCAACTTTCATCTATCCACTTCACCACAAATCTTCCGATGCGATCAGACCTCAACGCCTTCTGCAGATCGTCCATCACCACCTTCGAGCAACTGTACACCACCCTCTCCATCCTCTTCCCTTCATCTTCCACCACCCGGTTTCTCACACTCCCCCACCTGCATCTCACACCGCCCAATTCGCAGAACACCACCTCCTTAGGTTCGCAAGGATTTATCACGTACACGTAACCCTCCGCCATACAAACATCGACCGACGACACCGGCGAATCATCGCTCCTCAGCTTCTCCAGGATCTCCTCCGGCATTTCCCCAATCTCGTCCCTCTCGAAGCTCTCGCGGTTCACTTCGAATATCTTTACGCCTCCCAGCCTCTCCGCGTCTCCCGCCAGAGCCACCAGGATCAGGCGGTCGCCGGCGAATCCGACGGCGCAGAAGAAGACGCTCGGGTCCGGCCGCAGATCGTACGGACCGCACCACGATTTCGTCTCCGGATCGAATGAGTGCGTTACGCCGGAGGCTTTCTCCGTGGCGAAGAGCTCGCGACCGTCCGCGGCGACCGAGAGCCACGTGGCGGCGGCGGAGTACTTGAACATCGCCGGCATCGACTGGCACGAGTCACGCGCGCCGGTCCTGATGTCGTACATCTCGACCGATAGGGGATCGTCCTCGAAGTCGCAAGCACCGCCCGCGACGACGATGCGAGAGCCAATGGTCGCGACAATCGGGTCCGTCCGCCACACGCGAGGAGCGTCCGTGCGGTGCCATTCCAGGTGGAGAGGATCGACGGAGAAGGCCAGGTGCGACGGCGAGAGCTCGTAGAGGAGATTGGAGTTGTTCGATCGAATGGCAGAGGCGTGCTTAATCGACGGCCGATCGATCTGGAGCCACGCTCGCGAGCGAGGGTCGTACGCGTGCGTGATCGGGACCCCGGAGCGAGGATTCTGCGCGTGAACGAAGAGCCAGGGCTTTGGCGCATTGACACGCGAGAGGGACGACGTAACGGCGCGCTCCCATGACCTGGAAACGCGATTCGCGGGGACAAGATCGACGAGCGGCACCCGCGCAAGAATGGCTTCCAAAACGTCTCCATGGATTGGAGCTTCTTCTTCTTCTTCTTCTTCTTGAAATTCATCCAAAATTTTATCCATATCCATTCTCAAGAGATTCTGGTTTGTGCAGACTTGGATGCTGAGACCTTTATATAGAGGGAAGACGTCGATCGCGGTGTCTGCGAGCGCCTCCGGAACTATCGCACGAGTTTTTAAAATTTTAATTAATATTTTTAATTGCTTTTTAGGTTTTCAATAATAAATATGTTAAACCTTAAGACCCTTTTTTAGCCAAAAATAGTTGAATTTGACAGTATATTATATGCATAACACATAAATAATTAATAATATTTTTTGACAAATTATCCTTATAAACATAAGGAACACAGAAATTGCTTTTTTTTTTTTTTAAATAAAAAATAAAAGATATTGATAATCATATGAGATATTTATTTATTAAAAAAAATAGTTATAGCTGATATTTGTCCCTTGAAGAATAAGTGTCAATTCGAAATTAATGCACAAGCTAATGAAATATATTGCCCAATCTCATTTCTTCAAAGACCACATCATAACGGTTATGAGCAACTTATCATCAATGTATTTTATCATTATCAACATCACTACTAAGTCTATTGTTATTATTATTATTATCATCCCTCGTAATAAAAGTATTAACTGTTATGACAATGTTAGCAATAATGATGATGTATTATGTTAACAAATAATTAGCTTTTAAATGTTTAAAGAATTTAAAGATATAATTACTGCTTTTCATTTTAATCTAAACTCACATAAAATCTATCATCTAAACATAAACAAAATGGGAAGCATGTTTGGTCTTTAATGTTATATATGTTGAACTAGTTACTTGAATTAAGAAAACCAATCATGTGGGTGGAATAAATACATTAATTAACTAATTAATAGAGGGCTAACATGGACATATATGATTTGATAGTAGATGATAAATTAATGTTTTCATAAATTATTTTTCTTAAAATTACTCGTATGTTTTCTTTCAATGATTTAATCAAACGGCCCAACGCAACAACCCAACAACTTCTTTCCCTAAATGCGATTTGCATGCAAGAGGAGTACTAAGATGCACACTATCTCACCAACCATTTTTTTTTAATTTTTTTTGTCAATTAATTTGTTTGGATGAAATGGTTATGACTCGATATGTAATACGTTACGAAATGATATTCAATTTAAATATTCCATTAAATTAAAATTATCATTATGACAACTATTTATGTTATAATACCGTTTTTATTATGTACTTTCTTTTTCTTACAAACTCTTACATTTTTTGTAGTAAGTGGGTATTTGGAATTTTCGTCATACAAATTCAATGATTTGGTAAGGTGTTAGAACCTGATTTTTTCAAAGAAGAAGAAGAAGAGAGTCGAGAACCTACCACTTACTAATATAATAAGTGAAAGTGAAGACTGGATGCATAATTGGAGTTTGGATGAGGCGAAATGCCTAATTAAATGGGAAGGCAACATTGATGATGAGAGGAAGCGTCTGAGGTGAATCCATCACCTTTGGCCATTAGGGTAGGTAAGTAAAAGACTGATAAAAACTGCAGCAAAGCAAAGCAGAGAAATATGTTTCTTCAAAACGTATTATGTCAGCATTGAAAGTCACGGCATCCCTTTTTGGTTGGTGCCTCCACACCCTTCCCATCCAAACCAACCCCAAAAGCCAAAACAAAAAACAAAGCATGAAGCCATGAATAATGATGATGACAAGACTTCATTTGTTGACCTAAAAAAATAAAGGAGCCAAGACCATATCTTTTTGGGGAGTAACAGGTAACGACCCTTTTTTTTTTTTTCTTGGGGTGGCGTGGGGGGAGAGGTGGATAGCGTAGACTCTAGCTAGAAATCAGTTGGCTAAAACACCATTAAAAGGGGAAAAGGAAAGAAGAAACAAATGGACAAGTAGGATTAGGAGCGAGACTGCCCACCAACCCACTACTCATACCAATAGCCATATATAAGTTTATATTGTACAAGTCTAATCCTAACATATAAAAATAGAATACATTCAAATTTTTTTTGAATCAATGGATTGTTGTGACTAATTAATTAGTTTATTATGTGCATAATTAGAGGGGTTCGTTGTAATATTTATATATTTTAAGAATTTGAAATTTCATGTATTTTATAAAATAAAAATTTATATATAATTTTTATATTTCAAATTTAAGGTCTAAAATTCATATAACATTATAGTTTTTGATGAATCTAAATTAAGAATCGAACTTATATGCTCTTTTCACCTTCCCCTTCTTCCTTTTTGTTCTTCCCCTCCTTCCCTTTTCTCTCTCAATTTCTATCTTGGCTATAATTCCACGTATCATCCAATATCTATTCTTTCTTCTTCTTTTTTTCACTTTTTCATTTTATTTTATTCCATTTCCATTAGGCAATCGTAATGAAAATAAAAGCTAAAAAATAAATAATAGAAAAAAAGGAGGATAAAGTCCTACGAAAAATTGCAGGGTTGGAAGCCTTGGGGGTTGGGCCTAACATGTTTTGATTGGGTCCATCTGGGAGCCCATGAGCCCAACAAAAGCCCAACGCTTCATTTGGACTGGATGGTGCTTGGTTTGGTTACCAGAACAACATCAATGGATAATTTGCAGAGGAAGTATCAAATACATTTTCAGAATATTTGGTCCCAGAGATCACCAAGTGAATAAGAATGGTAAGCCTTTTATTATGGTGGTGCTAGGTGCAGCAGCAGAACCCTTGTGATCTCTCATCTGATTCCTAAAGGGTGCAACAGCAGAACCCTTGTGATCACTCATCTGATTCCCCAGGGCCACTGTTTACAGCCCATTTACACATACATCACACAATAATTTCATTTACTAGGGTTTCTAGTACAACTAAACTGGCACAAAATTTTAAAACAAGTCTTGAAATTTCCAATCGAAACAGGAACAAGGGTTTTTTTCCTTCTTTTTTTTTTTTTTTTGCATGATTTGAAGCACTCATGCAGCTGCAGTGATGCATTCGATCGCCTGTTTGCAAATGCCGGTCATTGTTGCCTCCGGCCCATAAACCTGGAGAACATTAAGAAAACATGCATCAATTCACAGTTCTTAGGAATTGGGATTTGAAATGAAGAATGAAATTTTGTCTCAGATGCTAAGGGCTGTTTCAACAAAATCAAGGAGAAGTGTTTATATTCCAGTATTATTTATGTGTACCTCAAAAGGGATGCCGATTTCTTCCCCAAGGCTCCGCATTTTTGCCAGACCCCTCTGGTAATTTGGGCCTCCCCTCCTGACATATATGTGCATTCTTGCAGCTTTGAGCATTGATTCCTGTTTAGACAATGTAAAGGGATACATGTAAACATCAAATAATCGGGATCTTGAAAAGAAAATACCACAAACACAAAAGACGCAATAAATTATATTAATTAAACAAGCCAAAAATAGGATGACGAGAGCAATTTCATAGTAGCTTCACCCCCAATAGCAATAAGCAATGCAAGTTCTCGCGGACTAGACAGAAGTCTGAGAAATGTGCAAAATAACTCAAAAGATCAACCCTTTCAAATTTAATTCAAGAAAGTCCTTATTGTGAATTGATAATTTGATTCCTGATTTGATGTTAAAGCTCACAATTCATGAAACCTGCAACAAACCAGATGAATTGGGGTTGGCTGAACCATCTGGTTTATTGCAGGATTACACCTAGATTGCGGATTCAGTATTCATTACTGGTATTTGTTTAAAACAGATGGAAGACAATGTAATCAACCATACACAAAGTAACCATAAATTCACCTTCTCCTTCAAGGCACGAATTATGCCATTAAAAGTAGCAGCAACATCGGTAAAGTTCGCTATTCCTCCTCCAATTACAAGGGCTCTTTTATGGCCATCAGGGTTTGCAGTTGCACACTGCACAGATTCATGAGATTACTTAAAACAGAGAAGAGGACAAATACAACAAAATTGGGATTGTTTAAGCAAGCATTTAAAGCCATAATATGTCGTGATATTGGATAGACCAATTAAAGTTATGTTAACCATGAAATATGCTAGCAGAAAATAAAGCTCCAAATGATGGATTTAGCTAGTTAAGCATAGAAATAATGTTTCATCACCATTGTCATGCAGAAATATGGTTCTAGGAGTGAAATGGAGTCATCCTTACATCAATCACAACTCTGGCATACTGCAATACCTCCTCTTCATTGGGTGCTCCACTATATTCTGCATAGTTCCCAAGCTCAGAAGCATATCCAAGATCTCCAACCTGATTTATTAGTTCATAATAAGTCAATGCTGATGGGAAAAAATGAACACAGAGATTACAAGTTTATTATAATCCAAAATTAAAAATCTCAAATATGAGAACAGCACCGTATCTGCGTAGATGACACTTGCACCCCCTCCTGCTACCATAGTCCAGATTCTTCCCTTAGGGTTCAGAACTGTGAATTTCAAAGATGCACTTGTCTGCAGAAAAAGACAATATAAAAGAGATAACTAAGATCCTCATTAATCAAAATAATCAGCAAACAACAATTTAGGAATCACCAAGGCCCTACATGGTTGGAACTTGGAACTAGCACAAATGCACAAATAAACTAGACAGAGATATCTATATATCGAATAATTCAATACTCAAAAGAGGTTCTGCTGACTTTTGGTCCCATTATTGACAGTAGAGAAGGCATATTGTTGATTCTGGGCTAGGAAACGATGATCATGTGTTTTCAGTATGAAAGGATGGATACTTCCTGAAGCTGCTACTCCAGACCAGCTAGAACTTTGGCAGTTCATTCTTACTTTTACCTTTTCTCAATTTAGATGATGATAAAATTCAGTGACATTCAATTGTTAAAAGGCGGTTTGGAAAGAGTTGGTATGAGATAGAACTATTATTTACGCGATCATCTGCTCATTCAGAATATTTTGGCGAGTAAGGGAATTCTTAGATCCTCTTCCTGTGTTTTTTGTAATTGTTCTATTGAAGATGTGTCTCATCTATTCTTTGAGTGATCCACCTGAGACGGCTGGTTTGGATATCTATTCTTAGTTGGTTGGGTATTAATGGACGAAGAATTGTTGGGTGGGATGTTGAAGTTAACTGGCCAGGGGGCTCAATTGCTTTGGGATAGGAGAATATTAGGTAAAGATAAGAGTTAGTTTTGCTGCTGCAGTTCCCACAGGAGGAAAAGAACTAACAGGATGCTTAAAAACAGAGTCTTGGCAGTTCTGAGATTGTTAAAGAAGAGATACATGATGCAAGGGCTAGATTAGGGTGATAATGCTGATGGAATGTTTTGGGCAGGGGAAGCCTCTGTTAGTCTTGTTCTATTGCAAGTTTTATGTCTGTTTGTGTTGATCTTCTGTTCTTGCTCTAGTAAATTGATTATTTGCCAAAAAACAACGATTCTACCAAGAATGAACAAATTATAAAACTCTACTTTTTTCAGTTTACATTAAATTAAAAACCTAAAGAACAGAACAATATTTAAAAAAAAAAAAAAACAAGAAAAGAAAAATATGGAAGTAGTATTTTGTAAGGATGCATTTCGACATTTAAGGCTTATTTTTTCCCTCTAGGCATGATGATTATGCATGGAAAATTAAAAAAAAAAAAAAAAAAAATTTAGATACAGGTCTAAAGCATTAGTGTTTACCTTCTCATCTAGCCCATGAATAAAGCTTTCTGTAGCACTCATAACTCTTCCAAATGGCATTGGAAATTCAATGTTTCCCCACCTGTACAGAGAAAATCATATAGGAAAAAATTGAGATGTGGAAGCAACTAATTTTTTAAATCATTTTGTTTATAACAATCGGTAAAGGAAATAGAATGTACTTCTTGAAGTTCTTGAAAGCAGCAGTATCATCCAGCTCTCCCCTCATATCCAAAGGATAAGGCTTTCCATCAACTAATGTAAATGGATTCATCTCTAGGAAGGTAAAGTCCAAATCTGATAAATGAAAGCAAGAAATTGAATTAAAACCTAACAGTAAATTAAAATCTAGTGTTTTTCTTCCCTTTTCTAGACAAAATCTAGTAGTTAATGTAACTTTAGAAGAAGTAGTAGTTATAAAAGATCTGTAACTTACCTATAAATAGAGCAAAGATTACCCTGATAAATTCCTCAATCACTGCTTTGATCTGAATGAGCAAACAAACTCTGTTAGAAATTTGAAATCTAAATATCTGCGAAGAACAAAAAGAACCCTCAAGCTACAGCACTGTTTTCATCTTGCAATCTCTAGGGGAAGGCACACCAAAGGGGAACAAAAATAATTCACTAGGCTATTTTTTGCACAAAATTTACCTCCAATGGAAGGGTTGCAACAAGTGGAGCACAAACTTCAGGCATTAAAGATGCCCCCGTTGGGACAAATATAGTCTTAACCTGAATAAGGGGAAAATCTCTTCATTAAACATTGATCTTATAAATAATTGAAAGAAACACTGCTGCGGAGAAAGACCCTAGATTTACAAATTGGATTCATGACTAGATAAACAGCAATTTCCACTTTTTGAGTACCTTGTCCCAGTTCTCTTCAATTTCAATTCCTCCACATTCTGAAAAGCTAATGCTATTCCCAAGCCGCTCTGAAACAATATTAAGGTAAAACTCTTCGTTGTGTGGAACAAAGGGCTCAACAATGAATGTTGTAATAGGCCCTTTACATCCTCCCATCTCAACCTATAAACCCAGAAAGACAAATGTGAGCAAACAAATCAAAACTTTCAGAAAAACCACGTAAAAGAAATTTAGCAATTGATCGCTCATTAAAGTATTGGAATGAGTGGTACAAAACAATGGAAGAGACCAACTACCTCTTTGCCAAGACGCTCCTTTACAAAATTGGCAACCTGAGCCAAATCCAAATTTAAGGCAACCAAGCCACTCTTCCCACGCTTACCAAACAACATGTCAGGCTTAACAACCAGTTTCCCAGATAAGAGCCAAGGTTCCTTCTCTACTAGCTCATTGAAATCAGTTGATTCCGTAACCTAAGAAATGAAACCAAAAGAAAAGAGAAAAGAAAAGAAAAGAGAAGAAAAACATTATTGAAGCTCAATTAAGAATGAACTACCTCCAATAAGTAATTCTGCTTTCGAATATTAAACATAAAAAAAAAAAAAAAAAAATTTAAATAACAAAAAGCAATTTCAATCCTACCTCCCAAGAGCAATTCAACTCCATCAGATTCATAAATTGATTGTTCAAGTTTGTAAAAGTTGTTGCAATTTCAGGAAAATTTAAAAAACAATACCCCTCGCCCCCTCCCAAAAAAAGGGCAATAAACAATTTCCATAATCCTTATTTCATGGAATCGCATCTAATTCAAAAAGGGTCATTACTGGAGATCAACGAGCTCAATCCGAGAACGGAAAGCCAGAATCCACAATAAACCACACTTACTTGGGCTGATTTGATAGCCAAATCGGAAGCAGAGAGCCTTTTGAAATGCTCCTTCAGCAACCTCTTGGAATCATACTCTCTGATCTTCTTGCGCGCCATTTCACCACCTGTTTCCACCAAAAAAACCCACCAAGAAATGAACCCCAATACACACAGATTCACATTAAGAAACAGATCTACCCAGTTCGCCAAAAAAAAAAAAAGCAAAAAACAAAAACAGCAATGCCAATGCAGACACCAATCAGATCAGAAATCAGAACCACAAAACCTCCCAATGCAAAACGAAAAAGCAAACATCGAAGCTCGAGCGAATTCCGCAGATGAAGAAATGAAATTACCGGCGAGAGAGAGAGAGAGAGAGAGGCGACAGAAGTGGGGTTGGATGCAGAGGCTTGAGAGAGAGATTGGGAAGTGAGATTGAACACAGAATAGAGAGGGTGGATCCGTCCGTTGCTCTATTTATAGGTGGGCTTTGTTGGAGTTACCGGCGGGGGGGAACCCCAGGACACATGCCGCACCTAACCATACCTCACCCACGCACACCACCAACGTTTCCTAAACCTTTTCTTCAAATTGTCTTTTTTTCTTTTTTCCTCATTTGGAGGCTACGATGCACCCTTCCTTGCTTCCTCTCTCTCTCTCTCTCTCTCTCTCTCATTTTCCAACCCGGCCTTTGTTTTATTATTAAAGTTGTATTATTAATTGCTGTAATTTAATGATTTTACTAATAAGTAAAACAGAATGCTATCAACAACTTTGTTAACTTAAACTCTTATCCCATGGTTGAACAATTGGATAAGATGATATATAAAATTATATAAAAATTTATCTAAATTTACTTAAATTTGAATACAAGATACAAAATTTATTTTTTCAAACATAAAATTAATAATTTTTAAAAGAATGCAAAATATTTTTCTAAAATTAAACTTGAACATATGATTGTTCATGTTAAAGTTTAATATACATTGTTAGTTCACAATCTAGTAGTTTAAATTTTTAAATAAAATAGTAATTTAATATGGTATCAAAATTGGTTATCAGGAGACCTTGGGTTTTAGTCTCGCTCGCATTTATTCTATGATATTTAAAAATTTACTATATGTTTGTCTCTCCACATGTTGTTAAATTGCACGGGAAGTTTTAAACCTTGATATACATTGTTAGTCCACAACTTAATAACGATAAAGTGATAATTTAACAATTCATATATTGATTTATTTTTTTCGTGATTCATTTAATTAATAAAAATTATATGACAGAAAACAGTTCATCTCCTATAACATACCATCGTAATCATATATATATATATATATATATATATATATAAGTATATGAAATTGAGAGTCCGCAGCCTCCTTAGTTGAAGCCTTCAGAGCTGAGAGGAGAAGTCACAATCTCTCATGACCCTTAATTGTTACGTGGGACTAAGACATGCATTCAATTCAATTCTATGTAAAAAACCAGCATTACTTTTATATATAAGTTTAGGAGAATTGGGCCGCTACCCCTAATAACCACCATTTTTTTTTTATGACGCGGAAACTCCAGCCACCAACGAGCCCTTTGGGTCTCCGGTGCGACACCAAACCCACGAAACAACGTCTCTGCCTTTCCTAGATCTCGCTTCAGGATAAGGTCTAGATGCGGACACGGTGTCCGTTTATCAGTTGGAATTTCGTCAAATCCAAGACCCGTGACCTATCTCAATTTACCATCCACGGGACATGATGTTCCGCATCAACTGCTAACTTGTCGAGTGTGTTAATCGGGAATCAAAAATATTATCTTCCTTTTTACATGCTGATGCCTTTTCATATTTGTGAGGGCAAATGACCACATTTTTAAGCAACCTCTTCATGCACTAAAACTCCAAAGTCGTTGCTGGAAATATTTCAAAACCTCAATGGTCAAGTTGTTTGTTTGTTTCAATTTTTTGAACTTTGAATCATGTGTTAACAAATGTTTTGAAAGGAGAATTTAGCCTCAAAAGAAGAAGAAGAAGAAGAAGAAATCAAGAAATGAAATTTGAAAGAAACAGATGGGATGAGCAACGCAGTCAAAGTAAAAAATGGTTCACTCAAGCAGTCAGCCTCAATATTCCCAAGCAGCCTCCCTCCAGTCAATACTGTGCAGCAGAGCCGTCCCGTATGAGACTTTGTTTTCCCTAGAGCATGTTATCCACTACGTGTAATCTTCACCATTTAGAATTTCTAAAAATGAAAAGACATTTTTAGGGTATTGTCAATATACTAAAAATTACATCTCTTCCTTTAATCAATAATAAAGAAAATATATCTTAAGATAGGGTTTAGGAGTATGAATTTTGAGACAAAGATTCAAATTTATGCATATTTAATTTGAAAAAAATTCGATATAATGTTGTATTACAGTTTGTTCAAATTCAAACTCAAAATCTATGCTTACAAATATATGATAAATATATTTTGATATTAGACTAAAAAAAAAAAAAAGTTTTTATATGTATCTGATTTTTTGGAAGGACATTTAACTAGGGGTGACAAAACGGGCCAATGGAACGGGTCATAAACAAGTAAAACTAAAATAGGTTGGCTTTAATTTGATCCAATTAAAAATGGGTGAGTAGATCATAAATTCAAATTCGCTCAATGGTTATAAAAATGTACCAATTAAAACCCGTTAAGAAGTATATAACATATTTATTTTAATTTTTTCCATAAAATTTCACCAAATATGAGTAAAATATTTTTTTTTTTATAAAAAAAACAACACTCGTTTATTCTTTTCTCATTAATAACTCAATATATTTCAAGTAATAACAATTATTTATTATTTAATTTATTTTTCATTTTAAATATTTTTTTTAAGAAAAGGTGGTTTGAAATTAAAAAAATAGCACTTACGACCCATTTATCATTTTTCCTCCTAAATATTTGTTTAAAAATATAACTATATAACTACATCTTATATCTATTTATTTAAAAAAAATACATGATACATCATATATGCATCAAATATCATGATTTATACGTACATGGAGACTCCATATTTTTTCATAAAAAGTAAAACGAAGGATCCTCAACCTGAACCTAACTAATCCATTTCTTAATTAGATTGGATTTGAAATGACCCCATTTATCAATGAATCACTCCTTAAACTCTAATTTATTTTAAAGGGACGGCTCATTAGATCGTTGATTTTATATGGAGTTATTCGGTACTAGTATCAAATTAAATAATTGGTGCGTGCGGATTTGGAAAGATGAGCTGCGTGCGACTCGCGAGTCGCATTCTCCTTATTTATTTTGGCTGGGCATCGTAAAAGGACAAGAAAAAGGGGTGGCGCAGAGAGAGAGGGAGTAAAGAACAGCAAATCGTGGAAAGCGTGGGGGAATTTTAAAAGTCATTAGCGGATGTCCGTATGCAAACTTTGAAGAGTTTTTGAGTGTCTCAATTCACTGAAGGAAGCAAAGCTATTTTACTTGTGGAAGGCGCATGCATTTTTTGAGTTTACTGATTTCGAATTTCCATCTCTAGGAGGAATTTTTGAAACGTCATTGGTGAAAAGGTGTATGAGATGAGAATTGGGTTAATCCCGGACAAAACAAAAAAAGAGAGAGAGCTAAAGAATGCAAAAGGCTTGAAGAGGAATTAGAATAAATGGGGTTCTAGGTTTTGTGATGGAAATTTGAAATCAGTAAACTCCTAAAAAAAAAAAACCAATAAATACAATTGCCCCTCCGGGAGAGGGTTTATAATCAGCCAGAAAATTTTAAATCTCAACACTTAATCTCACTTAAGAGCTTTTAATCAAAAAGAAAGGAGGAACTACACAAAATGTCTCAAGGACATAAAAACTCTTGTGGTAAATAAAATACCAAAGAGGCGTAAGAGCAATATCTTGCTGCATAAATATTGCTACAATAGCACCCTGTTACGAGAAGTAAATACTAGGCTCCTTGTCTGTTAGCTTGCATTTTTAATTTTTCCGCACTTGCTTCCTTAAATTTCCAAAAGGGCCATAACCTTTCTCCTTAACCGCGTCTTTGACACAACAGCATCTTTTGTTGTTCAGATTTACACCGCAATCAGGACATATACCTTTGCACGATGGATCGCACAGGGCATTCATGGTGATCTCCACATGAATCGTGTCTCTGATGTTCTTTGAGATGTCAATCTCTTTCTCCTCAGGAGGAAAATATAGGCGATCGTCAAAATCAATTGAGGCGTCATCATCCTTGTCTTCCTCCTCAACCCTCCTAGTATAAGTCTTGTTTCTTCCTTCGCCAAATACTCCCATATTAATAAACTCTGGTTCTTCCACAGGTTCTTCAGTTAGTAGAAGTGAGAAGCTAGAAAACACGCATTCAGCAGCTGGTTCACAACACCTTGGATGTCAAATGAAAACTGGGTGAGATTACACAAGGCAAACAAAATTTAAAAGCAGCATAACAAACCACACAAATGTGTTTAGCAATCTTCAATCTTCAATTCAATTGTGCATGACAGTTTTAATTTTCCATTTTCAGGTTTTCAGAGTATCAAATATGCTTCCTATACAAATGCTGGAAAACTGGAAAACATTGCAGCTTTTTTGGTAATTCTTTGGGAAACTAGAAATGGAAAAATTCAAAACTGTTTTCCCAGCTCCCATTTGCATGCAAAAGGTCACCTCCTCCTTCCACACACACCCTTCTGCAGGGGCAGCAGAACCCAAAAAAAGATCGGCATTGAGGTCAGCCATCATTTTCTGAAATTTTGGGAAAACAAGTATCTATATGTGACAAACCAGACTCATTTCATTTATTTCTTCTCTTCTTTGCTAGACTGGTAATATCAGCTTAAATTCTGTGATAATAAAGTATACCAATTTCCAATTTATCATAAAGAGCCTCAACATGCATAGGTTTTCAATCGGTAGTCCAATCAATTTCAAGATCAGGAAATAATTATGCGTGAGAAACTAGATGCATCCAATCCCTTCTCCATCTGCTAGACTGGGAAACTTTCAGTTCAAATGCAATAACATTATTCCCTTTTACAAAGATCTGCTGGTCGGAAGACCACCTAGTCTCTTTCTATGTACTGCAACTACTCGAAAAGCTGAAAGTACCAAGTGTTCTTAATTTACTCATCTGATGCATGTCCGTCGGTTGGCTACAGGGGAGAAAAAGGGTGAATGATTATGCTATATTTATCTTCACAAAGTTTGACCATAAATTGGGCTATTGGTTGAGATTAATGGCAGCACCATTACAGGAGCATAAAATGACGTAAAGATGGCTTGATTTAACACATGTTGCAAGACACTTTTGACCAACCTCAGTGACATTTGGTTGAAGTCTAATTATCCTTTCTTAAAGATCATGGACTGCGATAGCTGGCTAATTGGCATTGTCTTGTAATTAGGCTTAGCTGTGTAAATTGGCATAAATATGCGACCTTCTATAGTTCTGAGCATGCATTGACACGTCAAAGTGTCATTTTTTTTCAAAATATTATAATCCTGGAGTCCAAGTTTCATAAGAGTTTACTGTGTCTTGTATGTTTGTGTGTATGCACACTCATGCTGCATGTGCTGTATGTATGTGTGTGTGTGTCTTTTTTTAGCAGTTCTAAATCAAGTTTTTACATGTTAAAGTTTCCACATTTTCCAAAGATTCGAGTCTCTCTCTCTCTACATATATATATATATATATATATATTTACATATATAAGAGATGAATTTACTCTCTCTCTCTCTCTCTATATATATATATACATATATATATATATATATATATATATATATATATAAAAGAGATGAAGTCAGGACTTGTGACCTGGATATGGAAAAAAGTATGTAGGGCACACTCAAGGATTTGGGTAGGGGTGTACAAAAATTACCGAAAAACCGAAAACCGGACTGAAACCGAACCGAAACCATAAACGGTTCGGTTTTTTGGTTTTCGGTTTTATGTTGAAACCGAAAAAAAAAAAACCCGATTTATATAAGATAGCATGCAGAATAGCCATATAATCACTATAGAAAATAAAAATCCTCAATAAATTTTTAAGAACTTTATGAAAAATAAAGGTTATTTTTGTTAAAAGTGCCCAATATATTTTATTTTGTTAAAATTATGAGTCCCTATAAAAATTTAAAATGCTCAATAAATTTTCAACAACTTCATGAAAAATAAAGGTTTTTTTTTTTTTGTAAAAAAAATCGGTTTAAAACCGAAAAACCGCAACCGAACCGCCACATTTTCGGTTTTCAATTAAAGCATAATTTTGGTTCGGTTTTGGTTTCGGTTTGGAAATCTCAAAACCGAAAATTTCGGTTCGGTTTTCGGTTCTGGCCAAAACCGAACCGCACCGAACCGTGTATAGCCCTAGATTTCGGTGTGTACTCCACCATTAGTTTTTAGCTTCTTCTTTTTTTTTGTCCCCAACTTACTCCTCTCCCCTTCCAAAAAACAAAACACTTAAAACCTTGTATTTAGAGTATTTTATTTGATACATAAACAAAGAAATAGGAACACAATGTTATTTTGGCAAATTCCAAGCTTTTCTATTGACACTTCTTGATTCCTTTGGCTTGACAAGTAAATGGTTAGGTTAGAATAAGGACGAATTAATTATCTATACTTATAGTTACAATCAAGAAACACAAAAGTAGAATGAAGTGCCTAATCTAGGACAAGAAGCAAGGCCTTGGGAAGATCCTTGTTGGAGACTACTTGAGAAGTTATTGCCTGTTTAGTATTATTTAGTATAGGACTATGTGCATTCGAGGTCGTTTGTAATATTTGTGTAATGTAGGGTTTTTTTTTGTAATTCACATAGTTTTAGGGGTATGTGCATAATTTTATGTGTTTAGGCTTTCTTACAAATAGTGTGTGAAAAAAGCAATGTTGTAGGCAGTCATTGTTGAATTTGAATCTGAACTGAACGTGAGTTTCCCCTTGGAATCTCCTCTCTCCTCCCTTCCCCTTCCACTCTTCAATTTCTTCTAATCTCTCCCATGGCTGCAGAACCTTGATGCTACTCATAGCAAATTATCACACTTGCTTTCAAATTCATCATTGATGGACAATGCCCTATGAATATGGTTTCTAAAAATGGAGTCCAGAACCTCATGCAGAGCCTTATGAGATGTCTTGGATTGATCGCAGTACCTAACATGTTTATGTAAGATGTTTGGTTCCCAACCAAATGGGTGCTTACTTTGATAATGTTTGGCGTGATAACATACCTATGAAGATTGGCCATGTACTCCTTGGTTCTCCTTGATAGGATGATTTAGGTTACTCAAGGACGTGGGAACACAAGTCTTCCAGTATAATAATAAGAAGATCATTTTGAAGCCGCTCTACCAATCAACCAAGACAAGGAATCAGGCACAATTACTCAACTTGAAGACACAACAAGGAAGGAAATGAATGTGTTTGAAGGCATCCAAAGTCTTTCACACATACCAATTGTTGAGTTTGTCATTCCTAATATGTTCATTGATGCTAACTCTCAATTCAAGTCTATGATATTGCCAACGGAACATGGTTCCTTGTTTCACTCAAGTGTTGGCTTCCAAAGATTTCAAAGTTTGCTTCTTGCTCCTAATCCTCCAACATTTCAAAATTCAAGCCCCAATTTTTTCTACTTGGGGGAGAGTTGATTAGGACAAGAAGCATGGCCTTGGGAAGATCCTTGTTGAGGAATACTTAAGAAAAATTGGATCGATGATTGTTGAGTTCAGTTAGTAGTTTATTGTGTGTTTAGCATTAATTAGTATAGGATTATGTATATTTGGGGGTTGTTTGTAAAATTTGTGAAACATAGGAGTTTGTTTGTAATTAATATAGTTTTAGGGGTATGTGTGTAATTTTATGTGTTTAGGCTTTCTTATAAATAGTGTGTGAAAGACATGATGTAGGCAGTTATTTTTGAATTTGAATTGGGATTGAACATGAGTTTCCCCCTAGTGTCTCTTCTCGCCTCCCTTTCCCTTCCTTCCTCTCTTCTATTTCTTCTAATCTCTCCCATGGCTGCAGAACCTTGATGCTGCTCTGCATCAGTACCCAAAGGCTCTGTTGATGGAAATATTACTTTTATTATCTATAGTGTTCTAACTCATGCTCAATAACAGTCTCAGTGACAATTTTTTTTTAATTAGAAGGGAGATTTTATTAATTCAGCAAAGACAAGTATACATAATTTTCAATAACAAGTTCCTGTCTCAAATGGAGAATTTTCCTTCGATACCCCCATTCATCAAGGGCAAAGAGCTTAAGTCTTTGTGAACAATCACATTGACAAATTAATGAAAATTAATGAATTAATTTGTCCAGGAATACAAACCAAACTTATCGAAATATGCAAGCTAGTGCTTATAAACCACTAATTCCTTAAAGGCACCAGCAGCAAAAAGAAAACAGTAGAATCTATAGATGAAGGATAATGCCATAGTTCTGTAGATTCTGGTTCAATTGGGATCAATGAATATCTTATTGATGGACAAAGGTGCAGTTGCCAGCTGTCAGATAGACAAATATGCCCTATCAGCTGGCATTCTGGAAGTATATGCTTGGTGTTAGTGGGTGACAATGTAAGGAGATGACATGAGCAGAACAATAACCCAATATGTTAACTCCAAGAATATGTGCCCCAAAATCTCCCCTCCAGGGATTTCTATTGTAAACATTATCATTGAGCATTAATGTACTATTGCCTCGTTATTGAAATAATATGAGTAGATCCTTTCTCTATCATATGTGCTGTGATGTTTATTTGCTATCGATGCTATTGTATGATGAATGTCTTATTTGGATGTGACTTTTGTCCTCTTGTGTTGTGGGATGAATGCAACGTCCATTTACTATTGTTAGATTACCACTTTACCTAAAAGTTTAAGCTGTTAGGTTGTAGGCTGACAATGTATATCAAGCTTTAACACTCCCCTGCATGCGCAGCCCGACAGCACGTAGAGAGATAAATACACAATAATAACACTCATTGTAGGGAATACAATAGTTTTTTTCAAATACCACACAATATATGCGGGCAACAAGACTAGAACCCAAGACCTCCTGATTACCAGCTCTAATACCATGTTGAGATTTTGATTAAAATGAATGACCTAAATTGAAGATTGGTCTCTTCCTTTATTTATAATACAAATCAAATATATTCTAATGACAAGAATACCCTTGATAACTCTCACTAATTAACATACTAACACACTTAATAATAATAATACTAAAAGACATAAATAACCTCTAACACTCCCCCTCAAGATGGAGCATAAATGTCATATGTTCCTAGCTTGTTACAACCCCCACCCCCCACCCCCCTAAAGCTTTGGTACACAAATCAGCAAGCTGCATATCAGACTTCACATAAGCGGTAGAAATGAGCTTCTGCACAAGTTTCTCCCGAGTGGCAATCAACTTCAAGGTGTTTCGTCCGCTCATGTGAGATCGGATTGAAGGCAATATGAAGAGTAGCTTGATTATCACACATCAACTTTAGGCTGAGAATGTGAAAAACTCAGTTCTTCCAACATGTTCTTCAACCAAGCAAGTTAACAAGTAGTGTGAGTCATAGCTTTATATTCTAATTCAACACTTGACCTAGCCACCATAGTTTGTTTCTTACTCTTCCAACAAATCAAATTACCACCAACCAAGATACAGTACCCAATTGCATTTGTATATCCATGAATATGAGTGTGACCCTAATCACAATATAAAAGACCTCTCCCAGGTGCCCCTTTGAGATATCTCAAGATGTGAATGATTGCATCCCAATGACTTGTCCTCAGAGAATCTAGAAATTAACTCACTACACTTGTTGCAAAAGATATATCCAGCCAAATGAATGTAAGATAATTCAACTTTCCAACAAGTCTCTAGTATTGTCTAGGATTAGGCAGTAAATCACCCATATCCAACATTAACTTGCTGTTAGGATCCATGGGTGTATCAACTGGCTTGGATCCCAACAATTCAATTTCATCCAACAGATCAAGAACATACTTCCTCTGTGACAATATAGTTCTCGTATGAGATCTAGATACTTCTATACAAAATATTTCAACGTTCCCAAATCTTTAGTTTGAAACTTTGTTCGTAGAAAAAGTTTGAGACTCTGAATACTTTATCATCATCACCTATAATAACAATATCATCCAAATAAACAACAATAAGGATCCTACCCGATGAAGTATGACGATAAAACACAGAACGATCCACTGCACACCGTTGAAAACAAAACTCAAGTACTATAGCATTGAAATGACTAAACCATGCCCTGGGAGACTGTTTTAAACCTTATAGTGCCTTATTGAGTCGCATACTAAGCCTGACTCCTCTTAAGCAACAAACTCAGGTGGTTGCACCATATAGACCTCCTCCTCAAGATCACCATGTAAGAAGACAATCTTCACATCTTACTAATGCTGAGGCCAGTGGCAAGTAGTAGCCAAGGAGATGAACAAACGTACTAATGTAAGTTTGGCAACCGAAGAAGAGGTGTCAGAATAATCCAAACCATAAACTTGAGTATAACCCTTATCAACAAGACGGGCCTTTAGACGAGCCACAGAACCATCAAGGTTGACTTTCACAGTGTATACCCAGCGACAACCAACCATAGACTTGTCAAGAGGAAGAGATACCAAGTCCTAAGTGCCATTGTCTTGCAAAGAATTCATCTCTTCAACCATAGCATTCATCCACCTAGTGGGCTAAGGCTTCAGAAACAGATTTAGGAAGGGTAATTGATGATAGAGCAGTAACAGAACAATAAAGGAGGGTGATAAGAAGTCATAACACACATAGTTGGAAATGGAATGTTAGGTACATGTGCGTTTACCTTTCCGAATAGCAATGGGAGGATCAACGTCATGGGAAATATGATCATCAAACGAGGAAACCAAACGAGTGGTAGTAGAAGCTAGAGGAGACTCTTTGCCTTGGAGCCACTATCGTGAATACACTTGCAAATTAGGATGATCAAGATGATGAGAACAACTCAAACTACATGGAGACTCAAATGGTTGGTTGGGCAAGGATAACAAAGTAGAATCTAGAAGATTATGCAGAGAAAGAGACTCATTGAGCTCAGAAGCACTTAGGGACTAGGTGTAGTAAGAAGCAGACTCAAAGAAGGTAGCAATTGCAGAAACAAAGAAGCGATGCAGCACAGCACAGGACTATAACAATGATATCCCTTTTGAGTATATGAGTAGCCCAAAAAGACACATTTTATAGCATCAAAATCCCACTTATCCACCCTACGAGTTAGTTGATGAACAAAGGATACACACCCAAATATACAAAGAGGGAGAGAGAATAAAGGTAAATTAAGAAAGAGAATGGAGTAGGGAATTTTACCACTAAGAACGGAGGATGACATCCTGTTGATCAGATAGCAAGCAGTAAGTATAGCATCACTCCCAAACACTTTAGATACATGCATTTGATAAAGTAAGGTGCGAGTGATTTCAATGGCTATTTTTCTTCTCTGCAACCCCATTTTGTTGAGGCGTGTGGGCACAGGATGATTGATGGATAATACCAAACTGAGTCATCTATGTAGCAAATTGAGAACTAAAACACTCTTTACCATTATCACTTCCAAGTATTCGAACTAGCAAACCAAATTGAGTCTTTATTTTATAACAAAAGGCATAAAATAAATGAAATAACTCAAAACAATCTTTTATTTAATATAGCCAGGTCATTCTTAAATAATCATCCACAAAGGTTACAAAGTACTGGAAACCCAGCTTGGACATAACTAAACTAAGATCCCAAACATCAAAATGGACTAACATGAAAGGGCTTGCAGCCCGTTTATTGACTCGGGAAGCAAAAGGGACACGATAGTGCTTCCCACAAGATTCACAATCAAGACTAGACATAGAACTCAAATCAAGAACAAGACGTTTCAACTTGTCTAGTGAAAGAAGACCAAGACGACAATAAATTTAGAGAGGTGTGGGCGCAGGGCAGGCTATAGAAGGAGATAATGGCTCAAAGTGAAAAGTCCACCAGCTTCACGCCCTCCGCTAATTGTCTTCCTCGTCTTCAAATCCTAAATAGCCACAAAATCATGGAAGAATGTTACTAAACAAGTCATGGATTTAGTAATCTTGCTAACAGACATAAGATTGAAAGGAAACCTGAGAATATAAAAAACCGAAGGAAGAGAAATAGAGGGAGTGGGATTTATAGTCCCAATTCCCTTGATTGCAATGGTGGATCCATCAACAAGAGTAACACAAGGAAAATTTGCAGGATATTGAAGAGTAAAGAAGAAATTAGGTATACATGTGATATAATCAGTGGCAATGGAGTCTATGACCCAAGGACTAGGACAAGAAGTACTAGATGACATGTGTATTGTGGGATTACCTATTTGGGAAAGAGATGCAATGGGAAGAGAAGCTTGTTGTGACGCTTGATACTACTGAAACTTGGAATATTCTTCCTCAGACATGGATACAGTACGTTGCTCCCCACTTGGCCCCACAGGTGTGGAGTCGGTGGTGGCTACATTAGCTGCCACCAAAGGTGTGGAGATCCCAACACTACTCAATAGTATGATTACTCTGTCCACAATAAGTGTACTTGCGAGGAGTGTCTCTACCTCGTCCATCTTTACAATCAAGACTACTCGAACCACCTCAATAACTTCTGTAGTTGTTTGGTAGAGAACTAGAATCACCCTGTGTAGCAAAGGTTGTCCTCTCAAAGTCAAATGTAAGGGCAAGAGAATGTATGCTAAAAGAAGCACAAATGACACAAGAATAGAAATCGGCAAATGATGGAAACACAGCATTACTAAGTATCTGGGACCAGACTGCCTCAAACTAGGGTCTCAAGCCTACTAAAACCCGAAGGACTGTTATCTGCTCCCTCTGCTTCTGCATCTTATGAACATCGGCAGTTATACGTTGCACGATGTTCAGCTCCTCATGCATACGCTTCATCGCTCCAAAACAATTTGCAATGCTCCTATCTCCTTGTTGTAACTGAAAGTACTCCTAGGATAAATCATACATACATGTAATGTTACTAGAGTATAGAAGCTTGGTGTTAGGGAGTGACAATGTAATGGGGAAAAGGGGAGAGAGATACTGCTATAATTGTATTCTCCAGGGATTTGGAATGAATATATGATTATCTGTGTTATCGTTTGTATGATTATTCTCTTGTAGTTGAATAATACAAGTAGTCCTTTTCATTGTGGTGTTTTGTTGCCTTGGATTGTGATGTCTCTGATTGTTATAGTCTTATTCGGTGTATAAGAATATATTGCTCGTGTGATATCCTATTGTTCCTTGGTTTCCTTGAGTATTGAGACTCACCAGGTGCTTATGATTTCAGGCTTAAACGTGTGAGACTTGGCTGACTTGTCGAGGGTGAGCTCTCAACGAGTGCCACACGGCCCTTACTTGAGTCCCATTTTGGGGGTCCATGATAGTTGGTATCAGAGCACAGTGTATGCGAGCACCATGAGTGGTAATATGAGAAACAAGTCAGGAAAAGTGGAGCGCATTGAGGCGCTTGAGACAAAACTTGTAACCCTAGAGAGAACGTGTGGTGAACTCCAAGGGTTTGTGGCAACATTGATAAAAAAGAAAAGCGTGCCAACAGAGCTTGAGGCCGCTGAAGAAAACCCTAGAGAAAATCTCTATGGGGTATCAAAAGTTGTAGAGAGATTTGAGGAACTTGAAAAATTCATTCCACGTGTGAAATCCCTAGAGAAACGGCCAAGAGAGCTTGAGGCCTTCCAGAAGAGTATCGAGCAGTTGGAAGCCTTTGAGAGTAGGCTGGAACATATTGAGGGCATATTGCCATCTCTTTCGTCCCAACGGGGAGAGCCAATAGAGCTTGAAGCCTCCTTACGGGAGCTAACGGATAATTTTGATTTTCTTGCAGAAGATGTTAAGGAGTTCATTACTGCTTTGAAAGAAGATTTGAAGGAGATGTGTAATACCCAAAGTGCGGTGGTCCAAGTCCAGAGGGATTTACAAAAGATCACTGTGAAAGTGAATGCAGTGGCACAGATAGCCCGAAGGCCGGTTGCAGATCCCATTGAGAGTTTTCAATTGAAGGTACCAGAACCTAAAAGTTTTGGGGGTACACGAGATGCCAAGGAGCTGGATAATTTTTTCTTTGATATGGAGCACTACTTCACGTGCTCACGAGTAGATCTAGAAGTGGACCGGGTATATCTGGCAACGATATACCTGGTAGGGGATGCAAAAGTGTGGTGGAGAACTAAATGGAATGATATTCAGCACAATAGATGTGTTATCAACACATGGGAGGGGTTGAAACAGGCGTTGAAGACTCAATTCTATCCCGAAAATGTGGAGTACATAGCAAAGTGCAAAGTAATGGAATTGCAACAGACCGGTTCAATAAGGAGCTATGTACGAGAATACCAAGCCTTGATATTGGACATTATAGACATGACCGAATTAGACAAACTAATTCATTTTCTTCGGGGTTTGAAGACATGGCCAAGGAATGAATTGCGTCGACAGGGTGCTGGTGATCTCTCTTCGGCCCTCGCTGCTGCCGAACAGTTGGATTATTTTTCAGATAATTCTGGGAAGCAAAATTTCCCTACGTCCGCCAATAATGATTCCAGACCCAGTAAAGTGCATAAGCCCACAAATGGGGGAAGGGATAGGGAGACAAATAGTTCTTGGAAAGATAAAAGAGCGCCCATGGTTAAGGAGTGGAGGGGCGGACGAACGGGGGATGGAGAGCGTCGACCGATCTCTTGTTTTCTTTGCATGGGACCACATCGAGTGGCGGAGTGCCCTGAACGTAAGGCTTTGAATTGCTATAAAGGCCCTTTGAGGGGAAACCGAAACCCCGACAGCAACCCCAAAAGAACAACCAAATATGGTGGGAGCATTGAGATTTTTGGGGGCATTAGAGCGTCAAGTAATTAACAACAAGTCTTAGGAGAAGGGACTAATGTACGTTGATCTACTTTTGAATGAAAAGAAAATCAAGGCCATGATTGATACAAGGGTCACCCATAATTTCATTGCTAATTCTGAAGCTCAACGGAGAATTGCAAGTAGACAAGGATGTGGGCAAGTTAAAAGCAGTGAACTCTCAAGCGTTAACCACGGTGGGGGTGGCACCTAAAGTGGCATGCCAAATGGGATCATGGTCTGGAACAATTGATTTCACTGTGGCACCCCTTGACGACTTTGATGTGGTATTGGGGATGAATTTTCTTAAAGTGACAGCTCAATGCCAATCCCAGCTGTGGATTGTCTTATGATAATGGGAAGTGCACCTTGTGCGGTCCCCACAGCCTACAACAATTTCGATGAGAGGAAGTTGCTTTCAGCCCTCCAATTCAAAAAGGGAGTAAAAAGGGGAGAATCTTCTTTTGTGGTTCTACCGATAGTCTCAGAAGATGCAGAGGTAGGGAAATATCCACTTGAGATTAAGGAAGTTTTAGAAGAGTTCAAGGAGGTGATCCCAGAACAGCTACCGAGAGTTTTACCACCTCGACGACAGATTGACCACGAAATTGAACTTTTTCCAGGAGTAAAGCCACCAGCATGTGCTCCTTATCGAATGGCGCCACCGGAGTTAGCTGAACTTAGAAGGCAACTGAATGATCTTATTGCAGCAGGGTTCATCCGTCCTTCAAAAGCACCTTTTGGGGCCCCAGTGTTATTTCAGAAGAAATAAGATGGTAGTTTGCGCTTGTGTGTAGATTATCGGGCTCTTAATAAGGTGACGGTGCGCAACAAGCATCCCATTCCACTGATTGCTGATATTTTTGACTAGTTAAGTACAACTAGATATTTCACGAAACTGGACTTGAGGTCGAGATATCATCAAGTGCGCATTGTTGAGGGAGATGAACCGAAGACCACTTGTGTCACCCGATATGGAGCATTTGAATTCCTTGTCATGCCTTTTGGGCTAACAAATGCACCCGCTACCTTTTGTTCTCTAATGAATCAGGTTTTTCGGGAGTACCTTGATCAGTTTGTGGTTGTTTACCTTGATGACATAATGGTTTTCAGCGCATCCTTAGAAGAACATAAAGATCATCTTCGGAAGGTTTTTCAAAAATTCAAAGAAAATCAGTTATATGTAAAAAGGGAGAACTGTGCTTTCGCTCAAAAGTGTATTAAATTCTTGGAGCATATCATTGAGGAGGGCCAGATACGGATGGATTCAGCTAAAGTAAAAACTATCAAGGAGTGGCGAGCACCTACATCCGTTAGAGAACTGCGATTTTTTTTTGGGTCTAGCCAACTACTATCGAAAGTTTATAGAGGGGTACTCTAGAAGAGTTGTATTGTTAACAAATTTACTGAGGAAGGGGGTACCATGGGGGTGGTCAGAAGAGTGCCAATCAGCATTCGTTGAATTAAAGGAAAAGATTGTAGGAGATCCTGTGCTAATCCTTCCTGATGTGACAAAACCGTTTGAAGTGTAAGTAGATGCCTCAGACTTTGCATTAGGGGGAGTTCTCTTGCAGGAAGGGCATCCAGTTGCTTTTGAAAGTAGAAAATTATCGGGTGTCAAACGGAACTATACAACACAGGAAAAGGAGCTTCTTGCAGTGGTACACTGTCTTCGGGTGTGGAGGCACTATCTCTTAGGGTCCAAATTTGTGGTAAAAACCGATAATGTGGCAGTTACTCACTTTTTGTCACAACTTGGACTAACGTCAAAACAAGCATGTGGCAGGAGAAGCTAGCTGAATTTAATTTTGATTTTTAATATAAAGTAGGGAAGACGAATGAAGTGGCTGATGCTTTAAGTAGAAAAACCGAATTGGCCGCATTGAAACTCATCAGTCATCTATCAATTAGTAGGATGGCATCATCTTTGAAGAATCTTATCAGGGAACATTTAAGTACAGACCAGCAGGCGCAATCCCTGAGCACACTAATAGAAGAAGGGAAGACTCGACAATTCTGGGTAGAAGATGGACTGATTATGACTAAAGGCAGGAGAGTCTATGTGCCCAAAGCTGGAAACTTGAGGAAAACCTTACTAAAAGAGTGTCATGATACGTTGTGGGCGGGTCATCTGGGATGGCGAAGAACTCAGGCATTGATTACACAGGGGTACTATTGGCCGAATATGCAAGATGATGTGATGAGTTATACCAAAACTTGCTTGATCTGTCAACAAGACAAGGTAGAAAGAAAGAAGACCTCAGGTTTATTGGAGTCATTGCTAGTTCCTGCCAGGCCATGGGAGAGTGTCTCTTTGGACTTCATTTCCTCGTTGCCAAAAGTAGGAGTATGACACAATTTTGGTGGTGATTGATCGGTTCTCAAAGTATGCTACTTTTGTACCAGTCTCGAAGTCATGTTCAACAGAGAAGACAGCTCAGCTATTCTTCAAGCATGTGGTGAAATATTGGGGTGTTCCAGAAAGCCTAATCAGTGATAGGGATGTTAGATTCACAAGGGGATTTTGGGGTGAACTCTTTCGCTTGATGGGTTCAAACCTTAATCTATCCACCAGCTATCACCCACAGACAGATGGTCAGACCGAACGTTTTAATGGGATGCTAGAAGAATACTTGCGACATTTCGTTAACTCCAATCAAAAGAATTGGGTTACTTTACTGGACACGGCACAATTCTATTTTAACTCCATGAAATCTTCTGCAACTAATAAAAGTCCTTTTGAGATCGTGACAGGTCAACAACCGACTCTCCCGCACACTCTGGATGGTCCATACAAAGGATATTGCCCAAAAGCATACCAATTCACTCGAGCTCAGTTAGAAAAAGCATCGAAGCGCATGAAGAAATGCGCTGACAAAGGGAGACGACCACAACAATTTGAAGCTGGAGATTTGATTCTTGTAAAAGTGCTGCCGGAGACATTTCGCTTTCTTCGCGGCAAGGATAAAAGGCTGTTACGCCGTTACAAGGGTCCAATTAGAGTGATCGAGAAGGTGGGACATGCGTTTTATCGGCTTGAGCAACCTGAGTGGATGAAAAGCCACAGACGTCCAGTCCATCCTGTGTTTCATGTAAGCAATTTAAAGCCATTCCACACAGATGAAGCAAATCCGCACCAACAAAAGCTAAGGAAATCAACAATTTCCAGAAGGCAGCCTGTCAACAAAGAAGTCCAGGAGATCATTGCAAATAGAGTCGTCCATGCAGAAGGTTGTCAACAACGGCAATTTTTGGTTCAGTGGCTGGGGCTGGGGGAAGAAGAGAATAGTTGGGAAAAGGCAGAAAACCTTCAGCATGCCATACAGAAGATTGAAGATTTCAGAAATTCGTAGTCATTGACATCTACTTCGACATCAGCAGAGTGCGAAGCCCTTCTACAACACATCGACGAGGACGTCGATAAAATGAGTGGGGGAGGATGTTAGGGAGTGACAATGTAATGGGGAAAAGGGGAGAGAGATACTGCTATAATTGTATTCTCCAGGGATTTGGAATGAATATATGATTATCTGTGTTATCGTTTGTATGATTATTCTCTTGTAGTCGAATAATACAAGTAGTCCTTTTCATTGTGGTGTTTTGTTGCCTTGGATTGTGATGTCTCTGATTGTTATAGTCTTATTCGGTGTATAAGAATATATTGCTCGTGTGATATCCTATTGTTCCTTGGTTTACTTGAGTATTGAGACTCACCATGTGCTCATGATTTCAGGCTTGAACGTGTGAGACTTGGCTAATTTGTCGAGGGTGAGCTCTCAACGAGTGCCACACGACCCTTACTTGAGTCCCATTTTGGGGGTCCGTGACACTTGGCATAATCCCAAATCTCCTTCCACGTATCTAAATGCATACACATCCATGCAATCTGTGGTTCCATCAAATTTCGCAAGAGGGAAATGATCAAGGCATCTTCTTGAATCCACACTTCTTTTCTCTTCTCATCAGAAGGATCTAATTGGAGCAAGTGGTTATATTTTTATAATAAAAAAAAAAGTGGTTATATTTTTATAATCCTGCTAAATAAACCAAAACAACTTTAGACCATTGAACATAATTCTTTCCATCCAACTTTTGAGTCGTTATCTATGGCAGCAATGTAGGAAACATATTTTTGGGATTCATCGACTCTACCCCAACACTCACAAACTTGCAGCCACACCAATGTCAAACAAGAAGAACAATCAAAACTAATTGGGACAATCACAAACTATGTGAAGCACCGACACAACCACAGACAAGATGAACGACTCAGCTATTGATATAGCACTGCCACAGCCTCACAACTTAACTTACGAACACTGCCACTGCTCCAAGAAACTCATAAAGAAGCCTTTACAAACACCAAACAAAAATTAAGGGATAAACGCGAGTGCATGGTCGAAAAAGGGTGGATTTTTTAGCAAAAAACATGCCCAACAACTTGATAATATTGTCTTAAGAAGGAATCAGAACATGGAAGAGGAAAAAAAAAGGTGGCCGGAAACTCTCTCACACGCCGCCACATGAGGTCAGCACTGCCGGCACATGGGGCTGTTTCCGGAAATGGGTTTTTGTGGATAGGCTGCGGAGGGTTTTGTTTTTGGCTATATGGTTGATTTTGTGAAATAATGAAGGGTGGGGTGGGGGGGGGGATCTAAGAAGGGCAACAACGGGAATGTGTTTTCAGGCGACTGCTAGGTATGATAGGGTTTAGGCTAGATCACGCTCTGATACCATGTCAGATTACCACTTTCCCTAAAAGCTTAAGCCATTAGGTTGTGGGCCAACAATGTATATCAAGCTTTAGCAACTATTATCGTGGCTATGGTATCTTATGAGATGTTTGTACTCGCAAACTTGATCGAGCGAACATTGGCTGACTTGCTCAGGGGAGAGCTCTTGACCAGTGCCACACAAACCTCTCGAGTAGGAGGAAACTTGGGGACCATGACACTTGGCTTTTCTATGTACGTAAATATTTGAGATTCACATTTTTGGTGCACCTCATAATTTCAATCTCTTTTTTGAAGTTTGCATGGGTACTTCGCATTTATGGGGGGAAAAAATGATCCTGCACACGTCAGATGGAGAATCTGCAAGCATCTTCTTCTTCACTGCTCTTGTGCCAAGGAACTTTCTATTTTGGATCTTTCTTGTGCTAGAGTTGACCCAATTAAACCAGAATTGTGGGCTTGGTTGGCACTAGAGAGTAGAGAGTTCGTACAGAAAAGAGAAAAATTACACAGCTTATCCTGCTCACTTTCCTTTTTTTTTTTGGGGGGGAGGGGGGGTCCAAGGAAAGGAAACCTCTTGTTTGACTCAAGGATTGATGATTAAAAAGCTTAACTTTTGGTATTCTAGTAACTGTGAAATGGGTTCATATACTATTTTAGATACGGTTAAAATTTTGAATTGAAAGTGATTTTTACTTGGGATGGCGCCCCAAGGAACCTTCCTATTCAATCTCCTCTTTCCCTAATCATTAACAAATAAATATATGGGAAATACAACACTAATGCAAAATCAATAAAAATACAGCCAAGGACACCAATGCAATAAGATAAATGCAGAGGACAAACCATAAAATTAAAAATACTATTTAAAATTACCTATTGCAATCCAGAGTGAGAACAGTTCTTATGATCCCATCAAGCCTCAATTTCTGCTTTTTCCTTGTCACATCAACAGATACCAGAACAGGTGTTCCATTCGGATAATCCTTCACAGCTTTTGTGACCCGTAACCCCATAATCGAAGCCCTAGACTTTGAAACTGCGGTTGAAAGCCTTCCTAAACCAAACCTCTCTAAAGTTGTGCAGTACTCTACATGGGTGATTGAAGGGTTCCTCTTGTACACAATGGCCCCTTCCCATGGAGACCCCAAGTCATCAATGTCTTCTTGGCTTTGGTCCCCCAAATTGAAATCCGCCGCGTTTTCTTCATCAGTCAGCTGATAATCGGTGCTTGTTTGATTTTTGGATATAAGCTTCAAGCTGGGTGGTGTTTTGGTTTTGAAAAAAGTGGGGATACACATTGAAGTAGAAGAGATTTCCCATGGGATTTTGCGCAGAACAAAATCAAAGTTTAGGTTTGAAGGAGAATTTCTTTGAAATTTTGAATTACACACCCCAAGTCGGTTGATATGAGGAGAGAGGACCCTTGAGGGTGGGATGAATAAAAGTGACATCCTAATATCTTCTATTTGGCAGGAGATGAATTTTTAAGACAGAGAAGCAATAAAGGTCTTCTCGAAAGAGTAGGGGTCTGATATTCAGGATTTGGAGTGAAGCAGTGGGAGTTATTAAAGTCAAGTAATTTAGGATAAAACAACAAAAAAGTAAAGTAACAGCCAGCCCCTGCAGCCGAAAAAAAAAAAGGCACAAAATGTAATGAAAGATGAATAATTAGGAAATGAATTTGAATACAAAATTTATTACAGATCACAAAGAACAGAAGCAAATAAATATGTTCAGCAACATCCTAATGATTTGTTTAACGAGGTTCAGCTCAAAATTATTAACTTCAAAGAAGTGAAATTAACAGATGTGTACTCCTATGTAGACCTGACAAAACGGATAAAAATTTGTTTATCTAAACCAAATCTGACCCTCTTAAGCCAACTCATAACCAAATGGCACATTAAATGAGTTAGATATGGCTTTAAAATTTTTTATCTGCCTTTAAACGAATCAGTTGGCGGAATTAAGGTTTTATCCAATGGATATCCACCAATCTGTTAACAAATAATGCCCAAATCCATAGATAATTTCATATGTCGATGCTTATTAGACATCAAAACTACCTCTCGAACTAGCACTACTATATGCGCATTTAGGACTGTCTCACATCCCCACTTAAACTCCAGCCCAAATAATCAATTCTTACGATCAAAACAAAAGTTTTAAATTCATGATCTTAAAAAATAAAAAATATATAAAATTTTATGATTGGTTATTAAATGTTTAATCATTTACTGTATTATAATTTTAAAAATAACTTCAGTTATTATGTAACAAAATAAATTGTTCATCGAATGGTAAAAAAAATTATACTTGGGATGGGAATAATAGATTATTTGTCATCCGCCATTCGCCATGGATTATTCACCATTCGCCATTCGCCATGGATTATTCGATTTGAACCCCTATAAATTCAACACTTAATTAAGTATGTATTGCAATTTCCTTACCCAATAATCTGCCTAATACACCACGGATTATCCGACCCGATCCGTTTTGTCAGGTCTAGTATGATGTCTCAATTTGTGCCTCTATTGCCTATTGGTCGACATGGTCTCTTACCAATTCATGTAGCAATTAACCAAGCTCAAATACCAACTACCACAGGCCGAACACTTCACACCTTGTGATGGACAATGGGGCACTAGCAAAAGCACTCTTGCTTAACTAGTCAGCCAAAGTATAATACAGTTTACCACAAGAACACATTTATGACACTTGAATAAAAAGTAAGTGGAAGCAGTAAAGCAATTCATGAAAGCAAATGACAAGCATGTTGTAAACATTGTAGCAACGTAATTCAATAACAATACCTTCGTAAGTAACGTGTGTTTAGAAAAGAAGGCAGGTAGGCTAAACACGTTTAACAAATGCAAAAGAGTTTTACAAGATTGATGAACACTCTCTCCTAAAGAGCTTTTATATGCTATTTTAGCTCTAGTACGAGGAAACATCAAAATGACCGAGTCATACTCCCATTATACACTAAGGCGTTGACATGCTCAATTAACAAAACCTATACTACTATTTACATTATGGCGACCATCTAATGCACACAATAGAAGTGATCACTGGCAAGCATAATACCATGAACAAGCTTGACTCATAACACCTAGCTTATGCAAACCAAGGAGACAAAAAATTGGGCTTATCTTCATAATCTTCTTGAAGTGCTCGTCACCAAATGGTGCCCTCAAATTTGAACAAGCAGCTTTCTCCCTGATAACATCTTTTAGATAAATTTCCAATCATCTAATAGAAAAACCCTTTTTTAGTGCCTTTCTCCTCTTAGATTTTCGAGAACAAAGCCAAGAACTTCACTTTGAAACATTTTTCAAGTAGTCGTATAAGACCAACCAAGTTTCAAAAAGTGTCTCAAAAAGCTCACAAACCTTCTTCGACACTTGATTTCTAGGGCAGCTAGACCCCCTCTATCAAGTTACCGTCAAGGAGCCATGTAAATTTTTTTTAAAATGACTCTTTTGCCTTGACAGATAGGTAATAGCACAAGCATTGTTCAAATGTACAGAAAACAGTGTAATCACCCGTCACCCATCCACCCACCACAACCCCCCCCCCCCCCCTTTCCCAAAAAAAAAACAAAAAGGCAAAGTCCATTATTAGAGATTACTTTCAAGCCATAATTATGGCAATTTATGTGTGTCAAGGGGGAGAAGGAGCTAAATAGCCTCTCTCTTTTCTTTTTTTTTGGAAACTTTACTCGGTTTCTTGGTGATAAATTTATGGAGTGGGTGTAAGTGTACTAGAAATCAAATGTCAAAGGAGGTTCATGGGATCCTTTCAACCGCAGGGAGGTCAATTCTTTGGGTAAGTCTTAGAAGAGGTTAGTTTCTATTGCCCTAATTTTTCTTCCTTGCACCAGCCCATCCTGCAGCCTGATCACCTCGCATTTGATCTTGGTAATTCAAGTCATGAGAGAGATTTTTTGCCTTGGAGAAGGGAGTGCATCTGAACTTTTGCCTCAAAGCAAAATATTAATGGTTAAACACGAGCAGGAGGGATAATATGAAGATTTTCATTTGTTATTCTTTTGGTAGCCTACACTACAATTCACTAACTACGTTTTTTTACCAACTTGCTCCAAAACAAACTCGCACTTTCATTCTATATGATCTTTGAACCATTTCCTCAATGGTGTTGGTACCGATAGACAAGGAGATATCCACCTCACTAAAGCACAAATTCATTCTACTGGAGGAAGGACAAAAATCCACCATACATCATGGAAGAAACAGAGCAACTTCTGAGTCAGGCATTTCTACAAACACCTAACATTCGGTTAACAATTGAAACTCATTCATTCCATTCATTTTCACAATGGGTTTGAGACAGAACCCACTTCTATATCTCTTGGGTAAGTGAGAATTGATATTATAAAAATGGAATGGCACGTATTCTATTGTTAAAGCAGTTTAGAGCATTCCCGGCATTCGAATACCCCCACTTCAGCCCCCGCCCACACGCACACAGAACACACAGAAAGAAAGGGAAACAAAAAACACGAACTGTAGAGCATACCCAACAATTGTTTTGGAGAAACAACCAATTTTTAGCAATCATATAGGGTAGACAAGACTAACACAAACGGTACTCACAGAGAGAAATACGAGCGAAATGTCGTCTTCACGAGTGAATCCTTTTGAGGATGAATCACTTACGCGTGGAATTGAGAGCTCAGCGGTCAGCGCCCTTAATTTGAAAGCAATTTGATGGAAAAGAGAGGAAGGAATGAAGAGAAGTAGGGGTGGCTGGACTCTGCTTGAGAGTGTTGATGGTTTCTCCATTAGACAATCTGATTTATCTCATGCGAAGTGTAACACTTTAATTTTCATTATCAGTGCATCAATGCATGTTTTGTTGCCACGTGTAAATATTACTAGTCATCAATTTGGGAATTACTGGATTTACAAATCACATTATTTGTAATTTTTTATTCTGGTTAAATTTTTGTTTGGACTTTGGAGCACCAAAAAAATAAAAAGTTAGTTTAAATATATATATTTCTTTAAAATCATTTTATGAAAATCCGGGATATAATTAAAAAATATCGGTGAAATTTTAAAAATATCCTATAAATCCTGGTTTATAAATTTTTCTTTAAATATTCTTTTAAACAAAAAATAAACTAAGCAAAAAAAAAAAACAAAACAAACCAATTGTGCCAAAAAAATGATAAAATTTACTTTAATTCTATCCATCCTATTTAACAATTTCTAAATTCATTAGGATGAATTGAATTTTATTTGAATATAATTCCAAACATAGTGTTTGAGTTGGGTTGAAAATAAGTTTCCATTGTTAATTTAGCATAATTTTTCAAATAATTCAGATAAATTAAACATATATATGCTTTAATTTTCATTATTTAGCCAATTGTCCGAGGCATGTGCAAATAGAAAAAATATGATAAATTTTTTTGCACTAATTCTGAAAGGTTCAATAGTAATTATTTGAGCGTATTTGAGACTATGATAGATTTATGTTAGTATTTTTGAAATGATAAGAAAGTTTAATATATTAAAAAATAATTTGTATTGATTGTTAAGCAATACTTATTGACTAATTGTATAGCTTTTGATTTTTCAATCATGGGGAAAAGCATCGTGCTTTATCATTATTATTAAATTTTGTTGCTTGGTCTTAGAAATTTTCATAAAAAAATATTATTAAATTTTGTTGCTTGATCTTAGAAAGTTTCATAAAAAAAAAATAATTAATAATTTTATAAATGCCACCTCTTTTGTTAAATCTCACCAAAACCTCGACTTTAACTCCTTTGAAATGGAGTAATTAAGTTACAATTAGTTATAGGAGTGTTATTTTCCTATAATGTAACGATGATAATATAAGAATGTGATAGCTTATAAAAAAAATTATATTGTCCTAATAAAATAAATAATAATGTACAAATTTTTATGACAGTATAATGAAAAAATAAACCATGGGAATGTTTATTATTAGTCTATTCCATGCTAGATTTTTTTTTTTTTTCACTTACAACCTATTTCATGTTAGATAAAATAATACACGCAATTACACAAGTGTTTTTTTTAATTATTTTATTTATATATTATTTTTATTACATTCCATCTTATTTCAGTATATTTTTAAAAATTAACATTTAATAAACTAAACATAATAAGCTTTAATGGTTAAGTGAAAAAAAAAAAGTGATATCTCGATGATTTAACTAAGTTTTGTTGTATTTAGGTACAACCTTGCTCTATGAGAAAAGAATAAAAAGAAAATGCACAAAGGACATTAGACATTGTGTGGCAATTTCATCCTTAATCGTGCAACTAATTTGTGATTAATTAAATTCAAAAACAAAATGATTAAGGTTCCATATAGTTCTAGGATTTCATTAGGAGAGAGAGAAAAAAAAGATAAAAGACTAAAAAGAAAATTCACTTTCAGTTTATTTTCTCCTACATTAAATATTATTAAAGAATAAAATTTTAATTTAGTGTGTAATTTCCAAATATGTGAAATTAAATTTATGTTCATTGCTTCATTTTATATTTTGAGATGGTCAATGGTAATATGATCAATTGTTCACGATTTCAAGTTTAGAGAAATATTTTCTTCGCATAAAAATAAGGATAAGATTCAGTACATTATGACAATCCTCCACTTACCCTCGGAAAACCTCATGGCCTATCAAGGACCTTTTTCTTTTAATGAATTTGGGCACACTTCGATATAAAATTATATTATATCTCTTTCAAAACAGAACAAATATAATTTTAAAATTTAAAATCCACGCTCTTAAACGTTAACTAAGAAGATATTCATATTATACTACTGTAATTTCAAAATTCAAAATTCATGCTCTCAAATGTTAACTAAAAAGATTGCAAAACATTATCAAAATGGCCAAAATAGAATCATCCTACTGACTAGTGGAAAAATACTCAACAGATAAATGCAAATTGCATATGTAAACTGCAACGCCACATTTTTTGTGCCTTGCATGTGACGCAATGGAGAACATGTGCAAGATGAAATCTCCATTGCTCTTGAAAAGGATAGGGAAAATACATTCTCAAATTTTTGTTCTAAATTTACAATTCCTTTTCCTCTTTCGTCGCCCAACTTTTATCCATGTTTATATTCATAAGCCTGTTGAATTAAATATTTACAGTATATTTTTCAACAGGATACAATGCAAAAACATTGCAAGGAGCTATTAAACCCTTTGTAGGATTTTCACTTGCCCCCAAGCTGCTCTGTTAACAGATCAACAGGTAATGACCCAAAAGGAACTGATGACTCCAACTCTTCGGATGACGAGTCACTTAAGTAGTAATCATCATCGATGTTGAATCCATCTTCATCATCTTCAGAAGAAGGATCATCATCATGCTCTACCACAGAACTACTGTAAACATCTTTCCTTGACAGGGCTGGTGCTGGATACGAGTGCTCGGTGGCTTGTGAGGTGTCCTCAAATTCCTCCACCACTTTCAAAAGAGCATCAGGACCAAGATTGATCTCATCCAGCAACAATGCCTTGCTTGACTCAAGCGCACGTTTCCACAAGGACATCATTCTAGGGCTTGAGCTCACTGTCTTAGCATCCCTCCCCTTGTGATCATCGTCATCGTTGACTGGAAAAAACAAACACACACAAATCAGGAAGAATGAATTGAGACTCCCACCTCGAACCATCAAGAACCATGCTGCAGCATTGCAGGCTATGGCTATGTGCACTGCGTACAACGTACACAAGTTAAATAGTTTGTTTTTTATTTTCAGTTTTAGATTTCAGAACTGCTGCCTTGTTTTACATTTTTCCAACATTTGTATACGAAACTATGGAAAACTCTTCTATACACAAATGTCAGAAGAATGGAAAACAAGGTGCCATTTAGTAATAATTTAAAAAACTAAAAATGAAAATGGAACTGTTTTCCACAAGAACAGGCCCTTGGTATCTTTCAAGTTATTGATAATTTCAGTTTAGCACTGTTAATTCAAAAGAGAAGTGGAGCAGGTATAACAGGCCATGTCTGATCCCCCTCATCTCTTTTGCATACCTGAAGTGTCCAAGCCATTTGCAACACTGCAAGTGAGGAATGAAGCAGACTGAGCTTCAGGGTACATTGATTTCCAACCTTGTCCCCTCCACATCAATATCTGTTCATCGTCAAAAGAAAGTAGCACACAAGGAACCAATTCCTGTCAACAAATAGAGAGAGAAATAGAAGTTAAACAAAGCATGTGGTCCACTGCAATTCTCAATACACTTCTAAACAAAGCAATTCTCAATATTTGTTGTTCCCCATTGAGTTTCATATACAAAAAATAAATACATCTCGAAGGGTCGCCATTTGAAAGTGTCTTTAACAAAAATGGATGTCCACAATATCTAGTTGGTCTGTGATGCATATCCACCAGCATCAACGAGTGAACTCAAATCTTCCATGTAAGGACTCTAGCCCTAGCCCCATTTTACCTTGTGCAGCTTAATAAGTTTTTAATGGCCTGAATAAACCATAAACTATGAAACATAGACAAGGTGTGCCAGCGAGGACTGTCCAGGGACCATTTCTATTAAGATAAAAAATTTGCATTGTTCAGATTCAACAAATTTGGCCTAGGATTGAATAAGGAACTAATGACAAGCAGCTCAATTTGTCCAAGTGATGCAAGGGGCCAATTCCTAGTAAAGAAACTGACCTATTAACAAGAAACAAAAGGAGAATGAGAGGATTAAATTTTGTGTTGCTTTCATTCTTGCAAAGAACACATCCTATAGTATTCAAAAAGACTCTTACTGTTAGATTTGGTACTTTATTTGTTCAATGTATTTTACTGCTTTATTTATTTTTTTAAAAGAGCCCTTAGAGAAATAACATAATTGCAAGTAATGTTGGGGCATTTGAACAATGAAAGAATTTCCCAAAGAATTTAAAAGAGATAAAAAGAAATTCCTAAATTTATTCAACCTACTTAAAAATTTTCATTCAAATTAAGCTCATAATGATAACTTGAGAAACTGTTACAATGATTAATTTGGTTTAAGATAAAAGTATAAACATTGTGGTATATCATACGTACCATTATAGGGGGGAAAAAAGAAGATGAACAATTTCATTTTCACATTCTTTGCATTCTCTCCACACTATCCTCCTTCTGTCTATTTCCAAATCAATTTCAAATCAAGAAAATACCCCCCCCCCCTTCTGACATACATATGTATATGTACTCTTGATACTATCACCATATCCTGGATACCTTTGGAGTTCAAACTTTAATTAAAATCTGAATTTGACATTTCCCATTAAAGAACCATATTGTGGATTTAATACAACTCTTTCTTCAACTTTGCCCATCACATTTCTTTTTAATCAATTAATAAATCTTGTCTCGAACCTTGTAACCAGTCATGTGAAGATCCACATAATAGGGCATAGACTAGGCAAAGCCTTATAATCAAAGTATAATAAATGATTTGGAAGTAAAATGCACACCAACCTTGAGCTTAGCACCTATTCTTTTGTAATCACTTGGATCCAACCCCTTGCAGTCAACCTTCACCAAAGGACTTCCTTCAAAAGCATCTCTTACATCCTTCACAAGGGAAAAGTACACTCCATTTTTTGCTACAGCATGAAAGCAAAGTAATCAGAATAAATTAGCTAGCTGTTGAACGCAATTTGGAAATTAATTTACATGCAAGCATATATGTGTGGGACAGTTCATCACTGAATTTATGTCCCAAATGAAATAACTGAAACTTTCTTTTTCTCACCAGTGAACTTTTGGAGATGCATGTCACAAAAAGGTTAATTATAATTTATAACTATATATATATATGCCAGATATAATCAAGGTCCCTTTTTTTCATAGGAAAAAAAACTATAATAAGAAAAGAAAGAATCTACAAGGAGAATAAGAAATCCTCCAAACTGACATAAAATAGGGGGAAAAAAAAACAAAAACAGAAAAGAAAAAGGCCCAAATAAAGCTAGCAAAGCCAACCAATCCTGTTGAATATCCCAAAAACCCCACATTTCCAAAGCATCATTACAAAAATACTGTACAGTCAAATCAATCCGATCCTCATAATAGACAGATAAAGCCTGATCTTGGAAAATATGAGCATTCCTCTCTTGTCAAGGGGCCCATAATACAGCAGAAACTGCACATCACAGCAAAACCTGTGCTCTTCACCACCCACCCACACCAACCTCTAAAAAAAGGATAAAAAAAAAATCCTTCACAAAGTACAAGGCACGCACAATGCTTAACAGATCCAAAAACTTGGTCCACAACTAAAGTTTTATACAACAACAACAAAACCAAGTCTTAAGTCAGACTAGGTGGGGTCAGCTATATGAATCATTTTCCGTTAATTTATACGATCATGGACCATTTCTTTTGACAAATTCAGGGCTATTAAATCCTTACTCATTATCTCCTCCCAAGTTATTATAGGTTTACCCTTACCCCTTCTACTACCCCCGACAGTAACTAACTCACTCTTCCTCACTGGTGCACTATGTGGCCTACATTGCAACTGTCCATACCATCTAAATCGTCCTTCCCTTATCTTATCTTCTATAAGAGCTACACCTAACTTACCGCAAATATGTTCATTCCTTAATTTATCTTTCAATGTTATACCACTCATCCATCTAAGCATTTTCATCTCAGCAACTTTAACTTTTTGGATATTCTGCTTCTTCAACGCCCAACATTTTGATCCATATACAATAGTTGGTCTTATAGCTGTCCAATAAAACTTCCCTTTTAATTTTAAGGGTATTCTACGATCATAGAGCACACTTGAAGCACTTCTCCATTTTATCCAACCTGCTTTAACTCTATGCATTACATCATATTTAATATCTCCTTCAGCTTGCATAATATATCCAAGGTATCGAAATCTACAAGTGCTATTTATTTCTTCATCATCAAGTTTAACTTTGTCTCCAATATTCCTCCTATCATTACTAAAATTACATTTCACATATTTTGTCTTATTTCTACTTATCCTAAAGCCTCTAGATTCCAAAGTTTCTCTCCATAATTCTAACTCAGACTCTACTCCGTCCCTGGTTTCATCAATTAATACAATATTATCTGCAAACAACATACACCATGAAACCTCCTTTTGAATACTCTTAGTCAGTTGGTCCATCACTAAAGCAAAAAGATAAAGACTCAAAGCAGATCCTTGATGTGCACCTATGGTGATTGAAAATTCTCTAGTTTCTCCATCTATGGTCCTCGCACTAGTCATTGCTCCATCATACATATCCTTAATGACATCAGTATACCTACTATATACACCATTTTTTTCTAAAACACACCATAGAACTTCCCTAGGTATCCTATCATATGCTTTCTCGGTCAATAAATATCATATGCAAGTCTCTCTTCTTTTCCCTAAACTTTTCCATTAATCTTATTAAAAGATATATGACTTTTGTGGTAGATCTCCCAGGCATAAAACCAAATTGATTTTCTGAGACCTTCATTTCTAACCTTAATCTTTGTTCAACTACCCTTTTCTTATAGTTTCATTGTGTGACTCATAAGTTTAATTCCACAATAGTTATTACAATATTGAATCTTCTTTATTTTTGTATAGAGGTATTAAAGTGTTTTTCCTCCATTCATTTGACATTTTCTTAGTTTTTATAATTGTATTAAATAAATTAGTCAACCATATAATTTTGTTAACAACTAAACATTTCCAAACTTCAATTGGGATGTTATCTGATCCTATAACTTTCCCATTTTTCATCTTTTTTAGTGCAAACTTAACTTTGTTCACTCTAATTTTGCAAAAAAAAAAAATCTCATATTTTTAGTCTTTTCCTCATTTGACAATTTTAAGTTTAAGTCTTCTATTTGGTTTTCATTAAACAACTTACTAAAGCAACTTCGTCATCTTTCTTTAATGTCTTCGTTCTTAACCAAGACAATATCATCCTCACTTTTTATACATTTTACACTTCCTAAGTTTTTACTCTTCCTTTCTGCTTTAGCAAGTTTAAATATATCTCTTACCCCTTCTTTTGTATCTAATTTATCATACAAACTATTAAATGATCTGTATTTAGCTTCATTAACGACCTTTTTTGCATCTTTTCTCGCCTCATATTTTTCAAAGTTATCTTTGTTTCTACATTTTTGCCACATTGTATACCAAATTCTTTTTGTCTTTACGGCTTTTTGTACATCTTTATCTCAACACCAACTTTCTTTACTATTCGAGAATCTTCCCCTTGATCCACCTAAAATCTCTTTTGCTATCTTTTTAATAGAGCTAGCTAATCTACTTCAAAGAGTATTTGTATCTATCCCATCCTCTATAGTCCAATCCCCATCTTTGATCATTTTATCTTTAAATTTTATTATATTTTCTCCTTTTAGGTTCCACCACCTAGTTCTCTTATACTGGTTTATTTTATCCTTTGTCTTCCATTTTTTAATACATATATCTAATATTAAGACTCTATGTCCACAACTAAAGTTTTATATATAAAAAATAATAATTTTTGAATTAATCATCAACCATTGCTAATCTGTTGGCACAAAGAGATGACTTGTCAACCCTAAGCAATGTAATTTCCATGATCAATCAGAAATTGTTGTATATATATGAAAAAAATTCGATGCTCCCAATGAAGAATACTAAAAAGGTGGATGATCTGTTTTGACAAAAAATGTATTACATTGAGTTTAATTTGTAAAATGTACTACTTGGACATGTTTCCACACATGCGAGTGAAGATGTTATCATATAGAATGACATGTTTGAAAACAAATGGACCTATAAACTTTTTAACCAGAGAACCTTCACTACAAGCAATAAAACACCCTTCACTTGCAACAATGAACCTCTTAAATCCTCAATGGACCACATTAACCTTACAGCCTTGCAGCAGGTCCAAATAAATCCACCCCTTGAGGACAAGCTCTCTTAGAGCAATTGCATGACTTTTCCTCTCATGATCCCTTCACCTCTATAAATATAAGGGACAACATAAATCCAGTTACTAACTTCAAATTCCATAGCCCTGGCCTAATAAACCAAGTCATAACTTTTCAATTCATGGTCTCCTCATCCCTATAAATGTAAGAGTAGACATCAACTATTTTCACATTCAATGGCTCCGATCCTATGACTAAATTAAACAAGAATACATCTTGATTGAATAAAAAGAACATCCTTCATTGCAAGAAGATTCAAACAAAACAAAAAAATAAATGGGGGCTGATGGTCTACCTAGTTTACAAATTGGCATAAGATTTTTCCCTTTCATCCGTAACTCATCGGCTTCATTTTTTGTCAACCCCTCTGGAACTTCTTGGATGAGTTTTGGGTAAACTGGAGCAGCTGGTTTCCAAAGCATTAAAGGGTACTGTGGACGAGTACGGTAATTGTAGTTTCTTCCACGAAAAAGGTAAACAACCCCACCAAATCGATGAATGATCTTCCCCCCAGACTTTTCCTAAAACCATAAATAAAAATGGAGTTGAAAGGAAGCATATTTTTCTAAAGTTTGATAATAAAATTAAGTGCTTGTAGAATATGCATGGTGTAAACCAAGCATGCTTAATGGAAATCAAATCAATTTCATAATATCTATAAAACATCTGCCAATGAAATTGTGCAGCAACAAAGTGAAACATAGAGAAGAATAAACCTCTGTAGTGTGACAAATATGTGAACAACCAGATAACATGAACTCCACTAAAATTTTGTTTTTTAAGGTAATGATGGACAAAGATATGTTAACCACGTTGACAACACTGTTTCATCTACAGAATGCAACAAAGCAAAAACAGTCATATCCAAATATTAGAAATCCTTGGTTTTATTCTAATGGAAATTGTTTGATACCATATGCACACTGGTTGTTGACACCCAATTTTGTTCACGGTCAATTTGATTAAAATCTAATAATTTCAATGATGGACAATAAATGACTAGAAACAACTAAGGGCACTCTCTCTCTCTCTCTCTCTCTTTAGACCCTCATTAGCACTTTTCAAGTTCGGGCTAAGTTAGGGCTTCAATTTTGCATTTTAATGCTTAAACCACCTTTTTGCTGAAACAGGAGGATATCCCTAGCCAAGTTAGGGGTTTCACATTAAGAACAAGGTGAAACATGTATCAAACCACCCTTCTAGGATAAGGAAAGAAAAATCTTGAACTTTATGGGCATTTTTGGAAAGATGGTTATTAAGTTACCCTAGCTCCCAAAGCTTTATAAAAGGGAATCTAGGGCTCCCAAAAAAAGAGGGAGGCACATTGAAGGGGAAGACATGCAGTTAAGGGAAGGAGTGGAAGTACAGCATATTATTTATTGGGTCTTCTTAGCTCTATTGGGTTTTCTTGGTCTTCTTGTCCCTGAAGGAGAAACAAGGAATGATCTTTTTAATCCCTCTTGGATGCTTATGAATTTTTGTTGCATATTAGTAGGAAGTATTAATGTGAACTTTGATGTTCTTTAATGTTCTTGCATGATTTTATGATGGTTAACCCATGAGTTTCCCATGATTGGGTTGACGTTGACATATGAATGAATAGTGGGGACTTATTCTTGTTTCTTCTTCTCATTTTACTCGTGGTCTTTGTGACTTTGTTTTGCTACAATGAATGAAGAAATTAATGGTAGATACAAGAGAGGGAAGCTATGAATGCAAGGGAGAGACGGTTCTCTTTGACATGCAGGTTTTGTTTAGGAGGTCTTTGAAGTCCATGATTTTTCTTTGTTTTAGTATTGAGGAGTTCACGGTGGAACAGGGGTTCACACTAACGCCATTGTCATCTCACTGTCATCATATCATCTTCATCATCATCCCCTTCTTCTTCTTCTCCTCCTCCATCTTCCTATTCTTCTTCTTTTCTAGCATGCATATCAAAAGGGAGAAGAGTAGCAGTCCAGTGGCAGCAACAGAGACCAGCTCTTGCAGGATATTCAGGGAACGATGTTAGCATCTGGAGATAGCCACTATGGGAGCAGCTGAGCACGGCAGAAAGAAGAAAAATAAGAAGCGGCAGGGTCAGTGATTTCCGTGCCAATAAACAGAGCCAGTGGCGAGGGAGCCGACATTTGACCAAGTCCCACAGCAGTGGAGAGGCAACAGGGCGGCTGCTGCAGCTGCTGTTGTGCAACATGCAGGAAACCCTAAGAGATAAATGATTTCAAATTCATATAAAAAAAATCCTTAAAATATTTTAAAATAGGAAAAATTCAATTTTTATTCTCATTCTTTATTTGATAATTTGTTATAAAGTCGTTTTTGTTATTATTATTATTAGTATTATTATTACGATATTTTCTCTAAAACAATCCAAAAAATGAGAAGACCAAGAATCCAAAAATTTTAATTTGCTTATGTATTATTGCTTAGAATTTTATTTAATCAACGTTACTAATTGGGATTTTTCGTCATTTATTATTTAATTGTGCCAATAAAAAGTCATTAAAATTCCATGAAAATTCAGGAAAATTGTAGGGAAATTCCTAAAATTGCTAGGGTATTTTCTAGTTTTTTTAGAGTCTCTTGGGCTTTCTTTTGAGATAGATTAGTGTTTCCAATTTTTCTAAAAATCACAAAAAAAAATTGAACAATCAAATAATAAAAAAATAAAAGGCCAGGGTTCCCTAGTACATAAGTTTGGATCTCTCTTTGTATTTATTTCTAACATTAGAAGGGTTAAATTATTTTTAAATAGTTAAGTAGGGTTTCCTTTAAAAGACTTTGGGCAAAAGTTGCATGTCTTACTTCAATTGAGGCTTGTGTTTCTTATTTTGTTATATTGATTGCCTCTTTTGCATCATTTGGTAGATATCTCTTCATTGTGTAACTTATTCGTATAAGGTTGCATCCTATTTCGCTTGAACAATCTTTAATTGAATCAATCCAACGATGGAATCTGAAAGTGGCATGATAACGTCTTCTTGGGATTCTAAAGCTGAGGGAAGCCCTTTGTACAAGATCAGGAAACTAGATGGTCATTGGGTGAACCAAAGTAAAGAACTATAGGCCATGTGTAATTCATGTTTAAAATTCCAAAGTAACGGTACGTCCATGAAATGGTTGTGTAGGGGCGCTAGTACCTTCCCCTCACATAACCATACTCATGAACTTGGCCCTAGGTAAGGGAAATAAGTTTGACTATTAACTCCTTGGCCCTAGGTGTAGCTAGTAGACCAACCAATCCGGTAATAATCAATTAGTTGTTCTAACCTTACCTAAAATAAAATAAGTTAGTAGGAACTCCACTGATTTGTTTTGACTCATATATCATCCACACTCATAATTTCTCATCTTGAGTTTGCCATCCAAGTCCAGGCAGTTCTAAGATTCACCCTGGCAGGTGGTGGCTCTCCAGCACATTGTGACACTGGTCTATAAAGTAACTAATAAAAACAAGCATCAGGGTAAGTTTGGTAGCTAATATTTCTCATGATACATTGACACAATCTCTCAAGGGAAACATGATAAGAAGAGAGAAACTTCACAAGAGAAAAGAAGAAAAGTGTTTTTTTGTTTCCATTTTTTTTTTTTTTTTTGGTGTGGGAAGCAAGAACTACAATCCCTTTCTTTTGTCCTCTCTTTTCTCCCCAATTTTGGAGAGAAGCTCAAGCTCTCCTTCTTCCTCCTTTTTTGGCTCCACTTCTCAACCAATTCTTTTCTCTTCTCCTGTTAAAATAACCATACAAGAGAAGATGATAGAAGCTCCTAAAAATCTTTTCCTCCTCTCCTTAAAGCAATCAAACAAAAAAATTGGAAAGAAACCCCTACAGTACTTTTTCCTTTATCTTCACTTCTCTCCAACCAAGTGGGGAGTTACTAAACTTCAAGGGATTAGACAACATAAATTAAACTGGAATGAAATATCCCATTTATCTTCCACAATTCATTCAAATATCCTCTTCTTTTTTTTTTTACTTTCTTGTTTTCTCAAGTATTGTAACTCCTACACAAATGATTATTTCTTGCAGACTAAAATTTTATTTATTTATTTATTAGAAAGCACCAAGGGGAACCAGCCCATACACAAGAGCAGAATCATTTACAAGACAAGCACTTAATAAAATCTATGAGATTCTGCACATAAAATGTAAGCTGCTCACTGAACTAAAATCTAAAGGTCTATAATCATCTGCCTTTGAAGGACATACATCAAGGAAGTTTCCTTTCACTCAAAACTTGGTCCATTCCTCTCCCTCATTGCTTAAAGATTATCTTCCAAGTCTTAATTATTATTTCTTCCTCTTCTTTTTCCTCTTCTTCTTTTAAAATTATAGCGCTTAAACTTTTATGTCACTGATAAGTTAGCAGCAGTTCAAACTTAAGACATAAAAATTTTCTTTCACCCAATTAATTAAAAAAAAATGATACTTTATTTCAACGTTCAAATCCTGAACAGTTTTTATATTTGAATTAATTAAAATTATAGTGCTTAAATTTTTACGTCACTGATAAGTTAGCAGCAGTTCAAACTTTAGACTTAAAAATTTTCTTCATCCAATTAATTAAAAAAAAAATGCAACTTTATTTCAATGTTCATCTCTCTTTGTTTTCCTGTAAAGCGATTTTTATATTTGAATTTCTGAGCACTGCACAGGTGGTTTTGAGTTTGAAACTAATATTCAATCACAATCAGCATGATAGCTGTTAAACAAGCACTTTACCTAAAAGCTTAAGCTGTTAGCTTGTGGGTCAACAATATATATCCTGCCTTAACGATAGCTAAAATATCAAGCCAGATACTTCAAAACAAAAAATGTATAACAAGCCTAATAATGGCAGATAAAAGAATTGAGACTAGTTGTTCAAATTTAGCATGATGAATAATATTAAAATTGCGTCACATTGTCCTGTTAAAATCGACTGTTTTTCATGCATTCAAAGCTACATAAATTGACATCACTTATAAAAAAAATTGAAGTCATTGTGAGAGCCTATATTAACTCTAGCTTTTCATGAAGTGCCACCACTTTCGGCTGCACAGATGGCCACCTTCTCAGTGATATTCTCATTATAAACGATTAACTTGAGCATAGAACGATAGAAGTGTGCATAAAATTTCATGAGCAGGAAAATCTGCATCTAAAAATAAATAAATGAGAGACAATGCTGAGTGAAGAAAACCTCAAGATGATGGCAAACATTATCCATATCAACAGTGGGAACGCCTTTGCAACGAACTTTACAAACACGTCGTCTCTTCCAATGTGTGTGTACCAAGTCCAGCATATTATGGGTTAATCCATCCCTCCCTAGACCATTCAGTATAGTAGCAAATTTAGTAACTCAGTCTTCACATTTTGAAAAAGATAAAAAAAGAAAAACTCCCATCACGCTAATTGAAATAAATCATTAGAAACTATAAATTTAAATAGGAGTGTGAGTAAATCAAGCCAGCTCGAATAGTCTTGTTACATAGCTCAACTTGACTTGACTCTATTCAACTTCAAGTCTAACTTGAAATACTCATTGACTAGATAGCTTCAGAACTAATCAAGCATTTGTTATTTTAGTAATTTTTATATATCAGAAATTACATGCACACACATACATATATGTTATGTTATTTTTATAATCAAATCAAACATAATTGAATTGAGCTTGAACTTTGAACTTAAAGAGTCCAGTCGAGCTGGAGAATAAGATCCACTGAATTAGAGTCGAGTTCCCAGCTTGAGTTGATTTGAGGTCGTGTACAAGTACACTACTATAGTTGATATAGGTTAGAAGCACCCTGAGAGAGAGCTTACCGAGATTCACCTGGCGATTATCAGACAAGATGGGTTTAACAAGCATTCTAATCTCTTCCTTGGTAAGAGGATCTCCAAGTATCTCCTCCCTCGTTTTCCCCTCCGTCGGGAACTTCCCTACCGGAAATGGCCCCGGCATTTGCACGTACTTCACCCCCTTAGTCCCCGGTGGGGGCGGATTGAACGAATCAAACAGCGGAATCTTCTTCTTCTTGTTCGACTTCAGTGGAGCTTTCCCCGTCCATGGCCTCGGCATCGACGGCGGAGCGAACGGCAAGAACGCCGGTTCCCGTATTGCCAAAGGCTTCACCTTCGGCGTCTCCGAGTAACTGAATTGGAACTCGAACGGAGCTCCAGGGAGGAGGTATGACACTCCGGATTCGCCGATGAGGACGGAACGCTCGTCGTCCATCAAGATGACTCCTTCGGACACGGGCTTGGGATATTTGACGAAGCGGCGGGCTTTGATGGCTGGATTGGAGGGCTGATCTGGGGTTTTGGATTGGGATTGTGGAGGGGCTTTGGGAGATTTTGGTGGGTATTTGGGGATTGGGATGGGATGCGGTGGGATTTTGGAGACTCTGGTGGGATCATTCGGAGGAGAGTTTGAAGGCAGGGAGGAGAAGAGGTTGTGACCTGGTAGCGTTGCCAGAATTGCCATGGAGCTTCCGCCCATACACCTCTTTTTTTTTTTGATGCGCCGACCGCTTCGGGTGAGGAAAGAGATAATGAGAGAGAGAGAGAGAGAGAGAGAGTTTTAGGACTGGATTGTAGAACAGTTTATCTTTGTCGGATGCTGATTGCTGAGTATGAAAATTGGTGCTTGGGGGTTGGCCGTGACGGTTAACATATAGTTGAAATTGAAGATTATTATATTTCTTCTTCTTTTTTTTTTGGGAAAGCCTAATAATTTCATTCATTTAAAAAACCCCTCTCCCAAAGAAGAGGGAAGGCAAGCTTGAAAATCGATTTTGTCCATAGAAGGTAATAATAAAAATAATTAACTATAATTATAAAAATAATTATAGAAGGAGGCTGTAGACTTCGTCGACGAACGCGGAGAATATAATAAATTCGAGGGACTTCCAGGACTCATCGACGAATACAGGATTTCGTCGACGAGTGCATAAGAAAATTCGTCGACGAATACAGGACTTCGTCGACGAGTGCGTAAGGAAATTCGTCGACGAATACGGGACTTCGTCGACGAGAAAATACCGAGAGACGGTTTTGGGTTGCTTTGAAAGTCGTCGACGAATACAGGTTCTCATCAACGAATTTAATGAAAGATTCGTTGAAGAGATGACGTGTCTCATCGACGAATCTAACCCTATAAATAGCTAAAACCCGGATTTTTATCCATTTTTCACGCCCCTCTCTCTCTCTACGACTCTCTTTCCCTTCTCTCTTCGATTCCGGCCCCGCCAATCGCCGGATTGACAATCCGAAACCGCCACGACGCTCCTGGCGAAGTTCTCTACAAGTCTATCGGAGCGGATCGTTGGAGAAATGAAGTTGGATTTCATCCCAAATTCAGAACAAGGCCTTTTAGCCTATTTTTGGCCTTATGGTAGTTATAAGAAATGATGTAAGCGATGAAATACTGATATTATATTCTAAAAAATATTATTTTCAGGGTATTTTGTAGGAGGCCCTGTGGGTGTTAAGCTAGTATCCTATAAGGGCTTTCCAGTAGTCAAGTAAGAAAAATATGTTATGCTAGGTAATTTTAGAATATGATACACTTTATTAAATGATGAAAAGTATGTATTGCAGTATCGTGTGGCTTGTGAATATGAATATAGTACGGAGATATGCTTTACGATATTTCAGTATTCTGATTTTACGATATTTCAGTACTATGATTTCATGAACCTCAATACCATGATAATACGAATATTAGTATTATGATCATGTAGTTTCAGTACTATGATTATGCAGATGTCAGTGTTATTGTAGCGACCCTCAATTTTCTTTAACATAAAATGTAAGATAATGAATAAATGGTCAACTCGAACCCATGGGTAATGGGGACACCTGTCATTTACAGCGGAAACCTAAGCAGCAGTAAGTATAAAATTGAAATCATCAATCCATCAGACATAATACCAGAGTTTATTACATCATCAAAATACTGTATTTATACACAACTATCAAAAGTCAAAACAACACTAGGACCCTATAACAAAAATCTCCCGGTCCTAGTTCAACGTTTACCTTTCAAATAGAGAAGCTCCACTCGCTCAACGGTGGCCTTGACCCGCCGGTTTCTCTAGGTTTCCTGAAAAGTTAATCAAGTTCGGGGGTGAGACATTCCTCAATAAGGGAAAATAAACTAAATACAGTTGTGTGGCAACATGAACATTTAAGACATTTATACATATACAGTGTATTTCATATTTTCATAAAAATTCACCATATCAGACTGAATATTCACATGCTTTCATATCTTCTAATAAGTCATATCATACATAAAACATCTGATATAGCTGAATAGTACTGAAAATATACCCAGGATGAATAGTTAGCTGGTGTCATGTATTACCCCCCATGACGGGTTGTGCAGATTGAAGGCGGGACCCGACAATGGCTGGTCGACCACTACCAAATCAAATATGTCTGTAAATACGATGGGCCCGCCACACCCTGGTCCGGACTTCCAGGTGGATGTCCACACTCTACTGAAAGTTACATCGACTATCCATCTCCCATCCCCTCGTGGGATGGTTAGCACTAATCTGAATGTAGATATTTGATCTACATATAGCTACGGTACCAAGCTCCTGAACTGAACTAAACTAACATCCGGGTTCTAATAACATATAGTACATGGTAATATAGCATCGTTCATAATTTCATAAGTACGGTCTTGTGATGACCCAAAAATATATATATAATTAAAGTACAATAATAATAAAATAATAAAAATGGTCATTAAATTAATATCAATACAGAAGTGTTTTTTTCTGTAGGATCTTTGATTCCATGTTTGATGTCTAAGAAAGACCTTGTCTAAGCGAGTGCTCAGAGACCATTGCGGCTCAGTCGCTCCCTGAAGGTCGGCCTGTGTCAAAATGGAATTTCATAGGAGAAACAGGATAGACATTGTTTGTACACGTAAATAAGTATATATACATAAAATAGTGTTTTGATAGACATAATTTGTAGAAATACATAATAAGATAATAATAATATAGGTATCATATGTGGGGCCCACAAGACTATGTGGGGTCCACATGAGTCCCGGAGCCACAAGACACTATTTATATACGTAAATAAGTACATAAAATAATATTTTGACTAATATAATTTGTAAAAATATATGATAAAATAATAATAATATAGGTATCCTATGCGGGGCCCATAAGACTGTGTGGGGCCCACATGAGTCCCGAAGCCGTGTGGAGGTTTACACGAGTCTCGAAACTGTATAGGGCTCATAAAATCGTATGAGGATTATTGGAATTACGTAGGATCCGTTTGGGTCTCGAAGTGGTGTGGGGCCCACAAGACCATGTGGGGCCCACATGAGTTTTCAAAATTTAAATTTAATTTTTGTTCAAAAATAAATAATAAAATAAATAAATACTAAAAATAGTTTAAAAGTAAAAACAATGATAATAATAATGATAATAATGATTAAGAAAAATAATAAAATAATTAATTAACTAATTGACTAATTAATTAGGTAAGTGATTAATTAAAAATTTATTTAATGGGAATGGTGGCAAGCACTCCCACATGGCCTCCATCTCCATCTCATACTCAACCCATATCTTGCTCATCCCTTGCCCATTCTTTAATTTTAAAAAAATTATAATTTCACCCATCTCCTCACACTTTTATAAATTTCATTTCTTCCCCAAAATTTTCCTATAAATAGGGAGCTCTCAACCTTTATTTTTCACAACAATTTTTTAAGTAAGAGAAAGATTAGTGAGTGAAAGAATTTGTGGTGGAGAGAGAATTTTTAATAAATTCTCAATCACCCACCCTTTCCGATCTCATTTCTTAGAGATAGTTACAGTGTTCGTAAGGAAGAAGGTAAGTAAATTTTGATTATATTAGTTTTTTTTTTTTTTTTAATTCATACCCGAGTTTATTTTATAAGTAAATTTCAATTATGTTAATTAGTTCTACAAAATTTCCATAAGTTTATTTTTATGCATATTTAATTATACCAGTTCTATCTTTAATATACTTGCATCTATTTTTCGGTTAAGAAATATTCTAATCCCCTCGGATAAATTTTTAGCATTTTTTTTATTCAAAAATAAAATTATACATATTTTTAACACAAAAATTGTGTGGCATGAGTTGATTTCTATATTGCATTTTTTTATGAAAATATGAGTAAAGATGAGATTTTTACGATATTATTTTAAATTACATAAATTATAATAAGATGATTTTAAAACCCCTTATGACAACGAAAGTTCAAAGTTACAGATACTCGGTACCGCAGCTTAAAGTTTATAGGGATCAGAGTGTACCCACACTGTTTACAGAGTGGTTATTCATGTTAGTGGATTTCTCCTGAGTGCACACCTGGTTCCGGACTAGGACTTAATAAGGAAAATCTCACTTAAAGTTTACGTACGTTGATTTAGTTTGGTCGGCTAGCCAGTTAAGTCCAGTCTTTGGACCGCACAACCCAGTCATGGGGGTAAACATGACTTACGGCAAACAGACCTAAGGGTGATTTTTTTTTACAATATATGTTTATACATATTTAATTACGTGTACAAAGTTGCTGATGATTTGAAAGAAAAGTGTAAGTTTACATAAAAATGATCATTCTGGTACTTAAATGAAGATCTAAGGAAAACGTATAAGGAAATATATATGTATGTTTATCATTAAATATTTTTACAGTTTTAAAGTTAAAAGTTTAATTTAACAGTTATAGTATATGATTATAAAATTTTACTGTTGTAATTGATGGTAAAAGTTTTATGTAGTAAATTTTAAATTTATATTTATTCTAAAAACAATTTTGAAGTTATAGTATTAAATATTGTTTTACGAAATTTTTTTTAAACTCATTTTGGCCACACACTAATAATAATCTTATTTACTTACTGAACGTCGTCTCACTCCAATCATATTTTTATTTCAGATGACTCTGAAGAGCATGTCGGAAATCAGGCTTAGTAAGCACGCGGGTGGGGATAGAAAAATAAAGATTTGTTTAAAAATATTAGTATGTTGTCAAATATTTATGCTTGTGTAATTTTTCTTCTTTTGAAATAAATGATTGTAATATGGATAATTAGTGCTCTGGTTTAATAAAAATTGAGTTTATTTGCTTCCGCTATAAATAAATGGTAAAAAGTTAATATCCCAGGCCCCTCGGGGTTGGGGTGTTACAAGCCTCGTGCCAAAAACATAAATATGTGGCCTCGCGCCAATAACATAAATACGGCCGATAACATAAAATACAACCTTATGCCGAAATCGTTTCAGGTATTACATTCTGAAAATAACTCATTTATCATATATTCATCAAACTCAATATAGCATAACTCGTCTTTTCAAAATACCTAAAAATATGTTTTACTCGTAAAATCACTCATATCATGATTCATAAAAAATAATGTTCATGCCACACATGTGCCGTTTAAAGTCATACCTCATATTCTAAAATCATCATTTCTAGCATCTTATACATACATATATTTTTTAATCATAATAGTAGTATTTTCCAAACACACATTTCATATATGATAAACAAATATAGCATATGTTTTTCTGAAAATAAATGTGCTCATAATTAATAATAACTTGCGTGGAAAATAACTACTTTAGTTTATTCCCTTACCTAGCTACTGAGAAAGCCCCCAAAATATCATAGGCTAACCCCCGTATGATTTCCTGATCAATATCTTGAAACTCAAAACTCCCAGTATTAAACATCAGTATTTTCATACGTACATCAATTTCTATAACTACCATAAAGTCTAATTTGACTTAAAAAGTCTTACCTCAACCTAGGGATGATTTGCAACTTCGTTTTCCCAACAATCCACTCTGACAAACTCGTAGAGAACTTCGCCAGGAGCGTCGTGGTAGCCTCAAATCTTCGATCCGGCGACTGGCAGGGCCAAAATCGAAGAGAGAGAGTGAGAGGGCCAAAGAGGAGAGAGAGAGAGTGGAGAGGGAGCTTGGAAATGAATAAAAATCGGATTTTTACATATATATATATATATATATATATAGGGTCAGATTCGTCGATGAGACACGTCACCTCGTCTACAAGACACGTCACCTCGTCGACGAGTCCTTCATTAAATTCGTCGACGAGACCTTGTATTCGTCGACGAAATTCAGGTTGCCTCAGAACCCCTCTCAGTATTTTCTCGTCGACAAGGCCCTGTATTCGTTGACGAATTTCCTTCTAAACTCGTCGACGAACCCCTGTATTCGTCAACGAACTTAGGTAATCTCTTGAAATCATTTTTATCCTCCAAATACAATGTCGTCGATGAACACTCCGCGTTCGTCGACGAAGTATACGGCCTTCTTTTGTTTCTATTTCTATTTCTCTTCCTCTTAATTATTCAAATTTCATTTATTCGGGTTGTCACTGTTATGATTATATAGTTCTCAGTATTACGTATTGTTGGCCCGGTTGAATGTCTAGAGGGGAGTGAATGGACTTTCTTCACGGAAGTGCTAACTTTCTACAACCACAAAAATCTTACAAAGAGCAAGTGTATAAAGTTGTTGTGTAAAATGCAGGAAATCACAATAATAATAAATAAGATATGAAAGAAAAGAAGCTGAACACAAAGATATTTACGTGGTTTGGCACTCCGCCTACGTCCACACCTTGAGACCAACTCAAGGATTCCCAAAATCCACTATAATCCTCCTTCGGGCGGAGAAGCCAATACACAGCATCTCACAAAGAGCTTTCAACAAGGCGCTCACTTAGGGACACCCAAAAATAGCTCACAAAGAGCCTTTCTTTACAAGAACTAGATGAGAAATAAATGTAAACTTGAATACTCTCTTTGAGCTGATTACAACAATAAAAACCTTACTCAATGTCCTCTTGTTAATAGAGTAGAAGCAAGACTAAGAGCAGCAATAAGAGGGCAAGTGAGTGTATGACCAAACCCTAGAAGATAACAACACCAATGAATGATTTTCTTGCAATATAAACTTTCTTGGTAAGGAATAAATGTTATTTACTCCTATTTAAACATCAAATGGGCAAGGGCAAAGATGGAGAGCCGTTGGGCATTTATGAATATAAGACAAGGGTTAAACTAGCCGTTCTGCAGCATTTAATGTTCGCTGCTGCCCAACGTTCGTCGACGAAGTTTGACCTTCGTCGATGAGCTCTTCAGTCAATTTGTCGATGAAGCCCTGTGTTCGTCGACGAGTTGCTGGTTTTGAATTTAGGTACCTCTCGGTATATTTTCATCAACGAGAACCCTGTGTTCGTCGACGAGTTCTTTATTCCATTCGTCGACGACGCCCTGTGTTCGTCGACGAGTTGTGGCTTTGAATTCAGATGCCTCTCGGTATCTCTTCGTCGACGAGAACCGTGTGTTCGTCGATGAAGTTTGTGTTACACTCGTCGACAAAGCCCTGTGTTCGTCAACGAGTTCCTTCTTATGATTTGTTCTTTTAAGTACAAAGAAGGTCCTTGTCCATTTGGGGGTTTCTTTTCACACTTTTAAATAACTTTACTTGTATTTTGTTGTACGTGTGTGATACGCCCATTTCTTGCTCTTAGTTTTGAGTTTAACTCTATATACAAGATATTTACAAAATGGTCTCTCTCTCATTCTCACATTCATCCTTCAGATGACTTTGTATATTGTGTATGCGTTGAGAGGCTTGTGCTTTTGGTCATGTTATGAGTTGCTCTAACTGTTTATTGGTTCAGATGTCGTTCTGTATAGCTGAAACATGACTTAGAGAGAAACGTTAGTAGCCTTAAGAACTACTAATGGGTTGTTGTCATCAAAACACGGTAGGAATGAAAGACCCTTAACAACTTGGTCTAACATTCTCCCCCTTTTTGATGATGACAATCCATTAGTGTTCTTTTTGAAAGATAAATGCTCCCCCTTACTGAAAGGAATAGTTTAGAGTTTGAATAAAATTCTCTTCCTTAATGTTTGCATTTTATGAAAGAGCATTTTATTAAATTTTGGCAGCATGTTGTTTATAAGTAAGATATTTTCCATTTATCCCTGCATAAACCATGATAGTATATCAATCATTCAAGTACATAGATAGAGCATTTATATTTAAAAGATGCAATGCTTTCTAATGTTTTATTACTAAATATGCGTCGTGTTTACAAACAGTGTTGAAGGCTAATATATTCTATTCTAACTACATCCGAATACAACTGAAAAGAATACAACTGAAAGGAGACCTAGATAATCTCTCCCCCTTTGCCATAATCAAAATTGGGGGATAGCGGAGGGAGTGCACTACTCGCCCAGCCGATCAAAGAGTGCAGTGAAAGACGCGTCTAGAGAGTCAAAACGAGAGTGATTAGCGTCCTCTTGCCTAGAAAGAGACGCATCGATGGAGTCAAAACGATGGCGGTGTCGAGGCTCTGATTGTGTCATAGCGTGCTGAAGCCCATCCAGGCGCTCCAGTATGTGGCCATACACAGTGTCCGCATGTTCGCCTTCTTCTGCCTCTTCTTCGGCCTCCAAGGCGGCCTTAACCTCATCGACGGGAATATTGCCCTGCTCGTGGGCCTTGAACCACGTGATGGTGGTTTAGTCCTTTTCAAAGTGCATACAATGAAGAGTCACCTCAGTGTAAACATCTTCCAGCACAGGACGAATGCAAGGCAGGCCAGTGCAAATAAGGTCGTAGTGATCAAAGAAGGTCATGAGGAGACGACCGTACGGGAGACAACCACGTTGTCGTTTGAGGTCTTCTTCCATGTTTTGAACAATAATAGAGGGAGATATATACCTCGACCAATCCATAGACAGTACATGCAGAAAATGTCTCCAAGGGTGACCCAATCCCGGCCACCAGTGCGAGGGCACAAGTTATATGTTATGATATGGTGGAGGACCCAAAATTCCACAGTAAGGTCCTTGGATTTCGGGCGAGCCATCGCGGGAATATGAGGATTACCGGTAATCAGCTTGAGAGCAGTATGGGAGTCGAACCAGTTGAATCGTGTCGGCCAAGAGGACTTGGGGATGCCACGAAGAGGATAAGAGGTGCAACCGAGTACCGCGGAGAACGTATCATCCGAAAGCTAAATAACGGTGCCTCGAACAGTGGAGTAAGCAGCAATGCTGCGATATGAGGGAACAAAATTTGTGTAGAACTCGTGAACAAGGTATTCATAAATTAGCTCATCAAGATTGAAAAGGGCATCCCACCCGAGGGCTTTAATCTTGGTGAGAAGGGTGGGGAAATGAAGCTGGAGAAAATCGAAGGGTACGATTTTGCCATAGATGATATGCCACTTGAGGATGTCGTCGCGGTAACGAGAGGCGGCTTCAGGGGAGACGAAGCGGGGGTCGGGGTTGGCCGGAGCATGTGTAGGGGGACTAGAGGCAGGGCGAGATGATCCTTCGCCGGCTTCTGTTTGAAGATTTCGGCGTTTGGGGCAAGGAGCCATGGAGGAGCGGAGAGAACTGGTAAGGCCAAGAGGAGGAGGGAGCTTGAGGGAAGGGGACAAACGAGGGTGGCCGAGAGGAGGAGCTAATAGCGTGGTGGTGGCGAGAGAGGTAGGTGGTGGCGAGAGAGAAAGGTGGTGGCGCAGGGCGGGTGGGGGAAGGACATAGAGCCGAGAGAAAGGAGAGGTGTGTGAAGAGGGCTAGGGTTTGTTTGTTTTAATTGGGAAGAAATAAGTAGCCCGACGGTTTTCGTGGACGAAGCCCTTTGTTCGTCGACGAAATTATGGAAAATTTGTCGACGATACCCCTGTGTTCGTCGACGAATTATGTAGTCTTCTCGGCGACGAATACCCTGTGTTCATCGAAGAGAACTGGAGCAAGGGAAAAGAAAAACTAAGTGTAAGAGAATGGTGAGTGAATCCGGGAGTAGGAGCTGACATAAGGATCCTATAGTACGTCTGAAAGAGTGCACATTCCTAGGGCATGTCGGATTTTGTGGAATCTTTCTTCATTGAGAGGCTTAGTTAGAATGTCGGCAAGTTGGTTTTCAGTGGGAACATAAACCAACTCAACGTCTCCTTTTTGGACATGATCTCGAATGAAGTGGTGCCTAATTTCAATATGCTTGGTTCTATAATGGAGACACAGATTCTTTGATATGTTAATGGTACTAGTATTGTCACAATGAATTGGAGTACTTTTAACTAAGATTCGGAAATCCTCAAGTTGTTGTTTCATGTATAAAGCTTGAGCACAACAGCTGCCAGCTGCAATATACTCATCCTCGGTGGTGGAAAGATCTATGGAGGTTTGTTTTTTGCAAAACCAGGAAACAAAGGAGTGTCCAAGGAAATGACATGTTCCACTAGTGCTTTTTCTATCGGTTTTACAACCACCGTAGTCAGCATCAAAATAGCATGTGAGGTTAAAAGGAGCATTTTTAGGATAGAAAAGTCCTAGGTCATGAGTGCCTGCTAAGTATCTAAAGATTCGTTTGACTGCATGAAGATGGGATTCTTTAGGACAAGCTTGAAATCTAGCACATAGACAAACGCTGAACATTATATCAGGCTTGCTGGAAGTAAGATACAATAAGCTACCTATCATCCCATGGGAAGTTTTTTGGTCAATATTTTTCCCTTTTTCATCAGCGTCAAGCTTTGTTGTGATGCTCATAGGAGTTACCTTAGATTTACCCATTTCAAAGTTGAATTTATTTAGCATGTCCCTAACGTATTTGGCCTGATTTATGAAGATTCCATGTTTCATTTGTTTGATTTGTAATCCTAGGAAAAAGGTTAGCTCACCCATCATGCTCATCTCAAATGTTTCCTGCATAGTTTGAGCAAAATCTTGACACAAGGTCTCATTTGTGGCCCCGAAGATAATATCATCCACATAAATTTGTATAACCAGCATATCATTCTCTTTATGTTTTAAGAAAAGAGTGGTATCGAATTTTCCTCTTGTGAACCCATTTTCTACAAGAAATTTGCTTAAGCGCTCATACCAAGCTCTTGGGGCTTGCTTAAGTCCGTAAAGGGCTTTTGAGAGTTTATATACGTGATCGGGAAGAGCGTGGCTCTCAAAACCAGGAGGTTGTTTGACAAATACTTCTTCATTTATGTATCCATTTAAAAATGCGCTTTTAACATCCATTTGAAATAATTTAAAGTTTTTGTAACAAGTAAAGGCAAGGAGCATTCTAATGGCTTCTAGTCTAGCTACAGGGGCATAAGTTTCATCGTAGTCAATACCCTCTTGTTGGTTGTATCCTTGGGCTACTAGTCTAACTTTATTTCTAACAATGTTTCCATCTTCATCTTTTTTGTTTCTAAATACCCATTTAGTGCCAATTATTGTGGTATTTTTGGGCTTAGGAACTAAGTGCCATACTTTGTTTCTTTCAAATTGATATAGTTCTTCTTGCAAGACATTTATCCAATTTTCATCATTTTCAGCTTCTTCAAAGTTTTTAGGTTCTAAGTGAGATATGAAAGCAATATGATTACGTCCACTTCTAAGGTGAGATCGGGTGCTGGCTCCTTGAGAGGGACTTCCTGTAACGACCCAGAAAATATTCATATTCAAATATTAAAGAGAGAGGAAAATAGATACAGAAACAGAAGGAGGCCGTAGACTTCGTCGACGAATACAGGGTCTCGTCGACGAAATTTGTGAAGGACTCATCGACGAATACAGGATCTCATCGACAAAATCCCCTATTTATATATATACGGAATCCGGGGAAAAATTTCATTTTTACGAAATCTCTCTCTCTCCTCTCTCTCTCTCCCTACAACTTTCTCTCCCTTCTCTCTTGTTTTCCGGCCCCACCGGTCGCCGGATTAACGATCCAAAGCTACCACGACGCTCCTGGCGGAGTTCTCCACAAATCTACCAAAGCGGATTGTCGAGAAAACGAAGTTGGATTTCATCCCAAATTCTGGGTAAGGCCTTTTATTGAGTTTCTAGCTTTATGGTAGTTATAAGAAATGACATAGGTGGAAAAATAATAATATTTTGTTCTGAGATATTGTGCTTTTAGGAGGTTGATCTAGGAATCCTGTGGGTATAGAGCCAGATTTTTATAGGGGCTTTTCAAAGTTGAAGTAAGGGAAATATGCTATGCTAAGAGTTTTAATAGAGTAAATAGAGATTTCATAAGCATATTTTTATGTCTGTCTATTATACTATTTTTATAGAAAATGAGAATAAATGTTTGTGTGGCCTAAGTAGACTTTTCATGTGAAGAAAAAATTTATACTGTTGTTATGAAACATCATACTATACTAAATACAAAGATATAGATAGTGTATACATTTGATATGGTTTTCTAGCTTATGAGATTATATAGAGATAGATTTATATTCGCAGAGAAATGTACATGCATATATAGTTTTATATGAATAGTTCATGAAACGGTTATATACATATATCCAAATACATGTATACAGATACTCAGATCAATATTTTATATTACAGTTTATTACAGAACGGTATATACATATATACAGTGTTATAACATGCCATGTTTTTCTTATTCCATAACATACAAAACATAGACAAAGTATATATATACAGAATACATAGATAGATATATAAAGGTAGCATCAAGATGCTACAGATACAGTGTTTACAATATAGAAAGACAGAGTTATGGTAATTTGGAAACACGATGAAAACAATAAAAGAGTATATATATGTATATATGTATATAGTATCAGATCTCTGAGGAAAGTTACACAGACAGATACAGATTACAGAGCACGGTACTGTTGCTAGATACAGATAGAGTGCAACCACATGGCTCAAATAGTATGTGGGTACCGTCAGCCGTACTCAGAGAGTATGCAGCTCCCCAGTACATTGGGTTGAGGGGGCCGGTTTGACGAAGTAGTAGCTAGTCCCGAGCTTAGGAGAGGATGCAGTTTGGTCGGGCTGAGGTAGTGTAGAGTATGATGACCTATCTGGAGGGCCGACCAGATACAGTCCCGCCTATGGGCCGCACAACCCTGTCATGAGGGGTCAAATCATGACGCACAGAGTCCCAGGGATAAAAGCACAGTTATATATGTATGTTTACAGTTTTACAGTATAGTATGATATTACCAATATGAAAAGTAGAAAAACGGACGATATCATGTGTTTTAAATTGTGAAAGAAACATATGTTTTACAGATGATTTATTTCATTGCAGTTCAGCTATTATTTTTTTAAAAAGTATTCTTAACTTAGTTGCCACACACTAGTGATAGCATATTTCCACTTACTAAGCGTCGACTCACCCCTTTATTCTAACATTTTTTAGGTGAGCCAGATAGGCGAGCAGATCAGGCTCGCGAATAGAGAGAGTGTTTGGTCACCCTGGTTATAGGGTAAGTTTTTGACAAATTTGTGTATGTTTTTGGGATAGATGATACTGAAGTGGCATTTTTATATGGTCTGTATATTCTAGAATCTGATGTTGTACAGTTTATATATAAATGGTTTCATGATATATGTTTCCACTGCGTAGGAATGTTTACTGTATATATATAAAAAAAAAAATTGATAGAATTTTGAGGTTGTTACACTTCCTATGATGAGATTAGTTTGATGATTTTTTACAAACTTCCAAGCTTTGGGAAATTCATGATCTTCTTTTTCTTCTAGTTGGTTAGATTCTTGAGGAGAAGATCCTAGATGATCTATGTTTGTATCTTGACAATTTGTGTCTTGATCATTATTTAACTTTAGTTGTTCTAATTCTCTTTCAATTCTAAAGGTAATGACTTGGTTTTCTTCATCTATCTCAACATGTGTTTTGGATGCGTGAGGATTTGTTTCATCAAATACGACATGGGTTGATTCTTGAACAGTTTGAATTCTTTTGTTAAATACCCTATATGCTTTACTGTTCATGGCATATCCTATGAAAATCCCTTCATCGGACTTTGAATCAAACTTGGCTAAATGATCCCTATCGTTTAATATAAAACACTTACATCCAAAAACCTTAAAATGAGATGTTAGGTTTTCTGCCCTTCCAAATTTCATATGGGGTTTTTCCTATCTTGGATCTAATGATGACTCGGTTACTAACATAGCATGTTGTGCTAACGGCTTCTGCCCAAAAGTATTTTCGCAAATTATGTTCATTGAGCATTGTTCTAGCCATTTCTTGGAGTGTTCGATTTTTTCTTTCAACTACTCCGTTTTGTTGTGGAGTTTTTTGGTGCGGAGAAGTTGTGTGAATATCCATTTTCGTTGCAAAAATCCTCAAGTTCTTTATTTATAAATTCTCTTCCTCTATCACTCCTAATGTGTATAATTGACATTCCCTTCTCATTTTGGATTTTTCCACAAAAATGAATAAAAGCATTACAGGTATCACTTTTGTTAGCAAGAAAAATTACCCATGAAAATCTAGAGTAGTCATCAACTATGACAAATGTATACAACTTTCCACTAATGCTAACTATGTCATTAGGTCCAAAAAGATCAAGATGGATTAACTCTAAGGGTCTTGATGTAGAGATTACTTTCTTAGTTTTGAAGGAGGTCTTAACTTGTTTTCCATATTGACATGCATCACATATTTTGTCTTTCACATAATTATCCTTTGGTAGGCCGTTTACTAGTTCCTTGGATGAAAGTTTATGAAGAAGATCCATACTTGCATGACCTAGTCTCCTATGCCATAGCCACAATTTTCATTGGTGACAGCTAAACACTTAATGTTACAATTTGTGATGTCATCAAACTCAATTGTGTATATGTTGGATTCACATTTTCCTATGAGAATGGTATTTTCATTTAAGTCATTTATTAGGCATTTTGTGGATTGGAAAATAATATTTAACCCTTTATCACATAGTTGACTGACACTTAACAAATTATGTTTGAGAGTATCAACTAGAGCAACATTCTCAATAGCCAAGGATGAATTACCTATTTTACCTTTACCAATGATTCTTCCTTTGGCGTTATCTCCAAATGTGACAAGCCCTTCCTTTTTGTAGGTGAGGGAGAGGAATTTGCTTGCGTCTCCTATCATGTGCCTTGAGCATCTACTGTCTAGAAACCATTTATTCTTTACAAAGTCGATCTTCAAGCATACCTGCACACAACATCAAGTGATTTGTTTTGGTACCCATATTTTCTTGGGTCCTACTGGGTTAGTGTTCTTAATCACCCATCTGTAGTTCATATTTTTTCCTCTATTTCCCCTGAAGGGGCAAGTAAATCGCACGTGATCCTTTTTTCTCACAATATAGACAGACTTTATTTATGTGTGAGGGGTTTAGTTTAGGTGCATGACTTTTCTTTGATGCAAAATTCCTTTTAGCAAATCCTATCGATTCTGAAGATGATAGGCCGTATCCTAAACCTTCTTTGAAAATTCCAAATCTTTGAGCTCCAAGTAATCTATCGAAATTTTCCTCACCATTTGTAAATTTATATATAGTATTGCTTTGATCCTTCACTTTCTTTTTCAATGAAGAGTTTTCTTGAAGGAATTCAATTGCTTGATTTTTTAAGCTTTCAATTTCTTTTTGAGAGGACTCTTTGTAGTTTAAGTATTCTTTAGAAAGCTTTTCTTTTTCAAGATGAGAAGATGTATTTTCAGCTTTCAAGGTGTCACACGAGCAAATCTGTTTTTGTTTGCATTTTGAATAATTTTCTTCTAAAAGTTTAAGTTTCTTTTTAGATGCTCTTAGCTCAACATAGAGTTTTCTACAATTTTCCTCTAATTCTTCATATGAAGGGAGATATTCGTCATCAAAGCTTACCTCATTTTGTTCGTCTGCCATAAGGTAGACATGAGCGACTTCTTCTTCGACTTCTTCGTCGGTTGAGGTTCCATCTAGTTCATCCCATTATGTTGCGTTCATTGCTTTGAACATTTTCTTGCCTCCTTGTTGATTGTTGCTTTTGTTTTTTAAGAGAGGGCAATCGGCCATGCGGTGCCTGATCTTTTTGCAATTGTAGCATCTGATGCTCGATTCTCCTTTCTCCTTTTGTTTGCCATTTCGTTTGTTCATTAGAAAGTTTCTGAATCTTCTAGTTAGTAAAACAACTTCATCGTCATCATCATTCTCCTCTTCTTCTATGATCTCTCTTTACTTTCCGGCTTTTAGAACAATTTCGTTAGCCTTCTTGGGAGCTTCAGCTTCAGCAACAACATTTTTCTTCTTGATCTTGTAGGTCTTGAGAGATCCAATTAGTTCATCAAGTGTGACCTTTGAGAGGTCCTTTGCTTCCTCAATTGCTGTGGACTTTGCGTGCCAAGATATCGGTAGAGACCGAAGAACTTTCTGCACATTATCTTCCATAGAGTACTCTCTACCGAGAGCTTTTAGTCCATTAGTGATGTGTGTGAACCGTGTGAACATGACTGTAATTGTTTCACCTTCTTCCATTTTGAACATTTCATATTCTTTCACAAGCATATAAATTTTAGATCTCTTTACCTAGGTAGTGCCTTCATACGTTACCTGAAGTTTTTCCCACATTTCCTTGGCCATGTTGCAGTCGCATATCCGATTGTACTTTTCATCACTTACGGCACAATATAGGAAATTCTTGGTTTTAAAGTTGAGCTGTGCCAGTCTTGCATCTGCCTCGGGAAGTTTTCCAATGGGTATGTCATCGCCATCTTCATTTTTGAAGGTGTAGTCTCCTTCGCTGATGACATTCCACATACGGTAGTCATAAGCCTGGATGAAGATAGACATTCGATCCTTACATGCTAGGTAGTTAGTTCAACAAAACTTGGGAGGGCGGTCCATGGATTGACCTTGGGCAAACATGTCTTCATGTTCATCTTTTCGCCTGGATGTTACTCCGAATTTCAGCGATTGGTGCTTTGATACCACTTGTTGGCCCGATTGAATGTCTAGAGGGGGGGTGAATAGACTTTCTTCTTGGAAGTGCTAACTTTCTACAACCACAAAATTCTTACAAAGAGCAAGTGTATAAAGTTGTTGTGTAAAGATGCAGGAAATCACAATAATAATAAATAAGATATGAAAGAAGAGAAGCTTAACACAAAGATATTTATGTGGTTCGGCACCCCGCCTACGTCCACGCCTTGAGACCAACTCAAGGATTCACAAAATCCACTATAATCCTCCTTCGGGCGGAGAAGCCAATACACAGCAGCTCACAAAGAGCTTTCAACAAGGTGCTCACTTAGAGACACCCAACAATAGCTCACAAAGAGCCTTTCTTTACAAGAAGTTGATGAGAAATAAATGTAAACTTGAATACTCCCTTTGAGTTGATTACAACAATAAAAACCTTACTCAATGTCCTCTTGTTAATAGAGTAGAAGCAAGACTAAGTGCGGTAAGAAGAGGGCAAGTGAGTGTATGACCAAACCCTAGAAGATAACAACACCGACGAATGATTTTCTTGCAATATAAACTTTCTTGGTAAGGAATAAATGTTATTTACTCCTATTTAAACATCAAATGGGCGAGGGCAAAGCTGGAGAGCTGTTGGGCATTTATGAATACGAGACAAGGGTCAAACTAGCCGTTCTGCAGCATTTAATGTTTGCTGCTGTGTGACGTTCATCGACGAAGTTCAACCTTCGTCGACGAGCTCTTCAGTCAATTCATCGACGAAGCCCTGTGTTCATCGACGAGTTGCTGGTTTTGAATTCAGGTACCTCTCGGTATATTTTCGTCGACGAGAACCCTATGTTCGTCGATGTTGACCCTATGGGTCATTCCCTGTTTTGATTATGACAAATATTCTGATATTTAATGATTGCTGAGTTGATGTGCAGGTTTATTTTGGTAGTATTATATGATGGCACTCGGAGACCCTTGGAGGAAAATGAAGACCTTGAAGACCCTAGTTATAATTTAATTGTTGTATTTCTTTGATGTAAAGGGTTTGTAATAGTAATTAGGGCTTATGGCTTGTAATAATTGCATGCATTAATTGCATGATTTAATAGGTAAGCTCGAAATGAAAATGACCTTAGAAAGGTCTTAGGGATTCCCTTTGGTCGACCGACACCGGACTTTTTTGGTGTCTTCAAATTGGACCTCAAGTGACCCTAGGACACACACATTTTCACACATATTTGTTAGGTACTTCATTAGGGTTTGTATGCTTCAAGATTGGACCGAAATACACACATGGTGCACTTTCGGTCGACCAGCACAATCAGTTCATTTTGGCCTGGTCGATCGAAACCGGCCTGGGTCAATAGTTGACCAAGGGCTCGATCGACCGAACCATATAGTTCATTTAAGCCTGGTTGATCGAACCCCATGACCAAGTCAATGTTTGACCACGTCTCGGTCGATCGAACTAGGTAGTTCAAAAAGACCTGGTTGACTGAAACCCTCCCTGGTCAACATTTTGACCATCTGGTCGACCAAGCACTTGTTCTCCAACTACCTGGTCGACTGGAGGGTCCTTGGGAGAAATCCCAGCAGTCTGGTCGACCGAACCAGCCAGTTCATAATGGCCTGGTCGACCAAACTTCAGAAAATTAAGAAATCGCCCTCTCCTGGTCGACCGAGCTCTCAGTTCAAAAGTCCCCTGGTCGACCGAATCATATGAGACTTGGTCGACTGAACTTGTTCTGGTCGATCGGACCTCTCGGGCTGCCCTTATTTTTATCGCGGTTAAATATTTTTTAAATAGGGTTAAAATGGTTTAAATGTCATTAAACTTTTCTAATAATTCCTAATAGGTCCCCAACGGTCATATTTTCTCTCATGCCTATATATATGAGATCATTTGAGAAAATTAGTAAGCATTAGCCACTTAGATTAAGGGAAAATTCTCTAAAAATCCAAAAGTCTATACTACTCATTTTTTAGTCTCATGCACTCATGCTTATTGTTTATTAGTGCCTACATCATTTGTAAGTGAATTGAGTGTGTGTTTGGAAAGGTTTGCTCTCCTTGTTTTATTTATTTGACACGATTTTATTTGAGAGCAAAATCTAAGGATTCTTAGGGGACTTTGTTGATAAGTCTATCCTAAGAAGACTTTGTTGATAAGTCTAAGATCTTCTAAGCTTGTACCTTCATTGCAATATCCTGAGAAGATCGTATAGTATTTTGTTTGCAAAATCTTTTCAAAATCATTTTCAAATATCTATTGTGCTTTTATCTCGAAAAACATTTGAAGAAGATATTTTTTTGTGTGATAAAATCTTTGTTGCAATATTCATCAACTCATATATCCTTTGCTGAATACAAAGATTGAATATCTTTTGCAAACCAAACATATATATATTACTGGAGCATCATATGATTGAGAAAACCTACTCATTAAAATATACATATTGTCTTGCTAGTATCTTTGTGTGAACTATTATATTGAACATATCTTGTGATACAAAGATTGTTTGTTTGATACTCTCACGTGTGCATTACACTGATAGAAAATACCTTTGAGAGTTGAACCATCTAGACCACACTGAGCTTACATATTGAATCATATTGTGGTGTATGTTATTGCGCGCATTTGGGTACATATCTGCTTTACACGAAAGCACAATCACTGTACCATCTGATTATATACACATTTGTTGTATATCCAGGCATGGTCCTGAAGAGGGGGACTAGCCTTGGAATAGTCCCGGATTGGCTTAGGCCCGGTTAGGAAAGTTAGGTGCGTCGTCCTGTTAAGGCGTGTAGGTTGAGGTCAGTCCCGCTAATTGACCTAGTTAAGGTTGAGGTCAGCCCTGTATTAATTTGACCTAGTTGTAAACGGTACTGCTCCACCCTTAAGTAAGTTATTAGTGGAATCCTCGGGCTTGCGAGCTAGAGGCGGGGACGTAGGCACAGTTGGCCGAACCCCGATAACATATCGTGTGTTTATTTACATTTCCGCACTCTATATTTACCTCACGCTTATGTTATTGTGTGAATGATGCGCTTGATTTAAATTTATACATATCTTATACACTAGTGCATTTGGAATTATATAGATCGACCCTAGGTTGTTTTATACGGGTATTTTGTTTAACCTAGGAGATAAACTTGAAAATTCAATTCACCTCCACTCTTGGGAATACACCAAAGCTAACAGTCGACGAGTTCTTCATTCCATTCGTCGACGATGCCCTGTGTTCATCGACGAGTTGTGGCTCTGAATTCAGATGCCTTTCGGTATCTCTTCGTCGATGAGAACCCTGTGTTCGTTGACAAAGTTTGTGTTACACTCGTCGACGAAGCCCTGTGTTCGTCAACGAGTTCCTTCTTATGATTTGTTCTTTTAAGTACAAAGAAGGTCCTTGTCCATTTGGGGCTTTCTTTTCACACTTTTAAATAACTTTACTTTTATTTTGTTGTGCGTGTGTGATACACCCATTTCTTGCTCTTAGTTTTGAGTTTTACTCTATATACAAGATATTTACAAGATGGTCTCTCTCTTATTCTCATATTCATCCTTCAGATGACTTTGTATATTGTGTATCGTTCATGAATGCGTTGAGAGGCTTGTGCTTTTGGTTATGGTATGAGTTGCTTTGACTGTTTGTTGGTTCATATGCCGTTATGTATACCTGAAACATGACTTAGAGAGAAACGTTAGTAGCCTTAAGAACTGCTAATGGGTTGTTGTCATCAAAACACGGTAGGAATGAAAGACCCTTAACAACTTGGTCTAACACGTATGAACTACAGTTACAGTTTATGCAGCATCATGGTTATTTCAGTATTTCAGAATCATGGTAAATCATATATATATATATATATATATATATATATATATATATATAAATATACTATATGATATCATACCCTATTGGACTTGCAGTTACAGAGCACGGTACTGTTGCTACATATATTATGATACTTTATGAGTGCAACTATCTATTTAGATAATACGTGGTAAGGTCGATTACCTAGGCCCTTGAAAAGGATAGGCTCCCCATCCAGATATGGGTTGAGGTGGGCAGATCGACCGATGGAGTATAATGATTTATTCTTGGTTGGCCAGCCAAGGTAAATCCCGCCTACTGGCCGCACAACCCTGTCATAAGGGGGTAAGTCATGACACACAGATAGTCACAGGGAACATTTTCAGTTACTATTACGTATGTACATATTTACAGAAACATGGAATATACCTATATATAATAGAAGTATTTTAATTAGTAACTTACGATACTGTTATGTTAAGCAACATGGAAGGGGGGTGTATTTTATCACTTGTACTTTATTTATATACTCAGTTATACATGTTTATTTGAAAACAGATTTTCATGATATAGTAGCTCATTTGTCACATACTAGTAATAGCATATTTCTTCTTATTGAGCGTTGGCTCATCCCAGTGTTGAATTATTTTTTAGGTGATCCAAGTAGGCGAGCAGACCAGACTCACGAATAGAGGGGCTTCAGTAGTGCCCTGTCAGTAGAGAGTGAGTATATTTTTGGGAATGATTTTGTAAACCCTATCTAGTTGAGGGTATTTTGGAGAACAAATATATGTACATATTTTGGAAACATGTAGTACTTTGGTATTGTGTGGTATTGTATATATATGTTCAAATGATAATGTTTATGTGATTTATGCTTCCTGCTGCTTAGGTTCATGGTTGGGTCTATTCCAGTATGGTATCAGAACATATAGATTATCATAGTATATATATATATATATAATAAAAAATAAATAAATCAGTTTATTAAGCAGGTCGTTACATACTAGGTACGAATTTTGGTATCCAGGTTGTCGAGATAGTTTTGTGGATACCTGGGGTATGTTTTGTATTATGGAAATGTATATCCTAGCTGGTATAGACTTTGGTATGGTACCGTACATGTGTAAAAGACCGTATTCTGCTGCGTATATTTGGATGAGTATGGATGGTTATGTGTATGTATGTGGGCATCCGTTCACCCCACAGGGTCGGACCCTCTTTTTTTATCGTATCATGTATGTTTTAATTGATATAGAGACAGGTTAGGTTACTTTATTCACACCTGGGACCCGCCTGCGGGTTCAGGGTGTGACATTTCAACTACTAGACACCCGAACCTTCACGTTCATTATGGCGTCGGGCGACCGAATTGGTCACTTTAGTTAACCGAACCTAGCTTAGGGCACCCGAACCTCAGACAAAATGCTACAGACTTTGGTTCAGCCAACCGACCCTGATTTCGGACACCCGAACCTTAGACAAAATGTTACTAATTTTGGCTAAAAAGAGATTTTTTAAGTGAGTCTATTTGGGCACTCGAATCTCGTGGGGTAAATTAATTTTTACTAAAAATTAAAAGGGGTAAACTAGGTTAATTTTTTCTATACTTGTTTTAAACTTTTCTAATTATCCTCATTAAATCCTTAACAGTCAAAAAATTTCTTCTTACCTATATATACATGTTCATTTGCAATAATTAGTAAGGATTAACAAAATTGATTAGGGTCAAACTCTCTCAAAATAAAAAATCTTACTTTAGCCTATACTATTCCAAAACACTTATACACTTCATTTACTTAGATCTTTCAAGTGTAGTGAGTATTTCTAAAGTGCTTGTATCAAATCTAGCCTGCTCATACTCTCATTAGATTATATTGTTTGTTTGATTTTATTTAGAGTAGAAGCATCAAGTTCTTCCACTGATTTAACTTGATAAATCTTGTGTGGGAAATTTAGAAGGTTGTGGTTCTTGCATTATTATTGCAAGACACTTAAACCTATATTTTTGTGTTCAAAATCATTTTCAAAACTTGCATTCAAACACTCCTTGTGCTTAGTACATTGAAAATATCTTGTTGAGTTTGTTTGAATCAACTAGCTAGCATATTTGAAACCTTTATCTGACTTTGTGATATTCACATATTGTGTTTCAAATCTTACTTAGATATACACTCTTTATTTAAATTGATTATATACACTTATTTTAGTGTTTAACACACATTAGAGCACTGAGTATATTTACATATCATACGTGCTTACATTATTACTTGAGCTATACTGGTGTAGCTTGTAAAGAAGCGCATTTTTGTGTACAAAAATTTCATATCATTTGTTGTATTTCAGGCGTGGGCCTGAAAAGGGAGACTAGCCTTGTGGAATAGTTCCGGACTGACTTAAACCCGGTTAGGAAAGTTAGGTGCACCACCCTAGTAAGACGTGTCGTATTAGGTGTCACTCCACCCGTTTAAGTGAGTCGTAGTGAAATCCTTGTGCTGGTGTAATCAAAGCGAGGACGTAGGCAATTTGGCCGAACCTTATTAACATTTCGCATGTACTGTTTACCTTTCCGCACCTTTCTATTACTACATGTATATGTTTATTTATTAATTGCATAAATTGACCCTAGACTCGTGTAATACTAATGTTAGTGAATTGATTTAGGGAATAAAATTTTTTAAAAACCAATTCACCCTCCTTCTTGGGATTACACCAAAACTAATAACATTTGTTTACATTATTAGCCTTTTTATTTTTGTTATTGATTTTAATTAATTTTTTTTATTTTTAAAAATATTTTTTATGATTTTCACTCATTTTGATAGTAACAAAGCACTTTAATATTTAGAATTCATTTTAGTGGATTAAAACATTATTTTGTATATATTTTCATTTAAAATTAAATAAATCATGTGAATTTTAAAGTTTACATTTGCTCTCCTCCCAAAACCCTAAATGGCCCCTGCAAATATAAAGGCTCTCTTTTCCCGCACCATCCCTCACTCTTTGTCTTTTTAGATAACCCTAAGCCGCCATCTGCATCTGCAGCAATGCAGATCTTCGTGAAAACCCTAACCGGGAAGACCATAACCCTAGAGGTTGAGTCCTCTGATACCATCGACAATGTCAAGGCCAAGATCCAAGACAAGGAGGGCATCCCTCCGGACCAGCAGCGCCTGATCTTCGCCGGAAAGCAGCTCGAGGACGGCCGCACACTCGCCGACTACAACATCCAGAAAGAGTCGACGCTTCATCTCGTCCTCCGCCTCCGCGGTGGTGCCAAGAAGCGCAAGAAGAAAACCTACACCAAGCCCAAGAAGATCAAGCACAAGAAGAAGAAGGTCAAGCTCGCTGTCCTCCAGTTCTACAAGGTCGATGATTCCGGAAAGGTCCAGCGCCTCCGGAAGGAGTGCCCCAACGCCGAGTGCGGCGCCGGCACTTTCATGGCCAACCACTTCGACCGGCACTACTGCGGCAAGTGCGGCTTGACTTATGTTTATCAGAAGGCTGGCGGTGATTAATTAGGTTGTATTTCCGAATCCGGTGTTTTAATTTTTATTATTGGGAATTTTGTCTTGTAGAATTAATCGCGGAGTTTTGGATCTGATTTTTGTTGCACAATCATGAATTTATTTTGCTATAACTTTCTGTCATACAAATTTATTAGAGACGAATCAATAGTAAATTCTGGATAACTGCCAAACTAGGGCTAGGGCGTAAATTATGTCATTGTTTTTCCTTCCGTGGATTCTAAGCCCACTTAAGATGAGCTCCAAAAAAAAAAAGTTTTGAATTGATAGGAAGCTGGACTCTTGATGAGTTACTATGGGCAGGATGGCTTGTGATTAGATGCATATATCCTTATATTACAATTTCTGTCAAATAGTACCCGTTGAGAAATTTGCATTTCTCTGTTTTTCTCAAGCATTCGAGCGGAATGTTTTCTTCAACATTGTTTATACAAAGTACAAACCCTTTTATTCTCTGGTTTCATCTAGGAATTGAATGATCTTTTCTCTGGGCCTTCTTGTGCAAATTGATTGAAGCTGCAGTTAGGAGCATGGATTCCAGACCTTGGATTTGGATTTGGACAAATTTCTATACAATTTCATATTACATCTTCTTCAATCTAATAAAAATTCAAATTCAAGGCATTTGCAAATATAAGGAGAGTGAATTTGCATTTGCTTATTAGAATTGTGAATTTGCACTTTCTTGACTAGAATTGTGAATTTGCACTTCCTTGACTAGAATTGTGATTTTGCCTTCTTCTGCTTATTGTTCATTACTTCTTCTTCTTCTTATTGGCAGTGGGTTTTCTTTTTCTGCTTATTTGTTTCAGTTCTAGCTTTGAATTGATTGGGAATTTGGAATATTTGAGTTTCTATGGTTAGAATGGCGTGTCTTTGGACACACATTCTTTTTATTATATGGAAGTTCTATCATATATCCTATGAGAAAGTTGTAATTCTCTTTTTCTCAGGCATATAAGTGTAATGTTTCTTCAAATTTTTTTGTACAAACTCAATTATCCTTCTTGTGCTCATTGATAGAGTGTACTTGCATTTGCTTTATTATAAGTGACTTTGCATTTGCTTGACTAGAATTGTGATTTGCCTCGTCTCTTTTTCTTCATCTTCATGTCAATGGGTCTTCTTCTCTTCTTTCCAACTAGTTTTCATTTTAGGTAGGCTATTTTACTGTCTTATTGGTTTTAGGTTTCAATTGGTGAAATTAGACAATTGTTTTGTCTGTAGATGAAGAATTTAGTGGGAATTCCTTGCATTTGAATGATAATGACTCTTCAGTATAGTCAATGGCCAACAAGGGTAACCATCAGTACCGCATGACCTCATTTTCAAATGAATCATCTTTGGGGCTTTCAATTCTGCATGGAAATGCAAGACACCTTTCGAGGAGGTCAAGAGCTTGCCCTTGAGCTCTCTTTAGGATGCTCACTTTGTACCCAATAGGATATTAGGGTAGGTAGGCTGCTCATCCGATGTGTCTCTAAAACTAAAGTTTTTGAAATGTTTTCGGTCACATACAAATAACCAATTAGGGATCTAATATGATCATGCATCTTAGCTTGATAACACCACCATAAAATATTATTTGGATCCACGACAACATTGCTAGACATTCCAAATCCATCCCCATGTCATGTCTTCAGGCAAGTTCATGTTAATGAAATGTCCCTTCAAGACAGAACATAAAGCCAAAATCATGTTGAATGGTTACAAGACTGTAAGATTGACGCAAGGCATGAGGGGATGCCAACTCAGTATAGAAACAAAACAAAGATCACCCACAGAGTGACAAAGGCAACCTACTAATAAAAAATTGTTGACCCTTTCTTCTTTTGTTCAACTGTTTGTGTCAATGTTGTGTTATCTATCTCTAAAGGCTTTTTGGAAGTATGATGTGTTTTGATTTGCGTCACATACAAACATATAGTAAATCATAAACTAAAAAAAAAAAAAAACCTACAATGCAATGTTGTGTGTGCGCATGTGAAGAAAGGCTAATTTATTCATTCAAAAGTAAGCACCACATCGCCCACAGGCTAAGAGTAGAGAATGCATCACAATCCAAAAACCGAAAGTGGAGGACTGGAAAGCCCTGATAGCACTCTGTAAGATCATGGGCACGGCTATTCAGTTTTCTGCCAAGGGAAAAGAGCAACTATAAAATGTATTTCACGATGCAAAATCTTCTTGTCAACTAATGTTGTCATTGCATCAGAAGCCAATGTTTTTAGAATTAGATCGGTTGGGCTATTGCTCAGACTGTTTTAGAGTTAGATCGGTGAGCAAATCAGAACAGTTTTCGGCTGGACTGGTTGGGCTATTGCCCAGACTGTTTTCTGTTACTTTCCTAAAATTAAAAAGAAAAAAGTTACATACAAATTTTGAATCATTTTTAGCATAAATGGCATGTTGTTTCGGTGGTGGTGTGGTGTGTAGCAGCGTTATTAGCCCAGGTTCAATTCTAGTCTCCTGCATGCATTTAGCAAACATTTTGACCTTTTATCGTTTTTATTTTATTTTATTTTCTTCTACACCCACTGAGTGAATTCCTCATCTCCCTGTTATTTCTTAGATCACTAGTCTAAATACAGCACAAGCTGGTTCCTCATCTCTTTATCACTTCTAGTCCACGAGCCCTGAAAGAGAGTGCTGGAAGAAAAATGAGACTCAAGCAAGAAAATGAGAATACTTTCTTCTTATTCCACACGTAAATACAATGCTATACATGCTGTATTTATAACCAGATAAAAAAGAAAGATCAAGAAGAAAAACAGAAGAAGAAAGAAAAGAAGAAATAGAAAGATAAACAAAAAAACAAAATATAGCAAACTAACTAAAAAACTAAGGTTCTGTAATAGTCCCCCTCAAGATGATGTGTAGATATTATGCACATTCATCTTGGATAAAAGTACTTCAAAAATCTTAAGAGCCTAAAAGCTTGGTCATCAAATCTGCAACCTGATAAGCAGAAGGAACATGTAGAGTGGTAATAAGACCTTTTTGTAATTTCTCACGAACCAAATGGCAGTCAATTTCGAAACACATCAAATCTGCAACCTGATAAGCAGAAGGAACATGTAGAGTGGTAATAAGACCTTTTTGTAATTTCTCACAAACCAAATGGCAGTCAATTTCAATATGTTTCGTACGTTCATGATAGACTGGATTGGTTGCTATATGAAGAGCTGCTTGGTTATCACAGAATAAAAGAGCTGGTTGATGATGTTGGTGATGCAAGTTAGCAAGTAAAGCTTTGATCCAGATGATTTCGCAGACTGTAAATGCCATGGATTTATATTCAGCCTCTGCTGAAGATCGTGAGATCGTGTGTTGCTTCTTAGATTTCCAAGATACAAGAGAATCCCCAATAAAAATGCAATAGCCACTTATTGATCTTCGAGTATCAAGACAATTTGCCCAATCTGAATATGAAAAAGCTTTAATATGAACCTTTGATGAAGAAGGAAAAAATAAACCTTGTCCAAAAGCTGATTTAAGATATCTCAAAATTCTCATAGCAGCTTGTAAATGGGGCAATCGAGGGTTATCTAGAAATTGACTAAGATGATTAACAGCAAAAGTAATGTCAAGTCTGGTGTGAGTCAAATACAATAATCTGCCAATGAGTTTTCTATAAGCAGAAACATCATCTATTAATTCACCATCATCTTTAGATAACTTTGTATGAGTATCCATAGGAAATAGAACTGGTTTAGCAGTCAAGTAAACTAGACTCTGAAATGAGTTCCAAGCAATATTTTCTTTGAGATAAAGAAATACCCTTATGTGATCTAGCTATTTCCAAACCAAGAAAAAACTTTAACGACCCCAAATCCTTCAACTTAAACTCAGCACTCAGATAACTTTTAACCTTCTCAAGAGCAGCTGTATCACTACCAGCAAGTAGGATATCATCAACATAAAGCAACAAGACAACAAAAGAACCTCCTCTTGCTTGGTAAACAAAGAATAATCAGCCTTTGATTTTGAGAAACCCATTGTAAACAACACATAAGTGAATTTGGAGTTCCATTGTCTTGAAGCTTGCTTCAAGCCATATAAAGATCTTTGCAATTTACATACCCTTTTGTCCCCCTTGTTGAGATAACCTGGAGGAGGCTTCATAAAAACTTCCTCATCTAATTCCCCATATAGGAATGCATTATTAACATCTAGATGAAAGATATGCCAATTATATATTGCAGCAAGTGATAAAACACATCTCACAGTGACCATCTTTGCAACAGGTGAGAAAGTCTCAAAATAATCTAAGCCTTCCATTTGAGTATAACCTTTGGCAACAAGTCGTGCCTTGTGTCTCTCTATTAGACCATCAGAGTTATATTTAGTTTTATATACCCACTTACAACCTATAGGAGTTTTATTAGGTGGCAGTGTAGTAAGAACCCAAGTGTTATTCATTTCTAAAGCAGATAATTCTGCAGACATAGCAACTTTCCAATGAGCATGTTGAACAGCTTGGTGATAAAATAAAGGTTCAAAATCAGAAGAAATAGCAATAGAAAAAACTCTATGTGAGTCAGATAATTTAGAGTAAGAAAGGACATCAGATATACTATGTTTATTACCTGAAACAGGAGTAGGATCCCTGGTAGAGGATTGAGAAGTAGAAGTAGCTAGGTTGCAATGATAGGATTGCAGATAACCAGGCATTCTGTGCTGTCGAGTTGATTGTCTCAAAGGTGGAAATTGATTTTCATCATGTAAAGGTAAATCTATATTAAGTGGAACAACTGGAACAGGAGGAGAATTTACTGAATGCAATGGTTTAGGATGAGTTATATTCTCACTACAATCTGAAACTGGTTTTGGAAGAACTAAAGAACTTTTTGAAGTGATATTTGACTGAGAAGAAATGTCATGTCCAAAAAACTTATTGAAACCATATACAAAAGGAAATATTGATTCATGAAAAATGACATCTCTAGAAACAAAGAATGTTTGCTGTTCCAAATCATAAAGTTTGTAGCCCTTTATGCCAAATGGGTATCCTATAAACATACATCTTCTTGCCCTTGGAGAAAATTTTGATCTGTTTTTGGTAAGTGTTGATGCATAACATAAGCAACCAAAAACTTTTAAATGATTATATGCTGGAACTGACTTGTATAAAATTTCATATGGAGATTTGTTATTCAAAATGAAAGATGGAATTCTATTAATAAGATAAGTTGCAGTAAGTACACATTCTCCCTAGAAAATTAAAGGTATGTTTGATTGAAATTTTAATGCTCTTGCTACATTTAATATATGCTGATGTTTTCTCTCAACTATAGAATTTTGTTGAGGGGTTTCTACACATGATACTTGATGTAAAATTCCTTTTGATTGAAAAAAAATTGTCATTTTGAATTCTAAACCATTGTCAGATCTTACACATCTAATTTTTATCTGAAATTGTGTTTCAACTTGATTGTAAAAAGCAATAAAAATATGTTGAACTTCAGATTTTGTTTTCATTAAGTAGATCCAAGTAAATCTAGAATCATCATCCACTAAGGTAAGAAAATATCTAGAACCATTATGAGTTGGAACAGAAAAAGGCCCCCATATATCAGCATGCACAAGATTGAAAGAAAAACTTTTATTATATGAATGAATCTCAAAAGGAAGCCTTTTCTGTTTGGCTAGAGGACAAACTGTACAATGATCAACAAGTTTGTCTGAAAAACTAATATCTGATACATTTCTTGAAAGAAAAAACAATCGAGACATAGAAGGATGTCCTAATCTACTATGCCAAATTTTAGAATTTGTGACAGAATTCACAATCTTTGATTTTGGTGAAAACTCAACAGCATGAACACTTGATTGCTGTAATATGTATAACCCAGCAAATTTCCTAGCAATCCCAATCATCTTCCATGGGGTAAATTCCTGAATAAAACAAACATCAGGTAAGAAAATAACAGTGCATTTTTTGAGATGAAACAAGCTTGCTAACCGAAAGCAAATTATAAGAGAAAGATAGTACACAAAGTACATCTTTGAGGATTAAATTTTCAGATAATTTGACTGTACCAAGATGAGTGACTGGTACAGTATTTCCATTTGGAAGTATAACAGTGGTATTTAAAGATTTTGTTATGGAAGTAAAAAAATTAATGGAATGAACAATGTGATTTGTAGCACCAGTGTCTACAATCTAATGATTCTGAGATATTGATGAACAACTTGAAGAAAAACTTGAAAGAACCATACCTTGAGTGTTGTTTTGTGAAGGAATATTAGAAACAACATTGGCTGCTTGATGATGGATGGTTTCATTAGATTGTGAGTGGATTAAGGCTAACAATTTCTGACAATCCTCTTGAGAGAAAGGCAACTTATTATGAGATTCAAAGGTTGTATCAATAGATTGGTTTGTGACTTGATTAATTGATGGAGACTTTCCTTTCTGCCGAGAAGTAAATTTAAATCCTGGAGGATAGCCATGTATCTTGTAACACTTATCAACCGTATGATTGTTCAATCCACAATGAGTGCAAAATAATTTGGCTCTCCTTTGCTGCTGATTTCCAGGAACAAATTTGTAACCTGATGAATTTGCTTCTTGCATTTTACTCATGAAAGCAACACTGTCAATTGCTCCAGTTTTGCTTTATTTCTCTTTGTTTCTCTTCTTGAACCATTAAGGAAAAAACTTTGTCTATTCCTAGTAAAGGTTCCATCATCAAAATCTGCCCTCTAACATGAGAAAAAACTTCATTCAATCCCATCAAAAACTGAATAACATGTTGTTTATCTTGATATTTCAAAAACTCCCGAATAGCATCACAGGTACAGGTTCTTAAAACACCACAAGAACAAGTGGGAATTTGATTATAATCAACCAATTCATCCCATAAAGACTTGAATTTTGTATAGTAATCTCTTACCGACATATCTTCTTGAGTTAGTATTGATAAATCTTTCTGAAGTTGGAAAATTCTTGGCCCATTTCCCTGTGTAAATCTGTTCTTGAGATCTTGCCACATATCTTTGGCTGTTCTGGAGCAAATGATGCTGGCTCCAATTTCTCTTGACACTGAGCTGATGATCCAAGAAGACACCATATTATTGCATCTTTCCCATAAAGCAATCGAAGCATCTGCTATTGATGGTTGAGTTATAGTACCATTCACAAACCCAATTTTATTCTTTGCCTTCAAAGCCATCATCATGGATCTGCTCCATGTATGATAATTCTCCCCAGTGAGAACATTTGAAACTAGCATTGTACCCGAAGAATCACCACTCTGCAAGTGGTACGAATTTTCTTCAATTGTATTATTCATTGAAATAGAAGAAGTGGACATGGCAGTGTCTCTTTTCAGTTTTCTTGCTCTGATACCATGAAACAGAGTGTTGGAAGAAAAATGAGACTCAAGCAAGAAAATGAGAATACTTCTTCTTATTCCACATGTAAATACAATGCTATACATGCTGTATTTATAACCAGATAAAAAAGAAAGATCAAGAAGAAAAACAGAAGAAGAAAGAAAAAAGAAATAGAAAGATAAACAGAAAAACAAAATATAGCAAACTAACTAAAAAACTAACTAAGGTTCTGTAATAAGCCCCAATAGAGCCAACATATCTTACAACCACTTTAAGATTCAAGAATTGGGGACTGGTTGGTTGTGTGTTGGTGGTGCTCCCAAAGAAGAAGAAGGCGTGCGCACAGTCCATTCCATGCCTGCCCACGGCTGTCATGGTGGCAACCCTTTGGCTTGCTGGAGGTAATGCTGTGAGCTTGTGGCGGCCATTGACAACAGCTCTCTGGCTCCTCCCAAGTCTCCTCAAAGGCTAAAGACAGAAGTATCTTAAACAAAGAAATAGAAATTTTATAACACAACGCTCAAATTACAAATTGGGGAAGGAGACTTTGTACCTGGTCCAGAGACTGGGCTGCTTTGGTCAGCCAGGCCATTCGTTCTGGACAATTCACACTAAGCCACAAGAACCTTGGTTTCAGCGTTTGACCTATATCGGAAAGGTGCTCGAGTCCCGGCCTAACCAGTTAAGCTAGCTGAACTGATCCAATCCGGTTTTCAAGACCTTGTCAAAAGGCATGAAAGGTGAAGTATTGCCATTTCAAGTAGACATCGGCTTTGCCTAAAAAAAAAAAGAAAAAAAAAGACATGAGCATTGCATTATCATAATATAGCTTTATTTGACTAAATAATTATTTGGTCATTGTGATTGTAAGCTCAAGTATTAAAAATTCAAGAAAGTTCCTAGAACATCAACCAAGTGGTGGCCGACACCACGTTTTGGGCGGAAATCACTTGTTAGTGCAAGGAATTGTCATCAAATTCTCTATAATAAGAACTAGTTGCGAAGTGGAGAAAGAGAGCACTCATTATTTTGAAAGAGGGGGGTGGGGGGGGGAGGAGGATTCATTGCACGGAGAGGGAGTCAACCTTTAGTGGGCCCTCTATTCCCCTAGCGCATTTAATCTCTTGAAAATACCTTGACAACCAACTTATTGCATGCTCCAGTCTCATATATGAATGTATGACCAAGATCCAAACAAATAGGCTTTGGAAATGCCTAGGGTTTTTGCCAGTCCAAACCAAACAAGAGTCATCAAGAGCAAGAAGTATTTAACATGACATCCTCCTTGCTCAAATGCAGCTCTATGACTACCCCACTTAAATTCCGATAAACTGAAGTTTGCTGCAAAAAAGTTGAGATTCTAATGAAGGCCTCTTGCTCATAACATGGAATTTTCTTATATTCATATTAAAATCCATTGGAACAATAGAACTTCGTGAGTTAGATACAAAAATGTTCTACTACTTAGTTTCTCAGTTCTTATAAATGGCATCCAAAGGCTTTTTCAAGGGAATAAGACAAGGCTTTGTAATGTGTTACTAATATTAGTTTCTCAATCCTTATAAATGGTTCCATAAGGCTTTTTAAAATGTGTTGAGGGAATATTCAAATGTGTGGAGGGAATAAGACAAGGTGACAGTTTACCCCCGTCTTTTTGTAATGACCATGAAAGTTCTCACTTGATACGTGTATGTTGCTGTCAGTGAGAGTTTTTCTCATAGTAAATGCAGTAAATTAGATCTTGTTAATCAAAATGATGAGGTTGCAATGTAACAAAGCAAACATGAAATGTACTCTGTTATCTTTGAACAAGACAACCAGGAAATCATTTACATCCTTGGTTGGTTTCCAAAATGTCATCTACACGTCATATACTCCCCCCTCCCCCTGAAAAAAAACAAAAAACCAAAAAAACAAAACAAAAAATAGTTGGGGAAAATGATTTTGAACTCCTCATTGAGAGAATATCTTTCAAAATATATGACTAGATTCATAAGTTCCTCACATATATAGGAAATTGCAGATCTATGCCTATTTTTATAAAACCTTCTGGGAGATCTTATCGAAACTTGTGCTTAAAGAACTAGAAGAAAATACTCGAGGACTTTTTTATTTTATTTTTTATAGGAATGATTAGAAGACTTAGAATTGCAAAATTGAATGGAAGGAAGTTTGTAAAACAAACCTCTAAAAGAGACCTTGTTTCAAACCATCCTTAGAATGGAGTGATATAACAACAACCAAATTCCTATGAATCTTTGTACGCCTCAAAATCCTTCTTATGAATCACCCAGATTCATATATATAGGCTAAAAGGGAAGAGCAAGGATCCTCTCCGTCTCGCAACAAGCCTACCTAAAAGTCCTATTAACCAACCATTAAGAACCTGTAATAGGAAAGAATTTTGGATGCTTACTTTACCCGATTAGCCTATGTAAATAAATTTAAGGTGAGAACTTTGTGTAAACATTCCGCAATAACTTCATAACAATCATTTTTGGTATTTTTTACTTTTTATTTCTTTCATTTTCTTGATGTACATGCTGAAAATATACTCTCTCAACACCCTTGACAAAAAATATAAAAAATAAATACATGTTGTGTACACAAAAAAAAAGAAAAAGAAAAAAAAATACACGAGAGGAACAAAAACCATGAAAAAAAAATTTTGATATTTGCTTTTATTTTTATTTTCCAGTGGAAACAACATATTAGGCCAAATAAATTTCACATTAGAGATAATTTATTTATTATTTCATACTTTTAAAGATTTTCAAATTGGAAACAAATCAAACCTTAAGTTTCACATACATGAATTTTTGTTCTTCAGTATATACTACTAGATTTATTGTAAAAATTGGTGAAAAAGAATTCATATAACCCATGGAGACTGAAATTTAAAACTTGACTTTTTTATTGTTGTATGATAAAAGTGTTAAACATTTTTTTTTATTTTAATATATAAATTTTTTTTGGAATATAGTGCCATTACTCATTGAGTCTAACAGAGAGTCATGGGTGGCTATGACCCTACACGCTAACCAAAATCCAGCTGCTATGGAGACGTCAGACGGGAGAGGGAAGGCAGAGGCTTCTGCATTAATAAGCTAGAGAACACAAATAAAAGGAGGACCGAATTATGATTGGGGGAGAACGGGACCCCTGGCTCTCCCCTTATCATCAATTTTATTTTACCTGTTTCAACAAAGACAAATCCTGAAGATGCCACTTTTCCTTCTTCAGCTATCCTTCTGGAAATTCCCCCCTTCCGTCACCTATGGCAACTCCATTGCACTTTCACTTTCGAAACAGATGGAGGGACAGTTAATATGCAGAAAACAACTCAAGCCGGTGAACTGAGGAGTTGAGAGCTTAAGTGCTGGTGACATGAAATTTAACAAGCATAAGTAGAGAAGGGGAAATATAAATATATAGGCAATTAATTGGTTGCAGGTCATGCAGCTGGGACTGTAATCCACAGAAAAGCAAACTGCAATGCTTGAATATGTAGTCCACATTAAGAATTGTTTCTTTTAGCCAAACAGGATATTAAAAAAGGCCAATGTTTGATTGTTGACGACCTCTAATTAACCCCTATACAATTTTCCCCTAGTTAGCTTCTTTCAGGAAAACCCAAGTCCTCCTTTCTTGAATTCTTCCTCCCTCTCTCTCTCTCTCTGTGACAACAGACACATGCACAGTTGCAGAGCATGTCAACGCTTGATCATCAAGATCAGATTTGCTATGTACAATGTGGGTTATGCACCATCATCCTAGTGGTATGGGTTGCATCGATCCATTTTTTTTTTTTAGGTGCTAGTAACTTGAGTTTTTGTTTATATATGTATTTCATATTTGTCCATGTGCCTTTTCTCTTCTTACTGTGTCTCTTTAATTTTCTCAAACATATGTAGGTTAGTGTCCCAAGTAGCTGCTTGTCCATGGTCAGGGTCCCGGTCCGATGTGGCCGATGTATGGGCATCCTCTCTGTAAACATGACCAAAGCTTCCTTTGCCCCTCTTCGGCCCTTTCCTTCTCTAAACCAAGCTGAGGTACGAAACTTGGTTCTTAATTTAAGTTTTTCTTGTATTGTTCTTTTCCTAATTCCTTTTTTTTTTTTTTACCATGATTCGATCACATGTGTGTATAATGTATGTATGTCTCAGTTGAAAGATCAGGAAAGTTGTCCTGAAGAGAAGGAGGCTCAGGAAGCTTTTAAGAATCGCTGCTTGTCAATGGTGGCCGCTTCAAACACTGAAGATGGTGATATAGTAGTACCTACGAATCCCGTCATTAACAAACGTAGGATGCTCAGATTTTCATTAGTTAATGTCCAAAGTACTTGTTGTGTGTGTGTGTGTGTGTGTGTATATATATATATATTTGTTCCTCTTGTGATTTTGGTTCAGTTACTTTGCTATAGACCAGGAAAAGAGAAAACGACCTTCAACAGCGTATAACAACTTCATCAGGTGAGGAAATTATTTTTTTTAAGTGAAGGCCTAAACAATTTGTGGGTGGGTTTTGAAATTTTTAGTTTGAAGCTTTTATGAAAATTGATGTTCATGCATTCATGGCAGAGAAGAGATTAGGAGGCTGAAGGCTCAATGCCCCAACATGACTCACAAAGAGGCCTTCAGACTGGCTCCAAAAAATGTAAGTGATCAACCATTGATGTCGGTTGATATTTATTAATTAATTAATGAACTGCGAGTAAACCTAGCTACTTTATTAATATTAATGTACAGAACTGATACATTGATCTGTATATTCACCTGATAATCAAAGTTTTGACATGTTTGGACACTTTCAGTGGGCACTACATCGACCAAAGGAGAGAGGGAAAGAGTTGCAGTGAGGGAACACTAATTGAGGTAATGATTTTATATATGATGATGAATTAATCTTACCCGCTTCCAATGCATTTTACTGTTGTAGATTATGATTAAGCTTCGACAATGTCGATTAACATTTGATTACTATTATAGCTTTCGAGGAAACATGCATCCCCTAATTGTTGCAAAGGCTAATTTACCTAAGATTGGTCCACACTTATTTTCTTGGACTTCAATTCAGTCACTAACTATGAATAGAAATGTCAAATTAATTAACAAGACACCCCTTCAATTATTGATGTTTGAAAATGCAATTGAGCCACAAAAATGGGAAGGTGACTTTTCTGATGAAAAAGATTGCAGGTCCATGAAGAAGGCAAAGGTTTGTCGAAAGAAAAGCCTGAAACTAGCTAGGCAAACCCACATGGCCGGGCAAAGAAACTCTATCTCTTACAGTAAAGAGGAGGGCCAATTGACTATATTGCCTAAGAGAAAATTCAATTATATCTCAACGACTAGCTGCTTAATTAGTTATATGTTGAAGGTTGTTGTGTTTTTATTTCTCTCAGGGAAAATTCTACGGATCGGTTAGTTGAGTTTCATTAATTAAATGGGGGCATGATCAGTTTGCTTATGCTTGTCTAATTTCATTGCAGAAAACTAAAAGCTAACTGGTTTAAAAGGGTTGGTCTCTGATATATTTTTGTGAAGTAGAAACTAAAAATAGCTTTGTTGATCCTAGTAGGTTTGACATGCTGATCACAACTAATATTTAGTGGTCGTTGTTCATATATAACTTCATATGTATTAATTTGGAATAATATTTCACATGCATATATAAGATAAACCTAGCTACAGCAGTCTCTTAATTAACTAATATTCTACTAAATGTGCACAAAAAACTAATACCAGTAAAAATTATGCAATGATCTCTTCGGATCATCATGCATATATATACATGTATATATATAGCCGCAGGTTCTTAATATATGATTTCCAATATTAATGCTTCCTTCTTGCAGACCATGGTGCCTTATGGTACTGGAAGTGTCTTCTTCCTGAAATTTTATTAAAATGCAATTAAGTACTGGTCAAATAGGTAAGCTACTGTGAAAATTTACATATGAGAACACATTCAATACTTATATATATACTCAATATTTAAGTGAAATACTTATACAGCATGAACACAGCAACATGTAGATTCAGTAAGAATAGAGCATATATATATATATATATATATAGAAAAGGCACATATATAGCCTTTTGTATCTTGTATATCTTGAGTCATATACTCTTACTCATCAAATGTTATTATTATTATTATAGATGAAAAGTTAGGGGGCTTACTAGATATCAATGAAGGAGGCCTGCAGCTGGGAGAACTGCTATGGAAATATGCTCTAAAGAAGTCCTTGTTTTCTTTTAGTAGCTCTCTCCATACTGCATACGGCCCCCAAATTGATCCATAAAATATATAAACCAGTTAGTTGTTGGGAGTAAACTAATGAAAATCTGAGTAAATTAAAAAAGAATTTTGGGTGGGGGTTGGGGGGGGGGGGGGGGAAGAGAGAGAGAGAGAAGGAGAAACCAGTAAGAGTGATGAGGGGCTGAATGCTGGCATGGTGTGCAAGAGCATTGATGCACTGGTCTCGGCTCATGTTAAGGATCAAGCACCTCTCTATGAGATATTGAACCTGTAATTCAATTCCAGCCCATGCAAATTAAAAAAATGCCTCAGTTGGTTTTAATCATTTTTCATAAAAATAAAATAAAATAATAATAATAATAATAATAAAGCTAAAAATTTCCATCATATACAGTTCTAATGTTGAAAACATATAGATATACTCATTTTGTGATATATAGTTGAAACATACAAGTAGTAATGAGACCAAAAACTAATGCATGTGTTCCCCAGGCCCAGAGTACGTATTCTTCTTGACCTTTTGTTGTCATCTCAGAGAGAGAGAGAGAGAGAGAGAGAGAGAGATATACCATTCTAATGTAGTGATGTGGGTGGCAATGCAAACAAGGAAGTAAGTTATGAGGATGATACATTCTGCTAATAGACAAAACGAGGAAAGATTAATGAGGAAACTAGGAATATAAAATAGGTTGATTGATGAGAAAAGAAGCCAACACAGAGAGAGAGAGAGAGAGAAAGCAAAAGGCGCCGGGGGCCGCCGGGGGGGGGGGGGGGGGGGGGGGGGGGGGAGGCTGGCTAGGAAGATATTTGCAGAAAGGGCCTATATATAGATAGATAGACAAATAAAACAAATGAAAAAAATGGAGGAGGTGGTTATCCACAGATATCGGCAGTGAAGGGCCAAAAAAGCGCTAGCAATCCAGAAGATATGGTCCATATGGATTGGCCTCATCTAACAGATAAGAGAGAACGTACGAACGCATGTCGCACGCAGAGACATATATAGAGAGAGATCCATGGTTAATTTTCATTTTACAAATCTCTCGTGATGCATACCAGTGTGGGGATTGGGATGAGGATGAGCTTTGATTGACGATGACGCCTTCTCCGTGGCAGAACCTTAAGCCACTGAACTCTAAATCATATACTCATATACAATCACTCCCATTGCTCCATCGATCTCCTACGCCTTAGCTATAATGGCTATTTGGGTCCCCCACCAGCTTAAATTCCTACCCCCATGAACGCGAAGTGTAATAGAGTCCTCTCTGCTCTGCAGACGCTGCGCCACGACACCACCCCCCCCCCCCCCCCCCCCTCTCTCTTCCACACCTCTGCCAAGGCCTAACGGTGCCAGTGGAGAGTGCCCCATCCTATCCATTCTTGATGCAATCCAAGCCCACTGCGACCTCCAAGAAACTTAAAAGGGACCAATCCTGGATAAAGCCCAAGTCAAATAACACAAATGGGCCTGAGACAGGGCCTAATCTATAAAGCCTTGCCTCCTCCATGTAATATCATGGTCCAAAGACTAGTACTTTGAAGGGCCTCATACTACTAGAGTACTGGTACCAAAAGCCTAGTGTTGGGGAGCGACTGATATGGGGTAAAAAAAGGGGAATGGCTCTATGTTAACTCTCCAAGGATTCGTATTGATGAATAAAATGTTTCTGTTGAGGCTTGTACTGTTGCCTTCATGATTGAATAAAATAAGTAGATATTATCATAGTTGTGTTTTACTATGTATAGTGTTGGAGCACTTTGTTAATCTATGGATGTCTTTGTATGGTTGATCCTTACTTAAGCTATGGTTGCCTTTAATATTACTCTTGAGTGTTGCCACTTTTGTTGAGAGAACTAGTCAGGTGCTCATGCATTGCAAGTAGATAAATTGTTTTGCAAGTTTATTAGACTGGGAAAAAAAAATTACAAATTTAAATTATGATTCAACAAATATGCAAGTATAAACTCAAATTACATACTTTTAATATCGATGTTAGAAAATAAAGTAGTATTAAAGAATAAAGGATGAGATAAAATTAATGTGTAACTATAGATTCTAATTTAAGTCTATCATAGAGTAGGGTTGATTTGCAAGATACTTGAATAGGGGAAAATGGTCTTTTGAAATAAAGGATTTTAATGGGTGGTTATTATATCATAGAGTAAACTACAGGTGTTAGCAGTATTTAAATAAAAAAATAGTAATTCTCAGTTTCTTAAATCTAATATACAAACCAAAGTCATGGTTCTCTATTGACTGCATAAACATACAATCCAATATCTACTCATTATTGAAGAACAAATTTAGAAAACTCTTATATTGATCATAAGGGTAAAATCAATGATAAGTACTACTCAGAGCCACTTTCAAACACATTCATGTAGCTACCATAGCCTACTAATTCAAGAAATCAAACCATTATTTTTGTCCAACTTCAATTCATATACATGAATTGAACACCACTAGTAGCAAAACATATTCAATTTTTTTTCCCTTGATTTACAGTTGTGTGTAGATAAAATTAAGGGTTTACTTGGGTCAATCATGACAATAAGGCCCAACTTCTTGATTTGTAAGTTTCTACCATGTATCCTTCTTTTTTTTCCCCCTCTTATATTAGAAAATATTAGGTTATCTCGTAAGACAAATGTGATCCTCTAAAATGGCCTCCTTTCTAATGAACGCCCCAAGTATTAGGTTCCATGGGAGTACCACCTAGACTCACATGTGTTTGAAGTGATTTCATTAGATGTGGAATTCTAATTGGAGGATAACATTGGTTTTCCGAGAGCACCTATTTTTTTTTTTTAATGCTAATTGTGAGTCATCACTCTATTAGACCACTAATTTGTATATTTCTCATTAGTTGAGATTTGACGCGACATTCTATTTATCCGAGAATCACAACCTTTATATATACATTTGTCTCCTTTATAAAAACCATTAATCGTGCTTCAATGGGGTCCTTTAACACTTGAGCAATCAAGCTCTCTTTCTCTCTCTATCACCTAGAGATGAGTAGGCACACATATGCACATGTACATGAATGCTCTTTCTAGTTCAAAAAAATCCGTCCAACCATTAGACCTTGCAAAACCACCATTCACATTTGAGTTACTTAAGAATTATTCAATCCCCTCTAGAAACTTGCAAATCGAATATACATTATTTTTGCCCAATGTAGATTCTCTTTTTTTTTTTTTTTTTAATGAACTCCATTTATACTATTCCATCAATTATCAAATACATTTGTAACTTTAAAAATAAAAACCTTTTCTCATTTTTTCAAAATATCTACAAATCGAATCTAGTCTTTCCCCCAGTGGTTTACCTCTCCCTTTCCTTTCTAGAGATGACAAAGTTAAAGTTCTCTTGAGCTCATATATATGGAGCCTTCGAACTTTTGTTGACATTTTTAGTGTTGGGTTTGCCTGCATTTATAATTGTTTAATTGGGATGATTGGGTATAAGGCGTTGAATCTACCCTTTGGGAGCCTTGTGACATTCAATTTTTTTTTTTTTTTTTAAATGTCTATAACTAAGGGTGACAAAATAGGTCAAAATTTAATAGATGATATATTTTCTGCATGTTTAGACTGCATTTAGGTCTGAGAGAAGATGACCTATTTTAAACGGGTCAACACGAATCCAACCTATTTAATAAATGAATTAGACATGTAACACTCCGACCCCGAGGGGCCTGAGATATTAACTTTTTACTACTAATTTACAGCGGAAGCAAATAAACTAAATTTTTATTAAATCAGAGCACTAATATTCCATATTACAATCATTTATTTCAAAAGAAGGAAAATTACACAAACATAAATATCTGAAACCATACTAATATTTCTAATCAATCTTTATTTTTCTAATCCCCACCCGCATGCTTGCTAAGTCTGATTCCCGACATGTCCTTCAAAGTTATCTGAAATAAAATATGATTGGGATGAGACGACGCTCAGTAAGTAAATAAGATTATTATTAGTGTGTGGCCAAAATGAGTTTTTAAAGAATTTCGTAAAACAATAATGAATACTATAACTTCAAGATTGCTTTTAGAATAAACATAAATTTAACAATTTCTGCATAAAACTTTTGTCATCAATTTCAACAGTAAATTTTTAAATCATATACTATAACTACTAAATTAAACTTTTAACTTTAAAACTGTAAAAATATTTAATGATAAACATACATATACTTTTCCTTATACGTTTTCCTTAGATCGTCATATAAGCACCAAAATGATCCTTTTCACGTAAACTTACGCTTTTCCTTCAAATTATCAGTAACTTTGTACACGTAATTAAATATGTATAAACATATATTGTAAAAACCACCCTTAGGCCTGTTTGCCGTAAGTCATGTTTACCCCCATGACTGGGTTGTGCGGTCCGAAGACTGGACTTAGCTGGCTGGCCGACCAAACTAAATCAACGTACGTAAACTTTAAGTGAGATTTTCCTTATTAAGTCCTGGTCCGGAATCAGGTGTGCACTCAGGAGAAATCCACTAACATAAATAACCACTCTGTAAACAGTGTGGGTGCACTCTGATCCGTATAAACTTTAAGCTGCGGTACCGAGCATCTGTAACTTTGAACTTTCGTTGCCATAAGGGGTTTTAAAATCATCTTATTATAATTTATGCAATTTAAAATAATATCGTGAAAATCTCATTTTTACTCATATTTTCATAAAAAATGCAACTTAGAAATAAACTCATGCCACACAATTTTTGTGTTAAAAATATATATAATTTTATTTTTGAATAGAAATAAATGCTGAAAATTTACCCGAGGGGATTGGAACATTTCTTAACCCACAAATGGATGCAAGTATATTAAAGATAGAACTGGTATAATTAAATATGCGTAAAAATAAACTTATGGAAATTTTGTGGAACTAAGTAACATAATTAAAATTTACGTACAAAATAAACTCGGGTATGAATTTAAAAAAAAAAAAACTAACATAATCAAAATTTACTTACCTTCTTCTTTTACTGCGTGCTACGAACACAATAACTATCTTTAAGAAATGAGATCGGAAAGAGTGGGTGATTGAGAATTTATTTAAAAATTCTCTCTCCACCACAATTTCTTTCACTCACTAATCCTTCTCTTCCTTGAAAAATTGTTGTGAAAAATGAAGGTTGAGAGCTCCCTATTTATAGGAAAATTTTGGGGAAAGAATGAAATTTATAAAAGTGTGGGGAGATGGGTGAAATTATAATTTTTAAAAATTAAAGAATGGGCAAGGGATGGGCAAGGTATGGGTTGAGTATGGGATGGGGATGGAGACCATGTGGGAGTGCTTGCCACCATTCCCATTAAATAATTTTTTTTTAATTAATTACTTACCTAATTAATCAATTAGTTAATTAATTATTTTACTATTTCATTATTTTTTTTAATCATTATTATCAATATTATTATCATTGTTATTACTTTTAAACTATTTTTAGGATTTCTTTATTTTATTTTTTGAATAAGAATTAAATTTGAATTTTAAAAACTCATGTGGGCCCCACATGGTCTTGTGGGCCCCACACAACTTCGAGACCCAAATGGATCCTACGTCACTCGAATAACTCTCATATGATTTTATGCATCCTACATAGCTTTGAGACTCGTGTAAACCTCCATACAGCTTCGGGACTCATGTGGGCCCCACACAGTCTTGTGGGCCCCGCATAGGATACCTATATTATTATTATTTTATCATATATTTCTACAAATTATATCAGTCAAAACATTATTTTGTGTATTTATTTACATATATAAACAGTGTCTTGTGGCTCCGGGACTCATGTGGACCCCACATAGTCTCTTGGGCCCCACATATGATACCTATATTATTATCATCTTATTATGTATTTCTACAAATTATGTCTGTCAAAACACTATTTTATGTATATATACTTATTTACGTGTACAAACAGTGTCTATCCTGTTTATCCTATGAAATTCCATTTTGACCAGGCCGACCTCCAGGGAGCGACTGAGCCGCAATGGTCTCTGAGCACTCGCTAAGACAAGGTCTTTCTTAGGCATCAAACATGGAATCAAGGATCCTACAGAAAACACTTCTATATTGATATTAACTTAATGACTATTTTTATTATTTTATTATTATTGTACTTTAATCATATATATATATATATATATATATATATATATTTTTGGGTCATCACAAGACAGGTTTGGGTCGAGTACACATTAGGTCACCCGTTTGGCGTTTACATTAAAAAAAAGTTAATTTTATTTTTACTTTTGCCCTTGCAGATAGAATAATATTTTATAGTTACAAGTTATATAACTGGATTTGTTGAACAATTAAAGAGAAAAAAAATGATATAAAATCCAGCTATACAAGCTATATTTATATTGATGTTGTTTTTAAATTTTCAACTCACATTTAAAAAATAAACGAAAGAGATACTTCTTTAAATTTTAATTTTGTTGTTAAGGTATTAATTTCCTTTTTGAAAAAAATTATGTCAAATTTTGCAAAATGTTAAATAAAAAATTAAATATATAAATTACATTTTTTAATGGGTTCCCGTTTATTAAATGGATAAGCTTCGATTTATAAATTATTTACCTGTTAATAAATGGGTCAACCCGAACTGGTTTAACCCTCGCCCGTTTACGTTTAATCCTCGCCCATTTAACACTTGTGTAAGGGGTTGACAGTGTGACATCGGTTAAATGGGGAGGAGATGTCTTCACTTGCCCTCACCAGGGATTTTTATACTAGATGTTGAATTATTCAGATGATGGTTTGTGTGGTTGTCTTGTTGATTAAATATAACGACTAGTTCCGCATGTCATTGAGTATGAAGGTCGCTTATCTTCATGAATTCATTATTGTTGAAACTAATATTTCATGCCTATGATGGCTATCGAAAACCTCTCAAGTGTTTATGATAGCTCGATTGAATGTCTAGTTGTTGGTTGATTTGTCGAGGGAGAGCCTCGATGAGGGCCGTGCGGCCTGTTATTTGAGTTTAAATTAGCGGTCCGTGGCAATTAGTATCAGAGCGTGGTTTGCGTGAGCCTGGTGGGCGTGAGCACTATAAGTTGCAAAATGAGAATTTCAAATGAACAATGTGGAAGCATGTAAGGCAAGGGAACGACTCAAGAGAAAGGCATGCCAATTGAGTTGAGCCCACCAAAGAGAAAATTGATTTTTGTAAACTGAATTGTGGAACTTGAGTAAGTCATTCCATATACAAGAATCCCTGGTATGGAGTAGTTGAAAGCCTCGAGAATAGGTTGAAATACATAGAGGGCATGTTACCATCTCATTTCTCATGAAGGAGAAAGACAAACAGTGCTTGTGGTATTCGAAGGATGATTGGGCAATTGGAAACTTAGCGAGGGCGCGATGACATACATAATCCCTAGGGGTAGTGCCAATAAAGCATATGAGACCTCCCTACCGGAAGTAGACCAATAAAGCTTGAGGTCTACAAGAAAAGTATTGAGCTATTGCTTTGAGTAGGTTAAAACACATCGAAGGCATGATGCCATCCATCATTCCAAGGGGTAGTGTCAATAGAGCTTGAGGCCTCCCTACGGGAAGCAGACCAATAGAGCCTGAGGTCTGCCAGAGAATATTGAGTTATTGGAATCCTTGAGTAGGTTGAAACATATCGAGGGCGTGATGTCATTCATTGTCCCAAAGGGTAGAGCCAATAAAACTTGAGGCCTCCCTGTGTGAAATAGAGACCAATAGAGCTTGAGGTCTATATGAGAATATTGAGCTATTAGAAGCCTTGAATAGGCCAAAAGACATCGAGATTGGATGCAATCTAGAATCCTATAGGTTTGTGCCAATAGAGCTTGAGGCCTCCCTACGGAAGTTAATTGGGATTGTTGCTATATTGCGCACACAGAGGATGGGAAAAGAATCCATGACAATTTAAAGGGTAAGTGGGCAGAGGACTTCTACTAAGACTACATAGAGAAGGTAATGGTTCACACCAAGCACCCAGGAAAGTAGACAAGGTGCCACACAAAAGTGCAAAAAGGGATGGCAATGTGAACGCTGCACGTTTTGTAAGTCAACATGGTAGAGAAAGGGTAATGGTTCATGCCAAGCGCCCCGGAAAGTAGGTAGGGTGTCTCACCAAGTGAAAAAGGGTTGGCAAAGGTAAATGATGTATCCTTCAGTTGGTATGGCAGAGATATGATAATGGTTCCCACCAAGTACCTATGAAAGTAGTCAGGGTGACACGCCAAACACACAAAAATGGGTAGGCAGGGTGAACGTTGCACTCTCTAATTGACCAAGTTAAGATATATAATTGCAAGCCTCTGACAACTTGAACGATGCTACAATGAGAGTTTCGGTAGATTTCAATACCCAAAAGACAACCAACTGGAATGGATGAGTCGTAGATCTTTTCGATTCTTTACACGTCAGTTGTCGTAGTTACCTCACATAGTCGATGAGTTGTATCCTTTTTTCAAATCCTTACCTGTTAGTTGTCGTCATTATCCCACATAGTCCATGAGTTGTACCCCCTTTTTAGCTCTTTACCAGTTAGTAGTCGTAGCTAACTCACACAACAAATGAGTCGGTTATCTTTTTAGCTCTTTATAAGTGAGTATTCATGGTCCCCTCATATCGTGGATGAGTCATATAGAGTAGATACCAAATATGTAGAGTATAACCCGGTACACATGTAGTCAATGTCGAAGGTCATCCAGATCAAGAGTGTGAAGTCTTTCTACAAATATATCGACGAGGTCGTCGATAGAGTGAGTGGGGGAGAACGTTAGGGGTTGAAAGTGTGACCTCGCTTAAATGGGGAGGAGAATGTCTTCACTTGCCCTCGTGTCACGGTCCGCCTTTTTCACACCGTTGTGAAGGGCCTTGTGGCGCTAGCTAAAGCACTCTTGCTTAACTAGCCAGCCTTTTGTTTACCAACATTCATCCACGAAGCACTTTCATTAACATTCAATCAGATAGCAGCGGAAATAATAATCAATTCATGAAAGCCATGGCAACCAAGCAGTAAATATTGAAGCAAACGTAATTCATTAACAAATCCTCCGTTGACATGTTGTACTTAGCGAGAGAGGCAAGTAGGCTAAGCACGTTGACAATTGCTAGTGAGTTTTACAATGATTGATGAACACTCACCCTCCCCTAAAGAGCTTTCTAGGCCATTCTCACTCTAGCACTAGGAAACATCAAAGTGACCGAGGAGTCATACTGCCTTATTTGGCTTACAATGAAAGAAATACTAGAAAATAACCCTACACTAGTATTTACATGATGGAAACCCATCCCAAACACACGAGATAAGCGGTTATAGGCAAGCATAATGCCCTGAACAAGCTTAGCCTGTGACATTCTCCCCCACTTATGCGGTCGACGTCCTCGTAGACTTTTAGCGGTAGGTACACTTCAAATTTGTCCACGAACAGTTGAATATCTTCCGCAGAAATCCAGCTGATTTCTTTGTCATTAAGGCATTTGCACTCCACTAGGAACTTCTGCCGCTTCTTCCTTGAGGATATGAACTTTCTTTCTGCAAGGATCTCTTCAACATCATGTCTGTAAGGTTGCACTGTCTTCAACTCTGCGCTGTTTGACTGACTTCTGCTCAGGTTGTTGGTGTTGGCGTTGAATGGCTTGAGGGAGTTGACATGAGACTGCGGTCTTCTCTCCTGATCTGCCCACTTCTTCATCTGTTTAGAAGCTTTCTCCAGATAGGCTTGGGCAAAGTCTGCATTCTGTCTCCCTTCACTGGTGAAGATGTACGCCTTAGGACTCTTTCGTCTGTACGGCTCGCCCACTGTGTAAGGTAACAGCGGCAGCTGGCCTATAACAAGCGCAAAAGGGCTCTTGTTGGTTGTTGAGTGCCTTTGGGCGTTGCCACAGAACGGAGCCACATCAAGTAGTTGCACGCCACTTTTCTGGTTGTCATTGACACAATGGCGCAAGTACTCATCTAGTAGCTCTCTGAATCTCTTCATCTGTTCGTCTGTCTGTTGATGATAACTCGAAGAGATGTCAAGGTGTGACCTGAATATCCTGAAAAACTCTGTCAAGAAGTTGTCAGTGAACATTAAATCTTGGTCACAAATAATAACTTGGGGAATACCCCAATGTTTCACAACAGTCACAAGGAACAATTGTGTCGTCCCCTCTGCCGAACAATACTTTGGTGCGGCCATGAAAGTACCATACTTCTTCCGCTCCCCCTTGTCTTGTTGGCAAGTGAGACAAGTTTTGGTATAATCAACCACATCATCCCACGTGTGCGGCCAATAATACCTCCCCAGTAGTCCTGTCATTGGAGTCATTCTCCGCGAATACTCCTTAACGAACTTCCTGCAGTATCTAGTAAGGCCAAGAAAGGAACGCAACTCCTTCACTGTCGTGGGGATCTTCCATTCTTGAATCATCCTTACCTTCTCCATACCCCTCCGGATACGACCTTGTTCAACGACTTGACCAAGGAATTTGTTGCTCCGCCGAGCGAAAGAGAAATTCTCCTTCTTCAAATTCAGACTGTTTCCCTTCAGCCTGTCGAACACCTTCCGTAGATGCTCTTCATGTTTCCTCTGAAACGACACCGATGCTCCCAACGGTGTTTTGGAAGGGCGAATACATCCCGCTTCCACTTCATCAAGTTGCTTCCCCAACTCTACTATCTCTCTAGGCGCAATCCAACATGGCCTTTTAGTAGGTGGTTTCACTCCTGATAACAACTTGATCTCTTACTCCACAGTCCATCGTGAAGGCAAATTGTGAGGCAGCTTATCCGGCAACACCTCCTTATCCTCATCCAACACAGCTTGGATGGTTGTAGGCCCCAGCTCTTGGCCTACTTCTTTGTCTACCACCACCGTGGCTAGACGTGTCTGCTCACCCTGACCGAATCCTTCATTGAGTTGTATGGCTGAAAGGGACTTCCCTTCGTCTCCTTTCATTGCAACGACTTGCACCATGCACGAGTGATCTCCCATCAGACACAGGGAACCAGCCGAAGGCATCAGCACTGCCCTCGTCCCCATTAGGAACTCCATTCCTAGAATGACTGGACAGTCATCCAATGGCACCACTGTGAAATTCGCATGACCTTCCCACTGTCCAAGCTTTATAACCACTTGCTTGGCTACTCCCAGAGTAGGCTGGGCTACAGAGTTAACTGCTTTCACGCGTCTTGTATCCTTCTCTAAGGATAAGTTGAGTCTTCCTGCTTCCAACTGCGAAACAAAATTATGAGTAGCTCCCGTATCCACCATAGCGCGAGTACTCTTCCCATTTATCCTCAAGTCCACAAACATTAACCCTTTTGCTCGTGTAACTTTCGGTGTTTTTGCCTGCTTTTCCAATGCGTTCACTAACAGCACTGAACCCACCCTCGGGGCATCATCCTCTTCCCCATCATCTTCCACTGCCTGCTCTGCAATAGAAGCCTGTAAGGCATTAAGTGATGCTTTGTGAGGGCACTCAAAAACTCTATGAGGACCTCGACACAAGAAACACTCAATTTTACTCTTCTCCTTTCCATTGGGTGTGTTGAACCCTCGAGACGACGAAACTTCCTTTGAGGTTGATGAATTAGGGTCGGCTCCCCCACTCTTGGGTTTGCCATTCTTGAAAGACTTTCCACCGTTTCCCTCTCCGCCAAACCGTTTGGACGAAGCGGTCTCATCACCAGCGTAGTCTGTCAAGCGTTCTGCAGCCGCTTGTGCAGTTGACAAGTCTTGAACCCTTTGCCTATGAAGTTCAGTTCTTGCCCACGGTTTCATCCCCTCAAGAAAATAGAACAACTTGTCCTTCTCTGACATATCCCGAATATCCAACATTAAAGCAGAAAATTGTTTCACATATTCACTGATTGACCCCGTATGCTTGAGATCTCTCAGTTTTCTCCTTGCATTATACTCAACGTTCTCAGGAAAGAATTGGGCCTTGAGCTCTCTCCTCAAGTCTGCCCAACTATCAATCACACAGTTTCCATTTCAATTTCTCGGTACTTGGTACGCCACCACAGTTTGGCATCACCAACCAAGTACATGGTCGCAGTATCCACCTTTGCCTGTTCTGAGGCCATCCTCACAACGCGAAAGTACTGCTCCACATCAAACAAGAAGTTCTCTAACTCCTTGGCATCTTCGGCACCCCCATACGTCCTGGGTTCTGGCACCTTGGTCTTGCTAACTCCCGGAGTGTTGGAGTTCCCCATAGCAAGAACCATCACATTTACCTTTGCATCCAGATCTGCCATCCGGGCTTGCAAAGTTTCCACAGTGTGGCGAAAGTCCTCTGACATGTCGCCTATCAAACCTGCTTGATGTTTTTGTGATCCCCTCACTTCATCAACAAGTTCTCTCATCTGGGCCACCTCCGCGGCCATAGTGTTGGTTGACTCTTCAACCTGTGCTTCCAGCACGCTGATTCTCTCAGCATTGTTTGGTGCCATGGTCACTTACCAAAGCTTTCCAAACCCAACAACGAAGGCAATCGAATTCACGTAGCAAGTCAACCTTGGGCTCTCACCAAGTGTCACCGACTTGGCTCTGATACCAAATGTCACGGTCCGCCTTTTTCACACCGTTGTGAAGGGCCGTGCGGCACTAGCTAAAGCACTCTTGCTTAACTAGCCAGCCTTTGGTTTACCAACATTCATCCACGAAGCACTTTCATTAACATTCAATCAGATAGCAGCGGAAATAATAATCAATTCATGAAAGCCGTGGCAACCAAGCAGTAAATATTGAAGCAAACGTAATTCATTAACAAATCCTCCGTTGACATGTTGTACTTAGCGAGGGAGGCAAGTAGGTTAAGCACGTTGACAATTGCTAGTGAGTTTTACAATGATTGATGAACACTCACCCTCCCCTAAAGAGCTTTCTAGGCCATTCTCACTCTAGCACTAGGAAACATCAAAGTGACCGAGGAGTCATACTGCCTTATTTGGCTTACAATGAAAGAAATACTAGAAAATAACCCTACACTAGTATTTACATGATGGAAACCCATCCCAAACACACGAGATAAGCGGTTATAGGCAAGCATAATGCCCTGAACAAGCTTAGCCCGTGACACCTCGCTAGGGATTTTTATACTGGATGTTGAATTATTCGGATGATGGCTTGTGTGGTTATCTTGTTGATTGAATATAACAACTAGTTCCACATGTCATTGAGTATGAAGGTTGCTTATCTTCATGAATTCGTTATTATTGGAACTGATATTTCATGTCTATGATGACTTTCGAAAACCTTTCGAGCGTTCATGATAGCCGGATTGAATGCCTAGTTGTTGGCTGACTTGTCGAGGGAGAGCCTCGACGAGTGCCGCGCGACCCGTTAATTGAGTTTAAATTGGTGGTCCGTGACACCTTGCCTGTTTGTGACCCATTTAAATCCGACCCATCAGTCCGTTTTTGCCATCCCTATTTGTAACTCTCAAGCCAAAAGAAAAAAAAAAAACCAGCAAAATTTTCCGTCAAAACCATATCTAAACTCCAAAACAATATAATATCCTAGTTGAAAAACTCCAAACAAAAAATGATGGCTACATTGTATTTGTGCAAGAAAAAAATTTGCCATAAATACTTTTCTAGGATGAGACCAAACATTAGAAATAAAAAGAGATAGGGACATCACTCAGAGAGACCCAAAATAAAAATAGAACAGCAGGAGAGATTTGAGTATCTAAGAAGTAAGAACCACAAGACGACTCGACTCTAAGACCATCACAATTTCAAAAAGCCCATAATTATTCGAAGAGCGTTCACATGCATGGGTCGGTGGTGCGCTCCCCCAACCCCATTTTCCATTTGGCTCATTCATCTCTTGGTTTTGACCCTGCCCCCTTTTTAATTACCTTCCTTAACAAATATTAATTTGGATATTAAATTATTAATACTATCTGAAAAAATAATAATAATTAAAAGGGCGCGACGACTGCTGCGTCACGTGGGCATCATCGTGTCCCCATTGCGGGGAGGCCCAGTCCACAAAAGGGTCTGGCCCTGTTCATGGAATTATTATTCCACACTGTAGTTGGCCCTTTTTTATATTCCTCATTTATTTATAAATTAAATTAAAACTCTGTATTTTATTTGATATTTCCTTCCAAATAGTTTAAATATTATCCTCTCTTTAATTATGCATATGAAATATTATAAATTAAGAAATAATATTCTTTTTTGCTTAGTCAGATATTAAGTTCGATGGCTTATCTTCTTATCTCCTAATTAAGAGGATGAGGTGCATAAGGGGAAAAAATTATATTTAATTGAAAAATCTAAGTACCATTTTTTTTTTTTTAAGTTTGGAATCTTTAATTTTTCATTTAATGGTCTGATTTCAATTTGACCCGTTCAATAATTACGCTCATTGAATTAAACCAATATATTTTACCAGGTAAAGGCATCCATTGCTACTTAACTTTTAATTAAAATTTTGAAAATTTTAAGATCTTTCTTAGGTTTGCTACATACATTTTCTTATATTTAGTAAAAGGGTAAATTTCTTGAGTTTGTCAAAATTTTGAAACCTCAAAGGAGATTGTTTTCTATTTTTAACAAACTTTAAAAGAGCTTAGTGTTGTTTTCTTTATTTTATAATACTTCAAAAACTTATTTTTAAAGTATTATAATAATTTCTAGTTGAAAACTAAGGTGTAGTCCGAAGGGGGGTGAATAGGGTTTTAAAATTTCTTTTAAAATCTTTTTGTTTTTAATGAAGTCTTCTTAACTTTTTATTGATTTGTTCAATACACAACAAAAACTTATGTCTTTTATTCAATCCACAATCACACAAAATAAAACCCTCAATCAACCAATCAAATCCACAAAATATTCAATTAAGATATGACTATGCAATTCTTTTAGCTTTTCCAAGAATTTAAGATGTTTATTTTTGTCTGCAGCCCTGTAGTGAATTTGTAATTTGTTTCTCAATTTGATATTCAACAAAACATCCACACTCTTCCCAACAGCTTAGATGTTGAATAAACTTTCAGTTAAAGAATCTTTGGGTGTTTCACCAATCAACATACTTCCTTACGATTTCCGCAAAGTATGAATCAACCAACGTATTCTCTTTTGGTTTCGCAATCCCAAAAATAAATTAAGCTTAAGTTTATTTAATATCTAATCCACGCAGTGTTTATGATTTAGGAATTTAAAACATCCATGTAGTTTGTAATGACCTGCTTAATTTTCACATTTTTTTCCTTTTATAATAAAACTAATATAATTTATCCAGCAGATCATAATCCACCTAGACCCGTTGGTACCAGGGATAAATGGAAACACTTAACGGAAGCCTAAACCGTAGGAAACATAAAATCATAAGTAACTTATAATATTATATACAATTTCATCCATCACAATACCAGAGTTGATATATCCACTGTATATACATATATAAACCACCTAGAAGAGTCATAAGGTCATTCCCACAAAATCCAACTGACCCTATCACAAAATACATACCCTTCAGAAAGGGCAGATTAGTTGTAACTATCATAGCGGAACTTTACCCGCTCTTCTATCAGGGGCTCCTCAAAATTTCATGTAATTCGGGGTGAGACACCTCTCAGTAAAGGAAATAAATTAATATTAGTGTGTGGTAACATGAGTATTTCCGTGTTCTATATAAAATCATACATAAACATATTAGTATAACTGTTTGTATCATATTTGGAAAACATATATTCTCATATCATGACAGAACATACATGATTTTCATAAATATAATTCATCTCATATAATATAATACAAAAACAACCCTGGTAGGTTAGTTAGCTGTTGTTATGTATTACCTCCACATGATTGGGTTGTGTGACCCGAAGGCGAGACCTGACAATGGTTGGTCGACCACTGTTAAGTCAAAAGTACAATCTGTAAGTCCGATGGGTTTGCCAGACCTGGTCCGTACACCAGGGGCGCTTACATTTCTTAAAACCACATTGACCATCCAACCTCACACCACTCTGTACAGCAACGTTAACACAAATATCATGATAAATCATGAACACATAGCATCGGTACCGTGCAAGTGTTAGTCTAGACCGAGCCAACCAGGTTCTGATAATATGTAGCATATAATCAAACTGTAATACATGAATATTTCATACTAACAATTGTCAAGTTTATCATCACATCATTTTGCATATATATACATCATAAAAATCATTGGCCCGTATGCCGACATTTCATATTTTACCATAGCTCGACTCGTACGCCGGCAAATCATATCCATAGTTCGGCTCATACGCAGGAAAATCATATCCATAGCTAGGCCCGTACGCCGGCAAAACATATCCATAACTTGGCCCATACGTCGGCAAACATATCCATAGCACGATCCATACGCCGGCAAATCATATCCATAGCACGACCCGTATGACGGCAATACATGTAAAATTCTTGGCCTGTACACCAATTTTTCATTATAAAAATCCATATCTTTATCATATTCCTAGAAAATAGTATTTCATTATAAATTCTACTCATGCCACACGAAATAGGTTTCATACATATTTAAACATATCATCTTTTACAGCAGTATTTCCCAAACATAAATATATATAAATATATTTATTTTCCTGAAATCAGATGTTGTAATAACATACATACATTTTCATAAAATAACTAGCTTAATTTATCCCCTTACCTGAGTCCTAAAAAGCCCATAAAATAAGCAGTCCTGCACCCGCAGGGTTTCCCATTCAACATCCTAAAAATGACATTCCCCAGAACTAAACTTCAGTATTTCTATGTGTACTACGCTTTCTACAACTGTTAAAAAGTCAAATATTGAGTAGAAAGTCTTACCCTAGATTTGGGATGGATTCCGAACTAGACCCACCAACAATCCACTCCAGTAGATATGCAAAGAACTTCCCCAGGAGTGTCGTGGTGGCTTTGGATCTTTGATCCGGCTAAGAACGGACCCAAAAAGCTAGAGTGATGGGGATCAACATGCCTTATGTATCCCTTTTACTGATATGATGACACATGGACGACCTCCCGATCTGCACTCCTTTGCTGACATGGTGACACGTGGACGACCTCCAGATGTCCACTATTGTTTATATCTATTTTGCAGGGACACATGGGATTAGTTGAAGATCATCTACTTCTTTGATGGAAGATTTTTTTTATGTGAAGACTTTGCTATTGTGTTAATTTATATTTTTCGTGTATATGTTATTTCAAGATTACTAGGTGCTTGAAGACCATGCTTGAAGACCCAAGTGAAGTATTGAAGCAAAGTCCAACTCAAAACCCATGTGGCCCCCACATGGCTCCAATGGGTCCCACACGATTTTAGCCTTCCTTTTGGAATGTGTTTAAATTTCAAATTTGAATTATAATAATGCAAGACAACCAAGCTTGACTTGTGTGCTTATGAGTTGGAGTTCCTTGTTTTTTAGTAAGTATTAATTGTGTTAGGTTAATAGTTGTTGAAAGTTGTTGAGAGTTGTTGTTGAAAGTTATTGTGAGTTGTTGTTGAAAATTGTTGAGAGTTGTTGAGTGTTTAAAGCTATGTCTCCTAGGCTATGCCTATAAATAGCTTTCTTATTGTAAGAATGAAGTTGAAGTTGAATATTGAAGAAGCATCTCTTTGCTTGAGCTTGTAAAGCTTGTTCCTCTCCTTGTGAGTGAGTAGTGTGAGGCTACGGCGTTCTCTCCAGAGATCAAGTGGTGAGAGACCACTAAACTATCCAACGACTCCATCAAACCCTTCCTCCATCTAATATTCTCACGGCCCCCATCAACACCACACGGCCAGCGTCTTCATACACCCACACGACGATCATCATCTACACTTCATTGCTGTGTTCATCTTGTGATTCAAAGCTTGTACAAAGGACCAACGATATGACCTAACTACGTGTGGAACAACGTCAAGTCATCCAAACCAATAGCTTGGTAACTTCAATACTTGTGTTTGAATCTTTTTTTATATTTTGTGAACCCTTGCTAGTAGATTAAAATCACATCTTTGAATAGCCCATTTGATCCATAGATTGCAATATTGGTACTTGCTAGTTAAAATCAATTGTATGAATATTAGTTTGCTAACACAGAACTTTTATTCTTGAATCTTTGAAATAACAACTTTTCAGTATATAACTTGATTCCTTTGTGAAAGAACCAATCGGGACTTAATTGCTGGACAAGTCATACACCTTTTCAAAATCCTTGAACATGTGAAATAAAACATGATTTATTGTGTTTATGTTCGGATAATTAAATTCTTAAATTAAAGTGTTTAAGTGTATGTGCTTGTGTGAGGGTTGAATAGTAGGACATAGGTCGACCATTCCCGTCCTACAACATAGAGAGAAGTGAGGGGAACCGAAGAGAGTGAGAGAAAGAGATTCTGCGGCCAAATTAAGTTGAAAATTTGCGTTAATCACTATTTACACACTAGCCTTCGTAGACGAGCCACGTCACCTTGTCAACGAGGTCATGAAGACAACTCGTCGATGAACTCTCCCCTCGTCAACGAAATTTAGAATCACCCAAAAGCCCTCTGTATTTTCTCGTCGACGAGCCCAATATGTCGCGTCATCGACAAATGCTTATTTACCCCCCCTTTTTAATTTCCTTTTATCTCCTCCTTTTATTATTTAAATATCATAAATTCTCTGGGTCACTACACAGTTAAAATATGTGCTAAAAATAAAGAGCAAGGGAATGAGAGAGTGAGACCACGATTTTTACGAGGTTCGGCTTATCCCCGGCCTACGTCCTCGCCTTTGTCAAACCACCAAAGGATTCCACTGAATTAGTTCCTTTACCAGGCAGAACAACACCGTTTCACACTCCTTCAGTAGGCTAGAGCACACCTCTCCAAGTGATATCCCCTCACTCGATCACTCCTTCAATTAGGTTAGAGTCTGCCTCTCGAAATGATACCCCACGCTTAGCCAACAATCCAAACACCTTGGAATCGTCAAAATCACTACAAGACATGATAAAAGAAGGTGTACAAAAGATGCTCTCAAAATAGCTGATTTGTACAAATTCAGAGCTATATATTTCAAAGTAAATCAAATATGAAATTCAGATTAAAACTCAAAGAGTGTATCACCGAATGGTTCTTTCAATGGATTAAAGAATTCAGAATTGTAGCACAAGCTTGGTGATTTAGAATTAGCAAAACCTCAGTAAATTTCGTGCAAGATGAGAGTGAAAGAGCCTTTGAGTGTTGAGAGCAATTGAGAGAGTTTGAATGCTGAATTTAATTCTTGGTGTATGAACTAATTGATCTTGGGTGTATTTATAGAGTTTGAAAAATGTTTAACTTAATCCCCAAGTTTACTTGGAGTAGTTTCCAAGTTTTGAATAAGTTTGAGCCCTAGGTAATTTGTTTTTCAAAAATATGTCCATTATAAAATTAAAATCTATTGTGTGGCAGTAGCCTGAGGGATTCTCGTCAGTCGCTTGTCCATGAATTACACAGATAAAATACATAGGCAGTAGGGTGACAGTCGCTTGTCACCTTGGGGTCAGGCCTCTGTCACTAAATAACTCAGTTTTAAAAAATGGGCAGAAGGGTGACAGTAGCCTGATGAAACCTTGTCACACTTCTCATTTTACACCATCAGGCGCCTATCAAGACCCAGATGTCTAACGACCTTCTGTCTGTATATTTTAAAAGTTTTTAAAGTGGCAGCCTACTGACCATGTACAGTCAGGCGTCTGTCAAATAAAATTTCTGGCTTTTAAAATTTTGTTATTTTCTCTCTTTTTTCTTATCTATTCTTGGAATGTTAATATGTTTTCTTTGAAAAATATGTTCCACGATTTAAGAATAAGGTCTCTAAGTCTCTTTTGCCTAATGAGCTTCAAAATGAAATTTCATATATGAGATATACTTGAAGTACTTACAAAGTATGTCCTATTAGACTCTCTTCATTTCTTGAACTCCTTAAAAATCTTCAAGTTACTACTTTGAGTTCCCTTTGTTTATGAGCTTCATTTATCCTTGAGCTTTCAATATTGATTAATTGAATTTGATATGAGCATTCAAATCTTTATTGCTTTAAATTCTCTTTGCTTCTGAGCATTTCCTTTACTATCAATGCTCTCATGATCTTCAAGCTTTAATTCATGCCTTAAGCTTCATATGGTCATCTTTCTTTGGAATACAAGCTTTGTGAGCACTTGAGTTTTTCAATGTTCTTGTGATCTTTGAGTCTTTTCATGTTGGTCTTTTGAACTTTCATAGTTAATCACTTGTCCCCATGAAGTATGTTTTTGTTTCATTATTTGAATTTCCTAAAATATCACAACTTTGGAGAACATTAAATAACCTTACTTTGTTATCATCAAAATCAAGAGTCGTAAGCCTTGGTTAGGCCAACAAATCCTCCTTTTTAATGATGACAAATAAGGAGTAAAAATAGGTAAGCTTTTGAAAGGCTCCCCTTCACAATAAGCATAAAACTTCAAAGTTAACATTATTCAATATCACTCATCATATTATTCAAGATTAAGTTTATCAATATCAAATACTTCTCCTTTTATGTTCATGCTTAACTTTTACTTAAAACTTCTCCCTCTTTTGACATCAATAAAAAAGAGTAAAAAAAATGATTAAGTTCAAATAAAATCACATTTGAGCATATCATCAAACATGCATATCAAACATATGTACATACTCAATTTATTATTTTTCAATATAACATGCGTAGTGTGTTTTAATAATCATGCATATGTGTTGTAACATCTTTACTAACAACATTCTCCCTTTTGACATTATTCAAGATACCAATTGTTGATTTCATGATACCAATTGAACTTTTGAATTGTGATACCAAGTAAGACTTTAAAGAATAATACCATTTGAATTTTGAAAATTATGTTATCAATTTAAAATTTTGTTAATTCATGATATCAATCTGAAAATAGGGAAACAATCATAATATAAGCAATAAGTCATAATACTCCCCTGAATTAACACATTTAGATTTGATATTGATTATGCTTTTAAGTTTATCATCTAATGCTTCAAATATTTATTTACATCATGTATGTGTTCATGGATACTAATATCAATTATCATGTCAATATCATCAATATCTACATGCTCATGGATACAATTATGCTAGTCATGCTCTAATGCCAATTGAACTTTTTAAATTGTGAAATCAATTGAGCTTTTAAATTGTGATACCAATTAAAGTATTCATGGATCCAAATATACTTTATAGATACCAAAGCTAATATTATATCATGTATAACTCATGGATATCATATCAAAATTTCATGCTTCAAAATCAAGCTTAATAATTTCATGCTCAAGTTTTCACAAATCATCAATCATTTTCATGTCTTTGGAGATTTCAAGATATACACATGTAGCATATAGCATATCAGCACATCACATAAGCAGGGAGCATATTATCATTTGTACTATACTACAATTTTGCTTAAGTTGTTTCTTATTCTCAAATATCAACATGCAATAAGCTTGCTTTACATTTTCTTTCATATGGGTTCCTAATATTTATATTTCTTTTCAAAACTTAATACTTTCTAATTTAAGGTTTGTATGAATCATACTATGATTTTGGCCAACACTGTTATTTTTGTTTCAATAAGCTCTTAAACTCTTCTTTAATATTTTCCATATAAGGCTTTTTATCTAGGTACCCATACTTTCTTGGGTCCCGATGGTTTAATAAAGGATTTTTTTTTAATTCTCCAAACTTGTTTAGTTTTCACACCCTTTCTCTTAAATGGACATTCAAACTTTATATGTCTCTTCTTCTTACATAGGTAGCATATGGTGTGAGTGTAAGCATTTGAAGAAGTGCTTGCATAGTCCTTGGAGGCTTTTGTAAAGTACCTCGTATAGAGGTTCTTCTTCCTTGAATTTTCAACTCCATTAAATCCTATGCCATCTTTGTTTAAAGTCATTCTTTGTGATCCAATCATTTTCTCAAAATTTTCCATTCCTTTTGTGAAATTGTAAATGATCTTTTCTTTATCTTCAATTTAACTTTTGAGATCATTTATCTTAATATCAATATTCTCTTGTGATTTCTCTAATTCTTGAGACATTTTTTTGAATTTATCCTCTAATTTAGAAATATATTTGTCTTTCTCTTTTTCCATAAAGGATTGGGATCGAAGATCTTATATTTCTTTCATCATCTTTTCATTCTTACTTTATAATTTCTTGATTTTCAAGTCTTTTTCTTTTTCAGTAATATTTATAGATTCTAACTCTTTTATCACTGCTTCAATCTTATTTTCAATTTTCTTTATTTTTGAATCTTTTTCATTTGCAGCAATTTTAAGAGATTCTAACTCTTTCATAACTTCTTCATTCTTATTTTTCAATAATGTGTATCGTTTAGTCACATTAACTAACATCTTATGCACCTTGAATAAATCATTTTGAAGTTCTTCATAAGATGACATGCTCTCATCATTGGATTCATTAGATGAATCACTACTATAACCATTAACCGATTTAGATGAGGAACTTTGTTCTTCATCATCATCCTATGTCATAAAGCAAGTATAAGCAACTTCTTGGTCACTTGATTCACATTCCAAGTAGTTCAAACTATCTCAAGTAGTGGCTTTCATGACCTTTTTTTTTTTTTTTTTTCTTTTTAGAATCTTTCTTAAGTAGTGGACATTTCAGTTTAATATATCCAAACTTTGTTGCAATTATAACATGTAGGAATTTTATTTCTTGATTTCTTCTTGATAATTTCTTCTTCTTCTTCATCTGATTCAGATTTTGATTTTCTTGTAAATTTATTCTTCCTTCTAAGGATTTTAGCAAGTTTCTTAAATATGAAGGCTAGTTCATCTTCATCCATCTCTTCTTCATTACTAGACTTTTCTTTTGAAACTTTGAAGGTTATAGATTCTTGAGCTTTGGTTTTACCATTTCTTTCATTCATTGACATTTCATATGTGAGAAGAAAACCTATGAGATCATCTAAAGAGGTGTTTTTCAAATTTCTTCATTCGGTTATTGCAGTGACTTTTGGTTCCCAAATAGGTGGCAGCCCTTTAAGAATTTTTCGAATCATTTTATATGTTGAATATGTTTTTCCTAAGACATTAGGGAGTTTATAATATGGGTGAACCTAGTATACATACTAGTGATTAATTCATCCAAATTCATTTTGAAAGCTTCGTATTCACTAGTTAGCATGTCAATTCTATTGTCTCTAACATCTATCGTTCTTTCATAGGTTACCTCTAACTTATCCCAAATTTCTTTGCTTATTTTGCATGTCATGACTCTATTGAATTCATTAATATCTAAAGCACAATATAAAGCATTGATAGCACTTGAATTAACTTGCAGTATTTTGTGATCTAAGTCAATCATGTCCTTTTTCTCTTTAGGGACTTGTTCTCCATCTACTAGTTTGAGGGGAATTTGGTCTCCATCTGTGACAACTTCCGAAGATTTGTAATTCATAGTTTGAAGATATATTTCATCCTTTGTTTCCAAAATGTATAACTCAAACCACAAAAGATAGGTGGCCTAGTTGAGGATTGGCCCTCCCCTCTCCAAAGGGAGTTACACCTAAGTGTGCCATTAAGATCTTTGTATAGCTACTAATTAAGATTTGCTATAACCCCTCTCTGATACCAATTGAAAACTAAGGTGTAGTCCCAAAAGGAGGGGTGAATTAGGCTTTAAAATTTCTTTTAAAATCTTTTTGTTTTTAATGAAGTCTTAACCTTTTATTGATTTGTTCAATACACAACAAAAGCTTAAGTCTTTTATTCAATCCACAACCTCACAAAATAAAACCTTCAATCAACCAATCAAACTTTAAAAACAATCAATCAAATCCAAAAAAATATTCAATCAAGATATGCTATGCAATTCTTTTAACTTTTCCAAGAATTCAAGATGTTTAGTTTGTTTGCAGCTCTGTAGTGAATTTGTAATTTGTTTCTCAATTTGATATTCAACAAAACATCCACACTCTTCCCAACAACTTAGACGTTGAATAAACTTTCAGTTAAAAAGTCTTCAGGTGTTTCACCAATCAATGTACTCCCTTACGGTTTCCGCAAAGTATGAATCAACCAACGTACTCCCTTTCGGTTTCCGCAATCTCAAAAACAAATTAAACTTAAGTTTATTTAATATCTAATCCTCGTTGTAGTGACCCGAAGAATAATAGCATTTTAATAATACTAAGGGGGAGAGAAAATAGAAACAGAAACAGAAGAAAGCCGTAGACTTCACCGACGAACGCAGAGCATTCGTCGATGACATTGCATTTTGGAAAATAACATAAATTCAAAAAATTGCAAGGACTTGTCGATGAATACAGGGTTTCGTCGACAAGTGGTTAAGAAATTTCGTCGATGAATACAAGGCTTCGTCGACGAGAAAATACCGAGAGAGGTTTCCGGCTGCTCTGAATTTCATCGACGAATACAGGGCTTCGTCTATGAATTTTATGAAAGACTCGTCAACGAGGTGATGTGTCTCGTTGACGAATCTAGCAATATAAAAGGAGGAAAACCGAGATATTTGTCATTTCTCGGGCCGCTCTCTCTCTCTCTCTCTCTCTCTCTCTCTACGTTTCCCTCTCCCTTCTCTCTTTGATTCCGGCCCCACCAGTCGTCGGATCGACGATCTGAAGGTACCACGACGCTCCTAGCGGAGTTCTCAGCAAATCTATCGGAGCGGATCGTCGGGAAAACAAAGTTGAAATTTATCCCAAATTCAGGGTAAGGCCTTTTAGTCCTCTTTTGGCCTTATGGTAGTTATAGAAAATAATGTAGGCGAAGAAATACTGATATTATGTTCTGACATATATTATTTTCAGGGTGTTTTGTAGGAAGCCCTGCGGGAGTTAGGCTAGTATTCCATAGGAGCTTTCCAGTAGTTAGGTAAGGGAAATATGATTTGCTAAGTATTTCTTAAAATACTATACAACTTATTTAATTATGAAAATTATGTATTTATGTATGGTATGGCTTGTGAATATGAATATGGTACAGGTATATGTTTTACGAATGCTAGTTTCATGATTTTACAAATTTCAGTATTATGATTATGCAAATTTCAGTATCATGATTTTATGGATTTTAGTACCATGATTATGCGGATCTCAATACCATGATTACACGAATATCAGTATTATAATTATGCAGTTTCAGTGTTATGATTATTCAGTTTTCAGTATTACGACATATGAATTACAGTATAGTTATGCAGCATCATGGTTATTACGAATACTTCAGAATCATGGTAAATCAGATAGATATGTATAGAAAAGTATTATATGATATCAGACCCTATTGGACTTGCAGCTACAGGGCACGGTACCGTTGCTACAGATACTATGTTACTTTATGAGTGCAACCACCTATTCAGATAATACGTGGTAAAGTCGACCACCTAGACCCTTGAAGAGGTTAGGCTCCCCATCCAGATATGGGTTGAGGTGGGCAGGTCGACTGACGGAGTTCAGTAATTTATTCCTGGTTGGCCAGCCAAGGTAAATCCAGCCTACGGGCCGCACAACCTTGTAATGAAAGGGCATGTCATGACACAGATAGCCATAGGGAACAGTTTCAGTTACTATTATATACGTACGGATTTACAGAAACAGGGACTCTACTTATGTACACTAGAAGTATTTTGAATTATAACCTATAATACTGCTATGTTAAGCAACATGAAAAGGGGTGGTGTATTTTATTATTTACACTGTACTTTTGCATTTAGTTATTCATGTTTATATGAAAACAGATTTCATAATATATAGTAGCTCATTTGTGACACACTAGTAATAGCATATTTCTTCTTATTGAGCGTTGGCTCATCCCAGTGTTGAAACATTTTTTAGGTGATCCAAGTAGGCGAACAGATAAAGCTCGCAAATAGAGGGGCGTCTGTAGTGCCCTGTCAGCAAAGTGAGTATGTTTTGGAAGGATTTTTGTATTACCCTAGCTAATTGAGGGTATTTTTGGGAATTCAGATATATGTGTATATTTGGAAAACATGTAGTACTCTGGTATTGAGTGGTATTGGTTCTGTATTGTATATAATGGTTATGTTTATTCAGTTTCTGTTTCTTGCTGCTTAGGTTTTATAATTGGGCTTTTCTACAGTATGGTATCAGAGCATGTTAGATATCATGGTAAAAAAAAAACACACACACACACACATCAGTTAATTAAGCAGGTCGTTACACTCGTAGTGTTTATGATTTAGGAATTTAAAACATCCATACAGTTAATATATGTGCTGAAAATAAAAAACAAGGGAAAGAGAGAGTAAGAGCACGATTTTTACGAGGTTCGGCTTATCCCCAGCCTACATCCTCGCCTTTGGCAAACCACCAAAAGATTCCACTAAATTAGTTCCTTTGTCAGGCGGTACAACACCGTTACACACTCCTTCAATAGGCTAGAGCTCGCCTTTCCAAATGATAGCCCCTCACTCAATCACTCCTTCAATTAGGTTAGAGCCCGCCTCCCTAAGCGATACCCCACGCTTAGTTAACGATCCAAACACCTTGAAATCGTAAAAATCACTACAAGACAAGATAAAAGAAGGTGTACAAGAGATGTTCTCAAAAGAGCTGATTAGTACAAATTCAGAGTTATATACTTCAAAGTAAATCAAATATGAAATTCAGATTAAAACTCAAAAAGTGAATCACCGAATGGTTCTTTCAATGGATTAAAGAATTCAGAATTGTAGCACAAGCTTGGTGATTTAGAATCAGCAAAACCTCAGTAAATTTCGTGCAAGATAAGAGTGAAAGAGCCTTTGAGTGTTGAGAGCAATTGAGAGAGTTTGAATGCTGAATTTGATTCTTGGTGTATGAATTAATTGATCTTGGGTGTATTTATAGAGTTTGAAAAATATTTAACTTGATCCCCAAGTTTACTTGGAGTAGTGTCCAAGTTTTGAACAAGTTTGAGCCCTAAGTAATTTATTTTTTAAATATATGTCGGTTATAAAATTTAAAATCTGTCGCGTGGCAGTAGCCTGAGGGATTCTTGTTAGTCACCTGTTCATGAATTACACAAATAAAATACACAGGCCGTAGGGTGGCAGTCATCTGTCACCTTGGGGTCAGGCACCTGTCACTTAATAACTCAGTTTTAAAAAATGGGCAGAAGGGTGACAATAGTTTGATGAAACCTTCTCAGGTTTTTCATTTTACACTGTCAGGCGCCTGTCAAGACCCAAACAGTAGCATGTCGATCTTCTGTTTATATATTTTAAAAGCTTTTAAAGTGGCAGTCTACTGATCATGTGTAGTCAGGCGCCTGTCAAATAAAATTTCTAGCTTTTAAAATTTTGTTATTTTCTCTCTTTTTTCTTATCTATTTTTGGAATGTTAATATGTTTTCTTTGAAAAATATGTTCCAAGATTTAAGAATAAGGTCTCTAAGTCTCTTTTGCCTAATGAGCTTCAAAATGAAATTTCATATATGAGATATACTTGAAGTACTTATAAAGTGTGTCCTATTAGACTCTCTTCATTTCTTGAACTCCTTGAAAATCTTTAAGTTACTACTTTGAGTTCCCTTTATTTTTGAGTTTCATTTATCCTTGAGCTTTAAATATTGATTACTTGAATTTGATATGAGCTTTCAAATCTTTGTTGCTTTAAGTTCTCTTTGCTTCTGAGCTTTTCCTTTAATATCAATGCTCTCATGAACTTCTAGCTTTAATTCATGCCTTAAGCTTCATATGATCTTCTTTCTTTAGAATACAAGCTCTGTGAGCACTTGAGTTGATATGAGCTTTCAATGTTCTTGTGATCTTTGAGTCTTTCCTTGTTGGTCTCTTGAGCTTTCAGAATTGATCACTTGTCCTCATGAAGTATGTTTTTGTTTCAATATATGAATTTCCTGAAATATCACAACTTTGGAGAACATTAAATAACATTACTTTGTTATCATCAAAATCAAGAATCGTAAGCCTTGGTTAGGCCAACAGTAGTGACTTAATGGTCGGATCCATAAAGAGGAGAACGTGAGAGAATAAGTACTTGAATATAAGTAAAGTAACATTATATTTTATTATTTTTATTTGTTTTTAAAAATATGTTTTTATATATATAATGCTAAAATAGATAAAAACATATTTTTAAAAACAAATAAATAAATATATATATAAATATATATATATATATATATATATATATAAAGTTCATTATTCCGTTCATATAATTCCAAAAAATTTGATAAAAAAACATCAAAATTTGATTAACCATTTAAAATAATTTAATTTCATATTGTTTTTCACAAACTCTTCAAGTTTTATTGAAAATTAAGTTTTAATATTTTAATTAAAACAATTGTTTTAAAAATATTTAATATATTTTATATTATATTGATTTCATTGTTTAAATACAATTTAAATAAAAATCTATATTTAGAAAAAAATAAAATAAAGGGTAAAATCTAACAACACCCTCTGAGTTTTTTCAAATATGACGCTCTATCCCATGTGTTTTTGAAAACTATCATAAAGTCTCATGAGATTTAAATCTATTGACAATATGAATCCCCTGCTAGTTGACCATTAGTCAATGTAATGTTTTGAAAACTAAATAAATGAATTTGAAGCTTAACCTATTTTCAAATTGAATGATTCATCAGTCAATCACTTTGGATCAATTAATTGACATAAGTATGATAAAATAATTTAATTGTTATTTTATAATTTTTAAAAATGTATAGATAAAATAATATTGAATTAAATAAATTTAATTTAAAAATTGGTTAGTATAATGTCTTATGTTGCGGGGTAAAATTTGCAGGGATGCTCCTTCAACTTCCGTTGACCTGAAAGGGGAAGAAAGTAAAGGCTTGGAGGACTCAGGGTGTACTCCGGGGGATCACTCCGATGCCTAAGTAAGAGGAACGCTTTTAGAGAGGTTGAATGCAACAGTAGAATAGTGTTCAATCACTTACCTTGGCCTCTTCTGCAGATCTCTTCTTATAGGGGTTCGAGTTGACCATAGGTTGGTTCGTATTGCGCGGGGGCGTGAATCGCTCCCCAGTCATAAAGTACTTGTGCCTATTACTCGACTATTTAAGCCGCTGGTGTGGATCTCTCATTCTCTTTATTAGGCTGGAGCTGATTACCAGTCAGAATGTCTGACCCGGAGAAGGCGCGAGACAAGTGTTGACCTACTCTTATTGGCTGGATTATTTTGGGCATATCATCTTAAAAACTGAATAAACGAATTGGAAACCTAATTGATTCTCAAATTGATCAGTTTGTCGGCCGATCGCTTAGATTAATCAATTTAAAATAATTTTATCATTATTTTAATTTTTAAAAAAAAATATTTAAAAAATAAAATGTACTTATAAATCATAAAAATACCTCATAATTATAGTATTACAAAATGTTTGTTTGACTTAATTTTATAAAAATTTAATGACTAAACACATTATAAAATAAATAAAATATAATTTAATATTTTAAAATTCAAGTAACCTACCAATCATAATGTTAACAAAAAACATTAACTAAACTTAAAAAGGAAAAAAGAAAAAGAAAAAAAAGGAGGGGTGGGGGACGATGGGTTTGCATCATCAAAAGGAAAGAAGAAGACTAGAGCCAGAGCCAGAGCCAGAGCCAGAGGCAGATTGGCACAGTTGAGAAAGAAGCGCACGTGGGCCCCGGCAGCGTAAGAGTCAGCCCACCTAACTGGACAGTGTACGCACGCCTCTTTACTCTTCCAAATACAAAAGACCAAAACAGATGCACCCTCTCTCTCTCTCTCTCTCTCTCTCTTGAATTTTCCCATTTTGTTAAAAAAAAATTTAAATTCTGTATTTGAAAGTATGTAATTCTAGTTTTAGATTTAAATTTAGATAAAATATAATATAAATTATATTAATTTCTTTTCTGTCCATGTAAATTAAAATCAAACCATACAATATCTTAAAATTGACAAAATGATAGAGACATACATTAGTATAGAGAAGGAATAAAGTGACAGATGATGTTTTGTCTCGATAAAGTGTCATGGGATGAATAGCTTGTTTATAAATAGTAATCAACTTTTAGAATTATCAAAGGTTTGTATAAATTGGACAAAATGAGTACGACTTATATGAGATATGTTTTGCTGATTTCTTTTTGGTATTGATATAGATTTGTTTTTTTCTTTTGTTTGGTTTGATGCATGAAGTATTTTATTGGTTATAATGTAAACCCTAAAATTTTTTTTATTTTCACAGTATTCTTCCGGTATAAGTGATAATTATTAATAAACTTGGGATGAGACCGCTTTGTGGGTGGTTTTTGATTCTTTCAAAAATAAAAATAAAAAGATCGGGACATACATCAATACATTGAGATTTTCAAAACCCTCCTGACATTTCGACAAAGAAGTTAAGAAAAAAGTATAATTATTCTAAAATCAAATATTACTACAAGAATGTATGAGATTTTGTTGAGCTATGAAGAACTGCTTAATCGAGAATAAGAATTCTAACTTTTGAAGGGCTTTCCTTCCCTTGTGGCAATAGAAATTCTAATTTCCTGGCATTCGTAACAGAGTTTGGGCTTTCGAATTTTTAAAATTTGAGGAAAGCTTTGCATAATTTACCCAAATATCAAAAGATATTCGTAAAAGTTTTTGAAACTAACAAGTCCATATTTTTTTGTCAAGTATCACGGAAATTTAATGCCATTCTCCCACCCCATTCCCCCTAATATTTTTATTAATTTTGAATATATTGTAAAATTATTACAAATTCATTTTTTAAAAGATTTCAATGGAGCATAAGGGAATAAATACATATTTTTAAAGAGAAGAATTAGTGAAGTTTTATAGGCCTATTAAGTTATGAAAAAAAATTTTATTTTTTTATTTTTAGTTTTTTTTAAAGAATTGTAAAAATTTGACCTTATTTTTTGATTTTTCAATATCCGTATTAAAAAAGTAGAAAATTAAGATTTATTTAGTTGTGCAAAATTATTCTTATTTTTTAAATTTAAGTTCAAAGCAATAACATAAAATACAATTTTTTTTTTTATTTTTCAAAAATTTCATAAAGTAGTATATTTGAACCCATAGATTTTTAGGCTTGTATTTGGATTTGTATAGAGTTGGAAGAAATTTAATATAACTTTTTGTTATATTTTTTTTTTTCTAAATCTACACAAATCAAAACCTAATATGTAGTTCCCAGATGCATGATAAGAAATTAAAATTTTAAAACAATAAAAAAACATATTCTAAGTTTCCTATGCAAATTTAGGCAGTTAAAAAATTATGTGACATTTTTATAATTATTTGAAAAATTAGAAATGAAGAGTAAATTTATTTTCCAAAAAGCAAGTAGTGCGAAAAATTTTTATTACATTTTTGTTGTTTTTATACAAATATTGAAAAATTAAAATATTAATTTAAAATTTTTTTCTTAAAAAACTTATTTTCCATAATTAAATAGCCTAAAAAACTTGAAATTTTTTCTAATAAATCTTGTGGAAACCCCATAACATAAAAAATATCCCCATAAAATGATATTTTCAGAAATCTCATTCCTAGAAATAGAATATTTGATTTAACACAAAAACTTACTAAGAATATGTATTTAATTGAATTTGTAGCCTAAAATTTTGAGTAATTATAAATTTAAAACATTTAATACTTAATAATTTATTAGTTGAAATAATTGGAGGCAATATAATGTCTAAATATCAACTATTATATTAACATTTTATAGAACAATAATAATATTTCTTTTATATAATAAATTATAAATGTCAATTAAAATGTTAATTAATATAAGTATTGACACATTAATATAAGTATTAACACTCTTAACATAGACATTTAAAGCATTGTCTAACTAAAAATTAATTAAAATTTACTAATTACGATTAGTGATTAATATTTATAATTAAAATAAACCAAAATTTATGTTTATTAATAATTTTAATTGCCATTTCAATATTTCCTAATTAAAATTTTAATTATTTCCTAACTAATAATTAGTTAAATTCTAATTAAAATTATATAATTAATATCTTTAGTTAACATTATATATTTTTAATTATATATCCATTTCTTGGCTATGTATGGAAAGATAAAAATGAAATAAAAGTGGAAAAAGAAAAGGCTAAGCCTAAAAAAAAAGTGTTGTTCAACAAATTTCAAAGACTCAAGGGAAAAGAGTTCATAAATAGAGGTTGTCTTGATTAGTATCCAAATTTGTTGAGAAATCATTAGTTATCCTCATGAAAGGCATGTCGAAGATGACAAATCTTTTTCCGTAAAGTAAGCTATAAATGTTCAAAATTACGACTAAACAATGCATCATTTCCTATTGAATTAACTGAGTAGCTTGCAACCAAACATTTATTTTGTATCTAATAATTTTTGCAAAAAAGGCTCGTGTTATTTTATTATGAAAATCAATCCAACCACATTTCAGTACACTATAATAGTGTGTAGTTTTTCTCTCAAAGTAAGACCTAACATTTATGACTCTATGACTCTTGTGGGTTAAGAATTTGAGATATTGTCCTTATCTAATTAATATGACTTATTAGAATGCAACAACTATTACGAAATATACATTTATTGATATACATGGTCTAATGAGAAGAATGAAGGTGATTGACTAGGAGATAATCGATTTTGAACTATAGTTGTGATTGCTGTCCAAAGTCTAACGAGAAGAATGAAAATTGATACTCGGGTTAGATTTTATGGATGCTTGACATCCTCTATTTCACATATTATGCTATTGGTATTTTGTTCAATGCAAAATTTTTTATTTTAAAAGCACAAGTTAAAGTCAAAAGTTCTTTTTAACATCTATAACCACGAAGGAAATCCTTTTCAAGTTAAATTTAAATTTTCACTAGTGAACCATGTAAAATAAAATAAAATAAAATAAAATTTTAATTAGTTCGAAAACTCTATATAGGGTTATTCACTTATTCTGTATCAAAATTTAATTTTCATTAAAAAGCAATGCTTGGGTCCAATTAAGGAACCAAAAATTGTTATGGTAAACGGTGGAGACCAATTCAGCAAGGATTTGAAGAAGAAGAAAAACCAGAACCCAAATTGAATTTAATTAAACAGAAGACCAACAAGACGACAGACAATCCAACAGCGCGACACCTTACCTTCCCTCTTTAATTAATCAGCAAAACCAACGCAGGCAGTTAGCTATGGCTAGCTGCTAGTTAGCTTGAACCTTCAACCTTCAACCCTCACCCACCCAAGCCTCTCTTCATCAATTCCAACGCAGACCCATTCAGAACAAAACACAAACAGTTGGTGGGAAATCGAGCTAGAAGCGTAGTCAGAAGGTGGCGGGCCTGGCTGTGGTACTGGTGGCTGACTGGCGGTGACCTGTGATGCTGCCGGCGGTGGCGGAGGCGGTCAGAGGCTTGAGTTGGGTGAGGGTGTGGGGCGCGGGAGGGTGTGGGGTCGGGTGTTAATGGAGACGTTTTCCCGTTCTTACTCTTTTCTGGTGTGTTATTATTATTCCTTCTTTGTGAAAAACAGAACGTGAAGGGGGAAGGTACGTTTGCGTAACCACCACCACACCAGTTCAATTATTTCGCTCACCACCGCACCATCAGCGTTTCGGTTTCCAGCTCCTCTCAAACCCATCCTTTGTTTATTTCCCGTTCCCTTTTCTTTTCTTCCATTGATTGATTGATTGGTTGATTGATTGATTCTATCCCTTTTATGTTTTGCGTCCATGACGGTTCACGTTCTCTGATCCTCCTCCACACCTTCTCTTCCGTGCTTTAATTTCAGCCTCTTCTGTTCCGAGTTTCTGTTCATTTGAGATCCTACGAACGAGCACCGGAATCAGACATTTCCAGGTAAATTTTTTGCTTTCTTTCTCAGAAACTCTATTTCTGGGCTTCTGGCTGTCGGGTTTGATTTGGGTCAGCTTGTGTTTCGCCAGAGTCGAACGATTCAGCGCGTTTGAGGTAAGTGGGTGTGCTTTTTGTGGTGTTCTGTGGCATAATCTTAGACGCGATTTGAATCTTACCCTGTTCGGATTTTGTTTGTCAAATTGAGGGGGTTAGATGACATGGGTGGTTGCTTGCTTTTAAAATTTTTGATTGTCTGATATGATTATCCGAAGAATCACTCGGGCTATCTTCTATTTGATCTGGGCAGTGTTTTTCCTGCAACCCTTTTAGTTTTTTAAGGTTGTAACGCCAAATATGCAAGTTGATTTTCTGCATATCATATATATGTTTTGTTTGTCCATTAACTTTCCTTTTTTGTATGTGGATTAATAGGATGAGACCCTTTTTCCAATTTATATGGAGTTGATCATCTGTCTTTTTTCTTTCCCGCACTTCTCTATATATAGTTGTTGCTAAATTTTGACATTATTTCTTTTTGCATATTATTTTTAGTGCTGCAACATGACCTTTTGGATGATCTACCAGAGACTTGAGCCTTGAGTTTCTAGTGTTTACGTGATAAATGCACATGATTGAGGATTTTAGACCAAAATCTGATTAAAATTCTGGGCTTATTGTGTTTGTTTTCATATCGTTGCTGGCATGTTTGCTTGTGCATGTGTACCTTTGTGCATTTACCTTCTTGTTAATGGAAAACAACAGATTGAAAAAAAAAAAATTTAAATTTAGATCAAGGCCAGAATATCACTGCCATGAAAATATACCTCACTTTTTTTTTTTCCTTGTAGTAAAATATTTGGCAGTCTCTGTACAATTCAATATGCTGGGCTCAACTTACAAAGACCCTAACTGCCAACTGCTTGAGGGCTACTAAAATTACATACATGAAAATAGAAATAGGAATCTAAGATGCAGTTTTTTGGCTCGATTTTGTAAGTTGGAAAACCTCTTTTTCAATATCAAATCCTGTGTCCTGTGTTTCTGGATTCATAAATTTGGTAAACTCAATGGAATCTGTTTTGTAGCCCAATATTTCAATAATATTGAATAATATATTCAGCTTTGTTTGTAGTGCTTCCTCTAGCCTGTGCATAGTTTATAGTAGCATCTGGACTATTTCACCATGCATTGCTTTTTTCCATATTTTAAAAAAATTTCCCTTCTGCTTCCATTTTCATGCCCTTCATTTCAGGTTACTTAATTGGTAGCTGCCACTCATGTCCCTTCAATGTCTTTGGAAAATGTTTGACAACATTAGGAAGAAAAAAACTTAATGAAATAGTTGCTATTAAGCATATTTCTGACATGATTAAAGTTTTTCTTTATTTTTGTTTTATTATTATTATTTTAACTTTCTGTTGGATTTTGAGGGCCTTTCTAATCCTAAGGAATATGAGAATATCACATTAGACGCAACAGCCTCAAGGCTTTTCTATCGTGAAATGCCTTGAAGCAAGCCTTGGGCATGGGTGTTGCATAATTTCGGAACATTGTTTAGGAACTTATGTTGTTCTATTTGACTGGACTGTTTTACTGTATGAAGGAAGAACTTGTCTGCATGTCATATTAGTGTTTCTTAGAAATTAGAATCATTTGAGGTAATAGCAGCTTGTTATGCTCAAGATTTTAACTTTGTACTCGTTTTCTGCAGGTATACTCTTCCTGCCTAGTTTGCTTATTTTTCAAGAGAAATACTCCAAGGAAAATTAGGTTTTACTCTCGTAAAATGTTGGGAGGCAACAACAGCAATCCTATGCTTCCTGTCTTTTTGGATCAGAATAATTTCCCTTTTCAAAATAATGCCTCAAATCAGCTGCAGTTATTTGGAAATCGTGAGTTTCCTGCTCATATTGTTGAAAAATTAAATTCGGTCAATCTATTTACCATGTATTTGCCTTTCCATGGTGGTGCATATTCTACTTTCTTTTTTTTTTAATTCCCTTTCCCATTCTTGAATGTTCCTTTGATTATCAATGTGGCATAAATGTAGATTTACAGCTTGATACAATTACAGCACGTATGTTGAGGTGCTTGAACTTTTATTTGAGTTGCTTTCCATGTGGTGAAGATAATTGGGTTCAGTTGCCTTTCATAGTCACTAGAGTCTATAATGATTTTATTATTATTTTTTTCCCTTTTTTGGCAATTAGAGATGACGATTCTTTTAAAAGTTGACTCTGGATGACTCACCAAGCAATGATGGCTAAACTCCTTTAAAGAACAGAATTTTTTTTTTTTAAATTTATAATTTAATTAAGAGAATAAGTTTCAGGACTACTGAAAGTCAAGGAATCTATAGTTGGCCTTTACACTGCTCCGAAGTGAGGAGGAGAACTTGCATGGAATGGGAGTTTCACATTGGATTCACAACAAGCTAGTCTTAACGCACCACATCAGCCTTTTTTATGCGAGTGAGACCCACTTGCAAGAGAATGTTGGTCCCACTTATGTAAAATGTTGTACAAATGGGATCCTACTTGTATGAAATATGCTAACAGAGTGCAATGGGATTGGTGCACTGGAAATCTTGCGTGGTGCCCCTATTCCATGTTAAATGTTTTTCCAACACCATTTGCGCTTCCATCTCTTTCCCTTTTTTTTTTTTTTTGGTTGTACTGACTGGAAATTTCATTTAAATTAAAATTATAGGAATGGAGAACAAAGAATTCTTCTGGGTAAAACAAGCTGAATTGGGGCAACAAAATATCAAGAATTGACAAGTCAAAATAATAGCTGAATGGACACCTATTTTCATATGAGCTGGATATAGAAATGTTGCTGTGATCCACTCCCCTAGAGTAAGAAAGGTTGAGAGATGTTAAAAGTGACTAAATGGGAATCTCTTTGTAGGCTTGTACAAATATTAGCAGCTCCTTTATTCTTAGGGAAACGTTTGGTTCGTGGCATCAAAATTCCTATGGAATGACATTCCTAGGATTCTCATTCATGGAATGGGATGCTTGGCTCATAGGAATGTTTTTATTTTATTTGTATTGTGAGATTCCCAGGAATGTACACTTTTTTCTCATCAATGTTTGATTCAACATGGGAATTAAAGATGACCATTATACCCGTGACATGTGTATAACCAATATATGAAGAATAATTATATTTTCAACACAAAAACCTACTAAGATAACATAATTAAATCCACGTCCTAAAAGTTTCAGCAGTCATAAATTTAAAAAATTTAACACTTAAATAATCAATTAATAAATTATTATTTTAAACATAATAGTAGAGTGATTATACCATATTGTAGGGGCATTGTTGTTCAATGTGCCAAAATAGTGGGTAATTTAGTAAAAAAAAATAGGATTCTTTTGGGAATGGAATTCCCATGAAACTTATCCTGGGGGTGGTAATAGGATGCCCATGTTTTGTGGGAATTCTTTCATTCTCAAGAATGTGAACATTCCCGTTAGGTCAAATTTCCATGCTCCCACAAACGTGGGAATGAGATGTCACGGGCGTCACATTCTTAGGAATCTTGAAAAATATTACGAACCAAATGCTCCCTTAAGTGTCTCTACCCCGCAAACCTGGACTAGCCCACAAATTTGAGCGTGGGCTTTCAGATTGCAGGACATCTCACTCGTAAGAAGAGCTTTTGGTAGTAATGGTGAAATTTCCATTTCAAACAGAACAAGTGCAAGGTCAGTGGTGATATCCTTTTGGTAATCCTACTTTGGAACATTCATGATATGTTCATTTTATAGGTATTATTAAAAATATATGCAACATGTTTGTAAATCTTTCAAAAGCACACATTGAGGCTTAAGACAACACCAACATCTTGTTTTTTTTTTTTTTTTAGAATTCTTTTTTGGATAAAAGAAAAAAATATTATTAATATCCAAGAAGCAGAGTGCATGACTTAGTGAACAAGAAGTCCTCCTCAGATGAGAGTGCATAAAAAGTAAAAATGCACCAAAGAAATAAAAATAATACAAGTATTAATTACAAAAGCTCTGCCTTCCAATCTCTTATGAAGTCAGATGACGATAATTCCTCCCCAAAAAATCCAAAAGATTTGCACCCAAAAGAAAGTGAGGAAAGTCGCTCTATCCCATAATTGCCGTGAGCTGGTTGAGCATCCTCTGAAAATCCTAGCATTCCTCTCGATCCCCAAGGACCAAAGGGTGGCGGAAATAACCACACTTCAAAGAGCTCTACCATTTCTATTGTTTCCCAAATTCCTAAATTTAATTATATAATAGCTCTCCCACCTTTCCCAGTGCCACCCACTATTTCCCTGCATATGAGAGGGCTTTCCAAAGCTGCGATGCCACCCTGCAAAGTACAAAAAGTGAGTCTTCATCTCATTGCATTAATAACACATGATGCACATGTCAGGACTGAGAGCCCTATAGGGCCTTCACCTTTGAAGCAAATCACGTGTTAATCTTTTCTCGTATTATGGTCCAGACAAAAGCTTGAATCTTCTTGGGCACCTTAGCCCTCCAAAGAATGTGGTTCCAAGGAAAAAAGATTAGGTGAATTTTAAAAAGGTGCTAGAGAAAGGATTTAGAAGTGAACATACCTGATGAATCACCCTTTCACACTCTCATCCTCACTGTGGAAGGAAGATGTTGGTCCAACAAAGAAAGAAGGATAGCAAGCTCATTGACCACCCCCTCATTGAGATTCCTATAAAATTGGAAATCCCAAAGAAGAAACCCCATTCGAAGAAATGAAGGAGCTGATGGGAGCATTATGTAGCAATGAGAGCTTAAATACGAGGAACCTTCAGCTCCAACAAGGACTCCCTCACAACAACATCTTGTTAAAAAATTATGTTCCTTCAATTAATTTTGGTCATGGAAGGAAATTTACGAGAACTGCATGTTTTTTTCCCCCCTAAATTTCTAGACAAGGTAAACATTAAATTCTAAAAGCTTTAAAAGGCCCACCTCTTTATATTTGGAAGCTGCAATCTTCAGTTTCCAAATTGCCGAAGTTTTATCAAAATTTCCATTTCCCATCATCCTCGAAACAGTAACTGCGGTCAATTTTCTCTTACAAAATTTCATCAAAATTTTCATGAATCATCCAAAATTTTTTGAAATATCAAAATTTTAGACAAATGTTGTGGAAAATTTGACTGTCAAATGAAGTTTATTTGAAATTGAAAATTGAGATTTAAAGCTCTCATAATTGGAATTTTGTCTTGATGAATATTTTTTTTCAATTGAAATTAGAGATTATTACAAGAAGGATAGGAATGATAGCTCTAAGGCTTTTGAAATGTTATGCTAAATTGAATATAGATATTTAACTACAGAATTTCGTTTAACCTTGTGTGTCTAAATTAGTTGTATCTGCTTAAGAACTAATATCTAATTTATTTATTAAATTTTATTTATATTGATTGAAGATGTGTTTAATATGGTTCTCATTTTACAACTATTGTACCTTATACACCATGTATCTGTCATTTGGCTATAAAATATTTTTAGTACTCCATTTTCCACAATCATTGAAATTGTAAGAGTGGCCAATTTTCTATTTATAAAATTCTTGTCAAAATTTTCACAAATCATCCAAAAATTGTTGAAATATCAACTCTTGAGCAAAGTTTGCCTGAAGTTGAAAATTGAGATTTAAAACCCTCAAAATTGAATTTTTTCTTGATAAATGTGTTTTTTTTTATTGAAATTAGAGATCATTATGGGAAGGATAGGAATGATAGCTTTAAGAATTATGACTATCAAAAAGTTATGCAAAGTTGAATATAGATATTAAATTCAGAATTTTATTTATCCTTTTATGTCTAAATTAATTGCATCTGCTTAAGAACTAATATCTAATTGATTTATTAATTTTATTTATGTTAATTGAAGATGTTTGATATGGTTCTCGTTTTACAATTATTGTACCTTATACACTGTATTTGTCATTTGTGTATACAATATTTTTAGTTCTACGAGTACATTATTTTGTTTATTAATAATTAGTAAGTTTCCTTAAAATATTCTTTCAACTAATCTCCATCATTTTTAAAAATAAAAATTAGAATTGTAATCAACACCAATATTTCCATCGAAACTTCTGTATTTTTCAAGGATGAAATTTTAGCCGAAGTGTAGTGGAATTTTTTTAATACATCAAAGCATAGCCATTGATGAAATTTCTATGTCTAACATATACATAGGCTTTAAAACTTCTGGGAACTCCAGCCCTGCCATAGAGATGAAATGGACGGTAAAATAAGCATGCTAGTGTAAAAATTCTTACTAATTGGCTTTCACAACTGAATAAGGTTTTTGTAAACAAAGAAACTATAATAACTTGAACTTACGTATAACTGAAGTCTCTTAGGGGACATCCCAATCGTTAGAGTTTTGGAACTTTAATGTTATAGGTCTCGTGTTTGACCATCGGGGGTATGACATAGGAGATGAGTTTCCATCGTGTAGCCTAAGGTCTAGTGCCCAGTGGGGCTCCAATGGACCTAAATGAAAATATATAAATGGAGTCAAATATAATACAGCAATGGACAAAAAATTTAGCCGTTTGAAGTTTCCTAATGAATATGCTTTGATGCATTTAAATACATGAATGTCGGAGGCTCTAAAAAGGCAATAGGAAGGCCAAGAGGAAAATGGATTGTTGTTAGAAACCATGATGATTTTATAAATATAATGGTTTTAGGGAAAATATGGACACTGCCAAAAAAGGACTCCCTGTCGGAGACCCAAGTAGTTGCTAAGGTTTGCTTCTGTCTAATACATGGATATGGTTCTTTTGTTTAATACTGTATAAAGATATCCTGATTCTGGGGTAAAAGTAGTTTGTCAATTTTTGAGAATGTGTGTTTTAAACCATGGAACTTAGGCATTTCCTTTCTATTTGCTTGTTTCTATATTGTTCATGCTTTTCCTGGCTCTATGCCATTCACGTGTAATTGAGATGTGTTAATGGTTATTTTAGTCTTTTAGTATCATTAAGTGTGTTAGTGTTATGTTAATTAGTGAGAGTTAGTAAGGGTATTATGCTCATTATAATGTATTTGATATGTATTATAGATAGAGGGAGAGACCTATCTTTGTGTTAGGTCATTCATTTAATAAAAAATCTCTTTAAGATGCATAAAATTTGGAACAAAATTGGAAAAATGTGCAGGCCAAAGATGTACTAATATTACACTGGTAGAAAAATGTAAAATCTTGAAGTCATGAAGAATTTTACAAGTGCTATTATTGTAATTAATATCATAATCGTTAGTTTTATCATTGATATCATTATGGCATCATTGCGTATATTATTATTGCTGTGTTTAGTTGTGTTATGAATATATAAGTATTCAATACCTTGACTTGAGATTAGTTTTTAAGTGGACCTATGCTCATTAATCAGTAACACATGACAAGTGTGTCTAAACCTCCAGCCACATGTGCTAAATCTTTTCCTTGGTGTTTTATTTACCCAAGTTTATAGCATTAGCAGCCAACTCTTCTACTTCAGAATGCATAAAAGTTGAAAAATGATCAGAATTCATAATGGGAAGGAACTCAACAAAAAGGAGCAAATAATTGAAGCGCCTTTCAGGCAGTGGAGATTTTTCCATTGAATGGACTAATAGTTGTGTCCAACCTGGGAAAATGAATATGGATTTCATTTATATATCCATATTCCTGTTGCTATTGTGTAGATTTACTAGGGAAGTTTTGAATATTGCTATGTTTCTATATTTACTTGTTAACTGCATTACCATCTTTCTGTTTTTTCCAGTAGCATAACCTTTTGTATTGATCCATATCGTAGAGATTTGACTCTGGAATCAGCTTCCAAACACTATCCTTTACGCTTCAAGTTGTTTTTTAATTGCTTCCATGCCTGATCCAGTTCAACATTCTACAGTTGAAACTAATCTCTTTAAGATTGACCAATGAACTGTATTTGTGTTACAGTACCAGCTGGATGTAGTGTTGATCCGGTGAATTACCTTGGAAATGAACATAGCACTCCTATGCTTCGGCCAAATAAGCGAAGCAGAGATGCAGAAGATATCTCGAGGCAGCAAAAACTTCAAATTTCCTTGAATTATAATAATATTTGTAAAGATGAGGCTGACCGTTCGGCAAGTCTTCCTAACCAAAATCCTGTATCAACTGGGTTAAGGCTTTCATATGATGATGATGAACGCAACTCCTCTGTCACTTCAAGTGGAAGCATGACAGCTGCACCATCAATCATCTTGTCACTTGGTGACAGTATTGGGACTGAGCTTGATCGGCAGAAGGAAGAATTTGATCAATATATCAAAGTTCAGGTGAGGCTGCCTTTGATCATCAGTAAACATGAATTATTTTGGTCTGCCACTAATGGTTTTTCATATTGTAGTTTGGGTTTTAAAATATACTTTATTCGTTTTAGATTGGTAGGCAAATTCATTCGTGTTTTTCTTTGACCCCAACTTCACTGCAAAATTGCACTCTGCAATATGTTGTGTTACTTTATAAATTTGAATTCTTTGTGGCACTGATGAATATTCAATACTATCACTATAAGCTGATCTAGGAATTTATTTTGTCAAAATTTCTAAACATGGATGTGGTGGTTTGGTGATGTTGGACCAATGTTACCTAGAACATGGATCGTTCTGGTACATTGAATGGGAAAAAGATCATGGTATGATACGTGCTCTAAAATGTGGAACATTAGGGTTACTTAAATAAAAAAGTGTAACAGCACTTGTATACTGTTAGAGTACCACTCACCTGAAAACCCAAGTTGTTAGGTTGTAAGCCAATAATGTATGCTTTAACACACTCCTGCACGTTTAGCCCGACAGCACTGGAGAGATAAACACACGATAGATACACCCATTACAAGGAATACAACAATTTTTTAAACACCACACAATAAATGCAGGCAACAAGGCTAGAACCCAGGATCTCCTAGTAGCCTGCTTTCATACCATTTTAGTTTACTACTTTACCTAAAAGCTTAAGCTGTTAGGTTGTGAGCCAAATAATGTATATCAAGCTTTAACACTCCCCTGCACGTGCAGCCTGACCGCACATGGAGGGATAAACACACAATAGATACACCCATTACAAGGAGTACAACAATTTTTTTAAATACCACATAATAAAAGCAGGCAACAAAACTATAACCCAGGACCTCCTGGACCAGCCTGCTCTAATACCATGTTAGATTACCACTTTACCTAAAAGTTTAAGTATTTAAGTTGTGGACAACAATATACATCAAGCTTTAACATATATTTTGGAAGGGCATTGAGGTGTTTCTAAATGCAGAAGAGATTTTCTATTGTGGAATAGATTAATAATGATAGAAATAGACTTAATGTGTGATGATTCCCCACTTTTAACATATAAACGGTTATGTGATGTGAAAAACATTGAATTAAAACTTTGGATCAATTGATTTTGTTCTCCTGAACAAAAATGTACTACGTTTTGGACTTTTGTATCAATATGTGGTTTGTTAGGATCTTAGCATTTTCTGGTAACTATGTGCTCCTTAGACAACTCACAAATGTAGTACACAAAACACAATACTCTGACAACATATGGTGGGTTGTTTAACATAAGCATGATATGTGAAATCTTACCTCCACATTTGCTGAGAGGCTGTTTTGCGATGTAAACCCTATGGCCTTTGTGGTCTTTAACACATGGCCCATTGTATAATAAGTTTTCTAAATTATCTATAGTGGCTTTATTGTTGTTGCATTGCTTTGAATTAATCTCGACTTCTCTTCATACAGCAAGATAACTTAGCAAAGGGAGTGAGGGAAATGAAACAGAGACACATGGGTTCTTTCCTGACTGCTGTAGAGAAAGGTATCACTAAGAAGTTACGGGAGAAGGATGTCGAGATAGAGAACATGAACCATAAAAACAGGGAACTGGTTGAGAGAGTGAAGCAGGTAGCAATGGAAGCTCAGAATTGGCATTATAGAGCAAAATACAATGAATCAGTGGTAAATGTGTTAAAGAACAACCTCCAACAGGCAATTTCACTGGGTGCTGAACAAGGGAAGGAAGGATTTGGGGACAGTGAAGTAGATGATGCTGCCTCATACATTGACCCAAACTACCTGAGCATTCCAGGTGGACTTGGGAAATCGGCTTCCAGAAGTTATCAAGGCTTGAAGGAGCAAATGATCTGCAGAGCATGCAAGGCCAAGGAAGCCTCCATCCTGTTGATGCCTTGTAGGCACCTATGTCTGTGTAAGGACTGTGATGGGTTTGTTAGTGTTTGCCCTGTTTGCCAGTTGATGAAAACTACTAGTATTCCTGTGTACCTGTCCTGATTCCAGATTGTTCAGGTAAATTGGTAATATTTGAAAATTAGTCACCCTTTTGTATGTGATCCAAGCTGGCATTTTCATTGCCTGAAATTATGAGTTGTATGTGGAACAGCTAGTTAGACTTCATAAATTGAAGTTTGGGTGGTTTTTCTTGCAGTATTACTACTTGATCTCATTCCATATTGTTCTAATTTGCTGCTACAGCATCAAAATGTCCAAATGAACAATACTTTGCTGCTTTCATATTTGTTGGGCTTTGTTTCTTATCTGTTGCTTTTTGCTGCTTACTCTTTTTGTGGCAGCATTCCCTTGGTGCCTGGTGGAGCATGACTCATCATCGGATGATGACGAGAGAAACATCAAACATTAGTGCAACCATTCCATGTTTCATGTGCATTTGTTTTGTGGTGATGATTTTTGCTCACTCTGGGTGTCAAAATGATATATGCAGGACCATCCAATTCAGTAATTCATAAGCAAGCCAACCAATCCCAGTGCCTTGGGAACTAATGACACTTAAATATTTTATCACTGGAATTCTGAGATGGGGCTGTTTGACCTGGGAAACAAGTGGTTGAAGCTAATATAATTCTCCATGTTTGAAGCCTCAGCCCGTGCAGCTGGCATGGATAAACCTTAGGCCTACCATTTCAATTGATTTCGGCAGGAAAATTGTAGACACCATTAGTTGTGAAAGTATATTTTTTAAATTTTTTGTTTTTAGTTTGTCGAAAAATAATAAAAATTTTAACTTATTTTTTAGGTTTTCAATTTTCATATTGAAAAGACACAACATAAAGAGCTTGTTTAGTTGTACAAAATAATTTGTTATTTTTATTTTGATTTGGATGTGTGTTGAGTAACAAACAGATCTAAAAAGTAATTAAAAAAATTTAAAACATTTTCTTAATCTTTATATATATTTTTTAAAATTTTAAAATAAGGTGATAGTTTTGTAATTATTTGAAAATTTTAAAAAAATGTAATACAATTTTCTGAAGAAAATAGTATTTTAGCTTTTTATAATTTTTTATTTTATTCAAATGCTGTAAAATTAAATTTTAGCTAAAATTTTGATAACTTTTTTTAAAGTTAGGATTAAAAAAAAAAAAATTCACTTTCCACAACTAAACATACGCTTAAAATTATTAAGCTCAGCAATTTCACATTACAGCCACAGGGCCATAGAAGTGAGCTCAAAATCAAGAATTTACCAAACCGAAAAACAGTCATCCAAACTGCTTATTACGGGCCGGCTTGAAAAGGGAGTTGGACCCCTCTCACGGGCACTTTAAGCAGTTGATGGTCCTCAAGATATAGCCATATAGGATCCTGGTCTCTCCTTATTCTCTGTTAAAGTAAACTTGATTTAATGAAGGCAACCCAAAATGCATAATTTCTTTTTTTTTCAAATAAAAGATTGGAAGTATATAAAACATTTATTGACATTATACATGTTACAAAGAAAAAATTGTACGTCCTAAGAGAAACATTTACATCATACATGAATATAAAATTTAAAATGCAAAAGGATTTAGGGAAAAACCCCAAACATTATAAATTAGGGTTTATCTTTCTAGTGTAATTAACACAGGAAGTAATGTGATGGAACTTGTAAAAGCCATCCATCTGAGGGAGGCAGCAGCACCAGTCAAGGACAAAAATAATCAATGGGGATTGGAACCAAAGGCACTCTCGAATCCAGATGTTTTTCTCCTTTTCTGAACTCCATCATATTCTTCTTCTATTGTCCACCCGTGTTTTCTTCGAGGCAGGCTCGGTCTCTAAACACTTGCTACTGGAATGTATCTAAAACAGATCAAAAGATGTATGAGTTTTCAAATTGAACTGTTCAAGAATTGTTGGAAGGAAATGATGCAGTGGTGGTTTTATCACCTTATCAAGCCTCTCCCGAACCAACTGAACTGTCTGATTCATTGATTGGGATGGAAAATAATCCTGAGATCAAACATGAGAAACAGCATTCGTGAGTCACATAAAATTTCACATTGGTAAATTTCAACTTATATATAGATCTATGGTGCAGGTCAGAACAAATACCATATACGGTCAGTTAGTCATTAGCCACGGTTTTGATTTTGGGGTTTGGAACTCGACCGTGTTTTGGGATTGGGGGGGAAGGGGTTTAAAAATCTAGAGCTTGTACATGAGAAGTTCAAAATAGTAAATTTTAAGAATGCGTCACTATAAAAACCATGTATTTCCGTCAAAGGCCTGACAAGCATCATGCTGAATTGCTGACCACATTAAGTCTTTAACTGGGGAGATCTTCCCTAGGAGTTTATTATCAAACCATGCTAAAGATTCCAGGTATTAGTGAGTGACCTAAAATATTAAATACCTGGAATCTTTCTTCAATCAATGAATCGCAAACTAGAGAAAAAATTTCAATGTCACTGTTCAATCAATTCCAAATCTAGCTTGCGGTGAGTGAAAAACTCCCAACCCATTCTAGGGATCCTAGCCATCTCCATGGGCATGATGATAATATCATGAAACAAGCTTGTTCAGGGAATTGTGCTTTTGCCTATGACCACTTGTCTTGTGTACATGGGATGGGTGATCAATATGTAATAGGAGTATAGTTTTATTCATTGAGGGTGATAATGTCTTGGTGTAAAATGGGAGTATGACTTCTTGGTCAATTTGGTGTTTCCTAGTGTCAACTGTCAAGAGTTAGAATAACATAGAAAGCTCCTTAGAATTTATAAACGTGTTCAGTCCACTTGCCTCTCTTGCTAAACACATGTTGCCTACAAAGATGTTAGTTATGAATTGCGTTGCTTTACAATTTACACCATGATTCTCATTTGCTTACATGAATGCTTATTGATTCTACTTACCTTGTATTCGATGGTTGTGAAAGTGTCCTAATGGTAAACTGCAGTATACTTTTAGCTAACTAGTTAAGAGTAAACAACAACAACAATAACAAAACCAAGCCTTAGTCCCACTAAGTGGGGTCGGCTATATGAATCATTTCTCCGTCAATTTATGCGATCATGAACCATTTTTTTTTATAGATTCAAGGATATTAAATCCTTACTCACTATCTCCTCCCAAGTTATTTTAAGTCTACCTCTACCACTTCTATTGCCCCCCACAGTAACTTAGTCACTCTTCCTCACAGGTGCACTATGTGGTCTATGTTGCAAGCGTCCATACCATCTGAGTCGTCCCTCCCTTATCTTATCTTCTATAGGAGTTACACCTAACTTACCACGAATATGTTCATTCCTTAATTTATCTTTCAATGTTATACCATTCATTCATTTAAGCATTCTCAACTCGGCAACTTTTACTTTTTGGATATTATGTTTTTTCATCGCCCAACATTCCGATCCATATAGAATAGCTGGTCTTATAGCTGTCCTATAAAACTTTCCTTTCAATTTTAAGGGTATTCTACGATCACATAGCACACTTGAAGCACTTCTCCATTTTACCCAACCTGCTTTAACTCTATGCATTACATCATCTTCAATTTCTCCTTCAGCTTGCATAATAGATCTAAGGTACCGAAATCTACAAGTGTTATTTATTTTTTCATCATCATATATCGACCACAGTGGAAGTCGAACCCACGACCATTTGATCCGACCTTTTAACTAATGTTGCACGACCTTTCACAAGGTGTAAAGTGTTCAGCCAATGATAACAAGGCATGATGAAGATAGGAGGCACATCTGATCACATTCAGAAGAGACGACAAAGGCAGCCATGGAAGAGACGAAGGGATGAGGAGAGAGAGAGAAAGATAAGGTTCTGAATGAGGCTAGGCAATAAATCTATTGCCGACTGAATAAGCCGCATTATAAGGTTATTCAGTGACATTCCCAAACAACGTTTGGCTCACCTAATGCTGATACAATAAGAGACCAGCCCAATGCAGCCATTTAGTGCAAACAAACAGCCCTAAAGCCAAAAGTTGGTGTAGGTTTGGCTGATGCTCCAGGCAGGCACACATGCATATTGCATAACATCTATCCCATTAATATATTTTAGATGACATGGGTAGCACCTAACTGATTAGCAACTTCAGGAATGGCATTTTAAAATACAAAAAGTTTCTCATGCATATGAAAATGCCTCCACCTATTGTTATATTGTATGCATGAACTACCAACCAAAATTTTTCAACAAAAGACTCTGACAGGAAGACCCTTTCTCCCAATAAAAAAAAAAAGTCATCTCCCTCCAGGTGCAGTTAGAATGAAAATTTTCAATTTCCAACTTAAAAACAAAAATTATTACTAAATTGTCTAGTGTCATAGTACACCTTGCATTTTGATTATTAAGATACCAAGCCTAAATCTAATAAAGTTTGATTAATATTTATTCTAATTTTTTCAAGAAACTTTTTTCTCATGTATACTGAACTTTTCTAAAACAATTTTGTAAGAAAATATGAACACAGTATTTTTTTAATAAAATAAAAAATATTAATTTGAGAGACGAATGAAAAGGCAAAACAAAAGGGGGACAAGCAGTCCACCAAAAAACCAAAAAGGAAAAAAAAAAAAAGGACCAAAGTATTCCAATCCTGTTGGATGTTGAAAGGAATTTGCACATGAACTCAGGACAGAAAAACAAAAAGATGAAAAGAACAGCACTATATCCCAACAGCAGATGAAAAGGGAGGAAATCATTTCTGAAATCCTAGCATTTCTCTCCAGCCAAACATACCAAACACCACAAAGAAAGCACAATCTCACAAAATATTGTACAGTTGTACTACTTCCTTCACCCAAAACCCTAATGTTTCAGACAAACATAATCTTGTACTCCTTCCACCCCAAATGCAATGTTTCGAAGAAACATCTCCTACATAGATTTCAAATTTTCTTAACAATACTAAAAAGTGAGAACCTCCAAGCCATAGGGCAATGCAATCAATGCAAATTGCCATGCAAGAAATATAAATAAGCAAAAACGTAAACCATCCCATTGCAACCCAACAAAATAAAAAACACCAAATTAAGCTATAAGATTTGGGACAGAATTAGTTCAACTACTTCCTTCACCCAAAACCCTAATGTTTTAGAGAAACATAATCTTGTACTCCTTCCTTCACCGCAAACCTAATGTTTCGAAGAAACATCTCCTCCACAGATTTTGGAGAACTTGACTTTCTTAACAATACTGTGCAAATTGCCATGCCAGAAGTATAAACAAAAATGTAAACCATTCCATTCCAACCCAAAAAAATAAAAAACAATAAGTTAAAGCTATGAGATTTGAGACAGAATTAGTCCTAACCCTATTCAATCTGCCCAATTCAATCTCAACATGCAACTATATGGGCTAAATCAGTGGGTAACAGATATCTCATTAAATGAAAAAAAGTAACCATAAAAAGATCTCTCATCACTTCAGAAGTAATCCAGAGGGTGAAAAAAAAGGGAATAAAAAAGAAAAAAAATGCAAATATAAAGAACAGTAACAAACCCTGTCAGAAGAAACTGTTGTCATCAAAGAATCTTTGGCATGAGAAACATGTTCAAATTCACCAGAGTTCCTGCAAGAAGATAAGAAAGTTTATCCTCTGTATTGCCACCAAAAAGCTTTACCAGGAAAACGGCATGAAGAAATGGACTAGACAACAAACCATCTTTGGTCAGAGTTTAGCTGTTGGGAAACAGAATTTATTTGTGAGGGAGCTGCAACCCATGAAGGCTCAATCGCAGTACCTTGGATATGAACTGTTGAACTTTGGGATCTTCCAGCTGATATTATGGAGTTAAACATGTACATGAGATAAATGATCACTAACATTCTATATCTGTATCACTAACATTTCATTAAAAGATGGGGATTTCCCTCAAATCAATATCGGAAAATTATTGTTAGGAGTTTGCCCTGCTACATGAAGAAACTTACGGTTCAATCGTGGCAAAACTTCTGTTCTCCTGCATTCTAACTTCTCCTTTGTGTCAGACAGGCTCTCAAAATGAGGAGCATATAAAACTTGCAGTTGGTTACCAAGGAAAACATACTCATCCAATTTCCTTTTTGCGAACCTAACCAAGCAGAATATAAATCACTCAAACAAGTCACACTAAATATAGGTACATCAGTACATGTACCTAAACAAGATGCTGAATATAAAAAATACATGGAGGACGTACTCTAAACTGGTTGCATGAAGTTAAATACTTTCGAAACACTAGAGAGAAACATAATATAATTCACCTGGCATTGCTGACCTTATGAAATTTGATCCAGTAAACATCAGTGAATGGCTCACAGTCCTCTGCGTCCATTGGTTTACACCTGCAGAAGGTAGAGATTATCATATTAACATAAACACGGATGTTGTAGGCGGCTACATAACTCATCCCAGGGGGGAAAAAAGTGGAAATTCTATGTGGCATCAAAATTTTTCTATTGCAACTTCCATAAGAATGAGAATCATAATCCCCCAGATTAAAAAATCCCCAAAGGTTCACAAAATTATCAGTGAAAGGCCGCTACCCACCCAATACGTAATGTAGCTAAATCATCATGAGAGAGAGAGAGAGAGAGAGAGAGAGTTACTCTTCAACGTCTCCATACGATGAGAACAATTTCAACAACTCATCGCCGCATCCTAATGCTGGAACGTTCCTCACTACCAAGTATCTGTCAGACACGAAACCCAGTTGGGTCTAAATCGCATAACAATGAATTCATTTCGAAATTAGAGAGGGGAGAAAGTAAATTAGGGTTTGGTGCAAACTATGAAATTCAGGGGCTTTTTCTTGGGTTCTGGTTCAAGGGGATTAGGGTTCTTTGGATCGAAACGATTAGAGAAATAATGAGAAGGCCACAGCACCTTGATTCGTCGCAGACGGTATAGACACGAACGGCGGGAGGCTCGTCTCGGTTGCGAGGCATTATGGCGGAATTCAAAAATGACGTGAACTTGAACTTAGACCTGCTTCGTGAAATTCAACAGGGCATTGCACGCCCCTGTTCTAACTTCTGAGAGACGAAACCGTGCAGAAAAAATTGCTGGGAAAAGTTAATTTGTGTTTTTTAGTTTTGGGTAAAATTAAAAATTTAAATTTAAATCTATTAATAATATTAACCTTTGGCTAGCTGACCGAGTTAATCATTAAGTATATGTAAAAAATAAAATAAAATATTTATTTTTAATAAAATATTTTTAACTTAAATAAATTAAATTAAATATATTGGCTGATCTAATATTTTGAAAACTAAATAAACTTAATCAATTTTCGAATTGAATGACTTTGGATCAATTAATTTACATAAATATGATAAAATAATGTTACTATTATTTTATAATTTTTTAAAAATATATAAAAGTTAAAAATAAAATGACGTCAAATTAAGTAAATTAAATTAAAAAATTTAGTGTAATATCTTGAAAACTGAATAAACGAATTAGAAACCTAAACGATTCTTGAATCGAACGGTTTGCCAGTCGATCACTTTAGATCAATCAATTGACATAAACATGATAAACAAATTTTTATTATTATCTTAAAAACGTTTAAAATATACAAAAAATAAAAATTACAAATAAATTATAAAAATGTCTAGTAATTATAGTATTAGCTTATTAGACGTAATTTAATAAAAAAATTAAATGATTAAACATATCATAAAACAAATAAAACATAATTGAATATTTTTAAATTCAAGTAATCTATCAACCATAATGCTAAAAAAAACATTGACTAAACTTTTAAAATTCAAACTTCATAAATTAAAATTATAAAGTTGAATGTTAGTTGTTCTTCGTATAAAAATGAGTGCTAAATAAATAACGAACACCTAAATTTATATTAATTGATTAACCTTTGATCTAATCAATTCACCAATCTTTTTAAATTTAACCAAGTTAGTATATATCTTATTTAATATGGATTCAACTAGATTCAGAAAACAAGTGACAATTAAACCAACTGGTTGATATGAGTCGATTTTTAAACTATATTTGAATTTTTAAAGATGTATTTAGTCATTAAATTTGCATTTAAATTGTTTATAATAATTTTTGGAACAATAAAATTATTTAAGTATTTTTCTGAATTATTAAATTATTTATCTTAGGTATATTTTTTTTTTAAATAATAAGTTAATTATGTTGTCATATTTATGTCAACTAGTTGACCCGAAGCAATCGGGTGGTCAACTTGAGTGTCCAATTTATTTATGAGTTCAATTCTTAAAACATATTATACTTAAGTGAGTAATTTTTTTGACTTTATTTATTAAGTTAATATCATTTCTTAAATCTATCTAATAACAAGTGAATAAAAAATGATAAAATTATCATTTTATTCATTTTTCGTATACACTTAACGATTGACTAACAGTCAACTAACGGAAAGTTTATCTTGTCACTAAATTTAAACCTCAAAGAATTTTTTAATAGTTTTCAAAAACACAAGGAGTGGAGTGTCATTTTCAGAAAACTCAGGAGATGTTGCCAGATTTTATCCTTTAGCTTTTAAACATAATTTCTTTTTTGGGCACAACAGACTATTGCTAAAGTGCTCAAAAGTCGTAGGTAAAAATGATACTATGCTCTCGCAACTGCAACTACATTGTTTTTAAAGAATTTCACAACTTGCACACTAAAGGTCGGCTCGATAAGAGTAATAGTCGTTCATAAATAAGTTATTGACAAGGTCAATTATGCAACTTTGATCTCATGTTTGAAGAAGTTTTGAATTTGAAATTATATTGAATTAAAACATGATGATTATAAAATTGTATTGAAATTTATCAAAATCCACCGAAATTCAATTTTAAAGTCCAAAACTCATAATCTCAAAAACTATTGAGTCAAAGTTGAAGATAAATGGGTTTGATTATAGGATTCGTTTGAACTCATTTAATAGGCTTGGATTAGGTTCATGTATAGATTAGTTCAATAAGGTCAAATTTAAATTAATAGACTAATTGTAGGCTTAAAAAAATAGGAATTGTTTGGTGGTGGACTTATTTAGCTTAAATCTCACAACCTTAAATTTAGTGATAAAACTAATGCCCAATGCCAATAAGCTAATTTAACAAGGGGGAAAAAACTTGAATATAGTATTAGTAAAATTTATTTTTCACCTTTTTGTCTCATAAAGTCATAAGAGTCTCTCGTCTCTCAAAGTGATAGGTTTCAAAATAGTTAAATCATTCGTGAGTATTTCAGTAACTTGGCTCAATAAAGGTTTGTGCTTCATTCATTTGTATAATAAACAAACTTGAGTAAGTATATTGAAATTCAATGTGAACTTAGGTTTAGTTTAAACTTGATTAAAAATTTAGTAAACAATCTTAAAGTAAGGCAAAGCTTTCCTTGCTCAATTCGTTTGCATTGCTATTGGCCTCACAATTTTTGTGATGCCTATATACTGAAGAAAATTTTAGTGCAATAATTTTCGTTACTTAAAAACTTTGACATTGTGTTTGAGATGTTGAATTTGAGAGGTTTAATTTTAGACCTTTGATTTGTATTTGGGTGAATTTTGGTCATAATGAAGTATAAAATCATATTGAAAATTACAATAAATCGGTGATGGCCGAAGGAATTACGTTAAATGGTGATGGAAAAATTACAATAAATCGGCGGACACAGCTCAACGCAGCTCTAGCTTGCACCAATTTGCACGCGGCACCAGCTCACACACGCGTCTCCTGACTCTAGCTACTCAACAACTTCTTACACATCAGCTATGTAAACCAAATTTCCTTTCTGATTTGTTAGTTCCCAGTTCCCACTAGCTGCGAAAAACATGTCTGCTAGTCTCTAAAGTTTCAACAGAGACAACATTCTGTTAAGACCGGAGGAGCCCATAGGTAGGCTTGATATACATAAGTGAACACCAGCTTGACCCAAAAGCTTAAGCCTATTGGGTTGTGGGCCCAACCATGTATATAAGCACCCATCATCCACTCATTTTTTCCAATGTGGGACAAACTCACAAGTGAAATTCTCAACAATCTTCCCATCATTTGTGAGTTCCAACTGCTCCCCCTTGAACGGAAATCGTCTCCCTTATAGGAGTAACCCTAATTCCCCAATAGTTGCTCAAGTAGGCCTTACCACTAGCGCCTTACGTGCCTCGGATTGCATTCAACGTGTCTCCAAACCAATCCTACCTCTTACGTCTTGACCCTATTCGGATCCATCCCCACGCTAGATGATCCTTATTGGCCTTGGCCACATACTTGGTCCTCCAACTATTAGCACGTCAAGAGAATTAGCTTCACGTGTCGACTTTTCACGATGTCGCACACCTAGAGTTACGAACCATCTTCTCTAATACTAATTGTTAGGACCAAAGGGGCCCATGGGTGGGCTTGATACACATGAGTGAACACCAACTTGACCCAAAAGCTTAAGCCTATTTGGTCTTGGGCCCAACCATGTATATAAGCACCCATCATCCACTCATTTTTTCCAATGTGGGACAAACTCACAAGTGGAATTCTCAACACATTCTTCAAGGGAATCCAAAGCTGATGCAAGGCATTTTCAGCTCCACCAATCCCAGGAAAAAGTGATAAGAGGTTAATTCCTTGAGGGAAAATGTCCTACACTGAAAGATGATAGGCGACTGTATCAACTTGAAATCAATTTTGTTGTTTGTTAGAGGATGCTAAGGATAAGCAAACATAATAATCTATCTATTCCTACATGAAAGGAGTTGGCAAGGCCTTTGTATCTGTCAGTCATACTGATTCCACCACCCCTTGTGTCTACCTCTTGGAATCTTAGGTCAGCAAACATAATAATCCATCTATTCCTACATGAAAGGAGTTGGCAAGGCCTTTGTATCTGTCAGTCATACTGATTCCACCACCCCTTGTGTCTACCTCTTGGAATCTTAGCAAGACCTCCATTTCATGAAGTTCTACAGGAGCGACCTAATTTTGTCCAATCCGAACCAAGCTTCAATTCTTTTTTGATCGAGAGCATGAAGGCTACTAGTTTTTGGTTAGTGGCAATGCTTCTTGTATAATGTGCAGTGGTTGTGGCAGGAGAGGGGACCTGTTTTGGATTGGAATGTAAGAACTCGAACCGTGATAAATGGGTTTAAATAAATAAAAGAGGGGCAAATTGGGAATTTGGCATATTTCATCGATGAAGCCAAATTCGTTGACGAGGAGAAGCCGAGGAGTCTTGGAAAAATAGGTGATCTCAGATTCGTCGACGAGGTCACCAATTCGTCAACGAAGTCAGTGAAAGATTCTTTGACGAGAACACCATTTCGTCGACGAATTAGGCCGGGTCAAAAGGGCTATAAATAGAATATTATTTACTTCCAAGTTAAGAAAGTTCAAACATATCTCTCTCTTTCTCTCTAGAACTCTCCTTAGTCTCTCTCTCTCTAGATTTCTTCGCCGATCGTTGATGGAATTGAAAATCTGAAGTTACCACGAGGATTGTGGAAGGATTCTCTACAATTTCTACGGATCGGAATCTCGTTTCGGAGATTTTCGAGTTTCGACGTAAAAAATAGAGGTAAGGCTTAGTTTTCAATTCTGATTCGGTAGTTTTGTAGTTAATAGTCTTGTGAGTATATTCTGTACTGTGATTTGTAGGTTTTGGAACTCAGTTCGCTGTTTAGGAGTCTTGGAGTTCGGGATTTGCTTTCGGGGAAAAGGTAAGGGGAACTGTGTTTATATTGGTTATTTTTAAAATCAGACTCGGTGGAATTGTGGTTCAAGGTTCTGTGTATGTTTTGGCTACTCATTTGGGGGGGGGGAGGGGGATCTAATGGGAAAAACTATGGATTTTTCATTATTATAGTTTTGGGGAAAAGGGGGCGACGGGCTACTTCCTTGGTTTTGTTGAAAACCGAGCGTATATGTTGATTTATACTGGATTATTGGGATGGTCGTGCCTTGACTTGTTTAAACTGTATTTTTTTTGGAAAACCATGATTTAGATTACCAAATGGGTGTGGTTTGTTTGGTTATATGAGCATGCATGTGTAACGTCCCTCAATAAAATATAACATAATAAATAAATGGTCGACCCGAACCCGTGGGTAACGGGGACACCTGTCATACACAGCGAAATTTCTAGCAGCAATAAACATAAAATTCCAAACATCCATCCATAAAAACATAATACCAGAGCTTTTATAACATTATAATACTGTACTTCTGTACATATCCATATACATCAAAATATCTCTAGGGTGACACAAAATAACTCTAACCCTAGTACAAATCTTACCCTCCTCACGGGGTAATCTCACTAGTCTCAACGGCGGCCTTGACCCGCCGGTCTCTCAGGGGCTACTGAAAAATATATTAATGTTGGGGGTGAGACACTTCTCAGTAAGAGAAAGTAAACTAAATACAGCTATGTGACAACATGAATATTTAAAGTGCTTATACATATACAGTACATTTCATAACTCTAGAAATAATCATAATATCATGCTGGATAATCATGTATTTTCATATTCGTTAATAAATCATAACATACATAAACATCTGTTATAACTCGTAATACTGAAAATCAACCCAGGATGAATAGCTAGCTAATGTCATGTATTACCTCCCATGACGGGTTATGCAGCCCGAAGGCAGGACCTGACAATGGCTGGCTGACCACTGCCGAATCAAATATGTCTGTAAGTACGATGGGTCCGCCACACCCTGGTCTGGACTGCCAGGTGGACGTCCACACTCTACTGAAAGCCACATCGACTATCCATCTCCCATCCCCTCGTGGAATGGTTAGCACTAATACGGCCTCGTGCCAAATCTGATCTACCCATAGCTACGGTACCGAGCTCTTGGTCTGAACTAAAGTAACATCCTGGTTGCAATAACATATATTACATGAACATATGTAACATCAACACGGCCTTGTGCCGAAAACATAGATATGACCTCGTGCTAAAATCATAGTAAATATATATATGGTCTCGTGCCAATAACATAAATACGGTCTCGTGCCGATAACATAGTAATATGGCCTCGCGCCGATAGCATAATAAATACGGCCTCGCGCCGATAACATAAATACGGTCTCGTGCCGAATCGTTTCAGGTATTTACATTCTAAAAATAACTCTTTTATTGTAGTAATCGGGAAAAATAAAATTTAAAATAATAATAATAATAATAAAATAATTAAATAAAATAAAATAATTAAATTAACAAGTAAAATGAATAGTATGATAAGGAAAAAATATATTTATATATATATAAATAAGTTATTATGATATATATTTAATATATAGGTTAAAGGTATATATATATATATAAAATGTGAAAACTTCTTCAAGAAACTTTACTTTAATTAATGTTTAGTATGATATTAATATATATATACACACATAATGGTGTGCAAGCTTCTTTAAGAAGTTTGCTTAGATTTTTTTTTTGAAAGTGCTCTCTCTCTCTCTCCTACGACTCTCTCTCTCTCTTCGATTCCGAGCCAGTTTTACTCCGAATCGACAAACCGAAGCCACCACGACGCTCCTTGCGAAGTTCTCTACAAGTCAATCGGAGTGGATCGTTAGGGAAACGAAGTTGGATTTCATCCCAAATCTAAGGTAAAGTTTTATACTCAATATTTGAATTTTTGACAGTTGAAGAAAGTGATATACGCGTAAAAATACTGAACTTTAATACTGAAAATTTTCATTTCCAGGGGTGTTGATTAGGAACGTTGGGAATCATCCCTAAATTGAGGTAAGGTTTTTTAAGCCGAATTTGACTTAGTGGTAGTTATAGAAAATGTTGTACGTACGAAAATACTAAACTTTAATTCTGCGAGTTTTCATTTTCAGGGTGTTGAGTTGAGAACCTTGTGGGTACGAGAAAGATTTTCTTAGGAGCTTTTCAGGAATCAGGTAAGGGGATAAACTAAGCTAATTTTGTTTTGAGAAAATGCATGTATATATATGTAGCATCTGGTTTCAGGAAAAATAAATATATTTATATATATGATTTATATTTGGAAAATACTGTTTAAATGATGATATGTTGAATATGTGAAAAATTAATTTAGTGTGGCATGAGTATAAAAATGTTATGAAATACTGTTTTCTGGGAATGGGGACGATATGGATTTTTATGATGGAAAATCGGCGTACGGGCCGAGATATTTATATATATATATATATATATATATGTGATTTGCTTGGCGTATGGGCCGTGCTATGTGGATATGTTTGCCGGCGTACGGGTCGTGCTATGTGGATGAGATTTGCCAGCGTACGGACTGTACTATGTGATTTGCCGGCGTACGGGCCAAGCTATGATAAAATGTATAATTCCGGCGTACGGGCCTATGATTTTCATGAAATATATATATGTGAAAAATGATATGATTGATTTGATAATTATTGATATGAGATATCCATGTATCACGATTTTAGTATATGTTATATGATATCAGAATCTGGTTGGCTTGGTCTAGACTAGCACTTGCACGGTACCGTTACTATGTGTCGATGGTCCTCGTTATCATGATATATGTGTTAACGCCGCTGTACGGAGTGGTGTGAGATTGGATGGTCGATGTGGTTATTTTCAAGAAGTGTGCTGTTATCGCCCCTGGTGTACGGACCAGTCTGGGTAGACCCATCGGACCTACAGACTACTGTTTGACTTGGTAGTGGTCGGCCAACCATTGTTAGGTCCCTCCTTCGAGCCACACAACCCAGTCATATGGGGGTAATATATGACAACAGCCAGCTAACCTACCAGGATTGTTTTTATGTTATTATTATTATGATACGAGATGAGATATGTTATGAAAATGCAGTATGTACTGCCATGTTTTGATTTATATATAAGTTTTCCCAGATTTGATAAACAGTACTGAATATGTTATGTATGGTATATGTAGAACACAGATTACTCCTGTTTCCACATACTAGTATTAGTTTATTTCCCTTACTGAGAGGTGTCTCACCCTTAAATCTTATTAACTTTTCAGGAGCCCCGGATAGGAGAGCGGGAAAAGCCCCGCTGATATAGTACGGTCTATCTGCCCTTTTTGAAGGGTAAGTTTTGTAGGGACAGTTAGATTTTGTGGGAAATGTCCCTAGGTTTTATTTTTGGGATATATATATATATATGAAAATACAGTGATTGTAGTAACTCTGGTATATTGTGGTATATGGTATTGAGATGTATATGTTTGTATATTTTCTGCTGCTAGGGCTTCTACTTTATGTTCTGATATATCCCTGGTGCCCACGGGCCCAGGTGGATTGTGACCTGCTAAGCTAGAATATGGGATAGGTGATATTGATATTATATATATAAAAAAATATATATGGAAAAATGAGCAAGTCGTGACATTTATCATATATTCGTCAAACTCAATATAGCATAACTCGTCTTTCCAAAATACCTAAAAATGTGTTTTACACGTAAAAACATACATATCATATCTCATTTCACGTAAAATAATATTCATGCTACACATGCTCTGTTAAAAGTCATACTTCATATTCTAAAATCGTGCTTTTCTATCATCTCATACATACATATACGTTTCATCATAATAGCAGTATTTCCCAAATGTATATTTCATCTATAATATACAGGTATATCATATGTTTTTCTGAAAATAAATTTACTCATAATCAATATTAGTTTGCATGGAAAAGAACTGCTTTAGTTTACTCCCTTACCTGGCCACTGAGAAAGCCCCTCAAATTTCCTAGCCTGACCCCCGTAGGATTTTCTACTCAATACCCTGAAACTCAAAATCCCCAGTACTAAACATCAGTATTTTCATGTGTACATCAATTCTTATAACTACCATAAAGTCTAATTTGGCTTAAAAAGCCTTACCTCAACCCAGGGATGATTTCCAACTTCGTTTTCCTAACGATCCGCTCCGGCAAACTCATAGGGAACTTCGCCAGGAACGTCGTGGTAGCCTCAAATCTTCGATCCGGCGACTTGTGGGGCCAAAATCGAAGAGAGAGAGTGAGAGGGCCGAAGGGGGGAGAGAGGAGAGAGAGAGAAGCATGAAAAGTGATTAAAAATTGGGTTTTTACATATTTATATAGGGGATTTCGTCGACGAGCCCGACCTTCGTTGACGAGTCCTTCACAAATTTCGTCGACGAAATCCACTCATCGTCGACGAAATTCAGTCAACTTAAAAACCCCTCTCGGCATTTCTTCGTCGACGAAGCCCTGTGTTCGTCGACGAAATCCTTTAAGCCTTTGTCGACGAAACCCTGTGTTCGTCGACGAAATCTACGGCCTCCTTCTGTTTTTGTCTCTATTTCCCTCTCTCTATATTATTTAAATTTCATTTAAAAATTCGGGTCGTTACATCATGTGTGTGTGATATGTTGAAATGCTAGTAGGAACACGGTTCCGAAATTGTTCCAGGTACTGAGAGTGTCCGGCTCTATATCCGAGGGCGTGTGTTTATCACCTGCCACGTATGCAAGAGTGTTCGACTCTATATCCGAGGACGTGAGCCTATTCTGGCAGATCAGGCCGAAGGGTGTGGATCCACCAGTTAGCGCCAGTACGATGCCATGGGAGTCGAGGACTAGTAATGTGCCGGTGGTGCCGTGCTTCACGGGTTGGCTATGGGCCAACATCGGATTGTCCCTGACCGGCTTTGGGCCGAAGGGTGTGACGACACTAGGATTACTGATCATGTGTATGTGTATGTGTGCGTGTATGAATTGTGGAAACTAGTACTGGATTGCATTTAACTGCGTGTATGTTGCATCATGATAACACTCAAATGCCACACACTGATATAACCTGTGTTCTTCCTTACTGAGAGGTGTCTCACCCCTGCTATACGTACATTTTTACAGGTCTTTCATGTAACAACCTGCTCCTTTTTCACATATTTTTTATATATATATATAAATCAATTATCATCACATCATACATCCCAGCTCAGCAGGTCACAATCCACCTGGGCCCGTGGGCACCAGGGATATAAAAAAACATACAGCAGAAGCCTACGCAGCAGAAAGTATAAAATCATATACATCTCATCATAATGTGCATAACACATACCAGAGTCACTACAATTACTATCTCACAGTATATACATCTTAAAAATGAAATCTAGGGACAATCCCCCACAAAACCTAACTGTCCCTGCCAAAAACTTACCCTTCCAAAGAGGGCAAACAACTGATCTAGATCAGCGGGGCTTTTCTCGCTCTCCTATCAGGGGCTCTTGAAAAATGTATAAGATTTAGGGGTGAGACACCTCTCAGTAAGGGAAATAAACTAATACCAGTGTGTGGCAACATGAGTATTCTGTGTTCTACATATACCATACATAACATATTCAATATTGTTTATCAAATATGGGAAAACATATGCATATCAACACATAGCAGAATATACTGTATTTTCATAAACATATCTCATCTCATACACTAATAATAACATAAAACAATCCTGATAGGTTAGCTGACTGTTGTCATGTATTACCCCCACATGACTAGGTTGTGTGGCCCGAAGGCGGGACCTGACAATGGTTGGCCGACCACTGTCAAGTCAAACAGTAGTCTGTAGGTCCGATGGGTCTACCCAGACTGGTCCGTACACCAGGGGCGATAACAGCACACTTCTTAAAAATAACAACATCGACCATCCAATCTCACACCACTCCGTACAACGGCGTTAACACAGATATCATGATCACGAGGACCATGGACACATAGCAACGGTACCGTGCAAGTGCTAGCTTAGACCAAGCCAACCAGGTTCTGATATCATATACATATACTAAAACCGTGATACATAAATATCTCATATCATTTATTTTCACATCAATCATATCATTTCACATATATACGTGTATCATGAAAATCATCGGCCCGTACGCCGGTATTACACATTTTAACATAGCACGGTCAGTACGCCGGCAAATCACATAGTACAGCCCGTACGCTGGCAAACCACATAGCACGGCCCATACGCCGGCAAATCACATAGCACAGTCCGTACGCTGGCAAATCACATAGCACGGCCCGTACGCCGGCAAATCTCATCCACATAGCACGGCCCATACGCCGTCAAATCACATATACATATAAAAATATCTTGGCCCGTACGCCGGTTTTCCATCATAGAAATCCATATCGTCCCCATTCCCAAAAAAAAATAGTATTTCACAACATTTTTATACTCATGCCACACTAAACAAATTTTCTACGTATTCAACATATCATCATTTAAACAGTATTTTCCAAATATAAATCATATATATAAATATATTTATTTTTTCCTGAAACCAAATGCTACATATATATACATACATTTTCTCAAAACGAAACTAGCTTAGTTTATTCCCTTACCTGATTCCTGAAAAGCCCCTAAGAAAATATTCCCCGTACCCACAAGGTTCTCAACTCAATACCCTGAAAATGAAAACTCACAGAATTAAAGTTTAGTATTTTCGTACGTACAACATTTTCTATAACTACCACTAAGTCAAATTTGACTTAAAAAGTCTTACCGCAACTTAGGGATGATTCCCAACGTTCCCAATCAATACCCTGGAATTGAAAATTTCCAGTATTAAAGTTCAGTATTTTTACGCGTATATCATTTTCTTCAACTGTCAAAAATCCAAATATTGAATATAAAGCCTTACCTTGGATTTGGGATGAAATCCAACTTCGTTTCCCTGACGATCCGCTCCGGCAGACTTGTAGAGAACTTCGCCAGGAGTGTCGTGGTGGCTTCGGTTTGTCGATCCGGCGTAAAACTAGCCCGAAATCGAAGAGAGAGAGAGTCATAGGAGAGAGAGAGAGAGAGAGAGAGAGAGAGAGAGAGAGAGAGAGAGAGAATGAACTCACATCCACCAAAAATCCAATTAAATTTGGATTTTACCTTCAAAGCTTCTTAAAGAAGCTTGTGTTAATTTAATAATATATATATATATATAATAAACCTTAAGTAAAGTAAAGTAAAGTAAAGCTTCTTTAAGAAGCTTTCATACCTTTTATATATATATATATATACACACACACACACACACATATATATATATATATATATATATATATACATGCTTTAATATTTATATATATATATATTTGTTCCTTATCATACTGTTCATTTTACTTATTAATTTAATTAATTAATTTTATTTTATTATTATTATTATTATTATTATATATATATTTTTTCCGGTTACTACATTCCTCCCCCCTTAAAAGAATTTCGTCCTCGAAATTTACTGTTTCCGTACTCGCCATCCTTTAATCAGGAAAAAGGGTTTACTCATTTTATTACCTATCCTCACTTATGGCGGAGGAAAACCGTGGTTACATCTCGAGTCTTGGAAGATTACATATACAAAATAAAACCATTCTCTCAAAACTAAAGTACTACACTATTCAACGATTACATGTACCTGCAACAAAAAACTACTTAACTATTTACATTTATTCACTCAGACTTCTTGAAATAAATGCAGATACCTCTGCTTCATCTGCTCCTCAGACTCCCAAGAAGCCTTTTCTACTGCATGATTCCTCCATAAGACTTTTACTTGAGGAATCGTTCTGTTACGTAGCTCTTGCACTTTCCTATCCAGAATCTGTACTGGTACCTCCTCATATCCCAGTGAATCACTAAGCTCCAACTCATCATAATTGATGACATGAGAAGGGTCTGGGACGTATTTCCTTAACATAACAACATGAAATACGTTGTGAATCCTGGACAATACAGGTGGCAAAGCTAGCCTGTAGGCTACCGGTCCCACTTTATCTAGAATCTCAAATGGACCGATAAACCTAGAACTAAGTTTATCCTTCCTCCCAAATCGCATAACCCCTTTCATCGGAGCTATGTTCAAAAATACGTGATCACCTACGTCAAACTTTAAATTCCTGCGGCGATGGTCGGCATAACTCTTCTGTCGACTCTGAGCTGCACTGATCCTGTCCTTGATAAGACGAACTTTATCACATGCCTGCTGAACCAGCTCTGGCCCCACTACTCGCGGCTCACCCACTTCATCCTAGAACAAAGGAGAATGGCATCTCCTACCGTACAAAGCCTCAAATGGTGCCATGCCAATGCTAAACTGATAACTGTTATTATACGCAAATTCTACTAATGGCGTGAACTGAGTCCAACTACCCCCAAAGTCTAGTACACACGCTTTGAGCATGTCCTCTAATATCTGTATCGTCCTCTTAGTCTGCCCGTCTGACTGAGGATGGAATGCCGTACTAAACGATAACTGAGACCCCAGAGCCTCTTGCAGAGTCCTCCAAAATCGTGATGTGAATCGTGGGTCTCGATCCGACACAATAGATACAGGCACCCCATGAGAACGTACTATCTCCTGAATGTAAATCTCCGCTAAACGGTTGAGGGAGTAGCTGATCTTGATGGGAATAAAGTGGGCAGTCTTCGTCAATCGATCAACAATCACCCAGATGGCATTATGACCATGTAACGTCGTTGGTAGTCCTGACACGAAGTCCATCGATATGTGATCCCACTTCCACTCCGGGATGAATAACGGCTGCAACTACCCTGCCGGTCTCTGGTGCTCAGCCTTTACCTGCTGGCACGTCAAACACTGCGCTACATACTCGGCAATCTCTCTCTTCATAGCACTCCACCAGTATGACTCTCGCAGATCTCTGTACATCTTTGTAATACCGGGATGAACTGTATACAAAGATCTGTGAGCCTCCTCTAGAATAGTCTTCCTGATCTCAGTATCGGCAGAAACACATAATCTGGAACGAAACCGCAAAGCTCCGTCATCTGCGATACAGAACTCCTCCCCCTGCCCACTCTGTACTCTATCTATCACCTTCACTAGCTCTGGATCTTCCTTTTGGGCAGCTTTAATTCTCTCCTGTAGGGTATGATGTACCACTAGGCTGGCAATACATACTGGGAGATCACTCTCCACCAACTCTATGCCGAGTCTCTCCAGATCCATTATGATCGGATGTTGGATCCCCATAGCCGCCAACACTGGCTCCCTGGATTTCCTGCTCAACGCATCAGCTACCACGTTTGCTTTCCCTAGGTGATAACTGATGGTACAATCAAAATCCTTAATCAGCTCCAACCACCTTCTCTGCCTCATATTCAGTGAAATACTTCAAACTTTTATGGTCAGAGAAGATCTCACACTGCTCACCGTACAGGTAATGCCTCCAAATCTTCAGTGCGTGTACCACTGCAGCCAACTCAAGATCATGGGTAGGGTAGTTTTTCTCATATTCTTTCAATTGCCTGGATGCATACGCCACTACCCTGCCATGCTGCATTAATACACAGCCAAGTCCCTTCAAGGACGCATCACTGTAAATGGTATACCCTTCACCCCCACATGGGATGATCAACACTGGTGTTGTGACTAGTCTCTGCTTCAGCTCCTGAAAACTCTGCTCACAACTATCGTCCCACTCAAATATAACATTCTTCCTTGTCAGTCGTGTCAAGGGTCCTGACAAAGCTGAGAATCCCTCAACAAAACGACGGTAATAGCCTGCTAGCCCCAAGAAACTCCTGATCTCCTGGACATTTCTCGGTCTAGCCCAATTCACTACAGCCTCAATCTTGCTAGGATCCACCGAAATACCGCCTCTAGATACAACATGCCCCAAGAACACGACCTTCTCCAGCCAAAATTCATATTTACTGAACTTGGCGTACAACTTCTTTTCCCAAAGTGTCTGCAAAACTTGCCTCAAGTGCGTCTTATGCTCCTCATAGTTCCTAGAATAGACCAGTACATCATCAATAAAAACAACAACAAACTGGTCTAGGTATTGGTGGAAGACTCTATTCATCAAGTCCATAAATACCGCAGGAGCATTCGTCAAACCAAACGGCATCACTAGAAACTCGTAATGCCCATACCTAGTCCTGAAGGCCGTCTTTGAGATGTCTTCTGCTTTCACCTTCACCTGATGGTAGCCAGATCTGAGGTTAATCTTCGAATACACCCGTGTACCCTGGAGCTGGTCAAACAAATCATCGATACGGGGTAGAGGATACATATTCTTGATTGTCACTTTATTTATCTCCCTATAGTCTATACACATCCTCATAGTCCCGTCTTTCTTTTTCACAAATAAAACTGGAGCTCCCCACGGAGATACACTGGGCCGTATGAAGCCCTTATCTAGCAGATCTTGCAACTGATTCTTCAATTCTGCTAACTCCACTGGCGCCATTCGATAAGGTACTTTAGAAATCGGCGCTGTACCGGGAGGTAGATCAATAGAGAAATCCACCTCACGGTCGGGTGGCAAGCCTAATAACTCATCTGGAAAAACATCTGCAAACTCCTTCACTACAAGCGTGCTAGCAAGTTTCGACTCATTCTCTGACATCTCTTTCACCACCACCACAAACCCCTGACAACCACTCAGCATTAGTCTCCTGGCCTGAATAGCTGAAACTAGCTGAGGCGGGGATTGTACATGCGACCCTACAAACTTGAATTCTGCTTCCCCCGGGGGTCTAAATATCACCTCTCGTGCACGACAATCTATGCTGGCAAAATTAGCTGCTAGCCAATCCATGCCAAATATAACGTCAAACCCATGCATGTCTAACACTATCAAATCAGCATACAATGTTTTCCCCTGAATCTTTACTAGGCAGTCGCGGAGTACCCTACCATACCTCACTACCGACCCAGTCGGTGTAGATACCAACAGTTCAACATCTAATGATTGTGTTTCAGTCTCACATAATTTAATACACCCCAAGGACACAAATGAGTGTGTAGCTCCTGAATCAAATAATGCAATAACTTTAAAAGAAAGCATAATGACCATACCTGTCACCACGTCACCTGATGCCGTAGCCTCACCCGGCGTCAAAGTAAACACCCTGGCTGGAGCCGTATTCCTCTGCTGACCTCCCCGTGGTGCCTGATAACCTCCCCGGTATGGTCTAGGAGCTGGAACTGCATCTGGTGGAGTAGGGCAGTCTCGTACCATGTGCCCCGATCTACCGCAACGATAGCACACCGGAGCTGCATCTGGCGGGGTAGGACAATCTCGCACTATATATCCCGATCTACCGCAGCGGTAGCACACTACACCACCAGCTCGACACTCTCCCCAGTGCCTCCTACCACAAGTCTGACAAACTGGAGGACCCTGCCCTGTCTGCACCTGGCGTCCTCCGGTCTCCTGTCTCCGCCCTCTACAATGATTACCTCTCCTCCACTGACCCAGCCTGTGACCCTGCTGGTAGCTCGTAGATGCAGATCTCTTCCTCTGTCCCTGCTCATCCGCATCAAGACGCTCACCAATCTCTGCCAAGGCCGCCCTATCGACTAACTCAGCGAAGTCCTGGATCCGCAGCACCACCACCTGCCTAAATATACTCCGCCTCAAGCCTCTCTCAAACTGCCTCGCCTTCTTCACCTCATCAGGAACAATGTATGGGGCGAATCGAGAAAGCTCGATAAAACGTGCTGCATACTGCTGGACGGATAGCTGTCCCTGCTTCAGACTCAGGAACTCTTCTACCTTAGCCTCCCTCACAGTAGCTGGAAAATATCTGTCAAAGAACAGATCTTTAAACCGGTCCCATGTCATAGCTATTGGAGTCACCCTCTGCTGCTCTAATAGTCTCACCGCAGTCCACCACCTCTCAGCCTCTCCTGTCAATTTATAGGTGGCAAATAGGACCTTCTGTTCCTCAGTACATTGCAGCACAGCCAAGATTTTCTCAATCTCCTGCAACCAGTTCTCAGCGGCTACAGGATCAACTCCACCTGAGAATGCCGGAGGATTCATCTTCGTAAATTTCTTTATAGTGCACCCATGGCCTGTAGATGGACCACTCTGCTCCCTCGAGCTCCTAGCAATCTCAGCCATAACCTGCTGAGCCACGCTACGTAATACCGCATCAGAGTCGGTCCTAGCTGCACCTGATGGTCCTGCTCCATCACTGCCACTCGCATGGGCACTATTTCCTTTTGGATCCATCCTGGAAAATAGCAGTTGCAATTCAGTAATCCTATCCTCATAATTTACCCACCTATCCTCACCACTCATCTCAACATTTCTAACTCATTGTTAATCCCCAGTTCTACATTCTAGGAACACAACCCGACAATAGCTTACTATGGTTTTCCTGAAATCGTCACCCCAGGAAAAACACAGAAACTACCACGGAAGTCCTGCTTCTAGACTGTAGAACAAAACCTCAAATCATTTCCTAAACTCTGGTATTGTTCCTGCTGCACTCTAAAGTCTACATAACCTAGCAACCTAGGCTCTGATACCAACTGTAACGACCTGCTCCTTTTTCACATTTATTTTTTTTATATATATAAATAAATTATCATCACATCATACATCCCAGCTCAGCAGGTCACAATCCACCTGGGTCCGTGGGCACCAGGGATATAACAAAACATACAGCAGAAGCATACGCAGCAGAAAGTATAAAATCATATACATCTCATCATAATGTGCATAACACATACCAGAGTCACTACAATTACTATCTCACAGTATATACATCTCAAAAATGAAATCTAGGGACAATCCCCCACAAAACCTAACTGTCCCTACCAAAAACTTACCCTTCCAAAGAGGGCAAACAACTGATCTAGATCAGCGGGGCTTTTCCCGCTCTCCTATCAGGGGCTCTTGAAAAATGTATAAGATTTAGGGGTGAGACACCTCTCAGTAAGGGAAATAAACTAATACCAGTGTGTGGCAACATGAGTATTCTGTGTTCTACATATACCATACATAACATATTCAATACTGTTTATCAAATGTGGGAAAACATATGCATATCAATACATAGCAGAATATACTGCATTTTCATAAACATATCTCATCTCATACACTAATAATAACATAAAACAATCCTGGTAGATTAGCTGACTGTTGTTATGTATTACCCCCACATGACTGGGTTGTGTGGCCCGAAAGCGGGACCTGACAATGGTTGGCCGACCACTGCCAAATCAAACAGTAGTCTGTAGGTCCGATGGGTCTACCCAGACTGGTCCGTACACCAGGGGCGATAACAGCACACTTCTTGAAAATAACCACATCGACCATCCAATCTCACACCACTCCGTACAGCGGCGTTAACACAGATATCATGATCACGAGGACCATGGACACATAGCAACGGTACCGTGCAAGTGCTAGCCTAGACCAAGCCAACCAGGTTCTGATATCATATACATATACTAAAACCGTGATACATAAATATCTCATATCATTTATTTTCACATCAATCATATCATTTCACATATATACGTGTATCATGAAAATCATCGGCCCGTACGCCGGTATTACACATTTTAACATAGCACGGTCAGTACGCCGACAAATCACATAGCACAGCCCGTACGCTGGCAAACCACATAGCACGGCCCGTACGCCGGCAAATCACATAGCACAGCCCGTACGCTGGCAAATCATATAGCACGGCCCGTACGCCGGCAAATCTCATCCACATAGCACGGCCCATACGCCGGTAAATCACATATACATATAAAAATATCTTGGCCCGTACGCCGGTTTTCCATCATAGAAATCCATATCGTCCTCATTCCCAAAAAAAAAAAGTATTTCACAACATTTTTATACTCATGCCACACTAAACAAATTTTCTACGTATTCAACATATCATCATTTAAACAGTATTTTCCAAATATAAATCATATATATAAATATATTTATTTTTTCCTGAAACCAAATGCTATATATATATACATACATTTTCTCAAAACGAAACTAGCTTAGTTTATTCCCTTACCTGATTCCTGAAAAGCTCCTAAAAAAATCTTCCCCGTACTCACAAGGTTCTCAACTCAATATCCTGAAAATGAAAACTCGCAGAATTAAAGTTTAGTATTTTCGTACGTACAACATTTTTTATAACTACCACTAAGTCAAATTCGACTTAAAAAGTCTTACCTCAACTTAGGGATGATTCCCAACGTTCCCAATCAATACCCTGGAATTGAAAATTTCCAGTATTAAAATTTAGTATTTTTACGCGTATATCATTTTCTTCAACTGTCAAAAATCCAAATATTGAATATAAAGTCTTACCTTGGATTTGGGATGAAATCCAACTTCGTTTCCCTGACGATCCGCTCCGGCAGACTTGTAGAGAACTTTGCCAGGAGCGTCGTGGTGGCTTCGGTTTGTCGATCCGGCGTAAAACTAGCCCGGAATCGAAGAGAGAGAGAGTCTTAGGAGAGAGAGAGAGAGAGAGAGAGAGAGAGAGAGAGAGAGAGAGAATGAACTCACATCCACCAAAAATCCAATTAAATTTGGATTTTACCTTCAAAGCTTCTTAAAGAAGCTTGTGTTAATTTAATAATATATATATATAATAAACCTTAAGTAAAGTAAAGTAAAGTAAAGTAAAGCTTCTTTAAGAAGCTTTCATACCTTTTATATATATATATATACACACACACACACACATATATATATATATATATATATACATGCTTTAATATTTATATATATATATATATTTGTTCCTTATCATACTGTTCATTTTACTTATTAATTTAATTAATTAATTTTATTTTATTATTTTATTATTATTATTATTATTATATATATATTTTTTCCGGTTACTACATTTCGAGTAACCGGAACTAACGTCCTGGTGTAGGGAGCGTAGCGGTCGGTGTGTTACGGTTAGCGCTTGGGTAACTGTTAGGACTGTAATTTTGGTGGGTTGCCATTTTAAAATGTATTTGAACACCCATTTGTACGTTTTGATAGTGCCTGTTTCTACTCTTATATAGATTCTGGTATGGTACTGTATATGTTGATATAAAATGATCTTTTTCCGCTGCGTATATGATTGTATTTGGATGTGTTTAGGGTACCTGAGAATCCCACGGGGTCGGACCCTCATCTATTGTCCTGTATCTTTGAATGTTTTATCAAATATAGGGACATGTTAAATTATATTCTCACCTTCGGGTTCCATTTCCGAGTTCGGGACGTGACATGGAAGGTTATGAACATTATAAAGGAGGACACTCAAATCAAGCACAAGATCATACAACCTGATTATTAGATTGAAAATTTGGTTGTAACAGTCACAAATCATGAGTTAAAACTGTGTAAAAGTTAGACAAATTAGGAGTTAAAGTTTTGTAGCAGTTGGGCAAATCATGAGTTAAAACTTTATAACAGTTAGACTTATTTTTTAACTTTTATTCCTAAAATAAATTTTGTATTCTTGTATATATTTTCATACAAACATTTGTAGTAGATGTGTAAAAATATTCTTCACCAGAGTAATAAGAATCTTACTATCATTATTTTTCAAACTTTATCAAACATAATCTCTTTTTCTTGCAGCTGTACAGAAGTACTTGGAATCCACAAATTCTGGCTCAATGCTGTACAAAATTTGAGATGCTTTGCTCTATACTCTTCTGAGAGTCAGTACTTCAAAATGAAAATAGGGAGGACCAGTGGCAGCACTGGAAGTTTTCTCTAGATTGCAGGCCAACGTTCACCTGGAATCCCAAAGCCTGTCATTGGATTTGGCAGATGAACTATATCTTCATACTGCGCTGCTTCTTCTCGCTGCCTTTGTAGTCTTCGCCATTCTGTCTTCGGCATTTGTGAAATTTTCTCTTGTTTCTAGCAGAGTAATCTTTCGCTGGTGATGGTCAAATCAAAATTAGTTAAATCATCTATGAAAATTATTTCAGCGGAAAACTAAGACTACAATATTTTTTAAAATTCATTTTAAAGGTTTTATACTGCACACCCTTATATAGGAAAAAAAAACCACCTCATCTTCACAGGCTAATTCTTTAGAGTTTTTTCCGGTTTAACTTTTTTTTAAAAAACATATTAAATAAAATTTTTTTTTTAAAAAATAATTCCTGAAATGACTCGGATGTAATCCCGCTACTTGGTCAAACGAGATTTAAACAAATCTCGTTGAACCAAGTAGCGAGATTTAAACAAATCTCGCTGGACCAAATAGCGAGATTTGTTATGTGTCACGCCCAAAATAAACATAAACAAATCTCGCTATTTGATCTAGCGAGATTTGCCTTGACACGGGTCTAAGTTAAATTGGGCTGTCATTTAAATCTCGCTGCTTGGTGTAACGAGATTTGTTAAAATCTCACTACACTAAATAGCGAGATTTGCCGTGCCTATGAAATTTTTTTTGTTCTCATTTTTTAATTTATTTATTATAATAATAATTAATTAAATAATTGGAGGAAAGTATCATTTATTAATTTAAATTTTCACATAGAATAAATTACATTTTGTAAATTTTGTCTTTTAAAAAAAATATTTTTTAACTTACATAAATTATTATTTTTTTAATTAAAAGAGGGCGACACCTTCATTTATTTATTAATAAACCCCCACTTTTGACAGAGGAATACTATGGTTACGAGATAAGTAAAAGAGAGATTATAGAAAAATAAAATAAAACTCTCCTAGAAACAACACTAACAACCAACCAAATTAGGATAACAAAACAAAACAAAGCTAACAAAGAAAATAGAGACACAAAAAGAACCATAAAAAAATCAAAATTCACTAAACAAAACTCGAGAGTTGAACTAACAACGAACAAAAGTGAGACTCCACCTATCCATCCGAAAAATACCTTTCAGATAATGTGGTAGAATGTGATGTTTTTTCGTAGATTACATTGTTTCCCGTTTTCTCATTCTTTAACAAGAAAATGAGCCGCACTATGGTCTTTTCTATATTGATGTGTCGCCATAACATTTATTCCTTCTAATTTAAAACTTAATTAATTAAGAAATACTATTAAATTATAACGTTAATTTCATAATATAATAACAATACAAAGTCTTAAATTTGACTAGATAAGGTCAACTATATAAATAATTTTTCATCAATTTATCTGATCGAAATTTTTTTTTTCTATTAAATGAAAAACTATTAAATCATTTCTCGTTATCTCGTTCTAAGTTATTTTAAGTCTACCTACATCCCTTTTAATAACAAAAATAATAACTAACTTACTCTTCCTCACGGATGCTTTACTAGTAAGTATTATGATATAATCATAGTATAATTGTTAATTATTTTTATTATTATTCTTAATTTAAAATGAAGTGGAGGTGCTGATCCCATACGCATGTGATGCATCGACCTCAATCGAAGTGTACCAACCTCAATCGAAATATTTTGCACGTGGTGCGCCAACCTAAATCGAGGCGTTGATTGCACACATGTGATGCATCAACCTCAACCAAGATGTTTTGCACGTGGTGCACCAACCTCAATAGATCGAGGTGTTCAAGTACATGCAATGCATGTGCTGGAGTAGTGTAATGCATATTGTATGTTGATCTCAACCAAGGCATTCCAACTTCAATCGAGGCGCTAAGTACGTGCAATGCACATATGTGTTGACCTCAACCGAAGTCCTTGAGTATGTGTAACATATATGGTGCGGTGACCTCAATCGAGGTGCTCCAAGCATGCGCGTCCACCATCCAAGGTATACAAAACTTGATCGAGGTGTTCAAGCATGCGCAATACACAAAGTGTATCAAGTCAGTTGAGGTCGATCCACCACGTGCATTGCCTATGATTAGGCATCTCGATCAAGGTTGATACACCAATGGTTCAGTGTGACTTTAAAGGCAGATTCCCCAAAAAACAGAAGGGATTTTCCGCACTCAGGGGAGAAGGGTGGGTGGTCCTGGTGGGGTTTGAAGGAACAATAATAACTACTCAGGAGGGATTTTCTACACCAATGGGCATGAAAAGTAGTGTATAATTTTGGCAACAATATATTTCTTTTTATTCCTTGAAAAATCTCAACAAATCAAAACAAACGAGTGATTGGTAGCAAAAACCTTCAACATTTAGAACAATGAGTTGCATTGTGCTATCTAAAAAAATAAAACAAAGTATATTCTTTTTTATTGTTTGAAGTTTGTGGTACCCTACTTGTGGGTCTATGGGGCGTCCCCAGAGTAAATTACCTCACGAACTCTCCTCCTCTTAATTACGAACCACTTTACAATAGATTTAGGAAAGGGAAAATGAGTGCTTTCCCTGGCCTAATAAAAGGGCAAACTGTCGGGAAGAAGCTTCTTCTCTGAGGACGGCAATCCAGAATCTCGATTCCTTCGCGAAGAGACTCGGCAAGAGCCCCTAGGTACTGTCAAATCTTCGTTTTCTACAGTTCCCGTGCTGTTCTTCTGTTATTTTCTATAATTTCTGTGGAAATTTTGTTCAATCATTTTGTTTGGAGAAACGAACTTGTTCAACTCTCTGTTTGGATGGTTCTCCATCTCCACTCATTGCAATTTTTTCATTGGTTTCAGACTTTTCTGTTTCGATTACTGGTGCATTTGTTTATTAATTACTCGATGTTGGTTTAATTTGTTCAAGTATCCTCACGAGATTGCAATCTTCATTTCTTAGTTTGGAGTCGAGTTTACCCTCTTTTGTTGTTATTGAATCATTATGGAATATAAGTCTGATAGTTTTGAATTGATGTTGGATTTTTCTTTCCCCTTTCTCAGGTTGATTATTTGGGATGCCTTTAGTGGTTGATTTTGTTGATGTGCATTTTTATGCAACTTTTAGTCCAGCCGTTCAAGTTAAATTTGGATTTTTGTTTCTCGCCTAATCGCTTTATTGTTGCTTCGCTGAGAGTCTGATATTAGGTTTGTAATTTTAGGGGTGGTTGTTGTAAGCAGGCTTTAGTGGAACTGTTCGTCCAGAATAGGGAATTGCATTCGTATTCGTAACGAGGATATGGGATCCGAAGGGCCTAAGGCTGTTAAAATTCATGTAACTGGATTCAAGAAATTTCAAGGAGTTGCTGAGAATCCTACTGAGACTATTGTTAGTAATTTGAAAGGTTTTGTTGAAAGGAGAGGATTGCCTGCCGATGTTACTCTTGGGAGCTGTACAGTTCTGGAAACAGCCGGAGATGGTGCACTTCCCATGCTTTGCAAGGTCATTGAAGCGGGATTCACAAAAACAGATGCTTCGGGCGGTGAACAAGTTGTTTGGGTTAGTCTATCTTGCCAGTCCCCATTGTTTTACAGAAAATATATTTATTGAAATTATTCAGAAGAAATGATAATTTATTCAAATTGTATTTTTTTTTTCAAATTCAGTTGACATTCTCAAACAAAGGGTGTAGCATCCTTATACAGGAGTTCTTTTAGGGCGCATTGACAACAATGGTACCAGAAGTGAAAAATCACAAACAATACTAAATTAATACTGTCCATGACTGACTGCTTGCACTGTTGTGACTTGTGAGTGTTTGGGACTTTATTTTTGCGTTGATGATTAATTTTTTCAAGGGATTGCTGGTATTAGCCTAAATTCTACTATTCTGTCTGTTGGCTGAGTTGGTAATTGTGTGGTTCAAAGTTGTCCTCTTACATGTCTAAGTGTCCCTTTAGGGGGCAATCCTAGGATTGTTTCTGTTTGCGATCTGGTGACTGAGAAGGTTTAAGTAGATTGGTAGGTTGTAGGGGTGCTCCTTTTATCCTAGGAATCACACTAGACTCAAGCGTGTTTGTCTCCCATCCATCTATTCTTTTTCTTTGTTTAGAGTTCACGTGTGAGTTGCTTGTAGATTGAAGTAGATGATGAAGACATTTGTGTTCTAAGGTCTCGTATTGTTGAATTGCTCAAAGGTCTATTTAGACACCACTAAAAAAATTTAATTTCCACAATGATTCATATCTTCCACCGTACACATTTTGTCTTCCATAAAATCTTATACACACACATTCATTAGTTATTTGCCAAACAACTAAACTAATTCAAACACCGAGAGTTAGAGATTGATCTAGAGAACCGCGTTCACAAATTCAGAATTGCATTTAGTATTTAGTACTTCACTCGTAATTTTATCAAATATACCCCTTTTGAGTAAATAGATGTGATGCCTTCCCCTGGTGATAGATCCCTTCAGCATAAGGTGATGTGTTGTTAGCATAGGGTCTATGACAAATGTTGGGATCCCTTGGAGGTTTATTTCATAGATTTCTCATCTTTTTTGGCCTTTGGTGTAATATAGTGTTGAATTGGGGAGATTCTGTTTTGGGAGGTTCTAGAAGGAAGAAATTTTCTTTTTTTTTTCTCATGCATTTCCTCAGCCTTACCATTATTCCAATTTTCATAGTCCTTATTTGTACATTTATTGTCTCTGATGGGAATATTGTTTCTTGGAATCTCCATTCTAGGAGAAATTTGAATAGGTGAGAACAATGATTTTGCCTTGACATTAAATGCTCTACACTTTATGTTACCTTTGTAGAAATGATAGGATGGGGTTTGGTTAGTGGATGCTTCCCAAACTTTTTCGCACATTCTTTGTTTCCTATTTAATAAGCTAAAGTCACGTCCAAAGCTGAAGTTTTTACTTGATCTGCAATTCTTATTAGAACTAATACTACTTATTTGTTGTAGGGCTTTATATTTGAACAATGCGATCATAGTTACCACCACCTCTAACTCATTCAATTAGGATAATAGGAACCTACAAAACCTATCGTGCATTAGTGGTAGGAACCTCAATGCTCATCTAGCCCTTAACCCTATAACTTTAATAAAGGAATCTTTGTATAGATAATAGGAATTTAATTGAACTAGTGGAGTTGTCATCTTTAGGAAAAAAATGAGTGAAAACCTACCTCCAAACTTTGAAAGGCATCCTAAAGGAAGTTTAGGGTCTAGTAGTTAAGTTCAAATCGAAAAGGTTAACGAACCCCAGAAAAAATACATTAAGCATTTCAATTTGCCCATTTTTGTCTTCTTTTTAGAAAATTGGTATTTTTAATTCTCTATAAATTAACTCAAATTCAACCATAAATTAAGCATAGGTATGCATGGAATTATTCAATTATTAAGGCATAAAAAATAATAAACTTGGTACCATCTCAATTTGCACATTTTATCTTCTTTTTAGCAAATTGGTATTTTTAATTCTCAATAGATTAACTCAAATTCAACCATACTTTAAGCATAGGTATACATGGAATTATTCAATTATTAAGGCATAAAAAATAATGAACATGGTACCATCTAATTAAAGCATTATAAGTAATAAGTGAATAAACTGAATGGACTATAAAAGAAACAACACCTAAAAGCATAAACAAATAAATAAGGCATATGATCAAATAATCATATACAGTTGAAAGAAATATTATGCTCATACCTTATCAACCCTAATTTAAAGCCTAGTCATAAAATTAAAAAAATGAGGAAAAGCAACATCTAGATAATTATAAAAAGTATCCTATGAATACACAAAAGAGTTTTGGTTGTGGATTTGGACATTAAAACCCTAAGTTGCATACTCATCCTCGGCTTGAAAGGGGGAATCAAATGTTCATGATCCCCTACCAAAAGGAGTGGCAAAACATCAACAGGCACATGCACATGTATGAAAAGCATGTATTATTGTGTAAAGAAATAATAATTATAAACATGTAGAGAATAGCATATCATGATTACTATAAAGTAATAAACATGCGTTTATTCATTAATTTTTTAGATAAAAAAGAAGATGCATGAAAAAAGAAGGAATTACATTCAAGAGAGGACACGTAATCCTCAGTAAGGAGAAAAAAAAAGAAAAAGGAAAGGGAAAATAAAGAAAACAAAACCACAACAAAATAGAAAAAAAAAAAACTATTAGCAGCTAACTAAGAAATCCCCTTTTCAACCCCTTTCCATCATAATTAATAGTACTAGAGCACACCAACTTCACTAATTCCCATGGTCCTTTACAAACGTATTTCTTTGCTTCAGGGTCAGCAACCACTAACCCATTTTTTCCAACAGTTGTTAAGCCTTTAGACCCATCCCAGTAGATTCCCCCATCTGAGAGCCAGGGGTGGGCAAAATTCAAGCCTTAGTCTGGTCATTCATCCTCCTTTCCTTACCTGTTCTGTCGTCCTCAAATATAGGAAACACTATAAACTGTCCCGTGGAGATGGAGATGCATAGGAAATTCTGCCCAATAAATCTGGAAATTCTGATAAATAATTACACATTGATCACAAGCTTCATCTAAAAGTAGACCTCTATCTCAAACAGAATCACTATCTAAGACTCTTTCATCATCAGATGCACCACCCATTTCTTCTTCTCCTTCTCTTTTATAGTGTTTCCACCCTAATCTTCTTTACTGAACCTAACTTTGACCTATTCAAGTGCACCTCAATATTAGAGTTGCCATAAACTTCTCTTTTCAAACAACTTACCCGCTCATCTGTATCATACTCAGCAGAAGGATTCCTCTTTTCCACTTCCTTCTGCCTGAGAAGAATAAAAACTCTTGGAAGTTGCTGACTTGCCCTCAACTAGAGATTTTTGTGCCACAATCTGACCCTACTTTTGCATTGTTAGGGTCCTTGCTAGCTCTGACTACTTACCTGATAAACAACCATATTAACTTATGTCTGGCTCTTCTGCTTTTCTCTAACTTCTGCATGACCTGAATCCTCATCAGCATGCAAATCATCCCTTTCCCCTTCACTTGGCACCTTGACAAAATTATACAATAATCTCAAATCTTTCTCTCTCACTGGAGAAGTGCCACTTGACAAACCTCGAACCTTCTTCTCCTCCGCCTGCACACTCTGCCTGATGCCAGAACTTGCTGCACCCATCCTCTTCAAACCCATTCACCCATAAAGCCTTTACTGAATCCTGCCCAAGAGATGAAATCCTTTGCCTTTCCGCTATTGCAAAGCCTCTTCTGCGTGTGAAAGATTCCTTGGTTTTAAATTCCTAACATCGGCCACATAATAAGTTTAGAAGAAAAGGTTGTACTACTAAACAGTAGTGGCCTGGCCAAAACCCTTTGGCCTTAAGAGGCTGAAAATTTGTATTATTAAAAATTTGGCCCAAGTGCAAATTTGTATTAATAGTTCCAGGCCCTGCACGTTCCTAGCCTGCACCAATCCCGGGCTCTTGTACATCACCTGTTTTCATTGCCCAAACCATGGTCTTAAATTTCCACAAAATTGTCGAAATTTCCGGTTTCCATCACCCCCAAAATCAAAATGGCTCTTGATTTCTGTCTTGCATAATTTCCATCGAGAACTCAACAAATCATCTAAAATTTATTGAAATCTCAAAATTTTAGTGAAACTTGTTGAAATTTTAACTATATAATGAAATTTTCTCAAAATTCAAAGGAGAAATTTAGGAGTAAAATAAAATTTCTCTCTTAATTTATTTTATTTATTTTTATCGAAACAAAAGATTATTACAAGTACTTTTGAAATTATATGAAAAAATAAATTTATAGCAACATTTTATTTAATCATTCATTTCTAAATTATCATTATTTGTATAATAAATAATATTTAAATGATTTATGAATTTCATTTTTATTAACTGAATATGTTTAATGTATATTATCTTACAAATATGTTTGATACACATACTATATTACAACTTTTCCACCTCATACACCACATAGATGTATTTAACTTGTAATATATTAGTCCGAAAACTTATATGGTTGTCTGTTATTATGTTTGTTAACCATTTCTAAAGCTTTACAAAGAATTTCATGCTTTACTTCTGATTTCTATTATTTTTTCAAATCAAAATCGAAATTGACATCAAAATCGAAATTTTTGTTGAAATTTTTGTACTTTTGGAGCTTCGAAATTTGAGTCGAAATCAAAATTTAAGACCTTGGCCCAAACCCAGTTATGTTGGTTCCTTGATTGCTGTATGTGCCCTGCTTAAGTGAATATTTTGCAGTTTCATTTTTTTCTCAAAGATAGTACCAATTTATTTTATGATATCCCTTAATACTATCAATGTTAGCAATTCCAGTGTCAAATATTCTAACATACGTCAGTTTATTGTTTCCTTTATTGTTATTATTATATTATTGTTAGGGATGGGGGGAAGAGGATCGGTAAGGGGTGGTATGGCTTCCCTCCCTGTCGTCCATTCACTAATAAGTTCTATTAAAATTTAATCTTCGTTATAGAATTTACAAGGGCCCTCCTGAAGTTTCATGAATTTAAAAATAACCGCAATTGATTCTGTTAAAACACATACACAACCTCAGATTCACCTTTGCATGCATCATCCCAAATTTCCGGCTCTGCAATTGTTGTTATTGTTGTTGCTGTCATCTTTATTGCTATTTTCTTCCCAGGGGAAGAGTGTGCGTGTTTGGAGTTGTATGCAATGCTATTGGAGTTTGGATGCAATGCTATTTTGCAGCCACTTCCCTAAATACATATCGTCTATGATTCTATCTATTGAAGATAGGCATTGCTGGGTGTGAAGCATTTCTCATGTCGTGTTTCGACTTTCATTGCCATGCAGATAATTGGGGAGGGTGGGCGTGGGGTGGATTAGTATGCAAATAATATTTTTGAATGGCTCTGTACTTGTATTAAAATCTTTGATATTGTGAGAGCAGTTTACAAACAATAGGTTGACAGAGTGATTATAATTCCTTTTTATTGGCGATTTGCAAAGTTCTATGGATTTATCTTTTTTTTGGGGGGGGGGGGTGTTTAATTTGAATGACCTCTAAATAGGGGTTATATTTGAACTGATTCACTAAATAAGTGAATCAGTTAGACATCAAAATGTTTGATGGCAGTTCTGAAAATTTTCTTTAAATTCCACTGATACAGTTAGACATGTCTAATTCAGATTCAGAGGCCTCTTTTCCAATTGTAAACTCAATACCCAAGTGATTGAAGTTAAAATAATAAAATTATTTTTATGCAATACTAAATTATATTATTTTTATTTATGATTATTAATTGAATATAATTCAAGAAAATAATATTTATGTTAAATTAGAAACTATGTAATTGCTCATTAATTTTATCAAACATTTATACTCGTAAGCATTGAGAAGGTTAAAATTGAAAAACAACACATAGTTGGATATGAGATACCAAATAGTTAAAATAATTCAGATTTTTGATTCAGTGACCAGTTCAAGTTTAATTCAAAACTGGTTCACAATATCAAATTTGAATTCAGTATTCAGCACTTAACACTTAATTTTACCAAATGCCATTTAGTAACTGTAACTCTATAATGCTTTACATCATTTTTATTTTCAGCTTCATTTTGGGGTGAACAGTGGGGCACAAAAATTTGCCATTGAACGGAAAGCAGTAAATGAAGCGACTTTCTGTTGCCCTGATGAGTTTGGATGGCAACCTCAGGTTAATATGTCTCCTCTTTGTACCTTCCTTTTATGAACTTAGATTAAGTTATGTCCAAATTTTTTAATGCTGAATTTCATTTTTTGAATTGGAACCTTAGCAACTCCCAATTGTTCTTGAGGATGGAGGAACTTCTCGAACAAGAGAGGTAATTTGCAATTATTTAAGATTGTGTTTTGTCATGTTTTGGTGACCTGGTGATAAATGCAGTAGTTTCTACGGAACATAGTTTAACACAATTTTATTGTTTTTTTTTTTTTTCTCTTTATATAGAAAAAGAAATTCATTAGATATAGAAAGAATGTACAATCAAGAGGGAGGGCATCTCCTTAATGAATCTGGAATCCCCAGGAAAAACAAAAAAAGGAAAACACAAAAAGTAAAAGATAACAAAAGAAAATCAGCACGCCTTAACAAGCGATTGCCAATCACGCTGAACATCTGAAATACTCATCCCCTTGAAATTTCCATTGCCCAGACGCCCACACACCATAAAGGAGCCATCAAAAGAACCTTTTCCCACGCTGACCAATATGGTAACTTCTTCCCTGAAAATATACGCAAATTATGTTCCATCCACAAGCCCCAGAACATTGCAAATTAAGCACAATTCCATAATGCAATTCCTTCCTTCTTCCTCCCAAACCCCACAAAAGATATTTCCAAGAACTCCTCCACTGTTCTAGGACAAACCCATCTTTCCCCAAAATAATTGAATAGCTTGTTCCAAGCCTTCGATGCAAAATCGCGATGCAAGGAAAGATGTAAAACAGATTTTGAACAATCAAAACAAAGCATACATATATCATGAGGCAGAGCCTTTAAAGGCCTCCTTATTTGCAACAAGTCATTAATATTAATTCTATTGAGCACAACCAACCAAAGAAACACTTTGATTTTAGGAGGGATTTTGACCTTCTAAATAACTTTGTAGAGTGGAAAGGAGAAATTGATACCAACCAAGAATTCATTGAAAAATTTACAAGAATAAACACCCAAAGAATCCGATGACCAAGTTCGACTTGTTAGATTACCACTTTACCTTAAAGCTTAAGCTATTAGGTTGTGGGCCAATAATGTATATTAAGCTTTAACACTCCCCTGCACGTGCAGCCCGGGTGGAGCGACAAATACATGATAAATAACACCCATTATAGAGAACACAATAATTTTTTTAATACCACAGAATAAATGTTTGCAACAAGACTAGAACCCAGGACTTCTTGGTAACCAGCTTTGATACCATGTTAGATTACCACTTTACCTAAAAGCTTAAGCTATTGGGTTGTGGGCCAATAATGTATATCAAGCTTTAACATGACTATCATCTTCAGAAGATACCCTACAATTGTTCAACATAAACAACAAAGAAGATTATAGTTTCCCTATCATTCAAGGCTCTCCTAAAGTGAACATCCCAAGAAGGTAAAGGACCGCTTGGGTCTACGCTAAAAGAAGAAATGGGATCTTTTTGCCTTGAGCTCAAGCGAAATAGGCGAGGAAAATTGGTGGACAAAACAACATTCCCCATCCAAAGGTCTTTCCAAAAATGGATATTACAGCCCTTACTCAACAAATTTGGTATGGGATTGGGGAATAAAGAGAGCTTAGAGAGGGTAGATCTGGGAAATAGCTTTTCATGGGATTTTGAAGAACATCTAGAACCCAAATTAATATCCACCCATTTCCATAAAGTCCAAATTTACTTTTGATAACTTTATGCTACAAGGAAGAAACCTTTAGTGGGGACCGCCAAAGCCATTTAACCAGAAGAGCCGTGTTCTTAGACACCAAATTTCTAAGACCCAAGCTACTCTCCCTCTTAGTCCTACAAACCACCTCCCAACTCACCAAATGATCCCTAAAATTCCCTACCCCTGACCAAAGAAAATGCCTCTCGATCTTGTTAATAATGGAATCTGGTTTAGTAGCAAGATTTTGGATTGACTAGACAATGGCATTTAGATAGGATCCAATTTAAATAATGTTTTGGTAGAAATTGAGATTTCAGATGCTAAAATTGCATTGTGTGCTGGAAAATGGAATAGAACACAACTTTCGTGGAAGTGATACCTCCTGCTTCTGCTTTGTCCGGTTACCTGATGTCTCAAATTTTAATTCTAATGAATTCCACATTTTAATATCTGAAATATTTCTCATGTGTATGGGAATTGATCCATATTATGTATGGAAGTGTGAATGTGACTTTTAGAAGAAAAGAGTATAAATTATTGTGGTTGACCAACTGTAGCATCATTTGCTGCTGTTATTAGTAGATATTCTCGGTCATATAGAAACAAATAGGCTTTTAATGGGATTGAGTTGCCCGTGCAAGAGATGAAAAAAATATTCTCATACATTTTTTTTTTACCACTAACACTTTCCATCCAAACCTTTTATTTTGGTAGGATTATTTTGATTCTTAACCTTGGTCTAGTTTATTTATTGCTTGGTTGGGTGGTGTCCTTTTAGTGATATTTTGCGTACTTGTAGGAATTATTGAACTTCATGTAATCCATATCCACTATTTATTTTTCTGTGCTAAAAAACCAAGTTGATTCTAAATGAACTATTTTTTATTTTAAAATCCTGTACTAAATCCTTTTTTTCCCTTTTTTTTTGAGATTTAATTTTGCAGTATGTGTGTTAAACTTGGCCCCTCTCATTCATTATTTATTTTTAAGTGTTAAAAATTTTATGTGCATTTGACATGCATCCTATAAAATTAAATGATTACCAAAGTAATTGTAGAAACATGGATATGTTAAGGCCTGTTTGGTATCATTTCTGTTTTCTGTTTTCTGTTTTCATTTTTGTACAGTGAAGAAACAGATTATGGAAATGTGTTTGTTTTTGTTGTCAGTTTTTGTTGCTATTGATAGTTTTCTGCTATCTGCGAAAAAATTGAAAATCATATATTATAATTTTCAATTGTTTTGTCAACCTGTTGCTAGAATATTTTAGTATCCAGAAATAACTTTTCTGGGTTTAAATTATTCATTTTATTTATATTTTTAATTAAAATAAAAATAAAATGATCATATGATTTGAAACATAAATAACATAAAGAATTCCCATAAATTTCAAAAAATAAAATAAAATAATAAAATCAATTTAGAAAATATTTTTACTATATTTCAATTGTCATATACAATAAGATTGTTCTTTTAAAGGGAATTTTGAAATATAATAATTAAGTAAAATAATTATAATAAATTTACTTTTTATTATAATATTTTTAATTTATATTACTTTGTACTTTTATTGTTTTAATCATTATTCATAATTTCTAATTGATTCAAGGACAAAAATGAATATTTGTTTTAATCAAAATTTTGATTTGTTTTAATTCTTGAAATACTGACCAAACAGGTTACTAGTTTTCGGTTTTTAGCTTCTGCTTTTTGGTTTTGAGTTTTTCGTTTTCATAATTTTTGAAAGTGATACCAAATGATCCCTTAATTGTTGTTTAAGTTTTAGATGTTTCAACATAGGATCCTTGATTTTTTTCAACACATGCCTATTACATCACAGTATTGTATTTTATGCATAAACAACAACAATGCCAAGCCTAAGTCCTGCTAGCTGAGGTAGGTTGCCATTCTGCAGAGTCATATGTACACACGTCAATCAAAATTTTGTATTTGCACATTTATCACTAAGAGTCTACAACTACTATATCTGTACATGTATGTGGCATAATAGCTCAAATATAACTTGATTTTTTAAAAAAAAATAGTTAGGACTGTCTCATTAACTTCTTGGTCTGTATCATATTATGTTTTCCTTGTAAAATTTTTACTTTAGTGAAAATAGGATATACTAATAAAACAAAAACAACAACCAAAACCAGCACCAAACATTTAGTCTCACTAGCTCAGATTTGCCACATGAATCCTCATGCGCAATTTGTAGGGCAAACCTTTTTAGCCATCCTTCCTTATCTTTTACGGGTGCTATGTCTACCTTACCACACATTTGTAATGAGTTCATTTCATAATTTCTTTGTAGAGACCACCCATCTGCCGTAGCATTCTCATCCACAACTTTTACTTTTTGAATATGTTGCATTTTTTTCCATATAATATAACTGGTCTTGTAGCTGTCATTGTCGACACCCCAATTTTAACCAGGCTTGCCTAAGAAGACCCAGAATTAATAAAGTTTGACTTTGAGTCCTTCGTGATTCTGGATTTTAAAATTAGGATCCGAAGTCCCTGAACGCTCAAATTTGAGTCCTTTTGATGTCGACCCGAGTTCTGTAGCTCTCATTTGAGCCCCTGATAGAGTCTATTAAATTGTTAGATTTTTTTTTTTTTAAAAAGAAAATTGAGTCTTCTCGAACCTTGGTTTTGTTATCCTAGTGTAAGTCCTTTTAGCTGCAAAATTAATCTTTGTCTTAAGTTAAGTCTCTGTAAAATTCAAAACAAATTTCCTTTAGGACAAGGTATTGTGGTTCGAGTATTAAAAAACTCAAAAATTAAGTCCTTTTTGAATTAGTGGGTTTCGATTATGTTTAATCTCAAAATTAGTTTTCAAAGTTTGTTTTCTTTTATTAGGTTTTCCAATTAAGTCCCTGTAATAATCGGTCCTTGATAGGATGTATTTCCTTGGTAATGTTTCCTTAGTTAGATTCCAGTCTAAAATTCCAATTTATTTCCTTTATTAGGTTTTCAGATTTTTGAGTCCTGTAGTTAGGTTTTCTTAGAACTCGGAGTTAAGACTTTTTAATTTTCAAAGTTTTGGGTTTTAATTCTAAAATCAGCAATTTTGGCAGGATTTGAAATCAATTTGGAACTGTTCATGCCACTTAGTCAACCCTGGAGTCAAAATTAAAATACATCACAAGTTTCATTTAGAAACAAGCACGTGCACAGTGAGGTGCATGCTGGGGTGACGTTACATGTGGGGTACATACATACATGGAAAGTAAAATGCATTAGTGTACAAACAGTGGTTGCAGGAAAGAAAACCCAAGGGTACATCACAATAAAAGCAAAAAGAAAATTACGAAAAAAATAAAATAGCAGAGGCCAAGCCCTCCTATCCCAGCATGCCATCTGGACCTCTTGGTTCACCTGCGCATGAAAAAGAGCAACAAAGCAGGCAGTTAGCAACAAAAATTCAAAAAAAAAAAAAAAAATCACATGGGAATAAAATATTCCTTGCCAGTGCAGAGAATAAGTTGGGAAAATCGGTTAGTGGGGGATTTTTGGCGCCAATTGAACTCTTCAGACTCCCTATTTATAGGGAGTCTCACTGTAGCAAAAGGAACAACGGGAAAAGCATAGGGAAATTCTGCAAAGTTTGAGAATCAGAAAGCATGGGAAACCCCTGCAAGATTTATGAAAAAATAGAAAGAGGATACAGTTGAGAGTGAGAGAATTAGAGAAGCAATTTTGCTTAGGTGAGAATTCCAGAGAGAGAGCTCTGCAAGAAGCAGAGACCAGAGGGCACCATCTTGTGCACAGATCAGCACTCACCCATGACAGAGAGAATTAGAGAGAGTCAGTGGCAGATACAGAAAACCGCCGGAGCTCGGAGGTCAGAAGTAGAGATCAGATTCAGAGAAGGGAGGAAGCAAAGAAGGAGGAGAGAAGAAGGGGAAGGTAAGAATTCAAAGTTATATTTCTCGTATCATTCAGTTCATATAATGCTGTTGAGTGCGTGAATGTGTAAACAGGTACTTCTCCCTTTCCCTAGGTCTCAGGCTTAAAGACTTGAGCTAATTCTGAATCAAGCAAACCACCCAACCCGAACCCGAGTTCGGTTTTTCGAATGAACCATGTTCTAACTTGAAGCCCAAGTTCATTTTCAAATAGTTTCCGGCCCACTTTCGTTTTAAAAAATGCGGTTCCATTTAAAAAAAAACCAAGTCCAGGTCATTTTATAAAACCCAGCTGGAGCCCAATTTCAGTTTTAAAAGCTAAACCAGCCCATCCTAGAAACCTCCGGGCTCGGGTCTGAATTTTAAAGAAAAAAGCCCATTGAACCCAGGCCCTTAAATCTCTTAACCTCGGGCATGTTTCAAAGCCTGGCCTCAAGCCCATTTAAAACTAACCAGCCCAGGCCCGTTTTTAAAATGATCCCCAGGCCCAGTTCAGATTTTTAAAACAGACCCAACTCCGGTTTAGAACAAGCTCAGCCCACTTTTAAAACCTAACCGAGCCAGCTCATTGTTTTAAAATTCTTCAGAGTCCATTTTCAAAAGAAAGGTTCTTGGCCCATTTTAAAAATCCAGCCACTGTTTTTTAAAAAAATATAAAATTGGGTCGATTTGTTTTTAAAATCCAATACAATCTAAGTTGGGCCGGCCCCCTTTTAAAATCCAATATGGGCCCTTTTTTAAAATCTAAGTTGAGCCGGCCCATTTTCAAAGCTTAACACTGGCCCATTTTGAAATTTAACTTAATCAAGCCCATTCGACCAACAACCCAAAAACCCACTTGTGACAGAGCCCACATGGCTTGCTCGGGTTCATCCAAGTTTACACAACCCGTTTGGATTGACTCGTGCGAGTCAACCTGGTCTAACTCACTCCACTCACCGGGCCAAAGACGAGTTCTCTCGTCTTCTACACCAACCCTACAACCAGATACCAAGCTAGAGGCTTCGGATCCGAAGCCTTAACAAGCAATAACTCACATTGTCATCGACATAACATAGAGAATGACACACAGTATCCGGAACAACTAGTGTTCACATACACACATCAAATCACAAACAAAAATAAACAAATAAAAGTCAAGAAAAAAAGAAAGAAAGAGAGAGAGGAGGAAGAACTCATCTTTTTCGGACTTCAAGTGAGCCTCTCTGAAATCCACACCAACCATTTCCTTCGAAGTCCTCCAGGGCAGGCTTTTCATAGTTGTATTCCATTTGGAAAAAGCTACAACTCCTCCGAGGGTTGTCGCGAAGGAGGGCGGGTGAGAGACAGAGAGAGTTTGACAAAATTACAGAGGAGGCTTCAAACAAGGGTTTCTGGTATGCAAACACAGAAAGGAAGAGACAGAGAAAGGAAGAGGAAGAAAGATTGAGAAGGGTAAGAGAGAGAATCAAAGAAGAAACAAAAACCCTAGGGCTTCTGTTCGTGGAGTTACAGGGCAGATGAACAGAGAAAAAGAAGGGGGAGGTAGAGACCATTAGGGTTTCTGTGACTGTTCGAACGAACAGAGGGGAAAGAAGGGAGGAACAGGAGAGAACGAGAGAGATGAAAATGGGAAATGAAAACTGAGGAAACCAAAAATTTTTGGTTTAAGTATCATTAGCTTCGGAGGCACAAGATCAAGACGTGTGGCCTCCCATTTGCCGTTCGATGAAGGGGTGATGTGGGTTAATCTCATCCATTCACGTTGTGTTTTCTGCATACGGTCAAGATTTGGCCACGTGGGCAATCCGTGTGCGATATGTTGACAACTGTAGGATCTAGATCTCATCGCACGACTGAGAGTTGGCCATGTCAGCGATCCACGTTTATCTCATCCCCCACCGCAGGATCATCGCTCCACACCAACGGTGAAGATCGCGTACGTTAGAGGTATCAATGAAGGCTCGCTCCTTCGTGCGACACGTGTCAACCCTGTTCCCCGAGCAATCAATGCTGGGGGGGCGCCTCTCTTCACCGTCGTTGGATCTGGCACCTCATCAACGGCTAAGATCCTCTTCTGTCAGCTGCAATAATGGCAATTGGCAACTGCTGCTTCACTTGCCACGCGTCCTAGGTGTCTCCCTCGCAATTAATGCGAACAGACGCGTGCAAGTTCTTCCCTTGGCCGTTGGATCTCCCTTCTCTGTGGACGCTCAGGATGGTGCCACCTCAGCGATCCTCACCTACATGTGTTCCCCCACTCACCAGATGACACGTGGCCCATTTAGCCTTGACCGGCCTTAAACCAGTCTCCTCCCTAGACCAGTGAACGATTGACCGGTCTTACCCCGAACTGGTTTTTACCAGTTTTTCTTATTATTATTATTATTATTATTATTCAAATAATTTATTTTGAAAAATTTATAAAAAGATTTCATAAAAATCACAAAAAAATTATAAATTTAGAGATGAATTCTCAAAAGTGCAGAAAATTCAGAAAAATCTAAAAACATTTTTTGACTCGATTTTTATTGCCTTTTGCTTAATTATCTTTTCGTTATTTTAGAATTTAAGAAAAAATATAAAAATTGTTATAAAATTAAGAAAATAGTAAAATACAAAATACTTTTAAAGTTCATCTTTCCAAATTTTTCATCCCTAAAATAAATTTTTATTCATTGATTTGTTATTTTTTTTCTTTCTTATTTTCTTGATAACCAAACATATAAGAATGAATTCTTTTATATTTTCCTTTCCTTTCCTTAAGATTTTCCAAGTTCCAAATAGGACCCATAAATAAAAATTCACCATAAACAGTGCAAGGGCGAGCGCTATACATGCATGAAATTATAGATATTAATATAAAGCTGACAGGAGAGGAGTCTTGCAGGCATGCACGGAGACGGTAATGCCAACGGGTGGGAGTGACGAGAAGAGCATGTTTCCAGCTTATCAATGGGACTACAGTGATCAAGTAGAGTATTGTAGAGAACAATTCTGAAAACAAAAAATTGTTTACTACTGATCGTCATGAAAATGTCTATACCACCAGTTTTGATAACTTAACTTCTCAACGGGTGACATGTTTCTCTGTTATGAATGAAATCAGTTGGATTTGGCAGAGGAGATTAGGATACCTCCTGGACTATTATTCTTCATACTTAGAAAATCCTATAAAAAAATTCAAAAATCCCGGGAGTGTATTTTTGTATCATATTTTCTCGATTTTCTGATCCCGATGATTTAAAAGGGAGGCATGAGCTCTTCGGAGCACGAATGCCCTGGTTCCAAGGGAATATCTATATAGTATTTTATTTTACATTTTCTTCCCACTTTTTAGGGAGTAAAATAAGAAGGCTTATTAGATTTATTTTGGGATAATTTTCGATTAATTAAGTATTGTTCGTAAGAACAGGCGCGTAGGGGGTGCTAACACCTTCCCCTCACGTAACCGAATTCTTGAGCCTGACTCTGGAAGCGCAAACCAATTCTACCCCTAACGAGATAGTAATCAAGTGTTCTAACCACACTTCAAAAGGTTAGTGGTGACTCCATATACTTTGTTTTTCACGAAAATCACATTTTCAAAACCCACACACTATCATCGTCATTTTTGGGTCGTCCCAAGTTCGCGTCCGGGAACATCGCGACAGTCATATAGAATATTAACCATCGAGTTTAATGCTTTCTACAAATTTGCTTCTACTTATCTTAAAATATCTAGATTCAAAAGTTTCTCTCCTTAATTTCAACTTAGATTCTGGTTGCTGTTGTTAAGGGGCTGTTTTCAGGATGTTAACCGAGAGTGGATGGTATTATTTAGTTGATGCTGGTTTTTCTTCTTTATTTTCATGACAATATTGTGTGCAAGCATATACCATGGATCCTCATCTGGATATTCCTAATAAGTTCATTCATAACTACAACAAAAAGATAAAGACACACAGCAGACCATAGATATACACTTATTGTGATTCGTAATTCCCTAACTCTTCACTTGCAGTTCCAACACCAGTCTTCACTATACATCTTTACATCAGTATACCTGTTATGTTCCCTTTCCTTGGTTATGTTATGATAGGCTTTCTCTAGGTCAAAAAAAGCTATGTGTAAGGCCCCTTTTCTTTTCCCTAAAACTTTTCCATTTGTCTTCTTAATAGATATGTTGCTTTGTAGTTGATCTCCCGGGTGTAAAAACAATTTGATTTTCTGAAACCCTTATTTCAAACTTTAAGTCTTTGTTTAATTACCATTTCCCAATGTTTCATTGTATGGAATATAATTTAAATCCCGCAATAGTTATTTCAATTTTGAATATCTCCTTTATTTATGTAAATAGGTATTAAATGTTTTTCCTCCATTCACTTGACATTTTTTTAGTCTTTATATTATTTGTTTAATAGACCAGCTAACCCTATTATTCTATTTTCTCCTATGCATTTCCAAAATATTTGAGTCTCAAACTTTTAGTTTTTTTTTTCTCATTTTTCGAATATAAGTTTAAGTTGCCTACTTGGTTTTCATTAAATAGTTTTTTAATATAAGTTTGCCAGCTTTCTTTTCTATCTTCTTCACTAACTAGAACACTATCATTGCCATTTTTTTATGCATTTGGTAGTGCCTATCCTCTACTCCTTGTTTCTCTAGCTATAGTAAGTTTGAATGTCTTTGTTCCCTTCTTTAGTACCTAGTCTAGTATGGAAATTATTATAGGCTGGAACTTTTGCTTCATTAATAGCCTTTTGGCATCTTTATACTTTGTCCAAATCTTAATTTCTATGTTATTGTCATGTCTAAAACCACATTCTTTTCATCTTAACAGGTTTTGATCCCACCACCATCTCTCTTTTTAGGTTCACCTAAATCCTCTTTTGCTCTCTCTCTAATTAATGTTAAAAGTTTAATTACAACAATGTGTTGTTAATTTGTTTAAAAACATATAAATTACACCATATTATTATGTTACAAGTTCAAATAAAAAAAGGTAATTCAGTTTTTTCGATGATTAAACTCAATTTTCTTATAATATTAGGTACACATGTGCCTCACCTTATTCTCAAATTTTAATTTCAAGTTCAATAAATTGATGATTAAACTTGAAAATTTGCTTCTAAAATTAATTTCACACACATTATGGCCTACTTCTCAATTTTTTAATTTTTGAAAAATAGAATCCATTAAGGCTATGTCTTATAAATATCATATTTTAGTTATTACAAAGTAAATATAATGCATACATACATTATATAAAATATCTATATATAAGCTTGAGTATTATTTCAATTGTAGACTTAATTGTAACAATGTATTATTAGAATGTCTAAAAATCATATAAACTGCACTAGAAATTGTCAAAATGTGACTTTTAGTTCCTACTATTTGATATTTTGATAAATATATTTATAAAACTTAATAATCTTGAAATAAATAATTTCAATGCCTTTATTTAATTTTATTCACATTAATTTATGTGCAACTTAGGTACAACAAAACCAAGCTTTAAGTCCCACTAAGTGGGGTCGGTTATATGAATCATTTTTCGTCAATTTATGCGATCATGTACCATTTCTTTTGACAGATTTAGGGATATTAAATCCTTACTATCTTCTCCCAAGTTATTTTAGGTCTACCCCAACCCTTTCTACTGCCCCCCACAGTAACTAACTCACTCTTCCTCACTGGTGTACTATGTGGCCTACGTTGCAAGTGTCCATACCATCTGAGTCGTCCCTCCTGTATCTTATCTTCTATAGGAGCTACACCTAACTTACCGCGAACTTCCCTCGGTATCCTATCATATGCTTTCTCAAGGTCAATAAATATTGTCTGCAAATCCCTCTTCTTTTCCCTAAACTTTTCCATTAATCTTCTTAAAAGATATATAATTTTTGTGGTAGATCTCCCAGGCATAAAACCAAATTGATTTTCTGAGACCTTCATTTCTAACCTTAATCTTTGTTCAACTACCTTTTCTCATAGTTTCATCATATGACTCGTAAGTTTAATTGCACGATAGTTATTACAATTTTGAATATCTCATTTATTTTTGTATATAGGTATTAAAGTGTTTTTTCTCCATTCATCTGACATCTTCTTAGTTTTTATAATTGTATTAAATAAATTAGTTAACCATATAATTGCAACTTAGGTGCTTGATTAAATACTGAAAGATATAACTTTGGTTAATCCTTTCTTTCTTTGATTTTTTAATTGCAGAAGAAATATACTAAGAAAAAGAAGAGAGATAATTACAGACAAAGAGAGAGGACAAGAGATCCTCATAGCAGGCAGGGGGGAGAAAAGAAAAAATTGAAAAGGAAATAAGAATGTAGGGGAACACAATAATTCCTAATTGAAAAGTGTGTTGTTTTCATTGTTTTAGAAGTTTTTGAGTTCACCATTCATAATATGCTATTTTAAACTTGGGCTGTTGCCATGAGTCGTAGGTACAGGGATCATCCTTCTTATCTAAAAGAAATTATTTTAGGTAGAAGATAGCATTGCCTCAAAATTTTATGGTGTTTAAAGATGAGAGTAAGACTAGAAGAGGTTGTGTGTAGTCAGAAAATGCCAAGAATGTAGGGAAAGTGTGCATAGTCATAAATTTGTTGGCAAACTAACACGTCATTCCATAAATCTTTGTGTGTGTTAGTGCTAGATTACCACTTCACCTAAAAACTTAAGTTGTTATGTTATTGGCAAACAATGTATATCAAACTTTAACACTCTCCTGTACGTGCAGTCAGATAACATGTGGGGAGAGAGACATAATAAAAATAATACCCATTAAAGGTAATATTATAATTCAAACACCACACAAGAAATGCGGGCAACAAGATTAGAGCCAAGGACCTCTTATTACCACTTGACCTAAAAATTGTTAGGTTGTGGGCCAACAATGTATAGCAAGATTTAACAGTTAGATTACTGCTTTACCCTAAAAACTTGAGCTACTCTTATATCAAGCTTTAACAAAGTGATTTTTTTTTTTGGTAAAAGAGGGCGGCACCTTCAAGCTTTATTAGAAAAACCCTCACTTATGGCGGAGGAATACCGTGGTTCCAATCTTGAGACTTTGGGACAACAAAAGCAAACTCCAAGACCCTAAAACTAACTTAACCAACATAAACCAAACCAAAAAACCAAAGACCAGCAACCAAACAAAAAAACTAAGAACTAAACAACTATAAGTGGAAAACAAATAAAACTCCAGAAGATAACACAAGACATCATAAGCGCAAAGAAGGAAAACCCAACAAATCCAATCGAATCATTCCCCTAACTTGCTGAGGAAGATCATCCTGACAACTATATGATCGAGAAATACCAGATTCACCCTGTTTGGCAAAGAAATCCACACTTTTATTCGCCTCCCTGTAAACATGTTCCACTTTGAACTGTATGCCTCTCAATGCTAGCATAAGTTCTTCCCACAATTCCCATAAGTTCCAAATCGAGCACTTCCCAGTTTTATCCACTGAACCAACAAAGCAGAGTCACATGCAATCTCCACTTGATCAAATCCGAGATCTTTACACCTAAAATAATCGCCTTCAATTCAGCCATGTTATTTGTTCCATAACCCAATAATGAGGAAAAAACTGCTTTAAATAAACATTTTTCATCTCTTATCACGCTTCCACCACCACAATTACCTCTACAGCTCCTATCCACATTCAACTTAATCCAACCTATCCCAGGTTTACACCATCTGACAACACGAGGAAGACGAACCCCCACATTTTTTACTTGAATATCCAAAGCACGAAGGACTGCAATATCCGTGCAAGTAGCAGGTACACATTTATTTAACTTGTTTGAAATGGATCTCAACCAATATTTAATATCAAGCCACACAGTTCTCACCGAATCATGAATTGATTCCATCTTGGCTCTACATCGACGAGTCCAGAGTCTCCAAATGATGAGACTAGGTATAAGACCTACCAAAATGCCTAACCGTGAGGCCCATCTTGCACAACTAAACCAGACATTAACTCTGCCTTTCTAAGTACTCGTTGCCATACAACCAACACCCAACGCCACTGCTGTTTTTTTCCATACCTCCTAAGCAAAAGATCTGGTGCAAAACACATGGTTTAGAGATTCAATCTTGGCATTTGAACAACAATCACATCGAGAGTCCATCTGAACACCTACTTCTTTAATATGAGTATCAACCGGAAGACAAGCGAACCAAGACTTCCACATACAAATTGACACCCTTTTTGTCAACATAGGATGCCAGATCAATTTTGCAACTGAGAATTCCTCTTTATGCTCTCTTATAATTTCCCAAGCACTCGCCTTGGTGAATTTCTCATATGTTAAAGGTTCCCAAATTACTGTATCTGGACCCTCCTTGCAAGAAATAGCAGAGTTCATTACTTCCTCAGCCTGATCTTCACCCAACAGATCCACCAATAAATCAACATTCCACCCATCTCTATCTCAACAATCTCGAGTTCGTAGCTTATGGTTACTGATTTCCTGAACCTTAGCACAAAGGGGACCGGAGGCTAACCAACGATCAAACCAGAAAGAAGTCGACCCTTCTTTAATTCGAACACAGACATGCTCTAAAACTTCAGGAATCACACGAACAATTGATCTCTAAAATCTGGTTCCTTTATCTAGTTTCATTTCTCTCAAGTGGTGTTTCTTATACAAATACTTGACTTTAAAGAATTGAGTCCATAGATTATCCATAGTTAACAATCTCCACACAAACTTCATATGCAATGATTTTTTTACCTCCTTCAAATCCCTAACACCCAAACCACCCTCACAAACAGACTTACATATATTAGACCAGGAACACCAATTCCTTTTCCTTTTGTCATTTACTCCACTCCAATAAAAATTCGAAAACATAGAATTTATCTTTGTGAAGACAGTATTAGGAATGTCCAATACCGCCAATTGATGAATTGCCATTGATGATAATACATGCTTAATTAAAATTAGGCGCCCCCCTTGAGATAAAAGCTTAAATTTCCAACTCGCTATCTTTTTCCTCAATTTATCAACTAGGGGCTCTAAAATATGGGCCGTAAGATATCTCGATACCAAAAGAACACCCAAGTATGTAGCAGGGAAACCTCCTTCCGCAAAACCAGTCGTCCTTAACAAAGATCTCTTCTGAGCAAAAGCAATTCTCTTTGACAAAAAAATACTTGACTTTTCTTTATTTATCAATTGACCAGACCAATCCTCATACTTCTTCAGAGTCTTAATAAGCATTCGAATGGAACTTCTCTTGCCATTGGCAAAAATAAGAATGTCATCCGCATAGAGAAGGTGGTTAACAAAGTGATTTGAAGAAGTCATAAAATAAGAATTTCATATTCTGCTTGGTTGACCATGGGAGCTCATTTTGTACTTGTGATTCCAAGAAAGATGGGGTTCCCTAAGAGATAATTTGGTGGGTTTTGGAGAAGAATTAGGAGTATATCATGTTTTTCTTGGTTCGTCAAGATGGGGGCCTTGATAGATAATTTGGTGGATTTTGCAAAAGGCTAGGTGTCTTTACACGTGTGAAGAAAAATTTATTAGATGGCTGGGTGCTCAGGCATGTAGCAGTTTATCAATTCTTTTTTTTTTTAATCAGTGAATGAAATCTTTTTAGAAGGGCATCAATGGGATGCCCAAGTACAAGAAACAAAGAAGGATCACTCACACTGCAGGATGTCATAAAAATCAAGAATTACAAGAGGATATTTCAGAAACAGTCCACCGTGCCAGTTCATAACACTAGTAATCCGTTGGTCTATTACTAATCTGTAAGGGCGTAGCCAATCCTTCGAAGGTGCTTCTATTTCTTTCCTTCTAAGCACACCAAAAAATGGCAAGGGGATGAGGGTGAAAACTTACCTCTTCTATTTAGTGACACAGATATGTTTCCAAGCCCTTAACTCCTCCCCCACAGAACTGGCAATGGTCCACTGCTGCTTGGTCAAGGAAAAAGCCATGGCTCCAAGAGGTTCCTTGTCCAGGGGCAGTGCAGGAATGTGTGGTCAATGGATTCAGCATCTTCCATGCAAAAGAAACATCTGCTGATGAGGGGCAGCTGCCTTTTCTGCAAATTATCATGGCTTTATTGAATTCTTTAGAAGGCAATCCGTGATATGAATGCTGGGGATTTAAGAAAATGTCCATGAAATATGTACTAAAATTGTGATGCTGGGATGGTGCCTACTAGAATTCTAGAAAATATATAAAAAATAATGTGCTGTGGAAAAGTTAGCAATGGCATTATTGGAGAGCAATATTAGGAAACCTGTCTGAAATGTTTGCTCTATGCAATGAGAAAAACAGCTTTGCAACTGTATAGAGTAAATCTGATTCAAGTTGCTGCACTGCTGGAAAAAGAGGAAGGCCAAAGTTGGTCAAGGTGATGAGAAAAAACACGATGACCTGTTTTGTCATGGAGGATATGAGTGTAGACAGCTGATAGAATGAATGTAGCTGTGTAGCTGTTTCAAGTGCTTGTTTGTTTGATTGTTTCAATATTTTAGCAAGCTTGGATCTTATCAAATTAGGCAGGAGTTTGTGCCATTCTTCTGTAAAATGTTCAGGACTGTTTAAATTGCTTGCATCAATGAAAAGTGAAGAAGCTCTATGATACAATCTGAAGTCAATTGTGTGGTTTGACTGGTTTCCATGCTTTATTGACTGCTGGCAATGCTGAGAATTGTAGGAAGAAAGAAGATGGTACAAGCAAATTTTTGTGCTTTAGACCCATTGTGGTCCGCCCCTTCCCTGGACCCCGCATACGCGGGAGCTTTGTGCACCGAGATGCCCTTTTTCTTTTTAGATTAACATGCTGTAATACCTTTTACAATGAAAAGAATTGAGGTGGAATTAGAGTAGGCTTGTTTAAAGGCTCTTTGGTAGTATTTCTGTTTCTGCTTTCGTTGCTGTAAAATGAAGAAATAGTTTATGACAATTGGCAACATGTTTGCTGGTGTTGCTAGTTATCTATTGTGTAAGTTTCTGGAAAAAATTGAAGATCAAATTTCATGGTTTGCAGTTGTGCTATGATATTGTAATTTCCAAATTTGGTTTTTTGGAATAAAAATTCATTCTATACAATTAATTGAAATAAGAATAAAATGATCATATGAATTTAAAATATACTTAAACTAAAAATATCCGTAAATTTTCTAAAATTTTGAATAAATAGTAAAAAGTCATTCAAAAAATAAATTTTTTTCCCTATTTTCAATTGTCATGTTTTTTATTTTTATTTTATTTTATTTTATTTTGATAGCATAAAGGATCTATTAGTGAAAAGAGTAGTTACAACGAATGGAGGATAAGAATTCTTCTAGGAAAAATTGAAAACTAAAAAGAAGGGCAATTACATTGAAGCTGCCTTCCAATCTCTTTGGACATCAGACAGTGATAATCCCTTAAAAATCCCAAAAGAATGTGCCCAAAAAGAGGCGTAAAAAATGACTTTCTCCTAGGTAGAGATGGAGGAGTAGTCTTATCAATTTTCAATTGTCATTTACAACAAGATTGTTCTTGAAGCACTAAAAAATGAGTTTAAAGATATAATTAATTAAAATTTTACATTAAATTCAATTTTCATTGTAATATTTTAAAATTTATATACTTTTTGCATATTGTTATTGATTCAATGACAAAGATGAATATGAGTTTAATTAAGCTTTAATTGTTTTGTTTTTGGAAGTCTTGACCAAATGGGTTGCTAGTTTTTAGTTTTTGGTTTTTGTTTTTAGTTTGCAGTTTCATAACTTTTGACACTAATACCAAACAACCCATTATATAGATTTTTTTTTTCTTTTTTTTGAATTAATACTGGGGAAAAAAGGGAGGAGGGGCATCGAGTTCAATCGCAAACCTCCTGTAGAATGATCGTAGGAGGCCTAGGTACCAATGAATAGGGCCTAGATGGACTAGCTCATATGCAAACCATGGCGCTTAGGAACCTGCCGAGTCGCAGATACTTTATCAAGGTGGTGAGCTTGACTTGGCTCCAATGGAGGTAGTGAAGAGCCAGAAGCTATAAACTGTCATGAGCTTTGATAATGATATGGTGTGATTTTGATAGTGATCTTGCTTGTGATGTGATGGCTTATTGTTGGATGAAGTTTGTGAATGATACAAATATGCTTCAAATGCTTCAAATTCTTCTGATTTAGTTGGAGATATCCTCAATGTGTCATTAAGTCCTCATGAAGGCTTAGAAGGTGTTCCTCATTTTGAGGATATGGTAGGATCACATTAGGGATTCTGTTAAATGAGCAGCATTCGAAGGATTATGTTAGAGATGGTATCCTGTCTCCTTTGTTTCTCCTAAGGTTATTTGGTTCAGAAAATGAGTGGTTATGATGTAATAATTTGATAGTTAATGAAAAAAAAAACTGTTATATCAATGAAGCAATAAAATCTTAAATTTTTTATGATTCCATAACAAGGAACAAACAAGGAATGACTATTCCCAAATTTCACCTTGGGAATGTCTATTTCTTTCCTATTTCATATGGGATGGAATAATGCGAGCTTTGCATGTGATCTCTTTCTAAATTATTGCACCCCTATACAATTCTCATTACATTTTCATTGTATTCCATCTTATTCTTAGGAATAGATATTTTGCAAACAAAACATATCCCTACTGGGGGAGGTCACTTGGGATGTCATTGAAGTTAACTTTGGTTGGTGGGAAGAGCAACATGAGAAAAGGTCAACTAGCTATTTTGGAACTGTTCCCTTAAACATGGAGGGAAGAGATCAAGAAGAGGCTTTCTTACTTTGCTTTAGGTTTTCTGGTTTGCTTTTCTTGTTATATATTTGAATTTTTCTTGAGGACATCTGGTTCTCTTTTAGTTCATAATTCTGTTCTCCTTTCTACACATTTCTTTTGTTATAAAAAATTAAAACTGACATGAGTTAAATCCAGACTCTGTCCCCAGGATTGAAACTATCCTTTTAAGGCGTGGGAAAAAGCTCTTGCTATTGACCCACTACACTGGTTGGTTTAGATTGCTTAATTAGAAGGTCTAATTTTAATCAATAAATAAGCTTTTTTTTTTTTTTTTTTTTTTCAAATCAATGTCAAATCGACTTTTTATTTGTTTAATGATTCCTTGGTCAGGTATCAATTCTATAATTTTGCTAGTGCATTGTTAAAAGAAAGGATAATTGTGAGACAGTTTGTATCAAATCTATAATTTTACTGGTGAATTGTTAAATAAGATAATTATGAGGGAGTTTGTTATTGTTAACTTTAACATTCTTGATCTCTTTTTTTTTTCCATATTTTGGATTATGTTTGTCCATACTGCAAATTGACAGGGAAATTATTCAATAATTTTCTAATTGCATCTCTCTCTCTCCATTTTAAAAAATGTTTCTTGTAGACTTCTTGCTCCGTTGAGGCAATCTTAAAGTTCTTGAAGAAGAAAGGCTATGACGTGACAACATCTGATGATGCGGGACGTTTTGTCTGCAATTACGTCTACTATCACTCTCTTCGGTACGCAGAACAGAAGGGTCATAAATCCCTGTTTGTCCATGTTCCTCTGTTTTCCAGGGTTGATGAAGAAACTCAGATGCAGTTTGCAGCCTCTCTTTTGGAGGCCATTGCATCTGCATGTTGATATTACACTATTGAACTCTATACCGAAATCTAAATATATCCATGCTTGATTGTTGTCATGTTTGTCTTCTGTTGCCACGGGTAAATTACTTATAAAAACAAATAAATCTTCCGAACAAGGATAATTACTGCTGCTGCTGTAAAATAGAATTCAACTGTATCGTTTGATTGTGCGAAGTTAATAAATAAACGAAGCCAATTTCCCAACGCGTTTTGTTTTAGTCCATTTGCTGGTTGGGACTGCTTATTTGGTTCTTCTCTCTTTTTTCTCAGTTTCTTCTTTTTAAAGAACAAATTTTCATTACCTGTGTGAATATAAACTGTCTTTATGATGGGGCCTGGTTAGGGATGTAAATAGATTCGGGTTTGTGGATAAACCCCTTGATCTGTTTTTTAGAAGTTGATGCTGTGGATTCGGATTCCCAGCAAAAGGTAGATCCCTTGGTGCCACGAGGAGGAGATAAAAATAATGTCCCAAGGTGAGTTCAGGATTGTGGGCGGGACGAATTCGGGTTCTCCCTTTGGAGCTCTTGTTTTCTGCCACTGTACCGCCCTTCATCATAATGTTGACCTGGGATCATTTTAAAAGCAATTTTTTTTTTTTTTCCAATTTTGACAACATCCATTTCAACCAGCTTGGCGTAAAATTGGTAAGTCTTCATAGGAAAAATGGTATTATATTTACTCACATAATACTATTTCTTCCTACCAACAAAAAAAAAAAAAAAACTCTTTTTGAAGGATTACGTAAACTCATGTAGTAGGCAATGATATTTTCATTTTTTAAAAATATAATAAAAATTAGAAATAAAAATAAAAACTCAAAACTGTAACGGTCTATATTATTAATACTTTTTAAAATTATAAAATTTTTTTAATGGAACCTATGATCCTTTTTCATGAATCAAATAATAACTAAAAAGTATGATTAACAAAGAAAAGAAAGATAAAGTAGAAAATATTATAATAAAAAATATAGATTAATTATAAATATTTCATTGTATTTATATAAGGCACTTTTAGTGTTTGAAGAACAATCCCGCTCTGCATGACAACTAAAAGATGGTAAAAGTAATTTTTTTTAATGATGTTATTTTTTTTTTCAATTTTTAAAAGAAAATTTGTGAGTATTTTAATTTTAATTATATTCTACATTGACAAGCTCATCTTATTTTTATTTTTACATTAAAAAATTTGTATATAAGGATAATGATTTAACTCATGAAGCGACTAAGCAAAAAAAAATCATATGAAGTTAATTCTTTATATTAAAGTGTTGTGAGAACAAATTCCTCATAATTAAATACTACACAATTTTGGTTTTAAATTTTTACAAAAAACAAAAAGTTTACAACAAAAAATAGCAACATATGTAAATACATTATAATAGCTTGTTTCTTTGCCATGCGTACAATAACAAACTCGGAAAATGAAAAAACAAAAAAAATACTTGTCGATGTCCATTCTGTGTGAGCAAGTTTTCGTACCCCCTGAATGTACTGTGTAGAGTGAACGATGTGCCTCCTCTAGAATGACCCGCTTAATATCGGAGTCATTCGGTACGCAGATCCTAGTATGGAATCTTAACACCCATTATTTGAGATGTTAAAATCCAGATTTAACCCATTATGTACTCCCTCTACAACCTCTACCAACTCTGTATCTTTCGTCTGAGCTGTCCTGATCCTTTCTCGTAAGGTCGGTTGCACAACCAAGCTAGTAATGCAGGTTTGATGATTTTCTTCTACTAACTCCACGTCCAATCTTTCCAAGTCCATAGTGATCTGATGTTGAACACCCACTGCTGAGATTGACACATCCACTGACTTCTGACTCAGAGCATCAGCTACCACATTAGCTTTTCTTGAGTGGTAACTAATGATACAGTCGTAGTGTAACGACCCAAAAAATAATAATAATTAAAATAATTAAAAATAATAATAATTAAAAAATTTATTATTTTTATAAATTAATTATTATTAAGAAAATTAATTAAATTAAGAAATTTGAGGATTTTGGATATATATATATATATATATATATATATAAAAGTATATATGTAAGTATATATATATAAGTATATATAAGTAAGTATTTATAAGTATATATAAGTATATATAAAAGAAAAGTATGGATAAAGGAAAGAAAAAAAAAAAAAAAAAGGGAAAAAGAAACTTTGGTATTAAGTTTCCTATAGAAAACAGGAAGTGGAAAGGCAAAAAAAATGGGAGAGCCTCACGCGCAGACAGAAAGAGAAAAAAAGAAAAAAAGAAAAATTCTCTTAACTCCTGTTCTCCACTCCTCTTCTCTCTACGATTTCACCGCGGATTCTCGCCCAATTGAAAATCCGAAAATACCATCAAATTCCATTCTCCACTACCGACATATCTACTAAAATGGATTTGTCGTAGGAGTAACGTGGGCATATCTTCTGGGGTAACCCAAATTCTCATTTTTGTCTCAATTTTTCTTAAATCTTAAGCCAAATTAATGATCAGACACCATCACGAGAATCTATGGATGATTCTTTATAAGTCTAGTGGAGCAGATGTCTCGTGGGATTGTTGTAGGAATAGCCCCAAAATTAGGATAAATGAGTTATTTAGAAATAAATTGGTATTTAATTATTGTAAATTAGGAAAGGTTAAAATAATATTTTATTGGGGTTGATTTGATTGAATCAGGGTTCGGGTGAGCGCTGCGGGTATAATTTTGGGAGCCCTGCAGGCGTGATTCAGGGAATCAAGTAAGGGAGAATAAAATTATATCAGTGTTTTATTAAGGTGAACTGATTATTTAGGAGTATATAAAATTTATTATTTATTTATATGATTTTTTTAGAACAACTTGAATACTGAAAAATGATGATTTTGTTGGAGATGTATATTTGAGATAATTGCGTATGATATTAAATTCGTGTGACATGGGAGTAATTTTTCCTAATAAATTGAATATGAATTACTGTGGTATTTGGATTTGCATGTGGGAATGTTTGGAATGATTATGACATGATGAATAAATTGTTATGTTTGACTCCTGTGTGGAAATGTATTGATCTGTTGGGATACTGTGTGGGAAATGATTTGATCTGTTGGATTCCTGTGTGGAAATACATTGATACGTCTGTGTGAATTAATTGGTGTGGTTATTCGTATGCATCTCAATATAACGTTGGCATGAGGAGGTTGTTATATTGCCTAGTTATAGATCATGATATGACGTTGGCAGGTCGAGGAGTTCGTCATATTGTCATTTATATGGGGTAGGACATTGGCAGGACGAGTAACTTGTTCTACTGAGGTCATTAGAAGATGAAGTATGAGATGCATGATTCTTGTGTGGATGTGTTGTGCGCATGTGAATTTAATTATAGCATAAAAATAATGGTATAACATATTATGAATGCATGTGTGTGCATGCGGCGAGGTAAACATACCACCGAGGGCTTGCTGAGAAAGGCGAATGCTCTATTAGGTAGTTTCTTGGTATCAATGTAAAGGGATGTTACTTGTATGGGCGGGTAGACATCCCGATTCTCGGAAACCTTTGCCTTTAAAATAATAAAGATGTGTGTGACGGCGAGGTAATACTTCACCTGAGGGCTTACTGAGTAAGGTGAGTGCTTTGGTAGGTAGTTTTTAGTACCAGAGCAGAGGGAAGTTACTTGTATGGGCGGGTAATCTTCCTTATCCTTGGGGACTTTCGCCTGCATAAAAATTATGTACTTATGCATATTAGATGTGTGTATGATATTAGAAGTCAGTGATGTTATTAATGGTACATTTTCTCAGTTGTTGTTGATGTTATATGAAAAATAGTTTATTTTGAAATATAAATATTAAAACTCAGTTGTCACACATTGTTACAATTTATTCCACCCTTACTGAGAAGTGTCTCACCCTAGTGGATTAACAATTTTTCAGGTTCTTCTAGAGACCAGGTTTGAAGGCCTTGGCTGGGATTGTATTTGGTAGTTTCTTTTTGGGGTATTGTGAGATACTGATATATATACAGATATATATTTGTACTGAGTTATGTTTTAAATACTGGTTGTGGATATAGATATCTGAATGTTGTAGTGTTCGTTTTTGGGTTGTTATATAGAACTCTGCTATTTATTTCAGGTTATTTATTTATGTTCCGCTGCGTGCATGTTAATTATGATATCAGACACAGGTGATTGGAACACGTGGCACTTGGGTCCCACTTGGCGGGTTCGGGGCGTCACACGTAGTCCTTTATCAACTCCAACCATCTTCTCTGTCTCATGTTCAGTTCCTTCTGGGTGAAAAAGTACTTAAGACTTTTATGATTGGTAAAAATCTCGCACCTTTCACTGTACAGATAGTGCCTCCAGATCCTCAATGCATACACTACCTGTGACGACCTAAAGCCACCACGACGCTCTTGGCGAAGTTCTCCCCAAGTTTACCGGGGCGGATCGTCAGTGGGGCTGAGTTGGAAACCATTCCAAATCTAAAGTAAGACTTTCTACTCAATATTTGACTATTTGATAGTTGTAGAAAGTGTAGTATGTGCAGAAATACTGAACTTTAGTTCTGGGGAATGTTGTTTTTAGGGTGTTGAACAGGGAACCCTGCGGGTGTTTGTTTTAGGAGCTTTTCAGGACTCAGGTAAGGGGATAAACTAAACTAGTATTTTATGAAAAGTGTGTATAATATTATTGCATTTGATTTCAAGGAAATAAATGTATTTTTATATGATTTACATTTGGGAAATACTGCTAAAAATGATGGTATGTCAGATATATGAAAAACCTATTTCATGTGGCATGAGTAGGAATTACAATGAAAAACTATTTTTTGGGAATGTGTTAATGATACGGATTTTTATAAAGGAAAACCGGCGTACAGACCGATATTTTGATATATTTGCCGGCGTACAGGCTGAGCTATGTGTATGATTTGTCAGCGTACGGGCTGAGTTATGAATATATTTTGTCGGCGTACGGGTCGTGCTATGTATATAATTTACCGGCGTAAGAGCCGAACTATGGATATAATTTGTCAGCGTACGGGCTGAGCTACGGATATGATTTGTCGGCGTACGGGTCGATGATTTTTATGATATACGTATATATGCAAAATGATATGATTGATTTGATAATTTAATGACATGAAATATCCATGTATCACAGTTTTAGTATATGTTATATGATATTAGAACCTGGTTGGCTTGGTCTAGGCTAGCACTTGCACGGTATCGCTGCTATGTGTCCATGGTCATCATGATCATGATATTTGTGTTAACGTTGTTGTACGGAGTGGTGTGAGATTGGATGGTCGATGTGGTTTTTAAGAAGTGTGTGATCGCCCCTAGTTTACAAACCAGGTCTGGCAGACCCATCGGACTTACAAACTGTACTTTTGACTTGACAATGGTCGGTCAACCATTGTCAGTCTCGCATTCAACAACCCAATCATGTGGGGGTAATACATGACAACAGCTAACTAACCTACCAAGATTGTTTTTATATTATATTATACGAGATGAATTATATTTATGAAAATCATGTATGTTCTGCAATGATTTGAAAATATATGTTTCCCAGATATGATACAGACAGTTATACTAATATGTTTATGTATGATTTTATATAGAACACGAAAATATTCATGTTACCACACATTAGTGTTAGTTTATTTCCTTTACTGAGAGGTGTCTCACCCTGAAATTCATAAACTTTTCAAGAGCCCCTGATAGGAGAGCGGGTAAAGCACTGCTGATCTAGTACTGTTGATCTGCCATTCCAGAAGTGTAAGTGTTTTGATAAGGTCAAATGTATTTTGTGGGATGACCCTAAGATATCTTTTGGGTTGTGTACTATGTGTATATAAATACAGTGATTGCAGTAACTCTGATATTGCGATGTATGATATAATGAGATGTGTATGATTGTATGTTTTCTGCTGCTTAGGTTTCCGTTATATGTTTTGATGTATCCCTGGTACCCACGGGTTCAGGTGGATTATGATTTGCTGAGTTTTGCGATTTTGGCTTTTATAGAACAAAAAATGTAGAAATTAAGCAGGTCGTCACAACTTGTACTTCAAAGTTCTTGAAAACAACATTAAATTAACTTTGAAAGACATATTAACAGTGTGTTTGAAAACTTGGAAGTGTTTTTTAAGGTTTAAAATGAATCTGATATGATTTACCAACTAAGCTGACATAATTGAAATTTAATCTAAGTTGAAATTTTTAATGATGTCTAAAGTTAATAAGATGAAGTGAAATTTTAACTTCCAATTAATGTAAAACTTTATGAAAGCCACATTTTGAAAGAGATAATAAGAAAAGACTTGATATGTCTTAACTCTAAAGCTCATTTTTGTTTTTATATTCATTCTCTATTAATTACTATTAAAAATAAACTTTTATTTTAATATAATTAAAAATTAAGACAAATTAAATATTGTCTATTTGTAAAATTAAAAAAATCATATATTTAATATGTTTTTTATTTTCTTTCAATCAAATATAAAAATATGAATTTTTGATATGTTTTTTTCCTGGTTCCCAAATGGGGATTGTTGTGTCTTGGTACATCTTAAAATTTTGGGACGAATAGTCACCCGAAGGTCCAAAAGTCATGTGGCCCAATCCAGACGAGCCATGAAAGACCTGACATACTTGAACAGTGGGAAAGCTTAAAGACATTGAAATCACAAAATAGAAAATAATTGTTTTGCCACTAACAGAAAGCTCAATTGCAAAGAACAGGGTTCTGCAAATTTCATGTGCAGATACCAATCAATGCTGAGGAAAAAACAATTCTCCTTAAGGACCTTAACCCAAAGAAGCATATCAATCTTTACATCCATGAGTTCATCACTATTATCTGCACCTATGGAATCATACAGTGAACTTACCAATCCCCAAATAAAAAATATTTATTCCTGTAATCGAACAATTGATGGGTTGATAAAATCTGGGGCCCTGCTTTCCGCCCTTGGCGTGTTTGATGAAATGCCTGCTCGGGATGTTGTTACTTGGAATTTGATAATATCTGGTCACGCTCGTTGTGGGCATTCGAGAAGGGCTTTGTATTTCTACAATGAAATGGTTTGTGAAGGAATTAGAGAGAGTTCGTCAACTTTTTCTACTGTTTTGAGTATTTGCAGTGGCTCAGGGTTTTGCCAAGAAGGAATTCAAGTTCACGGCAGGATAATTGTCCTTGGGTTCAACTTAAATTTGTTTGTTGCGAGTCCTCTTGTGGATCTTTACATGAAAATGGGACTTCATGATGTGGCTGTGAACCTGTTTGATGACTTGCCTTGTCGTAATTTAGTGATATGGAATTTAGTTTTACGGGGGTTTTGTGAACTGGGTTGGTCAGATGGCTTACTGGGATTGTATACTGAGATGGAACTAGATGATGTGCAGCCAAATGGGCTTAGCTTTTGTTATTTGATTCGTGGGTGTCGTAACGGGAGGCTCCTAGATGAAGGGAAACAACTGCATTGCCATGTGATTAAGATGGGATGGATAGAATTGAATTTATTCGTTAAAAATGCCTTGGTGGATTTTTACTCTGCTTGTGGGTGCTTGAATGAGACCAGGATTTCATTTGAAGCTATTCCGACCGCAGATGTAATTTCCTGGAATTCAATTGTTTCTGTTTATGCTGAGAATGGTCTTTTGCCTCATGCTGTCCTGGTCTTTGAAAGAATGCAGTTGTGGGATAAAAAGCCATCGGTGTGTTCATTCTTGGGGTTCTTGAATTTGTCAAGCAGGACTGAGAATCTTCTTTTTGGGAAACAGATTCACTGTTATGTTACAAAATTGGGTTTCGATGAAGGAAGCGTCCTTGTTCAATCTGCTTTAATCAATATGTACGGGAAGTGCCGTGAGATGGAGAGTTCCGTATCTATATTTGAGGGTGCTCCTCGGAGAACTCTGGAGTGTTGCAATTCACTGATGACGTCTTTGTTTCACTGTGGTATAATTGAAGACGTGGTTGAGATGTTTGGTTTGATGGTTGATGAAGGAATTGGGTTTGATGAGGTCAGTTTGTTGATGACACTTAAATCATTATCAGTATCGGCTCCAGCAAATTTAGGCAGCTGCAGATTGCTGCACTGTTGTGCAATAAAATCAGGTTTTGAATCTGATATTGTGGTTTCATGTTCTTTAATCGATGCATACTCAAAATCTGGTCACGTTGGTCTTTCTCGCCGGGTTTTCGATGAACTCCCGTCACAAAATGCAATCTGTTTCACTTCAATCATGAATGGATATGCATGGAATGGAATGGGGAGAGAAGGCCTTGAAATGCTTAAAACTATGATCCAAAAGGGCTTGAAACCTGATGAAGTTACATTCTTGTGTGCATTAACAGGGTGCAGCCACTCGGGGCTGATTGATGAAGGAAGAATGGTATTCCACTCAATGAGATATCTTCATGGAATTTACCCAAGAAGGCAGCATTATTCATGCATGGTAGATCTGCTAGGTCGTGCTGGCTTGTTGGATGAAGCTGAAGAGCTGCTGCAACAAGCACCATCGAGGAATGATTGCGTGATGTGGAGTTCATTGCTCCGAAGTTGTAGAGTCCACAGGAATGAAACAGTGGGAAGGAGAGCGGCGAAGATCTTGATGGAGCTTGAGCCACTGGATCCTGCTGCTTACTTGCAAGCTTCAATCTTCTATTCTGAAATTGGGGACTTCGGAACTTCATTGCAAGTAAGAGAGATTGCAATGGCAATGAAGGTGAGAAGGGAAATTGGTCGCAGTTTAATTGAGAGTAACAGTTGCAGCTAACATTTTGCACCTTGTGCTATAGAAAATGATTGTCCTTCCTATTGTCTTCAGCCTTAGGGTGTGCTTTCTACCAACCACATAAAATCCGTACCTCCTTTTCCTCTTTGGTTGTACCAACTAATTGACCTTGGTTTTCATTAATTTTTGTTATATTATATACTGTACATGGACGGCAAATTGTTATTGTACATATATTTGAATAATTTGATTGAGATTGCTTCTAGAAAAAAATAGCTTTGAGAGTTTGTTTTATCCAATATTCTGTATCCGTATTTTTTTTTTGTGGGGGGAGGGGGTTAAGCCTATGTCTGTATGAGAGAGAGAGAGAGAGAGAAGTGAAGCACAAGCATAACATAGGATCTATGAAGCACTTTCAACTGGCTAGTATTAGTGCACTGGTTGTAGAGTAAAGCGAAGGACTCCAAAAAATTTCCCTTCGAAGTGTGGACATGTGAAAAATGTAAAACCTTCATGTACTTTCAAGCCAAGCCATGCATCCCCACAAAGCTCTCCACTTTCAATATTAATCTGCCCATATAAATTTAAACCCAATGTCAGCACTTGATTTACACAAATCAAGCTATCTTGCAAAATCACCAGAACCATCAAAGACATGGATAAATTTGTCTTGGTAGTGTTTCTTGGTCTGCTGATGATGGCCAATGCAAGGGTGGAAAGCTATCTAGTTGACAACCTTGCCACACTCGGAGAGCTCGAGAACCTGCACGTAGAAGAAGGAGAGGACGTAGATCTTTTCGATGCTCCATCATGGACAAGCGAAGAGGTTGGCAAGGTTCTTGTGAATGTGGATTCCTTTGGTGCAGCTGGAAATGGAGTTTCTGATGATACGCAGGTGAATATCTTGCAACGTGTTCTTAAATGGTTGTTTCTCAAGAGACACATTAATTTAATATTTTTCTTATTTTACATCATAATACAAGTAAGCCCTGGATGAATTTTTCTTTTTGGGCTAGGCAACACAGTTGCCCGATCAGATTGTACCCAAATCAATCATCAAATCAGTTGATTGATGAAAAATTAGGCCTGAGGCTTAAATATTTGGTGTCCAGTCAAGACAACGTGAAACCTTTTGTAAAATTTTCATATACTCAGAATCACTTTTATAGTCATGTAAGCTTTCTGTGTGCTGTAATTGTTCTCAGGCCTTTCAAAAGGCATGGAAGCAAGCATGCTCTACCCAAAAATCAGTTCTCTTGGTTCCCCCAGGCCGCAGTTATCTAGTCAATGCAACACGGTTTTATGGGCCTTGCGCTGACAACTTAGTCGTCCAGGTAAAGGCAGTATAATAATTGTAACTAGAATGGCTTATAGCTTTATTCCATACAGAACAGCTATGAAAGTGTCTTATTATCACCACCACCACCTAACACTTGGTGCACTCGAGAACAGATCGATGGGACAATAATAGCGCCAAATGATCCCAAGAATTGGGACCCGAAAAACCAGAGACTCTGGCTTTCTTTTTCTAATCTGACGGGGGTTACCTTCCAAGGGAGTGGACATATTGAAGGCTCAGGTGCCCTGTGGTGGGCAGCGTCTTGCAAAAAGAACAAATCAAATGTAAGTCATCTAAATTAGATATTTTATTGTCATTCCAGTCCTCGTTTACTTGAATTAGATGCACAAAGGTTAATGGTTGCTCCCTTTTTTCTGTGTCTTTACAGCCTTGCGTAGGAGCACCAACGGTAAGGATCTCTTTTTTACCTTCATTAAACGGGTCATGCAAACTATGCTGAGTAGGACTTGCTAATGAATATTTAGTGAAAATTGATCATAAATAGTTAACTGCAGGCATTAACCATATCTTCTAGCTCAAATGTGAGGATGAAGGGCCTTACCATCCGGAACAGCCAACAGATGCATTTTGTCATCTCACATTGTAATGTAGTGCGTATATCCAAAATGCTAGTTTCAGCTCCAGGAGACAGTCCCAACACTGATGGAATCCATCTCACACAGTCAACGAACATTGTTGTCGAAGACACCAAAATTGGAACAGGTTATCAATTCCTCTCCTTGTTATTCTCTTAATTATTTCCTTCACACAAGTATAGCAAGTGAACTATTTCCATGTCTAAGTTCCAATTTTGTTTCTCACCAGTTGTGTGTATACTACACAAAATTCTCCTTACAGGAACATAACAATGCAAAAATTTTGGAAAGTTCAAAAATGTCCACAAAGGAAAAAGTCATTTGTGCAATTAGTTGCATACATTTACTGATGCATTATAAAGTAACAATAAATTAGATGTGCTTCTACTTTAATCGAAATTGATATGACCTTCCAAGTCCTAAGCAAGTATGCTGATACCTGAATCTTCACGTGAGTTTTCCAGGGGATGACTGCATCTCGATTGTCGATGGTTGTTCAAATATCAGGATAAAGAATGTCAACTGTGGACCAGGACATGGAATAAGGTGGTGTCTGATTAAGAACTACATTCCTTTGTACCCTAATTTAGCAGTTGGCATGGCTCTGTGCTAATTCACAATCTGATAACTATCCCACTTGTACACTTTTTCTACTCCCCCCCCTTATTAAGTGCATATTCTGCTATTTCAGCATAGGAAGCCTTGGGAAAGACAACTCCGTAGGCATAGTAACAAAAGTGGTCGTGGATACTGCAGTCCTTAGGGGAACTACCAATGGCCTCAGGATCAAGACTTGGCAGGTAATCCTCATACTCTAGATGACAGTCTTTAACAGTTAAAAACATTAAGATAAATTGAAGGCCTTGCTTTTTTCGTAAGTATGATGATTGTAACAACTGAACCATTGTTGGAGAAAACAAAAGTGAAAAAATAAATAAGGTTTCTGATTCTCAAATTTAAAAAATTGCCATTCTGAACACCGAGCAAATTTGTTTCCCTGGAAATGATGGAGAATGCCTGCTTCCTGGTTTTATGTTATAGGGAGGATCTGGTCATGTTAATGCAGTACGTTATGACAATGTGGTGATGGAGGACGTTGCGAACCCCATCATAATTGACCAATTCTACTGTGATTCCCCAACTTCTTGCAAGAACCAGGTATGATCTCCCCCCTTTACTCTCACACTCTTCTGTCAAGTCTGATATATATTGTGACAGCATCAACATTCACAAGTTTCCAACTTGAACCCAAAAAAACAAATGACAAAGAACACTTAGTCATCCTTTCTGTACCCCTGAAGCAAAAATGTACCCTTTTTTTCTTCATGATTTTTCAGACAGCAGCAGTGCAAATTAGCCAAGTCATGTACCGGAACATTAGTGGGACAACAAAGAGCACGAAGGCAATGAAATTTGACTGCAGTGACACAGTTCCCTGCACTAAAATAGTGCTGAGCAACATCAGCTTAGAGAATCAAAATGGCAGTGTGGAGACTTACTGCCACTCTGCCACAGGCATTGGACTTGGAGTTGTGAAGCCTTCAGCCGACTGTCTGGCTTCTGCTGGCAAGGACTTCTGCACGAAAGAGACAGAACATGTTGAGCTTGCCAAAGCTGGCATGGAGGACCCAGGCCACTCTGATGAACTCTGACTTGGAACATATAGGCAGCTAATATACTAAACGAGATATATACTTAGATCGAACTCGTAGAGGTTTATATAAAGAGGTTTGGGGTGCTGAATCAACTTTTAAAGATAATTACAAATGTTATTTAGTTATTAAATAGAAGCTACTGTATTGATTCAGACTGAGAGAGAATAATGTACTTGTAACAGATATAAAAAAAAATCATTGAGATTGATTATTATTTTATTTTACATCTTGCTCCTACTATATGATAAAAAAAAATAACAATGAAGCCTTAAGTTCCATTAGATGAGGTCAGATATATGAATCATTTTATGCCATATTGCACAATCTAGGACAATATCCTCAGAAAGTTGGGGTAATGTCAAAAATGTTTTTACTACCTCGGTTCAGGTTATGCTCATGATGTATGGTAACTTTGCTAATCCCTAAGGAAAAAATGGCATTGTTTGGAATCAGACATTGAACCTTATGGTTTTCACCACACCAACCCCAAATGAGAGGTGGGAATTTGAATGCTGCTAATGAGGATTCGGTTGTTTAATATTGGGGCACAAAAGGAATTGGGAACATAGGAATGATAGCCAGTGCTCCTAAGGCGGCTTATATAGATGCAATTTAAGGAGGGTTTCTTGGTGGTTTGATTTTTAATTAGTAATTTGTACCTAGAAGAAGGGGTGCCTAGGCGCAACGGTAAACTTGTTGCCATGCGACCTAAAGGTCACAAGTTCAAGACGTGAAAACAGTCTCTTGCAAAAATGTAAGGTAAGGATGCATATTATAAACCCACCTTTGTCCGCCTTTTCCTCGGACCCCGCATGCACGGGAGCTTTGTGCACCAGGCTGCCCTTTTTTTTTAATTTCTACCTATTGAAGCAAAACCTAGAAGCAGGTTGGTCTAGCAAAACCGAGCTGTCCTCCCTCCTGCTGACCTATAACAATGGACAAAAATGCTCTAGGGGTACCTGAGGTTGTACATTTGGAGGAGGGTCCTATCAGATGCTTAAATCAGTGAGCTGCATGGTGAAATAGAAGTATGAAGTGAGGGTGGGAAGTTAAAAAATTGATTAGATGAGAGACACAATTCTTAGCCTTATAATAATGGATTTCTTTGCGTTTATTGTGTAGGGATTTCACAGTTACATCAGTTTCCCTTATGAACTTTGATGGGGGCATGTATGAGCTCTCAGCTCAGTTGCCAATTGCCACGACCCGCCTCATTTCCTCCCCTTACTCCAGCTCTCAAGGAGTAACTATTTCTTTTGGACCACTTGTCTTCTGCCAATAGCTGCCGCGTGGCCTCCTCTAACTCCTCCTCTGCACCATTGGTTAATTGAATCGTTTTGGTGATTTTTGAGTTGGAGAAACAATGGATTATACAATTGAGTGGTTGCACTTGGAGACTAGTTTCAACAGCAGCACGCATGGAATCTGTAGTAACCCGACCCCGAAAAAAAAAAATAAATAAATAAAAAATAAAGAAGAGATATTTTGGAGAAGATATTTTGAAAAGAGATATTTTGAGATATTTATATATAAATATCTTGGAGGAGATATTTATTTAGATTACTTAAGGGCTAAGTTAGGATTTATTCTATAAATTCTCTTATTCTCTCTCATTCTCTCTCTCTCATTTTTTTTTTCTCTCTCTAAGATCCTTCTCCGTTCGTCTTCCGTTTCTAAAAATGGAGGGTACTGCGTGGATTAGAAGAGGAAATGTAGTAACCCGACAAAAAAAAAATAAAAATAAAAAAAAAAATAAAAAAAAAAAGAAGATATTTTGGAGAAGATATTTTGAGATATTTATATATAAATATCTTGGAGGAGATATTTATTTAGATTACTTAAGGGCTAAGTAAAGATTTATTCTATAAATTCTCTTATCCTCTCTCATTCTCTCATTCTCTCACTCTCTCTCTCTCTCTCTCCCTCTCTCAAGGATTTATTCTATAAATTCTCTTATTCTCTTTCATTCTCTCTCTCTCTCTCTCTCTCTCTCTCTCTCTCTCTCTCTCTCTCATTTTTTCTCTCTCTCTCTCTAAGATCCTTCGCCGTTCATCATCCGTTTCCAAAAACGGAGGGTACTGCGTGGATCAGAAGAGGAAACTCTACACTTTTAGTGGATCGGATCGTCGTTTCGGAGAGTTTCGGGTTTTCCCAAGAATCGAGGTAGGAATCTGATCCTAATTTTGATTGGATATTTGGATAGCAGTAGAAAACATAGTAAGGTTATGTTCTGTGGTTTTAGGTTTTCGGGATCTTGAGTTGTCGTTTTGGACCGTTTTCGTACGAAGTTTCATTTTGAATATAAGGTAAGGGGAACTTGATTACAACAGCTATTTTGGAAAACTAAACCGCTAAAAAACTAGTTTATGTTATTATGTATGATTTAAATGCTTATTTGTGAAATTCTACCGCGTAGAAATGCCGATTTGACGATTTTACGGTTTTTGGTAAAAACGAGGATTTCGACGTATGATCTCCAAATTTTACAAACATCGTTATTTGTGTTTATACTATAGTAGGAGAGGCTCGATTCCTTTATTTATTTAGTTAAACTATGTATATTGAATTTCTATCATTTAGCGGGTTTTTGTATTAAACTTGTGTGATATATGTTGAAATGAAAATGAATGTATTTTCTATACTACTGATATAGAATATGGGAATGAAATTTCAATTTGTTATACTGACAATGTGATAAACAGAGGCTGGTGATACACCGAGCCGCATCAGTAAACAAAGAGGGGTAAACTGAGTGGAAAGACGCCGGTTTGAACCCAATGGAATTATTTCTATACTATTGATATAGATTATGGGAGATAAAATCATATTTGTATAAATTGAATTTATGATACACGGAACCACAGCTTGAGAGTCCCGGGAGGGTTGAAAAATACTTTCTTTGCAGGGTGAAATGAAACCACTGTTATATGATACAGCACGATATCGTAGCTAGATGTACACGTGCAACCACACGTACTAAACGATGTGGGTACCAAGATGGTCGGCTAGCAGGGTGAAACCATTGGCTGATATTGGGCCAATGGAGGCAGTCGGATCGTATGTAGGTACTCGGCAGTGTCTGCACGAACAGGGCATTGGACGAGTACCAGTGCACAACCCGAGCCACGGGGTAAAACTGGTTATAGGGATATTTTGCTGTTGGTCATCTGATAAATCATTAAATGGTCAAAAGACAGATGTGGGAATTTTGTAATATGAATAATGATATACCTGATGCATTACTGTATTGAAAATATTTGATTTATATTCCAGATGTTGAATGAAAATATGCATGTATGCAGTCACACACTGTTGTAACTCCTTCTTCCTTACTGAGAGGTGTCTCACCCTATCTTACAACCTTTGTTTTCAGGTCCATCCGTGCGTCGGTCCTAGTAGATAAAAGGACTAGGGAGGTTATTTTGGTTAGCTTACGTAAGCATCTAAATTTTTGTACTAAACTTGATGAAAGTCCTTTTTGGAGGTTGTAATATGACGATTACTCTAAGTCCGAATGTATGTAAATTATGGATGTATTAGTGAACTCTGGTATAAGGCTAGTAGTAATCCCAATGGATGTTTATGTTTTTCCGCGACATTTACATCATGATTATGTATGTTTTACACCCGTATGTCCCTGTTTAGGGCGGGTTGTTTCCATATCTTGAACAGGTATAGGTATTTGATGTATGTGAGTGACACCTGAGTTCGTGTAAAGGGCCGGGTCGTTACAGTTGGTATCAGAGCCCGTAGCCAGTCGGAAGTATGATTTGATTCATGCTGCCTGGTTAGGGATATGTGCTAAACTAAGAAGTTGCTAGTTGTTACAGTCTAGAATATACCAGGGTATAGGACATGGATATGACCTTGAGTTTTGTTTTGTATACCTGGAGATGAAAACAATTGGCAGACTTCTGTGTTTTTCTGGATCATTCGAAGGGTTCAGAAAATCATGGCAATCTATTGATGGTGTTGTTTCCAAGTGGAAGAGCAGAACTTGAGTTAGAATGATGATGTTAAATTAATGGAGTACCTCGATATTCAGGATGTGGATTTAAGGAACTGAGTCTATAGTATGATAGTGTTAGTTGATGCTTAGGCTATTACCTTCTAATGAATTCTCGTAAATGTTTTCAGGATGGAATCCAGGGATATCACTGCCAATATAGGTGGCAGTAGTAGTGAGGGTGCCGGCCCCGAGGCTGGTAACGACTCTACTAGTGTGTTACGTGAATTCGCACAGCAGCTTATGGCTGAGGTAGTGCGTACGAATAGAGGGCAGGATCGTCCTATGACTGAGTTGGGTTGCTCTATTGAGCAGTTCACCAGATTGAAGCCCTCTGCTTTTGTGGGCGGTACAGATCCAGTTCGTGCTGAGAATTGGATCCAGGAGATCGAGAAGATCTTAGGTGTGTTAAACTGCACTGAAAAGCAGAAAGTCACCTTCGCCACGTTCAAGTTGGTAGGGGAGGCTGAGAGATGGTGGGGGTCGGTAAAGCAGATGGAGGAGCACCGACCGATACCGATAGTGTTGACATGGGCCCGATTCAAAGAGCTCTTCTTTGAACGTTATTTTCCGGCCACAATGAGAAATGCGAAAATGGAGGAATTTATGAATTTGAATCAGGGTTCACTGACAGTGCAGCAGTACGCTGCCAAGTTTCAGGAGCTGTCTCGATTTGCTCCATTCGTGATTCCTGATGAAGCAAAGAAGGCTTGGAAGTTTCAGAGGGGTCTGAGGAGCGAGATCCGTAAGCAGACGGCGATTCTGCAGTTACAAGATTTTGCTATGTTGGTTGATAAAGCCACGGTAGCAGAGGAGTGTTTACTAGAGGATGCAGAGGTTCAGGTTACGAAGAAGAGGCCAGCGCCTCCTAATTATTCATCTGGGGCAGGACAGAGTAAATGGAAGAAAAATAGTAGTGGCACGTCCCAGAATGCCGCAAGTGTTCCACATTGCTCTTTATGTGGTAAGAAACACCAGGGGCAGTGTTGGTTGTCTACGGGAGCCTGTATGCGGTGTGGTAGACAAGGACATCAGATGAGAGACTGTCCGAGGCAGAGGAATGATGGAGTCACACAGAAGCAATACAGAGGGAATGCTCCGACACAGCGTGGTGGTCAGCAGGGGGGTACTGCCCAGGCTAGGGTATATTCTCTGACTCCTGGTGACGCTGAGAACGCTGGTGACGTGGTCACAGGTACTATTTATGTGTTTTTTCATGAAGCTATAGTACTTTTTGATTCTGGAGCTACGCATTCTTTTATTTCCCGTAATTTTGTTAAATTATGTGGTTTGGAGGTGCAACTGTTGGATTATGAATTGGTAGTGACTACACCGTCTGGGTCTGCAATCGGGTGTAGTAAGTTAGTCCATAACTTCCCTGTGGAAATTCAGGGAAGAATACTACCAGTTAACCTAGTGGTCTATGACATGCATGGTTTTGATATCATCCTTGGGATGGACTGGTTGTCGGCCAGTTATGCTAGTATTGATTGCCGCAGGCGAGAGGTGTTGTTTAAACCACCAGGGGAGCAGGAATTCAAATTCCAGGGGTCGTGTGTGCGTTCTACACCACAAATTCTTTCAGCTTTGCAAGCTAGGAGGCTACTCCTAGATGGCTGCCAAGGGTATCTGGCGTTTGTGAAAGATACGCCGGTTGAAAAAAATAAGTTGGAAACAATTGCTGTAGTGTGCGAGTTCCCTGACGTGTTTCCAGAGGACTTGCCAGGGTTACCTCCGGATAGGGAAGTGGAATTCGCGATAGAGCTAGTTCCAGGTACGGCGCCGATATCGAAAGCTCCGTACCGTATGGCTCCAGCTGAATTGAAAGAACTGAAGGAACAACTTCAAGAGCTCCTAGACAAGGGGTACATTCGTCCTAGTATTTCTCCTTGGGGAGCGCCCGTTTTGTTTGTTAAGAAGAAGGATGGGTCGATGAGGATGTGCATCGACTACAGAGAACTGAACAAGGTGACGATAAAGAATAAATATCCGCTACCTCGAATCGATGATCTGTTTGACCAGCTTCAAGGCACGCAGATCTACTCTAAGATTGATCTACGATCTGGGTATCACCAGCTGAAGGTGAAAGTGGAAGACATTCCTAAGACGGCATTTCGAACTCGGTATGGCCATTATGAATTTATGGTTATGCCTTTTGGTTTGACTAATGCACCTGCAGCGTTTATGGATTTGATGAACAGGGTCTTTCACGAATATTTAGACCGGTTCGTCGTGGTATTTATCGACGACATCCTAGTGTATTCTAGGAGCGCTGCAGAGCATGAGGGGCATTTGAGGCTTGTCTTGCAAATGCTTAGGAATAAGAAATTGTATGCTAAATTGAAGAAGTGTGAGTTCTGGCTAGAGCAGATTGCGTTTCTTGGTCACGTCGTGTCCAAGGAAGGTGTATCTGTGGACCCGAGTAAGATTGAAGCAGTAGTGAACTGGGCGAGACCGAAGAATGTTCAGGAAGTAAGAAGCTTTTTAGGTCTTGCAGGTTACTACCGTCGTTTTGTAGAAGGGTTCTCCAGTTTAGCAGGTCCTTTGACGCGACTCACGAGGAAGAACGTGAGGTACGTTTGGACTGAGGAATGTGAGTTGAGTTTCCAGGAGCTGAAACGGCGACTGGTTACTGCTCCAATCCTGACCATTCCTTCAGGGGATGGTGGATTCGTTATTTATAGTGACGCCTCTAAGAAGGGTCTTGGTTGTGTTCTAATGCAGCAGAGCAGAGTAATTGCTTACGCTTCTCGGCAACTTAAAGAGTACGAGAAGAACTACCCGACACATGATATGGAATTAGCAGCGGTAGTATTTGCATTAAAAATTTGGAGGCATTACTTGTATGGTGAAAAGTGCGAGATTTTTACTGACCATAAAAGTCTTAAATACTTTTTCACCCAGAAGGAGCTGAACATGAGACAACGCAGGTGGCTAGAGTTGATTAAAGACTACGACTGTGTTATTAGCTATCACCCAGGAAAGGCTAATGTGGTAGCTGATGCTCTGAGTCGGAAGTCTGTTGATGCGTCTGTTTCAGCGATTAGAGTTCAGCACCAAATTTGTATGGACTTGGAAAGGTTGGGCTTGGAAGTGGTAGAAGAAAATCATCAGGCTGTCCTTGCCAGCTTGGTGGTGCAACCGACCTTACAAGAGAGGATCCGCGTAGCGCAAAAAGAGGATCCAAAGTTAGTTGAGGTTATAGAAGGAGTTCGGAATGGTTTAAAGCCGTACTTCAGTATTTCTGGTGATGGGATACTGAGATTCCGCAGCAGGGTTTGCGTTCCGAATGATGCCGTGATTAAACGGGTTATTCTAGAGGAGGCACACCGTTCGCTCTACACTGTACATCCTGGTAGTACGAAAATGTACCGGGATTTGAGGGAATCTTTCTGATGGTCTAATATGAAAAGAGAGATCGCCCAATTTGTAGAACAGTGCCTGATATGTCAGCAGATTAAAGCAGAACATCAGAAGCCGGCAGGACCACTTCAACCACTCGACGTCCCTGAGTGGAAGTGGGAACATGTCTCAATGGATTTTGTGACGGGTTTACCTGCGGCGATGCATGGGCAGAATGCCATATGGGTTATAGTAGATCGGTTGACAAAGACTGCACACTTCATTCCAATCAGAGTCAGCTACTCTTTGAATAAGCTGGCAGAACTTTATGTACAGGAGGTAGTACGACTCCATGGTGTTCCTATATCTATTGTTTCAGATCGAGATCCGCGTTTTACATCTCGTTTCTGGAAAAGTTTACAAGATGCCTTGGGATCGCGATTGATGTTCAGTACGTCTTTTCACCCACAAACGGATGGACAGTCGGAGAGAACTATTCAAACGTTAGAAGATATGTTGCGGGCTTGTATGCTAGATTTTGGTAATATTTGGATACGATATCTACCGCTTGTTGAATTTGCATATAACAACAGTTACCAGGCGAGCATAGAGATGGCACCTTATGAGGCTTTGTACGGTCGTCGGTGTCGATCTCCGTTGTACTGGGATCAGGTAGGTGAGCGGCAGATACTAGGTCCAGAACTGATTCAGCAGACCTCTGCAAAGGTTGCATTGATCAGGGAAAGAATTAAAGCAGCTCAGAGTCGACAAAAGAGTTATGCTGATACTCGTCGGCGAGAGTTGGAATTTGAAATAGGAGATATGGTATTCTTGAGAATCGCTCCGATGAAAGGGGTGATGAGATTCGGGAAGAAGGGGAAGCTAAGTCCTCGGTATGTCGGGCCTTTTGAAATCCTTGAAAGGATAGGTTCGGTTGCTTATCGAGTGGCTTTACCTCCAGCATTATCCCGAGTTCATGATGTATTTCACGTGTCTGTACTGAGGAAGTATATACCAGATCCATCACATGTACTGAGTTACGAACCTCTAGAGATCAGTGAGACTTTATCATATGAGGAGGTACCAGTACTGATATTAGGTCGGAAAGTTCAGCAGTTACGGACTAGGGAAATACCGCTAGTGAATGTATTATGGCGTAACCATACAGTGGAGGAAGCTTCATGGGAGTTAGAGTCAGAAATACGCCAGAAGTACCCGCAGTTATTTTCGGAAGGTATGTAATTATGTATAGTAGTATAGGTGGTATGGTCTTCGGGAGAGTTTTGTGTGTGTAATCTTCCGAAGCATCACATTGTAACCACGGTATTCCTCCGCCATAAGCGAGGGTAGATAATAACTTCGCGCCGGAGCTGCTTTGAGGGTGGCTGCCGACTCTTCTGTAGGTCTCTGACGTAAGGTAGAGTACGTTTGGTATCAGTTGGTGAATTTCGGGGACGAAATTCTTATAAGGAGGGGAGATTGTAGTAACCCGACAAAAAAAAAATAAAAATAAAAAAAAAAAAGAAGATATTTTGGAGAAGATATTTTGAGATATTTATATATAAATATCTTGGAGGAGATATTTATTTAGATTACTTAAGGGCTAAGTAAAGATTTATTCTATAAATTCTCTTATCCTCTCTCATTCTCTCATTCTCTCATTCTCTCTCTCTCTCTCCCTCTCTCAAGGATTTATTCTATAAATTCTCTTATTCTCTTTCATTCTCTCTCTCTCTCTCTCTCTCTCTCTCTCTCTCTCTCTCTCTCTCTCTCTCTCTCTCTCTCTCATTTTTTCTCTCTCTCTCTCTAAGATCCTTCGCCGTTCATCATCCGTTTCCAAAAACGGAGGGTACTGCGTGGATCAGAAGAGGAAACTCTACACTTTTAGTGGATCGGATCGTCGTTTCGGAGAGTTTCGGGTTTTCCCAAGAATCGAGGTAGGAATCTGATCCTAATTTTGATTGGATATTTGGATAGCAGTAGAAAACATAGTAAGGTTATGTTCTGTGGTTTTAGGTTTTCGGGATCTTGAGTTGTCGTTTTGGACCGTTTTCGTACGAAGTTTCATTTTGAATATAAGGTAAGGGGAACTTGATTACAACAGCTATTTTGGAAAACTAAACCGCTAAAAAACTAGTTTATGTTATTATGTATGATTTAAATGCTTATTTGTGAAATTCTACCGCGTAGAAATGCCGATTTGACGATTTTACGGTTTTTGGTAAAAACGAGGATTTCGACGTATGATCTCCAAATTTTACAAACATCGTTATTTGTGTTTATACTATAGTAGGAGAGGCTCGATTCCTTTATTTATTAGTTAAACTATGTATATTGAATTTCTATCATTTAGCGGGTTTTTGTATTAAACTTGTGTGATATATGTTGAAATGAAAATGAATGTATTTTCTATACTACTGATATAGAATATGGGAATGAAATTTCAATTTGTTATACTGACAATGTGATAAACAGAGGCTGGTGATACACCGAGCCGCATCAGTAAACAAAGAGGGGTAAACTGAGTGGAAAGACGCCGGTTTGAACCCAATGGAATTATTTCTATACTATTGATATAGATTATGGGAGATAAAATCATATTTGTATAAATTGAATTTATGATACACGGAACCACAGCTTGAGAGTCCCGGGAGGGTTGAAAAATACTTTCTTTGCAGGGTGAAATGAAACCACTGTTATATGATACAGCACGATATCGTAGCTAGATGTACACGTGCAACCACACGTACTAAACGATGTGGGTACCAAGATGGTCGGCTAGCAGGGTGAAACCATTGGCTGATATTGGGCCAATGGAGGCAGTCGGATCGTATGTAGGTACTCGGCAGTGTCTGCACGAACAGGGCATTGGACGAGTACCAGTGCACAACCCGAGCCACGGGGTAAAACTGGTTATAGGGATATTTTGCTGTTGGTCATCTGATAAATCATTAAATGGTCAAAAGACAGATGTGGGAATTTTGTAATATGAATAATGATATACCTGATGCATTACTGTATTGAAAATATTTGATTTATATTCCAGATGTTGAATGAAAATATGCATGTATGCAGTCACACACTGTTGTAACTCCTTCTTCCTTACTGAGAGGTGTCTCACCCTATCTTACAACCTTTGTTTTCAGGTCCATCCGTGCGTCGGTCCTAGTAGATAAAAGGACTAGGGAGGTTATTTTGGTTAGCTTACGTAAGCATCTAAATTTTTGTACTAAACTTGATGAAAGTCCTTTTTGGAGGTTGTAATATGACGATTACTCTAAGTCCGAATGTATGTAAATTATGGATGTATTAGTGAACTCTGGTATAAGGCTAGTAGTAATCCCAATGGATGTTTATGTTTTTCCGCGACATTTACATCATGATTATGTATGTTTTACACCCGTATGTCCCTGTTTAGGGCGGGTTGTTTCCATATCTTGAACAGGTATAGGTATTTGATGTATGTGAGTGACACCTGAGTTCGTGTAAAGGGCCGGGTCGTTACAGGAAACTCTACACTTTTAGTGGATCGGATCGTCATTTCGAAGAGTTTTGGGTTTTCCCAAGAATCGAGGTAGGAATCTGATCCTAATTTTGATTGGATATTTGGATAACAATAAAAAACATAGTAAAGTTATGTTCTGTGGTTTTAGGTTTTTGGGATCTCGGGTTGTCGATTTGGACCGTTTTCATACGAACTTTCATTTCGAGTATAAGGTAAGGGGAATTTGATTACAATAACTATTTTGGAAAACTAAATCGCTAAAAAGCTAGTTTATGTTATTATTTATGATTTAACTGTTTATTTGTGAAATTCTACCGAGCAAAGATGCCGGTTTGATGATTTTACGATTTTTGGTAAAAACGAGGTTTTTGACGTGTAATCTCCAAAATTTTACAAACATCGTTTATTTGTATTTATACTATAGTAGGAGAGGCTCAAATCCTTTATTTATTCAGTTAAACTATGTATATTGAATTTCTATCATTTAGCGGGTTTTTGTATTAAACTTGTGTGATATATGTTGATATGGGAATGAATGGATTTTCTATACTAATGATATAGAATATGAGAATGAAGTTCCAAATTTGTTATACTGATAATGTGAATAAACAGAGGCTGGTGATACACCGAGCCGCATTAGTAAACAAAGAAGGGTAAACTGAGTGGAAAGACACCGGTTTGAACCCAATGCTATTATGTGAATTTGTGAAAAATACTGGAAATGCGCAGGTTATCATATTTGTATAAATTGAATTTATGATACACGAAACCACTGTTATATGATACGGCACAATATTGTAGCTAGATGTACACATGCAACCACAAGTATTAAACGATGTGGGTACCAAGATGGTCGGCTAGCAGGGTGAAACCATTGGCTGATATTGGGCCAATGGGGGCAGTCAGATCATATGTAGGTACTCAGCAGTGTTTGAATGAACAGGGCATTGGACGAGTACCAGTGCACAACCCGAGCCACGAGGTAAAACTGATTATAGGGATATTTTGCTGTTGGTCATATGATAAATCATTAAATGGTCAAAAGACAGATGTGGGAATTTTGTAATATGAATAATGATATACCTTATGCATTACTGTATTGAAAATATTTGATTTATATTCCAAATGTTGAATGAAAATATGCATGTATGCAGTCACACACTGTTGTAACTCCTTCTTCCTTACTGAGAGGTGTCTCACCCTATCTTACAACCTTTGTTTTCAAGTTCGTCCGTGCATCGGTCCTAGTAGATAAAGGGATTGGGGAGGTTATTTTGGTTAGCTTACGTAAGCATCTAAATTTTGTATTAAACTTGATGAAAGTCATTTTTGGAGGGTTGTAATATGACGATTACTCTAAGTCCGAATGTATGTAAATTATGGATGTATTAATGAACTCTGGTATAAGGCTAGTAGTAATTCCAATGGATGTTTATGTTTTTCCGCGACATTTACATCATGATTATGTATTATTTACACTCGTATGTCCCTGTTTAGGGCGGGTTGTTTCCATATCTTGAACAGGTATAGGTATTTGATGTATGTGAGTGACACCTGAGTCCGTGTAAAGGGCCGGGTCATTACAGTTGGTATCAGAGCCCGTAGCCAGTTGGAAGTATGATTTGATTCATGCTGCTTGGTTAGGGATATGTGCTAAACTAAGAAGTTGCTAGTTGTTACAGTCTAGAATATACCAGAGTATAGGACATGGATATGACCTTGAGTTCTGTTTTGTATACCTGGAGACGAAAACAATTGGCAGACTTCTATGTTTTTCTGAATCATTCGAAGGGTTCAGAAAATCATGGCAATCTATTGATGGTGTGTTTCCAAGTAGAAGGACAGAACTTGAGTTAGAATGATGATGTTAAATTAATGGAGTACATCGATATTCAGGATGTGGATTTAAGAAACTGAGTCTATAGTATGATAGTGTTAGTTGATGCTTAGGCTATTACCTTCTAATGGATTCTCATAAATGTTTTCAGGATGGAATCCAGGGATATTACTGTCAATATAGGTGGTAGTAGTAATAAGGGTGTCGGCCCCGAGGCTGGTAACGACTCTACTAGTGTGTTACATGAATTCGCACAGCAGTTTATGGCTGAGGTAGTGTGTACGAATAGAGGGCAGGATCGTCCTATGACTGAGTTGGGTTGCTCCATTGAGCAGTTCACCGGATTGAAGCCCTCTGCTTTTGTGGGCGGTACAAATCCAGTTCGTGCTGAGAATTGGATCTAGGAGATCGAGAAGATCTTAGGTGTGTTAAACTGCACTGAAAAGCAGAAAGTCACCTTCGCCACGTTCAAGTTGGCAGGGGAGGCTGAGAGATGGTGGGGGTCGGTAAAGCAGATGGAGGAGCACCGACCAATACCGATAGTGTTGACATGGGCCCGATTCAAAGAGCACTTCTTTGAACGTTATTTTCCGGCCACAATTAGAAACGCGAAAATGGAGGAATTTATGAATTTGACGTAGGGTTCACTGACAGTGCAGCAGTACGCTACCAAGTTCCAGGAACTGTCTCGATTCGCTCCATTCGTGATTCCTGATGAAGTAAAGAAGGCTTGGAAGTTTCAGAGGGGTCTGAGGAGCGAGATCCGTAAGCAGACGACGATTTTGCAGTTGCAGGATTTTGCTACGTTGGTTGATAAAGCCACGGTAGCATAAGAGTGTTAACTAGAGGATGTAGAAGTTCAGGTTACGAAGAAGAGGCCAGCGCCTCCTAATTATTCATCTGGGGTAGGATAGAGTAAGTGGAAGAAAAATAGTGGTGGCACGTCCTAGAATGCCGCAAGTGTTCCACGTTGCTCTTTATGTGGTAAGAAACACCAGGAGCAGTGTTGGTTGTCTACGGGAGCTTGTATGCTGTGTGGTAGACAAGGACATCAGATGAGAGACTGTCCGAGGCAGAGGAATGATGGAGTCACACAGCAGCAATACAGAGGGAATGCTCCGACACAGCGTGGCGGTCAACAAGGGGGTATTACCCAGGCTAGGGTATATTCTCTGACTCCTGGTGATGCTGAGAACGCTGGTGACGTGGTCACAGATACTATTTATGTGTTTTTTCATGAAACTGTAGTACTTTTTGATTCTGGAGCTACGCATTCTTTTATTTCTCCTAATTTTGTTAAACTATGTGGTTTGGAGGTGCAACTGTTGGATTATGAACTGGTAATGACTACGCCGTTTGGGTTTGCAGTCGGGTGTAGTAAGTTAGTCCGTAACTTCCCTGTGAAAATTCAGGGAAGAATACTACCAGTTAACCTAGTGGTCTATGACATGCATGGTTTTGATATCATCCTTAGGATGGACTGGTTGTCGGCCAGTTATGCTAGTATTAATTGCCGCAGGAGAGAGGTGTTGTTTAAACCACCAGGGGAGTAGGAATTCGAATTCCAGGGGTCGTGTGTGTGTTCTACACCACGAATCCTTTCAACTTTGCAAGCTGGGAGGCTACTCCTAGATGGCTGCCAAGGGTATCTGGCGTTTGTGAAAGATACGCCGGTTGAAGAAAATAAGTTGGAAACAAATGCTGTAGTGTGCGAGTTCCCTGACGTGTTTCCAGAGGACTTGCCAGGGTTACCTCCGGACAGGGAAGTGGAATTCGCGATAGAGCTAGTTCCAGGTACGGCGCCGATATCGAAAGCTCCGCACCGTATAGCTCCAGCTGAATTGAAAGAACTGAAGGAACAACTTCAGGAGCTCCTAGACAAGGGGTACATTCGTCCAAGTGTTTCTCCTTGGGGAGCACCCGTTTTGTTTGTTAAGAAGAAGGATGGGTCGATGAGGTTGTGTATCGACTACAGAGAACTGAACAAGGTGACGGTAAAAAATAAATATCCGCTACCTCGGATCGATGATCTGTTTAACCAGCTTCAGGGCACGCAAATCTACTCTAAGATTGATCTACGATCTAGGTATCACCAGCTGAAGGTGAAAGCAGAAGACATTCCTAAGACGGAATTTCGAACTCGGTATAGCCGTTATGAATTTATGGTTATGCCTTTTGGTTTGACTAATGCACCTGTAGCGTTTATGGATTTGATGAACAAGATCTTTCACGAATATTCAGACCAGTTCGTTGTAGTATTTATCGACGACATCCTAGTGTATTCTAGGAACGCTGCAGAGCATGAGGGGCATTCGAGGCTTGTCTTGCAAATGCTTAGGAATAAGAAATTGTATGCTAAATTGAAGAAGTGTGAGTTCTGGCTAGAGCAAATTGTGTTTCTTGGTCACATCGTTTCCAAGGAAGGTGTATCCGTGGACCCAAGTAAGATTGAAACAGTAGTGGACTGGGCGAGACCGAAGAATGTTCAGGAAGTCAGAAGCTTTTTAGGTCTTGCAGGTTACTACCGTCGTTTTGTGGAAGGGTTCTCCAGTTTAGTAGGTCCTTTGATGCGACTCACGAGGAAGAACATGAGGTACGTTTGGACTAAGGAGTGTGAGTTGAGTTTCCAGGAGTTGAAACGGCGACTGGTTACTGCTCTAGTCCCGACCATTCCTTCAGGGGTTGGTGTATTCGTTATTTATAGTGACGCCTCTAAGAAGGGTCTTGACTGTGTTCTAATGCAGCAGAGTAGAGTAATTGCTTACGCTTCTCGGCAACTTAAAAAGTACGAGAAGAACTACCCGACACATGATATGGAATTAGCAGCGGTAGTATTTGCATTAAAAATTTGGAGGCATTACTTGTATGGTGAAAAGTGCGAGATTTTTACCGACCATAAAAGTCTTAAGTACTTTTTCACCCAAAAGAAGCTGAACATGAGACAACGCAGGTGGCTAGAGTTGATTAAAGACTACGACTGTGTTATTAGCTATCACCCAGGAAAGGCTAATGTGGTAGCTGATGCTCTGAGTCGGAAGTCTGTTGATGCGTCTGTTTCAGCGATTAGAGTTCAGCACCAAATTTGTATGGACCTGGAAAGGTTGGGCTTGGAAGTGGTAGAAGGAAATCATCAGGCTGTCCTTGCCAGCTTGGTGGTGCAACCGACCTTACAAGAGAGGATCCGTGTAGCGCATAAAGAGGATCCAGAGTTAGTTGAGGGTATAGAAGGAGTTCAGAATGGTTTAAAGCCAGACTTCAGTATTTCTAGTGATGGGATACTGAGATTCCGCAGCAGGGTTTGCGTTCCGAATGATGTTGTGATTAAACGGGTTATTCGAGAGGAGGCACACCGTTCGCTCTACATTGTACATCCTGGTAGTACGAAAATGTTCCGGGATTTGAGGAAATCTTTCTGGTGGTCTAATATGAAAAGAGAGATCGCCCGATTTGTAAAACAGTGCCTGACATCTCAGCAGATTAAAGCAGAACATTAGAAGTCAGCAGGACCACTTCAACCACTCGACATCCCTGAGTGGAAGTGGGAATGTGTCTCAATGGATTTTGTGACGAGTTTACCTGCGATGATGCATGGGTAGAATGTCATATGGGTTATAGTAGATCGGTTGACGAAGACTACACACTTCATTCCAATAAGAGTCAACTACTCTCTGAATAGGATGGCAGAACTTTATGTGTAGGAGGTGGTACAACTCCATGGTGTTCCTATATCTATTGTTTCAGATCGAGATCCGCGTTTTACATCTCGTTTCTGGAAAACTTTACAGGATGCCTTGGGATGTACGTCTTTTCACCCACATACGGATGGATAGTCGGAGAGAACTATTCAGACGTTAGAAGATATGTTGCAGGCTTGTATACTAGATTTTGGTAATAGTTGGATACGATATCTACCGCTTGTTGAATTTGCATATAATAACAGTTATCAGGTGAGCATAAAGATGGCACCTTATGAGGCTTTGTACGGTCGTCGGTGTCGATCTCTGTTGTACTGGGATCAGGTAGGTGAGCGGCAGATACTAGGTCTAGAACTGATTCAGCAGACCTCTGCAAAGGTCGCATTGATCATGGAAAGAATTAAAGCAGCTCAGAGTCGACAGAAGAGTTATGCTGATATTCGTCGGCGAGAATTGGAATTTGAAGTAGGAGATATGGTATTCTTGAGAATCGCTCCGATGAAAGGGGTGATGAGATTCGGGAAGAAGGGGAAGCTAAGTCCTCGGTATGTCGGGCCTTTTGAAATCCTTGAAAGGATAGGTTCGGTTGCTTATCAAGTGGCTTTACCTCCAGTATTATCCCGAGTTCATGATGTATTTCACGTGTCTGTACTAAGGAAGTACATACCAGATCCATCGCATGTACTGAGTTACGAACCTCTAGAGATTAGTGAGGCTTTATCATATGAGGAGGTACCAGTACTGATATTAGATCGAAAAGTTCAGCAGTTACGGACTAGGGAAATACCGCTAGTGAATGTATTATGGCGTAACCATACAGTGGAGGAAGCTTCATAGGAGTTAGAGTCAAAAATACGCCAGAAGTACCCGTAGTTATTTTCGAATGGTACGTAATTATGTATAGTAGTATAGGTGGTATGGTCTTCAGGAGAGTTTTGTGTGTATAATCTTTCGAAGCAACACATTGTAACCACGGTATTCCTCCGCCATAAGCGAGGGTAGATAATAACTTCACGCTGGAGCTGCTTTGAGGGTGGCTGCCGACTCTTCTGTAGGTCTCCGACGTAAGGTAGAGTATGCTTGGTATCAGTTGGTGAATTTCGGGGATGAAATTCTTATAAGGAGGGGAGATTGTAGTAACCCGACCTAGAAAAAAAAAAGAAAGATATTTTGGAGAAGATATTTTGAAAAGAGATATTTTGAGATATTTATATATAAATATCTTGGAGGAGATATTTATTTAGATTACTTAAGGGCTAAGTTAGGATTTATTCTATAAATTCTCTCATTCTTTCTCATTCTCTCATTCTCTCTCTCTCTCTCTCTCTCTCTCTCTCTCTCTCTCTCTCTCTCTCTCTCTCTCTCTCATTTTTTTCCTCTCTCTCTCTAAGATCCTTCGCCGTTCGTCGTCCGTTTCCAAAAACAGAGGGTACTGCGTGGATCAGAAGAGGAAACTCTATACTTTTAGTGGATCGGATCGTCATTTCGGAGAGTTTCGAGTTTTCCCAAGAATCAAGGTAGGAATCTGATCCTAATTTTGATTGGATATTTGGATAGCAGTAGAAAACATAGTAAGGTTATGTTCTGTGGTTTTAGGTTTTCGGGATCTCGGGTTGTCGATTTGGACTGTTTTCATACGAACTTTCATTTCAAGTATAAGGTAAGGGGAATTTAATTACAACAGCTATTTTGGAAAACTAAACCACTAAAAAGCTAGTTTATGTTATTATCTATGATTTAACTGCTTATTTGTGAAATTCTACCGAGCAGAGATGCCGGTTTGACGATTTTTGGTAAAAACGAGGTTTTCGACGTGTAATCTCCAAAATTTTACAAACATCGTTTATTTGTATTTATACTATAGTTGGAGAGGCTCGAATCCTTTATTTATTCAGTTAAACTATGTATATTGAATTTCTATCATTTAGCGGGTTTTTGTATTAAACTTGTGTGATATATGTTGATATGGGAATGAATGGATTTTCTATACTAGTGATATAGAATATGGGAATGAAGTTCCAAATTTGTTATACTGATAATGTGAATAAACAGAGGCTGGTGATACACTGAGCCGCATCAGTAAACAAAGAAGGGTAAACTGAGTGGAAAGACACCGGTTTGAACCCAATGCTATTATGTGAATTTGTGAAAAATACTGAAAATGCGCAGGTTATCATATTTGTGTAAATTGAATTTATAATACATGGAACCACAGCTTGAGAGTCCTGGGAGGGTTGAAAAATACTTTTTTTGCAGGGTGAAATGAAACCACTGTTATATGATACGGCACAATATCGTAACTAGATGTACACGTGCAACCACACGTATTAAACGATGTGGGTACCAAGATGGTCGGCTAGCAGGGTGAAACCATTGGCTGATATTGGGCCAATTGGGGCAGTCGGATCGTATGTAGGTACTCAGCAGTGTTTGAACGAACAGGGCATTGGACGAGTACCAGTGCACAACCCGAGCCACGGGGTAAAATTGGTTATAGGGATATTTTGCTGTTGGTCATCTGATAAATCATTAAATGGTCGAAAGACAGATGTAGGAATTTTGTAATATAAATAATGATATACCTTATGCATTACTGTATTGAAAATATTTGATTTATATTCCAAATGTTGAATGAAAATATGCATGTATGCAGTCACACACTGTTGTAACTCTTTCTTCCTTACTGAGAGGTGTCTCACCCTATCTTACAACCTTTGTTTTCAGGTCCGTCCGTGCATCGGTCCTAGTAGATAAAGGGACTGGAGAGGTTATTTTGGTTAGCTTACGTAAGCATCTAAATTTTGTACTAAACTTGATGAAAGTCATTTTTGGAGGGTTGTAATATGACGATTACTCTAAGTCCAAATGTATGTAAATTATGGATGTATTAGTGAATTCTGGTATAAGGCTAGTAGTAATTCCAATGGATGTTTATATTTTTCCGCGATATTTATATCATGATTATGTATTATTTACATCCGTATGTCCCCGTTTAGGGCAGGTTGTTTCCATATCTTGAACAGGTATAGGTATTTGATGTATGTGAGTGACATCTGAGTTCATGTAAAGGGCCGGATCGTTACAGAATCAGTTTGAATAAAGACAACCATATATGGACCTCCCCCCAACCCCAAACGCCATACAGTAAAACAAATAAAAAATTCAAAAAGAAAAGGTTCTAAAAAATTCCAAAAGGAGAGCACTATTTTTTCAACTCCTAAAGCTGTTATCAGTAAAAGCAACAGAAATCTCAAATTACGGAACTTACTTGGCATGATGATGAGGAAAGTTTTTTCAGTTGGACCAGGTGGTGATGTAGTAATGAAATAATTTTGCTATTGCATATTTAGAGGAGGGTTTAAACTTTACAGCAGCCAACTGGGTCCTCAATAATTTTAGTTCCTGTTTGAACTTGAAATTGGAATACAGACGCAGAAGATTGTCTTTTCATGTGGATTTCTAGACTCACAATAGATATGATCTAAAGTGAAGGATTTGGAATCCGGCAGTTTTGAACAAATCAATAGCTATTTGAAGAAGAAAAGCATTGTGGTTTTGGTTTGCATATACACAATCCATATACTAAGCAATTGATCTGATATGACATCTTAAATCCACATGCTCATTGTGGCCCTAAATGAGGATTTCAGCCTTTTCTCTTTAGATGAGAGTAGAATCAACTCGATGTTTGGTACTATGAAAACACGTAATAGATTGAAAGTCCATAAAATGAAAAATATATATATTACGAATATAAATTGTAAGACCAGTTACTCATGTTTAAAGTGTTAAATTTTGTTTCGATCCACTTAAATCCAAATTTAAGGTTAGAAATCTACATTCCTAAACGCAATATTAATATATTTCATTCTTGCACAGAAAATAAATAAACAAACATATATATATATATATATATATATATATATATATATATATGATGAGCAAGTGCATACTGTATGTGCCTTAAATCACGGATCATGTGGGTGGAGAGTGGTGCTTACATAGCCGAGACCTCAGAACCCTTCCCCACTTCCCCTCATCCCATGCCCTAAAAAAATAAAGTAAACTGCTGTTTGTCACGGACCTGTGATGGTTATGAGATGGAGATAAACAGACAGCGGAGCCCCTAATGAGTAGCGTGACTCAAAAAAAAAAAAAAAAAAAATTCAAGAAAAGAAAATTTATCAAGTTTCTGAATCCAAGGTCTACCTCTATGTACATTTAGGAGGTAGTCCAAATACAAATTCTTCTCTTGAGAATTTTACTTGTGAGTTTGTCCACATTGAAAAAATTGAGACGATGATGGATGCTTATATATACATGATTGAATCCAAAATCAAGTAAGTTTAAGTTTTTGGATCAAGTTGGTGCTCCCTTATGTGTATCAAGTCTATCCAAATGCTAACATTTTCTTGTACAAATTTTAAAAACTTAGAATCAAGGCGATATTTTATAGCTATTTAGAAAGCTGAAAAACATAAAATAAAATTTTTACACGTGGATAGGTTGTAGGTTTGTAATAGCGCAAGCGCCACAAAAATTATAAACGGAAGTACATATGTTTGGTACTATATATTGTCTTTTTATGTTGACCCATTTGATTTGGACAAATTTGAGTTAATAATTTGATTCATTAAAGACTTTTCTCTTAATTGATCAATTTTCATACATAATTTCTATTTAAATCGACCCAATGCAAAATGCGAACACTTGTTTTGAGGGCTCATGATTCGTAAGCTGTCATACACTGATCCAGAGACGGTTGGGTTGGCATTTTTAAAGTCGACATAAAATGAAAAATAAACTATTTCTCGTTGAATTAATGGGGATAAACTCTAGATAATATATATATATATATATAATTAGTCTCAACAAGCCTTCGTGTGTATATAGGAAACTGAAAACTCACAAGGCAAACATAGGCCAGGACAAGGGTGGCGTCACAAGTCAAAAGCAAAGGAGTTAATGAATGATGTCACACGTCATATGGTGCATGAATTGTTCTAATGTGAATTGTTCTTATGATTATTATTATTATAATAGAAGCTTCAAATTCTAGAATGATCCGTGACCCTTTCCTGAATTTAACCTGCACGGGGGTGAAGGGTGATGCCTTATGTCATACTCATTTGCCTTTTTACCCACTAAATTTTCTTTGGCATCTCCATTAAAAAAAAAATTTAATCCTTTATGACAAAAGAAAACCCTAATATTACATCATAAGCTAGCCTAAACCTATAAATTTTTTTAATGCTTGGCCCACTCAAGTTCATGTTGCCTGTACAAAATTTAGAAGGTTATTGTCACAAGTTTTGCAGTCATATTTAATAATATAATAATTATCCTATAAAACAGAAGATAGTTCAAAAACTATTATTTCTTCTATGCCTGATAAGTTAGAATATCACATATAATATTTTTATATCATATTTTAATTTAATCAATTAATTTTCAAAAAATCATAACATAATTTAATTTTCCTTACCTTATTCCAGGAGTGGTGCCTACGACACCCTATTCACGAATCCACTCTGGTTAAATTGTTGGTGGCCGAAATAGGAACTTAGGGATATTTTCCATTCTCCAATCGGTCGAAAATTCACCAAGAAATCGAGGAGAGAGAGAGATAGGATCTTTTAGTTTATTATTATATTATATTATATTAATATTATTTAATTAATAATTAATTAAATTTATTTATTTATTATTACTTTTTAAATTTTTTTTTAGAATTATTACATCTAAATATTTTTGAAATCATTACAATTATTTCAAAATTTTAAAATAAAAAAAAAATTGGTTATGAAAATTTATTGAGGTGGAAATTTAGTATAGTGAAAATTTTTTTTGATTAATACTTAGATGCTATGACTAAATTAATATTATAATAATTATAAAAATATATGACCATGTGTAAAAAAAATATTATAAAACTAAAAATAAAATCCGTTATATTTAAGAGTCACAATCCCAACTAACTACAGTTGGATCCGCCACCAAGGTTGGGTCACACCTACATTAATATTTAGTTATAATCTTCTCAGGAACAATTTAGATCAAGTATTTTACTTGAGAAAAAAAAATTATGAGAAAATTCATGTTCCACTATGTATATTTTCTATGACTATTAAAATTGAAAATTTGTTCTAATATGGTTAGAAATAAAGAAAAATGAAATCTTAAGGATGTATAAAATTAAAATATTGTTCATTATTTTGCTATATTTTTTGTTTCCTTTCTCACTTTCCTTGATTACCAAACATGAAAAAATGAAAGTCTTCTTATTTTTCTTTCTTTTTCCTAATAATTTACAAGTTTCAAACAGACTTTAAGGCTCAGTTTAGAGTTCGGAAAAGATAATAGAAAGAAAAGGAAAATCTTAAGGAATCTACATTTTCATTATGAAAAAAATAGAAAAAGAAAATAAAAAATATATCAAACCAATGAATAAAATTTTGATTTTATAAATCATTAATATTTGATTTTTAAAAATATTAATTGAACTAACACAAACCTTTATTTTTAATAGTATTTCTTATAGAAAGAAAAAATACAGTAAAAAAATAAGTTTTCTTCTTATTTTTCTCCCCTTTTCTTTTCCAAGCAAAATCTTTGATGCAAAGGTACCCTAAGGCTCCATTTAGTACTCAGAAAGTACTAGGGAAAGGAAAGGAAAATATCAAATATGAAGATAATTAAAAAATATAAAAAATTCATCAACAAAATTTTGATTTTACACATAATTAATATTTTATTTTCTATTATTTAATCATACTAAAACAAATTTTTATTTTTGATAGTTTTAACATAAAAGCAAAATAAAATGAAAAATGAGTTTTTCCTTATTTTCCTTTTTTGTTCTAAGTAAAATGTTTGATCGAAACCGACCATGAAGAAAGAATATATATATATAGATTACTTGAATAAGGAACTTAAACATCATGCACAAACTTAACATTAGATAAAGAAGATGAATGCTCATTGTGATTGGTGCATTTTAATCAATTGTTTTTATGTGTATACATGGCTGTATGTAACTATGTTCTTATTTATTTATTTATTTTCTAAAAATTATATATAATTAAACTGCGCACAAGCCAAGGAGGCAAATTGGACTTTGTTAAATAGTTATTATTCACAATGATGGGCTGATTTTACTTTGCATTTTGTGCAAATTATAGGGTGTAGGTGGCGACCTATTATTACCATTTTCCACTCTAACATTAATTAGAGAATTTTACTAATTTCAATGAAATTTTTTTTTTTTTTTATAAAAAAGAATGACACATTCTTTCTTCATTTTATTAATAATTCACTTATGACGGAGAAATATCGTGAAAATCTAATTTCAACGAAATATAAAAATTGATATATATATATATATATATATATATGTTGTATACAGTGGCCTAATTAATACACATTAGTCAAAGTAAATAGCACCAACGGCTTGTTTGGCCCATTTGGACTGCGTTGAGATTTTTCTTTTTCCTTTTTTTTTGAAAAAAAAGTAACAAATAGGATAGAACCAGAAAATAGATACACATTATTTTCTTGTCCAATTAAAAATTTGACAATTTTTACTTTAAAAAATATTGGACCAATTCTTTTTACAATCCGACACATTTTTCCTTTGGTTGGTAACTTATTATTTAATTATTTATTTTTTGTAACTGAGTAGGTCTCAATTGTACAATGAAAATAACTTGATTTTCCATCTCAAAGTACTTCTTATCTTTTTAAAATTTAAGACCTTCGACATAAATATCAATTTCAAACTATATATTAATAGATTATCAATAAGAAATATCTACCATCATAATTTTAAGAGGGTGGAGATGCAAAATTAGGGAGAATGTGCAATTTGGGCTCTTACCCTGGTAAAAAGATTTAACCAATATTATCAAATCATCTAATGGCTCCAATTGTAGTCTTAATAGATCGTCATATACATAAACTCATTGTCTATTCATTCTAATTTGAGCATCAAAAAAGTCTTTCATAGGTGAGTTGGGGCCTCTCAAGGCACTTCTCTCAACCAAACCCGATCGTACACAAACGCAACGAACGGTTATAATTGTACGGGCACCAAGTCTCATTCCGAAAACACGCAATAAGCAAATGGGAATTGGGCAGCTAGCCTACACAATTCCTTGTCATGTAGCAATTGCCAATTAGCATTGGTTGGTTAATGGTTATTAGTTGAGACCTTTCCACATAATTTGTTCTTTTATTGACCGTTTTGTTTTAAGTGTCACAAGTCACATGGGGGCCGTATATGGTCATAATATAGATTCCATTATATATATATATATATATATATATATATATATATATATATATATAGATACGCAGATTTGAAATGTAAGAAAAGAACCCTGATCATCCCTATGCTTTGCATTTCCAGTTCACGAGACCTCACTCTTATACATACAAGTTCACGAGCAAACAATATTGTAAACACAAAAAGACGCCCAAGCTGGAAGCTCCTACTCTCAGGCCTAGGCCACCTTCCTTTCCAAAATGTCCTTACCATATCTTATATAGTCTCCATTGTTGCAGGGGATTGCCCACACACGTATATATTAACATGGCCATGTTGGGCTCACTTGAGACCTGATTAATTAATGGATCAAGGGAAATTCTCCTTCCTTAATTTTTTCTTCCGGCGGTCAACGATTTGAAAACTCAAACTCTTTTAAGTCCTCATTAAGAATAACAGAAAGTGTTAATAACTTTTTGGATCTATTTGGATTGTATTTATGTAAGGAGTAAAGTAAAAGTGGGATATACTTAACCATAAAAGAGCCACTTTTGGCTTTGATTTGTGTGATCCTGAGGCTAAGGAAAAATATGAAGGCGGCATCTTATCCTTTATATGTGGTTGCAATGTATGTTGAAGGTTTAGCAGAGAAGACAAGTTGCTAGATGATAGTTGGCATTGATTCAATTCATGTTCTAATGTTTTTACAGTACAACACCATAACTTGACAACACATTTTCTCAATTATTAGCATTAAAAAATTGCAATCAACTATTTCTATGCAGTGCTTTCTAAAAATTATTTCTGATTGCTTTCTGTTTTGGGTTAAACAAGATTTATAAGACCCATGGTTGATTGATGTGATAAATTAACCATTATGTATATAGACAACAATCCTAATTATCATCTATGCACAGGGCAGTCTACAAGAAAATCATGGCTAGAAGTACATGACTAATTATCAGTTAAATATTGTTGTCTTACTGTTTAAGCTTGCATTGGATGTTCAAAATTCACATCTTGAATTGCCGAGTTGAGTTTGTTCAAGTGATAAAAGGTAAATTGGGCTTTTGTGATCCCAAAATCTTAAGTTGGATTATCCGCTAATAGTTTGTCTAATGAGTTAAGGGATGCGTCAATGTGCCGACGACAATATTTTCATTCTCCTAATTTGATGTTGCTTAGGTGAATCTGAAGGGTTCGCCTAGGTTGAAGTTTCAAGCCATCCAAAAAGAAATCACATCTTGAATTTAAATTGTTAGACAAAATATAGTATAAATTTGCCTTGAATATTTTCGAACACATGCAAAAAAATTGAGATAAAATGTCTTAGACTTAGGCTTCCAAACACAATCTTAAAAGTCTTAAGTGTGTTAATTAATTAAAATATCTCTGTATGTCCACGCACACGCACATGGTTGTGCTTGGAACCAAACAAAAGTACTTTATGCAGAATGTGCATCAGTGCTGTCCTCCTACTTAAAAGGGGAAAATAAAGCAAAACATGTGCTTTGGAAGTAAATTGCAAAGTTAGATATATTACTTATACATTTCAATATCTATGATTACTTTGAAAGCCATTCAAACTAGTGAATGTAAGTTATATTTCTGCCACAGAATTTTGCTGCTCCTGTAGCTAAGCAAATTTGATGCAAAAAGTACCAATGGCAGTATGATCAGCAAGTCTTAGCTTCTGGGTCTGGGCAAAGGTAAAGCCCCACATCTCATCTCTGGAGAGAACACTAATTAGCTCAGAGAGAGAGAGAGAGAGAGAGAGAGAGTGAGATTGTGTCTCTAATGGGCGGTTTTCAGGGAAAGGGACAAGTGGAAGAGGTCAAAGGGCCAAAGATAAAGTAGATGGTGGTGGTGATGAAGAAGAGGGTGTTTGGCTTGGCAATTGGCATTTCTGTATGTTATCAATTGCATATATGAGCTAGGATGGATGGTGACACTGGTGGTGCATATTTGCATGTGGATGCTGCTTTTTTACATCTCCATTAAAACTTTTAAAAAACGGCATCTTACTTTGAGATCATGAAATTTTAATTTTTGAATTTAAATTTTTATAAATTTAAATAAAATAAAATAAAAATTATATTGCATTTTTTTTATCAAATTCGAATTCTAAAATTTATACTTTCAAATACTATCTAAAATTTTTCTAAGTTCCTTACACATTACATTTTATCTTTGTTATTTGCTCTCATTAGTTTCCAAAGTGACTGTAACATAAGCTCACATATCAATAGTTTAATTGATGGAAATTGAAAGGGAAGGTATTGCTTCCAACAATACATGACAACTCAATACCCTCTTTTAGTTCATTATAAGATGCTGAAAGGGCACCCCTCATTTTTGATAGGCCGAGCCTAATCACGCATGAAAATCTTGTACACTATCTTATATTTGTGAAAGAATTTGGATTTAGACATTTGTGAACATATATATATATATATATATATATATATATATTGAATTTAGTTCAAATTTACCCAAATCCAAAACTCAAAATTTATGATCCTAAATACAGCATAAATGTTAAAACAAACTCCTTAAACCTCTAGAAAAATTTCTAATCAATTAGAGAAAGTGAGGAAGAGTATAAAAGAAACCTAAATTTCATAGGCCTTTTCAATGAGGGAATGAGAACTAGAATATAGCTATATTTAGGTTAGGTGAAAAGAGATTATATAAGTTCATTAATTCGTTTGAATCTCAACTCTAAAGCCTAAACCCTTACTTCCCTTTCCATTTTCTGCATCACTACCTATTGCACATCAGCTGTTCAACCAAAATTTTTTCAGTGATGGCCACCACAAATAAAAAGGGGATTTCTTTTTGGAAGACGCTGCACAGGGATCAAACCTGTGACCTAAAATATAATATCTTCCCAAAATTTTGTGAAATTATGTGTAGTTGGTTGGACATAAATAGTAGACTTTGAATTTTATACATATGCATATATTTAGAGAGAGAGAGAGAGAGAGAGAACAGTAAAACTATAACATTGAAACTGTGGGCATCTCTGTCTCTCTCTGAAACAGTGAAACTAGAATATTGAAGCTGTGGGCGTGTAGAAGTTTCCTCTCTCTCTCTCTCTCTCTCTCTCTCTCTCTCTATATATATATATATATATATATATATATATATGTATAATTGATGAGGGTATAATATTGGTTAAAGAAGAGAAGGGATTTAAATGGAAGAAACAGAGGCTGGGGCGGGGGGGCTTGTGGCCATTGCTGCTGGTTGAGAAGACAAAAGTACCGAAATCTCTTTGGCACGCCCGTGAACCCCTCCCTACATGTGACCATTAAAAGACCTGTTATAATCACTTCCCTTCCTTTCTTCACACACTTTTTATATTAATATTATTTGCATAGACCCACTCACGTGCATCTCCTCTCTCCCTGCTTTTTACACCAAATAATTGCATTTATTTCTTTATTTAGTTCATTAAAATAAAATAAAAGAATAGGGTAACACACAATCACACATAGACTAGGGTAAAAATAGGGGAGCTATAGCATTGACCATAAAAAAATTAATGAGGGACTAACTACCCACCCACAAATATAATTCCCTCGAATTCTGGTACCTTAGCAATCCCATTTATTGGATTATGCAACAAAACAGAACATAAAGAGAAAAAAAATAAAAGAAACATGACAAGTTTATTTGGTTGAATAGTATCAAAATCCTTACAAAAAATTTTACTACACTCTCCATAAAATTAGAACTATTTTAACATTCAAATTCTATGTTACAAATATAATCGACTTCATGTGAAAAATTTAAGAATATGCTCATATCTATATATATATATATATATATATATATATATAGGTATGTATATATGTATAAAATAAAATATAGTACCCACTAATGCAATAAGCCTTTTGTTTCTTGGAAAGAATTCACATGAAACATTCTCCTTACTTACAAACTTCAAATATACTATTCTTTTTGAATCACAGCATAAAAACACCTTATTTTACGACATAATCAAAACATTGAACTAGCAAGAAATCTAAAAAAAAAAAACTTCTAATTATCTAATTAATTTAATTCTGAACATAACATAAAAACGAACAAATATAGAATAGATAAATGTAAAAATTTAGTTATGTAATTTTTTTTAATCCTTTTTAATTAAATAATCAAAAATACTTTTTCTATCACCACAAACCCAAGGAACCCATTTTTAAAAATAAAAAACCAAATCTATGGAATAGAGATAAATACCAAAAGAGATTCAAAAACTAAAAGAAAGATTGATTTTTTGAAATCCTTCCTTTCTTCAAATGAGACAATTAGAGATAGAATACTTTTCTGGATTTTCTGAAATGTCTTTATGAATATTCCTCAACGTCCCGATTATTTTCAAAACATGACAAGTAGATGGTCATAACTATTTTTCAGATTTATTTGTTATTTTTTCTTTGACAAATGGTCATAACTTATCCAAGCGCGACTGAAAATCACAAATTGTTGAAGAACAAAATGAATTGAATTGATTTGACATAGGATATTACTAATATCAAACCTACATCATCTAAAAATGTGAATAGTTAAGTATTGCGTGAAGCCAAACATTCATCAAATCTTTATCCAAGCAACCCAATTTTTAACCCCTTGCACAAATCACTAAACAGTGTTTATTTTGTCATAAGGGGGGATGAGGAGTTAAAACCCTTTGTATTATTGAAGTACCATGGATGTACAGCAGAGAATGCTATTAGGGGTTGCCAAATTCCCACGACTCATCTGTGCAAATGTTTAAAAAGGGTTGTCTGCATGGAAAGAATGGATGAGTCACATGCATCAACAAATTGACATGTGGCTAAAATGGGCCCTCGCTCACCCGAACAAACCCTAACCAAATTTCACATTTTCACCCAAAAAGGGGGGAAAATATTTATAATATATATTTGATTAATAAAATAGAAAACACAGAGAGGGAGAGGGAGAGGGAGAGAGAGAGAGAGAGAGAGAGAGAGAGAGAGAGAGAGAGAGAGAGAATGAGACACACAAGTGCTGCAGCATTACAGCAAATCTTCTTATATTATATGATAATATTTGCAAACAGTGTCAAGAGGTTTGGACGGCTCCCCCACCCTATTTAAACCCACAACCATCTCTCCTTTTGCCTACATCTAAAAGCAAGCAGCACCCATTAGCCATTACATTAGTTTACCTCCCTAGCTACCTCTATCAGCATTCCAACAGTTAACCGAAAAATGAGGAGTGTTGGGTTTAAGAAGGGTTTTACATTTGTGCTTCTGATTGCTCTGCTTGTGTGGTCTTCAAATCTTGAGAGCTGCAGTGCTAGAAGAGGCAGGCATTGGAGGAGGAGGCGGCACAGTAGGAGTGGCGCCACCGCTGCCTTATCGGCTTCTCTGATCAAGAAGAAGGACACAAAGGGCCAGAACCACCACAATGGCGGCGGCGGCGGAGGATGGAAAGCCCCGGCCACAAAAGCTCCTTCGTATTCACGGCCAGCCCGAGGGCCGAAACAGGGCACCCCGGTAGCCCCACCTCAGGGGAGTGCCCACTCCTCTGTGTTCAACGTGTTGAATTTTGGCGCTAAGGGCGACGGGAAAACCGATGACACAAAGGTGAATTTCCCTATCTCTATTCCCTGGTCTCTTGCGCAGAAACAAAAATAAAACCATTCGATTTTGCTTCAGAAATCAAATTGGAATTTGGGAATGTTAAAGGCCTGACTGGGTTGTTTTTATTTTTAATTTTTTTAAAAAATATATATATATCTAAAGGCTTATTTAGTTGCGAAAAATAATTTTATTTTTATTTATTTTTGAAATAATAATTATAAAATTAACACCACCTTTTTAAGTGCTTGCCTAGGAAAGTCAAAAACAATCTTTTTTTATTATAAAATTTATTTATAAAAAGATTACAAAGTAAGAGGACGGTTTTACAAATATTTTAAAATTTTAAAATAAAAAATAAAAAATATTTCTCACAATTAAACATGCCCTGAAAATAATATGATGATTATTATCAACCATGAAAAAATAATGCACTATTTTCCTAAAAACGGTTGGAGTTTACAGAATTGTGGGAAACAGAGGTTTTGGAGTTCAAATTACAGAAACTAAAGAGAAGTGGAATATCCCTTTTATAGGTTTTGTGTTCTGTTTTTTTGGGTCTTTCCTGAGATTAATGTTAAGAAAGGGGAGGGAAGGGGACTAAAGACATTCTTCACGAGACAATCATCAAATTAATATGACGTCGTACTCAGGTGGTTGTGACCCACCCGCTCTCCGGGGGGGCAAAGCATTCAACCAAATAAGCATGACTTGTTCAAACGACAGATAATGCGCTTTCCATCGCTCATGAGTTGCACGCGCAATTGAAAGCCAACAATTGTCTCACTCACTTGTACGCTAGTTAATATAATATTATATCGTCCTCTATTCAAAGTTACATTAAATTTTACTCAAACCACAAACATAAAATTATTTTAATATGATTAAAATTTAATAAAAATTAAATATTAAGGATGTGTAAAATTAAAATTTTATTCATTTAATTTGATATATTTTTTTTTAGTTTTTATTACTTTCTTTAATAACCAAACATAAAAAAAGTAAAAAAAAAAAAATCACAATATTTTCTCCGTTCCGTAACGTAATATATCAGAATGTGTATCAATTAATTCCAAATATCTTCCTCCTTTTCGCTTAGAAAATATAGTACGCACAAAACGGGGAAACATAACGAAGGAAACGACGACAGAGGGTTCCACAGTGACCAAAAAGGAACTGAGAGGGGTCCACGGGGAAAATGAAATGCTTCTCGTTGTGGCCGTTTCGCAACATAATAGATTAATCGTGCACGGTGGCGTACAAACTACACTAAACTGTTGCCCACCAAATAGCCTTCTCTCCTGCGCCCCAAATGAAAATTCCCTAAAAAAAACATATAGGTATAAAGCAAAGCTGTTGTATATTTAGTTATATAGTCACAGCTGTGCTACGGTGCAACGCAGGCATTCGAAGCCGCATGGACAGCTGCTTGTAAAGTGCAGGCATCAACGGTCATCGTTCCATCGGGATCCACATTCCTTGTGGGACCCATATCATTCTCGGGTCCATACTGCGCGCCAAATATTGTATTTCAGGTAATTATCAACGCAACTTTATCTAATGTTCTTAATTATAAGATGATGCTTTAGGTGAATTATGGAAATTACTTATGTTTGTTATGACTAATGAGTCAAATATTACTAATTCATATAAGGAAGCTACTTTTACTACGCATTTGGTTTAAGTAATCCCATGCATCCAATGTTTGAAAACACAAGACTATGACATAAATAGATAAGAGTTGGGCATTCTCAAAAGCTCTAAAGCATTCTCCACCTAGGATTATCATGACTTCCAACTCAAATTTGTTTTGAACCTAAGGACTAGTTGTAAGTCAAAATAACAATACCTCGTGTTCAATCCTTCTTTATTTTTGCAGCTGGATGGCACAATCATCGCCCCAACAAACTCACAGGCCTGGGGTTCAGGTCTCTATCAATGGCTTGAATTCTCAAAGCTCAAAGGTATCACGGTTATGGGAAAAGGCACCATCGATGGAAGAGGCTCAGTCTGGTGGCAGGACTCCCCATACGATGAACCTGTGGATGATGAAACAAAGTTAATTGTCCCATTGAACAACACAGTGCAAGAACATCCACCAATGCCGGTAATTTAGTTACCTGCTTACCTTTCTCCGCTTTTAATCATTGGATCATTCATAGGCTAATTATGCTTCATTACTGGGTACTTCGTGCAGATAAACACCAAACTTGGTGGGAAAATGCCAAGCCTCAAGCCAACGGTATGGACCACTTGAAAACAACTGCTGCATTTCCAGAAGAGTGTTGATGACCACTGCAAACCTGTAAAATGACAATTTGCATTCTTTGTTCAACAGGCACTGAGGTTCTATGGGAGTTTTAATGTGACAGTCACGGGCATCACAATTCAGAACAGTCCTCAATGCCACCTCAAGTTTGACAATTGCATTGGCGTCATGGTATTTCAAATGAGCGTTTCGTCTCCTGGTGACAGCATCAACACAGATGGAATCCATCTGCAGAACTCCCGAGATGTGAACATCCACCATACCAATCTTGCTTGCGGTAACTACATTGCTTGTACATGGATTGTTTCCTAGTTTTGATATTTTCTCTCTTCACTATGGTAAATAAGTCCCAATTGATAACAAACCTTGACCAACAGGAGTGACGCCTGCAGAGTCAAAAGATTGAGGTTATGGCTCAAGCTTGACCACCATAATATCCTATGAGAATTTAGGGTAATAACTGTAGTTGCACACCAACAAGGTTATATGATGGGGTAAAATCCTGAAAAAAGAGAAGGAAAAACATGACACAATCTTGTCCAAGTCATTAGCTCACCATAGAAAGTCCAACCACTAATATTAGGGCAGGTGGCATCCAGCCGTCTTCCCCACATGCCACCTTTTTGAGATTCATAGCCACCCATTGTCTGACTTGTATCACCCTGAATCATCAATGGACCATCCAATATTGGATTAGGTTATGAGCCCCAAAGGCAACAAGACCACTTCTACTGTTGTATTGCTTCAATTTTACCTTTGTCTTCTTCAGCAAATAGAACATCAGCTTTCACTTTTTCTCTTCCTGCTCCTGCCCACAGGCAATATAATGTAGACAATGAACATAAGACAAACCCATGTGCCAAGTATCTCATATCTATGCATTATGCAGGAGATGACTGTGTTTCTATACAGACTGGATGCTCAAATGTATACATACACAACGTGAACTGTGGACCAGGACATGGAATCAGCATTGGAGGGCTAGGAAGGGATAACACCAAAGCCTGCGTCTCGAATGTCACCGTCAGAGACATTATTATGCACAACACAATGACTGGCGTCAGAATAAAGACATGGCAGGTATGGTAACCATAAGCAATTCCATCTGATAATCAAAACTCTGTTTGAGTTTACAGAACCAGTAAACATTCAAACCAAGCGATTCACCAGCAAATACAGGCGTTCATAAGCCATTTAAGTACCTGACTGATTTCTAGGTTGGCATTAAGATTTCAAATTTAAAAGGAATTTCAACATCAAGAGTTATATTCTAGAAAATATGAAATTCACAATAAGTTTAACATATTTCAATCTTATAAAATGCACTAATACCCAGAGATTTAGAAGAATTTAAGAATACTAGAGAATTTTCAATATGCTTTTCAATTCCAAGACTGAAACTTGACTTATAATAAACCTGATCCAAGTTTTCTCAACACCACCAACTGTTACCAATGCTAGGCTAATATGGTCCCAATATTACTTCTGCAGGGAGGGTCAGGATCAGTGCAAGGAGTACTGTTCTCAAATATTCAAGTTTCTGAAGTTCAGCTTCCAATAGTAATTGACCAGTTCTATTGTGACAAAATGAAATGCAGCAACCAGACATCGGCAGTCTCTCTATCAGGAATCAATTATGAAAATATCAGAGGAACATACACAGTAAAACCCGTACATTTTGCCTGCAGTGACAACCTCCCATGTATAGATGTCACCCTGGCTGGCATCCAATTAAAACCTCTGCAAGAACGCTATCACCTATATAATCCCTTCTGTTGGCAAACATTTGGAGAGTTGAACACTCCTACCATCCCTCCAATCGATTGTTTACAGATTGGCAAGCCACCAAACAACCGGATTCAAACTGCTCATGAGGCTTGTTAAGCTTAGCCTAGGAATTTTATGGTATGTTCATTTGCTTGTGTGGTTGGCTTGATTTCCACACCCCTTCCATACCATTTAGTTAGATAAGAGAGAGTCAATTTTTGTAATAGTAGTTCATAGGAATTAGGTTGCATTTAGTTCCAACTGGTGAGAATATATGGGAAACATTGTTAGCTAGAGTTAAATAGAAAAATATAAGGCATCATTGCTTGGTATGGTGATTGCCTGATTGTGAGATTGTACCTGGGTGCCTGAGTGCTAGATGTCCAATAAATAAAGCACCATATCTTTACTTTCGGATTTAAAACACTGGTGATTAAAAGTCCATTGGCATCTGATAAATATGCAATCTCATTTCACTTCTGAGGCTTTCTCATTATCGTCATGCAAAATGTGGAATACATGCAGTAAATGGATTTCCCTAAAGCAAGTGGAGCTGAATTTAGATTTCTTGAGAGATTATTTATGACACAAGAAAAATAATCAGTTTTGGACAAGAAACAAATAACAAATTGCTTGAAAATTAGATGAGACATAAATATACACTTAGTACAGATTTGCCATGGCCTTATGTGAAAGAAGCAAAGCCCAAATATTTTTTCGTCATAATTGAGCTCAAGGAAAGAGAACTTTTAGCTTTATTGTGAGAGTCAAGTGCCATCCATTTTAGCTAGAACCCAAACAGCTATACTACTTACAAGAAAAATGAAAGGTCCCCTGTTTTCACATTTCTTATGGTCGTGTCCTTCCATCAATGCATCATAATTTCTCTACCTTGCAGTCTCTTTTTCACACCATGACCAACTTCACACTGCTATATACCGTTGCCTCAGTCTTCCAGCATGTCATTCAGAAAAAATAATAAATAATAAATAAATAACAAAAAAAAAAAAAACTCTCTATTTCTCTCTCGTGGTGAATAATCAATCTTCCTCTTGCCCACTGTTTCTTGGTCATTTATTTTTATATTTCCCCTCAGTTTCCTCAACCATCTTCAGGCTTATTTTGAAGCAGATCATCTCCACATCAATTTTTTTGGTGTTAACTATAAATAATTATCTAAACTTATCAAAGCACTTTCTATCTTTCATCTGTGCCTTCTTTACAGGCTTACTTGGCACACATTGCCTGCACCATTTGTGTGGATTAATCAAATATATCTCTAGCATCTTTGATTTCTACAAATTGTAGTTGCAGAAACCTTGTGCATGATTTCTGTCTTTAATTATGTTTTTACACCTTTTCCGTTTTATTCATTTAACTTCAGCTAGATATGTTCGAATGACAAAGTGCCAATTAGAAAGATTTTTACCACATTCCTATATCTACATTACATTGCCAAGTAGAGCTTTAACTAATTAATTGGCTTATTGTTTGAGAGGGATTGTTACATGACTTTGTTGATCTCTAGAATATTTGATTTCGACAAACTGTCGTTGCAGAAACCTTGTGCTTGGTTTCTGTTTAAATTGGGTTTTTACACTTTTTCTGTTTTGCTCATTTAATTTTCAGTTGTATATGTTTGAATGACAAAGTGCCAATTAGAAATATTTTGCCCTCTATTCCTGTATCTATATTCCATTGCCAATCAGAGCTTTAGCTAATTAATCATGTTGGCTTACTGTTTGAGAGGGACCGTTACATGACTTTGTTGATCGTAATTTCATCAGTACTTATAATCAACACTTATTTTTAAACACAACCAAACACCATTTATGATTTTCAACACTTTTTCAATTCAGCATTTTTTCTAAAAAGCATTCCTGCGTAAGTGGGTCCAAATAGTCCCTTAACCTAATCTAACAAATATGTGATGGACTCACGCCCGTGGCGAATAGGCTACATGTGGACTAATCATTACTCATCCAAATATATGGAAATGTTCATGGACCAATTCAGAGACAAATGCTGGCATGACAGCCTTTGACCTAAGTGATATGGTCGCCAATGAAGCATGACTCGAATGGTAAGGGTATTGTCCATGGAGCTTTCATTCAATCCCATAAGAAACCCAAAGATACCCTCAAGGATGTCAAGAGCCCACCTCCCAAGCACTTCTTGAGAAACTCTATGTCCTTTACATCCTCCATTTGGTTGTCCATTGGACTTTGAATCTCACACTAAAGCCCAAGACACCTACCAAGGATGTCAAGAGCCTGTCCTGCAAGTGCTCTTTGGGAAGTAGTGCCCAAAAGGACAACAAGATTATAGGATGCTCACATGTTGTTCCCCCCCTAAAGTAATCAACTTTCCTTACCATTCTCGTTCTAGCATAAGAAACTACCCATGGGTGTAAGGAATCATCATAAGAAACTACCCATGGGTGTAAGGAATCATACTCCCTTTGACTGAGAATGCCACTTAGATCATTTTTTGGATATGCCATATTGCCTAAGGTCATAGAGACACACAAAGTATTTCTATGAGATCTCCATAATGACATTCATTCATATTTGCAAAAGTTTCATCTAAAATACATCCGCAAGCTCAATTTGCCCCCCTCAAGGCAGCCTGCTTGCAAATGTCACAAAGAAGAACATTAGAATGTGACACCTAGCACCCACATCTACACACTTTATGAAAAACAAACAATCATTACCTTTTATGCACACATATGAATGAAGGCCCTCCTCTATTTTTATACATGCAATGTGTCAGTTGTATGTAGCCAACTCAAGTTAGCTTCCAGTGCTTTCTGTGAAAGATGTTGCAAATTGTAATGGTCGCAGCCCAACTCTGATGAGGTATTGTCCGCTTCGGCCCATCAACTTTATGGTTTTGTCTTGTAAACGATAACTCACATAGTTGGACCCTGAACCATCCCTATAAACCCAAGATCTACCTAGTACATGTCCAATGTGGGATCGTGAAAAACTCTTCCATCCGATCTCTAACACCCTCGAAAGAGTGGTCCATATGTTTGTGTGGGACCTAGACCTTCATGTAAGATTTATCCATGATAGTACCCCCAAGGTGGCTCCAATACACAAATGTAATGGTCTCAGCCAAACTCCAATGAAGTATTGTCCACTTTGACCTATTGATTTTACAGTTTTATCTTACAAAAGGCATCTTACATAGTTGGAACTCAAACCATCCTTAGAACCCAAAAAATCTCTTATACACATTTGATGTGGGATTGTGACACAAATGCTTAGCCATAAAGCATTCTTTACATCTTAAATTATATATATACATATATATGTTAGAGAGAGAGAGAGAGAGAGTTGGTGAGGCAGCAACTCTCTGCCTCTCTCATTGTCATCCTGGGAGTCATACCAAGTTGTCTTCATAATTATTCGAACTTGACACAGTTGAGTGAACAAATTTGCAACTTGGACTTTAGTCTTAATGTGCTTCATATCTTCATCTCAATGTTGCCTTGCTCTCTCTCTAATAAAATAATGTTCGCGTGCTTAGTTCTTGCATGGAGTGCAAGTTCTTATCTAAGTGCATGTTACTTCACTATGATAGAATGGATAACAAACACTACGTCCATGAATAATTTTTTCCATTAATAAAAATTGTTTAAAACATATAAAATGACATGTTTTGATCCCAAAACCGTACATATTAATGCTTTAAAGTTTGACCAATTTTTAGTAAATTTAAATCAATTTCATTATAACATATACTACAAGCATAGGATGTCATGTTGGAAGCCTTTGTTGGTATTGGCAAGAAGGATGCATTTGCTATTTTTCACTACTTTATTGATTATAAGTGAAGTTTAAACAAAGAAATCATAATATAAAGAAATATAAAATGTAGATGCCATCTTTTGTACTCTTTTAGTCTTTAATTTGTTTTTAAAAATAAAAACATAGGATGTTCATATACAAAATAAGAACAAAAAAATGCGTAGCAATAAAACGCTTTTTGTCTCCAAACTACCCATAATGGTCGAGCCTCACCTCGTATGCAAAATGCATGGTGGAGTCTGGTGCTCACTTGTCAAAAGGCTCTAAAGAGTACTGCTGCATAAAAGGACCTTCTATGCTTCTTAAAAGCGGGGCAAGCTGCTAACCAACAAAGGAGAGAAACACTAAAAGGGTTTTGAAATACTTCCATACAAAATATCAACACTGTCAACAGTATCAAGGTGTCGCAAGCATTCTTAATTGGGTGTTTTTGCATCCTTTGTGTGTTGCAAGCTAATAGCTTATCATATTATATCCTCAAAATTTTCGCATTACCACCAGCAAATTCCAGAGAATAATATCACAAACTCCGAAAGAAAAAAAAAAAAGAAAAAAGATAAAGATAAAATAAAGAATAATCGCCATTGAAACCAAACCAAATAACATGCTTGCCAACTTGATACGGCCATCTGCAGAAAACGGAAGATGGTAACAAGATTCAGATTGAGAGACAGTAAGAATGTACTGACCATTTCAAATTGTAGGAACCAAAGCATCCTCTGGCTTCCGCCGCTGCACCTCCCCTGTCGATTCTGAACTGCTCAAATTCGAAAGCGAACATCAGTACATCACAAATGTTCCTCATCAGTCTTTTCTCCCAATTTCCATCGCGCAGGATTTCTCAATTCACGAAGGTAATGTGAAGCCGTGAAGGGAACATTCGGAGCCTTATGACTTGGGTGGGGCTTGTGGACCGTCGGGCGCCCGCAATTCCAAAGCGTAAACGCCACCGTTTTATTGCTCTGAAAACAAACGCGACTTTCCTTGCCATTTTCACCCGGCAACGAAGAGAGTCAACGGCGAAGATCTTATTACTTTTACAAGATAATCGTGTCAGGTAATGGAAGATCTATTACGGATAAAATAAAAGAAATAGCTCAAAGTTGTGAGTTTTTTCGGTTTTATTATTAAAAAAAAATAAAATATCAAATAATACTCTTATTGGGAAAAAATTTCCCAAATTGATGCTCACGTATTCTCGCAGCTTGATGCTGCGAGATTTAAAAACTCAGCTAATGAAAAACTGACACGTGGCACGGTTAGAGAGAAAATCTCGCAGCATCAATAGGGTGGTAACGCGTGACACTGAGCAAATCTCGCAGGTTAGTCCTGCAAGATTTATGGGTATAATTATACATTTCTCTTTTTACAAATTTAAATTTAAATAATAAACATTCCCTTTTAATAAATTTAATCATAACTTTCCCTTATAAATATAATTTAAAGTTGAAGTTAAATTTAAACTTAAATTTAAATTTTTAAATTTAAAATATATAATTTTATCAATTTCCCTTATAAATTTAACAATTAGACAATTAAACACATTGTTAATTTTTTAAAAATATAATTGGAAAAAATAAATTTCTCAATAAGTTATAAAAATGTCTAGTAATTATAATGCTGCAAAATGTTTATTGGATGTAATATTTAAAATTAACAATGTGTTTTATATAAATTTAATTATATTTTAATTATAATTAAATTTAATTATAATTTAAAATATAAAATTTAAGTTTATAAATTTTATAAACTTAAATTTAAAATATAACAATTGTTTAATTGTTAAAATATAACTTTCCCTTATAAATTTTAATTAAATTTAAATTTTTTAAAGTTATAATTTAAATTTAATTATAACTTTCCCTTTTTACAAATTTAAATTTGTCTTGCAAAATATTTAATTGTTAATTTTAAATATTACATCCAATAAACATTTTACAACATTATAATTACTAGGCATTTTTATAATTTATTGAGAAATTTATTTTTTCCAATTATATTGTTAAAAAATTTTAAAATAATGCAAATTATTTTATCATACGTATATAATTAGTTGACCCAAAGCATCAAAGTAGTCAATTCAAAATTTTTGTTCGGTCCTAATCCACTTATTTGACTTTAATCATTATATTAATCATATATATTTTTTTATTTACTAAATTAATGTCATTTTAAAATATTTTAAATTATAATTAAAATATAATTAAATTTAGTTGTAATTAAATTTAAATAAAACACATTGTTAATTTTAAATATTACATCCAATAAACATTTTGCAGCATTATAATTATTAGGCATTTTTATAACTTATTGAGGAATTTATTTTTTCCAATTATATTTTTAAAAAATTAACAATGTGTTTAATTGTTTAATTGTTAAATTTATAAGGGAAATTTTATAAGGGAAATTGTTAAAATTATATATTTTAAATTTAAAAATTTAAATTTAAGTTTAAATTTAACTTTAACTTTAAATTATATTTATAAGGGAAAGTTATGATTAAATTTATTAAAAGGGAATGTTTATTATTTAAATTTAAATTTGTAAAAATAAAAAGTTATAATTATAGTCGTAAATCTCGCAGGACTAACCTGCGAGATTTACTCAGTGTCACGCGTCACCACCCTATTGGTCAGAGGCTTTAAATCTCGCAACTTCATGCTGCGAGATTTTCTCCCCAACTGTGCCATGTGTCAGCTTCTCATTAGCTGAACTTTTAAATCTCGTAGCATCAAGCTGCAAGATTACGTGAGCATCAATTTTGGAATTTTTTTCCCAATAAGAGTATTATTTGATATTTTATTATTTTTTAATAATAAAATCGGAAAAAACTCTCAAAGTTATGATGATAGAATTAGAGAGCTTAACTGAGAAGGAGAAGTTCGTCTCATGTTCAAAGTAGTATATATGGAAGATATACTGTTAAGAATTATAAAGTAGAAAAGATGCTGAGTGCTCTCATAGATATAGATGAGACAAAAATTTTATCAAGCATAACTAAGGATATTCAGAGATCTTAAAAAGAACTGAATAAACTCTTATTAAAGGAAAGTTAGACAGAAGATGATGTAACCAAGATATGGGAGAAAACTAATAAAAGGCTAGATGAGGTAGAACACCTAACTGCCAAAAAATTAGCCCAAGCATAAGCTATTTTAGCAGAATCCAAAAGGAAATCTGCCCCAGGAGAGTCCTCAAGAATAGGACCATCCAGACCAAGACAGTCAGTAGATTTTTCTGAAATTTCTACTTGGAATGCAAAGAAAGTATGGCAACCCCTTAGATTAGAACCAAAACCATGGGAGCGAAAGAAGTTATATTTTAAGGAAATGCTCCAAACGACAAGACAACCAGAAACGGTTCTTGATTATCCATGAAGAATTTAAGAAGAATTCAGACTTAAGAAAAGTATTCCAGAAGGAGTACCCCAAAATGGGACAATATTAAGGTTTGATTGGGAAAAGAATCCAACAACAACCATTGATGAGTGGGCAATGGATATTTGATTCAATATCCTAAGTCATGGCATAGAAACTTAGATGGTGGAGCAAGCCTATAAGTTTGCAGTTTCTACCTTAAGGAGTAACGCAAGAAATTTTTGGGAAATATGGCAGAGAAACTTAGATGTGAGCACAATAGTCTTACGATCCGCACCCCAGATAAGGTCATAGCTATTATTGCGGATTTCCTCAAACAAGAATTTATTAGATATTCCTTAATAGACAGAGGGGAAGAGTTAGTTGAAAAACCCACGATGGCCATCACAAAAATTCAAATTTGGGATATGTGTTATTTTGAAGAATACCTTTGTGAGTTTCAACATTGGTATTATCAACTAGAACATCATGTAAGAACCTGAATCGTGATATATGGGTTTAAATAAATAAGAGATGGGCAAATTGGGAATTTAGCAGGATTCGTCGACGAAGCCAGAGTTCGTCGACGAAGTTCATGTAAGTCTTGTCGACGAAGTTCAGAGGCTCGTCAACGAAGAGAAGTTGATAGATTTTGGGAAAAAAGAGATATCAGGATTCGTTGACGAATCCACCATCTCGTCGACGAGCTATCTATATGACCTCGTCGACAAGTACACCATCTCGTCGGCGAAGATGCCCGAGTCAAAAGGCTATAAATTTATATCAATTCTCTTTACTTCTCAACTAAGAAAACTAAATATCTTCTACCTCTCTCTCTAGAACTCTCCTTACTCTCTATCTGTAACGACCTGCTATTTATTCAACATTTTTTTTCTTTTTCATTTTTTTTCTGAATATAATAAATGTCATCTATCTGAATACTGATAATAACATCTCAGGCCCAAAGAGCACTGAGGAAACTCTGTCTGTTATATATAACTAAGTAGCGGTACACAAAACTGGGAACTGCTATATACAGCACAATATGCCAGAAAACTATACTGTTTTGCAATATATTTACAATACAAAATACCTAGTGACGTCACTACAATCTGAAGACTATCCCAAAAATACTATTATCTCAAAAATACCTACCCTTCCCACAAGGGCAACTCAAGTCAATCTCTACTCGTGAGCTTGATTTGCTAGCCTAACTAGATCTCCTGAAAAATAGTAAGTCATTGGGATGAGACAACGCTCAGTAAGTGGAAATATGCTATTACTAGTGTGTGGCGACTGAGTTAAATAGTTAAAATACTGAAATAATACTGTAATTTGAGAAAACTAATAAATTGTACAGAATATATATATCTACCATGTAATCTTTAAAACATGACTGTGTATCTGAGTTTACTATCTGAAGGTACTGCTAGTATAATGATATAAATTGCTGTTATGTGATATATATGTACATAGGAACTTCTGTTATACTCTAGGATCTGTATATCATGATATATCCCCTCATGATAGGGTTGTGTGGCATGTAGGCTGAACTTACTCTAGTCAGCCCTCCAGGTAAGTCAATCTCTATCATCCACCAATCTATAATGATCTATGTAGATCCTGACCCACTACAATCACTACGGAATCCGCATGCTATCTGAGTCATGTGGTTGCATGTGTCTGAAACTAGCAACGGTACTATGCTCTGCTATAATTGTATCTATCTGTAATTTCCACAGGGATCTATTATCATGTAATACTGTATACATATATATAATTATATACTCATCTTGCTGCTTTTAACATGATTTCAAAAACAACCATAATACTATGTTTCTGAGCTATATTATCTGAGATATCTGTCTGAAATATATATATATATATATATATATATATATTCTATCAGTATCATCTATGTTTTCTATCTGAACTATCTATAATATCTATATAAAATATCTGTATATAATAATATTCTGTATATAGTATCTATGTGCTATGTATATAATATCTGTATACTCTGTATATAATATTTATATGCTCTGTATATAATATTTGTATACTCTGTATATCTGCCGTAGCATCTTGATACTATCACTGTATAATCTGTCTGAATAAACTGTCTGAGTGTTATGGTCCAGAAATCATGTTTTTCTCTGAAAATACTGTAAGTCTCATTCATTTCTAATATTCTAAAACATTTGAATATCTGTATATCTGAAATACTGTAAGATCTATATATGTAGGGTATTGTAATAAACTCATGTCACACATTTGAATAAACGTGGTTTCATGCTCAATTTCTGTAATTTCTACTAAAAGATAATATTCATAATTCTCTGAAAAATAATCTGATATACATGCTTGAAACACTCATTCATAATATTCTGTATACATATTAAAAATTGCTAGCATAGCATATTTCTCTTACCTTAACTCTGAAAAGCCTCTACTAAATTCTAGCCCTATACCCGCAGGGTTCCTAACTCAACATCCTGAAAACAATATCCCCCAGAACAAAACATTAGTATTTTCTTACCTACAACATTTCTTATGACTATAAGGAATGCATAATCTGAATAAAATGTCTTACCCTGGATTTGGGATGAATTTCAAATCAACTCTCCCCACGATCTACTCCGGTAAACTTGCAGAGAACTTCACCGGGAGTGTCGTGGTGGCCTCGGATCTTCAATCCGATGAGAAATGGGGCGAAGATCGAAGAGAGAAGGGGAGGGAGTCGTAGGAGAGAGAGAGAGGGAAAAGGGTTTCTGCGCTGAAATTTGATTAAAAATCTGAGTTTCAACTATTTATAGGGCTGGATTCGTCGACGATACACGTCACCTCGCCGACGAGTCCTGTTGAAAGTTCGTCGACGAGCCTGCACCCTCGTCGACGAGTTTCAGTCTGCTTTGAACCCTCTCTTGGTATCTTCTCGTCGACAAGGCATGGCTTCGTCGACGAGGTCCCCTTATGCGCTCGTCGACAAATTCCCTGTGTTCATCGACAAGGCCCTGTGTAAGAATCCCAGGTTATTCCATCCAAAGTGCAATGTTGTCGACGAAGCCTACTGCCCCCTTCTATTTCTGTTTCCATTTCCCCTCCCTCTTTATTATTTAAATACCAATATTTTTCAGGTCGTTACACTATCTCTCTAGATTTCTTTGCCTTTCGTCACAAGAATCGTAAATCTAAAGTTACCACGAGGATTATGGAAGGATTCTCTACAAGTTCTACGGATACGAATCTCGTTTCGGCCATTTTCGTGTTTTGGCGTAAAATTGAGGTAAGGCTTGGTTTTTAGTTATGATCTGGTAGTTTTGTAAGGAACAATCTTGTGAGTATATTTTGTACTGTGATTTTTAGGTTTTGGAACTTGGTTCGCTGTTTAGGAGCTTTAGAGTTCGGATTTGCTATTTGGGGAAAAGGTAAGGGGAATTGTGTTTATATTGGTTATTTGTGAAATCGAACTCAGTAGAACTGTGGTTCACGATCCTGTGTGTGTTTTGGTTACTCATTTGGGGGGATCTAATGGAGAAAACTATGGATTTTTCATGATTACAGTTTTGGGAAAAAGGGGGCGACAGGCTGCATCCCTGGTTTTGTTGAAAACCGAGTGTATATATTGATTTATACTATGTTATAAGGATGGTCATGCCTTGGCTTGTTTAAACTGTATATGTTTGGAAACCATGATTTTAGATTACCAAATGGGTGTAGTTTGTTTGGTTATATGAGCATGCATGTGTGTGTGATTGGTTTAAATGCTAGTAAGAACGCAGTTCCAAATTGTTCCAGGTACTGAGAGTGTCCGGCTCTATATTTAAGGGCGTATGAAATCGCTGGCCATAGGTTGGCAGAGGTCCGGTTCTATATCCGAGAGCGTGAGCCTATTCCGACAGATCACACCGAAGGGTGTGGATCCACCAGTTAGCACCGGTATGATGTCATGGGAGTCGGCGACTAGCCATGTGTTAGTGGCATTGTGTTACGTGGGTTGGCTACTGGCCAACGCTGTATGTCACAGGCTGGCTTCGGGCCGATGGCTGTGACGACACCGGGATTGCTGATCATGTTTATGTGTGCTTGTATGTACTGTGTAAAATTAGTACTGGACTGCATTTAACTGCGTGTATATTGCATCATGATAACACTCAAATGCCACACACCGATATAACTTATGTTCTTCCTTACTGAGAGGTGTCTCACCCCTACTGTACGTACATTTTTACAGGTCCTTTGAGTAACCGGAACTAGCGTCCTGGTGTAACGTAGTGGCCGGTGTACTGTGGCTAGCGCTTAGGTAAGTGCTAGGACTATATTTTGATGGGTTGCCATTTTAGGATGTGTTGGGCACCCGTTTGTACATTTGTGATAGAGTCTGGTTTCTGCTGTTGTATGGACTTTGGTATGGTACTGCATATGTATATAGAATGACCTTTTTCCGCTACATATATGGTTGTGTTTGGATGTGTATAGGGTGCCTGGGAACCCCACGGGGTCAGACCCACATCCTTTGTCCTGTATTTGTAAATGATTTGTATGATACAAGAACAGGTTAGATTACATTTTCACCTTTGGGTCCCATTTCCGGGTTTGGGGCGTGACACCTCAGGTTAAAGCTTATGCCAAAAAAAAATTTGTGCAGAAACTACCAGGTAGTTGGCTAGGATTGGTAGTCCAAGCCATAAAACAGAGACTTGAGAGAGATACAGAAGTATCAGATACTCTTGGAGTCAGAGCGAAAATAGTAAGGCAAATGATAAGTCTTTACTACATGCAAAGGCATGTCCTACAAGGCGTAAGAAGTATGACATACATGAACCCAGAATGCTGTCCCAAGACTAGTGGGATTGCAAGGAGGTATGGATATGACCAGAGAACAATACGAAACTCATAAGTCATAGAATCAGGTTGTTTGGGAGGATAATGCCACCAAAAGAGACCAAGAAAAGTCTTGGAAAAGATTTGGTAAAAGGAGTCGTTCTATAAGAGAACCTAAAACTCCAGGAAAGAGATATCTTAGACCCAATAGGTTCAAAAAAAGATGTTAGGGAATCTTTTAAGAAGAGATATGGAGCATATCCTAAGTGTACAATGGGTAAATCTCTTGCAAAATATAATTATTGTTGGTTTTGTGACAAGAAGTGTCACAAGACTAATATCTGCCTAGAAGAAGATAAGAGAAAGGGTAACCTCAAGAGTATCTTGATGGAAAACTCTTCAAAGCTTCTATACGAGCCTATTTGGGAAGAAGAAATAGATTCATATGATGATAGTGTCTATTCTTTTTTTTCAGAATACTCAAATACTAATGGAGAAGAATCAGAAGAAGAAATTATAGAACAGTCTCCTTTCCATCTTAAGCTAAGCTAGTTAAGGTTAGCAATGATGAAGCTAGTAGAAAATGTACCCGATCTAGTTCCACTAGCAGATTTGGTAGAAGATCTAGTACATTCTTCAGAAACATAAATCCCTCTGGGAGGAAAATATTCCCAAGAATGGAGAATGCCTCGAGTCAGTTGGGGTGAAGCATACCATACCTCATGGATACCTTACAAGGAAACTGGAAAGGTTATTGAAAAAGAGGTAACTGTAAAAAAATCCAGTACAGATGCAGGAACGTTTATAGTTCCTTTACTTATTACAAAAGAAGTCTAGAAGGCTCTGGACAAGAAAGCGAGATTATGGAATCATCCAAGTTGGGATAGATCCATTAGTCAAAAAGGGACAAGATCTTACCATCCTTGTAACAGTCTTGGATGGAAGCATTGGTAATTTTGGTAGGTCCTTACTAGAAGGAGTAATGGCTAATTTGCATTCAGGAGCAACCTAGGACTAGGACTGATTTCCTGTAACTCCTGAAAACAAGGTTCTAAGATTGGGGTGAGACACTTTTCAGTAAGGAGGAAGATATTACATCAGTGTGTGACTGTATAGTTATATTCTTATTTTAAAACGGTTACATAGATTGCACATTATCAATATTGTAATGTATATATATAGTACATGTATAAATCTCTGATAATATAAAACCCAACATCATTACAAGTAAGAGTTCCCGAGGATAGGGTAGGGTACAGGCCCATACACTGTACGATCCCTTCGCCCAATACTCAGAATTGTGACTCTACCCAGTAAAGCCTTTAAATCATGTATATGCATATTTAGAACACTGTCTAGCTTGAAACTATCATAACTGTGCCAATAACTCCCCATGCCAAGGGTTGTGTGATAAGAAAACATTGATCGAGCCCGATACGTACAAGCATCGTCAGGCATCCTACCATACTGCAGTCTAACTTGGCCATCACCACCCTGATCCCTTTTGACCAGTGGCCCTTCTTACCAAGCCTACTACTAGGTACCCACACTGAATAATAACTGCATGTGGTTGCACTATACCTTTGTTTTAGCAACGGTAACGAGCCTACATAATATAAGCTTTTTAAGGCTTCATATACTATTGAATCAAGCTATAGTCCCAATATCATACATACAATTTACATTAAAACATAATGTTGACTTTTTGAGTCTCATCCCTGTTTTTGATGCAAACAAAACACATGTTTCTTATGTGTGTATTTAGCATGTGAACATGTCCATTTATTTAACACACACATAAGGAAATAGCGATGGAAGCTTGCAGGACTTAAAGACTATACGATCAAGCATTCCATGAAGTTAGAAGAGTAAAAGAAGAAAGAAGAAGACGAAGACATATGTGTTTTATGTAATTGCATTTAATTTTTATTTCTTTGGTCTGTAATAATGCATGCATCTGCATGATGTGTATGAATGCTCAAAACGATCGTAGATAGACCCTAGGGACCAACACATCTCACCATAAACCTTTTTCTAAAAAGACTAAAATCATACGAAGTTTTTGAAATAGCTTTAGGGTCAAAATCGGGGCTAAAAAGAAGTTCACAAAAACTTCGGTTGACCGACACCGGATTTTTTCGGTGTCTTCAAAAAGGACCTAGAAATGACCTTAGGACACTCACTCATGCATACCCATACTTGGTCATTTGAAATAGGGTGACTGTGGCTTAAATAGGACTGAAATGCACAAAATGTGCACATTCAGTCGACCAAAATCCTATGTACAAAATGTCCCAGTCAATCGAACCCGGTCTAGGTCAACAGTTTGACCATGGCCCGGTCGATCGAACTCAACAGTTCATTTACACCCGGTCGACCGAACTCCCTTGGAGTCAACTTTTTGACCACCTGGTCGACTGAGCCCAAAATGCACTCCAACGCTCTGGTCGACCGAGGGTCCTTGGAAAATGCCCTAACTACCTGGTCGATCGAACTTCTCAGCTTAAAATGTCCCGGTCGACCGAACCTCATTGTTTTGAAAAATCGTCTCTTCCGGTCGATCGACAAGTTAGTTTATTTTCACCCTAGTCAACCGAGCCGCGCTAATTTGGATAAATCGCCCCTCCTAGTCGACCGACCCTAAAGTTTAAAATTGGCCCGGTTGACCGAGCCATATGAACTTCGGTAGACCGAAAGTCTTCTGGTCGACCGGTGCTCTCGAGTTGGTCCGAATTTTTTACCGAGGTTAAACTTTTTAAAATGAGGTTAATTTTAATTAAACGTCATTATTCTTTTTCTAAAATGACCTTTGTGTCCCCAAAGGTCATATTTCACACAAACTCTATAAATACCCCCTCATTACTCCAAATTAGTAACTTTGATTAACTCTAAATTTCTCTCTAATCCTTGGTTAATCAAAGTTCCCCCAAAATCCTTTTATTGTTTAAATCAGTCTTTTGGGATCAAATATCTTTTATTCAACTCTCTCCAACTCTCTTTCATGTATTTATTTCAAAATCTTCTTTGAGGAGAATATTTTATTTAGTGCATTTCATTTGCACATATTCTCACTAGGCATCAAATATTTGAAAAACATTTATGAGAATATTGCTTAGGTGTTCTCTTGGATTATTTCCTTGATAAATATATTTTAGGAGAAGTTATTTATTGCACAAACATTTTATTGAGCTTAACTCCTAGATTCTCCAAGCTTTTCACATTTGCATAAATCTTTGTTGGAGAACATAATACTCATATTTTCATACACATATTTGTGCACTGATTATTTAGAAACATACCCTTTACTCTACTGAGCTCAAATCATATCATAAGAGAGTGCATACATCTTAGAGTTTTAATGTGTACATCCATGCTTATATTTCAGAACCATATTTTATGTACAAAATGGTTTTATTATAACGGTTCGGTTTAGCCCGTTAATTGAACTAAGGAGTCTCAGCCCCGTAAGTAAGACTACTTTGGCTTAGCCTAGCAACTGAGTTGGGGTTTTCTTTGCCCCGTAAGGAAAGGATGTAAAAGGATTTTACTCCGCCCGATTAAGTGAGCAGGTATAGTGGAATCCTTGGGAGTAAGCTGGTTTGGCCGAACCTCGATAACAAATCTGGTGTCTCTCTCTCTCTATCTTATTTAAATTCCAGCACTTTATTTTCAGCATGTGTATGAATGTTTATTTAATATCAAAATTATTCTCATGCACACATTTAATTTAAATAAGATACTGCACACGTGTATGTTTGTTTTTATTGTTAAACTCGCTCTACATACACGTATATACGTTGAATGGGATATGAACTGTGGTGAATCGGTGAAATGTTTAAATTAGCCAAAATATTTTTAAAACCCAATTCACCCCCCCCCCCTCTTGGGATCACATCAATTCCAACACATAATAACCTATGCAATTCTAGTATTTTCACAATCTCATTCATGCATAGTTTCATTCATACTATGGTAAAAATCGGCTCGTAACCTCTCGGTTTCACCCTTTTCTCATACTTGGCACAGTATCTAACTAGCACCTGTTTTATGCAATTTTTGATAACCACTTGGAACCTTAGTCCCCATACTTCGTATACATACATCTCAAATCAGTATAGATTCAATTCATAATTACATGTCACACTTATTTGATCATATATATACATTTCATATAAACTAGTTCGTAAAATATCATTTATGCTACTATTAAGAGTTTCAAGCATCTCCTACTTTAGTTTTAGTGCAAATAAAGTAGTTTAAGGAATTTGAAGATCATATGCCAAAAACCCTATTTTTTTCAAAACTATAAAATCGTGAAAACCATAAGAATCGACATTTATACCTGGTAAAATTTTGAGTCAATAAGTACATATAAACATAAGCTACATATCCTATGGTTTCATTTTCTAAAAATATACTGATGTAAACAAATCCCCTTACCTTTATCCTGAAAATTGAATCATGAGCTTGTTGATCCAAAACTACGACACAGGATCCTCAAAACCTAAAAACTGAAGAACAAAACTTCATTATTATTCAATCTACTACAGATCTACCGAAATGAAAACGAATTCAGATCCTTACGTCGATTTTAGGGAAAATCCCAACGATCTTCAAAACGATTATCTGATCCGCTATAACTATAGAGTTTCTCCTTCTGATCCACGTAGGAACCTCCGATCATCGAAACGAACGACGAACAGCGAAGAATCGTAGAGAGAGAGATAGAAATCGCTGGTCCTAGAGAGAGAGAGAGAGAGCTTTTGGGTTTTCTTAACCCTTAAGCAATCAAAAATGATATTTATAGAGCCTTTGACCGAAACAAATTCATCGACGAAGCTCTTCCCTCGTCAACGAACCTCATCTAGATATTTTCTTTGGTTCGCTCAGTATTTCTTCATCGAAAACACTCTAAATTTCAGCAACGAAGAACTAAAGGGACTTTGTCGACGAATATACTGTCCTCGTCGACGAATCTTACTGTTATTCCTTTTTTACCCTTTTCTTATTTATTTTCCTTATCTACGGGTTCGAGTCTCTACATGTGCCCTACAAGACTTGAAACAAAGGTCGTATGTTGGAGTGAGACACTTCTCAGTAAGGTGGAAGTTATTACATCAGTGTGTGACAACATATGTTTAAACCCATAGAAAGCAGTTACATATTTAAAGCATTCTCAATCCTGTAATGTAGGAGATATATATAGACATAATTCCTCTAATAGATAGTTTAGCATCATAACAAGCAAGAGTTCCCGAGGTTAGAGTAGGGTATAGGCCCATACACTATACAATCCCTCCACCCGGTACTCAAACCTGTGACTTTGCCCATTTTAGTTTTTAAATCATGTATATGCATATTTAGAACACCATCCAGCTTAGAAATAATCATAACTAATGCCAACACTACCCCTTGGCGCTGGTTGTGCAATCATAAACCTTGAACCGGCCCTACCTTGCAAGGCATTGTTAGGCAATATACATATTATAGTCCGACTGAATCTAATCCACCTAGTCCATTAATCCACCAGTGGCCACACCTATCCAGCCGACTATCTTGATACCCACACTGAAAAACAGATGTGTGGTTGTACTATACCCAGATTATAGCACCGGTACCGCGCTTAAGCTTTCTAATGCTTCAATAACATTGAACTTTTTAAGGCTCTCAAGTAACAAGCTGCGGTCCTAATATCATATATACAATTTACAATAAGACAAATTAACTTGTTTCTAATTCATAAATCACCTGTACAATTCCAGTATTTTCACAAACTCATTCATGTATTTTTTCTTTCATTCACAATGTGGTATAAACCGTCACACACTCTCTTGGTTTAACCCTTTTCACATATAGGGCTCGGTGTCTAACCAACACCTGTGTTCCACATTTTCTGATAACAATTTGAAACTTCGGTTCCCATAGTTCATGCATATATTACATAGTTTAGTATATTCCATTTCATTTGAAATGCCACACTCATTTGGGTAAAAACAGACCATACATCGTATATAGTTCGAAAAACATCATTTAAACAAAAAACAAGGCTTCGAAGCATCTCCTACATTAAGTTTAATACAAATAAAGTAGTTTTTGAAAAGTTTGGAGATCATGTGTCAAAACCAGACTTTTTACCAAAACCTTAAAATCATAAAACTGATATTTTTAACCGGTGAAATTTTGCAAATAAGCAGTCATATCGTACATATAAATATAAGTTAACTTTTTACCGGTTTAGTTTTCTAAAAAAAATATTAATGTAAACAAATCCCTTTACTTATTTCCTGAAAGTAGACGAACGTACGAAAATCGACCCTTGACCTTTTTCACGACCTCAAGAATCTACTCTACTAATATTAAAGATCATTGCTCCCTAATCCTTGTGGTAACCTTCGATCGTCGAAACAGGTGACAAACAACAAAGGATCGAAGAGAGAGAGAGCTCACCGGTTCTAGAGAGAGAGAGCTCACTGGTTCTAGAGAGAGAGAGAGAGAGAGAGAGCTTTTGTGATTTCTTAATCACTAAGCAGTGAAAAAATGATATTTATAGACCCCTTGACTCAACGAATTGATGCCTTCGTCGACGAGCCACAGAAGGCTCTTCGTCGACGAACCTCTTCCTTCGTCAACGAACCTTAGTCTGATATTTTTTTTCCTGTTGGTTGAGATCTTTTCGTCGTCAAGGCTCTGAATTTCGGCGATGAAGCACAGGAGGGCCTTCGTCAACGAGAACCTCAACTTCATCAACGAAGCCTGTTAGAATTACTTTTTTACCCTTTTCTTATGTTACGGGTTCGGGTCTCTACATCACAACTCCTTACTACTTCTCCTTTCTACTACTTCCTCCTTCTACCATCTCTTTGTTATCTCTCTATAGCTCCTTGCTGTTTCTTTTTTCTTTTCAGAGAAGCATTTACTTCTCCTTTCTTTCTTTTTGATAGAGTCTTAACTTTCTTTTAATCTCTATCTCACTTTCTATTTCTATTTCTCTTTCTCGACATAAGAAATTCAACTCGTCTCATTTCTTTCATTAGAAATCCCTATTTATACACAAAGCAAAGCCTAAGAAAGGGCTTTGATTGGCCCTTCATTTATTGATGGATAGGGGCAATGGCTAGTCTAGGAAGCAAACAAGCTCTGAGGAGTCTGCTCCCTTTACGACTACTAAGGGTAGAGAGGCAGGAAAGGTTCAATATTTTGTTTGCAAAAGGGAAGAATATGGGGCAAGGCTAGGGATAGTTTTCCAAAAAAAGAATCTAACTTATTTATTTATTGAATAACTATATATTATTTTTAAACCAACCTTCCCTGAGGCTGGGCCTCAAACTAGGTTAGGCTCACTATGGGCCTCATTCAAAAAACCAGCCTAGCATGGGTTTGATGCTGGCACGGGCCCACAGTAAATCTCAAAATGCCAAATAGCTTCAAATTAGGCCTTAAAATGAACCCAGGCCCACAATGGGCATAAGTGCAATGCTAGGCCCAAGATTGGGTCCTTCATTGGGCTGCAACTAACTGGATTTTCCTTTCTTTTGTGTGTGCGGGTACAGGACTTTGGGAGGTCGACCCAGTGAAGCCAAGGCTACTGAAGCTTTTTTTTTTTTTCTCTTTTTTTCATGTATTTATTTATTTATTTATTTATTGTATCAATAAAAATGAATAATTGTAACATGGTCTAATGTATGCATATTGGAACCGAACAGTGAGGAAGAGTGGAATGAGTGACTGCAGTTAAGAAAATACCTTAGGCGACACCAAAGTTAAACTAAAAAGAATTAAAAATAAATCAAAAAGCAAACCCTTGGATTTTACTATGTAAAGTTATGGACAAAATGGAGTTTCTATACTTATGGGATAAGATTAGTCGATTCATCTCTTAGTTTGACTAAATGAGAAAAGGTAAATCGTAAACAAAAGCATAAAAAGTTATTTCTATTAAAAGGTTAAAAATTAAATATATAAAATAACGACAATTTAATGAGTTATAAATCAAACTTTTATGTTATTCTTTTATTAAAAGAAATAACCTAACATTGAACTTATAAATAAATATATTCGCTAACTTACTATGCGCAAGCTTATTATTACTTTCAATGACCAACTTGCAAACTAAGCAAATGAATCGTTAAACTATGCAACTCGTGAATTTAGAGAGCTAATATCATTGAAAACTCAAATTAAAATATTTTTAAATAATTTATTTATTTTAATGTTCTCTTGAAAATATTCACTAATTTAGAACTAGGATTCCAACTTAAAAGTATCCTATTTAAAGGATACACGAAAAACATCTAGTGGCAATCCAATATAAAATTTTAATCAAAGAAAAAAAATATCTTAATAAATAAATTCAACCTAATCAATTTTTCAACACACGAATTATCGAGATATATTTTTCATATCCATTATCCACTGCTGCCGGCAATTTCCTCTGCAGCTGGAGTTCGTAGTCTTCTTGCACAGCAGTCCTTAGCTTATCCACTGCTTGCGGAGCTTTCCTCGTCGTGCCATGCCTCGACGAATCTAAACTAAAAGTTCTTCATCAATCTTAGCGGTGACATTCGCTTTTCGATATCTCAAGCTTCCCAAGTGAATATATTGATGGCGGAGGAGGACATCAACGCCGCGAGAAGGAGGCTGGCCGCTGTGGCCAACCATCTCATGGTTCCGGCTCACCCTGCGGTACCCAATCGCAGCTCCATCGTCTCGTGCGCCAACGCTGCGTCCGCGAACGACAGCTACCGCAGGGTTCACGGCGAAGTTCCCGATCACGAGGCCGTGTGGAGAGTCGTTGCGCGCGGTGATGAATCTGGCGAGGAGTTCACCGATATCGTTTACGAGAAAGCGGTCGGAGAAGGCATCGCCAAGGTCAGATTTTTTTAAAAAAAAAATTTGAATTAACTGTTCATATTGACGTCCAATTTACCCAACTTTGCCAATTCCTCAAGAGAACCGTACCCGTGGTGTAGTAATCAATTTGAAGGCTTTTGATAATTGGAAGTGTCTATGGAAAACTTGTTTGTTAAGCTTATTTTATTGTTCTGAATAGGCTGATGTAGCTCCATTGTTACAACGTTTTCGACTTAGTTTCGTGCTTATGAGGGGCAAATGCCAAAATATTAAGAATTTCGGGGCTCTAATTTGGTCATGTCTATACTGTTTTTCGCCTCCTCTAGATTACAATTAACAGACCAGAGAGAAGAAATGCTTTCCGGCCGCAGACAATCAAGGAGCTCAGTTGGGCATTTAATGATGCCAGGGATGATAGTTCAGTTGGAGTCATCATTCTTACCGGGAAGGTACCTCTCATTGCGTCTACATTCACATTTCAATTTACAGAGCAGTGTGTGTAAGCGAAAATTATGTTATAGAGTTTGTGGACAAATGCGTCCCTAGGTTTGTTTTGATTTATTGTGCCTGCTATTCGCAGCAGTGTACTATTGCAATGAAAAATAAAATAAGAAAAGATCTAAAATCCCATTTCTTTATACTAACCATCTAGCCTAAGAATTTTTGTGAATCGATGAGCAGATATGATCAATTGACAGTTAATTCTTTATTTAAATTTAGGATTTATATCAGTATCCTTCAGGATGTTAAAAAGTACACGCTAAAACTAGGAAGCGCCATTTGCAATGCAATTTTTTTATGTTTTCCTGCCTCCTACATGTCTATGAAAGTTTGACTTGGGGATGTCCCAGGAATTTTTGATTTTTTTTTTACTGTGTTCTACTTCATTGAGCCATGTATTGATTCAATTTTGACTAGCGGCTATAGGGAACAAAGGCATTCTGTAGTGGTGGTGATCAAGCATTAAGGAGGGGGGACGGCTATGCTGATAATGAGAATTTTGGTCGTCTTAATGTTTTAGATCTGCAGGTAGAAATCAATTCGAAGAGAACGAATTTTCTTATAATCTTTGTTTCTAAATCATTTGCATCCCGCTCCTTCCTTAGTCTTGTGGAAAATTGAATAGATTTGACCTCAACTGCTGCCCCCCAGTCACCGGCTGACCCCCAAAAAATAAAAAATAAATAATTTTGTCGTGTCATCTTTACAGGTGCAGATTCGGCGACTTCCAAAGCCTGTAATAGCAATGGTATTTTATTTTTTTCTCCACAATGCGCCTTCACCTCTTCATTGGTTTTTTCCGCATAAGTTTGGAGTTTGGACTCTGTATTATCCTCTTAAATCTCTTATTGTCAAATCCAGGTTGCTGGTTATGCTGTTGGAGGGGGGCATGTATTGCACATGGTCTGTGATCTAACGATTGCTGCAGACAATGCGATTTTTGGTCAGACTGGCCCAAAGGTGCTGCTCTTGTGAATTTTCAACCTCTTGTTTCAACTGGCTTGCTAGGATTGATCAAACATGTTGAGGTTCACAGGATTCCTTCAGCCACCCTGCTATACAGATTATGTTTTATGATGAGCATGATATGTTCTCGTTGATATTGGGATCATAATTACCATATCACGTGAATATGCAGGTGGGAAGCTTTGATGCTGGATATGGAAGCTCCGTCATGTCCCGTTTGGTAAGCATTGAACATAAAGGTGCCATTTACTTTAAGAGAAGAGAATTGTATTGAATGGTATGATTTGTATACAAGAAGGGTATCCTATTTTTTAGTCTAGTTTAAGGGAAATGTTTGTTTATCAAATCAATGTGGAATAAGTGTTATATACATTAACAACTCCCCTCAAACTCAAGGTGGCTAAATGGAGACCAATTTGAGTTTGAAAACTAAATTCTGAAGGCATCCATGAGGACGCGTCTTAGTGAAGATATCTATAGTTTGATTGGCAGAAGAAACTGATAATAGTCCGATGGTAAACAAACCTTTCCCTTAGATTAGACTATAAATAGGATACCCCTTTTGTATACAAATCACACCATTCAATACAATTCTTTTCTCTTATATTGTCTCTCTCTCTCTCTCTCTTAATATGGTATCAGAGTCACTATTTCCTTTTAGTGGTCCTTTGCCTATCAAGAGTTGAGTATGCTCTGTGATTGCCCCTATAAGTGGATCTTTCACATAAAAAATACTTCTTGTGCAGTCTTCGTATATCAAGAGTTGAGTATGCTTTGTAATTGTAACTATTATTAGTTGATCCTTCACATCAGAAAGACTTATCGTATATCCTCTTCATACCTGTCCGGCTGCCTCTACCCGCTGCCCTCCTCCGATCGCCACCACTGCCTTTGATCACCCCCGCTTGTCTCCGGTCACCGCATCCAACCACAGCCGCCCATCTCCAGTCGCCGCCTCTGGCCGTCGCTGCTCATCCCCGATCATTGCCTCTAACCGCTGGTCTCCGGTTGTTGCCTCAGACCAAAGTCGCCTGTTTTCGGCCGCCACTGTCGTCACCTCCACACACTATGGAGCATCTTGAGGCGTCAAAACCAATTGTCATCATTATGGAAGGTCCCAACTACACTATATAGGCTCAAGCTATGTCGAGCTTTCTCAAGGGCAAACAGCTTTGACGATATGTCACTGGTGATGTCACCGAACTGGAGAAAATTGATGGTGAAGCCAACATCAAATACATAGACTGTCTTGAGAAGTGGGATAGCAAAAACCACCAGATCAGCACTTGGATTTGCAACACTTGCATACACTCCATTAGTCTTCAGTTTTGGAGATTCTAAACTGCCAAATCACTTTGGGTCTTTCTAGAAAAATGTTACACACTGCAGATTTGTCTCCTCAATATCAATTTCTGGGCACCCTACACCATATGCAACAACAAGTTGGGCAATCCATCAATAAATTCCTGTCTGAGATGCATTATATTTGGGATCAACTTGCTTCCTCAGAAATAGAATTTACAGATGCCACTATTGCTAAAAAATTTTCCAACTATCGGGATCATCAACACTTGGTTTTTTTTTCTAATGACCCTCACTGATGACTCCGAGCATGTCCGTTCATCTTTCCTTGATCGCAGTCCCTTACCTACTTTGGATCAAGCTGTCACTAAACTTCTCTTGGAGGAAACTCGCATTGCCCCTTGCAAGACGACCCCTACAGATGCTGCCTTCGCCACTCCCAGGGGACCTCACCACAACAACAAAAGGCTCCATCTGGGTCTTCGAATAAATTCTACAATTACTGCAAGAAACCGAGACACATTCTCTTGGAATGTTCGGTTCGAGTTTGCCATTTTTGTCAAAAACAAGCATTCCCAATAATACTCGTCATGGGTAGGAACAATATCACACGGCTAAAATAAGAAATTAGAAAAGAGGAATTGACGCCCAGATTTACGTGGAAAACCCCCAAACAAATCGAGAGAAAAACCACGGGTAAGAGTAGAAGGAATCCACTATGAAAAATAATGATACAACTTCTCTCAAATTAGGAGAAACTAGAAATACAAGCTACAACAGAGATACTTTGCAGGAGAGTACTTGATTTCTCTCTCTAAGGTGGAGTTGGAGATGCTTGGGATGAATGTCTTCCTTCCCTATTTATAGGGGTTTTGTAAGCCTCTTTTTCAAAGCCGTCAAATGAATAGTGCAGCCACCTTTGTAAACTTGTGCAACCACTAAATGAATAGTGTAGCCACCTTTGTAGACTTGTGCAGCCACCAAATGAATAGTGCAGCCACCATATAAATAGTACAGCCACCATATAAATAGTACAACCCCTATGTTAGACTTTGAATGCTAGAAATGACTTTATAATTTAACATTCTCCCACTTAAAGTCATTTTCAAATCCTTTTTTTTTTGTCTTTCGTCCTTTCTAGTCTTGCCAGTTTCATGCCACTTATGTTTCTATTATGCCATAAAAGGATCTACACCATATGAACTGGTCAGTGTTGATTGGTTTTGTCATAACATCTGCTAGGTTGTCTTTGGTGTGAATCTTTTGCGTGTCCACACTACCTTCTTCCACAACTCCTTGAACGAAGTGATACTGTACTCCGATGTGTTTTGTCTTAGAATGAAAAACTGGATTCCTTGCAATATGCAAGGGTTATGAACTTGTTTCAGGCGGATCTGTATTCATGGGTAATGATCATGCCTTAGAGATCGCTGGAGTCAATAATATTAAATTGAAGATGTACGACGGTACGATTCGCACTATTCAAGGGGTACGACATGTGAAGGGCTTGAAGAAAAATTTACTATCTCTTGGACAGTTAGATGACCTCAGCTGTAAGACCCTTATTGAAAATGGGATCTTGAAGGTTGTCAAAGGCGCGTTTGTATTGATGAAAGCAGAAAAGATCGTAGCAAACCTATACACACTTCTGGGAAATACTATACAACAAAGAGACGCATCAGTTGCATCAACCCAGGAAGAATCAACGATAATGTGGCATCGTAAACTTGGCCACATGTCTAAACATGGTCTGAAGATTCTTTCAGAATGTAATCTTCTTCCCGGACTCAAATTAGTAAGTCTACCTTCCTGTGAGCATTGTGTTACAAGTAAGCAACATAGATTAAAATTTGAAAGATCTACTGCCAGAAGCAAACACATTCTAGACTTGATTCATTCTGATGTATGGGAATCACCAATTTCATCCCTAGGAGGAGCGCATTATTTTGTATCATTTATTGATGACTACTCCAAGAGATTATGGGTGTATCCAATCAAGAGGAAGTCAGATGTGTTTCTAGTGTTCAAAGAATGCAAAGCGCAGGTGAAACTTGAATCTGGAAAAAGAATCAAGTGCGTAAGGACAGATAATGGAGGAGAATATAAAGACGGCAATTTTATTTCATTTTGCAAGCAAGAGGGTATTCAAAGGCAATTCACTGTTATGCATATACCTCAGCAAAATGGCGTAGCAGAGCGGATGAACATAACCATATTGGAAAGGACCAAAGCCATGTTGAGAACTCCAGATCTAGCCAAGTCATTCTGGGCTAAAGCAGTCAGAACTGCTTGTTATGTGATAAATCGATCACCGTCAACAGCAATTGCTTTGAAGACACCGATGGAGATGTGGATTGGTAAGTCAGCCCAATATTCTTCTCTTCACATATTTGGATGTCCTGCATATGTAACGTATAATGCCCAGGAAAGAACTAAACTGGACCCAAAGTCTAAGAAATGCATATTCTTGGGTTATGCTGACGGGGTCAAGGGGTATCGCCTGTGGGATCCCACTGCCCGCAAGGTCGTAGTCAGCAGAGATGTGATATTTGTAGAAAATGAAATGCAAAATAAAGAAAACAACAGCACTTTGGAAACGGCTATTGTTTAGATAGAAGAAAATAAAGATTTTTCTAAAGCTGCACTAGAGCATGAGGAACAAGAATCAAATGAGGCCAATGATATAGAAGTTCGGCGTTCAGTGCGTGAAACAAGGAAACCATCATGGAACTCAGATTATGTCATGGCAAGCAATACTGCATATTGTCTTCTAACAGAAGATAGAGAGCCATCAACTTTCCATGAGGCTATTAGTAGCGTTGATGTTTCTTTGTGGATGACAGCAATGCAGGAAGAAATTGAAGCCTTGTATAGAAATAATACATGGGAGCTTGTTCCATTACCACATGGATGTAAAGCCATTGGAAATAAATGGGTCTACAAGATCAAACGAGATGGCAATGATCAGGTGGAACGATATCGTGCAAGACTGGTAGTGAAAGGGTATGCTCAGAAAGAAGGTATTGATTTTAATGAGATATTTTCTCCAGTTGTTAGACTTACTACTATCAGAACTGTATTGGCTATGTGTGCTGTGTTTGATTTATATCTAGAGTAGTTAGATGTGAAAACTGCTTTTCTTCATGGAGAACTTGAAGAAGAAATTTACATACTCCAACTAGAAGGTTTTGAAGAAAAAGGAAAAAAAAAACTTGGTTTGCAGGTTAACCAAATTTTTGTACGATTTAAAGCAGGCGCCAAGATGTTGGTACAAGAGATTTGATTCCTTCATAATTAGCCTCAGATACAACAGACTCAGTGCAGACCATTGTACGTACTACAAGAGGTTTGGTAATAATGATTTCATTATTTTATTGTTGTATGTGGATGATATGTTGGTTGTAGGCCCCAACAAAGAAAAAGTCAAAGAATTGAAGGCACAATTGGCTAGGGAGTTTGATATGAAGGATTTGGGACCGGAAAACAAGATATTAGGGATGCAAATTAACCGAGACAGAAAAGACAAGAAGATTTGGCTTTCTCAAAAAAATTATTTGAAGAAAGTCTTGCGACGCTTCAACATGCAAGATTGTAAGCCAATTTCTACCCCACTTCCTGTCAATTATAAATTATCCTCAAGTATGTGTCCTAACAATGAAGCAGAAAGGATGGAATTGTCTCGAGTGCCGTATGCATCAGCAGTGGGAAGCCTAATGTACGCTATGATTTGTACAAGACCAGATATTACTCAAGCAGTTGGTACGGTCAGTCGGTTCATAGCGAATCTTGGTAGAGAGCATTGGAATGCTGTGAAGAGGATCCTAAGATACATTAAAGGGACCTCAGATGCTGCATTATGTTACGAAGGATCAAAATTTATTGTCAGGGGATATGTTGATTCAGATTTTGCAAGTGATCTTGACAAAAGAAAATCCACTACAGGTTATGTGTTTACTCTTGTAGGAGGAGCAGTAAGCTGAGTATCAAAGTTGCAGACTGTTGTAGCATTGTCTACGACTGAAGCTGAATATATGGCAGCTACGCAGGCTTGCAAGGAAGCAATATGGATTAAAAGACTGTTGGAAGAACTCGAGCACAATCAAGAGAAAATTTCTCTATATTGTGACAGTTAGAGTGCCTTGCATATTGCAAGGAATCCAGTTTTTCATTCTAAGACAAAACACATCGGAGTACAGTATCACTTCGTTCGAGGAGTTGTGGAAGAAGGAAGTGTGGACATGCAAAAGATTCACACCAAAGACAACCTAGTAGATGTTATGACAAAACCAATCAACACTGACAAGTTCATATGGTGTAGATCCTCTTATGGTTTAATAGAAACGTAAGTGGCATGAAACTGGCAAGACTAGAAAGGACGAAAGACAAAAAAAAAAAAAGATTTGAAAATGACTTTAAGTGGGAGAATGTTAAATTGTAAAGTCATTTCTAGCATTCAAAGTCTAACATAGGGGTTGTACTATTTATATGGTGGCTGTACTATGTATATGGTGGCTGCACTATTCATTTGGTAGCTGCACAAGTCTACAAAGGTGGCTACACTATTTATTTGGTGGTTGCACAAGTTTACAAAGGTGGCTGCACTATTCATTTGACGGCTTTGAAAAAGAGGCTTACAAAACCCCTATAAATAGGGAAGTGGTGGTGAAGGAAGACATCCATCCCAAGCATCTCCAACTCCACCTTAGAGAGAGAAATCAAGTACTTTTCTACAAAGTATCTCTGTTGTAGCTTGTGTTTCTAGTTTATCCTAATTTGAGAGAAGTTGTATCATTATTTTTCATAGTGAATTCCTTCTACTCTTACCCGTAGTTTTTCTCTCGATTTGTTTGGGGGTTTTCCACGTAAATCTTGGTGTCAATTCCTCTTTTCTAATTTCTTATTTTAGCTGTGTGACACTATTCTTACCCATTCAATTTCCTAACTGTCTTGCGGTACTCCTTCGAGATCTGCCGCGAAAGATGACCTGGGGCTTGTTAATGGCAAACTCAAACCGAACATTCCAAGAGAATGTGTCTCGGTTTCTTGCAGTAATTACAGAATTTCTTTGAAGATACAGATGGAGGCCATTTGTTGTTGGGGTGAGGTCCCCTGGGAGTGGCGAAGACAGCATCTGTAGGGGTCGTCTTGTGAAAGGCAATGCGAGTTTCCTCTAAGGGAAGTTCAGTGACAACTTGATCCAAAGTAGGTAAGGGACTGCGATGAAGGAGAGATGCACAGACATGCTCGAAGTCATTAGTGAGGGCCATTAGCAAAAGAACCAAGTGTTGACGATCTCGATAGGTGGATAATTTTTCAACATTAGTGGCATCTATAAATTCTGGTTCTGAGGAAGCAAGTTGATTCCAAACATAGTGCATCTCAGATAAAAAATTATTAATGGATTGCCCAGCTTGTTGTTGCATGCGGTGTAGGGTGCTCAAAAGTTGATATTGATGAGACAAATCCGCAGCGGTGTAATGTTTCCTCAAAAAGTGTCAAAGTGATTTGGCAATTTTGAATCTCCCAAACTGGAGACTAATGGAGTGCATGCACATGTTGCGAATCCAAGTGATAATATGGTGGTTTTTGCTGTCCCACTCCTCAAGATGGTCTATGTAATTGATGTTGGTTTCTCCATCAATTTTTTCTAGTTCGATGATATCACCAATGACATATCACCAAAGCTTTCTGCCCTTAAGAAAGTTCGACATAGCCTGAGCCTATACAATGTAGTTGGAGCGTTCCGTAACGATGGCAATGGGTTTTGAAGCCTTAAGAATTTTCATAATGTGCGAAGGCGACAACAATGGCGGCCAAAAACGAGCAACTTTGGTCAAAGGTGACGACCGAAGACAGGCGGTCAAAGGCAATAACCGAGGACGAGCAACACAACTGGAGATGGGTGGCTGCGGTCGAAGGCAGCAACTAGAGACAGGCGGTTGGAGGCAGTGATCGGAGACGAGTGATGGCAATCAAAGGCAATGGCGGCAGCTGGAGATAGGCTGTGGCTAAAGGCAGCCGAATAGGTATGAAGAGAATATACAAGAAGTCTTTCTTATGTAAAGGATCAATTAATAATAGTTGCAATCAGAGAGTATATTCAACTCTTGATATACTGGGGCCGCACAAGAAGTATTTCTGATGTGAAAGATCCACTTATAGTGGCAATCGCAGAGCATACTCAACTCTTGATAGGCCAAGGACCACTAAAAGGAAATAGTGGCTTTGATACCATATTGAGAGAAAGAGTGAGTCAATACGAGAGAGAAGAGAATTGTATTGAATGGCGTGATTTGTATACAAAACGAGTCCTATTTATAGTCTAGTTTAAAGAAAATGTTTGTTTACCAGATCAATGTGGGATAAGAACATACTTTTCTCAAGATTTTTAGCGGATTATCATTTGCTATTTGATAAATAAGAGAAACAAAATTCATATCTAAATCTGCTGCATCCTGGTGTAAATCTGACAGTCACTGGTCAAACAGTTGCCCCTCTGGTGAAATTTGTCAGCTAACCATTTCAGAAATTTATTTATGGCTTAACAGATTGGGCCTAAGAAAGCACGCGAAATGTGGTTTCTGACTAGGTTTTACACTGCTTCTGAGGCAGAGAAAATGGGACTTGTCAATGTTGTTGTGCCAGTGAGTTCATTTATTTTCAGCTGAATTATTTGTATTCAATTATCAACAACATAGAGTCATCATCTCTCTCTCTCTCTCTCTCATTGAAGACTAAAGGATTCAATGCAAACTTCTGTGCACATTCACTCTTATCAACTTAAATTTGTGTTCTTTCAGCTGGAGAATTTGGAAAAAGAAACGGTGAAATGGTGTCGAGAAATCTTGAGAAACAGCCCAACTGCAATTCGAGTGCTCAAATCAGCTCTTAATGCAGTTGATGATGGCCATGCTGGTCTTCAGGTACCTCCAATTCTATCCATCCTGTTAAAATGGGGACTGCAAACTATAGAACAGAATGGCTGCACAGCCATGGCACCGATGGATGCCCTACTCCAGTGCTCATCTCCTGCAGATGCCGCAATTTTGTTTTTCTTGTCTCCGTCAAATGAGATTATGTTTTGTGCTACTTTCCATTCGCAGGAACTTGCAGGAAATGCCACACTGATATTTTATGGCACTGAAGAAGGAAACGAAGGGAAGTCAGCGTATTTGCAACGTAGACCCCCAGATTTCTCAAAATTTCCCCGACGACCTTAATATCAAAGTTAACTTCTTGTTGATGCTTACTGCTCTCTCTCTCTCTCTCGCGGCAAGTTTGGTTCGATCCCCGTCCTCTGCAATTTCCTTCTGGTTTTTGAAGGGATGGGGTGCTTTAAAAAAAAAAAAAACAATCTATTTGATTTTGGTTTGTCCCCACCTTTGCCAAATTTGAAGATGATAATTTCCTGTATTTGCATGAGAAATTTTTCCTTTCCATAAAAAAATGAATTAGCTAACTCCTCTTATTATTCAAAAATATAAGCTTTAATAAAATATTCATAATGAGATTCTTGGTGTATATTATTTGCAAATGACATCGTGTTGATTGATAATAGTAGAAACGAAATGGAATCTAAGTTAGAGCATTGGAGAGTCATATTAGAGTCTAAAAGGTTTAGGATAAATAGGAATAAGAGAAAATATATGAAATGTAATTTCAGTAATGTAAGATGTAGCAATTGAAAGAAAATCAAACTTTATAATTAGGATACTAATAGCGCTAATAGAGATAGTTATCTTGAATCTATTATACAAGTGTAAGGGAAAATTATGAAGATATACATAAAATTAAAATGGTTTGGATAAAAATAGAAGAGTGTGTCAAATGTGTTGTGTGTCGTAGAATATTCTTAAAATTAATAAAAAAAGTTCTATAAGACGACTGTAAGGTTAGTTATGCTTTATTATTCATAATGTTCGGCAATTAAAAAATATGTATAAAAAGTAAAAGCTATTGAAATGCAAATGTTAAGGTGGATAAGTGATATAACATTAAAAGATAATGTAAGAAATGAGTATATGTACACTAATTTAGGCATAATATTGATTAAAAATAAGATAAGGGTGGGGTAGCTTAGATGGTTTGGAAATTTGAAACACAAATCTAGTAGAGCACATGTGAGTAAAAGTTAGTAAATTATTGTTTCTCACATGAAAATGTATAATTGTATTTTTTTTTTTTTTATCAGTAAAAGGTAAATATATTGATCAAATGCATATGTACAAAATTCTTGGGCATACCCAAGCAAAAGGGAAGCCAAGCCCCCATCACAATTGCAAAGCAATACAATTAAAAGGCAAGACCAAAAGGCCTCCCTTACTTAGTAACATCATTACTTCACCACAAAAAGTACAGCAAGTCTCCATTTAATCATTGGAGAACATATCGAATCTATCATATACCACTTTATATGTGTGACTTTGAATCACTTTCAAGAGCTCCACAAGAGAGATACACTTCCCTTCAAATTTCCTTTTATTTCGAAAATTCCAAATGGAGTACACAGTGATAGCCAAACAGACCTTCCTACCAATTCCCTGAATTCTTGTGCCTTTAGTTCTTACGAAGCCATTTCAATGTTGCTTTCGAAGTAGTCATAGCCCTAGTTATGCCTAAACAAGCTCGAACCAGATCCCAGACTTCTTTAGAGAACCTACATTTAAAGAAAAGGTGCTCATTAATTTCATCTCTTACATTACAAAAGCCACATTCCAGGTTGATTCCCTTTCCATGTAGTCTGTCATTTGTTAACATTTTTCCTTTAATTCCCATCCACAAGATGAAGGCATCTTTTGTAGAGACCTGAACCTGTAAAAATAAGAAAAAGTATAAAAAGGGATTTTGCAGGCTTCGTCGACGAGGCCAATGTTCTCGTCGACGAATGCCCTTCAGTGCTTTGTTGCCAAAATTCAGAGTCTTGTCGACAAAGAGATCCCGACCGACATGAAAAATATCAGGCTTGGGTTCGTTGACAAGGGAGGAGATTCAGCGACGAACAGCCTTCTATGGCTCATCAACGAGGGACCAATTCGTCAACGAGTCTGACCGGGTCAAAAGGCCTATAAATATCATTTTTCATTGCTTAAGGGTTAAGAAACCCAAAACTCTCTCTCTCTCTAGAACCGACGAGTTCACTCTCTCTCTATAGTTCTTCGTCGTTTGTCGCCCATTTCGATGATTGAAAGTTACTATGAGGATCAGGGAGTTAGGATCTACAGTTCTAGTGGATTAGATTTTCTGTTTGGTGATAAAGGTCAGGATTCGATTTTCGAGTATTTCGATTTCTGTTTCGAAATTAGGTAAGGAGATTATGTTTAATGCAGTGTTGTATCGTTTTTGAACCGATAGAAATGTTTGTGGGGTGAGTATGTTATGTTTTTAGTTGAGATTTCTAAAACCCAACCATTCAAAAGGCTCGTTTTCGAGCCTAGGATATACTATATGATATTTTGAGTAGAAGTGAACGGTGGAAAGATCGATTTGTTTCTACAAACCATTTATACAGTGTTTTTATGGTTGTCTACGGGCTATGTTTTTAATATAAGAAACTATGTGACAGGTGAATGTTATTTTGTGAGTTATGGAAACACCAGAGATGAGATGTTTATGTAATACTGAACTTTTTGCGAAATATACTAGAATTGTTTGAAAAATGCAGGGATTTTTATGAGAGGGCCAAGGCCCGAGTTTGTAACAAAAAGGGGTCAAGGCCCAAGTGTGTATTAAACGGCCTAGGCCGAGATTTATAAAATAACAGAATTGTATCCAGAGGCTGAGAGTCAAGTTGTAATAGAGGGTCGAGGCCCGAGTACTTTATGAGAGGGTCGAGGCCCAAGATTGTATTACACGGCAGAGGCCGGGTTTTATGAAATGAGTTTTAAAGTACAATTTTATTTACTTAAATTGCACGATATGCTTTAGGAAACCTGTGAACCTAGTGTTGCGAGTTCAGTACCGTTGCTAGAAAGAGTTTCACCATTTGACCGCGTGCGCCCACATCTACGAGCGTGTGGTGTCGAGTGCTCTTAGCCGATTAACCAAGATGCAATCGGGCCCGCAAGCGAGCTTGCGAAAGCCTGCTAACGTATATAACAGAGAGTTGACTTGGCTTAGGTTGATCCCCCAGGTTTTTGTTCAGCTTTCAAGCCGCACAATCCTGACCACGGGGGTTTATACATAGCCAGTAGTTCTAGGGTGTATCTTTTATGCATATCTGTATATTTATGTAATGATGTAAATGTTTTCCAGTATTGATTTATGTTTTGGGAAATGAGAAATGAGTAGGCATACTATGTTCAGTAAAAGAGAGAAGTATGATTCTAGTATACACTGCAAAGCATGCTGCCACACACTATCATTAACTTGATCCTCCTTACTGAGAGGTGTGTCACCTTGTTATACAACATATTTTTTCAGGGAATCCCAGAGATTGAGTTTAGCGGAATCCAGGGAGTGGAGACTAGTTTAGTTACTTTTTTTGAGTGTCTTCAAGAACTCAAGTGTGAGTAGTTATTATAGTATGCCTCCGGGCTTGTATTTATGGTCGTGTGGACCGAGTTTGTAGACTTATTAGATTGAGATGTAATATAAGTATGGAAAGAACCTTGGTATATATATGTTGATTTAGACTCTGGTAATAGTATGCTGAGATTGTTTCATTATTCCGCTGCATATCTTGTATGTTGAGATGATATCAGGTACATAGACATCACTAAAGTAGCACCTTGGACCCACGTGGCAGGTCAGGGTGCTACATCTTTAGGGGTGCTTCCACACTTCCACACCACTTTGTGCCAAGGAACTTCACTTCCTTTATTTCTCCAAAATCCATAGATTTGAGAGGAGCAAACATGACCATCGACCACCCACTGGTTTATCAAATTTTGTGCTGATAATTGATCTCCATACTTTTGCAGTTTTTGGTTTTTTAAGTCAACCACTTTCTTAAACAGAGGGGAGTCATCATGATCTGGTGAAACCTCCCAAAGGCTTGCCCCTTTCAAGTAAATCTGATTAACCCATTTTGACCAAAACAAATCCTTCTTTGCCTGAATATTCCACATTGCCCGAATGAGGAGTGCATTATTCCAGGATTTTAAATCAAATGCCCCAAGCCCCCTTTCAATTTTTGGCAGACATACTTCTTTCCAGGCAACTAGGGGCTTTCTTCCAATCTTACAATATGATCCATAACAGATTTTGGGATGGGGAAGATTGCTAGCCAAAAGCATTCTACCCCCTGAATGACAAAATTAATCAATTCTATCTTCCTTGCGTAGGAAATTGTGTGACTAGGCCATCCACTCAACAGATCAGAAATTCTATTAATTTAAGAAGCATAATGCATTTTATTCAATCGAGATGCTGCTAGGGGAATTCCCATGTGGAGACCCGAAAGGGGAATCTGGTTTGGTGGAGCTCAGGAAAACCATCGACGGTTTCGTATTACCAAAGGCTAGTAAATGTAAAATGGTAAAAATCGGTTTGGTTAAAAGCCAAACTGTCGACGATTTCAAGGAAACCTTTGACTGTTTCGTGTGGGCCAGCAGCCTATAAATAGACAGAAGCTCATTTTTTCTAACTCTCTCTCTCTCTCTCTCTCTTCAATTTTTTCTCCAAAACTCAGTCAAATTGATAAATAAACATCATTTTTGGGTCCTAACTTTGATCCTTAACATTTTAATCGTAGTGGATTCGTTGTTTGGCCATCGTAGGCACCACTCCAAAAATAAGGTAAAGAGAATAAATTATGTCAGCTTATTTTTGAAATTTAACCAATTAAAACTGAGTTTATGAGTACAAAAATGTTGTATATGATTTTATAAATGATTTAAGCATATGGATATTGATTATTATATATGTATTTGGGAAAAAACCAATTGAGTAGAGTAATCATCTCATTTTTCCTAAAAAATGTATATTATGGGTTAAAGTAAAATTGTGGAGATGATTATGTCCTTGTTTTCAGCAAAATATATTTTTTCCCAGGCAGCTTATCAAATTATGATTTAATCATTTAAATTTTGTGGCATAAGAATAAATGGTTATGATTGCAGAAATAAATTAGTTGGAATCTTTTGTGATATTATATAGAGAAATTGTGATTTTATGCAAAAATGTGATTTTATACTGAGTTATGATTATATGCAAAGTTGAGATTGTATATTGAGTTGTAATTACACACAGAAATGTGAATTTATATCGAGTTATAAAAATGACGATTTAATACTGAATTATGGATATGATGTTTTCATACCGAGTTGTGAATTTGATAGTTTGATACGATCTCGTGAATGATTGGAAATTGCGGACATACTGATGTTTATTAAAGTAATTGCGGAGAAAGGCAAAGGGGGGCGGTGATACGAAACGCCCCGATTCTCGAGAATTTCTGCCTGAGGGCTTGCTGAATTGGGGGACGGCGATGCGAAACGCATCAATCTTAGTGAGTGCTTGATATAAATTGTTGAATTGGAGGACAGTGATACGAAATGCCTCAATCTCGGCTAGTGCTTGATATGAATTGCTGACTTGGGGGACGGCGATATGAAATTCCTTAATCTCGGCAAGTGCTTGATATGTATGGATCATATAATTTGTAGAATTTTTTTTTATGAATCGGGCTTTTGAGCCAAATTATGAACTGAAAATAAATATGTGTTATGCAATTATATAAGTGTGAGTACAATTTATAAATGCTATTTCATTTAAAGTTAATTAATGGATGTATTATGCTTATACTAAAATTCTTTTGTCACACACTGATAATAATTTATTCCGTCTTATTGAGAGGTGTCTCACCCCAATAAATATTTCAATATTTCAGGATCGCTGGGAAAGCAAGCTTAGGAGCTTAGAGTTAGGGTGTAAATATTATAGATAGGGTAAGTGTTGATATGTATCAGCGTATATAAATGTTTTTGGTAATTTTTGTGTAGAAATCGGGAAAATTTTAATTTATGAAAGTGATAAAGGAAAAGAAAAGAAAGAGAAAGAAAAGAAGGAAAAAGGAATTAAAGGGGCATCAGCAAGAATTCGTCGACGAACTCAGGGTCCTCGTCGATGAACGTGCTTCTAGGTCTTGTCAACAACGTACACGTGTCTCATCGATGAGAAGATACCGAGAGTAGGAAATTCAGGTCATTAAGGGTTTGTCGACGAACTCATTATCTTCGTTAACAAACACCCTTTTGTGGTTTGTCGACAAGTACATGTGTCTCGTCAACGAAGCCACGTGGCCAACAATCTATAAATATGCGAAAAATCATACTTTCAGCGAGATTTCATTTTCTCTCTCTACCTTCAGCTCTTCTTCCTTCTCTCTTCAAATCTAGCTCCGTTTTACCCCGTTTCGACGATCGGAAGTTACCACGATGATCCTGGGGTGATTCTCTACAAGATAGCTGGAGCGGATTGTTGATTTGGGGTCTTGGGTACCATCCCAAAATCAGGGTAAGTAAGTTATTTTAGGGTTTATGTGGTTATTTGGGATATGTGAACCCAGGAAATGTGTTAGATGTTAATATGGTGGGGTTTGAGTTGATTAAACTAGGGTTAATGCGATTTCAAGGTTTGGAGTTCTAGACGCTGTAAGTGTGGTTTAGGATTTTAACAAGCTTCTTAGAAATCAGCTAAGGGGATAGACTAAGTTAGATATTTTCAGAAAAATTTATTATTGAATATATAGCATTTAATTTAGAAATTTATATATGTAATTAGTATAGTTTTTGGGAATACTAGTGTAGAACTGAGAAAACCTTAGAACAGGTCTAATAATATTTTCGGCAAAATATGTTTTTCCTAGATAGATAGCATGATATATATAGTGGCACTCACTCGTGTGGCATGAGTAGATATATTTTACAACATTAATAGTTTGTCATAATATTTTATGATTCCTTAGAACAAACGTGATTTGATAATAGTTTATTTTTAGAAAAACTATAAATAGTATAGAAATTATATTTTCAGTATATTATAATATTCAGTCGGTGCAGATGCCTTGATTATTCAGCCGGCGCAGATGTCGTGATTATTCAATTGGCCCAGATATCGTAATATTTTAGCCGACGTAGATGACATGAACAGATTTATATATATATATAACAGTTTAATCAGAAATATTATTATGTCACAGTTTACACAAAATCACGAAATAGTATATACAATATGCATGAAATTTACTATATGATATGAGAACCCTGATGGTTTAGTTTAGTTTCAGAGCATGGTACCATAGCTATTCAGATCTTAGATAGAGTGTGGGAGATGGGTAGTCGATTGAGCCTAGAGAAAAGTAGTGTGCCCCCTAGTAGTTCGGACCAGGCTGGGTAAGCCAATCGTACTTACAGACTAATCAGTTTTGGTTCAACATGGTAGGCCAACCATTGCTAGGTCCCGCCTACGGGCCGCACAACTCAATCATGTGGAGGGTAATACATGACGCCAGCTACCTATCCATCCAGGGTATAATTTCAGTAATACTTAGATATAATAGATGATTTGTATGTACAAAGGAATTTATTTTATTATGTTGAATTATGTTTTATTCAGATTTTATACAGAACAGTTTTATTAGATTTGTCAAATACAAGTTCAGCTTTGTACAAAATTTCCTTACTTATCAGATACAGTTTTTCATATACGGTATATATTTATAACACAATAATACTCATGTTGTCACACACTAATATTAGTCTGTCTCTCTTATTGAGAGGTGTCTCAGCCCAACATTATAAACATTTCAAGAAACCTCGACAGACGAGTAGAGCGGGCTCCAAGATAGAGGAGTTCGTTGGTACTACCCCAATTGTAGGGTAAGTAGTTGAGTCAAGATCAGGATAGACTTTTGGATATGACTCTAGGATGTATGGTCCTTTTTGGGTTGTGTGTGTCTATATATATATATATGTATATAAATGTATTAGAAACAGTAAAACTCTGATATTGTATATAAGGTTAAGGATAGTATGGTTTCTGCTGCATAGTTATCAAGTACGTATGGACAGGTATATCCTCGGTTTCCTTTGGGGTCTAGGTTGATTTAGGTTATGTTTTATGGAATCAGAGTTATTGTTATTATTATTATTATGTAGAAAAAAATAATAAATAAATATAACAGAATTTTTGGGGCGTTACATTTTGGGTTATAGTTCTGTCTTGGGAAATGGTATAGTAATGGTTGGGAGGTAGTACTCTCGTATGTATAGTTTTGGAAATGTCTATTTTTGCTTCCACGAGCAGTGGATGGATACAGATGTAATATTTGAAATATTATGAATATATGTTTTATGATTATTATGAAAAATGAAAAAAAAAATGGGGGCGTTACAACTGTGGTATCAAAGATGTCTTGTGATGACATATTATTATATCAGAGCATATTTTGGGGGCGTTATATCCCAAATATCCGAAAGGGAGTTCCCCATCTTGAAAATCTATAACTCTCCTAGTTTCCTCCAGCTCCAAGTCTTTGATACCAGCAAATAGAATGTTTTTCATATTATTTGCAGCTAGCCCTGAACAATTAGAAAATTTGCCCAAACAGCTCATGAGGGGTTTAATATAGCCAAAATCACCTCTAGAAAACATTATCAGGTCGTCTACAAAAACCAAGTGAGTGATTTTCAACTGCTCTCATATTGGATGGAATTTGAATTATCAGTTGTCTTCAAGAGTTTTCAGCAATCTAGATAAGTATTCCATGCATATTACAAACAATAGGGGAGACAATGGATCCCCTTGCCTCAGTCCTTTCTTTCCCTAAAAAAATCCATGATATCCACTGTAACAACCCAGGGAATTTTAAACAAATTGAAATAATAAGGAAGAAAGAATAAATTCGAAAAGGTGGCAGCAAACATTCATCGACGAATAGACTGGTCTCGTCGATGAATGTTCTTCTTAGCTCGTCGACAAGGGTACGTGTCTCATCGACGAGGAATTACCGAGAGGGATTCTTTGCATGACTGAAACTCATCAACAAATTGGATGTCTCGTCGATGAACAGTGTACTAGGACTCGTCGACAAATCGACGTGTCTCGTCGACGAATCCCTGTGTATGAATAGTGAACTTCTTTCATTTCAGCAAAAATTTCTTGCATGTCTTTTCTCTCTCTCTAGAAATTTCGGCCCTTCCACCTTCTCTCTTCGATTCTGGGCCGGATTTAGCTCGGTTCGATGATCGGAAGCTACCACGAGACTTCTATGAAGATTCTCTACAATATAGGCGGAGTGGATATTTGATTTGAGTAGTTTGGGAAACATCCCAAAACAAAGGTAAGTGAATTATTTTGGAATTTCTTTAACAAATATTGTAACGACCCGACCCTTTATACGGACTAGCACCGTTAACCCAAATGCAAAATACCTGTACCTGTTCAAGATGGATAGACAACCCGCCCTAAACAAGGACCTACGAGTGTAAATCATATATAATTACAATGTAAATGTTGCGGAAAAACATAAACATTCATTGGAATTTCTACTAGACTTATACCAGAGTTTACTAATACATCCACAAGTACATAAATCCAGACATAGAATAGATCATGTTATTACAATCCTCCTGAAAGGACCTTTATCTAAGTTTAATACATGATTCGAATGCTTACGTAAGATAAACCAAAATACGATCTCCCCAGTCCCTTTAGCTACTAGGACTGACGTACTGATGGACCTGAAAACAAAGGTTGTATAATAGGGTGAGACACCTCTCAGTAAGGAAGAAAGTGTTACAACAGTGTGTGACTGCATATATGCACATTTTCATACAAACTCATACATTTGAAACATTTTTTTATAATACCGTATCATACAACATTTATCTGCATATCAAGTAATTAAATCATGCATATGATTATTATAACACTTTCAGCTTGATATGACAATTTGCCTGTTTACCTCGTGGCACGGGTTGTGCACTGATTGCCTCTAACAGTGTCATGTTCATGCAGACAAAGCCAAGCATCTTTTATAGTCCGACCGCCCCCTGGTTTATTTTTACCAGCAGCTTGCTAACTCCTCGCAGGTCGACCATCTAACATACTCATACTGATTTCTCATGTATGGTTGCACTATACTGCCAGCATCGATACCTAGTTCTAGGAGTTTATTTCAACCCCCGAACTGGAGTATCTTTCAACCCCTTTTACTGAAATTTCTTTCAACTTCTTTTGGTCACAAGTTGTGGTTCCAGTATCATATATACAATTTATAGCAAAATATAGTAACTTGTGCAATTCCAGTATTTTCGCAAATTCAGATAATCATATCGAGTTCAAACCGGTGCCTATCCACTCCATTTACCCCTTTTTGTTTACTGATACAGCTCGGTGTATCACCGACCTCTATTTTCCACATTCTCAGTATAACAAATTGGAACTCCGTTCCCATATCTCATATATATGAAATATAGAATGTTCATAGATTTCCATTTCAATATATATCACACAAGTTTAATCCAAAACCTGTTAAATGATAAAAAAAAAATTAGTAACCACCATTTAAATGGAAAAGTAAAAGTTTTAAGCGTCTCTTACTACAGTTTAAATGCAAATAAGTGATTTTCATAAGATTTGGAGATCAAACGCTAAAATCCTCGTTTTTACCAAAAATCGTAAAATCGGCATTTCTACTCGGTAGAATTTATCAAATAAGCAGTTAAATCATACATATAAATATAAACTCTTTTTAGCTGTTTAGTTTTCCAAAAATGTTGTTGTAATCAATTTCCCCTTATCTTAAACTCAAAACGAAATTTCGTACGAACACGGTCCAAATCGACAACCCGGGACCCTCAAAACCTAAAAATCACAGAATATAATCTTACTATAATTTTGACTACTATCCAAATATTCAATCGAAATTGAAATCAAATCCTTACCCTGATTTTTTGGAAAACCCGAAAATCCTCAAAATAACGATCCGATCCGATAAAGTTGTAGAACTTCCTCCTCTGATCCCCGCAGGAACTTCTGTTTTTAGAAACAAACTTCGAACGACGAAGAATCTTAGAGAAAGAGAGAAATTTCATTGGTAGAAAGAGAGGGAGAGAGTTTGGAGAGAAACTTAACTTCTAAGCAACTAAAATGGATATTTATAAGGCCTTTGACCAAGTCTAACTCATCGACGAGGCGGCGTCTTCGTCAATGAATCCGCCACACAGCTCATCGACAAAGCCATCCCTTCGTCGCCGAGCACAAGTTCTAGATATTTCTTTGACCCACTCGGTATTTGCTCGTCGACGAGACTCTGAATTTCGTCGACGAGGCTCTAAAGGACTTCGTTGATGAATGTGACTCCTTCGTCGACGAACCCAACTTATTTCGGGTTTGGGTCTCTACAAATATTGTAACGACCTGCAATTTAACAGGGTTTTTTTTTTTTTATATATATATATACTATAACAATTATAATGCTCTGATACCAAATTGGATTAAACCCAACCAACAACCTAGGCAGCGAGAAGCAGAAGTCAAATAACATAACCATATATAATTATATACAATACCAGAGTGTTAAAATGTTTCCCAAAATATACATATATGACTGTTTTCTAAAAATACCCTCAACTAGCAAAGGCTATACAAAAAAAACTCTCAAAAATACTCACTCTAATATCAGGACAATACTGAGGCCCCTCTATTTACGAGCTTGGTCTGCTCGCCTACCTGGATCACCTGAAAAATGTTAAAGTCATGGGGTGAACCAATGCTTAGTAAGACGAAATATGTTATTGCTAGTGTGTGGCAGATGAGTCACAATACTATGAAAATCTATTTCTATATAATCATGTATCACTAAATCTGTAAATACAATACCAATAATATAAACCATCACCTTTTTCCTAATGCTTAACATTTTTGTACTTTAGGTTTCTACTCAAAATACTTCTAATAAATATATATATTTTCTGTCTCTGTAAATCTGTATAAACATAGTAACAACTGAAAACTTCCCTGTAGATACTTGTGTATCATGATATAACCCTTCATGATAGGGTTGTGCGGCCCATAGGTGGGATCTATCTTGGCTGGCCAACGAGGAATAAATCACTATACTCTATCAGTCTAATCAGCCCTCCTCAACCCATATCTGATGGGGAGTCTGTCCACTTATGGGCTCTATATGATCAACCTTTATACCACGTATTATTTAAATAGGTGGTTGCACTCTATATACTGTATGTAGCTACAGTACCATACTCTGTAAACTGTATGGTTCAATAGGGCCTGATACTATATAATACATCTCTATATACAACTATTTGTTTTACCATGATTCTGTAATAACTATATAAATCATGACGCTGTGATAAACTGTATCTGTATCAACTGTATTTTCTGAATTAAACTATAAAAGTGTATGTCATGGTACTGTAATCTGTATTTGTATCAACTATATAATCATAGTATTCTATAATTACTATAAAACATAGCCACTGTCTATATATTTTATAAAACATAACTCAGGAAAATATTGTAAAACATATTTCTATACTATATCTATATTCTCAAGCCACACAAAAATTTTAAAACATATTAATCATACTTGTTAAATTGTATAAATCTTTGCTGTGAATAATACTCTGGTAGAACATTTATAATTTTAAACTGAAATCATACTCAAATAACCTAACAAAGCATATTTCCCTTACCTGACTATCAAAAGCCTTTATCGTATACCGGTTCTACCCCCACAGGGCTCTCCACTCAACACCCTGAAAATAACATTAACAGAATATCAATATTTCTTTGCCTACATCATTTCTTACAACTGACAGAAGGCCAAAAATTGACTAAAAGGTCTTACCGTGATTCTGGGGAGAAATTCGACTTAATCCCACTGACGATCCGCCCCAACAAACTTGAAGAGAACTCCGCTAGGAGCGTCGTGGTGGCCTGAGATCGTTGATCCGACGAACGATGGGGCCAGAATCGAAGAGAGAAGAGGGAGAGGCCATAAGAGATAAGAGAGAGAGAGAGAGAGAGAGAGAGAGATTCTACGCTGAAATTATGCGTGAAAACTGAGTTTAAGCACTATTTATACTACGAGATTCGTCAACTAGCCACATCACCTCATCGACGAGTCCTGTAGAAAGTTCGTCAACGAACCTGCATTCTCGTTGACGAATTTCAAACTTCTCAAAAATCCTCTCTCGGTATCTTCTTGTCGACAAGACAGGACCTCGTCGATAAGATCTTGAAGAACCCTCATTGACGAAACCCCTGTGTTCGTCGACGAGGCCTGGAAAATTTTCTTGGAATTTTCACTTGCAAAATGCAATGTCGTCGACGAACGCTTCGCATTCGTCGATGAAGTCGACTGCCTCTTTCTGTCACTGATTCCATTTCCCTCCCTCTTTATTATTTAAATAACATTATTACTCTGGTCATTACAAATATTATCCTTTGGAGCTTAGGAAGTACTATAGGAGTATTATACTAAGATTTGAGGAACTTGGAATTTTGGATTTCAGGGTCTCTTTTTGTTAATTTTGGGTCGAATTTCGAGGAGCAGGTAAAAGGAAATATTTTATAATGGTTTTTTCATAATTTTTTAAACGACTAGTTTCAAGTATGAATTTTTATATACATACAGGTATAATTTTCTAAACCTTACTAGTATTGAAAATAATGTTTTTAGGTAGATAAATTATATTGAGAAAAATCATGTGGTTGAAACCATTTTTGATAATTAAATGATGGTGATTAATGTGGAATGAGATATTATTGAGGCTGCGAATTTTGTTTGGCTGTGAAATATATTGATTGTTTGTAGATACTGATATAATTTATATTGTGGTAGAATTGTAGATATGTTAAATGTTTGGCTGATGTTGATTTGGAATGTGGTTCATGTAAATTACGATATAACATTGGCAGTGGTATGAGGAGGTCGTTATATCGTACCTGGTATAACCGTCATATATCATTGGCAATGGTATGAGGAAGTCATTCTATGGACGTTTATATTGAGAGGTAAACATTGACCATGGTATAAGGAGGTTGTTTACCTATTTACTATGAATGGAGTGGTTGTTTTGTAACCTGTGTGGTTTGTTTTGTCCTGTGTGGACCATATAATCTGCATGACTTGATTAGTCCTGTGTGGACCAGTCCCGTGTGGACATTTATGTTGTGGATTGATTAGTCCTGTGTGGACCAATCCTATATGGACATTTATGCTGTGGTTTGATTAGCCATGTGTGGACCAGTCCTGGGTGCACATATGTGTTGTGTGGATCCTATGTTGATTTAATTATGATATGGGTGTATATGTGAAATTCTGTGAAGTGATTGTGTTAGTTGTGTACGACTTTTAATTAATTAAGTATTTTGGGTAAAGTAGATTACTCCACCCGAGAGCTTGCTAAGGAAAACGAGTACTCTGGTAATTATTTACGGATACCAGAGTAGAGGGAAACCACTTGTATAGGCGGGTGATCTTCGCCATTATCGGTGTCTTTACTTGGATACATAACTGAAGGGCTTATTGAGAAATGTGAGTGCCCTGGTGTTAGCACTAGAGTAGAGGGAACCTACTTGTATAGGCGGGTAGATTTCCCTATTCTCGGAAATTAACAATAAAATACTGATGGTTATGAATATGTGAATGGATGATAATGACATTGACCATTGTGTGATTATAGGCATGAAATTTGGGTTACTTGTGGATTGTGTGTACACATGAGATGGATATTTTAATTCTATTATAAACACTTCAGCCACACACTATTATAAACTATTTTCTTCCTTACTGAGAGGTGTCTCACCCCGTCATATGTTAAATCTTTTCAGGCTATCCGGAAGATCGAGCTTAGATAGTTCCAGGACAGGGTAGTTTTGTGAGTGAGACTTAAACGGTTACGTTTTAATTTTTATGTTTTATTAAATTTCTGTGAGGTTTTGTATTATAAAGAATGTGGATGTGTGAAATAAGTTTGATGATGTATAACTATAGAACTCTGGTATATTATGTTCAAGGTTGCTTTATTATTATCCGCTGCATTAATGGTATCAGAGACGTGTATCGGTCTCCTAACACTCCGGGCCCCACGTGGCGGGTCCAGGGGCGTTACATCCACCATTCAGAGAGAGGGAATAGCTTGTTGTGGCGGCACATTGCATGATCCAGTTAACCATGACCCTCGGAAAATTCAGGTGTTCCAACATTTCCTGTAGAAACTTCCAAGAAATGGAATCATATGCCTTCTTGAGATCTATTTTTAGCAAGCATCTAGGAGAGACCCCTTTCCTAGCATTTTCCTAACAATCTCCTGGACAAGATAAATATTTTCCACCATACTTCTCTGTTTGACAAATGCAGACTGAGCAGGGTTAACTATATCCTCAAGGCATGGTTTAACTCTACCAGCTAGTATTTTTGCAATTACCTTAGGTATGTTTGTAATCTTGAAATAACTTAGAATGTGGAAGTGAGGAATTATTTAAGAATATTTAATCTAATAGAAGAAAACACTCTCGATCGGGTGAATTGACTAAAAAGGATTCATGTAACTAACTCTACTTAGTGGGAGTTAAGACTTATTATTATTGTTGTTGTTGTATCATTCAAAAATACCTCATCTTTTGTTTGGAAAAATGAATTTTATATCTTATATTTTAATTTATATGAATATAGATAAAATTTGGAGAAATTTGTATTACATTTAATAAATTTACACAAATTCAAACTTAATGTCTCAATTTCAACCTTCAAAATATAGAATGGGTTTAAGAGAAATAAAGGGGGTGACTAAGATGGAATGGTGGCAATTAGAATCCGTAGAAGTAGTTGTACAGTAGGAAAATGAAGACTTTTTAACATTTTGGGAAACAAAATTCCAGCTCTTGAGACTTATGGACACTTCATTGATCATCTTCCGTTTCTAACCTTTTCACCTTGACTACTCTTATGCTTAAAGAAGATAAATGACTATCATTGATGAAGTTAGAGGGAAGCAACTCCGTGTTAAGCCACACCTTTGTGTTAGAGTCGATGAGGGCTAATATGGATAAAGAGGAATTCACTTTTTTTTTGGATTGCACACTGGGTATCCACGTGTCCGTTTTACGATCCGTGTGACTAATCCCGCGGCCCTTGAAACCGACCCCACAACTCCAAAGGGAGGTAAATTTCAGGAATCCAGGGGTGGAAACGAATCCGAGAGGGTTTGAATACCTGACCTCGTGAGAGGCACTCTTGCAACCCGCACTACCACCTGAACCACACCCTGGGGGTTGAAAAGGAATTCACTTTGTTATTAGAATGTGTTGCTTATTACACGAGTTTTGCTAGTTGCTAATACAACTTTAGCTCGAATAAGTTGAGAAATACATCGATTCATAGGGGTTCACTTCAACATGGCTCTCCCTTAGCTTGGTTCTATGATGTATTGTTCAACATGGGGTTTCTAGCTATGAAGGATGAAAAACAAATTATTATATTTTATTTGATGGCAAAAGATATTGACTTCTTTCAATATCTAGCAAAATATGTGAAACTCTCATTTGATTTTAAAAATTATATAAACCTCCCTTGATATAAGTATTCATATGGCAAGTTGAATGAAGTCATTTAATAAAAAAGTAACATAGTTGCTTGCTTCACTTTGAAAAGTAATTTTTTGGTAGATAAAAAGGCAATAATTAAACAACATTTACTTTTGTTGTATAAGAAAATTGACCAAAAAAAAATAGAGTTAAGCTAAACTAAACAATCCTGAACTAGACAGTTTTTCTAATTGCTTTGTTTGATTCAATTTTCCATTACCTATCTTGGAAATCAAAGAGTAGGGGCAGGGAGGATCAATTGAAGCCTATGTTTTGCTTAGAAGTCATTGCATTATTTGTTATCACAAATAAAATTAATAAGATGCAGGCCACAATATTATATAGTATGCAAGTTTTTAATGCAAATTAAATGGTTACTATTTCTTGTATGTTTTATGTTTTCAATAAATAGTTTCCACGGTTGGTATTATGAATTTTTTTCTTCTGTAAAAGTGGTATGGAAATTCAAATTGTCCCCTTAAGTAGACGATGTGTAGAATATGGGCAAAGAGGATGTGTAGCAGTAAAAATTGTACAAACTATAGAAGGGGAAAGAGTAAGGAAGGTAATAAAAAATAGAATAGAAAAGATAAGGTGAGGGAGAGGTAAAGAGAAAGAGATAAAGGAAAAAAGATAGATAGAGAGAATGGGAGAGGAAATAAAGACGATAAGGTGGTTTAAAGGCCAAATTTTGGGATTTGTCACATTGTGAATATTTTGGGAGGTGTCTAATAAGATTAACAAACCAAATATCCATCTAATCAAACTTAGGGTTACAAAAATTTCTCAAAATTTTATTATTGATTATAACTAGACATAAACCATTATTTACTTGACAGACTCTTTTTACTTAGATAAAACCCTATCTTAACTTCGACATTCATTGTTGTTTGACCATGTTCACCTATAAAGTCAACTTTCTTTAAGATGTTCTATAGAGCTGATTTTTTTAGTTACATGTTACTCATTTTTGGGGTATACAAAATTTGCACAAACATTTTCATATAATTTCCTTCTCAAAACAAATTAAGGTTTTGTTGTTAGATTTATTTCTCTTTCTCCTCGAGTTGGTTGAATTTTTGTTGGGTTAGGTTGGTAGGTTTTTGAATAAAAAAATCTACTTAAATTTATAACTTAGTTTGGAAATGGACCAAATTAAAACAATGCACTCATAGTTTTCTTTTGATTAATTGGAGCCTATTGAGTAAGGATTACATAGTATAAGATAATTTGTTTTCCATTATTTACTCTTTTCTTTGTTGAGAATTTCACTTGTGAGTCTGTCTCACATTGGAAAAGTTGAGTGGATGATGGGTGATTATATACATGGTTGGGCCCAATACCCAATAGGCTTAAGTTTTTGGATTAAGTTGATGCTCACTCATGTGTATTAAGCCCACTCATGAACTCCTCCGATGCTAACAAGTGGTATTAGAACCTACGGTTCGATTCGTAACTCTGGGTGAGAGATATCGTAAAAGTCAAGACGTGAAGCGAATTCTCCTAACGTGCTAACAGTTGGAGGACCAAGTGTGTGGCCGAGACCAATAAGGATCATCTAGGCTGGAGATAGATCCGAATAGAGTCACACGTGGAATGCAATCTGACGCACGTAAAGCGCCAGTGGTAAAACCCACTTGAGCAACTATTAGGGAATTGAGCTTACTCCTAAGGGAGACCATTTCCGTTCAAGGGGAAGCGGTTGGAACTCACAAGTAAGGAAGAGATTGTTGAGAATTCCACTCGTGAGTTTGTCCCACATTGAAAAAAATGAGTGGATAATGGGTGCTTATATACATGGTTGAACCCAATACCCAATAGGTTTAAGCTTTTGGGTTAAGTTAGTGCCTACTCATGTGTATTAAGCCGACCCATTGACTCCTCCGGTGTTAACGTTCTTAAGGTTCGAACTTGAAATTACTAATACAATGTAACGACCCCAAAAATAGTTATACTTGATTAAGGTTATGATCCTAAAAAAAAAGTGAATTAAATTAAATTAATTATTTAGTAATTAAACATTATTAAAGTAATTAAATAAATATTATGATGGATATATAGTGTGTGTGTGTGTGTATATATATATATATATATATATATATAATGTTAATATAAATACATATACTTACCTAATGGAAGTCTCAAGAGCTTCTTGAGACTTCAGACATTTCAAAATTCAATTCTAGGTTGGGCGAATGCTCTCTCTCTCTTTCCTGCTCTTGTCACTCTCTTCATGTCTCTCCGTCTCTCTCTTCGATTTCATCGGCCTAACGAGTGCCGATTGAAAATTAAAAAATACCACAGGGCTCCATTCTCCGCCATCGACATTTCTACCAAAGCGAATTTGTCGTATGAGAGATGTAAACATATCTCTCAGGGTAAGGTAAATTCTCATTCTTATCTCAATTTTTCTTAAATTATAAGCCAAATTGACTATCGGACACCACCACGAGAATCTAGAAATGATTCTCTACAAGTCTAACGGAGCGGATTTCTCGTGAGGTCATTTTAGGCATAGCCCCAAAATTATGATAAGGAGGTTATTAAAAAATTAATTGTTATTTAATTAATGTAGATTTGAAAATGTTAAAATTATTGGGCATTCTGGGGTTGAACTTGGGTTATTGAATTTAGGGTTCGGGTGAGTACCGCAGGTATAATTTTGGAATTCCTGCGGCGTAGTTTAGGAAATCAGGTAAATGGAATAAATTATTGCAGTTATTTTTTAAATTATTGGTTGAGAAAATATGTGAAAATGAGTATATGATATTTTGCCTGAAATTATTACGATATGAATATTAGATAAAGTTGTGTGACATATGATTTATATTGAATTGTGGTGTTTTGGTATTTGAAATACAAAAGGTGATGAAAAGTGATAAATATTAATGAGTATTTTTCTGAGAAATACTCCTATGTGAAACGTTAATATTATTACGGGAAAATGATTTTGAAATGAAGATGTGTTTTATTGAAAAATATTGAAACACGTGAAACATGATATATACTATTATGAGATGATGGTATGTGCTACTGAAAAATGATGAGAATATTGAAATAATATGAGAATTGTTTTATTGAGAAATATTGAAACGAGGATATATATATATATTAAAGAGTATTTTCTAAAAAATATTTTAATGGGAAATGTTGAATAATGTAAAATGAGATATATATGTATTATTACAAAATGAATTTTGAAATATGTATACTGGAAAATGAATATTGAAATTGAGAATGTTGTAATGTAAATTCTACAATATGAATATTGAAATGTGGAAATTGAAATGTGAACATTGCAATGTGCGAAAGTTGCAATGGGATCATTAAATACTAGAAAATGTGAACATAGCAAAGTGCGAAAACTGCAATGGGATCATTGAAATATGATTGATGAAATACCAATGCCGCATAATGATTGCGAGTATGTGATAATGATAACCTATAAGAACCTGTCTCTTGATAATGGTTTTAAATATTTAAAGAGAGGGGCAATTTGGTAAAAGAGTAGGCCTCGTCGACGAAGCCAAATTTTGTCGACAAAGTCTTTGTCCTTCTCGTCGACGAAATTCAGGGGCTGGTCGATGAGGAGAAGCTGAGAAGTCTCGGGAACCGGTGATATCAGGGTTCGTCGATGAATCCTGCGTCTCATCGACGAGAGGACTATAAAGCCTCATCGATGAGAACACCATTTCATCGACGATTTTGGCCGTGTCAAAGGGGCTATAAATAGGAATTTCTTTACTTCTCAACTAAGAAAACTTCAAATATTTATATATCTCTCTCTCTCTCTAAAACTCTCCCTACTCTCTATCTCTCTAGATTTTCATCGTTGTTTGTCGTTAGAATCGTGAATCTGAAGTTTCGACAAAGATCGTGGAAGGATTCTCTAAAAGTTCTAAGGATTGGAATCCCGTTTCGGATATTTTCGGGTTTTGGCAAAAAATCGAGGTAAGGTTCAGTTTTCATTTCTGATCTAGTAGTTTTGTAGGAAACATTCTCATGAGTATATTCTGTACTGTGATTTGTAGGTTTTGGAGCTCGGTTCACTATTTAGGGGCCTTGGAGTTCAAGATTTTCTATTTGGGGAAAAGGTAAAGGGAACTGTGTTTATATTGGTTATTTTTTAAATCGGACTCGGTAAAACTGTGGTTCACGGTCCTCTGTGTGTTTTGGCTACTCATTTGGGGGAATCTAACAGGAAAAACTATGGGTTTTTCATTATCACAGTTTTGAGAAAAAGAGGGGCGACGGGCTTCATCCCTGGTTTTGTTGAAAACCAAGTGTATATGGTGATTTATACTGTGTTATTGGGATGGTCGTGCCTTGACTTGTTTAAACTGTATTTGCTTAGAAAACCAAGTTTTGGATTACCAAATGGGTGTGGTTTGTTTGGTTATATGAGCATGCATATGTTGTATCTTGGTGAAATAGGAACGGGGTTCCGAATTGTTCCAGGTTTGAAAATCCGGCTTTTGCCGAAGAGTGTGCAATACTGCCAACTTTCGAGCCGAAGGGTGTGCGAACTCCAGATCTGCACCGGTTCAATGTTGATGCTATGCTAGGTTACCGGGGGCATCGGCGTTTGTCGAAGGGTGTGAAATATCACGAGATTGCCAGCATTGGTTGAAGGGTGTGAAATATCACCAAATCACTGGGTTTTACCGAAGGGTGTGAAATACCACCAGACAGTCCGGCTTCGAGTCGAAGGGTGTGACGACACTAGATTGTATTTCTTGTTTTGTGAAAATACTGGAACTAGTTTTGATTGTTTTGATTATTGAACAATGCATGTTAGGATATCATGATAACACTCATATGCCACACATTGATATAACCTGTGTTCTTCCTTACTGAGAGGTGTCTCACCCCTACTGTATATACATTTTTATAGGTCATTCGAGTAACCGGAACTAGTGTCCTGGTGTAGGGAGTGTAGTGGTCGGTGTACTGCGGTTAGCGCTGGGTAAGTGCTAGAACTGTATTTTGGTGGGTTGCCATTTTGAGATGTATTTGGGCACCCATTTCTACATTTTGATAGAGCCATGTTCTGCTCTTGTATAGACTCTGGTATGGTACTGCATATGCATATATAGAATGACCTTTTTCCACTGTGTATATGATTGTGTTTGGATGTGTTTAGGGTGCTTGGGAGCCCCACGGTGTGATACCCCATGGATGAAAGACATAAAAGGATTTGATGTTACTACCCATATCAATAAGGTGTACCTTTCTTTTCGGGAGTTTTCCCATAAGAACTCCATAGTTAAGCGTGCTTGGCTTGGAGCAATCTTGGGATGTGTGACCACCTGAGAAGTTTTCTCAGGAAGTGTGTGAGTGAGGACAAAATACACTGAAAAGAACATGTGTTGGTTTGTGGGACCAGTCATTAGTCCGATAAGGTCTACCCCTTGTTGTCTAGTCCAGGTGAAGGAGGAGAGACGCAGTGCTCCCTGGTAGACCTAGGTTGAGGCGTTACAAATGGTATCAGAGCCAACACCCAGCTGGAAGTGTGATGAGATTCACATCGCCTGGGTTTGGAAATGTGGGTTCGCAACGAGGACGTTGCGTTCTATAAGTGGGGGAGAATGTGATACTCCATAGATGAAAGACATAAAAGGATTAGATGTTACTACCCATATCAACAAGGTACACCTTTCTTTTCGGGAGCTTTCCTATAAGAATTTCATAGTTAAGCGTGCTTGGCTTGGAGCAATCTTGGGATGGGTGACCACCTAGGAAGTTTTCCCAGGAAGTGTGCGAGTGAGGACAAAACACACTGAAAAGAAAACGTGTTGGTTTGTGGGGCTTGTCATTAGTCCGATAAGGTCTGCCTCCTGTTGTCTAGTCCAGGTGGAGGAGGAGAGACACAGTGTTTCCTAGTAGACCCAGGTTGGGGCGTTACAAATGGTATCAGAGCCAACACCCAGCTGGAAGTGTGATGAAATTCACATCGCCTCGGTTTGGACATGTGGGTTCGCAATGAGAATGTTGCGTTCTATAAGTGGGGGAGAATGTGATACCCCATGGATGAAAGACATAAAAGGATTAGATGTTACTACCCATATCAATAAGGTGCACCTTTCTTTTCGGGAGCTTTCCCATAAGAACTTCATAGTTAAGCGTGCTTGGCTTGGAGCAATCTTGGGATGGGTGACCACCTGGGAAGTTTTCTCAGGAAGTGTGTGAGTGAGGACAAAACATACTGAAAAGAACACGTGTTGGTTTGTGGGGCCAGTCATTAGTCCAATAAGGTCTACCCACTGTTGTCTAGTCCAGGTGGAGGAGGAGAGACGCAGTGCTCCTGGTAGACCCAGGTTGGGGCGTTACACACGGGGTCGGACCCTCATCCTTTGTACTATATATGTGGACTATTTGTATGATACAGGGACATGTTAGGCTACATTTCACCTCTGGGTCGCATTTCAGGGTTTGGGGCGTGACATAGCCCTAATAGATGGATATGGAAATCCTAATGATGGGTTGTGATATTGAGCACGGTATCGTTGCTAGAAGTGTTAGTGCAACCACACAGTCTTGTGGAGAGTATAGTGTGGACAATCGACTGAGCTGTTTAGTAGAGTTGTTGTGCCTCTTGAGTCCTGATCAAAGGCTATAGGCCGACCAGTCATACTACAAACGCATTGATGGATTTCCATTTTGATCTAACTAGGTAGGCCAATGGCGGTTAAATCCAGCCTTCAACCGCACAACCTTATTCATGGGGGGAAGCATGACATGGAAAGAGATCCTCAAGGTAGCCATAGGTTACAGACGCGATGTTGGTACCGAATACCAAGGATACTCATGTGTTGGATAGTGAAATTAAGAAATGGATATGTGTGAGTTAGTAACATAAATAATTGAAGTGAAGTAAAATTCTCCGCTTGAGGGCTTATTGAGTAAGGTGAGTGCCTTGATAGGTATTAGATGTAGTCATACCTGACCGCATAACGTATAAGGATAGAGGGAAACTACTTATATGAACGGGTAATCTTCCTTATTCTTAGGAACTTTATTGGTAAAATTGGGTTGCGTATGAATGATTTTGAAAATAGAATTAAAAGCTTATGAAAGTTTCTGTTTTATATCTATATGATTATGAGCGTATATCAGTTATTTTATCAAATAATATGATAATTTAAAAGAGTATATTATGATATGATGAAATTCATATTACCACACATTGTAAATAATTATGAATTTCACCTTATTGAGATGTGTCTCACCAAAATATCTAAATATTTTAGGAAGCTGTGACAGAGCAGATGATAGAGTTCCGGGATAGTGGGGAGCTGGTACCCTGATACACAGGGTAAGTGCTTTGAACTAGGGATGTGTGTGTTTCCCTATGATGTTTTGTTTTTGGGGAATGTGTTAAACATATATGTTGATATTGATGATTTAGTACTATGGGTAATTGTATTCTGGATGGTATGTATATTATGTCTTCCGCTGTTAGGTTAATATAAATAAAATGTCTATTTACCTGGTACTTAATGCGGGTCAGGTCATGTGAGAGGTATCAGAATTGTTGACGTAGTCGATATGTGATAATTAATGTGTATGATTTAATTATTATTATAAAAAAATGGTATGAAAATCAGAGTGTCACATATAAAAATTTTAAACTCTAAAATATATATATACAGGTTATTAGTAGAATCAAAATAATTACTTTTTTATGTTTATAAAAAGTTTGTTATTATTATTTTTGTAATAATTATTATTTTGTAAATAAGTATACAACTGATTGTTTGTTAAATTTTCACTAATTGGGATTGTTTAAGAGCATTTTATTGTTTTTGATAATGTGTAATGAAGAAAATAAACTACAACAACATTTTTGTTTATGTTATCGGTTTTTAAATTTTTGTTGTTTTTTATCATTTAATTGAGTAAAAATTTCATAATTATATTTTATATTTTATAGTTAACATTCATAACTAGATTTTGTGTATTAAGTGATTAATTTTATCATATACATGTTACAACATTCCAGACAGGGGTCCAGAATGACGATAAATAATAATATTATAAGTTCGATGGAGGTGTAGTTGGTTTACCTAATTACCACTTGTTGATTGATATTTAAACTAATTTTAGGTTAATGAACCAGTAGTCTCGGTCTGCTTTTACCATAGTCGGGATTGAGAGTTCAGTTATGCGAGAGAAATGTACTAGCACCCCCTGTACACCCGTTTTACAAGCGATACCTAATTAATTATGAATTATCCATAAATTGAATCTAATGGTATTTAATTAACTCCTTAAAAAATAAATATTTAAAATTAAAAAAATATAAAATAAGGTGCAATTTATGAATGTCAAATTAGAACTTCAAATGAGGGGATCTTATATGATAAATCCCTTTAAAATTTAATATAGATGAGGTCTGATAAACCTTTTTACCTTTTGTTTAATCATTGAGACGTATGCATACAAAAATATAATATATACAAAAAATAATTAAACAAATTTATCAATTTTGATAAAAAAAGAGTCTTCAAAATATTCTCATATTTTTTTAAAAATTTTCCAACATTTTTTTCTATAATATTTTGAGATTTTTATAGACATTTTATTTCATTTTTGATATTTTTATTTTCCCATTTGTTTGTTATTCGAGCCAAAATAACTCAAATAATTTTCATTTATTTAATTTTTAAATATTTTTAAAAATAAAAAATCGACTAAAAATTAATGTTTAAATTAAATAAATGAACTAGTAGTTTGGAAAAGTCAAAACTGGTCAAATCAATTTGAACTGGGTCAATGGCTGGTTGGGAAAAGATGGTTGGCCACGTGTCAGCCACGTGGCACTTTTAAAATTTATTTATATATATTTTAAAATTTATGCGATAAGGTGATGTCAGCATGATGCCACTCGCCACATGGTAGAACATGGTTCAAATCTAGATTATTAGATCCAGATATGAGTCTGAGCATTCTAAATTAGAGTCAAATACTTGAATATTATTTGATATATATTTTGAGGAAAGAAATTATTATTTTTATTAAAACACTAACTATAAAATTTGAAACCCAACGTCTTCTAAAAAAATTTAAAAGAAAATCGTGCAAAATTAACTACTAACCTATTTTGAAATTTTCACTCTACAATTCTTTTTATTATTCGAACCCACATTTCTTTTAACCTTTCAGCTTCGCTCATTTGAACATCGAACTTTCTAACTCTTATTTCTGATCCTCACAATTCATTCTCAAAATTTTCAACACATAATTCTTTTCTTTACACTCTCTAGATCTCAGTTTCCGACTCCGTGTGTTTGTATCCTTTTACCTTTTTGAAATCTTCTCTTTATAGAATTTGTTTACGAATAATGACTTAAAACTAATTTATTGATTAATCAATTTAAATTGTCCAATCAAACTTAAGTAACCAATTAAATTTTAATTATGATTTCTTAACTGAAATTCTATCATGCGTGTGTGTAGATGCAAGCATGGAGAATCCGACCCACATTTTTTATTTTAATTTTTTATATGTTTATTTTATTTTATTCTTTCAATGTAAAAATTTAATTTTCCTGCATTTTTTTCTTGTATTTTCTCATTTAGTGTATTAGTGTATTTTTACCTAATTTTTGTGTTATATAAGCCCAGATAAAATGAGGTATTTACAATATATTTGTTACTAAAATTGAAATAAATAACTGTGCAAATTTAAAATATAATTATAAATAAAAATATTTATAAAATTTCTCAAACTTAAAAAATTTCATTATAATTTTATATTACATCTTATCTAAATTCAATATAACTCAAAATTTAAGATTTATTCAAGGTTAGTATTTTCAATTTTGATGGACAATCTTGTTTTTCTTGTATCATTAGAAAATGAATTTTAAAAAATATCTTAATTCAGATAAATTATTATAACAAATTTTATATTATTTTAATATTTTTAATTTATACTCTCCTATTTTTATTGTTCTAATATTATTTTTATTTTTTATTTAATTCGAGCACAAAATACTCATCTACTCAAAATTTAAATTAATTTAAAATTTTAAAATATTAACTAAACAGATTATTTTTAATTTTAATTTTATAAATTTTAAAGTCTCCGCTACATTTCTCATTTTTCACCGGAAAAAACGTCGTCATTTTGCTCGTTGGATTTTGCGGGTCCTCGGTGGATTTTTCTACTTCCCTGTTTCCCTTTCCCTCGCAGAATTCTTCTCTTTCTCTCTCTGTTTCTGTCTCTCACCATGAATTCGATAACTCCCAGCTATCTGTCTCTTTCCGCGAGAATCTGATAATCCTTCGAAGCCCTACGCATGCGAACTCAAAGCTTCTGAACGCCAAAGACATGAGTGGGAACGAGTTTCGATTCTTCTTGTCCTGCGACATTAATCTCCCCGTAACTTTTCGAGTCGAGAGGCTCGAAGGAAGCTTGCCTCCAGCTAAGTCACCTAGTTCAGGTAGGGTCGTGAGAATTTCTTATTCGAATTTCGTTTAAGGGTTTTGAGCCGCTTGATTTGCTGTCTGGACTTGGCTGACTGTCAAGGAGGACTGGCGGTTCGTTCTGAAACCTAAAAAGCTCTTGAAACATGAGATGAAGGAAATCTAGTTGGAAAATTGATGGGTGCTGATTGCATTCGTTGACAGCTTATGAAAATAAATCCCCTTGAGGTTTCTATAACAGTTGAATCAAGCAAAAAATTTAGCGAAACTCAGCAATTTATTTTTTTGTTTGTTTGTTTAGTTAAACTTGAAGAAAGCTTACGAAATCGCCCAAGTATGCCGTCTAAATTCAGTTTTTCGTTAGAAGTATATAGACTGAATTTTCTAAATTTGGCCCTGTTTTTCAGGCGTAAATGTGCATTCGTTTATTTTCCTCAAATGGCTGCTTTTTTTCAGTCCGCTTCCCTCAAGCAACTTGTCTAATCCCACTTCGCCTAACAAGCCATAACTTTAGTTCAAGAAATTTTATGCATGAATTTAACAATTTGTCCGAAGAAACCCTACCTTACTGTATGGGCATTGGATATGCCAATGGGGCCAGTCGAGGGGGTGTAGGTGTGGTATTTGTGGTAATGACTGCTTAATACATATAGTTTTCCTTGGTGATTGTTGAACAACTATAGGTCAATTTTTATACAATATTGTATATGTTATTGCACAAATTGTACCCTTTTTTTTTCTTTAAAATAACATTTTGTTTAATTCTTATGCAGAAATTGATTCTACCACGGAGGAGAGAAGGCCAGAGCTATATGTTGAGTGTGCGTTGTATATTGATGGTGCTCCATTTGGGCTTCCCATGAGAACAAGGTGTACCTACTTATTCTCTCTCTCTCTCTCTCTCTCTCTCTCTAGTCTCTGGCATGTATTCAGGTCCTTGCTGACTTTGAGCCCCTGATTGAATTTCTAATCATGTCCATGAGATGCATACACAACGTAGATGGTTCCATTTTCTTTGTTTTATGAGAATCTCAATGGCATTTGCCCACATTCCTTTTTGTACGTATTCAAGATCTTTAACTTGTTTCCAGTCCTGTTTATGATTCCACACTTAATTTTGCTTTCCAAACCTTTAAATTTTGCCTCCCTGCTTTAGAAAGTTCCTATATAAGATATGAAATTTATATGATTCTCAAATTCCATAAAAGAAGATATATCATTTTCTCATTATTCTCATTTTTCTGACTTCATTTTTGTGTGATTTCTAATACCACATTTAGATCAGCTCAAGCGGGCATGATATAGGACACAGACTTACTGTTTAAAATTGTTTATCCAGGTTGGAATCTGCAGGGCAGTCATATTGCTGGAATGAGCTTATCACGCTGAGTACAAAATATAGAGACTTAACTGCTCAATCACAGTTAGCATTAACAGTATGTCTGACATTTTAATCTTCATGCTTTTGTTTTTTTGGATATTACTTTGATAATTGCATTTTCCTGGGAATTGTGCAGCATGCATTTAGGGGAGTCACTCATAGGAATCCACCCCCAAGAACGCACACCTGTTCCATTACTTTTCTTCCTCTTCTCCAAAAAAAAAAAAAAAATGAATATGCCTCGAAGTTGTTGGGGAATTTTTTAAATGTATAATTAAGTTGTATTTTTATCTATTCTGATGTGTATGCAAATGTTTTTGAAGTCTTACCTTGCATGTAAGGTACTTCAATGTTCATTGAACGAGTAAACAAACCTTTTTAGTAGTATTTTTGTGAGCTAATAGTTCTGTTGGTTACATGATTAGCTTACTTTAAAACTATTATTCCCCAATCAGTGCTCAACCTTGAATTACTTATTTCTTAAAATACTAAACAGTCATCTTGTGGAATGAATTAGAGCCATTTTTCTTGTAGAATGTGTGGTTGGATGAGTACTCGACCAGGCTTATTGACATACTTGTTTGTTATCTTGGTATACATTGTTAGCCCCCAAAAGATAGCATCTTGAGTAATCTGGACAAAGTGGTGACTTGACATGGTATCAAACCTTTCTTTCCAGAAAGTTCTAAGTTGAAGTCATATTCTATGTCTTTGCTATTGATATGTCTTTTCTATTGATATGTCTGTTATGGTGCAATTTGTTTTGTTTATGTTTGTGCACCCATTCCAGTTCGATTATTTTTCCTTCTAACGTAAAAGATGGGGTTGCGTGTGAGGGGGAGTGTTGGGTGGCTTGATAGCCCACCACCTAACAACATAAGCTTTTAGATCAAGTGGTAATTTAACAATACTTTATTTTATATTCCCGGTAAATGGGTTTTTGACTTGAGTTCTTGGAAATTCAGGTTCGAGATGTTTCATGTGGCAAAGACGAGGGGTTGATTGGTGGGGCCACGATTCTTCTATTTAACAACAAGAAACAACTCAAAACAGGGAAGCAAAAGTTTAGGCTTTGGCTAGGAAAAGAAGCGGATGGATCATTTCCTACAACCACCCCTGGAAAGGTTTCTGATCCCCTCCCTCAAACCCACTCTTTTTCTTGATGGTCTTTGTAGTCTGCTGCTTCAAATGCTTACCTTCTTATTGTTTTGAAATGATTATATTTTGTGCATTTGCTAACCGTGGCTTAAATTTTTATAGGTTCCTAGGCCTGAGCGTGGGGAGTTGGAGCGCTTGGAAAAGCTTGTAAATAAGTATGAGAGGGGTCAGATTCAACGTGTTGATTGGCTGGACCGCCTCGCATTTAAAGCCATGGAGAAAATTAAAGAACACGAAAGCTGTAGAAGTGGAAGTTCTCATTTATACCTGGTTGTTGATTTCTGTGGTTTTGAGCATCGAGTAGTTTTTCAGGTATGTTTTTGATGTCTTCAAAAATGTTGTATTTATTTTTTCAATGTCTTACTTGGGTTTCAGTGATTTTACGTTTTTATTTTTAAACTATTGTCTCCCCTAAAAAATCCAGAAAAGAAGTGTTAGCTTGGTAGGTGTCCCCTCTTTTTTAGAAGGTGGGGGCTGGCTGTTTGAATTGGGTGTATAAAAGTCTTACTGAAGTGAAGTCTAAATTCAAAGTACAGAAGGAAGTTAAAGTTGAGAAATAACAAGGTAAAGTAAGGAGGTAAAAGAGAGGATGACAAACTCAAGATGTCAGTTCAGCCACAGTTAGGCTTATGCACACTCTCCAAGAGCTCGTCTTGAGTGTATTTGGACAACCAATTACAGGTGCTGCACGCAGTACATACACCATGGATTCTCAACCCTTGCAAAATCACAACCACCTTGGGTTGTCGACCCACACAAACAGAAAAGTTAACTTCCTTCCTATAACTCTCAAATGTCAGGAAGAATAAACACAAAGAATTTAGGCCCCAACTCAAAATTTCAAAGTTATCACAAGAATGTGGAGAGTGAGACAGAAGACAAAAATGTTTCAGATCTTTTGTATGTAGGAGATGTTTCATGGCACATGCTTGGCATGTTTCACATTCAAAACAATGCATTGCTTAGTTTTTAAAAAATTTTTTTTTTTTTTGCTTTAATTCTTTTATATGTTTGAAGTTTTTTCTCATTTATATTGGAGTGGTGGCTAGCTGTTAAGGTCTTTTAAAAAGTAGAGACTTTAACCATATTTAATTGCTCCAAAGATATGGTTCCATGGTCTTAGATCCCTGTCTAAAAAAGTCTTCTTTTGGAGCTATATTTCCTTTAAGCAAATCTCCAGATTAAATCCCTTTTATGCAAATCAAGATGTTTCAAACTAGATTTTCTTGCTTGCATTAACCTGTTGAACCAAATAGGAAAGATCCTACACAAAATTACTGCTCAGTCCTTTACCTATGATATATATAGCAACCAATTAAACGTCAAAGGAATATTCCAGCATATTCCTAGCAAGACGTCAAACATTCGCTATAAAATCAACATTCAACTATCTTTTGTTAGTGGAAGTATGGAACTCTGAGGCAATTATTCATATACGTTTTTGAAGTTGAGGAGATATGCAAGATTTGTATTTATTAAAGGCCTAAAAGATCTTTGAACAAAGTACTAAATGAAGTTGAAAATAACCCAACAAAAATTGTATCAAATCATCTTTTTATAGTTTTCTAGCTTTCCTACAGAAATGTTGGAAAATTGGAAAATAAGGTTACATTTTGTCATTCTTTAGAAATCTGAAAATGGAAAATGAAAATTGTTTTTTTTCTACAACTGAACAGGCCTAGAGGTAGTCTAGGAAACTTTCCAAGTTCCATCAACTTGAGAACATGCTAGAGAGTAGAGACTTATTGCATTAAAGATTCCAAGATGCTCCAATATATTATTTATTTGAATCTGAATAAGCATATTGATTTGACTATTTTATAAAGACAAAGGCTAGATCTCTTTTGAACTTCATTCAATGTTGGATACAGCCATGTCACATAGATATACATTGAATGCTAAATTTCAATCCATTTGAGAACATGCAAGAGACATATTGCAATAAAGATTCCAAGATACTCTAACATACTATTTATTTGAATCTAAAAAGCATATTGATTTGGCTATTTTCCAAAGATAAAAAGATATAGCTCTCATCAAAGATGGACACAACCATTTCACATATATACATTTAACCCCTGTTTGGAACGTCTTAAAAAATAAGTACTTATTATAAAAAATACTTAAATTAAGACTTGAATGCTAGATTGATAGACAGATAACTTTAGAAACACATGCAGGAAATTCATGTTTGAAAATCTAAGCGAAATTCTACTAAATAACATGCGTACATGAGATCGCTTGTATGTTTTGTACAGGGAAAAACTAAGGGCGTACAGTTCATGAGAGAAAAGATGAGAACACATGAAAACTACTTAAGTAATAACTTTCTTACTAGATACATTGATCATTCAATAAATCTTGCACATGTCAAATCCCATTAATAAATAAAAAGTCAAAAACTAAGTTTTGTTATCATCAAAATCAATCTCTTGAGGTCAAAAAGGAGAAAGGAGAAAGAAATTGTTTGCAGAAAAAAGAAAAATAACAGAATATTTTATGCTTTAGTTGAGGAATGTCATTTGTCCCTTACACAATGTACTCGTGAATCATAAAAGAACGTATTTATTTCTCAGATGTGGTGATATTCGAAGGCTCAGACCTTGACTTTCTTGTTCTCTTGTCTTAGGAGCAAGTTTATTGGTTGGCCATAGCATCTTGTGCAAACTTGGCATAAAATATTACCTAGACTAGAATTGACCTTTTTCAAGCCTTCAAGTGGCGGGGAAAAATATTTTTTAAAATAATAAAAACAATCAGAACTCTAGAAAATATACTCAAATTTGAAATAGTTGACCATTTTTCCTTGTCTTTCCCCAGAATTTTTGTTCACAAATATGCTTTTGTCAGACAGCATGCTGACCACGTGCACGTGTTGTATATAGATTCTGCATATACAGTAAATTTGTGCACCATCAGGATCCTATAAATGGGGAAATGAGTTAGATGGAGTTTAAATTGGATTGAGCTCAGATGAGTGAGATTGAAACATGCTCTCATTGACTTAAATTTTAATCTTTACCCACTAACAAAAGATGAGTAACATTTTTACTTGGTGGACAGGGTGGCAACTGTCTATGGATATTACATAACATGAATGCTCCTATTTTTTTCTGCCCAACTTTCTGGGTCAGAGCCCTGAATCCATACTTTTGTAGTCTTCTTGTTTCGGATTTTGCTCTGCAGAAAAAAGTTGTCTACAAGCCTTTGGTAGTCTCCAAGGTCCTGGGTTTGAATGACCCTAATCTCTTGCTATGGTCTCCCTTGCAACCAAAGAAAAGAACAATTGCTTACATAAATATCATGAGGTGCACTTGCTCTTATTTCTTGTGATACTTGACTGGAAAATGATTTTTTAAAATTTTTTTTACTTTTACAATACTTTGTAAGCATATCAAAAAGAAAATAAATTGATGATGTCATTTTTGCTGTACCAAATTAAATGTGCTATGTAGTAGTTATTTCTTTGCTTGATGTGCAGGAGTCAGGAGCAAACTTTTTTTTGCCATCTCCTATCGCTTCAACAAATGAACTTGTTATTGTGTGGGACCCAGAAGTGGGAAAGATAAATCCCTCTGAGCATAAGCAACTTAAGTTGGCAAGGAGTTTAGCTCGTGGTATCATTGACAAGGATCTTAAACCGAGCTCTAACGAAAGAAAGTAAGCTTGAAATCAAGTCATTGAAGATTAAAAATAAGATGTTGAGCTTTTGCTCATAAAAATTGAAGTTTATTGGCTATTATTTTTTCCAATTTTCCCCCCATTAACATGGATTCCAAATGTTTACTCACATTTGACAGAAGAATTGCAAGTTGTAACCCTTTTTAGGGTGGAGTTGGAAGCTCCTTCCCCAAAATGCTGAAATTATTAATCAGAAAATTGTTAGGGTTGTGTTCTTATCAGAGAAACCAGATTAATATGCTTTTGAAAATTTTTATCATTTACAATATCTTAAAAAAGTAATCTGCGGTTCTTTAATATTTTTTTTGTTTTTTGAAAAAATAAATTATTTGACTGATAGGTGGATTTTGGGATTGACCTCTAAGGAATGAATAACACACAGTTTTTTGAATCCATTTTTTTTAAGGATTTGTAATCCTTTTGAAGTTGGAAAAGTTGTCTCAAGGCCTGACAGTTGAACAGGATTGGATTTGCCTAATCTAGTTGAATGACTTGCTCCCACCCATACATTATTTTTATTGCAAATATTTATAGCAATATTTTAAATACATTTTAAAGTTTTTAAATTTAAACGAGTCAGTCAGTCAGACTGGGTTGGACAATTGTTGATTGGGAAGAAATAATTTTCACTACTGGAAATTCTAGCTGTGTGATATCATGATGTCCTGGTCTCAAGATGGTCAACAGTCATCATATTTGGGTATTATCTTATCCGAGCATGATACTATGCAAAATTCTTAATCAAATCATAACAGAATGTTATCATGTGAATGTTTTTAAATATAATGGTTGGATTTACCATTATTTTATGTAGGATATAGTTGGTCTCACTACCTCACTTGGCATATTTTTTGTTTTTAAGGTCAATACAAAGAATACTAAAATATCCCCCAACTAGGACATTGAATGGGGATGAGAGGCAGCTCTTGTGGAAATTCCGTTTCTCATTGATGTCTGAGAAGAGAGCTCTCACAAAGTTTCTCCGATGTGTTGAATGGAGCGATCTTCAGGTCAGGATATCTTCTTCTTCTCCTTCTCCATCATTTTTTTTTTAAAGAATGTTAAGGTGTTCTTAATTGTTTAAATATGCGAATGCATTTTTTCTTAAAAAAGAATTATGATGAGGTTGTCCTGGCATCTGCCTTTTCACTTGTTTTTTAATGATTAGTTTACTAGGGTCCTCTTTTGTGTACCTCTAAATATGCCCTTAGATCTAGAAGTTCATTATTGGAATATGCTGCATTTTACAAGGGAACAGAAACTCTCAAAAGCATGGAAATTGGATTCCTTGATTTAAGAGGGATGAAAACTATAGTATTTATTGCAACTTCGAAGATGCGAAGATAAGATACAATGGAAGACACAATTACTAGCATCTTACTTGTTGAAAAAAATAATCTTGTGCTTTTTGTTTTGATAGTTGTATTGGTTTCACGGTGCCTATAATTTTATTAGTATATTCATCTGATGATTGGCTTCTTGTATCTTTGATTTGAAAAAATGGTAATGCATGCTATGGAAGTGCATGTTGCGAATTAGTAGTTACATTTTAATTCTTTTGCTTCTAGCCAAAATATGATTTATTTCTGAATGGAGAGTGTTGGTGTAATATGCAGGAAGCAAAGCAGGCATTAGAACTGATGGGTAAGTGGGAAATGATTGATGTGTGTGATGCTTTGGAGCTTCTTTCTCCTGTTTTTGAGAGTGAAGAGGTGAGTTGTTTATATATAACATAAACTACTCTATGTACATTGCGTACACATGTGAATTCATATGTGCATTTGCATGTGCCAACCAAACCACAAATACCATGCATTGCACACCTGAAGTTTTTGTGCCTTTTTAGTTCGAGGCTTATGCATTTTGGGTGTTGAATCTCAATTTGGCTAGAATTAGTTACATGTTTATTTGAAAGGAATGTCGTAATATGAGTTGATTTCTAAAACTTTTGAACATCAACATTTCCAAAATAATTGAGAGCTGCATCTTAGATCTTGAAAATAATTTGAACTTTATATTGTTATATCCATCCCTTGGTATGATCTGAATTCAAGTTAGGCAAACAAATAGTTTACAAATTATATTTGATTTTTAAAACATTTTGTTTGTAATTTTCTAATCTTTTCTTTATTTAACTTATTTACATTTACATATTTTTATCTAAAAAATAAAATTCTCAAGAGATTTGCCTCTCAACACCTTAAGGTTTATGCCTAGCCTCTCAAGGGTTACACCTTTGCATTTTAAAACATTGATATGTACTGCAAATTGCCCAACATGGAAATCGTTCATCTCAGAATCATGTCTATTAAAGTTGAAATTTGAAGATAGGATAGTGGATGCAGGAGCACTTTGACACCTCTAAGTGCAATATCCATAGACCAAGAGAAATTATAAATTAGGAAAGAAAAGGTTGTGGATTTTCAATTGTGATTCAGTGGGTTAAATTGTTAATAGAGGCACTGGCAGTTCTTGGAGACAAATGCATAAGAGTTGTTGGAGACGAAAGCACGAATGATCTATAAAATAGTCTCCTTGAGAGCCTCTTCCCAATGGCCTCATATTTTGAAGAATCTGGAATGGGATTTTGAGATTTTCCAAGTACAATCAGTACTACAGCTTTAATGCTTTATAGGTCTTTTTGGTCAAGTGTCTTCTTCCTTATTATTTTCTTATGTTTCTCTAGTGTTTTCTTTTTCCTGTTCTCTTTGTTTTATTTCTTTGTTTTTGTTTTTTTTTTTTTTCGTTTAATATTTTTTATGGTTGGTAAAATAGGTTCTGTATGTTGCTGATCTTTGTTAGTATCCCTGCACTGCATCCTCTCGCAACTTGTCTTTCATTTTCCTTTTTTTTGGTAGGAGTTTTACACTTTCCATATTTTGTATAACTGTAGTCCTTAACAGGTTCGTGCATATGCTGTGAGTGTTCTTGAAAGAGCTGATGATGAAGAGCTCCAGTGTTACTTACTTCAACTGGTTCAAGCTCTTCGGTTTGAGCGCTCTGATAAATCTCGTCTTTCTCATTTCCTAGTGCAACGCTGTACATCCATCATTCTTCTCATCACACAAATACACACACAAACACACACATGTTGAAATATTGCAATATCTTGCAGCTTCATTTGTTGTTGTCATCTGAATTACCCTTAGAATCTTTGACAGCAATACACAATATCGAGTTGGCCAGCTTTCTTCGATGGTATGTTGCTGTGGAACTTCATGACCCTGCATATGCAAAGCGTTTTTATTATACCTATGAGCTCCTGGAAGAAAATATGAAGGTGCAACATTCTTATTCCTAATCACCTCAGTTTGAGTAGTCTATTTTGCTTATGACGGTGAGTATGCAGTAGGAATATGTAATGAAAAGAATATGCTTCTCATATGCATTAATGAGAGTGCAACTTATGAGGAAGTATTGCCTTTGGTAAAATATAGAGTTTTTGCGATTCAAGCAATGCAATTTTTTCCTAAATATCAAAAGGAGCTATTCCAGGAGAACAACTATAAGTGATTGCATACTGTGGAATATGCATGCAATGTCGTTCGCACACACAACAATGACAACAACAACAACAACAACAACAACAATAATTTAGGATTGTGGTGTATATAAGGAGGTTCCAACAGCGGATTTTTATTGTATAAAGATAAAAGACTGCATCTTATATATGGTCCCATGGGACATTCGCTTCTGTAGATGAATACAATTTGGCATTTTGAACTGCAGTCATGGTGCTATTTGAATAGAGTTTGACATTCTGACCATTTCAGGCATCTTGAAATATAAGAAGGTAGGAGAAAATATTTGAATGAATATTTGTCTCCCAGTTCACCAATTGTATTTACTTTCTAACAGCTTGCACCTGGAGTGAGTGGAGAGGAAGATGGACCTAAGTTGTGGCAAAGTTTGGTGCGTCAGACTGAACTGACTGCTCAGTTGTGTTCCATAATGAGAGATGTAAGAAACGTCCGTGGGGGAACCCAGAAGAAAATTGAAAAGCTTAGACAGCTTCTTTCTGGTCTTCTTAGTGAGCTTACATATTTTGAGGAGGTATTTCTTTGATTTGAAGTTCATTATCTATTAATCGCGATATCACCAAGCTTCTGAGTTTTGTTTGACATATTTTTGTTGAATATGTTCAAAATCTGGTTAAAATCCTGAATGCTTCTTAGATTTTTGTGTTGTTTATAGATATACCTAATTTCAAGTTATTGCTCTGTTACATGTTCAGCCAATACTATCACCACTGGCACCTAGTGTCCTTATAGCTGGGATTGTGCCATCAGAGTCATCAATTTTTAAAAGTGCGCTGCATCCTTTGCGCCTTACTTTTCGAACAACAACCGGTGGAAGTTGTAAGATAATATTTAAGAAGGGTGATGATATTCGGCAAGATCAATTGGTAGTGTTAAATATTTTCTGTTCTGTCAATGAATCTAAGTCTGATCTGTAAATAAAATTTTCATAAAATTAATGTACTGCTCCCCTCTCTCCGACAGCCATGCACATCTGTGCACGTACATGGGGGTTGGGGATGTGGGGGAAGTTGTACCCATTGATATAATAATTTGTTGTCTTGTAGGTTGTTCAAATGGTATCTCTCATGGACCGATTGCTTAAGTTGGAGAACCTTGATCTGCATTTGACTCCGTATAGAGTTCTAGCGACAGGGCAAGATGAAGGAATGTTGGAGTTCATACCGTCCAGTTCTTTAGCACAGGTGTGATATACTTTATAAGATACTTTCTGATTGGAGGTTTGGTCAGTTCTTGCAGTTACTAGTTGCAGTGGTCCTATTGACAAATGACTTGTATAGCAGCATTTTTTTTTATCATTATATTTGATGAATTCATACGTATGAAATGATTAAATTACTGCATTTTGTTTTGTTTTGTTTTGTTTTGTTTTTTTTTTTTTTTAAAGAACAAAAGCAACCATATTCAAAATCTGGGCGGCAAGTGGGTGTGACCCAAGTACAAGATGTAAATCCTAAAAAGAACTGAACAAAGTAAAATTTTTTCATTAAAAAAGAAGAAAATACATTTGGTGTACAATTTCCTCAACTCAGTATGGACAGCCATATTTTTAATCTCTGTGTGGAAACTTCCTTTCCTTTAGAGGGTATTTTGTTTCTCTCTTTATATGCAAAGAGGGCCAAACACTTCACTCTTTTCGTATAACAGAGCTGAAGCAGAAGCATCAAATATCCCAGGCTACTGGACAGGCAGTGACAAATGATTTGGAGTCTTCCCCATATTTTTTACACATGAACCACCAACTCACATATACACTGCTCTTTTGGGCAAAATATCACCTGTTTATTGATTCCAAAAACAGGTGATACGAAATGCATTAAACATTGAAGCAACGTAATGCATTAAAGTAACACCTCTATTAACAACATGTGTTTAGCAAGGGAGGTAAGAAGGTTAAACACGTTGTTAATGGTTTGGAGGTGTTGCTTTAATGATTTACGTTGCTTTGATGTTTACCATGTGCTTGCCATACTCTCATGAACTGCTTGCTGCTAACGTGTTCTGTAAACCGTGGTAAACTTTTGGCTGCCTAGTTAAGCAAGATTGCTTTAATTAGTGCCGCACGACCCTTTGCAAAGGTGTGAAATACTTGGCTTGTGACAGTTGGTATCAGAGCTTAGCTAATTGTTGCATGAATTCAATTCCCTTTGTTGTGGGATTGTGAAGTGTTGGTAAGAGATCATGCCAACCAATATTGAAAGAAATGAGGTGCTAGAAGCATAGGCTGAAACAACCAACAATGTGGCCATAGAGATGGCCGGACTTGTTGAACATGTTAATGAATTAGAGAGATCACAAAAGCATAAAAAAGGTTCTATGGTGGAATTGTGAGAGGACCTCCACCATACAGTAGAGACTTTGCAAGCTCATATAGCTGATTTGACTGCAAAGGTGAACTTGATGGTTTTTGCTATGGGAAACTAACACTCCACAGTTTAGCAAAACCAAGGTGTTAGAACCCAGGACATTTGGGGGGGTGCTCATGATGCCAAGGAGTTGGAAAATTTCTTGTTTGATATGGAGTAGTACTTTCATGCAATGAGGACGAACTCGGAATAGGTGAAAGTGAACACTGCAACCATGTACTTGGTGGTGCTAAATAGTGGTGGCATACTAAGTACTATGAGATTGAGAATGGATGCTCTGTTATTGATTTTTGGGTGAACTTGAAGAGAGAACTCAAGGCCCAATTCTTTTTTGAGCTATAAATGTCATACTAGAACTAAGAGACCTCAAGCACAATGGGTCAATCAGGGAATACATCAAACAATTTTCTGCTTTCATGTTGGATATCCGAGACATGTTGGAAAAAACAAGTTGTTCTATTTTTTAGAAGAGTTGAATTCATGGGCAAGGATAGAACTTCATAGACTAAGAGTTTTAGGCTTGTCTATTGCACAAGTTATTGTAGAATGCTTGACTGGCTAAGCTAGAAAGAATTTCGCAGCGTCCAAAGAGAGTGGCATGGGTGGAAACGACGGGAAGTCTTTCAAGGAGAGCAAATCCAAAAGAAGGGGAGTTGACAGTAAGACGTCAACTTCAAAGGAAACTTCATCATCTCAATCATTCAACAACACACCCAATGGTAAGGGTAAGATGTCTTGCTTCTTATATAGAGGCCTTTACAGAGTTGTTGAATGCTTGTACAAGTCATCACTCAATGCCTTGCAAGCTTTTATTGCAGAGGGGGCATTAGAGGATGACGACGACGAGGAGAATACCTTAAGGATGGGTCTAATGTGACTAGTAAACGCATGGGAGAGGTAGACAAAAAAACCGAAAGTTACACAAGCGAAAGGGTTGATGTTTGTTACTTAAGGATCAATGGAAAGAGCACTCATGATATGGTTAATACAGGGGCTACCCATAACTTTATTTTATAGTTAGAAGCTAAGAGACTCAACTTATCCTTGAAGAAGGATTCAAGACGCATGAAAGCGGTTAACTCCGTAGCTCAGCTTACTCTAGGAGTAGTCAAGCAAGTCATTGTGAAACTGGGGCAGTGGGCAGGACATGCGAATTTCACAGCGGTGCTGCTAGATGACTTCCAAGTCATTTTGGGAATGAAATTCTTGAGGGAGACTAAGGCAGTGCCAATGCCTTTTGCTGCTTTTCTTTGTTTGATGGGAGACCACCCTTGCATGGTGTAAATCATTGCAAAGAAAGGTGATGACGTGAAGCTCATTTTTGCCATGCAACTCAAGAAGGGATTAGTGAGGGGTGAATAGATGTATCTATCCACGCCAATGGTAGATGAAGAAGTAGGCCAAGAGCTGGTGTCTATGACCATCCAAGTTGTGTTGGTTAAGTACAAACTAATGATGTCGGAGAAGCTATCTCACAACTTGCCTTTACGATGGGGTGTGGAGCATGAGATTGAGTTGTTCCCTGAAGTGAATCCACTTGCTAAGAGGCCATATCAGATGACACCTCTAGAGCTAGCAGAGCTAAGAGAACAACTTGGTGAATTTTTGAAAGCGAGATATGTATGTCCTTCCAAAGAACCGTTCGAAGCACTGGTGCTATTTCAGAGGAAACACGATGGGAGCATGCTGATGTGTGTAGACTATCGCGTGCTTAACAAGGTGACAATTTGCAACAAGCATCCTATTCCGTTGATTGTTGATTTGTTTAATTAATTGAGTCATGCAAAGTACTTTACTAAACTTGACTTGAGGTCAGACTACTATTAGGTGGGGATAGTAGATGGATATGTACCGAAGATGACTTGTGTGACATGGTATAGGGTAGATAAGTTCTTGGTGATGCCATTTGGGTTGGCAAATGCGCTTGCGACATTTTGTACCTTGATAAATTAGGTATTTCATGAGTACCTTGACAATTTTGTCGTGGTATACCTAGATCATATAGGGGTCTGTATGTGAAGAAAGAGAAGTGCTCTTTTGGAAGGTGTTCGATAGGTTGAAGGAGAATAGTCTGTATGTGAATAAAGAGAAGTGCTCTTTTGCTCGATGGAGCATAAAATTTCTTGGTAATGTGAGTGAACAAGGTCATATCAAGATGATATGGAGAAGGTAAGAGCCATTAAGGATTGGAAGATCCTAATGTCGGTGGAGGATTTGTGTTCCCTTCTTATTCTTGCTAATTACTACAAAAATTTCATGGAGGGATATTCAAGAAGAATGTTTATTTGACTGAACTATTGAAGAAGGTTTAGGGGTGGAAATTGGATAGAGAAGTGCCAGGGAGCCTTTGAAAACTTGGAAGACGCCATAATGGGAGATCCGGTCCTTGCTTTTTGGACATCGTGAAACTCTTTAGGTACAAACAAATGTATTGGACTACGCCTTTGGAGGAGTTTTGTTATAGGAGCGTCATCTTGTTGTGTATGAGAGTCTTGAGTTTAGTGAAGTTGAATGAGGGTACACAACTCAAGAGAAGGAGATTCTAGTGGTGACCCATTTTCTTCGTGCGTGGCAACATTACCTGCTTGGTTTGAGATTTGTGGTGAAAATAGATAACTTGGTTGTCAGTCACTTTTTTACGCAGTCGAAGTAATTCCCCAAGCAAGGCTGTTGGCAGGAATTCTTGGCAGAATTTGATTTCTCATTCGAGCTCAAGGCAAGAAGGATGAACCAAGTTGTAGATGCACTGAACAGGAAGGCCAAGTTGGAGGCCTCGCAAATGGTAGCACACTTGATGATTTGTATACTTACCACTGGTCCATTGCGATGCGGGAGCGCATCAAGGAAAACATTGCCAATGATCCAGTGGCATGGAACCTTATAAAGCTGACGGAAGAGGGCAAAGCGTGCCAGTTCTGGATGGAAGACGGATTGCTGATGGCCTATGGTAGTCGATTCTTTATGCCACTAGCTGGAGATCTGTGGAAGATATCGTTGAGAGAGTGTTGTTTTGATTTTGATTAAATGAATGACCTAACTTGAAGATATGTCTCCCTCTCTATTTATAATACAGATCAAATACATTTTAATGACCATAATACCCTTACTGACTTTCACTAAGTAACATATTGACACACTTGATAATAATACTAAAAGACTAACACACTAAATAATAATAATAATTGGGTAAAATGGTAGACCCAATCACAATGATAGGTCTCTCCCTTTATTTATAGTATATATCAAGTACATATCAATGGCAAATACTGTTTGGACAATAGGGGATAAGGTTGATGCAAATACTGTTTGACATAAAATGATAAATTCTATCATAAGGATAGCAAAAGAGGTTTTAGGTGAGTCTAAAGGAAGATACTCGGGTAGCATGTGGGGATCAAGAAGTCCAAAAAGCTGTTAAGACAAAAATAAATTGGTATAAAATATGGTGAAATTATAAAAATATAGAAAATCTTGAAAAATATAAAGAAGCGAGAAAAAATGCAAAAAAAGACTTAGCAAAGCTAAACATGGAGTTTATGATAATTTATATACTAAACTAGGTACAAAAAAGGAGAAAAAGACATTTATGAACTTGTTAGAGTTAGAGAAAGAAAATGCAACGATTTAGGTGATGTAAAAACTAAAATGTATGAAGGACAAGAATCATAGTCTTAATTAGAGAAGAAGACATAAAAAAGAGGTGGTGGAGATATTTTGAAAAGTTGTTTAATGAAAACCAAAATGAAAGATTGAACTTGGAAGTGACAAATGAGGAGAAGATTAAAAAAAGGAGATTTATACTTAAAATTAGAGCCTTTGAAGTTAAGATGACATTAAAAAAATGAAAAGTGGGAAATCTATAGGACCAGATAAAATGCCAATTGAAGTTTGGAGATGTTTAGGGCGTAAAGGAATTATTTGGTTAACTAATCTATTCAACATTATTATACAAATTAGGAAAATGTTAGAAGAATGGAGGAAAAGTACATTAGTACCTTTGTACATAAACAAAGGTGATATTCAAAACTGTAATAGCTATCAAGTAATTAAGACTATGAGTTATACGATGTAATTATGGGAAAGAGTAATTGAACATAGAATAAGATTAGAAACGAAGATTTCAGAAAAGTATAGGAAAAAGAAAAGGGACTTGCATATGGTTTTTATTGGCCTAGAGAAAGCTTATGATAGAGTATGTAGGGAAGTTCTTTGGTGAGTTTTAGAAAAGAAGGGAATTTGCAGTAGATCTACGGAGGTCATTAAGGATATGTATTGAGTAGTGACTAGCATTATGATTGTAGGAGGAGAATTTAGAGAGTTTATGTTCCCAATAGGTGTACATCAAGGTTTTACTTTGAGTCCTTATTTTTTTATTTTAGTAATTAATGAACTAGCTAGTAATTTCCAAAATGAGATCACTTGGTGTATGTTGTTTGCAATTGATATCGTGTTGATTAATGATACTAGGAGCGGAGTGGAATCTAAGCTAGAACTTTGGAGAGCCACATTAGAGTCTAAAGGTTTTAGGATAAGTAGGAATAAGATAGAATATATGAAATGTAATTTTAGTAATGTAAGGAGAAGCAACAAAGAGAAGATTAAACTTGATAATTAAGAGATTAATAGCATGGATAGATTTAGATATTTTGGATCTATTTTGCAAGCTGAAAAGGAAATTGAAGAAGATGTAGTATATAAAATTAAAACAAGTTGGGTAAAATGGAAGAGTGCTTTACGTGTGTTGTGTGATCGTAGAATACCCTTAAAATTAAAAGGAAAGTTTTATAAGATGGCTATAAGGCCAGCTATGCTTTATGGTTCAAATTGTTGGGCAACTAAGAAACAACATATACAAAAAATAAAAGTTGTTGAGATGCGAATGTTAAGATGGATGAGTGGTTTAATATTAGAAGATAAAGTAAGAAATGAGCATATATGCAATAATTTAGGCATTGCATTGGTTGAAACAAGATAAAGGAGGGGTGGCTTTGAAACGCAGCCTTAGTAGAGCACCTGTGAGGAGGAGTGAGTTATTGTATTTGGCGTGAAAAGGGGTAGGGATAGACCTAAAATAACTTGGAATGAGGTAGTAAGGAAGTAATTAACAGCCCTTAATCTAATAGAGGAAAATGCTCTTGATTGGGTGAATTGGCAAAAAAGGATTCATGTAGCCGACCTTACCTAGTGGGACTTAAGGCTTCTTTTTGTTTGTTGTTGTATCAAGTACATATCAATGACCAAAATACCCTTACTCTCACTTATCAACATAAGACTAAAAAAGGGCAGTTCAGTGCATAAAGCTTCCGTGTATGTGGGGTTCGGGGAAGGGGCAGACCACAATGGGTCTATAGTTCCCGGCCTTACCTTACATTTTTGCAAGAGTCTGTTTCCACTTTTCGAACCCGTGACCTCCAAGTCACCTGGTGACAACCTTACCATTGTGCCTAAGCTCCCCTTCTATTAACATAAGACTAACATACTAATATTGCTAAGTGACTAAAACAATCATCAACAGCCACACAGACCCTTTCAGTTATTCTTTGCTTTGGAATTCCATCTGCGCCACTGGATTGTCATCTTGTTCAAGGTCAAACTCTTTTAAAGTGGGGCTGAATGCATTGCACCGTCCTACATCCCAATCCCTAGTTTTTTTTTTTTTTAAGATAACAAAAATCCATTAGAATATTAACAGAAGTACAGTAGATGTAGGATAACCATCCTTCACAAATCAGCTAATCACAACATCGCTGCCCTCCAATTTCTTTACAGCAACATCCCTCCTGAATTCCAAATGAATGTGCCCAGAAAGAAGTTAAAAAGTTAACTTTTATCCCACAGCAGAGAAGGAGAAATTTTGTGAAGCCACCCATGCTTCACCTAAACAGGAGAAAAAAGCATTCAAAAGCTGTCTTGTCAGCCAGCAATGAAGATGAAGATGTGCAGTAGTCTCATTGAGCTCATGTTGCAACATACATATATCTATGTTGAGGGCCTTATGGGCCTCTTTACCTGTAACAAGTCATTCTTGTTAATTTTATTAATAATTAGGGTCCAAATTAAATCCCGGAGCTTAAAAGGAACCTTATTCTCCCCTAGTTTGAGGAACAAAAGACTCAAAACACACAGCAGATAAGTTGGTCGACAAAAGAGTCCAACACTCAGCAAAGAAGTTCGTTCTTCAACCTCTCTTTCTTTAGGACTTTTGTTAGGTGTGGAAGTCCCAAGAAGGCAAAGCCCCCCTCTAAAAGGAGAAAATCTGTAATTGGTTCATTAGGAACCGTGGATAATCTAAAAAGACAATGCACCCAACTGCTTCCTTATTGTCTCTTCCATCTAAATGTCATCCAAAAACCAACAGTGGAAGTAAGCTTGTTTGTTCTTTCCTCTTACCCAGTCCATGGGTGTACCTCAGGCTCGACTTAGAGGGAGGTTGTTTTGCCACATTGATTATGTTTCATTTAAGAAAAATAAATTTTAATTAAATTATTTATTTTTATTTTAAGAAAGTATCTTAGGATTGAAAAGGATTCTTTATGGTGAAGGAATTAGCCTATTTAACTATTTTCAGTCATAATTGAATAATCAGATTTTGGGAATTGAGTTCATTTTGAAGTAGGGTTTTATCCCTTTGGTCATAAGGACTTTGGTCCTGCATCAGGCATTTTTGAATTTATTTGGCCGCCAGAACAGTGGCTGGGTGACCAGTCAGGCCCATAGGTAAAACATTTAGTAATACTGGGGTGAATTCCTTGCAAACTGGAATATAAAATATTTGCATGCTATGTACGGCATTCTTCCTATGCTGCTACTTATGCGATTTTGGTTTTCAATCTTCGTTATCTGTATTGTCTAATGCATGCCATCTCATAATTGCTGATTAAGAGCATTCCTTTTTATATTCAGATACTCTCAGAGCATCGCAGTATTGTAAGCTATCTGCAGAAGTTTCATCCTGACGAAGACGGGCCATTTGGCATTACAGCTACCTGTCTGGAAACATTTATAAAAAGTTGTGCAGGCTACTCTGTTATCACCTATATACTGGGCATTGGAGATAGGTGATTATTTTAAGCTTAGTTATTTACATTCAAATTTTCATGAATTTAAAGATGAATCTTAATGCACTTTGGAACCAGTGCAAGGCCAAGTCAAATCACACTTTTCTTGGTCAATGGGGGAAAGCAAGTCCTCACTGGTTTTATGTGGCCTCAATTACTTGCATGTGGATAGTTATGTTGTCATTCAAGTCTTACACGTACAAGATGCACTACTATCTAGTTGTTGGAAAAAGCACCCCAATACAAAAGGTTATAGTACTGAATTATTTCATAAAACATAGAGTCATCCTTTTTAACCAATTTTACGTGGACAATTTCTATCCTCTCTGTATGGTTTAACTGTTTTTTCTCAACTATTTGAAGGTAGCATGGGGTCTAGATTCTAGGATTTTAGTGTCACTGTATTACAATCCACTGTTAATCTGCCTTTAGGTATGTTTTTCTTTTTCCTGACCTGATTATTTGCTTTATAGAATATCATTTTTTATATTCTGATTTCTCATTTTACATCTTCATGCAAGTATGTTAATCCTAACTCCTAAGTTAGTTCTGCATGTCCTACTGAAGTGACGCTGAATGCATTAATTTAACTGGTCTGTAGGCACCTAGACAACCTTCTCCTGAGGGATGATGGTCGGCTTTTCCATGTTGATTTCGGTTTTATTCTAGGCCGAGATCCTAAGCCATTTCCACCTCCAATGAAGCTTTGCAAAGAAATGGTTGAAGCTATGGGTGGAGCAGAAAGGTATAGTTAGAAGAAACAGTTAAATTCATTGGACTTGGTGTTTTACCTTTATGACATGTCAGGGGGGATGCAATTTGATCAGGTTTCTGATTTATGTTGTTACCATGGTGCACTGGTAAACTTGTGGTGATGCAAAATTCTTTTACCTGATAGTGAATTTTCACATTGATACTTTTTTTGCTGCAGCCAATATTATACCAGGTTCAAATCCTATTGTTGTGAAGCATACAATATCCTCCGAAAGTCTAGTAATCTAATTTTAAATTTGTTCCATCTGATGGCGGGTTCCAACATTCCTGACATAGCTTCTGATCCTGAAAAGGGCATTCTTAAGGTGACTTCCCTTTTTATTCCTGCCCTATCGTCCCTGAAAAATATGGTTCATATTTCTTGGCATGAGTAAGTTTCTGCTAATGCCTAACAGCTTCAAGAGAAATTTCGGTTGGACTTGGACGATGAGGCCTGCATACATTTTTTCCAAGATCTTATTAATGAGAGTGTCAGTGCATTGTTTCCTCAAATGGTTGAGACTATTCATCGCTGGGCCCAATATTGGCGCTGATCTTAGAGATGAAAGGAGTCATCTATGACTGAAAAAATAACCAGGTAGAAGATCCGGTTATTTCTTTGGCTGCTTGCTTATTGTTATTGGCTTTACTTAACCAAACTGATTTGTTGGACATGGGCCAGACCAAATTTTCAGCATGCAATCTAAATTATAGAAACGTTTTAAATCTCTGAAAACACATATAGAGCCAAGTTAGACTTGGACATGCCACATTTTCCTGATTGCTCCTGAAATTGACTTTACTGATTTGACAGCTCTCCAGCAGCTCTTTGGATCTTGGTGGGTGTGAATTAAGAGTACTTGAATCTCACAACAAGCATCTTGTTGGCAAATGGATTCAACATTAATCAGAAAAGTCAGTGGTCGTTTCCTTGTGCATTTTTCTTCACCATCTCGCTTGATTGAATTTGAAGAAACCAGTGGTTGTATGGGTGGATGGTCAGTCCACTATCCTCCTGTTGGACATCATACTCAACCATCCCAAATGAATCCCCAAGGCCTGTTCTGCATATGTCCTTTATCTTAACTCATTTGGTGCCAATGATAAGACTCCTTGTGCCCTAGATGGAGAAGGGTGCGCCATTGCACGTATACCCTTTATTTTTATTTTTAATTTTCTTTATCATTGATTAAATCTGTGGAAGTAATTTATCCCGGGCTGGTATCCGAGGATGAACCAGGGGCTTGAGGAATTGAAGATGTATATGACTGTAAATATTGTGGAAAATTTTATTTCCGACATCGACATTGTGAAAAATTTTTATGTTAATTTGTATAAATTTATCATTTGTTATTTTATGTTATTTTCTCCTACTTGGTTAAAGGGGTATGAATAAGAGATGGATAATTTCTTGCTAGTTGAGGTTGAGCCTTTAATGAAGGCGGAAAAAAAAGAATGGTTGTTGTGTTCGATTTAGTTGACAAAATAATCATTGTATGAAGATAACTAGTTGGCAAGAAGTCTAAATTTGGGTTATGGGGTGCTTTTATTTTTTTCAAAGAAAATTAGTTTATTAATTTATTCATCAATTTAAATTTGTTTTCTTTAAATTTTTTTTTTAAAGAATGGTATTTTAGGAACAGCAAAGAATTTATATAAATAAAATGTACTTTTGCTTGTTCGTTTGTCTTAAAATATCAATTACCAAAACTTCTATTCTTCCCATTGAAAAAACTTCCTTTCCCGTAGTTATTCTGCGCCACAACCTCATTTCTTTCAGAGAGATTTTGATTATATAAAAAACCGTATTTCAACTTTGGGAGTCCACCGCTCTTTACAAGATGAAATTATGAGTTTTTAATACCCTAAATTTAACAATATATTATATAAATTAGAGAAAAAATTGTCATCTTTTCTTTTGCAAGGGATTAATACAAGACAAATATCAAAAAACACGAGAATGTTGAAGATAAAATGATAATTTGAATTAAGGTGAATTTAAACAAATTTTAATATATTTTTTTATCTTATATCTTATCCAAATCTAATATAAATTTAAAAATCTAGGGTAAAAGACACCGACTTCCCCCGAGGTTTCAAAAATTTCAGAAACCTTTCCTAAAGTTTCAAAAATTCGAAAGACTTCCCTTGATATTTTTTAAAAAGACATATTTTATTAAAAGACAATTTTTTTTAGGGGAGACTCTTTTTACCAAATTTTAGAGGAGATTTGTAGCACTTTTGAAATATAAGGGAGATCTTTGGGATTTTTAAAATTTTAGGAGAGGTCTTTGTCTTTTTTCCAATCTCAGTAAAGATGAATATTTTTTGCGCTTAAATTTATGATCTTTCAAGATATCCTGAAAATCTCACATTGAAGCACTACCTCAATTTGTAGCCCAAAAAACTGAGGGGAAAGCTGGATTTCCTCTTGAACATCTCTCTCACTCTGCTGCCCAAGCTGCTAGGGCATCAAAATGTCTAAAATAATTGGCTGAATTTTCCAAACTCCTTTCAAATGGCTGTTTCTAATTTCATCAATCACCAATTTAGCATCTCCCTCAATTAGGATTAGACATATATATATATATATATATATATATATATATATATATAATGAACTAGTACTTTTTGTAAAGCGAAAAGGCAAGCACCAACTCTTGAAGAAGACTGAAATTGATCTGTTCTCAATCCCCAATCCCAAAAGCTAAACCACAACATTTTCGGATCTTACATTCAAGAAACGAGTGCAAGTCTGCTTTCATGACCACGCGGGTGCTTCTGAAAGACCTAATTTTTTCTCTTACAAAAATAAAGATGGAATAACAATCATTATTAGTAATATACTTATAGCTTGTTTGGTTCAACAAATAGATATTCATTAGAATAAAATAACAATCATTATTAGTAATATACTTATGGCTTGTTTGGATATTTTAAATTTTTAGGAATCAAGGGAATAGTTATGTTTTTTTTTAATATTTTTAATTATTTTATTCAACATGTAATAAGAAAGGAATATGTATCCCATAGTAAAATTTGAGAATAGTTATTGTTTATCTATTTCTCGTTATCAACTTATAAAACATTTCATATTGTTATTTGCTTTATAGTAACAACATAAGTTCTTCTATAACTAATTATAGTTAATCTACTAAAACTAATTTATTAATGGGAAAAAAACATTTTGCAAACAAAACATTACTTTATTCTTTAAATTTGCTTTTGTGAGAAGCATGTCACTCGGGACTCTCCATAACACAAGCCTCGCGTAAGTACAATTACAGTGACCCGCATTTAGTGAGACCAAGAACCTCTATACTTCTTTAAAGGTGTGCTATTTAATCTTTTTGTCAATTGGATGTATTCAATTGTGGAAAAAATGTTCATTTCCCTTTTCATTTTTGAATTTTTCTGACAAAAAAGTCATCTCATTTTATTGTATAAAAAAACTAAAGCAATGAAAAAATATTCTAAATTTTTCCATACAAATATTCGAGAAATAATATTTTTGTAGTTTTTTAAAAAATAAAATTATTTTCTGCAAATATACATGCCAAAAGAATTAAAAAAGATTTTTTTCAACTTCTCTTCATAAATTTAAAAATTATAAAAATAATATGTTATTTTTGTACTTCCATTTCTACAACTAAATACACATTTATTATTTCAAATGACATATTTCTAATTTAAAAACTTTTATTTTGTATAGGTAGTCTGTATAATGTCTAGTAGGAACAATCAAATAACTTAGATTTACTTCTTCTTCTCTCAACATGATTAATTACTCAACTCGTTTTTATTTTTTGTCTTGTATAGTGCAGAAACGGAGTATATTGCCTATTTTACTTTTTTCTATTTATATGTTCCATTTTCAGCTATTTTTACAAAACAAATTACCACTAAATTTTATGATTTTTGGTTTGTATAGGTAATTTGTGGCATTTATAGAATTAACTTTTGTGAATAAAATCATGTGTTTATTTTAAATTTTTTAATAAAAGTAAAAATAAAATAATATGTGAATTTAAAATATAAATAAATAAATTTTTTTAAAATTTCAAAAAATAAATTTTTTTTGTGAAAGTTATTTTTCCAAAAACATTTAATTGGTTTTGAAATATAATATTTGTAATTTATATGTTAATATATTTTTATTTTTTAATTTAAAATTTTATTTAATTGAAGGATTAAAATAAATATATGTTTAGTAAATTTCAATTTATTTTAAAATATTAATTAAAATGACTATTAATTTTATTTTTTGATTTTTTAAAACACATATTTTTCACGTGAATTACACTCTAGACTAATGAATTGACTAACCGCGTATACACCGTGGTCTGTTGCAGGCGAAAATGGGAAATAGGAATAGGAAATATCGGAGATGCGAGCTCGGGGGCATATTTGATAATCCAGTCAAATCTAAAACGCTTGTCTGGTACCCCCTTCGACGCTTTCATTTTCTCTCCAGCTGACGGCTCCGACCCCTCCTTACTTCGCGTTGGTCTAAAGCTCTCTCTCTCTCTCTCTCTCTCTCTCTCTCTCTCTCTCTCTCTCTCTCTCACTAGATCCCTCTTCGCAGCTCTCCGAAGGTAATTACAACCCTAGCTTGATCTTCCCCTTCTCTTTCATTATCTTTTGTTGGATATGAATTTGTCGGGATATTTTCGATTTTTATGCGTACAACCTGTTGTTTTCTTTTTTGCGCAATTAATCTGGCTCGATTAGAGGTTTCTGAATTCTGTTGCTTGGGGGTATGGGTTTTGTGTACTGTGATGTGATAATCTTGTGATGAAATGGTTCGGATCTGCCGTATTCATGTTAAATCATAAAGAACATCGGTTATAGAAACTTAGGTTTTGAATGAAGCTTGATGATGGCATGTTGCTCTTCGTGAAATGACATTGCGGCTTTTTTGTGTGTGATGTTGCCTTTACCTTCAGATCTGTTCGATCTGGTGACATTTGGCAAGAAAGTGTATCGATTTTGAGTTCTTTATTTTCTTTTAGTGGACCCGGACAGTGGTCGATTTTGGTTTTGATCATTTTATTCTTCTTTCGGTTGACGTGTGTTGATCCCTGCATTGGCATGTAGAATTCCATAGCCAGGAAGAGACATGGGGCTGACTTTCACGAAGCTTTTTAGCCGGCTTTTTGCCAAGAAAGAAATGCGTATTCTGATGGTAGGTCTTGATGCCGCTGGTAAGACTACCATATTGTATAAGCTCAAGCTTGGGGAGATTGTGACCACTATTCCTACAATCGGTATGTACTGTTATTCATACTGGATAGATTTAATTTCTTCATTCTACATCCTAATTATTTTTTTGTAAGAAATATTTTGTAAATCACAAATTGTTTTAAGTTATCTGATTTTTGGTTATGTCTAAAAGCTGTGCTGACTAGCGTTGCCACAGTTAACTTATAGACTATGATTTTGACTCATGCTGTATGTGCTTATTGTCTATACGGAGTTGATTGTGGGCTGCAGTAGGGTTCTTCTTTGTTTTCTTTAAGTTCTCTTGGCTTCTAACCAGGATAAATTTTGATTCTTGCAAGTTTTGATGGTCAATCAGGTGAAGTTTTTGGGCTTGTGAAATTGTAGAGATTTGTGGTGATTTAGTTTTTAAAATTATTTTAGACTAAAATTGAGAATAGTTTTCTTTGTAATATGACTTGCTTGTACATCTAGTACTTTGCTGTGTGGTGCTTCTCTTGTGTGATTGTGTGATTGGGGGACGAAGGAACATAATATCTAAAAAGTAAAAGTTACTGAGATGAGAATGTTTAGATGGATGAGTGGTATAATATTGAAAGATAAATTAAGGAATAAACATATTCGTGGTAAGTTAGGTGTATCTCCTATAGAAGATAAGGTAAGAGAGATACGACTTAGATGATATGGACACTTGCAACGTAGGCCATATAGTGCACCTGTGAGTAAGAGTGACTTAGATACTGTGGGGGACAGTAGAAGGGGTAGGGGTAGACTTAAAATAACTTGGGAAGAGATGGTGAGTAAGAATTTAATATTCTTGAATTTATAAAAAGAAATGGTCCATGATCTCATAAATTGGCGGAAAATGATTCATATAGCTGACCTCACCTAGTGGGACTAAGGCTTGGTTTTGTTGCTCCTGTTGTTGTATGACTTATTTTCACTTCACTAGACTCATGTTGGTGTAGTTTGATATCTAGAATATTTTATGTAAATTAGTAACGTGCATTCTTTGAGATGCCTGGTGCATAGAAGGGATCCTAATCATACAATCTATGCGATCTTAAGCATTAGAAGGTTAAAAACTTTAAACGCTTGTGAATGTTACATGAGACGGTTGGAAGAACATTATTAGAGGTTCATCAATTTAGATCTTCTGTAGCTAAACTATGAATATCTATTATGTTTGTTCGGGCTCTGTCCGTGTGTGGATTCATGTTATAATAAATGAAAGACACTTAACATTTTTCTGCCTGTAATTTGGGGTAAAAAAATTCAAGGTGCATGATTTCACTTAGAAGCTGGGGGGGGGGTTAGATGTGTGCTCATAGCTCCTGTTCTGCACTATTTAATTAGGGAGTAGGGATCATAAGCATGTGAACTGTGCTGCTGCACACTCCATTATTCTGACTTCTGTGTTTTAGTGTGACTATGGTCTAATGTTGTTGCATAAGTGTACACGTATGTTCTTGTGTCATTTTTATTAAAGAAATGACATATTTTTGCAGGATTTAATGTGGAAACTGTGGAATACAAGAATATCAGCTTCACTGTCTGGGATGTTGGTGGCCAGGACAAGGTATACATTTTCTATGCTTGCCCCAGTCCTGTTATGGGTATTTTGTGTGTGTTTTGTTGTGTTATGTTCAATCTTTCATACCAATTTTTTAAATCTAAATGTATTTGATATCCAACCAATGTGATTAACTTATCATACAGATTCGTCCATTGTGGAGGCACTATTTCCAAAACACTCAGGGTCTGATATTTGTGGTGGATAGCAATGATAGAGATCGAGTTGTTGAGGCAAGGGATGAGTTGCATAGGATGTTAAATGAGGTGTGTAACCATTTATTTAATTTACATGTGTTTTTTTCTCTTTCAATTTTTGTTTCAATCATTGTATATCATCAGCTGTTTTCGCTCCTTGCAAATCCTTTTGCCGTTGTATTTGTCACCTGTAAACTATTATCAAATTGAGATCTTGAATGATGCAACATTTTTGAGTGCACAAGTGTGTGTGTGTCTGCACATGCACATGAGAGAGAGAGAGAGAGAGAGAGAGAGATGGCAAATGCAAACTATTGTGTGTTGTATTGCCCGAGGAGTAGAGTGGAGATGATGCATTTGAGGGAAGGTGTTAGAGCTATGGTGCATTGGATGTTGTGAAATATAATATGCTAGTAAACATGGACGATTAGGCAATTGATTGTTGCGATCTTCTAAACTCATCATAAGATAGTGCAATTTAGATTGAAAAAATTATATTCAAAGGAGTAGATTGAGAGATAAAATTTTTTTATATTTTTTTCTTCAATGAAAACAGACTTGGTTTCCTGTGATGTGAACATTACTGTTGGAAAATGAGTATTGGAACTGAAACTGTTGAGTTACATCAAACTTTCAAGTGAAAAAATGTTGTAGCAGTTCGGGTCTTGTGCATTTTGGTTTCTGTTCGAGGATGTGTGTGTGTGTGTGTGTGTTGGATATCTGTTTTTAATATTTTGACAATTCATTAGTGTTCTCCTATCCCAACATTTTTGGTCCCATAGATTTGTTGCGGAGACATTGATACGACTTGTGCCGTGTGCTTTTTCATGTCTAAATATTTTTTTTTATTTGAAAGCTATATAATTAAACAATACTTTAGGTGGAAAAAGTTTAAGCACTTAGTGTCTTGTGGTGCATATTGGCTTTTATTTGCATGTGTTTGTATGCAAAGGAGGAGTGGATGACAAAGCACTGGGGACGGGGGTAGTGAATCCAAGACCTTGCAGGAATAGCAGTGCTTGGGGGAGGACACATGGATGGATAACTTAAGTGGTAACCTACAACTGGGCTTACCCTGTTTCTCTATATGTTTTTGCCAAGGGAGTCGATAACTCAAGGAAAATATTTTTTCTGTTTTGCAGTCCTTATTGGGTATTGGTTGGGTGGGCTCGTAATCTGGTTTGTGTTTGCTAACTCCCAAGATAACCTTGAGTGGAGGGTTGAATTGAAATTACCGTGTCATCTTTTGTCTCTTGATCACTCTGCGTCAAACCTTTTTATGGTTATATTTTAAACAAAGAGAGGATGAGTAGAAAATACTGATTACGAGTTCTATTGATCTTTTGTTTCAGGATGAATTGCGAGATGCAGTTTTGCTTGTGTTTGCTAACAAACAAGATCTTCCTAATGCAATGAATGCTGCAGAAATAACTGATAAGCTTGGTCTTCACTCTCTTCGGCAGCGCCACTGGTAATTGTTTTTCGGCTGTTGCCCTTATATGATATGCTCTCGCCCTTTTTAATTATTTTTACCGCAGATAGAATGGGGTTTCATATGCATATACGTTCTTGCCAGGTACATCCAGAGTACATGTGCAACCTCTGGGGAGGGCCTTTATGAGGGGTTGGAGTGGCTTTCAAACAACATTGCTAACAAGGCAAGTTCTTAGATATTATTAAAAAAATTTGTGGGAACTAGGCAGACAGTTGCATGTGATTTTATCTGAAACGGAATTCCATTAAAAGAGTCACTATGACACGAATATTGTATTGTGCTAATGTGCTTTTTCTTGAGGCAAATTTATCCAATTGGAGCATGTCTAGGCTTAAATTAGTCCATTGTGGCTGATGGAAAGTTAGCCAATGAAAAGGATGCGACTTAGGCAGCTGAAAATATTGTTTGGTCCACTGAACAAAGTTGGGCTGGAAAGAAAACTTTGATCTCAGCGTTCAGTGCAAAAGAAATGCACGGTTAATTGTGTAATATTAAGAAAATGACATTCATGGAATATTTACAGCAGTATAATCTGTAAAGAAAAAGCTAACTTTTATCTTGTCACCCGAAAAGATAAAAACTAGGTTTTTAAAAATTCAGAAGGCTGTTTACCAAATGTATTGAATCCCAACTTTTATTTCATACTACAATGGAGGAGAAAATCCAAACTCACTTGAAGTCCTCAATACAATTTTGCTTTCTGTTGACACTAATGTGTTGTCTATCATTCCCATCTTGTGTTGCAGGCATGAGGCAGTTGAGGAATCGTTCTTGCGGATGGGCGATCCTGGATGCAGGGGTGAATATTATCTAGTTTTTTTTTCCTTTGTGACAATTGGGTTGTGGTCCTGACTTGTTACCCCCTATTTCTCTTACAAGGCGGGTGTTACTTTTTTTTTTGAAAAAAAAAAGTAGGAGCTGTTTTTCTATGGCTATATTTGTATTTTTGTCTGGGTTTGAATGTAATGCTTTTAGCTGAATTAATTCCCTCCCATATTGAAACTGATAATACCTATTATGATTGTGTGAGAAGGAAAAAAGAAGAAAATACTTCTGTATTTTGTTGCTGTTGTGTGTTTTACTTTCCACTGCGGTATTCCAGGGCAATTGCTTGCAGCTGGTAACTCACATCCCTTCGAGCAACAGATAGAGAAGCCTTACTTGTGCTTGGATGTCTCAATTACTAGAGTAATTGTTATGATTTTTAATTTAAAGTCGAAGCTTCAGGTCAGTTTTGTTTTGATTTGGTGTTTTTTGATGGTAGGCTTTTGAGTTCTACCTAGTTGTCAGGTGATTTTATTGATTCTTGGGTGTACTTGACGGCGAGAAATAATGTGGGGGCTCAATTTGATTGTAAAGTGAAAAAATAAGTGTCATGAATTTAAGTCCTGAAATTCATGTTTCCACCAAAACTGCGTTTTGTCCTCTTTCCCGTCATTTGTTAGTAGGGTGGCAAATGGCTGAGTTGGGGTGGGTCATAATTAGGTTGGGGTTAAACGGGTTTGGATTTGGGATGATTTGTTTATTAACACGTAATTAATGTGGGTCATCTGTTTAAAAATATAGTTTATTTATTGTAAATGTGTATGATATATATATATGTTTTTTAAAATAGCACTCCTCCATTTTATTTATTAATATTTAAATATAAAATATAAAATGTTGAACAAGAAGACTGGGTACCCTGTCGTAGGGGAATGGGGAGATATCAATCTCGTGTGGCCCCGTGGGGTGGTCGGTGCCGCTTGGGGGGTGCAGCTAGTCTACCGCGGCGAAGTGGAAGGGGAGGAGGATGAGGTGTGAGAATATGGTTAAAAGCATAACCAAAACAAACAGCCAAACCATAATTGTCACAAATCGAACTCTCAAAGCAAAGGATAAAAATATGATGAACAAAAGAATCAAGAACCAGGATTGTTGGACAAATTAGGCCCAATGAAGCATTGAAGCTTGAAGGTTGAAATCTTGAAGGCTAGCGTGGTGCAGAGAATCCTTTAGGCATTCAGGCTCCTTGATCTCTTGTAGTTCGCCTTCACTCAAATCACTCAGTTATCTAGTTTTGTGAATTGGGAAGTCGGGAGATGGGATCATGGGAGACGGCCACAGGCGGTAGGCCACTCCAGAATCCAGATGGGGAATCGAGGATTGGAGACTCTAGACTAGGTTTCATTTTGTACAATTGTATATGTAAGTTAAATCGACTGATCCGATCGAACTTGCTTAACCTGTTTAATAAATAGGTCGGGTCCAAATTGATCTGTTTATAAATAGATCAATTTGTATTAAATTTGAACCTAGTTTAAATGGATGGGTCACGGATCAACCGTTAAGATTCGACCCATTTTGCCACCTCTATTTGTTAATAGCTTTGCCCCAGCTTTGGTTCTATGGGTACTAAATGGAATTGTGGGTACTAATTTGATCGAGTCTTATATTGACTTGGATTTGTTCATTTGTTTTTTTAGGTGACTCTGGTATGTAATGTGGCTCTCCCTTTGGAAGCATGCCCTACATATCACACTTTGTCAATAGTTAAAAAAAAAAAAAAGCCAAAGAACAAAAAAATAAAATAAAATAAATAAACCTACAAAATGTCACCAATCCAAATGAGCACGTTGTTGTGTCGGACACCCTGCTTGTGTCAAATACCAATACTACAACTATTACCATTGAATATATAAGAAACTAAAGTAATGTAGAAATTAATAATAAAACAGTAAAAAGAATAAGAAAAGAAATTAACGAGGTTCAGTATAGAATTATCTACGTCCTCAGGCACTGATGATCAATCTACTACTTCTTGACAAAGTACAACTTTGAAATATGTTTTACAAATGGAGAGTTGAGCTCTTTATATAACTTTAACCTTAAGTCCAAAAAATACTTCTTGACAATGTGGGACAAATAATACAAAAAATTCAAAATAACTTTTTATACCAATGTGGAACTATTCTATCAATGTGGGACAAAAAACAACAAATCTCCACCTTGACGATAAATTCAATAAATTTTTCAGTCACCAACATTTTCTGAAGTTCCACATCATCGGCGCCTTCCAAAAATATTCAGACTTGTCGGATATTGATCAAATCCAAACAATGTTTGAACTTGATTGTTGTCACAATCTTGGTCAACATAAACATATCTGTGGGATTTTTAGTTGTAGCAATCTTCTGAAGAAATTTTGTGCCTCTATTAATAATATCCCGCATAAAATGAAACCGAACGTCGATGTGCTTCGTTCGTGCATGGTAGACTTGGTTCTTTGTCAAATGAATAACACTCTGGTTATCACAGAACACAACAATGTGCTTCTGAACAATTCCCAAATTCTAGTAGTTGATCGACGTTTATCTAGATCACCTGTAAAATCAGAATCCACATATCCAACAACATGTTAATCAATAGTATTATTTTTATCAAATACTATACTAATACCAATCGTATTCATCATATATCTCAAAATCCATTTCACAGCTTGCTAATGTCCTTTACTCGGATTATGCATATACCTGCTCACCATACTAACAACTTGTGAAATAACAGGTCTTGTACAAACCATTGCATAAATCATACTATCAACAACACTTGCATAAGGAACCTGTGACATATGCTTACGTTCCTCATCTAATTTAGGAGATAAAGCCACTAAGTTTGAAATGAGGAGCAAGAGGAGTGCTTACTGGTTTTGACTGCTCAGATATGCCAAAACTCTGTACTACCTTCTTCGAATACTATTTCTGAGACAAACTAACTCTTCCTCTCATTCTGTCTCTACGAATCTCCGTGCCAAGTATCTTCTTTACTTCACCAAGATCTTTCATCTCAAACTCTTGATTTAACTGACTTTTGAACTTGTTGATTTCTTCCCTATTCTTTGAAGCTATCAACATATCATCAACATACAAGAGTAAATATATAAAAGATCCATTTTGTAGTTTGCGAAAATAAACACAATGATCATGTTTATTTCTGATGTACTTCTGACCCATCATAAACTAATGAAATCGTTTGTACCACTGTCTTGGAGACTGTTTTAAACCATACAACGATTTACCCAGTTTACATATGTAACGACCCGAATAATAATGAGATTTAAATAATGAAGAGGAAGGGAAATGAAGACCATAACAGAAGGAGGAAGTCAACTTAGCGTTCGTCGACGACATTGCACTTTGGAAGGAATAACCAAGGGGAATCATCAGGGCTTCATTGACGAATACAGGGGATTCGTTGACGAAGGTATAAGAAAATTCGTCGACGAATACAGGGGACTCGTCGATGAGGGTATAAGAGAATTCGTTGACGAATACAGGGGATTCGTCGACGAATGACATGGCTCGTCGACGAATCCTCTGCTCTATAAATATCAAAATCTGAATTTTTACTTTCAAATTAAGAAATCTCTCTCTCCTCTCTCTCTCTCTCTCTCTCTCTCTCTCGTCAATTTTGGGCAAAATTTACGCCGGATCAACAATCTGAAGCCACCACGACGCTCCTGGGGAAGTTCTCTCCAAATCTGCCGGAGTGAATCGTTGGTGAAAGAAAGTTGGAAATCATCCCTGAGTTGAGATAAGGCTTTTTAAGTCAAATTTAGTCTTACGATAGTTATAGGAAATGATGTACGCATGAAAATACTGAAGTTTAATACTGAGAGTTTTCATTTTCAGGGTATTGGTCAGGAAATCTTGCGGGTGTTAGACTAGATTATTTTGGGGGCTTTCTCAGTAGTCAGGTAAGGGGATAAACTAAGTTAGTATTTTATGAAAAATGTATGTATATTATTATAGAATTTGATTTCAGGGAAATGAATATATTTATATATGATTTATATTTGGGAAAATACAGTTAAAATGATGATATGTTAAATATGTGAAAAATCTGTCAGTGTGGCATGAGTATAAAATGTTACGAAAAATTGTTTTCTAGAATGGGATTACGATACGAATTTTTATAATGGGAAAAACCGGTGTACGGGCCGTGCTATGATATGTTTGTCGGCATACGGACCGTGCTATGATGTGATTTGCTAGCGTATGGGCTGTGCTATGATTTGCTGGCGTACGGGCTGAGCTATGATAAAATGTGTAATACAGGCATACGGGCCGATGATTTTCATGATATATGTATATATGCAAAATGATATGATTGATCTAATAATTAATGATATGAGATATCCATGTATTATAGTTTTAATATATGTTATATGATATCAGAACCTGGTTGACTTGGTTTAGGCTAGCACTTGTACGGTACCGTTGCTATGTGTCCATGGTCTTCGTGATCATGATATTTGTGTTAACGCCGTTGTACGGAGTGGTGTGAGATTGGATGGTCGATGTGGTTTTTAAGAAGTGTGTGATCGGCCCTGGTGTACGGGCCAGGTCAGGTAGACCCATCAGACTTACAGACTGTACTTTTGACTCGGCAGTGGTTGGCCAACCATTGTCAGGTCCCGCCTTCGGACCACACAACCCAGTCATGTGGGGGTAATACATGACAACAGCCAGCTAACCTACTAGGAATGATTTTATGTTATTATTATTTTATGAGATGAAATATAATTATGAAAATGCAATATATTCTGCCATGATTTGATATATATATGTTTTCCCAAATTTGACAAAACAGTTACTAAATATGTTAGGTATGATATATATAGAATACAGATTACTTATGTTACGACACACTGATATTAGTTTATTTCCCTTACTGAGAGGTGTCTCACCCCTAAATTTTATAAACTTTTCAAGAGCCCCAGATAGGAGAGCGGGACAAGTCCCGCTGAATTAGAGTTGTTGTCTGCCCTTTTTGAAGGGTAAGTTTTAGTAGGAACAGTTGGATTTTTGTGGGAAGTGTCCCTAGATTTTGCTTCTTTTAGGATGTATATACTGAAATACAGTGGATGCAGTGACTTTGATATTTGTAATAATGTGATGGATGTCTTTGTATTTGTGATATTGTGAATGTATGTTTTCCGCTGCTTAGGCTTCCGTTATGCGTTCTGATGTATCCCTGGTACCCACGGGTCCAGGTAGATTATGATATACTAATATGGGATTTGTGATATTGAATATATATATATATATATATATATATATATATATGGAAAATGAAGCAGGTCGCCACAACATACCCAAATTTCTTTTCCAGCAACCTAAAATCCATCTGCCTGAGCCATATAGATTTTCTCTTCCAAATCACCATGTAAAAATGCAGTTTTTACATTGAGCTGAACTAGTTTGAGACCAAATTGTGCAACCAAAGCCAACAAAATTTGAATGGAAAAATGTTTAACAACTGGAGAAAATACCTCATTATAATCAATGTCTTCCTTCTATGCGTAACCCTTAGCTACCAATCTAGCTATGAAGCGAACACTATTTGCATTTGGAAATCCTTCTTTCTTTACATAAAGCCATTTGCAACCAATTACTTTTTTACCCTTGGGTAGTTGGGCTTGCTCCCAAGTCTGATTCTGATGAAGAGATTGCATTTCTTCATCCATCGCTTTTTTCCACTTGTTTGATTCAGAGTTCCTCATTGCTTCTTTGAAAGTGCAAGGAACATTATCTTCCACAACTGGAAGTGCATAGGCCACCATATTAGTATACTGAGTAGGTTTTCAAATTTCTCGTCTTGGCCTCTGAGAAATAATTAATTCTTGTTGGTGTGAAGATTCTCGAATTGAAATCTCCTCTTACAGTACATTATTCCCCACCGTAATTGGAGAGTTACCTTGTGTAGTCTCATTTCTCACTGGAATTCCCAAAATTGTCTTAACCTCCACCTGTTATTGAGTACCACTGGTCTTCTCTTTAACTCGTGACTCCTTGCGTATTGTTTTCTTCATTACCGCAAGCTCATCAAAAGTCACATCCCTACTTAAAATCATTTTTTTCGTCTCTAGACACCAAAGACGGTATCCTTTGACTCCTGCACTTATCTCCAAGAATATTGTTTTCTTGGTTCTTGGATCCAACTTAGATTCTTTAACATGATAATAAGTCATAGTACCAAATATGTAAAGAATCATAATCACTATCAGGCTTTCGAGACCATACCTCACAGGATGTTTTTCCCCTTATTGCATATGATGGTAGATGATTAATGAGATGACACGCATATTTAACAGCCTCAGCCCAAAACCTTTTGTCTAACCCAGTATTAGACAACAAACATTGAACTTTCTCCAGCAAAGTCCAATTCATGCGCTCTGCCACCCCATTCTATTGTGGTGTATCTCGAACTGTGAAGTGTCGAGCAATACCTTCATCCTGACATACCTTCATAAATGAGTCACTCGTGTATTCACCACCATTATCTGATCTGAGCCGTTTAATCTTCTGCCAATTTGAGTTTCAACTATTTTTTTCCATTTAAGGAAAAGATCACCCTTTTCATTTTTATGCTTTATAGAATACACCCAAACTCTTCTAGAAAAATTATTAACAAATGTGAAAAAAATAATACATACCACCCAACGAAGTCGTTTTTGTGGGCTCCCATACATCTATATGGATATAGTCTAAAATACCTTCAGTCTGGTGGATTGCAGTGCCAAATTTCACTCTAGTCTGTTTTCCCATAATGCAATGCTCACAAAATTCCGGTTTGCACATCTTTGCACCCTTTAACAAACCTTGCTTAGCTAATTGTTACAAAGATTTTTCTCCTACATGTGCTAATCACATATGCCATAACCTGGTTGTATCTGAACCTGCATCTTTCTTAGAAACGACAGCTGCTGAGCCAATAACTGTACTACCTTATAAATAATACAAGTTATTTTTCCTTATTCATTTCATCACCACCAGCGCACCTAATTTAATCTTTAAGGTTCCATCTTTCAAAGTGATAATGAATCCTTTAAATTCTAAGGCACCTAATGAAATCAGATTCTTCTTTAGGCTTGGAACATACCTAACATCAGTCAAGGTCTTAATAGTTCCATCTTGATATTTCAACTGTATTGATCCTATTCTAGTTGTTTTACATGTATTATCATTTCCCATAAAACAACCCCACAATCTAATTCTTCAAAATTAGAAAATCATTCCCTATTGAGACACGTGTGATAGGAACAACCAGAATCTAAAATCCACTTACCAAAATAATGTGACGAAAATGTTCCAACAAGAGAAAAATCTTACTCACTTCCATCATCATTGGCAATATTGACATTAAAATGTGCTTTGCCCTTATTCTTCTGCTGTAATTTAGGGCAATCTTTCTTCCAATGCCCTCACTCACGACAAAAGGCGCATTTATCTTTAACAGCTCTCCCACGAGATTTACTCCTCCCATGAGATTTATTCCTCCTTCTAGGCATACGACTCTGAGAACGTCCCCTTATTGTTAGTGCTTTTGCTATTTCCTTATAAACCCTCTGATCATTTTTTCTACATTCAGTACTAATTAATGCAGTACAAACAATATCAAAAGTAACTTTATCTTTCCCATACAATAAAGTGGTGGTCAAATGTTCATAATCATAAGGGAGAGAATTTAGTAACAATATGACTTTATCCTCATCTTTCACCTTTTTAACCAAATTTAACAAATCGGCCAAAATTTTATTGAAAGCATTTATGTTGTCATTAATCGAAATACCTAGTTGATACTGGAAGCGAAACAATTTCTTTTTCAAATAGAGCTGATTTTCCAAACTTTTGGTCATAAATGTATCTTCCAATGTCTTCCACCATTTTTTTGCAGATGTCTCCCTCATAACACAATATTTCTGATTTTTAGCGAGACACAGACGAATCATACCACATGTCTGACGATTAATCTTTTCCCAATCTCTGTCACCCATATCTACTGGTTTATCATCCAAAGTAATATCTAATTCTTGTTGATACAAGATGTCCACCACCTCACATTGCCATATGCCAAAATTATTGGTACCATCAAATTTCTCCGCCTCAAACCAAGTATTAGCTATCGTCTTCGATGATGATGTCGAAGCCGAAGGGGTTTAAGTTCGTGTGGACAGATTTTCTTCTACTGCTGCACTAGTTTCTGCCATCTTCTATATATTCAATGGCAACCAACAAATCAAAAGGCCTAGAATGAATAGTACGTACCAACTGTGTCTACTCTATTTTATCTTATGAAATTCCATTTTGACTAGACCGACCTCCAAGGAGCGACTGAGTCGCAGTGGTCTCTAAGCACTCGCTTAGACAAGGTCTTTCTTAGGCATCAAGTGTGGAATCAAGGATCCTAACATAGAAACACCTTCGTATCGACACTACTCAACCTAGCTCTGATACCAATTGTTATGTCGGGCACCCCACTTGTGTCAAACACCAATACTACAACTATTGCTATTGAATATATAAGAAGCTAAAGTAATGCAGAAATTAATAATAAAACAGTAAAAAGAACAAAACAAGAAATTAACGAGGTTTGGTACTACGTCCTCGGGCGCCGACGATCAATACACTACTTCTTGACAAAGTACAACTTTGAGGTGTGTTTTACAAATGGAGAGTTGAGCTCTTTATATAGCTTCAACTTCAAGTCCAAAAAACACTTCTCTCAAATGTGGGACAAATAATACAAAAAATTCAAAACAACTTTTATACCAATGTGGAACTATTCTACCAATGTGGGACAAAAAACAACACACATCTATGTTAATATTGGATATTTAAGCGTTTTACCAACCTTAGCTTAAATTAATATATATTACTAACAATTTCAAAGAAATAGTATTTTTTTTATTTTTTTAATTGTAAATGTAAATGAATGAATTAATAAATTATGTAAACACCAATAATGGTTAATTTATGTAATAATAAATAAAATAATTATTATTAAAATGTTTTACTAACATAACCGAAAAACAAAAACACAAAATTTTAAGTGTTAAAATTTTAATTAAAAAAAGAAACAAATGCATTAGCCTTATTTGTTGATATGATGAGAAGTTATTAATATTAAACAAATACCTATGTTGCTTTCACTTATTTGCTTTTAATTTTACATTTAATGTTTTTTTTATTTTATTTTTATTTTTTTTATGACTAGGAACTCTTAGACAATTTCTTTGGATCTACTGAGGTAGCATTAAATAGGGAATGAGAATATCGTAAAATTTTCATTGATGTGTTTCTGGTAATTAACTAGGCAAACCATAAGGGGTAATCAAATTTGGGACTTCAAGATGATCAAGGTCCAACTTTACCCTTACCACTTGAACAAACCAAGTTATTTTAATGTTATCTAAGTTATCTTTCTTTCCACAAAAGAGGAAAAAAAAATCCTATTTTTTCTATATTTTGAGTTTATTTAAAATTTTAATAAATTTTAATATTGTCAACAATATTTCCCAACTTGTCTCAAATTTCAAAAAAATTTGAATATTTTTTGACAAAAAATTATGTGGCAACAAGTGATTTGTTCCTAACATTTTTTTTTTCAAACAATTAAAGTAGAAGTACTAATTAGTTTCCTAAGGTAAAAACAAATTAATCTAGATAAGTTTAGCAAATAAAATAATTTCAATTAATTTTATGAATTTAATTGTACCATTTATTACATTAAGAATATGTTTTGTTTGCGGAATGTCTATGTAGGGACCCAGAAAAGGAGAATAATAATAAATAATGAAAATGGTAAAGAAAAGGAGGGAAGTGGGTTTGGCACAGACCAAATCGTCGATGTAGCGACCTGCTTATTTGTGATGACCTGCTTAATTTCCACATTTTTTTTTTCATATTACAAAATCACAACCCTCAACTCAGTAGTTCATAATCCACCTGAACCCTTGGGTACCAGGGATACATCAGAATACATAACGGAAGCCTAAGCAGTAGGAAACATACAATTATATATATATATATATATATATATATATATATATATATATATATACACACACACACACACAACACTTAACCCAAAAAGATGTCTTAGGGCCATTTCCACAAAATACAACCGACCCTATCAAATATTTACCCTTATGGAAGGGCAGATCTACCGTACTAGTTTAGCAAGGCTTTACCCACTCTCCTATTAGGGGCTCCTGAAAAGTTTATAAAATTTTGAGGTGAGACACCTCTCAGTAAGGGAAATAAACTAATATCAATGTGTGGCAACATGAGGATTCCGTGTTATACATATATCATATAGAACATATTCAGTAACTATTATGTCAAATCTGGGAAAACATATATATCATCAAAACATGGTAGAACATACTTCATAATCATATTTTATCTCATAAAATAATAATAATATAAAAACATTCATGGTAGGTTAGCTGGTTGTTGTCATGTATTATCCCCACATGACTGGGTTGTGTGGCCCGAAGGCGGGACCTGACAATGGTTGGCCAACCACTGCCGAGTCAAAAGTATAGTCTGCAAGTCTGATGGGTCTACCTGACCTGGTCCGTACACCAGGGGCGATCACACCCTTCTTAAAAATCACATCGATCATCCAATCTCACACCGCTCCGTACAGCGGCGTTAACACATATATCATGATCACGAAGACCATGGACACATAGCAACGGTACCGTGCAAGTGCTAGCCTAAACCAAGCCAACCAGGTTCTGATACCATATAAAATATATTGAAACTGTGATACATGGATATTTCATATCATTAATTTTTAAATCAATCATATCATTTTGTATATATACGTATATCATGAAAAATCATCGGCTCGTATGCCGGTATTTCACATTTTACCATAGCTCAGCCTATACGTCGGCAAATTATATCATAGCACAGCCCGTACGCTGGCAAATCACATCCATAACTCAGCCCGTACGCCATCAAATCATATACATAGCTCAGTCCATATGCTAGCAAATCACATCCATAGCACGGCCCGTACGCCGACAAAATATATCCATAGATCAGTTCGTATGCTGGAAAATCATACACATAGCATGGCCTGTACGCCGGCAAAACATATAAAAATCTCGGCCCGTACGCCGATTTTCCATTATAAAAATTCGCATCATTAACACATTCCCAGAAAACAGTATTTCATAACAATTTCTACTCATGCCACACTAACATGTTTTTCGCGTATCCAACATACCATCATTTTCAACAGTGTTTTCTCAAATATAAATCATATATATGTACATATTTACTTTCCTGAAATCAAATGCTATATATACATACATTTTCTTAAAAAGAACTAGTTTAGTTTATCCCCTTTCCTGATTCCTGAAAAGCCCCTAAAAAAATCTGTCCTGCACCCGCAGGATTCCCAATTCAACACCCTGGAAACAACATTCCCCAGAACTAAAGTTTAGTATTTCTACCCATATAACACTTCCTACAATTGTCAATTAACCAAATACTGAGTAGAAAGCCTTACCCTAGATTTGGGATGGTTTCCAACTCTGCCCCACCGACGATCCACTCCAGCAGACTTGTAGAGAATTTTCTCAGAAGCATCATGGTGGCTTCTGATAATCGAACCGGCAGAAATCCGGCTCGAAATTGAAGAGAGAAGGAGGAGAAACCGAAGGGTAAGAGAGAGGGAAGTTCTGCGCAGGAAAAATGACTGAAAATCACGTTTAATCCCTATTTATACTGCGGGATTCGTCAACGAGCCACGTCACCTCGTCGCCGAGTCCTGCAGAAAATTCATCGACGAAACCCACTCCTTGTCGAAGAAATTCAGACTGCCCAAAAACCTCTCTCGGTATCTTCTCGTCGACGAATCCTAGCCTCGTCGCTAAGCTCCTGTTGTACCTTTGTCGACGAGTCCCTTGTATTCATCGACGAGTCCTCTGTATTCATCGACGAGGAGCTGAAAAAATTCTCAAGATTATCCTTTCCAAAATGCAATGTCGTCGATGAAGTCGACTGCCTCCTTCTATTTCCAGTTTCCATTTCTCTTTCTTTTATTATTTAAATACCATTATTCTTCGGGTCGTTACATTATCTAATCATTTAATAAAATATAATAAATAAAATAGTCAACTCGAACTCGTGGGTAGCAAAGACACCTATTATACACAGCGGAACCTAGGCAACAGTAAATGTAAATCATCAACCTCATTACCACAAAATATATAATACTAGAGTTATCTGTAATCCCAAAGCATAGTATTTATATACAGTCTCCAAAAATTTCTAAAAATTACACTCATGTCTAGATACCTACAATATGAATTTCCCAGCCCTAGATTAGAACTTACCCTCCTAACGGGGTAGTACCACTTTATCTCAACGGCGGCCTCGATCCGTCGGTCTTTCTAGGTTCCTTGAAAATCATTTAATGTTCGAGGGTGAGACACTTCTCAGTAAGGAAAAATAAACTAAATACAACTGTGTGGCAACATGAATACTTAATGGTAATATAGATATACAGTACAAAATTCATACCAGAAAACATTCATCATTTAATAATTGCAAAAACATATACTTTCATATTTCTAATACATCATACTAATCATAACTGTCTGGTATAGCTACTAATACTGAAAACATACCCAGGATGAATAGCTAGCTGATGTCATGTATTACCCTCCATAACGGGTTGTGCAGCCCGAAGGCAGGACCCAACAATGGTTGGCCGACCACTGCCGAGTCAAAAATGTCTATAAGTACGATGGGCCCGCCACACCCTGGTCCGGAATGTCAGGTGGACGTCTACAACTCTACACTGAAAGCCATATCGACTAATCATCTCCCACCCCCTCGTGGGGTGGTTAGCACCAATCTAAACATAGATATCTGATCTATAAGTTACGGTACCGTGCTCCTAAAACTGAACTAAACTTTCGGGTTCTGATAACATATAGTATATGATAATATAACATTTAACATAAATAGATTGATAACATTTCTATAATTTCATAAATACGGCCTTGTGTCGAACATTTCATAAATATGGCCTCGCGCCAAAATCATACATAAAACACAGCCTCGCACCAGCTATCAATCACGGCTTTGCGCCAAATATCTCATACATATCATTCGGAATAAATAAATCATTTATCATGTACTTTAAAATCATAATGTACTGTATTCTTTCATAATCTCTGAAAAACATACTTCATCCATAGCATTGTTATATCATAATACTTCTCACATAAAGTAATATTCATGCCACACATTTTCTGTATAAAACCATACATTATATTCTAAAATCATAATTTCTGGAATCTCATACATATGTATATATTTCAACATAATAGCAGTATTTTTCCCAAATATGCATTTCCTTCATAATATACTGATATAATACATGCTTTCTTGAAAATAAATTTACTGATAAATAATAATAATTTACATGGAAAATAACAACTTTAGTTTATTCCCTTACCTGACACTGAAAGAACCCCCTAAAATTTCCGTCCTGCACTCGCAGGGTTCCCCGTTCAACTCCTTGAAAACAATAACTTGCAGAACTAAACTTCGGTATTTTCACATGAATATTATTTCCTATAATTACAGTAAGACCAAATTTGGCATAAAAAGTCTTACCTCAACTCAAGGATGAATTTTGATAGTTTCCACCAACGATCCGCTCTGACAGATTTGGAGAGAACTTTCCCAGGAGCAGCGTGGTGGCCTCAGATCGTCGATCCGGCGAGCGATGGAGCCAAAATCGAAGAGAGAAGGGGAACCAAAGGGAGAAGAGAGAGAGAGAGAGAGAGAGTTCTGCGCCGAAAATGAAGCTTAAAAATGAAGTTCGAGCTATTTATACACTGGCCTTCGTCGACGAGCCACGTCTCCTCGTCGACGAGGTCAAGAAGGCTCTTTGTCGACGAACTCTCCCCTTCGTCAACAAAATTCAGAGTTGTCCAAAAACCTCTCTCAGTATCTTCTCGTCGACGAAACTTGTCTTCGTCGACGAAGCCCCCTTGTACCCTCGTCGATGAATCCCCTATGTTTGTCGACAAGGACCTGATAAATTTCCTCAGTTATTACTCCCAAAGTGCAATGTCGCGTTCGTCGACGAAGTATGCTGCCTCATTCTATTTCTGTTTCCATTTCCCCCTTTTTATTATTTAAATACCATTATTCTTTGTGTCATCACAGTCGATTGCTTTCTGAGCTCAAGAAAAATTGTCGACGATTTTGAGTTACCGAGGCTCAGTAAGGGTTAAATGGTAAAAATCAGGTTGGTTAAAAACCAAACCGTCGACGGTTTTAGGAAAACCGTTGACGATATTGTAATAACTTGCCTAATTTCCACATTTTTTTTTTCATAATATAATATCACAAATCTCATATCAGCAGATCATAATCCACTTGGACCCGTGGGTACCAGGGATATATCAGAACACATAATGGAAGCCAAAGCAGCAGGAAACATATAATCACAATATTATAAATACAAAATATCCATCACTATAAATACCAGAGTCACTATATCCACTGTATTTCAGTATATACATCCCAAAAACAAAATCTAGGGACATTTCCCACAAAATCCAACTGTCCCTACTAAAACTTACCCTTCAAAAAGGCAGACAACAGCTCTAGATCAGCGGGACTTTTCCCGCTCTCGTATTTGGGGCTCCTGAAAAGTTTATAAAATTTTGGGGTGAGACACCTCCTAGTAAGGGAAATAAACTAATACCAGTGTGTGGCAACATAAGTATTCCGTCTTATACATATACCATACAGAACATATTCGGTAACTGTTATATCAAATCTGGGAAAACATATATATCATAACATGACAGAACATACTGCATTTTCATAAATATATCTCATCTTATATAATAATAATAATAACACAAAAACATTCCTACTAGATTAGCTGGCTGTTGTCATGTATTTCCCTCACATAACATGTTTGTGTGGCTCGAAGGCGAGACCTAACAATGGTTGGCCGACCACTGCCAAGTCAAAAGTACAGTCTGTAAGTCTGATGGGTCTACCAGACCTGGTCCATACACCAGGGGCACTCACACACTTCTTAAAAACCATATCAACCATCCAATCTCACACCACTCCTTACAACGGCGTTAACACAAATATCATGATCATTATGACCATGGACACATAGCAACGGTACCGTGCAAGTGCTAGCCTAGACCAAACCAACCAGGTTCTGATACCATATAACATATACTGAAACTATGATACATGGATATTTCATATCATTAATTATCAAATCAATCATATCATTTTGCATATATTTGTATATCATGAAAATCATCGACCCGTACGTCGGTATTACACATTTTATCATAGTTCGGTCCGTACGTCGGCAAATCATATCATAGCACAACCCGTACGCTGGCAAATCACATCCATAGCTCGGCCCGTACGCCGGTAAATCATATCATAGCACAACTCGTACACTAGCAAATCACATCCATAGAACGACTCGTACGTCGACAAAATATATCCATAGCTCAGCCCGTACGCTAGCAAATCATACACATAGCTCGGCTCGTACGCCGGCAAATCATACACATAGCACGAACCGTACGCCGGCAAAACATATAAAAATCTCGGCTCGTACGCCGGTTTTCCATTATAAAAATCTGTATCATAATCACATTTCCAGAAAACAGTATTTCATAACAATTTCTACTTATGCCACACTGAACAAGTTTTTCATATATTTAACATATCATCATTTTCCGCAGTGTTTTCTCAAATATAAATCATATATATGAACATAGTTATTTTCCTGAAATCAAATTCTATATATACACACATTTTCTTAAAAAGAACTAGCTTAGTTTATCCCTTTACCTGATTCTTGAAAAGCCCCTAAGAAAATCTGTCCTGCACCCGCAGGCTTCCCAACTCAACACCATGGAAACAGTATTCCCCAGAACTAAAGTTCAGTATTTCTACGCGTATATCACTTCCTACAAATGTCAATTAACTAAATACTGAGTAAAAAATCTTACCCTGGATTTGGGATGGTTTCTAACTCAGCCCCACCAATGATCCGCTCCGGCAAACTTACAGAGAACTTTCCCAGGAGCATCGTGGTGGCTTCAGATTGTCGATCCGGCGAAGATCCGGCCTGAAATCAAAGAGAGAGGGGGGAAGAGCCGTAGGATGAGAGAGAGAGGGTTTCTCCTCTTAATTTCCATAAAAAATCTGAGTTCTTCACTATTTATAGGGTTGGATTCGTCGATGAGCCACGTCATCTCGTCAACGAGTCCTTTAATAATTTCGTCGACAAAACCCACTCCTCGTCGATGAAATTCAGACTGCCCAAAACCTCTCTTGGTATTTCCTCGTCGACGAATCTTGCCTTCGTAGATGAGGTCCTCTTATACCCTCGTTGACGAGTCCCTTGTGTTCATCGACGAGGTCCTGAAAATTTCTCTCCATTTATTCCTTCCAAAATGCAATGTCGCGTTTGTCGACGAAGTCGACTGCCTCCTTCTGTTTTCGGTTTCCATTTCTCTTTATTTTATTATTTAAATACCATTATTCTTCGGGTCGTTACAGATATTGTTTAGGAGAGTGGCTTATAAATAGGGTAGCAGCTCATTTTGTTTGGAAATTTTAATCACTCTCTCTCTCTCCTCTCTCCTAGGGTTGCGAAGCTTTGTTTCTCTCTCTTTAATTTCTCTCAAACCATTTGTCTAATTCACGATTAGATGCCATTTCTAAGGGGCCTAGCAGTGACTCTCGTTAATTTAATCAGAGCATATTAGCCAATTGGGGGTCTTAGGCACCACTCCAAAGTTGAGGGTTTTGTATGAATGCTGTAGGCACTGTTTTAGGATCCCTGTTGGCATTTCTCCAAAAATTAGGTAAAGAAAATAAATGATGTCAGACATTTTGAAAATTAACTGATTAATTTAAAGCATGAAAATATGGAAATATTGTATATGATCTCCTGATGTATTAGGCATTTGAAAATATTGGTTTTGGATTATCATATATTTTTCTGAGTGATTAGTATATTATGAAATATTACTTAAAATTTGTATGGTATGAGAAATTTTTTTTTTCTGTACAATAGACATGTCGGGGTATTTTACAATGAAATGTGATTTATACTAGTTTATGAGAATTATTGAAAATACAACAGATATTGTGAAATGATGAAATATGATATTTTGATATCGATATATGTGATGACAGTTTTATACCGAAATACAGATATGATATTTTGATATTGATATATATGATGATGGTTTTATACCGAAATATAGACATGATATTTTTGATATTGAGATATGTGATGATGGTATTATACTGGAAAATGAAATAACAAAAATGACAGTTTTTTTATACTGAGATGTGGAAATGAAAACCCTGATGGACCAGTGATGTCTATGAGAGCACGGTACCGTTACTAGTGAATGAGTCAGTGCAACCACACTATTCAGGGAGAGTGTTGGTATTGGAAATCGATTGAGCCTGCGGAGAGATGTTGACCGCCCCCGGGGTCTGGACTAGGCTGCGGTGGACTAATCATACTACAGAAGAGATTTGTTTTGACTTAGCCTAGTAGGCCAATCATGGTTAAGTCCTGTTTCGGGCCGCACAATCCGGTCATGTGGGGTGAATACATGACGGTGATATATGAATGTCCACTCAGGTTAGTTTCTCATTACATACATGATGAATCTACGTTTACATACATGTTGGGTCTTGAGGCCAAAGAAACATATTGAGCACGTGCATATTTTTTAGAAAAATATATGGTTGCAAATGTATATATATGTATATGGATATGAGTACAATTTTTATGATTACTTAATTAAATTATTTATTAAATGAACATGTTATGATACATTAAAACTCATGTTGCCACACATTGACAATAATTTATTCCGTCTTACTAAAATGTGTCTCACTCCTTAAAATTTTAAACATTTTAGGAAATCTAGAGAGACGAGCTTAGAGAGCTCCAAGCAGGATTAGTGGTTTTGGGGTTGAAGTTAGTGCCGGTGAGACACTGCTATTTATCTGCGTATGGATATGTATAATGTACCTTGAGTTGTATAAGTGGTTTTGGGAGAGAGATACTTTTGTATTATGATGGTATTAGTACTATTAGTTTCGGTGCATTCCCAAGAGAGGGGAGGGGGGTGAATTGAAAATTTAAAAATTATCGCCTATGTTAAACTAGATCAACAATATTACTCAACTTAGGGTCTGTCTATGCAAAAATAAATCCAATCATTCACAATAAAACATACACGTGCAGTAAATAAATTGTAAAAATGTAAAGAACACGGACGATATGTTATTGGGGTTCGGTCAACTGTGCCTACGTCCCCGCCTCTAGCTCGCAAGCCCGAGAATTCCACTAATACTCACTTAACGGGTGGAGTGGCACCTAATACAACTAATTCAATTAGCACAGGGCTGACCTCAACCTTTACAAATTCTCCTTGCGGAGCGGAGAATGCCCTAGGTCAAATTCACAGGACTGACCCCAACCTGATCCTTCCGAGTTAGATCAAGCTCCCTCAGGCCACGCCTGGAAATGCAATAGTATTTTTCACAACATAACTGGTACAGTGATTATACTTCTCAAGTAAAGCAGATATGTACCCTAATCAACAATATAGGAAATGTAAGCTCAGTGATGTGTATTTTTGTATAAGTTACACTCAACAAAATATGATCGCAAGAATGCTCAAGAGTGTTCTAATCAAGCTATTTCTTTGAAACAAGTTATATCAAATCTCAATAATGAATCAGAGTTTCAAAGATGCTGCAACAATCTTTAAATCAACTCAAAAATATTTTCTTACATGAAATATACTCAAAAGTTGTTTGAAATAATAATATAGCTTGTTAAAAATATTTTTCATAACAAAATTAAGCTATAGGAATCTTTGCAATGACAATGCAAAGATCCTTAAGCTACTAGGTTTTTCCCAACACAAGATTTATTAAATAAAATCTGTGGGAAAACCTTACTTAACTCCGCAAAATCAATACCAATCAACCAAGCAAAGTAATGGGAGTATGAGCAATAATACTAAGCAATAACCCAAGCAAGAACTCTCACAAAGCTAAGATTAATCAATGGAATGAAGGTATGAGAGTGTTTGGAAGTATTATAGACAAAATGGGATTTTGGGTTTGAGAAAATTTTGACTAATGATTTTTCTTAATCTCTCTTAATCCACACAAATGAACTTATATTTATAGGCTAGGGTAAAATTATAACTGTTTGGGACATGTTGGGAATTCTTAGAAAAGTTCCAAAATGTTTAAATGAAATTAACCCAAAATAACCCGTATTTACCACAGTTAAATAATTTTTAACCCGACGAGGTTTGGTCGCTCAAACAGACACAATAATAAAAGCCTTTAAAATCAGTTCGACAACCCGAGTTACAGTTCGGTGCCCCAAATCAAAGTTAGAAACATTTCTTCATAAATTCGGGTGCTTAGTCATAGGTTCGGTATCTTGAACTCATGTGTTCAATCATTCGGGACTCAATTTGAACTAAATAGCTCGGTAGCCCGAGTTGGTGGAATTTCCTTTTTAGGTGGTTCGGGCGCCCGTGGAAGGTATGCATGTAATGACCCGAATAATAATAATGACATTTAAATAATAGAGAGGAAGGGAAATAGAAACAAAGGAAACTCATCAGGTCCTCGTTGACAAACACAAGGAATTCATTGAAGAGGGTACAAGAGGGCCTCGTCAACGAAGACAAGTTTCGTCGACGAGAAGATACCAAGAGAGAATTTTTGGAAGTCTAAAATTCGTCGACGAAGGTGCAGGTTCGTCGACGAACTTTTTACACGACTCGTTGACGAGGTAACGTGTCTCGTCAACGAATCCGACCCTATAAATAGCAAAAACCTGAATTTAAATGCATAAAATTAAGAAAAAGTCACTCTCACTCTCTCTCTCTCTCTCTCCCTTCGATTTGTCTCTCTTCTCTCTTCGATTTTGGCTCCGTCGCTCGTTGAATCAACAATCTGAGGCCACCACGATGCTCTTGGGGAAGTTCTCTCCAAATTTGTCGGAGTAGATCGTTGGTGGAAGCTAGTCGAAATTCATCTTTGAGTTAAGGTAAGGCTTTTTATTCCAAATTTGGTTTTACTGTAGTTATAGAAAATGATATTCACGTGAAAATACCGAAGTTTAGTTTTGCGAGTTATTGTTTTCAGGGAGTTGAATGGGGAACCCTGCAAGTGCAAGACTGGAAATTTTAGGGGGTTTCTTTTAGTGTCAGGTAAGGGAACAAACTAAAGCAGTTATTTTATATACAAAATATTATTATTTATCAGTAAATTTATTTTCGGAAAAGCATGTATTATATCTGTATATCACGAAGAAACTACACATTTGGGAAAATACTGCTATTATGTTAAAATATACATGTATGTATGAGATGTCAGAAATTATGATTTTAGAATAAAATGTATGGTTTTATACAGCAAATGTGTGGCATGAATATTACCTTACGTGAAAAATATTATGATATGACAACGTTATGAATGAAGTATGTTTTCAGGAATATGAATTATTACAGTACAAAATGATGTTGAAAATACATGATAATTGTTTTATTATTCAGAATGATATGTATGAGATATTCGGCGCAAGGCCGTAATTGACAGCCGGTGAGAGGCCGTGTTTTATGTATGATTTCGGCACGAGGCCATATTTATGAAATGTTCGGCACGAGGCCGTATTTATGAAATGCTTGACGCGAGGCCGTATTTATGAAATGTTTGGAACGAGACCGTATTTATGAAATTATAGAAAATGCTATCAATCCATTTATGTTAAACGCTATATTATCATGTATTATATGTTATCAGAACTCGGATGTTAGTTTAGTTCAGTTTAGGAGTATGGTACCGTAACTTATATATCAGATATCTATGTTCAGATTGGTGCTAACCACCCTACGAGGGGGTGGGAGATGGATAGTCGATGTGGCTTTCAGTGTAGAGTGTAGACGTCCACCTGGCAGTCCAGACCAAGGTGTGGCGGGCCCATCATACTTACAGACATTAAGTATTCATGTTGTCACACAACTGTATTTAGTTTATTTTCCCGTACTGAGAAGTGTCTCACCCCCGAACATTAAATGATTTTTCGGGAAAGCCAGAAGGACCAACGGGGCGTGGCCACCGTTGAGTTTAGTGAGTTACCCTGCTAGGAGGGTAAGTGTTGTGCTAGGATCAATGGTTTTTGTTATAGGATCCTAGGAAATACTTTTTGGTGGTTTTGGGTATTTTGGTGATTGTATATAATATAGAACGTGATAGATTATAACTAACTCTGGTATTATATATTCTATAATTTTGAGAATGTGATTTATATTTACTGTTGCTTAGGTTTCCGCTGTGAATGACAGGTGTCCCCGTTACCCACGGGTTCAGGTTGACTATTTTAGTTATTTTATATATATTACATGAGTATATCAGCAGGTTGTTACAGTTTGAGATCAGAGCCTAGGTTACTAGGTTTTGTAGACTCTAGAGTGCAGCAGTAATAATACCAGAGTATAGGATAAAGGGGATTTGAGGTTTGATTTTGTAGTCTAGATGCAGGACTTCCGTGGTGGTTTGTGTAATTTTCCTAGGGTGACGATTTCAAGAAAGTCATGGTAAACTATCGTCGGGTTGGGTATCTAGGTTACAGGATTAAACCTTGAATTAAGATCAAGAGAATTGAATTAATTAGGAGTATATATTATATTGGTTGGGTTAGGGGTGAGCAAACGGTCGGTTCGGCCATATTTGGTTAATTAACCAAATTAACCAAAAATTTCGGTTAAAGAATACTGTTAACCGAACCGATCGAACCGTTTGGCCTCACCGAACCGAACCCGACCGAATTTCTTTTTCGGGTAATTCAGTTAACCGAATTTAACCGAGAAGTGAGGGAAGTGGGGAAGCCGTGAGGAGTGAAGGTGTATCCAAGAAGTGAGGGAAGGGTGGAAGCCGGGAAGGTGTATTTACTATCCAAATTCTAGACTGATGCGGAGGACAGGTGGTTAGGGAGACAATTGGGCTCGAGCAAGCTTGACGCCGATGAGGAGTCGTCGGGGGTGGTTCTCACTTCTCAGTGAACTGGTATGTGCGCGAGAGAAGAGAAATGAGAATGAGAGGGAGCTTGTGTGCTGGTGACGTCGTGACGATGGACGGCGACGGCGATGGCGGTGCGGAGCAATGAGTTCGGATGAGCGAGAGAGAGGCAGTGACTCAGTGATGGCCTTCCAATTTCAGAGAGCAGTGACTGTGTACTGTGTAGTCTGTGTTGGTGACGATGGCCGGCGATGGACACAGACGAATAGATGATGGCATCGCATGAAGATGGAGTCTGGTGGTGTGGACTACGGAGGACAGAGCTCAGGTGAGCGAGAGAGAGGCAGATTGGCAGTGACTCACTGCTAGTGAAGGAGGGCCTTCTGTGTTCTGGCTTCCGAGAGCAGTGAGAACTGAGAGTGTCTGAGTGTGAGACTGAGTGAGAGTCCGAGAGAAAACCAGAATAATAATAACCAAAATTTAATTTACTAATTTATATTCAAATTTTAATTAATTATTAATTCGGTTAATCGGTTAACCGAATTAACATTCTCCATTCACCGAACCGAAACCCGATTCACCGAAATGTTGGAAAGCATAACCGAACCGACCGAACTGAATTTTTTAACCGAACCGAATCGACCAATTTCGGTCGGTTAATTCGGTTAATACGGTTTTCCCCGAATTATGCTCACCCCTAGGTTGGGTGATATGAATAGAAAAGGGATTCTGAGTTAAGTTACTTGTTTTTCAGGATGGACCCTGGTGGCAGTAGTGCCCACGCAAGTGGGAGTGAGGGTGCTGGACCTTCAGGTGCTGCGGGTAGTGATTCAAACGCAATTTTACGCAGCGTGGCACAGCATGTCATGGCCGAAATTGCTAAGAGTTCGAGGGAACAGGGTGGTTCGTTGGTAGGCCATAGTAGCTCGATAGAGAAATTTATAAAGATGAATCCTCCGGCTTTATCAGGAGGGACAGATCCTGCAGTCACTGAAAATTAGGTGCAGGAGATAGAGAAAATATTTGCAGTACTGCAGTGTTCAGAGGAGCAGCGGGTGCTATTTGCTACCTACAAACTGACTAGGGAGGCCGAGAGATGGTGGTCGGCGGTGAAACTTTTAGAACAACAGAGGACAGTACCTGTGGAGATGACATGGGAGCGGTTTAAGGAGACATTCTTCGACAGGTATTTTCCATCCTTGTCCAAGGAAGCGAAGATTGAGGAGTTCCTAAATCTGAAGCAGGGACAGCAAACCGTACAATAGCACGCGGCGAGGTTTATCGAGTTATCCCGCTTCACCCTATACATTATACCAGATGAAGCAAAGAAGGTACGGCAGTTTGAGAGAGGTCTGAGGGGAGAAATTTATAAGTAGGTGTCGATATTGAAGTTGCAGGAATTTGCTAAGCTGGTGGATAGAGCCACTATAGCGAAGATTGGGGAGCGGTTGGAGACTGAGGAGCAGAGGTAGAAGAAGAGATCCACACCTTCTGGTTCCCAACAGGGAGTCGGTCGTGGTTCATGGAAGAGAGGTGGCTATTACAGAGACCGGAGACAGGAGACTGGGAATCGCGGTTACCAGGGCGTGCAGCCATCTCCAGCTTGCCCATCTTGTGGGAAGAGACACTTGGGAGAGTGTCGTGTCGAGCGAGATGTTTGCTACCAATGTGGGGAGTCAGGGCATATGATGAGGGATTGTCAGGCTCAGATTGGTGCTGCTCCTGCTCCTAGACCTGCTCGAGGAGGCTACCAAGTGCCACGTGGTGGCCAGCAGCGGAATATGGCCCCAACCAGGGTTTTTACTCTGATGCCAGGTGATGCTGAGGCAGCCGGCGACGTGGATGCTTTCATTTAAAGTTATTGCACTTTTTGAATCAGGGGCCACACACTCGTTTGCATCTGTGGAATGTGTTAAATTGTGTGGGGCTGAAACACAATCACTAGATATTGAATTATTAGTGGCTACACTGACCGGGTCAGCGGTGAGATGTAGTAGGGTATTCCGTGGTTGTCCAGTTGATGTTCAGGGGAGGATTCTATCTACTGATTCGGTAGTACTAGACATGCATGAGTTTGATATTATTTTCGGCATGGATTGGCTAGTAGCTAATTTTTCTAGTATAGATTGCTATGCGAGAGAAGTAATTTTTAGACCGCCAAGAAGACGAGAGTTCAGATTTACAGGGTCACGAGTGCAATCTCTACCTCAGATGGTTTCAGTTGTTCAGGTGAGGAGACTGCTCTTAAGTGATTGTCAGGGATTCGTGGCCTTCATATGAAGGAAACAACAAGGAATGAAGTAAAGCTTACCAACACGCCAGTAGTAAAGGAGTTTATTGATGTGTTCCTAGATGAGTTGCCGGGTTTGCGACTTGATCGTGAGGTAGATTTTCCCATTAAACTACTTCCAGGTACAGCGCCGATCTCTAAAGCACCCTACTGAATGGCGCTAGCTAAGTTGGCAGAACTGAAACATCAGTTGCAGGATTTTCTTGATAAGGGCTTCATACGACCTAGTGTATCACCGTGGGGAGCTCCAGTATTTGTCGTGAAGAAGAAAGACGGGTCTATGAGGATGTGCATAGACTACAGGGAGATTAATAAAGTGACCATCAAGAACAAGTATCCTCTACCTTGTATCGATGATTTGTTTGACTAGCTCCAGGGTGCACGGGTATATTCTAAGATTGACCTCAGGTCAGACTATCATCAGGTAAAGGTAAGAGCAGAAGATGTATTGAAGACGACTTTCACGACCAGGTATGGGCATTACGAGTTCCTTGTTATACCATTTGGCCTGACGAATGCTCCTGCGATATTTATAAATTGGATGAATAAGATCTTTCATCCATATTTAGATCAGTTTTTTGTTGTTTTTATTGATGATGTACTGGTCTATTCGAGGAGCTATGAGGAGCACAAGATACATTTGAGGCAGGTTTTGCAGATGCTTAGGGAGAAGAAGTTGTATGCAAAGTTCAGTAAATGTGACTTCTAGCTCGAGAAAGTTGTGTTTTTGGGGCATGTTGTCTTAGGAGACGGAAATTCGGTGGATCCCAGTAAAATTGATGTGGTAGTGAATTGGACTAGACCGAAGAATGTCCAAGAGATTAGGAGTTTCTTGGGGTTATGTAAAAACCCCAAAAACAGAGATATAAAAAAATTAGTGGATTGATTTCCAAAAAAATAAAAAAATAAAAAAAATAAATAAAAAATAAAAAAATAAATAATTAAAATTTTAATTAATTAACTAATTAATTAATCGGATTTAAAAGAAAAAGAAAAAAAATTTAATTAAAATTTATTTTTATTTTTATTAATAAAATATATTATTATATTAATTAAATATGTTATTATTATTATTATTATTATTATTATTATTATTATTATTTCCTGAAGCCTAGAAGTTTCAGACTTCTTCAAGATTTTTCTTCTTCTTCTTCTTCTTCTTTCTTTTCTTATTCTTTTATTTTCCTTTTCCTGTGCGTGCAGGCTCATTCTCTCTCCTCATGTTCTCTCTCCCTCTCTCCTCGATTTCGTGGCGGATTTTCGCCCGATCGAAAATTCGAAGATACCACTAGACTTCATTCGCCGCTACCGTCATTTCTACCGGAGCGGATCGGTGGTAGGAGCAGCGTAGGCATATTCCCTAGGGTAAGCCATTTTCCCCTTTTTCTTTAATTTCTTGCAAAATATAAGCCCAATTGACGAACGGACACCACCACGAGAATTTAGGGATGATTTTCTATAAGTCTAGCCTGACGGAATTCTCGTGGGGGTGTTGGACCAAAATCCCAAATTTGGGGTGCAGGGGTTATTAAGGGGCTTATTTTTAATTAATTAGCATTAATTTAGAAATGCTAAAATATTGAGCATTTTGGGTTGAAGTAGGATTTCTGGAATTTAGGGCCCGGGTGAGCACCGCGGGTGTAATTTTGGGACCCGCAGGAAAAATTTAGAAAATTAAGTGGGTGTTTTAAATAATAGTTTAAATATTAATTTGAGGTATATGGGGCCTAAGGAAGGCTAGATGAATATTATTTTGGAGAAATAGATTAATTAATTTGGGAAAAATGTAAATTGCAGGAGTTAAATTTTGAGCGCCAAGGGCGTGAAATTTTGGATTCTAGCGAGATTCGCAGTAAGTCAGGTAAGGGGAATAAATTATAACAGTGTTTTTAGAATTATTATTTGAATGAATACGTGAAATTGAGCATATGATATTTTTTTTCTGAAAATTATTATGATATAAATATCAGATAAATTGTGTGGCATTTGAGTAATTGTAAATTGTGATATTTTGGAGTGTAAAATATAATAATGTGTAATTTCTGAGAAAATATTGAAATGAGAATTACTGATCTGATTAGTGAAAAATAATATAATATGGTATTATTATATGAGTAGAAATGTTTTGCCTGGAAAATGGGATTTTGTGAATTATTGATATTGGAAAATAATGAAATGTGGTATTTATTTGTGAGTGGAAATTATTTGCATGAGAAATGAGTATTTTGGGAAAATGTGAAAAATACATGAAATATGATATATGATATTACGAGATGATGAAATGTGCACAGAAAATGATGAGAATATTTATATCAAACTAAATTGTGATATACTAGAATATAATTGATGAAATGCCAATACCGTATAATGATTGTAGGTATATGGTGGTAAACCTTGTTGGATGGTTATGATATTTAGCACGGTACCGTTGTGAGTGGTGTTAGTGCAGCCACACGAACTCTTGGAGCGTGTGACGTGACAGTCGACTGTGCCATTGTGTAGGGTTATTGGGCCCCCTGAGTCCGGATCAGGGTATTAGGCCGGCTAGTCGTACTACAGACGCGATATGTGATTTGATATTTGATCTAACCGGGTCGGCCAACCGCGGTTAGATCCAGCCTTCGGGCCGCACAACCTTGACCATGGGGGGAAGCATGGCGTGTATAGAAAGATCCTCAAGGTGGCCATGAGTTACAGACGCGATGTTGGTATTTGATACCTAGGATACTCATGAGCCGGAAAGTAAAGTGGAAATGAAAAGTAAAGAATGATTAAATTAGCTAAAATGAGGAATGAAAGAATGAATGGAAATTGAGAAATGAAATAGTGTGAGTTAATAACATAAATAATTAAGGCAAAGTGAAGCTCTCCGCCTGAGGGCTTACTGAGTAAGGTGAGTGCTCTAACGGGTATCAGATGTGGCCATACACGACTGCATAAAATGTTAGGGCTGAGGGAGGGTAATCTTCCCTATTCTCAGGAACTTCGCGGGTAAATATGTGTTGGAAATCATTGAATTTGATAAATGATTTTAAAGCTTATAAAAGCTTGTGTTGTATATCTATATGATTATGTGTATGTGAATATCAGTGTATTTTCTCAGATGAAATGGTGATTTGAAAAGTAAAGTGTATTATAATTGTGCTCATTTGGCCACACACTATAAATAATTTATTCCTTCTTACTGAGATGTGTCTCACCCAATTTATCTAAATTTTTCAAGGATTAGAGACCGGCCGGGTGATAAAGCTCTGTGATAGTAGGGAGCTGAGACCCTAATACACAGGGTGAGTTTTTGGACTAGGGGAGATGTAATTCCCCTAGAGTTGAATAGTAATTTTTAGTATGGGAAGGTAGTGTGAATATTTGTATGTATGTTGATACTCTGGGTATTGTATTCTGACTTATATGTATATATTGTCTTCCGCTGTTAGGTTGAATATAATAAAATACTTTTTACCCGGTACCCAATGCGGGTCGGGTTGTATGAATGGTACTAGGATTGTTGATGTGGCCGATTTGTGGATGTTGTGGATTTATGACGTGATTATTTATTTATTATTTTAAAAAAAAGTGTACGAAAATCGGAGCGTCACAGGTTAGCCGGTTATTACCGTCATTTCGTTGAGGGATTCTCAGTTTTATCAGGGCCTCTGACACGACTAACTAGAAAGAATGACAGATTTGAATGGGACGATAGCTGTAAGCAGAGTTTTCAGGAATTAAAGCAGAGGCTAGTCACAGCACCAGTACTGATCATCCCGTCTGGGGGTTGAGAGTTATACTATTTATAGTAATGCGTCCTTGAAGGGACTTGGCTGTATATTGATGCAGCATAGCAAGGTGGTGGCATATGTGTCCAGACAGTTGAAAGAATACGAAAATAACTACCTTACCCATGATCTTGAATTGGTTGCAGTGGTACACGCATTGAAAATTTGGAGGCATTACCTTACGACGAGCAGTGTGAGATTTTCTCTGACCACAAAAGCTTAAAGTATTTCTTCATTTATAAGGAATTGAATATAAGGCAGAGAAGGTGGTTAGAGTTGATTAAAGATTTTGACTGTACTATCAGTTAGCACCTAGGGAAAGCAAACGTGATAGCTGATGCACTGAGCAGAAAGTCTGGGGAATCAGCATTGACGGCTATAGAGATCCAGCGTCCGATCATGATGGATCTAGAGAGACTAGGCATTGAATTGATAGAGAGTAATCCTCCAGTATATATCGCCAGCCTAGTGGTACAACCTACTCTGCAGGAAAGAATTAAAGCTACTCAGGAAGAAGACTCAGAATTAGTAGAGGTGATGGACAAAGTGCAGAGTGGTCAAGGGGAGGAATTCAGTATTGCAGATGACGGGGCTTTACAGTTCCGTTCTAGACTATGTGTTCCTGGTGATGCTGGAATCAGGAAGACTATTTTGGATGAGACTCACAGATCTTTGTATACAGTTCATCTTGGTAGTACGAAAATGTATAGGGATCTGCGAGAGTTTTATTGGTGGAGTGGTATGAAGAGAGAGATTGCCGAGTATGTAGTCTAGTGTTTGACATGCCAACAAGTAAAAGCTGAGCACGAGAGGCCAGTGGGTCAGTTGCAGCCGTTATTTATCCCAGAGTGGCATTGAGATCATATATCCGTGGACTTCATTTCAGGGCTGCCGTCTACATCGCATCGCCAAAATGTGATTTGGCTGATAGTAGACCAGTTAACTAAGACTGCCCATTTCCTCCCTATCAAGATCAGCTATTCCCTCAATCGTTCGGCGGAGATTTATGTTCAGGAAATAGTTCGTTCTCATGGAGTGCCTGTATCTATTGTGTCAGATCGAGACCCGCGTTTCATTTCACGGTTCTGGAAAAGTTTGCCGGAAGCTCTAGGGTCTCAGTTATCGTTTAGCACAACATTCCATCTTCAATCAGATGGGCAAACTGAGAGGACGATACAGATACTAGAAGATATGTTCCGAGCGTGTGTATTAGATTTTGGGGGTAGTTGGACTCAATTCATGCCGCTGGTGGAATTCGCGTATAATAATAGTTACCAGTCCAGTATTGGCATGACACCGTTTAAGGCTTTGTACGGTAGGTGTAACGCCCCGAACCCTTAAACCTGAGTCCGGCGCGTTATACCTGATAAAGTCCCTGATAATTCATAATCAACATATACGTAGCGAAAAACATAATTATAATCTTCCAACAAATATAATGCCAAAGTTTACTAATGTCTATCTATAATCCATAGTAATCATCCATCACCTATATTTCCATAAATCTACATAACTTCCAAAACATTTCAGTATTTTCACAATCATTCCTTACTCAACAGCCTTAAAACATAAAGACATAAAATATAAATATTTATACATCCCAAAATTAACATAGAAATATACTCTTTTCTTTTAATACTTCTCAAAAAGTCTAAAAACCCCTCGAGCTCCCTAAGCTCGATCTCGAGGAAATCCTGAAAAAAATACATTTATATTCGAGTGAGACATATCTCAGTAAGGGAAGAAACAATATATTAAACATAGCGTGTGGCTAACATGAGGTATATAACAACATAATATTTAACATTTGAAAATCATTAACATAATTTCTAAAATCATTCTCTGATCCTAATCAAACACGTGCAAAAGATTTAACCCACGAGATTACCCGAGGATAGGGGTCATTACCCGCCCATACAAGTAGCACCCCTCTACTTTGATACCTAGGAAACCCAAAGGTCACAACAGAAGCATACCAAGACACTCACCTTACTCAATAAGCCCTCAAGTATTAAATTGATCTCGTACTCACACAATTCAAACAAAGGTTTACTGGTGAAGGCTCCCGAGAATAGGAAAATCTACCCGCCCATACAAGTAGGTTCCTTTTGCCCTAGTACGTTATGCAGCTACTGCCACATCTGAAACTACTAGTACACTAGCCTTTCTTAGCAAGCTCTCAGGCAAAGAGTACGCCCTACCCAAATCATAGCACATCCTACGTACATAAGTACTTCTAATATCATAATACATTTTTCTTTTTGTCATTATTCAACCATTCACATCTGTTCATGTTTATAACTTTAATATTTCACTTCATTTCACTTTAAGTGACTCTTTCCCATTTTACATTGTTCACATTTCACACTTCATTACTGTTCCATTCATTTCCATTTTCATTTCAATTCATTTCATACCCAGCATCTTTCAGCTGTTTTACCCAGCATTTTTCAGCTGTCATACATTTACCCAGCATCTTTCAACTGTTTTACCTAACATTTTTCAACTGTTACACATTTACCCAGCATCTTTCAGCTGTTTTACCCAACATCTTTCAGCTGTTTTATCTAGCATTTTTCACTTGTTTACCCAGAATTTTTCAGCTGTTTACATGGTTACATTAAAACACACAAGCAACGTAGTCCATTTCATGTTTTATTCACAATGCATTACTTACTTAACCTGCATCTCATACATTTAACATATATTTGCACAGAATTTCAAGCCACACAATTTAGTAATAAAATTCATATATTACCTGTAAAATACGCCAACCAACATTTAACGCTTATATACCGAAAATACCTTTCATTCCTTACATAATTACCCTGAAAATATTTATCCACTTTCATGAGTTCATTTTCGCATATACATATCTAATAAACAGCCCTAAACTCGAAAAATATAATTTAAATGGTTGACATTTTAAACCAATACCGAAACATATACACGTATATATAACACAATTTATTTTCTATTAAATTCACAAAAATTCTGATTTAATATATATTTTTTTCCTTACCTGGTTTCTTGAATTACTCCAACAGGGACCCCAAAAAGATGTCTGCGGCGCTCACCCGGACCCTAAAATTAAAAATTCTAATTCCATGTAATTAATCTTGAATAAAATATTATTTTAATATTTCATAAACCCATAAATTTTAAATAAATAAATATACCCTTAAATATAATCAAATTACCACATTTTCCAAATCCCACTTTCGCTTTGGAGTGGGACTTAGAAAACCCCAATTGAAAAATTACTTACATCAAAATGACGACGATCACGACTAGGACCCCATGATGGTGCTTGATCGTCGAGTTAACAGCAAATTTAACGAGAAATTGAGAAATTAGGGGAAAATTATCTTACCCCAGGATTGATGCCTATGCCGCCCCCATGACAAATCCGTTCCAGTAGTAATGTTGGTGGCGGAGCTAGAAATCCAATGACACCTTCTGTTTTTCGATCGGCGCTCGTTAGGCCGACGAAATTGAGGAAAGAGAGGAGGAGACAAAAGGAGATGACAGAGAGAGAGAAGGAGATTGAGACAGGCGCAAGAGAGAAGGCTAGAAAGATCTTGAGAGGCGTGAACTCTGGTAAGATTGAATTGGATTTCAAATTGAAATCCAATTCATTTAATTCTATCTTTACATTATTTTATATTATATATATATATATAGTTATTACTTTAATCATATATATATACCCTATCCTTATATATATATATACCCATCATATAATTTACTTAATTAATTTAATTAAATAACATTTAATTAATTTATTAATTTAATTAAATAATATTTAAGTAATTAATAATTAATTTAATTTAATTTTTTTTATTTTTTCATACTATTTCTTTTATTTGTTTATTTAATAAATTAATTTAATAATGTTTAACTAATTAATTGATTAATAATTTTAATTAATTAATTAATTTTACTTTTTTTTTTTTAGGTTATTACAGTAGGAGATGTCGATCTCTTTTGTATTGGGATGAAATGAGTGAGCGGCAAGTTGTGGGGCCAGAGCTGATACAATAGGCATACGATAAAGTTCGGCTTATCAGAGATAGGATCAGTGCAGCTCAAAGCCGACAGAAGAGTTATGCTGACAATCGTTGCAAAAATTTGGAGTTCGATGCAGGTGACCATGTATTTTTAAAGATAGCTCCATTAAAAGGGGTTCTGAGGTTTGGTAGGAAGGGTAAACTTGACCATAGGTTCATCGGTCTATTTGATATTTTCGAGAAAGTAGGACCGGTTGCCTACAGGCTAGCTTTGCCACCTACACTATCCAGGATGCAGGACGTATTCCACGTATCTATGTTGAGGAAATACGTCTCAGATCCTTCTCATATTATCAGTTATGGTGAATTGGAGCTCAATGATTCGCTAGTCTATGAGGAGGTACTAGTGCAGATTCTGGACAGGAATGAACAGGAACTACGTAATAAGAAGATTCCTATGGTAAAGGTTTAATGGAGGAATCATGCAGTAGAAGAGACTTCTTAGGAGTTCGAGGAGCAGATCAAACAAAAATAACCGCAACTGTTCCAGGAAGTTTAGATGTAATTAAGAAATGTGAGTAAATATGTAATGTTTCTTTTGCAGGTGCATGTAATGCTTTAGTTAGTAAGTGGTATTTTAGTTTTGGGGGAATTTTCTTTTGGTATATGTAATCTCCTAGGATTTGGAATGTAACCACAGTATTCCTCTACCATAAATGAGGGTAAGTAATAAAATAAGTAGACCATTTTGCCTTAAGAGATGATGAATTATATGAATAGTAAATTTCGATGACGAAATTTTATAAGGAGGGGAGGATGTAATGACTCGAATAATAATAATGACATTTAAATAATAGAAAGGAAGGGAAATGGAAACAGAGTAAACTCATTAGGTCCTCATCGATGAACACAGGGGATTCGTCGACGATGGTACAAGAGGGTCTTATCGACGAAAACAAGTTTCATTGACGAGAAGATACCGAGAGAGGATTTTTGGAAGTCTGAAATTTGTCGACGAAGGTGCAGGTTCGTCGACAAACTTTCTACAGGACTCGTCGACGAGGTGACGTGTCTCGTCGACGAATCCGACCCTATAAATAGCAAAAACCCGAATTTAAACACATAAAATTAAGAAAAAGTCACACACACTCTCTCTCCCTTCGGTTTCTCTCTCTTCTCTCTTTGATTTCGGCTCCATTGCTCTTCGGATCGACGATCTAAGGCCACCACGACGCTCCTGGGGAAGTTCTCTCCAAATCTTCCGGAGCGGATCATTGGTGGAAGCTAGTCGAAATTCATCCCTGAGTTGAGGTAAGACTTTTTTGGTCTTATTGTAGTTATAGGAAATGATATTCACGTGAAAATACCGAAGTTTAGTTCTGCGAGTTATTATTTTCAGGGAGTTGAACGGGGAACCCTGCAAGTGCAAGACTGGAAATTTTAGGGGGTTTCTTTCAGTGTCAGGTAAGGGAATAAACTAAAACAGTTATTTTCCATGCAAAATATTATTATTTATCAGTAAATTTATTTTTAGGAAAAAGCATGTATTATATCTGTATATTACGAAGGAAATGCACATTTGGAAAAATACTGCTATTATGTTGAAATGTATATGTATGTATGAGATGTTAGAAATTATGATTTTAAAATAAAATGTATGGTTTTATACAGTAAATGTGTGGCATGAATATTACTTTACGTGAAAGATATTATGATATAACAACATTATGAATGAAGTATGTTTTCAGGAATATGAATTATTACAGAACAAAATGATATTGAAAATACATGATAATTGTTTTATTATTCAGAATGATATGTATGAGATATTCGGCGCAAGACCGTGATTGATAGCTGGCGCGAGGCCGTGTTTTATGTATGATTTCAGCGTGAGACCATATTTATGAAATGTTCGGGGCGAGGCCGTATTTATGAAATGTTCGGCACGAGGCTGTATTTATGAAATGTTCGGCACGAAATCGTATTTATGAAATTATAGAAAATGCTATTAATTAATTTATGTTAAACGCTATATTATCGTGTATTATATGTTATCAGAACCCGGATGTTAATTTGGTTCAGTTCAGGAGCACGGTACCGTAGTTTATAGATCAGATATCTATGTTCAGATTGATGCTAACCACCCCACGAGGGGGTGGGAGATGGATAGTCGATGTGGCTTTCAGTGTAGAGTGTAGACGCCCACCTGACAGCCCGGACCAGGGTGTGGCGAGTCCATCGTACTTATAGACATTTTTTACTCGGCAGTGATCGGCTAGCTATTGTCGGGTCTCGCCTTCGGACTACACAACCCATCATGGGGGGTAATACATGACATCAGCTAGCTATTCATCCTGGGTATGTTTTTAGTATTATTAGCTATACCAGATAGTTATGATTAGTATGATGTATTAGAAATATGAAAGTATACGTTTTTGCAATTATTAATTGATGAATGTCTTCTAGTATGAAATGTGTACTGTATATCTATAATATCATTAAGTATTCATGTTGCCACACATCTGTATTTAGTTTATTTTCTCTTACTGAGAAGTATCTCACCCCCGAACAATAAATGATTTTCAGGAAACCCAAAAGGACCGATGGGGTGTGGCTGCCGTTAAGTTTAGTGAGTTACCCCGCTAGGAGGGTAAGTGTTGTGCTAGGATCAATGGTTTTTGTTGTAGGATCCTAGGAAATACTTTTTGGTGGTTTTGGGTATTTTGGTGATTGTATATGATACAGAACGTGATGGATTATAATTAACTCTAGTATTATATATTCTACTGTTTTGAAAATATGATTTATATTTACTGCTGCTTAAGTTTCTGTTGTGAATGACAGGTATCCCTATTACCCACGGGTTCGGATTGACTGTTTTAGTTATTTTACATATATTATATAAGTATATAAGCAACTCGTTACAGTGCACAATTTTGCTCGGTCGCTCGAGAGCCTAAGTCAACTATTGACTTCTCAACAGTTCGTGTAATAACCCGAAAAAATAATAATAAATAAATTAATTAATTAATTAAAAGTATTAACCAATTTATTAGTTAAACATTATTAAATTAATGTATTAAATAAAAAAATAAAGGGAATAGTAAAGAAAAAGAGTTAAATTAAATTAAAATTATTTATTAGTAATTAATTAGTTAAACATTATTAATTAATATATTAAATAAACAAATAAAAAGAAATAGTAGGAAAAAAAATTAAGAGTAATTATTAATTAATTAATTAGTTAATTAAATATTATTAAATTGAATTAATTAAATTAAGTAAAATAGAAGGGTGGTTATATATATATATATATATATATATATATATATAATATAATATGATATCATTATAATATATATAAAGTAAGTAAAGGAAAAAAAAATAAAACAAAAACAAAAAAAAAACACAAAAGCAGGAAGCTTGAAGCTTCCTGCGCAAAGAAGCCCCTCCTTGAATTCATCTCTGTACTCTCTCCTTCTTTCCACTTCTCTCCTTCATGTCCTCTCCCTCTCTCCTCAATTTCTCGGCGGATACTTGATCGATTAGGAAACGGAAGGTGCTATTGGATTCTTAACTCTGCCACCGACATTTCTACTAGAACGGATTTGTCGTGGGAGTGGCGTAAGCACCATTCCTGGGGTAAGGCAGTTTTTTCCTAATTTCTTAATTTTTCGTTAAATCTTCTGTTAAATCGACGATTAGACATCACCGCGGGGTTCTAGTCGTGATCATCGTCATTTTGACATAAGTAAAGTTCTGATTGGGATTTTCTAGACCCCACTCTAAAGCGAGAGTGAGATTTGAAAATTTTGGTAATTTGACTATATTTAAGGATATAATTATTTATTTTATATTTAAGGGCCTAAAAAATATTAAAATAATATTTTATTTAGGGTTGATTTAATGGAATTAGGATTTTTGATTCAGGGTCCGGGTGAGCGCTACATGCATCTTTTCAGGATCCCTATTGGCGTAGTTTAAGAAATCAGGTAAGGAAAAAATATATATTAAATCAGAATTTTTATGAATTTAATGAAAAAATAAATTTTGTTATATATACGTGTATATGTTTCGGTATGGGTAAAATTTCAATTGTTTAAATTATATTTTTTCGAGTTTAGGGTTGTTTATTATATATGTATATGAGAAAATGAACTGATGAAAATGGAAAATATTTTCAGGATAATTATGTAAGAAATGAAAGGTATTTTCAGTATATAAACATTAAATGTTGGTTGACTTATTTTATAGGCAATGTATGAATTTTATTACTAAACTGTGTGACATGAGATTCTGTGCAAATATATGTTAAATGTATAAGATGCAGGTTAAGTAAGTAATGCATTGTGAATAAAATATGATATGGAGTATGCTGCTTGTGTGTGTTAATGCAACCATATAAACAGCTAAAAAATGCTAGGTAAACAGCTGAAAGATGTTGGATAAATGTGTAACAGTTGAAAAATGTTGAGTAAAACAGCTGAAAAATATTGGGTAAATGTATGAAAGCTGAAAAATGTTAGGAAAAAAGCTAAAAAATGCGGGCTAAAACAGTTGAAAGATGCTGGGTAAAACAGCTGAAAGATGTTGGGTATGAAATGAAATGTAATGAAAAGAAAAATGAATGAAATGGGAATGAAATCTGAAATGTGAACAATGTAAAATAGGAAAGAGTCACTTAAAAGGAAATGAAATGCAATGTTTAAGTTATGAACATGAACGAATGTGTATGATTGAATAATGACAAAAAATAATAATGTATTATGATATTAGAAGTATTTATGCTAATAGAACATATTACGTTTGGGCGAGGCAAATTGTTCACCCAAGGGCTTGCTTAGAAAGGCGAGTGCCCTAGTTGTATCAGGTGTAGCAGTAGGCTGCATAACGTGCTAGGGTAAAGGGAAACTACTTGTATGGGTGGGTAGATTTCTCTATTCTTGGGAGCTTTTGCCGGTAAGCTATTGTTGAACGGTGTGAGTACGAGATCAATCTAACACTTGAGGGCTTACTGAGTAAGGTGAGTGCCCTGGTATGCTTTATTGGTGACCTTAGGGTTACCTAAATATCATAGCAGAGGGGTACTACTTGTATAGGCGGGTAATCACCCCTATCCTCGGGTAATCTCGTGGGTTAAATCTTTTACCTGTGTTTGATTAGGATCAGAGAATGGTTTCAAAAATTGTGTTAACGATTTTTAAATGTAAAATATTATGATGTTATATACCTCATGTTAACCACACGCTGTGTTTAATATATGGTTTCTTCCCTTACTGAGATGTGTCTCACCCGAATATGAATTTATCTTTTTCAGGGTTTCCTTGAGATCGAGCTTAAAGAGCTCAAGGGTTTTTAGACTTTTTGAGAAGTATTAAAAGAAAAGGGTATATTTCTATGTTAACCTTGGGGTGTATAAATATTTATGTTTTATGTCTTTATGTTTTAAGGTTGTTGAGTAAGGAATGATTGTGAAAATACTAAAATGTTTTGGGAGTTATGTAGACTTATGGAAATGCAGGTGATGAATGATTTATTATGGATTATAATTAGAATTAGTAAACTCTGGTATTATATTTGTTGGAAGATTATAATTATATTTTTCACTGCATACATGATATTAGTATGTGGATTATCAGGGATTTTATTAGGTATAACGCGCCAGACCCGGGTTTAAGGGTTCGGGGCGTTACATTGTGGTATCAGAGCAATGTCCAACGAAAAGTGTGATTAATTTCACATCGCTTGGATATGGAGATATTAAAGTTTTAGGTTAGGGATGATTTATACCAGAGTATATGATTGAGTTGCGATAAGGATAGGAATGGGTAAATTAAGATACCGATAGGAATTCTGAATCGTATTTCCTAAGTTTGGGGGTAGAAATCTGTTGATGCTCTTCTGTGTTTTTCTAAAAAAGTAGTTAGCTTTAGAAAATCATGGCAAATCCATCGATGGTGATGTTTCCAAGCAGAGAAATTAGAACTCAAGATTTGAATTCGAAGGTTAGGTTGATTGATTTGTAAAGGAAAATCTTTGAAGGAAAATAATTTAAGTGATGTGGTTTAATGGTTTGTAGTCAATTTGGGTGTTTGTTATTTAAATTGGAGGATATGGAAATATATGGTATGAGGTTGGCTCATTGATTTCAGAGGTTATGGTATTGGGATATAGTGAGTTATGAATTCCTAAAATGAGAAAATGATTGATTAGCTAACAAAATTTCGAGAACGAAATTTCTTAAGGAGAGAAGAATGTAATAACCTGAAAAAAAAATTAATTAATTAATTAAAATTATTAATTAATTTATTAGTTAAACATTATTTAATTAATGTATTAAATAAGAAATAAAGGGAATAGTAAATAAAAAGAATTAAATTAAATTAAAATTATTTATTAGTAATTAATTAGTTAAACATGATTAATTAATGTAATAAATAAACAAATAAAAAGAAATAGTAGGAAAAAAAATTAAGAGTAATTATTAATTAATTAATTAGTTAATTAAATATTATTAAATTAAATTAATTAAATTAAGTAAAATAGAATGGTCATTATATATATATATATATATATGTATATATATATATATATAATATAATATCATATTATTATAATATATATAAAGTAAGTAAAGGAAAACAAATAAAACAAAAACAAAAAAAAAAAAACACAAAAGCAGGAAGCTTGAAGCTTTCAGGCTTCCTGTGCAGAGAAGCCCCTCCCTAAATTCATCTCTATACTCTCTCCTTCTTTCTGCATCTCTCCTTCGAGTCCTCTCCCTCTCTCCTCAATTTTTCGGCGGATACTCGATTGATTGGGAAACGGAAGATGCTATTGGATTCTTAACTCCGCCATCGATATTTTTACTGGAACGGATTTGTCGTGAGAGTGGCGTAAGCACCATTCCTAGTGTAAGGCAGTTTTTTCCTAATTTCTCAATTTTTCGTTAAATCTTCTGCTAAATCGACGATTAGACACCACCACGGGGTTCTAGTCATGATCGTCGTCATTTTGACTAAAATAAAGTTCTGATTGGGATTTTCTAGACCCCACTCCAAAGCGAAAGTGAGATTTGAAAATTTTGGTAATTTGACTATATTTAAGGATATAATTATTTATTTGGTATTTAAGGGCTTATAAAATATTGAAATAATATTTTATTTAGGGTTGATTTAATTGAATTAGGATTTTTGATTCAGGGTCCGAGTGAGAGCTTCATGCATCTTTTCAAGGTCCCTATTGGCGTAGTTTAAGAAATCAGGTAAGGGAAAAATATATATTAAATCAGAATTTTTATGAATTTAATGAAAAAATAAATTGTGTTATATATACGTGTATATGTTTTGGTATGGGTAAAATGTCAATTGTTTAAATTATATTTTTTTGAGTTTAGGGTTATTTATTAGATATGTATATGCGAAAATGAACTGATGAAAATGGAAAATATTTTTAGGATAATTATGTAAGAAATGAAAGGTATTTTCAATATATAAACATTAAATGTTGGTTGACTTATTTTATAGGCAATGTATGAATTTTATTGCTAAACTGTGTGACATGAGATTCTGTGCAAATATATGTTAAATGTATGAGATGCAGGTTAAGTAAGTAATGCATTGTGAATAAAACATGATATGGAGTATGCTGTTTGTGTGTGTTAATGCAATCATATAAATAACTGAAAAATGCTGGGTAAAACAGTTGAAAGATGCTAGGTAAATGTGTAACAGCTGAAAAATGTTGGGTAAATGTATGAAAGCTGAAAAATTCTAGGTAAAACAGCTGAAAAATATTGAGTAAAATATCTGAAAGATGCTTGGTATGAAATGAAAAGGGAAATGAATGGAATGGGAATGAAATGTGAAGTGTGAACAATGTAAAATGGGAAAGAGTCACTTAAAGTGAAATGAAATGCAATGTTTAAGCTATGAACATGAACGGATGTGTATAATTGAATAATAACAGAAAATAATTATGTATTATGATATTAGAAGTATTTATACTAGTAGAACATATTACGTTTGGGCGAGGCAAACTTTTCGCCCGAGGGCTTGCTTTGAAAGGCGAGTGCCCTAGTTGTATCAGGTGTAGCAATAGGCTGCGTAACGTGGTAAAGCAGAGGGAAACTACTTGTATGGGCGGGTAGATTTCCCTATTATTGGGAGCCTTTGCCGGTAAGCTATTGTTAAACGGTGTGAGTACGAGATCAATCTAACACTTGAGGGCTTACTGAGTAAGGTGAGTGCCCTGGTATGCTTTATTGGTGACCTTAGAGTTACCTAAATATCATAGTAGAGAGGTGCTACTTGTATGAGCGGGTAATCACCCCTATCCTCGTGTAATCTCACGGGTTAAATCTTTTGCATGTGTTTGATTTGGATTAGAGAATGGTTTCAAAAATTGTGTTAACGATTTTTAAATGTTAAATATTATGATGTTATATACCTCATGTTAACCACACGCTGTGTTTAATATATGGTTTCTTCCCTTACTGAGATGTGTCTCACCCGAATATGAATTTATCTTTTTCAGGGTTTCCTTGAGATCGAGCTTAAAGAGCTCAAGGGTTTTTAGACTTTTTGAGAAGTATTAAAAGAAAAGGGTATATTTCTATGTTAACCTTGGGGTGTATAAATATTTATGTTTTATGTCTTTATGTTTTAAGGTTGTTGAGTAAGGAATGATTGTGAAAATACTAAAATGTTTTGGGAGTTTTGTAGACTTATGGAAATGCAGGTGATGAATGATTTATTATGGATTATAGTTAGAATTAGTAAACTCTGGTATTATATTTGTTGGAAGATTATAATTATGTTTTCCGCTGCGTACATGATATTAGTATGTGGATTATCAGGGATTTTATTAGGTATAACGCGCCGGACCCAGGTTTAAGGGTTCGGGGGGTTACAGTTCGTGCGCCCAAGGAGTTTTGAACTCATGGGGTTCAGTGGCCCAAGCTCTCTCAAATTCCCTAATATTATTCAATTTAGTGCATTTTTAACACTCCTATATTTTGTATGATATGTGTGTGAGTGTTACGATCTAGAGTCAAACTATGGTCTTACTGAGGCCGTTTTGAGATAGTCCAAAAGATCCAGCGTCGGTCGACTGAAGGGTGCCCTAAGGTCATTTGGTCCCTATGGTCAGTTTATGGCATTTTTGAGCTTACAAACTTACATGCATGACATGCATAGATTATTACAGATCATATTCCTAGTTACTATTGCAGACCCATATTACATTAATTGACTTTACAATATGAAATAGAATCTTCAGGGTCTTCAGGCTTCACTTCAGGTTGCCGCATGCCATTATATAAGTATTTGCCAATAAGAACCTACACACAAACTTGGCAACCATTAAATACTTGTGTAATTGTCATAATCAAAATAGGGTATGTGTAGTGACTCGAAGAATAATAGGATTTTAATAATAAGAAGGAGAGAAAATAGAGACAGAAACAGAAGGAGTTCGTCGATGACATTGCATTTTGGGAATAATAGAAATTTCAGAAATTGCCAGGCTTCGTCGACAAATACAGGGTTTCGTCAATGAAGGCCTTAAGGATTTCGTCGACGAACACAGGGCTTCGTCGACGAGAAAATACCGAGAGAGGGTCTAGGGCGGTTTGAATTTCGTCGACGAATACAGGGCTTCGTCGACGAATTTTGTGAAAGATTCGTCGACGAGGTGACGTGTCTCGTCGACGAATCTGACAGTATAAAAGGAGGAAAACCAGGACTTTTATCAGTTCTCTCGCCGCTCTCTCTCTCTCCTACGACTCTCTCTACCTTTTCTCTTCATTTTCGGCCCCACCAGTCGCTGGATCGACGATCCGAAGCTACCACAACGCTCCGGACGGAGTTCTCTACGCATCTACCGGAGCGGATCGTCAATTAATCAGAGTTGGAAATCATCACAAATTCAGGGTAAGACATTTTAGTCTCCTTTTGGCCTTGTGGTAGTTATAGGAAATGATACAGGCAGAAAAATACTGATGTTTAGTTCTGAAAAATATTGGTTTCAGGGTGTTTTGTAGGAGGCCCTGCGGGTATCGGGCTAGAGCACAGTAGGGGCTTTTCAGAGTTAAGGTAAGGGATATATGCTATGCTAAGAAATTTCTAAATATTATGAAGTGTATTTATTTATGAAAATTATTTACTCAAGTATGGTGTGGCTTGAGAAATATGTATGTAGTATGGGAGTATGTTTTATGAATTGTAGTTTCATGATTTTATGTATTTTAGTGCCATGATTATGTGAATTACAGTACCATGATTTTACGGATTTTAACACCATGATTATACGAATTACGGATACAATATTATGATTACGTAGTTCCAGTATTATGATTTATAGAGTTTAAAGCATGCCATGATTTCTATTACCAAAACATTCAAAGTATACAGACAGAGCATTTACAGAATATATAGACAGTTATATAGAGATAGCATCGAGATGCTACAGTTATAGTATGTATAGAACAGAAAGATAGCGTTATGGTAATTATAAAAACAGTGAAATAGTATATATATGAATACGTATATAGTATCAGACCCTGTTGGACCATACAGTTTACAGAGCACGGTACCGTAGCTACATGCAGTATATAGTTTATAGAGTGCAACCGCCTATTCAAATAATAGGTTGTAGGTCGATCGTATAGTGCCCTTGACGTGGACAGGCTCCCCATTATATATGGGTAGAGGTGGGCAGATCGACCGAGGGAGTATAGTGATTTACCTGGTCGGCCAACCAGTGTAGATCCCGCCTACAAGCCACATAACCCTGTCATGAGGGGTTAAATCATGACATACAGATATACACAGGGGAAAGTTTACAGTTATTATTATGTATATTCTGATTTACAGAGACAAGGAAATTACTTATGTATATTAGAAGTATTTTGAATAGTAACTTAAATACAGATGTGTTAAATGACATGCGAATGGTAATGAATATTATGATTTGTACTGTATTTATAGATCCAGATATACATAATTACATGGAAACAGATTTTTATGATATGATGACTCATTTGCCACACACTAGTAATAACATATATCGTCTTACTGGGCGTTGGCTCATCCCAGTGTTGAAACCTTTTTCAGGTGATCTAGGTAGGCGAGCATATCAGGCTCCAGGTAGAGGGGCGTCTGTAGTGCCCTAACAGTAAAGTGAGTACAGTGGAGGGTTTTTGTATTTGCCCTAGCTAGCTGAGGGCAATTTTGGGGGATTTAGTAACACATGTATATATTCTTTTGGGAAACATGATAGCACTCTGGTATTGTACAGTATGGTATGTCATTATATATGGAAATGTTTATTTGTATTATGTTTCTCGCTGCTTAGGATAATGTTATGGTATCAGAGTATAATAATTATTACAGTGGAAAAAAAATCATGTTAATTAAGCAGGTCATTACAGTATAACCCATTGGGTCAACAAGTACTCTAGTATTGTATATGAGATTTATGTATATTATGCTTCCATTGTGTTATAGTATAACTTATGGATAGTTGTACTTGATAACCCACTTGGGGGTCAGATGGTTTATATATGATATCAAAGTTTCATGTATTTAAAAAAAATGTGTAGAATTTTTGGGTCGTCACAATCTATTTATAGAAATAGATTACTTCTAATAAGTTGGTAACAATTAGTTATGTCACGCCCCGAACTCGGAATTGGGACCCATGGGTGATTAAGTAACCTAACTTGTCCCTGTATCATACAAATCAATCAAAGATACCGGACAATGGATGAGGGTCTGACCCCATGGAGTTCTCAGGCACCCAATAAGCATCCACATACAATCATATACACAGTGAAAAAAGGTTTTTCTATATACATACCGTACCATACCAGAGTCTATACCAAAAACGGAGTCCAGGATCCATACCCACAAAACATACAACTGGGTGCCAAACATACCCCTAAACAGCAACCCGCAAACATACCCCTAAACAGCAACCCACAAAACAAAAGTCTTAGCACTTACCCAAGCGCTACCCGTAGTACACCGGCCACTACGCTCCCTACACTAGGACGCTAGTTTTGGTTATTGGAAAGACCTGTAAAAAATGTACGTACAGTAGGGGTGAGACACATCTCAGTAAGGCAAACACAGGTTATATTAGTGTGTGACATTCAAGTGTTATCATGACAGCAAAATATACATAGTTAAAAGCATTCCCAGTGTTTACACAATGCAGTTCTAGTACAGTGCATACATGCACACACATGCATACGCACGCCCACGATCTACCCGGTGTCGTCACACCCCTCGGCCTGTAGCCGATTCGCGATATCCGACGTTAGCCCGTAGCCAACCCGCGATACACGACGCCACCGGCACATGACGTAGCCCTAGGCTCCCATGGCATCATACCGGCGCAAACTGGTGGATCCACACCCTTCGGTGATCAGCCGGTATAGGCTCACACCCTTGGATATAGAGCCGGACACTCTTGCCTACATGGCAGGTGATAAACACACGCCCTCGGATATGGAACTGGACACTCTTTCGTACCTGGAACAATTTGGAACCCAATTCCTACTACATTTCAATAAAATACAACCATGCATCCTCATATAACCAAACAATCCACACTCATTTGGTAATATAAAACCATGGTTTTCTAAACACATACAGTTAAACAAGTCAAGGCATGACCATCCCTATAACACAGTATAAATCACCATATACATTTGGTTTTCAACAAAATTAGGGATGCAACCCGATACCCCCTTTTTCCCAAAATTGTAATCATGAAAAACTCATAGTTTTACCTGTTAGATCCCCCCAAATGAGTAACCAAAACGCACACAAGACCGTGAACCACAGTTCTACCGAGTCCAATTTCAAAAAATAATCAATATAAACTGTATTCCCTTACTTTTCCCCCAAATAACAAATCTCAAACTCCAAGGCTCCTAAATAGCGAGCCAAGTTTCAAAACCTACAAATCCCAATACAAAAGGTACTCACAGCACTGTTTTCTACAAAACTACCAGATCAAAATTGAAAACCAAGTCTTACCTCGATTTTACGCCAAAACTCGAAAATAACCAAACCGAAAATCCGATTCGTAGAACTTGTAGAGAATCTTTCCACGATCCTCGTGATAACTTCGGATTAACAATTCTTGCAACAAACGACGAATAAATCTAGAGAGAGAGAGAGAGAGAGTGTATGATGAGTTTCTAGAGAAATAGAGAGAGGATATTTTAGATTTCTTAGCTGAGAAGTAATGAAAATTCCTTTTTATAGCCCTTGACCCGGCCGCCATCGTAAACGAAATAGCGTCCTCGTCGACGAGGTCATATAGACAGCTTGTCGACGAAACGGTGACCTCGCCGACGAGCCTGAGATTCCCGGTTTCCCAAAATCTTTCAGCTTCTCCTCGTCGACGAAGTCTGCTCAAATTTCAGTTTTACCCTTCTCTTTATTAATTAAACCCACCTATCACGGTTCGGATTCTTACAAGTTATATAATAAATTATGTTGTTATTATAAAATTAATAATAATATGAAATATTTTATGAATTCATAATAAGAAATAGACAAAGAATAACTATTTCCAAAATTTATAGTGGTGATGTCTATTCCTTTCTTATTGTAGGTTGAATGAATTAATTAAAAATATATAATTAATAATTTTTACCTTTATTTCTAAAATTTAAATTATATTCCATTTTATTCCAATAAAGAACTATTCTATCAAACCAAATGAGCCAGTATCGATAAAATTTGTCCAATCACATTCTGTGTGCATATATTTTCGAGGCATAAGCTAAAAAATAGGTTTAAAATGATATTGCTCAAACCCATTGTTAATTACGAAAATCTAAGGGACTGTTTGATATTACTATAAAAAATTAGAGAAACACAAATTATAAGCAAAAATTAAAAATCAAAAATAGAAACTAAAAATTAGAAACCAGTTACTTGTCTGATTAACATTTATAAAATTAATATAAATTAAAATTTTAATTAAAAAAACTCATTTTCATCTTTAAATCAAATAATATTATAAAATTATAATTAAAATTATAAAATATCAAATAAAACACATTAAAAAAATTATTATAAAGATAATAAAACTTATTATAATTATTTTACTTAATGGTTCTACTTTTAAAATTTACTTTACAATAAAAATTTTATCGGATATCACAGTTAAAAAATAGTAAAAGTATTTTGTAATTGGATTTATTATTATTTTTTAAAATTTATGTATATATTTATTTTAGTTATACTTATTTATGTGATGATTTAATTTTTATTTTAATTTAAAAGTATATAAAATGGATAATTTAATTTGAAAAAATATTTTTAAATATTAAGGTTGTCAAAGTAATTGAAAATTATAAAATTTAGCTTTCAATTTTTTGATAAACAGCTGAAAGTAGATAACAAAAATAAAAAAATTACAATACAAATAATATATTTAAAAAAAATTTATATTCAAAGAAATATAAATAAAAATAAAAATAGGAAGTAATAACGACGTCAAAGAGAACCTAAAAATATGTGTTTTTGTTTGTTTTAAACTTTAAAATTTAAGCGGCGGTGGTAAATTGGAAATTATAAATTAGATTGAGGGAGGTCCGCCATTATCGGACACGTGGACACTTGACCTGCTCTTAAACCGCCTTTAGGTTGCGTCCATATAAAGCAGCGGAGCGTTGAGTTGGGAACGCCTTCTGATTTTTATCACTGAGAGGGAGACGATAAGAGCAACGAAACAAACAAAAGAGCGAAGGAAGGCGCGATCAAAGCACCTCGAAAATGCTCAGAGCTGCTTGCAGGAGTTTTCTAGGGTTAGGGCACCAGAGTGCCCAGCCTCAATCGCAAGTTCTGCTTCGTTTCTACCATGAACGCGTCGTCGACCACTACAACAATCCTCGCAACGTCGGATCCTTCGACAAGAACGATACGACCGTCGGGACGGGGCTCGTCGGCGCTCCTGCTTGCGGCGACGTGATGAAGCTCCAGATCAAGGTCGACGATGAAACAGGCAAGATTGTCGACGCATGCTTCAAGACCTTCGGCTGTGGCTCCGCCATCGCGTCTTCTTCTGTAGGTCTGTGTTTTTCGAAGCTCTTTAATTGGTTGATATCTACAATACCGTACTATTCTCGCAATTCTCTTTTTTTTTTTTCCCTCTGATTTTTCTGTTTGGCGCTGAGGGTTTTGTTTGATTGTCATTGTGGAATTAGAATGACTGCTGTACGTAGGTGCAGGATAATTGAATTTAGTAGTGCTTTTGTATCTGGCGTATAATTGACGTGTCTTCTAGATAAGCATGCTTTGCTCCTGAGATTAACCTTTTAATGAACAATGGTATCATTAATCTGCAAATAACTACAGTTATTTTATTCTTGTAAGGAGTTGTCCTGCAAATTATACTGATTGTTGTTTTTGGTTCTTGTCTTCAGCCACTGAATGGGTGAAGGGGAAGAAAATGGAGGAAGTTTTATCCATAAAAAACACGTGAGTTCTTTTTCAACCTTGCGTTCTTCCAATTGACCAATATATGAGCTGCTTTTTCATATTTTTCTATCTATAAATGGCCTTTGTTGCGCCATAGTTCCTGTGTTTATAACTCGCTTTTGAAAATCTATATTTTGGGTATATGTTGATGAGGTGTTATGTGCTGTTCATTTTACTTCACCTGTCACTTGAATGCAAGTACAAAATGGATTGTTGAGGAGAATACTGTTCCTGTCACTGTAGACCTTGAATGAGTTGCATTTGAGCCAATTCTGTTTATTGAGCTTGATTTATTCATCCGTAGCCTCTCCAATTGCGCCCGTCCTAAACCCTAGCATTGGCTTAATACCATTTTTGCTTTGAGACCAATTTGGCATAGTGCAGCGCCTTCAGGCAAGAAAAATCCGTGAATACTAGTGAAGTGGAGGCTAATATTTGAGCAAGATTAAGTCTGAAACAAGAATTATGATTAAGAGCTGAAGAGCCTCTGAAATTAAAATTAATATCTAGGTAATGGCTCATTACAATCAACCATGAAGAGCTATTTGTACTAGGATTGCAGCAGCTCTTCAATTGTAGCTCTCGGTTTCAAATAAAGCCCATTTAGTCTTAACTATCTAATATTAATAAAAGGTCACATGCTACTCATGTAACTACTAAATAATACTAGAAACATGACTACCAACTTCTCACGGTCTCACCATAATGAAATATACTAAAAACTGATCTAACAGAGGGCTGTTATAGTAAGGCTACAGTGTTGTGAACAGTGCCCGTTCCCCTAATGGATTGAGATGTCATATTGCCTTGTACTTGTAGCTTGTAGGCCTGTTCTTGGGGTTATCCGAACACTTTTTCCTCCTTAACAGCAGTTGTGTTTCTTGTGTTTGCTGATTCATCATTCATCAGCACGAGATGCGGGTGGCCCTGTGCCTAGGACCATGGCAAGCAACCCATTCTTTTGCTAGAAGTGCATATTGATATTTATCCTCAAGATCAATAACTTGATTGTTTCCCATCTAATCTCATACGGTCTTAATCTACATAAATAATGGTCTGGAAGTTGGTCAACTGGTTCATTTTGAGTCTAATTCTTTAGAGACAAATTATAGAAGTCATTGATGGACTCCTCCACGCTTACTTTCTCCACCATAATGCATGAAATAGCTCAATTCCCATATGAGTTCACATAGTTGGTTTCCTTGCATAGGATGCTGTCAGCCTTCCCCACCATTGAGGTGTTGCCCCCTTCATCTTTAACTTTACGAATAGTACCTTCTGGGTCTGCAAATTAGATTCCGCTGGTAGGCTTCAACACCCATCTTCTGATGGAAATTAGAAATTATGCTAACATATGAGTTAAGATCGAGTGCTCTTGCTAATTGTCTACTAATCCACTGTGTCAGGGTTGATCACAATTGTAAACAGATTAACTTGATCATCATTAATCTTCTTCCTCTTCCTCTTCAATTCCTCCTGCCAGTAGGTCCAAGCACTTGTGCTCACCTACTGGCATATCAATATGGGCTGTTACATGATCTCTGCACAAGTTGTGCATCTCTTACACGAGTTGCTTCATCTTCCTCTGTATCTCTGAATTCTCTTGGGCTCGGCTCAACGAAGGAACTCTGGCTCTTCTTGCTGTCATAGTGATTTGAAATCATTCTATGCCTCTGATGCCAAACTGATGTAGGGTAACACACCCCAACTAGAATTTTTCTGTTAGAATGGATTAGAAAGATTAAAGAGAGAGCAATCGAGGTCAAATAATCAGTCAAGGGGCTGGTCTTCTGGCTGGGAAAAAAGAAAGAACACGTCCTTCTGCACTTCTTATTTCAAAAAATCTTAACTGCCTCGTTACATTAACTAGAACACCACATATAGCATAAAACCTTAATTAAAAGGTCAATTCCTAGCCCTTAAAATAGGTTTAATCTCAGTTGTATTATATAACTTAAAGAAACAAACTGAAAGAGGTTTAAAAGCCCCTGAAAACAATCCTACTACAGTAGGATGAACAATGCCACACTACAATAACTGCTGCAGTTCCAAACAGTTTATTCAAAGGAAAATTCTGACTTCCCCCCTGCATTAAAATATTAGTTGTTGGTCTTTATACATGAATTTATATGGCAATTCTGAATTTTATGGTCAGCAATAGAAGGATGGGATTTCTAAGAAGAGCAAGCTTACAGAGACTAGAAATGTAGAATGAGTATTTAACCATCAATTTTCTTGTTGCAATCTTCATGTTAGCCCCAGATGGTGAATATGATGGTCCAGATTGAGAGGGTCTTTTCTTATGATCAGACCCCAATGATTGTATCCTTACATAGATACATGAATTAACGATAGATTATGTGGTCAATATTTTAACATAAGTTTGTTTAATAGGAACAGAAAGCATTGGCATGGTCAGACAATGGTAGTTGTAGAAATCAAACTTGTGTTTACAATTATGTGATCAAAAAATTTGTCAGGTAAAAATCTAGAAAGGATCCTTGGTGAGTAGAGTGCCTCGGCCATCAATGAGACAACTTGTGGAAAACCCGCCTCTTAGATAGATACATGAATTAATGATAGATTATTTGGTCAATATTTTAACATAAGTAAGTTTAATAGGAACAGAAAGCATTGGCATGGTCAGACAATGGTAAAAAGTTGTAGAAATCAAATTTGTGTTTGCAATTATGTGATCAAAAAATTTGTCAGGGAAAAATCTAGAAAGGATCCTTGGTGAGTAGAGTGCCTCGGCCATCAATGAGACAACTTGTGGAAAACCTCCTCTTAGAGTTAATGAGTTGTTTTTGGTTTGTTGGTTTGCTAATTTGTCCTAGTGTTGCTTCCTTTGTCCCTTGGGACCAACAATAAGGAATAAACATTCACAAGTTATTAGCCCTTATTTGTATTTTAAGTTTCCTGCAGCTTGATTTTGTTTTAGTTGTCATCCATTTGTGCCTATACATATATTGAACAGCCTCTGGAAAGTTAATTTCTTTACAGTCATAATGAAAAGTTGATAGATGGAATTTTAGCACTAGTCCCCCCTTTTTTGCATTTGTTGATGTTCTTTCATATTTTAGGAAGCAAAAGATTTTTGAATTGCAATTTCTATTGTTGTTTAATCAGACAGTTACGAGCGCTTTGCTTGTTCTTGTCATGTCTGATCTGGTTTTTGAAAGCTTAGTTTGTGGACTCTGCAGAGATGTTTTAAAAACTATACTAGTCCTTGACCTGGTTAGGGTGCTGGTTGTATAACATGCGAACAAGAAAGTCACATTGTTCTGGTGCTAAGTGCTATACGTGGATCAATAAGATCATATGAACAATTATAGTACCTCCATATTTAAAGGTAATCCTAATTTTTCCAGATAGATTCCAATCCGGACAATCTCCAAGCTAGGACCTGTATGCTGATCACCTCAGGTTTGCTCAAATCTGAGTTTCCATTGTAGCACAACCTGTTCAAGTGACCAGGTTGAGCAAGTCCTGATCCAACCAGCCAGACTGGGCTTGGGGTTTGGAACATCGGTATGGAATGTTGCAGTGTTGTTTTAGATAGATAAATTGTATATAGGTTCAATTAAGTTCCATTTCAGAGAGAGTGGCAGCATCAAGATAACTCTTGAGGAACCTTTTATGATAAATGGTGTCTTTTCTATGCCTATTTCTAAGAATCTAAGAACTTCTCTATGCTTATTGCTGGTCAGGAGTCAGGGTTTCTGCCGTGAAGCTATTCTCAATATTCTGTTTATTCATGTTGTTGAACTCTTGGCAAGGGAAGGGATGTTGCGTTCCTAATTTATTGCGTATGCTAAGTTAGGGAGTAGTTGATGTATCAAGTCTTTCTTGCAATTTGTTTGATGGCTGTTCAGCTAATGGGTAGTTGATGTATCAAGTCTTTCTTGCAATTTGTTTGATGGCTGTTCAGCTGATGGGTTGATTTTTTCCTTTTTTTGTTAATGGGTTTAGTTTCTTGCCAAAATAATAATAATACTTTGCTTTTTCTCCACAAAAATCACCATCATTGCCCCATGTATTGGAAGTACTTGTGCGACATTAGTCAGTTTGTCATTCAACTTGTACTCCTCTCCAAACTTGAAACATTTTGTTAACAGCATTACTATTGGGCATAAAGTTTGGCATGGATTCTTGTGTCTTCTGCTTCATATAATTTTTGTTCAGGATTTTCTTGTCACAACATAGAACTGCAATGTGCTTTCTTGATGGATATAACTATTGTGATTATGTATGCTTGGAATTCGTAATGTGCATAAAGTTAAAACTGTTGCTGATATCTGGGGAGTTCGTTTACTTGGTTCTGATGTGATTTTTTTTTGGGTTGGCATTGCAGCGAAATTGCAAAGCACCTGTCGCTTCCCCCAGTGAAGCTGCATTGCAGCATGCTTGCAGAGGATGCAATTAAGGCAGCTGTGAAAGACTATGAAGCTAAACGAGCCAACTCAAATGAACCTGCTGGGGCGGCACATAATGAGAAGACCGCCGTGGAGGCTTGAAGCTTAAGAAACCAGGAACTTGGGTGACCAAGTAGATGACTAGTTTAGTTAATGATTTCTGTTCATGTAAAAAAATAAATTTTATATATATATATATATATATATATATATATATATATATATATATATATATGTTCCTTACAGATCGAAAATGTGTATGCTCTTTTCCCGGGATTTCCCACTTGCGCAGCAGCCAGATGTGAAAGAGTTGGGGTCTCTGTATCAGCTACTAATCATGTACTTTGTTCTCTTTGGCTTGTTCACAGTATTGCCCTCATGGATGTGTTTATAGACCAGTTGCTTCTTTATTTTTATAGCCCTTCAAAATAGCTACTGTGAATGCCCGAGTTTACGGCCAGTTCAATTCTAAGATCATGCTTGTGTGATTAAACAGATTATCAAAAAAGAAAGTGTAAGCTTTTCAAAAGTATGCGTGTTTCTTGGTGCTGGGTTCAGCTGTAGATTTGAGTATGCAAGATGGTACGCTCCCATCACTACTCACCGATCATATTTTGCCTAGATAAATGGTAATCTTAGAAACTCAGTCTATTGCCCCTTCAGCTGGTTTTGGATTCCGTCTTCAAATTTAGGTCATGACATGCCTATTTTTACGTAGAATGATTTATTGGAGGGTTTTTCACTAAGCCTGTCTTTCAGACGGGAGGCTGTTTAGCTCGTCTCATGTCTTGTGCTCCCTTAATTGATCTTCGAAACTTACAATATGAAAATTTTAAGTTTTAAATGGAATATGTAAATTAAGGGATATTGAAGTTCCAGGTTTTAAGAACTATAACGATTATAATAGTAAATTTTGATGGTTCGTACTATCGAAGTGCAAATTGTTTTTGCGAATTCATTAGGAGGGACACTAAATATATTTTTTTGTATAAATTTTATCATGAAAATATCTATTCTTTACTTATTGTATGTCAAAAGAAAATGATTTATTTTATTTTTTTTCGAAAAAAAAAAATCATTACATATTTACCTAATTTTCATTATATTCTCATTATACTTCATCATATTTTTAAGAATAGTGGGAAAAAAAAATCATTACATTTTTACCTAATTTTCATTATATTCTCATTATACTTCATCATATTTTTAAGAATAGTGAATGAAACGTAATGAGGTTTATTTCATTTGCAAAAAGCAGAAAAATAAGTTTTTTTTCCTGAGAAAATTAATTTTCATTTTTTACTTTTAATTCTTTGAAAAAAAATCGTGACAGTTATATGAAGGGAGAAAACTTGAAAAAGAATGAATGTATGTACATTTTATAAAGACAAATTAAGAATTAATGTTTTTGTCCATTTTCATGTGTTTTCTGTCTCTTTCATTGAAAAGACAAGGTTACTTTGTATTCTTAAACCAATGAACATTTTTTTTGGCTAACCTAACCTCTTTCATCCTTTGAGACCAACAAGAGATAGCATAAGAGTATTCACTTGTTGTCCAACGCTTACACCTTTTGGCCCGACCTTTAAGTTATGACTCATCTTTTATGGACGAACCATATGAAGGAACCCCTTGGGATTCAGGACATCATTTTGATAATGGTTTGCATTACTCAAGTCGGCATTCTTACTTTCGCTTTTTGCATCGTTGTTTGTGCAAGTGCTTCCCTCTAAGGCAAAATGCTTCTCTATTGATAATTTTTACATCCTACATTTTCGACATATTGCTTGTCCCATAGTGCTCAATCAATGAGTACATGTAATGCCCTGACCCTTTATGTGGGTCTAGAGTGTTATTAAACCATTCATTTACCTGATAATCTACATTCTAATATCATGTATGAATCGGAAAACATAATTATAATTTTCCAACAAATATAATATCAGAGTTTTCTAAATCTATCTATATACCATAATAAATCATGCATCCACTTGTATTCCCATATATACACATATCTTACAAAAATATTCAGTATTCACAATACCAGTATGTTTCACAACCATTTATAATATCTAGAAGACTTAAAACATAAAACATAAAATATTTGCATTCTCAAAAACATCATTAAAATGTTTATAACCTTTTTTTTCTTAGATCTCCCAAAAATGCTATAAAACCTCGAGCTCTCTAAGTTCGATCTCAAGGAGGTCCTAAAAAAAATACATCTATATTCGGGTGAGACACATCTCAGTAAGGGAAGAAATAATATATTAAAACAGTGTATGACCAACATGAGTTTATATAACAACATAATATTTAACATTTGAAAATCATTAACATAATTTCTGAAATTATTCTCTGAACTTAATCAAACACATGCAAAAGTTTAACCCACGAGATTACCTAAGGATAGGGGTGATTATTCGCTCATACAAGTAGCACCCCTCTACTCTGATACTTAGGCAACCCAAAGGTCACTACTAAAGCATATCAGGGCACTCACCTTACTCAGTAAGCCCTCAAGTATTAGATTAATCTCGTACTCACACAGTTCAAACAAAAGTTTACCAGCGAAAACCCTAAGGATAGGGAAATCTACCCGCTCATACAAGTAGGTTCCCTATGCCCTAGCACATTATGCAGCTTACTGCTACACCTAATACAACCAGAGCACTCGCCTTTCTCAGCAAGCCTTCGAGCGAAAAGTTTGCCCCGCCCAAACGTAACATATTCTACTAGCATAAATACTGCTAATACCATAATACATTATTTTCTTTGCCATTATTCTGCATCTCCCAATTGTTCATGTTTTCATCTTTTATTTTTCATTTCATTTCACTTTACGTGACTCTTTCCCATTTTACATTGTTCACATTTCACGTTTCATTTTCATTTTCATTTCATTTAATTTCATACCCAGCATCTTTCAGCTGTTTTACCCAACAATTTTTAGCTGTTATACATTTACCCAACATCTTTCAGCTGTTATACCCAGCATATTTCAACTATTTACATGTTTGCATTAACACACACAAGTAACATAGTTTGTATCATATTTCATTCTCAATGTATTACTTACTTAACCTGCATCTCATACATTTAACATATATTTGCACAGAACTTACATTTACTCATACCACACAATTTAGTAATAAAATTCATACACTGCTTGAAAAATAAGTCAACCAACATTTAATGTTTATATACTGAAAATACCTTTCATTTTTTACATAATTATCCTGAAAATATTTTTCACTTTCATCAGTTCATTTTGGCATATACGTAACTAATAAACAGTCCTAAATTCGAAAAAACATAATTTAAATAGTTGGCATTTTAAACCCATATCGAAATATATACACGTATTTATAACACAATTCATTTTCCCTTAAATTCATAAAAATTCTAGTTTAATATATATTTTTTCCCTTACCTGATTTATTGAACTACACCAACAGGGACCCCGAAAAGATACCTGCAGCGCTTAGGGACCCCGTAAAGATACCTGCGGCGCTTACCCGGACCCTAAAATAATAATCCTAATTCATTTAAATTAACCCTAAATAAAATATTATTTTAATATTTCCTAAGCCCTTAAATACCAAATAAACAATTATACCCTCAACCAATTTGCCAAAATTTTCAAATCTCACTCTCGCTTTGGAGTGGGGCGTAGAAAATCCTAATTGAAAAATTTACTTATGTCAAATGACGACGATCACGATTAGGACCCCGTGGTGGTGCCTGATCGTCGATTTGATTGCAAATTTAACAAAAAATTGAGAAATTAGGGGAATATTGTCTTACCCCAGGAATGGTGTCTACCCTGCTCGCACGACAAATCCACTCCAATAGAAATATCGGTGGCGGAGTTAGGAATCTAATGAAACTTTTTGTTTCCCGATCGGCGCTCGTTAGACTGACGAAATTGAGGAGAGAGAAAGATTTCAGGGGCGGCCTCTCCCTCTCTACTCTGGATAGATCCAGAGCTTCTAACTTCCTTTTTTTTTCTTTATTTTTACTTTATTATATATGATAACAATTTATATTATATTTATAACCACCATTTTATTTAACTAAATTAATTTAATTTAATAATATTTAATTAATTAATTAATTACTAATTACTCTTAATTAATTTTTTTTCATACTATTTCTCTTTATTTGTTTATTTAATACATTAATTTAATAATGTTTAACTAATTAATTGATTAATAATTTTAATTAATTAATTTTTTTTATTTTTTTTCCCTGGTTATTACAGTGCACGTGTACTCTTTAAAGGGTGGTTGTTTTTAGGCAAATTTCTGACTTTCTATACCCTTCCCTCCTTTTTTATTGAACAGTCATTCAGAGGCCTTAACTAGTAATCTGAATTATTTTCCTCTTGATAATGAAGCTTATTCCTCATCATCTATTTGTTTCACTTTGTAATTTTTTTTTCAAAAAATAAAATAATAGCTCTAAAAAATCATAAAATTTCACTTTATTTTTAGATTTTCAATATTTGTAGGAAGTTAGAAAATATTATTTAGAAAACATATTTATTTATTTATTTACGTATTTAAGAATTTAAATGTTATTTCGAAAACCAACCGTTCGAAATGGATTTTATAAACTTAGGATATATGGTATGGTATTTTGAATAAAAACAAACGGTGGAAAGTTTTGTTGTTTATATGGTTATATTTAAATGTAAAAATTGTGTGGCCGATGATTATTTGGTAGAATTTATTGTTTAACTAGATTTAAAACTGTTTGCGAAATACTAGAACTAATTGTGAAATACTACAATTGTTATGAAAAATACTAGAACTGCTTGTGAAAAATGCAGGATTTTGAAATAAAGGCCAATGACAGGGTATTGTTTGATTTGTCAAGGGCTAGGATTATTATTTGATGGCCAATGGCCGGAGTTTTATTTAAACAATTGTGAGCCGGATTGTATTTGTGGCCGGGGGTCAGGTTTATGGAATAACAAGAAATATATGTGAATTGATATTTTAAATAGTGATTTTTATTATCTAAATTGCATGATACACTTTAGGAACCCTCGAGACCAGTGTATTGTAAGTACGGTACCATTGCTAGTTAGACCATGTGCACCCACACTGTTCTAGATAGAAGTGTAGGAGGTCCCAGCCGACTGCCTGCGTCAGGTTGAAGTAAAGGCGTCGGACCTGCAACTTTGTTGTGGATGCTTGTAGATGTGCTTGCAAAGGATGTTTTTTTTTTTTTTTACTTTATTTGGGCTGATCGCCTAGGCTTAGTCCAGCCTTCGGGCCGCACAACTCGTGTCATGGGGGAAGTAAATGACGTGTTTGTCACAGGGAGTGTCTTATATGCAGATCTGTTAATTTATGTGAATACGAATAATTAATAAGATAATTTCGAGGACTTACTGAGAAAGGTGAGTGCCCTAATAGCAGTAATGGTATTGGAGTAGAGGGAAGCTATTTGTATGAGCGGTTAATCTTCCCTATCCTCGTCTAATTGTGTGCGTGAGTATAAAATAAGAATGATTTCATAAAAGTGTTTATTTACTCAGTGAACTGGTATTTTTCTGTACACTAAACACATACTGGCCACACACTGACATTAACTTAGTCTTTTTCTTACTGAACTGTGCCTCACCTCTACTTTACAAACTAATTTTTCAGGAAATCCCAGAGATCGGGTCTAGTAGGCTAGAGGAGCCAGGCTAGCGATGTAAATTTATGTAGGTAGTGTGTATGGACAGAGAGTTTATTTTTGTGGAATTTTATGGGTTGTAATTATGTGAAAATGGATATATTTGTGTATAAAGATAGTTAGAACTCTGATAATGTAATTTGAGGATTTTGTATTTTATTTTCGTTGCGTATATGTGTTTAATATTTGATGAATAAGGTATCAGGTACACATACGTCACTAAAGTAGCACTTCAGGCCCACGTGGCTGGTCGAGGTCGTTACAGGTGGTATTAGAGCCTAGGTTTTCTAAGTTCTGTAGACTTTGAGGATTGATAATTACTGGAGTATAGGTTGAGATAAGATATGGATAGGATTGGGTAGGTTAATATTGGTTTTGGTTTGGAAGCTTAGAGGCAAAAATCTATTGACGGATTTCTATGATTTTCTGAATCAGTCGCAAGTTTCAGAAAACCATGGTAAATCCATCAATGGTTTCGTTTCTAGGTTGAGGGACTGGAATTCAGAAAATTTAGGTTGGAATGTTAGGATGAGTGGGTATATGGGTAAAGTTAATGTTAGGATGAAGATTTTTACCTCAATGATTTTGTGATAGAATTGGAATATGAATTATTAAATTAGAACATGTATATTATATCAATTCAATTATTCCATAGTTGCATTAATTATGTTAAATGTGAAAATTTTAATTTAGGTTATATCCTATTTACAAGATGGTTTCTAGGAGAAAAGATATAGTGGTTGGAGGGGATACCTCTAGTGAGGATGATGTAGATGCTTTAGCAGTGCTGCGAAATATAGCGCGGCAAGCTAGAAAGGAGAATGGGAGGGACTCTAGAGAGCAGGATCAGCTAGTGGCTGATAGGGGTTGCACATTTCAGCAGTTCACCCACGCGAACCCATCGGCGTTTGCAGGAGGACCAAACCCGATCGCAGCTGAAGATTAGATTTAGGAAATAAAGGAGCTTCTGAGGGTGTTGGAGTGCACTAAGGAGCAAAAGGTGAATTATGCCACTTACAAACTAATGTGGGAAGTAAAGAGATGGTGGCAATCGGCGAAAATAGTGGAGCAGCAGTGCCTAGGGCCAGCGGCTATCACTTGGAGCTGGTTCAGGGAGGTTTTCTTCGACAGGTACTTCCCGGTTGTCACCCGCACAGCTAAGGTAGAGAAATTCTTGCAGCTGACTCAGGGGCCCATGACTGTGTAGCAATATGCAGCCAAGTTTGTGGAGTTAATCCTGTTTCGCTCCACACATGGTTCCGAACAAGCCACCGAAGGCCCAAATGTTTGAGAGAGGATTGAGATAGGGAATACGTGCACAAGTGGTGGCGTTGTTGTTGACTCAAAACTTTTTTGAGTTGGTGGATTGGGCCATGGAAGTTGAGGCCAGCATTCAGGAGGGGGAGAGAGTGCTAAACCAGAAGAAGAGGCCCTTGCCTCAAGGGTTTTACACCAGCTCTAGCCAGGGCTCATGGAAGCGGCCTGGTAATTTTTTTGCCCAGCGACAGGAGATGGGGTACCGAGGCCATCAAGGGGGTTCCCAACGCCCTATATGTTCTAGATGCCATAAGAGACATTGGGGCAAGTGCAGGGGAGGATCAGTCATCTGCTACCGATGTGGAGAGGCAGGACATCGGATGCGAGATTACTGCGCGATGTTGAATTACGCACCGTCGCAACCTCAGTGTCGGGGAGGTAACCAGGCACCCCAAGGTGGTCACCAGTGGGGTATGGCTTAGGCACGAGTATACTCACTTATCCCACGTGATGCGAAGAACGCCAGCGATGTGGTGACAAGTGCTATTTCCATACTGTCAGAGAGTGCTGTTGTGTTATTTGATTCAAGTGCAACCCACTCATTTGTGTCTCGGGGATTTGTTAAACTATGTGGGTTAGAAGCTCAATTGTTAGAGAATGAGTTAGTAGTGGGCACACTAACAGGGTCAGTGTTAATATGTAGCAAGGCAACCAAGGATTATCCGGTAGAGATTCAGGGGAGAGTGCTGCCTGCTAGTTTGATAGTCCTTGATATGCATGGTTTTGACATTATTTTGGGCATGGACTAACTAGCATCCAGCTACGTGAGCATTGACTATCAGAGGAAGGAGGTGGTATTCAGACCTCCTAAGGAGTTGGAGTTCGTATTTGTTGGGTCGTGTGTGTGTTCGGCACCACATATCCTTTCTGTTATCCAAGCGAAGAGGTTACTTTTAGGGGGATGCTAGGGTTACCTTGCAATGGTGAAGGAAGCTCCGAAGGAGGAACTCAAGTTGGAATATATCCCAGTGATAAAGGAGTTCTCTAATATTTTTCTAGAGGATTTACTGAGGTTGCCTCCTGATCGAGAGGTGGAATTTGCAATTGATCTGATCCCAAGGACAGCACCAATCTCCAAAGCCCTATACAGAATGACTCTAATTGAATTAAAGGAGTTAAAAGAGCAACTACAGGAGCTTCTAGACATGGGGTTTATCAGACCGAGTGTATCGCCCTAAGGTGTACTGGTGTTGTTTATGAAGAAGAAAGATGAGTCGATGAGGATGTGCATCGACTACCGGGAGATTAATAAAGTAACAGTGAAGAACAAGTATCCATTACCCCGAATTGACAACCTGTTTGATCAGCTTCAGGGTACGCAGATTTTATCTAAAATCGATCTGTGATCTCGATATCATCAAGTGAAGGTTAGATTAGATGATGTATCGAAGACTGCTTTTCGGACTTGGTATGACCATTACGAGTTCTTGGTTATATCGTTCGGGTTGACAAATGCTCCAGTGGTATTTATGGATCTGATGAACAGGGTATTCTACGAGTACTTAAACTAGTTTGTTATTGTGTTCATAGATGATATTTTGGTCTATTCGAGGAGCCCTGAGGAGCATGAGGCTCATCTGAGACTAGTACTTTAAGTGCTCAAGGAAAAGAAGTTATTTGCTAAACTTAAGAAATGTGAATTCTGGTTAGAGTAGGTTGTGTTTCTAGGTCATGTGGTATCTAAGGAAGGGATTTCAGTGAACCCAAGCAGAGTAGAGGCTGTAATTGACTAGGCAAAGCCGAAGAACGTGTAGGAAGTCAAAAGTTTTCTAGGTCTTGCTAGATACTACCGCCGATTTGTCGAGGGATTTTCCAAATTGTCAGGGTCTTTGACACGACTAACGAGGAAGAATGTGAAGTTTGACTGGACTGACGAATGCGAGTAGAGCTTCTAGGGGTTGAAGCAGCGTCTAATCACTGCCCCAGTGTTGACCTTTTCATCAGGTGAGGGTGGATTTGTAATCTATAGCGACGCATCGCAGAAGGGACTTGGTTGTGTTCTAATGCAGTAAGGGAAAGTCATTGTGTATGTGTCTCGCCAGTTGAAAGAGTACAATCAGAACTATCCTACACATGACTTGGAACTAGCAGCAGTTGTGTTTGCGTTGAAGATCTGGTGACACTACCTTTATGGTGTAAGGTGCGAGATCTTTAATGACCATAAGAGTCTAAAGTACTTCTTCACCTAGAAGGAGTTGAATATGAGACAGCGCAAATGGCTCGAGTTGATAAAGGATTACGACTGCACCATTAGCTATCACCCAGGAAAGGCGAACTTGGTAGTCGATGCATTGAGTCAGAAATCTAGGGGTATGTCAGCCTCAGCAGTTAAGGCTTTGCACCAGATCATGATGGAACTTGAGAGGTTGGGTGTAGAATTGGTAGAAGGGAATCATCAGGCGTTCATTTCTAGTCTGGTGGTTCAACCGACTTTATGGGAGAAAATCAGAACAGCTCGGTTGAAAGATGCAGAGTTGATGGAGATTGTAGAGAAAATACAGGATAAGCAACACACAGGCTTTAATGTTGCTGAGGATGCAGTTCTCAGATTTCATAGTCGATTGGGTGTGCCAGATGACGTAGAGATAAAGAGGACGATTTTGGGGGAAGCTCATTGTTCTCTCTATATTGTTCACCCGCGTAGCACGAAGATGTATAGAGACTTGCGAGAATCGTTCTGGTGGAGTAACATGAAGAGGGAAATTATTAAATTTTTTTGTCAGTGCTTGACATGTCAGCAGGTGAAGGTAGAACACTAGAGGCCAGCAGGACCATTTCAACCACTTGACATCCCTATGTGGAAGTGGGAGCATATCTCGATGGACTTTGTATCAGGATTGCCTTCAGCGTTGCATGGGCAGAATGTCATATGGGTAGTTGTTGACATATTGACGAAGATTGCCCATTTCATTCCGTTTAGAACCAGTTACTCCATGGATAAGCTGGAAAAACTCTATGTTCAGGAGATAATTAGAATACATGGCATGCAGATCAGGATTCGTAGTTCACTTCCCGATTCTGGAAGAGTCTGCAAGGAGCGTTGGGTTCTTAACTCACTTGCAGTACTGCATTTCACCCACATACAAATGGACAGTCCGAATGAACCATTCAGATTCTCGAGGATATGCTACGGGCATGTGTGTTAGATTTTGGGGGCAGTTGGATCCAATGTCTGTCGTTGGTTGAGTTTGTATACAATAACAGTCACCAAGCCAGCATTGGAATGACACTATATGAGGCTTTGTATGGTCACCGGTGCCGATCTACGTTATACCTGGATGAAGTAGGCGAGCAGTAGAATTTGGAGCTAAAGCTTGTTCAGCAGGCCTCTACAAAGGTTGAGCTTATCAGGGAAAGGATTAAAGCAGCCCAGAGTCAACAGAAGAGTTATGCGGATACTCGCCGACGGGAGTTAAAATTCAAGATAGGTGATATGATATTCTTGAGGATTGCTCCAATGAAGGGGGTGATGAGGTATGGAAAGAAGGGCAAGTTGAGCCCTAGATACATTAGGTCGTTCGAGATTCTAGAGAGAATTGGTTCGACGGCGCACAGGATAGCATTATCCCCAATGTTGTCCATGATACACGACATGTTCCACGTGTCCATGTTGAGGAGGTACGTTTTAGACTCCTCACATGTGATCAGTTATGAGTTGTTGGAGATCGGGGATGCTCTAGCATACGAGGAGGTACTAGTTCAGATTTTGGATTGGAGAATACAAGAACTGCGTACCAAGGATATACCGTTAGTGAAGATGCTGTGGCGAAATCATGCTTTTAAGGAGGTTTCTTGGGAATTAGAAACAGAAATACGTCAGAAGTACCCACAGCTATTCGGCGGGGGCTAGTGCCAAACGGGTAAGGGTATGGTTGTATATGAATAGATTAAAGTAGGTTGTGTAGATAGTTGTGTATAGTTTTAATTATGGATAGTCTTTGGAAAAAAATTGTTGTGATTATTATAATTTTTCAAAGGCAGTACTGTAACCACGGTATTCTTCCGCCATAAGTGAGAGTAGTTAATAAACTTGGGACGAGACCACTATGTGGGTGGCTACTGACTCTTCTGTAGACAGGGGTAGTGAGTTAAGAATGTGATTGGTCATAGTTAACAAATTTCAAGGACGAATTTTTGTAAGGAGGGGAGAATGTAGTAATCCAAAAAAAAAAAAATTAAAATTAAATTTTTTAAAAAAATTAAATTAATTAAATAATTATTATTAATTAAATAATATAATATTATATTATAATAATATATGTTATATAGATAAGGTAAGAATTCAATCCTGAGATTTCAATTGCGATCCAGAGAAGCTGCTTCTTTTCTGCGTTTCATTTCTCTGTTCCCTTCGTCCCCTCTCTCCCACTCTCAATCTCGTTTTCAATATTCGGCCGATTGGAAATTTAAAGATACCATTGGATTCCTATCACCACTACCGATAATCCTACTGGAGCAGATTTTTCGTAGGAGCGACGTAGACATATCTCCCGGGGCAAGACCAATTTTCACCCTTATCTCAGTTTTTCTTAAATCTTAAACCCAATTGACGAACAAAAATTGTCAAAAGATTCGTAGGGAGATTCTCTACAATCTAGTCGGAGCGGGTTTTCGAATTGGAGCTCCAGGGTACCAAACCTAAATCGAGGTAAGTTTAATAATTTAGGCTTTTATAGGTTATCTAGGGTGTTCAGAACCTAGGGGGATTTTAGGGAAAGTTACTCTAGTTATTGTGATAAATAATGTGGTTAAGTTTGAATTTCAAGGTTTAGGGGTTTTGAACGCCGTGGCGCATAGGCTGGGGTTTTATCGGGCTTTTTAGGAATCAGGTAAGAGGATTATGTAAGAACCCGAACCGTGATAACTAGATTAAATATTAAGAGAGGGGCAAAATTGAAATTTACCAGGCTTTGTCGACGAAGCCAAATTTTATCGACGAAGTGTGTGCTTTTCTCGTAGACGTAATTCAGAGACTCGTTGACGAGGAGTTTCAAAAAAAGGGAATATCAAGATTCGTCGATGAGGCCACCGATTCGTCAACAAATTCAGTGAAAGATTCATCGATGAAGGTACCATTTCGTCGACGAAATCGGGCCGAGTCAAAGGGCTATAAAAGGAAATTCTCATTACTTCTTCATTAAGAAATCTCAAACTTATCCCTCTCTCCCTCTAAACCTCTCCCTACTCTCTCTCTCTCTCTCTCTATAGATTTCTTCGCCGATCGTTGATAGAATCGGGAAACGAAAGTTACCATGAGGATCATGGAAGGATCCTCTACAACTTCTACGAATCGGAATCTCGTTTCAGAGGTTTTCGGGTTTTGGCGAAAAATCGAGTTAAGGCTCGGTTTTCATTTCTGATCTGGTAGTTTTTTAGAGGATAGTCTTGTGAGTATATTTTGTACTGTGATTTGTAGGTTTTGGAACTCGGTTCGCTGTTCAGGAGCCTTGGAGTTAGGGATTTGTTATACGGGGTTAATGTAAGGAGAACTATGTTTATATTGGTTCTTTTCGAAATCGGACTCGGTGGAACTGTGGTCCATGGTCCTGTGTGTGTTTTGGCTACTCATTTGGGGGAGGGGATCTAATGGGAAAAACTATGGATTTTTCATTATTGCAGTTTTGGAAAAAAGGGGGCGACGGGCTGAATCCCGGGTTTTATTGAAAACCGAGTATATGTGTGATTTATACTGTGATATTGGGATGGTCGTGCCTTGACTTTGTTTAAACTGTATTAGTTTGGAAAACCATGATTTAGATTACGAAATGAGTGTGGTTTGTTTGGTTATATGAGCATGCATGTGTGTGTGATTGCGGAATTGCTGATAGGAACACAGTTCCAAAATGATTCTAGGTACTGAGAGTGTCCGGCTTTGTATCCGAGGGCGTGCGTTTATCCCCTGCCACGTAGGCAAGAGTGTCTGGCTCTATATCCGAGGACGTGAGCCTATTCCGGCAGATCAGGCCGAAGGGTGTGGATCCACCAGTTAGCGCTGGTACGATGTCATGGGAGTCGAGGACTAGCCATGTGCCGGTGGCGCCGTGCTTCGCGGATTGGCTACGGATCAATGCCGGAATGCCGGATCGGCTTCGGGCCAATGAGTGTGACGACACTGTGTATTACTAATCATGTGTGTGTATTGTGACGGGGCTGCGTATAAATGGCCGCCGTATGCGTGCGTGTATGTACTGTGTGAATTCGTACTAGATTGCATTCAACTGCGTGTATGTTATATCATGATAACACTCAAATGCCACACACTGATATAACTTGTGTTCCTCCTTACTAAGAGATGTCTCACCCCTGCTGTACGTACATTTTTATAGGTCCTTCGAGTAACCGGAACTAGCGTCCTGGTGTAAGGAGTGTAGTGGCCGGTGTACTGCGTTAGCACTTGGGTAAGTGCTAGGATTGTAGTTTGTTGGGTTGCCATTTTGAGTTGTATTTGGGCACCCAGTTTGTACGTTTTGTCAGAGCCATGTTCTGCTCTTGTATAGACTCTGGTATGGTACTGCATATGTTGATATAGAATGATTTTTTTCCCTGCATATATGATTGTGGTTGGATGTGTTTAGGGTGCCTAGGAACCCCATAGGGTCGGACCATCATCCATTGTACTGTATCTGTGATGATTTGTATGATATAGGGACATGTTAGGTTACATTTTCACCCCAAGGTTCCATTACAGGGTTCGGGGCGTGACAGATTAAGTTAAGTCAGAATTTTATTAAATATGAACTTATTAAATTGTTATATGTTTATTTATTTACGTATTTAAGAATTTAAATGTTATTTTGAAAACCAACCGTTCGAAATGGATTTTACAAACCTAGAATGTATGGTATGATATTTTGAATAAAAACAAACGGTGGAAAGTTTGGTTGTTTATATGGTTATGTTTAAATGTTCAAATTGTGTGGCTGATGATTATTTGGTAGGATTTATTATTTAACTGGATTTGAGACTGTTTATGAAATACTGGAACTATTTGTAAAATACTGAATTGTTGGGAAAAATACTGAAAATGCTTGTAAAAAATGCAGGATTTTGAAATAAAGGCCAATGGCCGGGTATTGTTTGATTGGCCAAGGGCCAGGATTATTATTTGACAGTTGAGGGCTGGGGTTTTATTTAAACGGCTGTGACCTGGATTGTATTTGTGGTTGGGGGTCAGGTTTTTGGAATAACAGGAAATATATGTGAATTGATATTTTAAATGGTGATTTCTATTATCTAAATTGCATGATATGCTTTAGGAACCCTGAGGACCAGTGTATTGTGAGCACAGTACCGTTGCTAGTTAGACCATATGCACCCACACTGTTCTAGATAAAAGTGTAGGGGGTCCCAGCCGACTGCCTACGCGAGGTTGAAGTAAGGGCGTCGGACCTGCAACTTTGTTGTGGATGCCTGCAGATGTGCTTACAGAGGATGTTATTTTTTTGACTTTGTTTGGGCTGATCACTCAAGCTTAGTCCAGCCTTCGAGCCACACAACCCGTGCCATGGGGGAAGTAAATAACATGTTTGTCACAGGGAGTGTCTTATATGCATATCTGTTAACTTATGTGAATACGAATAATTAATAAGACCATTTCGAGTGCTTGCTGAGAAAGGTGAGTGCCCTAATAGTAGTAATAGTATTAGAGTAGAGGGAAGCTACTTGCATGGGCGGGTAATCTTCCATATCCTTGGCTAATGGTGTGCGTGAGTGTAAAATAAGAATGATTTCATAAAAGTATTTATTTACTTAGTGAACTGGTATTTTTTCTGTACACTAAACTCATGTTGGTCACACACTAACATTAATTTAGTCTTTCCCTTACTGAATTGTGCATCACCTCTGCTTTACAAACTAACTTTTCAAGAAATCCCAAAGATCGGGTCTAACAGGCTAAAGGAGTCAGACTAGCAGTGTAAATTTATGTAGGTTGTGTGTATGGATAGAGAATTTATTTTTGTGGAATTTTATGGGTTTTAATTATGTGAAAATGGATATATTTGTGTATAAAGATAGTTAGAACTCTGGTAATATAACTCGAGAATTTTTTATTTTATTTCCGCTGCGTATATGTGTTTTATTTTTTATGAATAAGGTATCAGGTACACAGACGTCACTAAAGTAGCACCCCAGGCTCAAGTGGTGGGTCTGGGTCGTTATAGCATGACTCATGACATTAATTGAATGTTGTCCTTGTTGTTTATGTCATGCCTCTTCTTGAATTAACATGCTTCCCAATTCATTCACATTCCATTTTTTTTTTAATAGTGTTATAGTGAATTTGAAAAGACTCAAACTGAGGAGGCAAAGAATTTAGAATAAACTGAACAAGGAAATTTTCATCAACATTCATTCCCAAAGTTTTAAGTCTAGCAACTAGATTAGTCATATCCAGGACATGTTCGTTCATTCCTCGGCTACCATCAAACTTCATTGTGGTAAGTTCAGCCATTAATCTCCCTGCAAGGGATTTGTCTGCTGAATGAAATCGATCTTCCACAACCTTAAGATATTTCTTTGCATTTTCTAGTTGATGAAGTGTTGATTAATATTATTTGCTATACACATCCACATGAACATAATACTTAATTAATTTGTTTGACCTTTCCTATGACCTATACAAAGCCCACTGCTCCGAACTACTCGTTTCAGTAATAGCAGTCGATTTATCTATTCGTAGAGCTAAGTACAGATCTAGAACATCAAGATGAAACTGAATTTGTTCATTCCAATTAGAAAGTTTGTCCCATTAAAGATCGGAACAGAAGAAGCTAGCGAATGTAGTGAAACAGAAACAGACACTGTAATAAAATGATCACAACATTAATGCTTTGAGTAAAACATTTCATTAGTAAATTGCCTTCAATCTTTGGATTAACTTATGTAATATACTAACATTTACTTTTAATGGTGATTTTCATTCACCCAGGTATAATTGATAATCCTTTACAATTCAATTGGTTTGTCACCTTTGGGCAACCATCCCAATCTTACTACTATTCTTTCAGTTATCCTGACTAATTCAATGATTACTTGAAAGTTGGTGCACCTTTGGGTCAACCATTATAATCAAATAACTATTTTGTAATAATTTTTGCAAAATCATATTTCAATTCAATATCCATCCCAATTCCCCACTACAATACTTTACTTGCTTACTTTCATTCTACATCTTATGCATGCATAAACATAATTGTTGTTCCAGATACAAATGAGTCCAGAACACGCCATCATTATCAATTTACTATTATAAAACATGTGAATGATTCACTCTTAATCAAGTAATAAAAACAATTTGCATGCATTTCATTTAATAGCCCACTTTAGTATCACTGTACTCGGAAAAACCGTTGACGATTTCAGGCTACTTCAGGCAAACCGTCGATGGTTTTTCTGAAGCTCAGAAAAATCTGCTCTCGGTATCTCAATCCGTCGACGGTTTTGTTCGGCCAACAAAATCACAGTTCAGAACATAAGATTTCAAACCAACAAAACCCCATAAATCTATCATATATCACATAAATTTTTAGGAATCATATATCATATGAATTTTTTTTTTTAAGTTCGATTCCAGAAAAATATCATATATACAAATTTTCATACAAAACCATAACGAGATCGTAAGGGGTTAATGGAAATGATCTTTAACATGAAGGAAGAACACGATAATTTTAACACTTGCTCGGATACCACGTGTAAGAAATTTTATATGTTGTATGATATTTAACTATCATGTTCTTCACATATGTCTGTTAACTTTAATCGTGAAAATAATGAAAAACCATAACGTATGCATGCCGGAATCATTCATGTTGTGTACAAATCAAGGAGAACGCTGCTAGAATCATTTCTCTCGCTTCACCCTGATTTCTTATCTATCATTCACCAGATTTATGGGAGTAGAGATGATAAAAAAGAACTAAGGTAGAGAGAGGACAATCCTATATTTCTCCTTTCTAGTTCACTTCCTTAGCATACAGGAAATAAACTCTCTTATCCCACTCCCCATAACAGCAGCTGTAGTTATAAAAGTCCCTTCAACTTTTGGCTATTTAATCTCACATGCATTTTCAAAACAAGTCATTTAATCCAATCCTTATCACATGGATGATGGGACGCATACCCTTCATGGGACTCATATCATTTGCAAACTTGGAAAGAAATAAGGTTAAAAAGCTACATATCTCATACAAAGCAGCTTGATAACAAAATATATATTACCTTGAACTTAGCTGGTAACCTTTCTTTCCATCTAGAGTGGTACATAAATTATATAAAGCCATAAATTGCAGTCAGCACTAGCCTGTGTACAACCCACAAGCCCCATTTCACTCTATGCGGATTTTCATTGTCATCAATGAACAATGGCGACGAATCAAGCTAGTAATTAATTTATTCAAGCAGAGGGTTCCAATTTCACGTATATAAGGAAGAAGAGCGAGAAAGATGGCGAGAAAATCGAACCTGAGAAGGAGAATGACATGAACGAGTGACGTGAAAGCCGTTGGTGGAGACGCGTCTCGTGCAGGGAAGGGGAGGGAGGTTTGGTGTTGTCTGATCTACACTTTGGATAGGCGAATTCGAAGGCTATGGTTAGTCGATAAAGACGAAGCAGCAGAGAGAGAGAGAGAGAGAGAGAGAGAAATCAAACATTTTTTAGCATAGAGGCCAGTATTCCAGCGGCAGAAGGCGGAACGCCGGCAGCAGGACTGGGGCTCCGGCGGACGTCTAGGACGGAGGTGACTGAAACAGGGGAAGAGAACAAAACAAAACGCTTACACATCATGTAGCGTTTCTTTCAAAAACCGCATCGACGCGTGGAAGCGTATATATATATCCGACCACAGTGGCAGTCGAACCCACGACCTTTTGATCCGAAGTCAAACGCGCTAATCCACTGCGCTATGCGATCTGATTGAGGACAGTGGAGTACCTTTTAATAAAATATTCTATTGCGAGACCGTGAGAGCTTCCCATGACTAGAAGGTTTTGAGAGTATGAATCATAAATTTTAGATTTGTATTTTTTTTTTTTTAAATTCAACAAAAGTAATATAATGTTACGCTAAATCTTGTTCAAATTTACATTCAAGATCTGAATTTCAAATAGTAGAACATGATATCACTTATTTTATTTTATTTTTTTGTATTTTATAATAATAAGATTAAAAATGAACATGCTGTACTAAGGTCGGTCAGGTTAAGGCATGTGGAAGTATGTAATAAGGTCGGTCAGGTTAAGGCATTTCATAGGTACTAAATCTGGAAAAAAGGGGGAAAAATCAATGATATTCTTGTGCTGTCCTCATAGATGGCAAACCAAACACGAGCTTTAATTTTTAGTATAACTTAATCTGAGTTCTGTGAAACCTTTGTTTGCAGGTACTAAGGAGAAAAAAAGTTCAAGGATAATATGTAGGAAAGAATATTGTATTGCAGGCTTAATTTGCTTATTATATTGGGTTAGATACCTACCTCAATGAAAGTTAAGTTGTAGGTGGTCAAAATCGGGTTGTTAGCTGGGTTGGGATATGGTTCATTCCATGCATTATTAACAAGCTGTCGATGGAGGGTGCTGGAAAGACTCATTTAATCTTCTAGCTATCAAAGGCATATGTAGCGTTCACATCATATCTGTATTAGAAGATCTTTGATTTATTGGGTTGATTTGGTCGTAAATTATGTGACACTTTTATAAGATAAAATTACAAAATTAGTGTGTGAAAACAAACAATACCTTATCAAAATTGAATCGAGACATGTACATTTGATAGTGTAACTATCTTGAATCGTACATAGAAATATAGCCCACTCAAACAAGAGGGTTAGAGATCGAACATAATATCACATCAAACTCCTATATTGAAAGTTACAGTATGCAATGCCTAGCTTAAGGTTTTTTTTTTTTATCAGTTCAAAACCTGTGTAAGTTTGGACTACACAATAGGAAATTGCCCATCTCCCATCACAAATTCTTTCCTGCTCCTCCCCTTTTTTTAAACTTTGATTACTAGAATGTCTGAGAGACATTGCCCACAATGTGGCCTAAGTAAATTTTCAAGTTATTTGAACAAACTGGCACTTGGAATCCATGCAGATATGCCCACAATGGGGGATATCTACGTAAATTTTTTATTTTTACAAAACCAGCAAACTGAAATGCATGATAGTAAATCTTGGAGATGATCTCTCTAGAAGTTAATAAAATGCAGAATGCACTACAGATCCAAGGTACTGTAGGTTTCTTCATCCTCATATTCCCCTTCTTGGATGTCTGGTTCATGGAAGCAATCTTCAAAAAGAAATGGTGCAGCCTCTGCACTCTTGCTAGGCTTACGATCGTTCGTCTCTACAACCGAAACAATTTTTCCCGTAATGCAACATTCAACAATTTCTCCTCTGATTTCTTGAGACGGCAACCCGAGTAACGAAAAGCATTCTTCTTGGAAGTTCGAGTTGTTGGAAGACAAGATCAGGGCAGCAATTGTTCTTGCAAGATCAGGAGCATAACTGCGAATCTGCAAATAAAGGAAAATGATTTAAAACTCAGTCACCAATGTGGAAGTATAAATTCACAGATCAATGCAGTATCCGTCATAGAAAACATTTGTTGCTCTTTGCTTTTTCTCCCCACTGGGCAAAGGCATTGATTACCCATCAACAGTACATAATTGAGTGCTAGATGGGGAAGGGGCCATAGCACAACCAACAAATACCAAATTCTGAAGTTGAGATCCCATTTAACTTCCTCACCAAAATTTATTTCTACAAAAAAACAATGATTAGACTTCTTCGACAGTTCCAATTACAAGTTCTCTCAACTTCATCATGTGCAGAGTAACTAAAATCAGTAAATTTGATACTTTTATAGGTTCTATATGGTATTATGCCATAAAAACGTTCTACTACCATGACTGAAATAAACTTTCAATACAGCATCTGATAAAAGCAACAAAAGCTAAAAACATGAGGTATGCCCCCAATAAACTAATAAGCCACTTGTAATTGAACTTCTGAAGAAATCAAGTCCAATCCAAGATTGCTTCAAAATTTTAAATAAGAACTTTCTATTATTCATGTACTCTAGAAGAGAAACTTTTCAACTGACCTTTAAATTTTCAATTATTCATGTAGTCTAACATAAACTTTTCTGATGTCAACAGACTTCTTCATCCAGGTATTAATTCTTATTAATGAGAAGACATTAATGGATAACAATGTTACTATGCATTAATATTCTAAATTTCTAATGCTTCTTTATAGGATCCATTGCATTTTTTTTTTTTTAAATCATCCATTTTGAAAGAAATGGCATGGGGGTGTTAGAGAGAGAGAGATTAACCTTGAGTGCGCGAGTGCTGAGAAGAGCACCTGGATGTTTCTCCTTCAAATCACCCAGTGCAAGCTTAACTGCATTTTTTATTAAATTTCGATCTACTTGGGTCTTTTGTCCTGCAAGAGGCAATATGACCTTGGCAAAAAGTTAAGGACCAATTGCATGAAACATTGTAACTCACGTAACCAAAGTCAATAATTCAATCAAAACCAACTTAGAATTGTTGAACAAATAAATGACAACACAATGTTGGATATTGTTTTTGATAAAAGTGAAGGACAATGTCAATGTGTGCACAGGAGGGCAAGCTCTCCCACTCCAGTATTGCATGGCCATCTTGTTCCACAACAGTCCGCAAGGTCAGACCATAACTTTTCCAGTCAATGCTAGCCAATGCATTCAGAGACGATTGAGGAATTGAACAAAGCAAGAAGTCTTTGAAATATAATACCTGATAAAAATGTTGTTAGGTCATCCAAGTTAAAAAATATAAATGGAATTACATCTCATTACAAATTATGCTTGACTACTAGCGTTGAAGCAAGTCAACTTTGCTTATTAAATTTATTCTATGTTAAGACAAGATAGAGAGGCTAGTTTATGCCAAGCTATCCCAAAACCAATCATTATATTATTGTAGGCACTTTACAGAGAAAATCAAGACATGTTGCCTTGTTTTATATTATCTCTTTTCCAGTTATGTGGATTCCTGGTTTAAAATAGATAAAGGTCTGTTGAGTTGTGGAAAACAATTTCCATTTCACATTTTTATTTGACAACTGAGAGTGGAAAATGAAAACTGTTGTCCGCATCTGAACAGGCCCTAAAATTTCCAATAGAAGACCAACCATTAATATTAACCAAAGAGCCTCCTGAATAGATTTGTAGTAATAATCTGCAGCTGAATAGCTCAAGTAGCCAAACTGGTCATCTGAATTCTTTCAGAAACCCAATATAATAAACAGGGATTCTAAATTCATTAGACAACAGTAACTATCATTTGGAAACTGAGTCGAAAGCCATTCTGGCTCTCAATTATGAAAACCTTTAATTTGTATCCCAACAAGATGGTGTTCATATATTTTCTCCTGACCCTTTGATCTTTTTCGAATTACCAATTTCACCATCCACTTTATGCCCTTTTTCTCTTAGTTTTAAAATTGAACTTGCATTCCATGCCATAATCAATATTAGGAATAAAATATAAACAACAAAACAAGTCCCTAGTAGAAAATTTAACATTCAGCATGTAGAAGCAAGTATTCAACATTATGCAGAAGTGCTCATATGATTTAAGGAAACAGACACCTCCCAAGCAATTTTTTTCTCTATCAAAAAATTAAAATTAGGAAACAGGCAGTGGAGACATGATATGACCTCCGTTTTTGCACCATATGCCCTGAAGCAAGCACATGATGGCTCAGACGATTCACTTATTACAATCACAGCTTCAGTCACAAGATCTGAACTACTTCGGCTTCCTGCTCGGTGTGCCATTCCACTACCAACCTTCAGATGCTCCCTAAAAGGAGGAGAGCAAAATAAATGAAATCAATTCATCAATTTGAAGGCCACAAGTAAAGGTGGTGAACAAAATATCAAAATTTATATCTATATAGAGAATCATGCAATAGTTAAATAAAAATTTTCTAACAAAATATTGTACATATTCATTCTAACTACGAAGAAAGAATTGTGCAAGGGTAAGACCATAGAAATAAAACAACACAGAAAACATTGAAAATCTTTCACACCAGCTTTTCTTCCTTTGGATCACGCTGCAAATTGGCTATAGAATATAAAAGTTGATTTTCTGAAAGCAAATGGAAAAACTATAGAAGCTCCACAATTACAAGGCTCTGTTTCACTGAATGGAAATTTTTGTGGAAGAGTTCAATGATTTACTATCAAAAGGAATGAGAAGAAGAACGTACACTCACAATGCTCCCACCCATCAGGGATTGGAGAGGCCAAGATTTAACCCCCTTACCAATGGCTCAAGGAATCTAAGAAAAATAAAAATATTTTTATTATTATGCAGCTACGTGAAGATCTCTTAACAAAGCATATTTCTGTTATGAAATGTGCATATTTACAAGATCCCAAAGTATCAATAATATATTCCTATAATAAAACCCTTGAATCACCAGGTTGAAGTGTCATTTGACCAAAGTATGGCAATATTAACACGGTAAATTCTGTGAACTATAGCTTCCACTTTCTAATGGATAGTAAAAAATGGAACAAAAGACATGTAGACCAGTAGTAAGTCCTTAAACAGAGTAGAAATGAAAAAAAAAAAAAAAATCCCCAGTAGTGAAAACAATGATATTTATTAGTTGGGGTAATGTTTTTTGGGATACAAGCAAAACAGTGAATCAAAGTTATCGAGTTGGGTTAGTGCTTTATGAGATGTAAGCAAAAATGGAATAAGAACACTTTCAAGCTGTCCACTAGAAAAATCATTAATCAGTAGTATTACTGCAGCGCACAATGCATGTTTCACTTGACCAACTCAAACATATGCCACATGTGCCCAAAAAAAAAGTAGAAAACCGGCATTGGCATATAACCACTAGATTCTTACCAAGTTGGGAAGCAAGAGTGACACCTCTTATCCAAACTATTTCCATGCTTGTAAACATAATCTTCAAAGCCTGATCTTAGACGTTCAAGATTTGATGAAAGAAAAGACTGAGGAATGCACTCATTTGCCAGAATAAACTTCTCAGATCGTGATATAGGAGAGTCACAATGTTCAACCACCAACTCTATTGCAACCTTCTGAATCAGAAGCAAAACTTATAAATTAATTGTACTAGTTTCGAGAAAAAAATAGGAAGAAGAAGATTATAACCAAACTTTATATCAATTTAAATACAAGGAAAAGGAAAAGAAAAAGGTTAACTGATTGAACTTGAGTATAAGAAGGAAAACTATCAATCAGGGATCTTTGTAAGTTAAAGTATACTTCATGCTTTTTTTTTCCCCATTCCGTTCATAGAAATTTTATTCAATTTATTTATTTAGTTATTCATTTTTTATGAGCATTGCCAAATTCATGAATCACCAAAAAAATTCCACATGGAAATTCACATATCAAGAAAAACAGCCAAGGTTCACGCATCATTCGAGATGTGGGTGGTAAAAAATTTTAGGAAACTAGGATTAGATTAACAAGTTATAATATAGGGACCCTTACCATAGAAGCAAGGAGGTGGTTGACGCATTGAGTAGAAAATAAATTAGCATAATTAGCCTTCATGAAACTAAGCGTAAAAGGGGGATATATAGAGAAATTGAAAAATCAAGATTTGAGCATTGATACATAGGAAAAAAAGAACATAATGGGATTGGAATCACTGTAGACAGAATTGTAGATGCTAAACGAGTAGGAGAGAGAAAAATAAAAGTCAAGATGGTCACAGTGAAAATGTCACTGTTGCTTATGCTCCTAAAATGGGCTTAGGAAAATCTTTTAAGGGCAATTTTGGGAAGATATGAATAACATTATTTAAGGGATATCCGGAGTGAGAAAATATTCATAGAAGCGGATTTGAATGGTTACACTGGAAAGGATAATAAATACATAGAGAGAATCCATATGAAGACAAAAGGAGTTAAGATTTTGCTATGCCATATGACCTTATAACAATGAATACATGTCTTATAAAGAGAGAAGAACACTTAATAACCTTCAAGAATGGACAAAAATAAAAGTCATAGATTTTTTCTTAACTAGGAGGGTAGATCTTTCATCATGTAAGGTTGGCAAAGTTATTCTAGGGGAGAGTTTAACTTCACAATATAGAGTATAATGAGTATTAGTGTGTCTATATGAACTAAAAAAATGAAATAGAAATGGTAACATAGATAAGGACTTAAAATTCAATTTTGACTTAAAGAAATAACGGAAATTTATAGTATATGATGGAAATTTACAATGAAACTTCGGGAAATATCAAAATAGATGATTATACATAATTTGGAATCAAAATTAATTTAGAAAATGCATACATGATAGGGCCAGTGACGTAGTTGGCTAAGGGTTAATTGGGAATTGGGAGGGGCAAAATAGTAAAACAAGGGTGGAGAGGGCATTTTTGTTACATCATCATCATAATAGTAAGGGGCATGCTTAGTTCAACAAGGGCGAGAGGGCATTTTTATTACATCATCATCATAATAGTAAGGGTGCATGCTTAGTTTAGGGCTTCAAAACAGGGGTAAAGTGACAAGGTATGCTTAGTTTAGGGCTTCAAAATTCATTTTTATTTTCCAAATTTTTTCATCAAAAATTGAGCTATAGTGCCGAATTTATTGAAATTTCCCTCAAAATTACCTAGATTCCAAGATTTCTGTCAAAATTTACTAAAAGGTTCAAATTTTTCAAAAATGAATTTTAAAGTGAGTTTCCATTTGATACCCTCTAAAACTCGAAATTTCAGTTGAAATTTTGATGTTTCAACCAAAAGTCCTTTATTCAATGTAAGAAAACTATGAGGTAGAGCCTAGAGGGAGAAAATATACTAAAATTTAAAGATAAAATGATAAAATATGATGAATAAACAAAAACACTCCAGTAGGATGCTAGTTCTAATAAAGAGAGAGCAAAACAAGTTTTAAATGTCTCTAGAGTAAGATGCATGACTAGTAAAAAGAGTTGGTGGTGGGATCAAGGCATACAAAAAGCAATTAAAACAAAAAGAATGTGGTTTTAGACATGGAGAAAATGTAGAAACATGAAAAAGTTTGAAAAGTATAAATAAACAAGAAAAGATGCAAAAAAGCTCATTAGTGAGGCTAAACATAGTGCACGCATGTCTCGATACTAAAGAAAAGAAAAAGGCATCTAAACTTGCTATAGCTAGAGAAAGAAAGAGTAGAGACTTCAGCATTGTCCAATGTATGAAAAAAATAACGATGGTAGTGCTTTAGTTATAGAAGAAGATAATAAAGATAAAGAAAGATGGCGAACTTATTTTAAAAAGCTATTTAATGAATACAAAGTAGAAGGCCAAAATTTAGAATTGATAAACGAAGAAAAGGCTAAAAACTTGAGATTTGTTCGTAAAAATAGTCAATGAAGCTAAGTTTGCATTAAAGAAGATGAAAATTGAAAAGCTATAGAACCAAATGACATCCTACTAGAAATTTGGAAATGCGTAGGTGATAACAGAACAATTTGGTTAAACAATTTAGTTAAGACAATTATATGAACTAATAAAATGCCTGACGAATGGAGGAAAGACACTTTAGTCACTATATATAAAAATAAAGGAGATATTCCAAATTATAATAATTATCATGTAATTAACTTTTCAATCATACAATAAAACTTCTAAAAAAGGATAATTGAACAAAGATTAAGGTTAGAAACAAGAATTTTAGAAAATCAATTTGGTTTTAGCCCAAGAAATCAACTATAGAAGCTATATATATATAAATATACATATATATATTAAGAAGATTAATCTAAAGTTTAGTAAAAAAAAGGACTTGCACATGGTTTCTATTTGCCAAGAGATTACCCATAGAAAACCTATGTAGGATAAATAAGGAAGTTTTAAGGCGTGTTATAGAAATATAGGGAGCAAGTAGACGGTATATAGATGTCATTAAGGACACGTACGATAGAGTAATGACTAGCATTAGGACTACAAGTGGAGATCCTGGGAATTTTAATAAGCGTATATTAGGGCCTACTTTAGTTCAATATCTTTTTGCATTACTGATGGATGAACTTAGTTGAAATATTCAAAATGAGGTTCCACAATGTATGTTGTTTGTTAGACAATATTGTCTTGATGATGAAACTAGAGGTGGAGTAGAATCTAAATTGGAATTATGGAGACATGCTTTAGAATTTAGAGGTTTTAAAATAGTTAGGAGTAAGATAGAATACATGAAATGCGATTTAGTCATTTTAGGAGGAATGTTGGAGAAAAGATTAAACTTGATGGTCAAGAAATTAATAGCAGTAGTATATTTTGATACCTTGAATTTATATGCAAGTTGAAGGAGAAATTGAAGAAGATTGAAGAGGTAATATAGAGTTTAAGTAGGTTATGTAAAATGAAAAGGTGCTTTAGACATGCTATCGTAGAAAATTCTTAAAATTAAGACCAACTATGCTATATGAATCAAAATATTAAGCGACTAAGAAACAACATATTCAAAAAGTAAAAGTTATTGAAATGACATGCCAAGGTGGATGGGTGGCACAAATCTAAAGGATAGATTAAGGAATGAACATGTTTGTGGTAAGGTAAGTTGAAGGGGAGCTGAGGCACAACGGTAAAGTTGTTGCTATGTAACCTAGAGGTCATGAGTTCAAGGTGTGGAAACAGCCTATTACAAAAATCCAAGGTAAGGCTATGTACTATAGACCCATCGTGGTCCGCCCCTTTCCCAGACCCCGCGTATGTGGGAGCTTTGTGCACCGGACTCCCCCCCCCCCCCCCCCCTCTCTTTTAAATTCGTGGTAAGTTAGGCAAAGCACGAAAGATAAAGGAAGGAAGTTAAGATGGTTTGGGTAGTGAGCTAGTTAATTTTGCCGCCCGCCAGGGGTGGGGGTTGGGGGCTGGAATAATGGACAGAGATTGTGAGAAAGGATTTGACAATACTGCAATTGATGGATATTGCCCTAGATCATGCGGAATGGCGGAAAAGGATCGATGTAGCCAAATCCACCTAGTTAGCAGTTAGCACTTAGTTTTGTTGTTGTATTTATGAGAAAACATCAAGATGCCCACAACTTAAGCTTAAACACTCTGATTCTATGTAGCACAACAGTTCAAGACCCATCACTATGGACAATCAAGAATATCTTCGAGCCACAAAGGCAGCATGAACAGATGATATTGAAGCCACTTTAGAAATTCCATAATTTCTAAAAAACATAGGCAACCGAACATTGTTGAAGCACTTCTAATCTCCCAATGAGAATATGTTGGGTGGGACACAAAGAATTGTGAATTTGATAACTTTGCAAGTCATTTCCAACCAATTCTGCTGAAGGAAGTGTGATAACTTTGGATTCTGAAATTTTCCTACTTGAATGTGAAACTGAATTTCTCAAGATAACAAGGAGAATCATGTGTGTGAACCTGATATCAGGATTTTCAGGCCCTCAAGTACCATCACTTAAAGGACCAGCGCATAGAACAAGAGTCAAAGCAGAAAAGAGGAAGAGATTAAGTGCAAGAGTGCATGTGATCAATCTTTACAACAGCTGAAGCTGCAAGAGTATGTATATTTCATGCACGTACACCACCATAACCTGTGCATATGTGTATTTTTCATATGCATACATTTAATATCATGTGCAAAAAAGAAATTTTAACCCGAAATTGCAGGGCATCATGCTTTGAATTTAATAAAAGCATTGACCCAACTAGAAAAGGGTTAGTGTTAATGGCTATTTTAGTCTTTTAGTATTATTAAGTGTGCGAGTGTTATGCTAATTAGTGAGAGTTAGTAAGGGTATTATGGTCATTAGAATGTATTTGATTTGTACTATAAATAGAGGGAGAGACCTATCTTTGAGTTAGGTCACTCATTTAATCAAAAAATTTCAACATGGTCTTGAGTATATGATCCAACCTAAACCCTGTCACCAACACAAGCTCAGCCACCACCGGAAAACACTCTCCCATCGCTGCCCTTCTCAGAACCACCACAACCCTTCACTATTTCACAAAACCAACCATATAGCCAAAAACAGGACCCTCTGAAACCTCCCCACACGCCAGAGCATAAGAGTGTTTCAGGCCATTTCTTCCGATTTTTCCCTCCAACATGTTTTATTTTTTGTTTAAAGATCCAACCTTTTTCTACCATGCACTCATGACGATCCATTAGTTGTTATTCAGTGTTTGTAAAGGCTATTGTGAGTCTCTTGGAGCAGTGGTAGTGTTATAAGTTGATTTGTGAGGTTGTGGCAGTGTTATATCAGTTTGTAGGTTGTTCATCTCATCCGTGGTTGTTTCGGTGGTTCACCTTGTTCGTGGTTGTCCCGGTTAGTTTTGATTGTTCTTGTTTGACAGTGGTGTGGCTGCTGGTTTGTGGGTGTTGGGATGGAATCTATGAATCCCAAAAACATGTTTCCTTCATCCCAGCCACAGATAACAAATAAAAAGTTGGACGAAAAGAATTATGTTTAGTGGTATAAGGCTGTTCGAGTTTATTTAGCAAGAGGATTAGGAAAATCTGACCACTTGCTCCAATCTGGTCCTTTTGATGGAAAGAGAAAAGAAGTGTGGATTTGAGAAGATTCCTTGATTGTTTCCCTCTTGTTGAATTCGATGGAGCCCTAGATTGCATGGATGTGCATGCATCTAGATTCATGCAAGAAATTTGGGATTATGCCAGGCTTTTGTACTCTAGTATAACATTACACATATTTATGATTTATCCCAAAAGCATTTTTAGTTACAAAAAGGAGAGTAGCATTAAAAATTATTTTGGAAAGATAAAACATATTCATGAGGAGCTTAACATCCCACAACCTATTATTGCATGTTCATGAGATGCAGAAGCAAAGGAAGCAGATGACAGTTCTTCGGGTTCTGGCAAATTGAAACCCAAGGTTGAGGCAGTCCAGCCCTAGATAATTAATACTGCATAGTTTCCATCACTTGCCAACGTTTATTCTCGCGTCCTTCATGCTTCCTTCAGCACACATTCTCCTGCTCTTACATCTGGGTCTAAAAGAACAGCCTTTGCAATGCATGGTGATTCTAGTGTTCAACCAAATAGCCGCGGAAGTTATTGAGGTGGCTCGAGCAATCGTGTGGTAGAGATGGACAAGGTAGAGGCACTCTTCATGAGTCACAAGTGCACTCATTGTGGACAAGGTAATCATACTAATGAGCAGTGAAGGGATCTCCACAGTAAACTTTCATGTGTTGCCAATGCAGCCACCATTGACTCCACACCTTCGGGTCCAAGTGGAGGGCAACATGCTGTATCTATGTCAGAGGAAGAGTGTTACAAGTTCCAGCAGTATCATGCGTCATAACAAGCTTCTCTTCCCATTACATTTCTTGCCCAAGCACGTAATCCCACAACATGCCAGTTATCCAATATTTCTCGTGCTAGTCCTTGGGTTATAGACTCCACTGCCACTTATCATATCATAGGTACCTAATTTCTTCTCTACTCTCCATCCTGAAAACTTACCTTGTGTACTTTTGCTGATGGATCCACCACTGCCATCAAGGGAATTGGGACTGCATATCCCACTTCTTCTATTTCTCTTCCTTCGGTTTTGTATGTTCCCAAGTTTCCTTTCAATCTTATGTCTGTTAGCAAGATTACCCAAACCATGAATTATTTAGTAACATTCTTCCCTAATTCTATGGCTATTTAGGATTTGAAGACAAAGAAGACGATTGGCAAAGGGTGTGAAACTGGTGGACTTTATCATTTTGGCCCACTATCTCCTTTTGCCACCTGCACTGTTGTTGCCACACCTCCCCAAATTCGTTTGTCGCCTTGGTCATCCTTTGTTGGAAAAGTTGAAACATTTGAGTTATGTATCTAGTCTTGATTGTGAGTCTTGTTAGTTGCGAAAGCATCATTGTGTCCTTTTTTCTTCTCAAATCAATAAATGGGCTGCAAGCCCTTTCATGTTAATCCATTCTAATGTTTGGATCCTAGTAAAGTAGCGTCCAAGTTGGGTTTCTGATGTAACCTTTGTGAATGATTATTCAAGGATGACTTGGAAATATTTAATAAACGATCATTCTAAGTTATGTCATATATTTTGTGCCTTCTATTATGAAATAAAGACTAAATTTGGTTGGCCTGTTCGAATACTTCGGAGTGATAATGCTAAAGAGTATGTTAGTATTAAATTCACTACATATGACCCAGTTTAGTATTGTTCACCAATCATCCTATGCCCACACTCCTCAACAAAATAGGGTTGCAGAGAGGAAAAATACACATATCCTTGAAATCACTCACACCTTACTTTATCAAATACATGTATCTAAATTATCAAATACATGTATCTAAAGTGCTTTGGAGTGATTTTGTACTCACTGCTTGGTATCTTATCAACAGGAAGCCAACCTCAGTTCTTAGTGGTAAAATTCCCTAGTCCATTCTTTTTCCTAATTCACCTCTATTCTATCTACCTCCTCGTATATTCGAGTGTGTCCTTTGCACATCAAGTCATCAACTAACTCCCATGGTGGATAAGTTGGATCCTCTTGCTATAAAATGTGCCCTTCTAGGCTACTTATACACTCAAAAAGGATATCGTTGTTATAGTCCTGCTTTGCATCGCTCCTTTGTTTCTACATATGTTACCTTCTTTGAGTCTACACCACACAACACTCAATCCTTGAATGCTTCTAATCTCAATGAGTCTTTTGCCTTTGCCTAATCTTCCAGATTCTAGTTTGTTGTCCTTACTAAATCAACCACCTGTTTCTCCATGTAGTTTGAGTCCTTCTCGTAGTCTTGATCGTCCTAATTTGCAAGTGTATTCACGATGGTGGCTCTAAGGAAGAGAATCCCCTCTAATTTTTACTACCACGCTTTGGTTTCCTCGTCTGATGATCATATTCCCCACAACATTGATCCTCCTATTGTTGTCCAAAAAAGTAAATGCACATGTACACAACATCCCATCTCCAACTATGCTTGTTATGACTTCTTATCACCCTCCTTTTATTGTTTTGCTATAACTATAAATCTATTGCCCTTCCTAAACCTATTTCAAAAGCCTTAGCCCACTCTAGGTGGAGGAATGCCATGGTTGAAGAGAAGAATGCTTTACAAGACAAAGATACTTGGGAATTGGTATCTCTTCTACCTAACAAGTTTGTAGTTGGTTGTCGCTGGGTATACACTATGAAAGCCAACCCTAATGGTTTTGTAGCTTGTATGAACGCACGTATTGTTGCTAAGGGGCATACTCAGGTGTATGATTTGGATTAATCTAACATTTTTTCCCCAGTTACCAAACTTACATCAGTATGTCTGTTCATGCCTTTGCCTTTGGCCACCACTAGTCATTGGCCTCTACATCAATTAGATGTAAAGAATGTCTTCTTACATGGTGATCTTAAGGAGGAGGTCTATATGGAGCAACCACCTAGGTTTATTGCTCAAGGGGAGTCAAGCTTAGTGTGTCGACTTAAAAAGGCACTATGTGGTTTAAAATAGTCTCCTAGAACATGGTTTGGTCGATTCAGTGCTATAATACTTGAATTTGGACTTCGATAGTGTACAATGGATCACTCCGTGTTTTATTGTCATACATCATCGAGTAGAGTCCTTATTATGTATGTTGTCGCAACGTCCAAGAGAAGGGTCTGAAATGGTGAGGAATAATAATATTAAAGGTTCAATGGAGTTGCCACCAACCTATTATTTTCTTATGTGCGGTTAGTCCACCTAATTGCTACTTGTTAATTGGTCTCTAGACTAATCCTAGGCTAAAGAACCAGTAATCTCAGTCTGCATTTACAAGAATTGGGATCAGGAGTTCAGCTATGTGAGGGGAAGACACTAGCACCCCCTACACACCCGCTCTACGAACGGTACCTAATTAACTATGAATTATCCATAAACTGAATTTAGTGGTCTTTAATTAACTCCTTAAAAAGTAAATAAATATTACAGCTTTAAAAGAAAATGTGAAATAAGGTGCGATTTAGGAATGTCTAATAAGACCTCCAAAGGAGGGGATCTTATTCGATAAACGCCCCTCAGAACTAATATAGGTGGGATCTGAAATACCTTTTCACCATTTGTTTAATCATTGGGATGCACACACACCAAAATAGAATATATATATATATATATATATATATATAGAGGTCGTGCCTTGGTGCGATGGCAAGTACCTCCGCCTTGGTACAGGTGGTCTCAAGTTCAATACTTGGGAGCGGCCTCTCCAAAAATGGGGGTAAGGCTTGCCGACATCCACCTCTCCCAGACCCCACTCAAAGTGGTAGCCTTGTGCACTGGGTACGGCCTTTATATATATATATATATATATAAATATATATATATATATATAATCAAACAATTTCATCAAATTAGAGCAAAACGAGTCTTTAAAACATTCCTAGGTTTCCAAAAATTTTTAAGAATTTTCTGAAAAAATTTTCAATATTTTTCTGCAATTCTCTGGGATTTTTAAAGACTTTTTCTTCATTTTATTTATTTTTGATATTTTTATTTTTCTATTTTTTTTTAAGGGGAGCTCAGGCGCAACGGTAAGGTTGTCACCATGTGACTTGAAAGTCATGGGTTCAAGGCTTGGAAATAGTCTCTTATAAAAATGCAAGGTAAGGCTGCGTACTATAGATCCATTGTGGTCCGCCCCTTCCCCAAACCCTGCATACGTAGGAGCTTTGTGCATCGGGCTACCCCTTTTATTTCTCTATTTTTTTTGTTATCTAAGTCAAAATAACTCAAATAATTTATAATTATTTTTTATTTTGAATATTTTTTCCTAATTTTTCATTATTTGTCCCAAATTTAAAATTTAAAAAAAAAATCAATTAAAATACAATTTTTAAATAAAAGAACAAACCGACGGTTCAAGATGGGTTAGACCCCCAGTTCAACCGGTCTGAACCGATGTAACGGGTCAACTCAAGCTGCCCAGGATCAAACCGAGTTAACCCAATAGGGGAAGAGGGCTGTCACGTGTCAGCCAGCGGTGGCGACGCATGGCGCTAATATTTTATATTTTATATTTTATAATTTTTTTAATTTGCTGTAGCCTGACGTCACTTGCCAAGTGGCAAAATGCTATGGGCTCTAGAAGCATGTTACAAATCGTCGACGTGGCATCAATCCGACCGTCCAGAGAAAACACACATTGAACGACCAGGATTGCACCACATCGCTTCCCAAACACACTGTCCTAGTTGCGCCATGTGTCACCATTCGTATGATGGCATGTGTCCTACTAATTGTATATATTTATTTTGAAAAAAAATTAATAAAAAAACCTTTTTTTTCTTTCCTTTTCTTTTCTATCTTCTTTTCTTTTCTTCTCCTGAATCTTCTCTAACCTCCCTCTCTCTTCACTGCGCATCTTTCTCTTATTCTTTATTTTTTTTTAATTTTTTAACCTCTCTCTTTTTCTTAGATCTTACTCTCTCTCTCTCTTTTCAATTTCTCAACTTTTTTTTTTTTTGCATATTCAAATGAAGGAAAAGGTAGAGACAATTTCTTTAAGTATGGATCTGAAACCCAAAGGTGAGTTTTTCCTTATATTTTGATTTTTATCTTTGATTCTTTGGATTTTCTTCAAATTTTTCCTCAAAAATTTTCTCAGGAATCGAACACAGTTTAGGGTTATTTGGCATCAGGCTTATATGGTTGGGCTACGCTTGATTTAGGTTGGATTGGGCCTTTGGCCGGGTAAATTGGTAGGTTGGGCTTAGGATAGGGTTAAGCCCAATTGGGCTTTGAACTGAGTTAGTCTTAATTGGGCTTGGTTCTAACAATTGGGCTGATAGGTTGATTTGGGTCCAGGTAATTATGTGGGGTTTGGTTTAAAGTTTAAATGGGCTTAGTCTGAATTCAGTTGCTTGGCCAATAAGGCCTGACCCAATATGATTTAACATGGGTTCTTGGATTCTAAGATCACTGGATTTGGGTCAATGGGTCAATGGAACCAGGTCGAGGTTGACTTAGGTCCTAGGTCTTTGGGTCATTTGGCTTGGATCTGGGTCAAATCAAGGAGTATTCGGATATGGGCTTTTTCATATCCAAATTTGAACTTGGGCTTTCCAGTATAGTTATTCAGAATTAGGGACAATGCTAAATTCTGTTCAGAGTTCTGCTTCAAATTCAAATCCCAACTTGAATTTAAAATTCAGCAATACCAAAATAAAAAATTGAAACATAATTAAACTGACTAATACAAACCTCTCTTTCAAAACTCTGCCAGCTTGTTCTTCCTTCACTCGAACTCTCTTCAAAGTTTCCACAACCCAGCCTTCAAGTCTTCACTGCCAAGTCTTCTCCAATTTCTGCAACTCAAACCCTTTCAGTCTTCAGTTTTTAGTCTTCATTCTTTGATCACTCAATTTTTCCCTCACCTTTTTGTATTCAATTCTCTAAAAAAAATATTTTTTCAACCACCAATTCCTCTCCAAATTTTCTTCCCTTAACTATTTTTTTAGTGAGTAATTCCTTCTTCCAGTTGTGCCTCTTTGCCTTTTGAAACTCACTATTATAGGCTCAAAGGGTAACAACCCCATTAATCTTGATTGATCAATCAAATTTAAATTGATTTGATTTATTTTTTATCTTTTATTTCTAATTGTGCAATTATCCACATGTCTAATTGAAATCTCCTTTATGTGTGCAGGTGCAAACATGAAGAAGGTGACCCACTGAATTTTATTTTTTCCTTTTTTTTTATTTTTTTGTTTTTTTTATATTTTCCATGTATTCAAAAAAATTTATTTCACGTATTCAGTTTTTTCCCTTTATTTTCTCATTTTATTGTATTTAATGAATAAGATCATATGCAAAATTTGAATTTGAATGAAAAATCATTCCTAGAAAAGGATCAAAAAGGGCATTAAAATTAAATAAAAAATCCTTAATTTGCTATTTGAAGCCTCAGACAAAATGGGGTGTCTACTTATGTGGATGATATTGTAATTATAGGTCATGATGATCAAGGTATTCAAAGCCTTAAACATTTTCAATAGACTAAGTTTCAAACCAAAGATTTTGGGACCATACTTCATGAGTATAGAAACATCCAAATTTCATAGAGGAACTATTTTGTCATAGAGGAAGTATGCTCTTTATCTGTTGGATGAGACTAGACTCCTACAATCCAAACCGAATCCTAATAGCAAGTCAGTGTCTGATATAGGTGATTTGTTGCCTAATCCTAGACGATATTGAAGATCTTACAGTCACTCGATCAGACATATATTTCGCAACAAGTGTTGTGAGTCAATTTTTGGATTCTCCGAGGACAAGTCACTGGGATGCAATAATTTCGTATCTTGAGATATCTCAAAGGTGCACCTAGGAGAGGTATCTTATATAGAGATTAGGGTCATATTTATATTCAAGGATATACAAATGCAAATTGGGTCAAGTTGCCTTTCGACTAAAGATCCACAACCGGTATTGTATCTTGGTTGGGGGTGATTTGGTTTCTTGGAAGAGTAAGAAACAAATTGTGGTGGTCAGGTCAAGTGCTGAGTTAGAGCATAGAGCTATGGCTCACACGTGTGAGCTTGTTTGGTTGAAGAACATGTTGGAATAAATGGGTTTTCCACATTCTCAGTCTATGGAGTTGATGTGTGATAATCAAGCTACTCTTCATATTGCCTCCAACCCAATCTTCCACGAGCAAATGAAACACATTGATACTGATTGTCATTTTGTTTGGCAGAAACTTGTGCAGAAGCTCATAACTACCACTAATGTGAAGTTCAATATGCAGCTTATTGATTTGTTTACCAAAGCTTTGGGTGTGCTTGTGTTAAATTTATTTGTAACAAGCTATGAGCAGATGATATCTATGCTTCAACTTGAGGAGGAGTGTTAATGATTATTTTAGTCTTTTTAAGTATTATTGTGTTAGTGTTATGTTAATTAGTGAGATTTAGTAAGGGTATTGTTGTGCAAATTAATGCGTAGCAGAAACAAACGATCTTACAACGCAGCAACCAACAATGAAATATACAGAAAATACAATCATGCAGATTAAAAAGCAATAAAACAATGACACGAAGAATTATGTTGTTTGTCAATCCCTACGTCCATGGGGGGAAACGGCAGTGATCTTTCATTATCTTTTATCAAAAAACATAGAGTTACATCATACAACATGTATATATAACCCTCCCAGAAGTTTTTCCCCCAAAACCCAACCTATACGACTTCCCAATTCAAAATTTGAAAACCAAGGCTGAGTAACCGAGCAAAATCGTCAACAATTTCAGTCATACCGTCGACGATTTAAAGCGGAGACCAAACAGTTGATGTAAAAGGACAAAAACAGTCAACTGTTTCTTCTGCACCTGGCAAAACCGTCGATGGTTTTAGTGAAACCGTCGACGGTTTGATCCTGCGAACCAGCATTCTTGTTTTCTACCATGTTTTCTCTTTGTACATGCATTCCACTCAACATATGAACCACATATTACAACAATCTTCACCTTGGTGAATATGCGCCCCTTAGGAGAAAATCGAAAACATAACCCGCTGCTCCACCTGGGACAATAGGTTGGGACTGCCTCCCATCTAGCAACTAGAGACATTAAGCAAGTCCAAGCAATGCTTGAACTTCTCCGTGATAACAAGCTTCGTCAATACATCTACTGCATTCTCAAAAGTGTGAACTTTCTCAAGCACAAGTTCACCTCAAAAAACCAACTCTAGGATCCTGTGGAACCTCACATCTATATGCTTGGTTCTCGCATGATACACTTGGTTTTTCCCCAAATAGATGGCACTCTAACTATCACAACGCAGTTGAACTCCATCTTGCTATATATCCAGCTCCTTGACTAAACTTGTAAGCCACAACGCTTCCTTTGCAGCTTCGACAACTGCCATATACTCCGATTCAATTGTTGATAATGCAACCATAAATTGTACCATGGACCTCCAACAAATACGCCCTCCCACAAAAGTGAACACATACCCTATCGTAGACCTCCTGTCATCCAGATCCCTTGCATAATCTGCATCAACATATCTCACACTCGACCGATCACTCTATTGCCTGCCAAACATGATGTCATAGTAAGAAGTACCCCATAAGTATCTGAAAATCCACTTGACGGCATCCCAATGTTGCCTACCTGGATTTGAAAGAAACTTACTCACCACCGACAGCTTGTGCCAAGTCCGGTCTTGTACATACCATAGCATACATTAAACACCCCACTGCACTAGCATAAGGGACCTTTGACATGTCATAGATATCATCATCCGTCCTTAGGCATTAAGCAGTAGACAATTTAAAATGATTGGCTAACGGTGTATTTACCGATTTTGCATTAACCATGCCAAATCTCTCCAACACCTCCTCCACATAGCTGCTCTGAGATAACCACAATCTCCCTGCAACTCTTTTCCTACGAATCTCCATCCCAAGAATATTCTTGGCTACGCCCAAATCTTTCATGTCAAACTCTTTATTCAACAGAGTCTTTGTAATGACCTCAAAATTCTTATCATTTTTTTTTTTTTTTTATAAATATACAATAAAAATTCCTACGCAGCGGAAACATAAATCATATAACCATTATACATAAATTGTACAATACCAGAATCCAAAATATACAGACCATACAAAAATGCCCCTCCAGTATCATCTATCCCAAAAACATACACAACTCTGTCAAAACTCACCCTATAACCAGGGTGATCTAAGCTACACTCTATCCGCGAGCCTGATCTGCTCGCCTAACTGGCTCACCTAAAAAATGTTAAAGTAATGGGGTGAGTCGACGCTCAATAAGTGGGAGTATGCTATTACTAGTGTGTAGCAACTAAGTTAAAGATACTTTTAAAAATAATAACTGAACTGCAATGTAATAAATCATCTATAAAACATATCTTTCTTTCACAATTTAAAACATACTGTATCGTCTGTTTTTCTACTTTTCATACTGGTAATATCATACTATACTCATCATATACTGTAAGACTGTAAACATATATATAACTGTGCTTTTATCCCTGGGACTCTATATGTCATGATTTGACCCCTCATGATAGGGTTGTGCGGCCCGTAGGCGGGACTCTATCTGGTCGGCCCTCCAGATAAGTCATCATACTCTACACTATCTCAGTCCGGCCAAACTGCATCCTCTCCTAAGCTCGGGATTGGCTACTACCTCATCAAACCGACCCCCTCAACCCAGTGTACTGGGGAGCTGCATACTCTCCGAGCACGACTGACAGTACCCACATACTATCTGAGATATGTGATTGCACTCTATCTGTATCTAACAACGGTACCGTGCTCTGTAATCTGTATCTGTCTGTGTATCTTTCCTCAGGGATCTGATACTATATACATATATACATATACACTCTTTTACTGTTTTCATCATGTTTCCAAAATTACCGTAACGCTATCTTTATGTACTATATATATATATATATACTATAAAATTGTATACTGCATCTGTAGCATCTTGATGTTACCTTTGTATCTCTGTCTGTATATTACGGTAATAGGAAACATGGCATACTAAATTCTGTATAAAGCTGTGGTATAAATACCGATCTGAATAATACTGTATACATGTATTTGTATATATATATATATATATGTGTGTATATCTCTGTTTCAAGAAACTATTCTTATAAAACTGTAAATACATGTACATTCTCTATATAATCTCTGTGAATATATATATATATATATATATATATATATATCTACATCTGTATATTCTATATAATTTCGTATATTGAGAAAAAAAAACCATATAAATTGTACATATTGTCTACTTCCATGCATTCCGTACAGTATGATATATATATTATTAAAGCTATATAAATTGCTTCATCTCATGAAAATCACTTAGGCCACACAATCATTTAAACTCATATTCTAAAACAAATACTGTTTCAAACTCATATTCTGAAAATTATGTATAGTAAAATGGTGGAGTTATGCATCTATAAAATCTCTAATATCATTACAAAAACTCCTAACATAGCATATTTCCCTTTCCTCAACTTTGAAAAGCCCCTATAAAAATCTTGCTCTATACCCGCAGGATTCCTAACTCAACATCCTGAAAACACAATGTCCCAGAACAAAACATCAGTATTTCATCGCCTACGTCATTTGTTATAACTACCATAAGGCCAAAAACTGGATAAAAGACCTTACCCTGAATTTGGGATGAAATCCAACTTCGTTTTCTCGATGATCCGCTCCAACAAACTTGTAGAGAATTCCACCAAGAGCGTCATGGTAGCTTCGGATCGTCGATCCGGCGACTGGTGGGGCTGAAAACGAAGAGAGAAGGGAGAGGGAGACGTAGAGAGAGAGAGGGAGAGGAGAGAGAGAGCTTGGTGAAAAATGATAAAAATCTCAGATTTCCACTATTTATAGGGCCAGGTTCGTCGACGAGACACGTAACCTCGTCGACGAGCCCTTCACAAAATTCGTCGACGAGATCCTGTGTTCGTCGATGAAATTCAGAGCAGCCCGAACTGTCTCTCGGTATTTTCTCGTCGACGAAGCCCTGTGTTCATCGATGAAGCTTGGCAATTTTCTGAAATTATGACTATTTAATATTATCTCCAAAATGCAATGTCGTCGACGAATGCTTTGCCTATTGCCTCCTTCTGTTTTTGTTTCCATTTTCCTCTCTCTTTAATATTTGAATATCAATATTTTCTGGGTCGTTACAGTCTTCAATTGATTTACCTCAGTCATATCTTTCGCAACAATCAACATATCATCAACATAAAACAACAGAAAAATGAGAGAACCATCCTCAAGACTCTTCACATGTATACAGCAATCATGCTCACACCTCTTGTAGCCTATCCGGATCATGTAGGAGTTAAAACGTTTGTACCACTGCCTTAGAGACTGTTTCAGCCCGTAAAGTGATTTTTTCAGTTTACAAACTAAGTGCTCGTGTCCAGGTTGACTAAACCCTTTTGATTGTGTCATGTAAATTAGCTCCTCCAAATCACGATGGAGAAACACCGTTTCTACGTCCATTTGCTCCAATTGCATATCATAATGCGCCACCAATCCCAACACTACTTTGATGGAAGTGTGCCTAACCACAGGAGAGAAGATTTCATCATAATCAACTCCTTTCTTTTGTGAGTATTCCTTTGTTTCTAACTGAGCCTTGAACTTCTCACCTTCCTTTTCTGATACCGCTTCCTTCTTCCTGTACACCCACTTGCAACCTATCGCCCTATTCCATTCTGTAGGCTCCACCAGCTCTCACATTTGGTTCTTATGCAATGATTCCATTTCCTCCACCATAGCACACATCCATCTACTTTTCTCCTAACAGTGCACTGCTTCTTGAAAAGTAATTGGATCCTTACAACTAGTAATGAGAGCATAAGATGCCAAATCATCAAATCTATAGCTGGGCAGTGGCCTGATAGTGCGTCTAGGTCTATGTATAGAGATATTGTGATCCTGTTGGTTTTCCAAGCTAGAAGTCCCTGTATCCTAAACACTGTCATCTTTGCCCTGAGTTTCTAACTCCACCTACACTACTCTTCTCTGCTCCAGTTTTCTGGCACCTGTTTCTATTCTTCTTCCTCCTGAGTACGCTGCAACATGGATTTATCATCGAAAACCACGTCTCTACTGATCATCACTTTGTTTGCCAATGGATCCCACACCTTGAAACTTTTCACACCTTTCTGATATCCCAGAAAAATGCAACGTCTAGACTTTGCATCAAGTTTTGATCTCTCCTTACTAGAAATGTGCACATAGGTTGGACAACCAAATACTCTCAAATCGAAGTAGTCTACCGCATTACCTGTCTATACTTCCGCTGCAACTTTTCCCTCTAGTGACGTCATTGGTGATCGGTTAACCAAGAAACATGTCATACTCACTGCCTCGGCCCAAAAGTTCTTCGCTAGCCCTACATTCAACCTGAGACACCGATCCCTTTCGATTAGAATTTGGTTCATCCTTTCAACCACACAATTATGTTATGGGTGTCTAGCGAATTGTGAAATGTCTCCTTACGCCATGCTGCTCATAAAACTCCATGAACCTCGAATCAGCGTACTCGGTTCCATTGTCTGACCTGAGGCATTTAATTCCCCTCCCAATCTGATTTTCCACCTCATTCCACAATTTAAACCTGGCAAACGTCTCTAACTTGTGTCACATGAAGTACACTCAGACTTTCCGTGAGTAATCATCGATAAAACTCACGAAGTACATATATCCACCCCGTGATGCTACTCTCCCCGGCCCCCAAACATCTGAATGAATGCAGTCAAGAATACACTCCGTTTTGTGAGTGGCTGTTTTGAACTACACCCTGTTCTATTTTCCAAGAACACAATACTTGCAAAAATTTAACCTGCATGTTTTGATACCCTTCAAAAGATTCCTCTTATGAAGTTCCTTCATCCCATGCTCACCCATATGCCCTAACCACATATGCCACAAAATAGTATTATCTAACTCAGAATCTACAGCTGCAACTCCACCTACAACTGCAGTACCCAGCAGTGCATAGATATTTCCCGCTAACTTCTGCCCCTTCATCACCATTAAAATGCTTTTACACAACTTCATAACCCCACTTTCAGACTTGTAATTAAACCTGTTACATCACATAATGTTTTCACAACACCATCATGCATTTTAATTTTGACACTTCCTATTCCAACTATTTTGCATGAAGCATAATTTTCCATCAAAATAGAACCAGAATTAACTGACTTGTAGGTGCTGAACCATTCTTTATTTGGTGTCATTGATAAGAGCATGCCGAATCTAGGATCCAAGAATCCGTGAGGAGGTCTGACCGCAATGAAACAGAAAGCATATCACCATCACCGCTTTCCGAGTCTCCTTCCACTACATTTGCCGATTTTGAATAACCCTCTTGATTTTCTGCATTCCCCTTCTTCCTTTCCGGACACTCCAGTTTTATGTGCACTTTTTTCCCGCACTTAAAACATCTAATGTCCTTCTTCTTCTTGGACTGTGATTGAGACTTATTACTACTCGTTCCGTTCCGGAACTTACTTCACCCACGTTCCTGGTTACCCTTCACCACAAGCCTTTCACCTTATGAAATCTCATCATTGGCCTTCTTTCTTTGATGAAAACCCAGCAGAGTGCTTGTTACCTTTTCCAAATTCAGGGTTTCTTTGGCCTATGTTAGAGTCGTAACCAGATTTTCATACGTATAAGATGTAGGTAGGGAATTCAATAGCATCAATGCCTTGTCTTCTTCCTCGAACTTCACATCAACCCGCATCAAATCACTTATAATCTGATTGAATACATTGATGTGTTGGTTTAAATTTGAACCCTCTGCCATCTTAAGCCAATACAACTTCTGCTTAAGATACAACTTGTTCGTTAAAGACTTAGACATATACCAGCTTTCAAGTTTCTACCAAACAACAGCGGGAGATTCCTCATCCATGACATAATACAACACGTCATCGGCTAAACAAAGCTTGATAGTTGCCATAGCCTTCGCTTCCAATTCCTTCCAACTTGTTTCGTCCATGCCTTCCGGTTAACCTCCGTATAATGCCTTCACCATATCTTACTGCACTAATAGATCTTTAACCCTTCTCTGTCATAGTCCGAAGTTTCCCGTTCCATCGAACTTAACAACATCAAACTTTGTAGAAGAAATTCCAGAAGCCATTATAACCAAATGCTCTGATACCACTTTTTGTGCAAATTAATGCGCAGCGGAAACAAACAATCTTACAACGCAGCAACCATTAGTGAAATATATTGAAAACACAATCACACAGATTATATGAAAGCAATAAAACAATGACACAAAGAATTACGTGGTTCGGCAATGCCAACATCCACGGGAGCAAACAACAGTGATTTTTCACTATCTTCTGTCAAAAAACATAGAGTTATATCATACAACACGTATATATAACCCTCCCGGAGGTTTTCCCCCCAAAACCCAACCTATACAAGTTCCCAATTCAAAATTTGAAAACCAGCACTGAGTAACCAAGCAAAACTGTCAACGGTTTCAATCAAACCATTGACGGTTTAAAGCCGAGACCAAACAAACGATGTAACAGGACAAAAACAGTCGACTGTTTCTTCTGCACCTGGCAAAACCGTCGACGATTTGATCCTGCAAACCCGCAGTCTTGTTTTCTACTTTGTTTTCTCTTTGTACATGCATTTCACTCAAAATATGAGCCACATATTACAACAATTATGGTCACTAGAATGTATATGAATTGTATTATAAATAGAGAGAAGTAGAGAAAGAGAGAGAGACCTATCTTTGAGTTAGGTCATTCATTTAATAAAAAAATCACAACAGTTTCCAACCATCAAATTCAAGAATTAAGAATGGCAGTGAGAGCTGGTAAGCTCGAACAAGAGGATTTGACCACCAAAAGCAAGCAAATATTATTCATGATGACAAGAAACCTACACTAGATGAACCCTACCTCAGTGGATGACATTAGAAGACTCATTTTTCGTTAAACAATACACAATCATCTGATCATATTAATCTAGCTTGTAGATCTATTGAAAAAAATTTATTGCCATGTAGCTTCAGGAAACTTCATGTTATAGAGTACAAGTCAGGAACAACAATTTAATGAAAATAGAAACAATAAGCAGTATATGCTCTGGTCATTAATGGAAGTCCCTGTACATAGTCTTTCAGCAGCAGTACCATGTTTTGGGGGTACCGACAACGCCAAGCCTGCAACCTCTTCGAACAAAATTAAAATAAAAACAGTCCTTTTATGAACCTCCAAACAGAATGAGATCTCTTAAAGTTAATGAGAGCCACATGACTGGACCAAACTGCTCCAATCACGTTTTGCAATTGCATAAAATATGATCAAGCAGAAAAAATAAAAATCCAAAAAATTATAATTGAACTTTCTGGGGATAATTTTTGTATGAAGAGTTAACAAGGATAGCCCTTAGTGAGCATTATGGTGGATCCCCAAGTCCCAACACATTGAATGTGCTGCAAGATGCAAGCATGACTAGGCAACATTGCATACAATCCTAAAATGCATTATCCCTTCCATTTTTCAATATTGAAAAAGCAGAACTGCCATTAATTATCTAAGAACTAATTCAAAGACACAGGTTCATAAAGGATGCTTCAAATGGCATGGTCACTTATGATAAAGCTGCAAGCATTAGTAAAGCAAAACCTAGATCAGAAATTTTAATAGAGGTAACTAGTATTTCTAAAAAACTTTATTTATGCGGCTTATTTAGCAAAGTTTCTTCAAAATAAAAAATATAGAATGTAAAATTAAAAGATAAATTAGCATGGAAGTAGTAAGTTCAACTCACAGGTATTTTTAAGACTTGCATCTGCAACACCATACAAAAGGCTAAATTAAAATGAAGAGAAGTTAAGACTGAAAAAAAAAATACAACCATGACTAATTATTCGAAGGAAAATGGAGACTGAGAAAAGATTGATATATGAACAGATAACATGCAGAATCTATAACTTGCTAAGATAATCATTTTAGCACAGCACATTGCTTAAAATACTTGAAATGATCATAGACCAAAAAATATATTAGCCTGTAATATAAACTGAGAGTAAGTGTCTCCTATGGGAAGATGATCAACTTATCATAGCTAAAAAAAAACACTTGGTCTGCATGTTAAAATGTAAATCTGATCTGCTATGACCTTACTTTGTAACTGAAAGAGCTTGATTAGTCTTATCTATAAGAAACTGCAAGCAAATAAGACTTTTCAAATCTGTTGCAATACTTTAAAGTTTCCAATTTATGCTCAAGATTAAGACAGCATCCTATAACATCGTTGTTAGATAGCTCTATTAGCTTCTCCCAACAACAGTTGCTTTCCCTGCTTTCTTTAGCCTAAATATGTTGATTGTGCACGAGCACCTATAGCCTGCTTTCTCTCTTGCGCTGATGAAAGATCATGTCAACACCTGTCAAAATGATTTTCTGTCTATGCTCTAGAGTAGATTCAAGTTCAAAATTCGATAGCTGCTTCCTGGTTATCTGCCTTCTGTTTTTGCGAAGGACTCCTTCAGAACTAGCTCACTCCGTCTAGTAACTCCAGTTAATCATTATCATACAGCAACAAGATAGTTGAATTTCAATTACGCAACAACCAAAATGTACCAACAAACATGTTTCTATACATGCATACACACACTGCTTGGATTGCAATTTTAATGCACATCAATTTTATTTTATTTTTGCAAAAAAACACAACTTTATTAATAGCCCTCACTTATGGCGGAGGAAAACCATGGTTACAAACATGCCACAAGGGAATTACAAAAAAAAACAAGCAAAACCAACCCAGGCAACAAAACCAAAACAAGCCTAACAAAACCCATACCATAATCCAATTAAAACAAAGTAAACAAGATCATATGAATCAAAACAAAACAAACACAAACAATAAACAAAAAACCTGCAAACTAAAGACAAATACTTGCAAAACAAAACCTGAGTTAAAAGCGAAGGTTTGGAATACTCATCTTACCCATCCTAATTAGACCTCTTATTTTACTCGGCAGCACATCACCTACAAAATATCTCTTCGTATTGCCTCCCTTGCCTAGACGAGCTTAGTAATCCGCCACCTGATTACCTTCTCTAAATTGGTGTTTTATAGAGAACTGAAGGCCTTATAGCTCCTCCTCTAACAATTCCCAAAAGTCCCACAAGTACCAGGAAAGCAAAATCCAGATGTGATCCATTCCACCACCAATTCCGAGTCACTTTCAATACAAATATTCTAATATCCCAACTCTTTACAGAGCCGAACACCACTAGTAAGAGTCTGCAACTCCGCTCCATTATTAGTACCTGACTCAAATTTTTCAAAGAAAGCAGCCTTAATATTACCTGATGAGTTGCGGATGATACCATTACCACCACAAGAACCTGGATTTTCTCTACAAGAGCTATCAATATTTAGTTTCAACCAACCTACAGGAAGCTTTTCCCAGACAACTTTTCAAGGAGCTCTAACCTTCAGTGTTATCGATTTCACTTGGAACTCTTCCAATAAATTCTTATCAATAGAAGGCAGAGAACCCTTCACACCTTTTGCAATTTTAGCGAGCCAAAACCTCACCGATAACCAAACAGCATTCCCCGACTCATACTTATCTTCCATGCGGGCTTTACAACGTTTGAGCCAAAATCTCCAAGAAATTATAGTAGGTAACAAACCGATGATCGTACCTTTTTGGGTTGATTTTTTGGTGCATCTGAACCATCTACTAATTTTCACCCTCCAAGGTTCATCATCAAAGTTTAGAATTCCCAAGACAGACACTGCTCTTTTCCAGACCATACTTGCGATGGAACATGATTGAGAGATTCCTCCTTTCTAGCCAAGTAGCCATGCAACGGTTACAACACAAGACTATATCAATTCCCAGTTTCCACACTCTCTCATCTACAGGAAGACATTGGAACATGGCTTTCCACATATACATCGATACTTTCTTAGGTAGAAGTTTATGTCAGACCCACTTCATCCACGGGTACTGCTCCCCTTTAATTCTTATCACCTCCCAAGCCGAGGCAATTGAAAATTTTCTATCTATGGAAGGCTTCCAAATAAACACGTTCGGCCCCGATTTGTGCTTTATAGATGACAACAAAATCTCATCCGTTTTGGGGACCCCTACCAAATCATTCAGCATATCAATATCCCAATTCTCTGACTCCCACCAATCTTGAATCTTAAACTTAGGATGCTGGATCGTGTGAGAACACTCCGCAAGGGGACCACTGCTCAACCACTTATCAAACCAAAAAGAAGCTTTTCCTTCTCTAACCTTCACATAAGCATTCTCAAAATATCAAATGAACATACTTAATTATCCACAGGGTTATTCCTACAGCATATGAATAAAATTGTATTCAAATGCTTGCCCAACATGAGTGTGTGTACCATCAAAACTATTAGATTACCACTTTACCTAAAAGCTTAGGTTGTTCGGGCCAACAATGTATATCAAGCTTTAACACTCTCCCACATGTGCAGCACGACAGCACATGGAGGGATAAACACACGATAAATAACATCCATTACAGAGAAGACAATAATTTTTTAAATACCACACAATAAACTTGGGCAACAAGACTAGAACCTAGGATCTCTTGGCAACCAGCTCTAATGCCATGTTAGATTATCACTTTACCTAAAAGATTAAAATATTAGGTCGTGAGCCAACAATGTGTATCAAGCTTTAAAAAAAAACTAATTTACAACAATATAATTTTTTTTTTATATAAAAAAAAGATAATAATTAAAGAGAAGAAGAGAGTACGAAGGGGATGAGAAATCCTTGCAATGTAAAAAGAAAACCAAAAACTGTTAAATTATTGAAAAAACAAAAACAAAACAGAATAAAAACAAACCTAAAAGGGTCAACCAATCGCGCTGAATATCAAAGAAAGCTGCATTACTGAACCCACCACAAGTGAACTCCCACAGTGAAGCCAAGAAGACAAACTTATCGCAAATAGATCTAAAAGAGGCACAATAATGAAAAATCTTATCATTCCTCTCCAACCAGGTTACCCACATGATTGCACAAACAGCAGACAGCCACAAAACCTTCACCTCCTTTTGATTACCAAAGCCAACAAAATCAACCAACAAAAAATCCTTCAAAGTCTAAGGACAAATCCAACATTCTCCCCTCAAATAACAGAAGTTTAGTCAATTACTCCAAGTTAGTGTATTTTTATATTATTATTTTATTTATCACCTTGGAAAAGAGCATGTATCTTGGAATAGGTTATGTATCTCCATTTAATTAGGTCATTCATTCATGTATTTCATAAATGCATAAGATTAATTATGTGAAGTGTAAATTAAATCTAGGTGTATATCTATTTAATATATATACATCTTATTTATTAAGTGCATGGAAAATGAAAGGTCATTTTGTGCCTATAAATAGACCCTTAAGGCATTGGTACTACACACCAATTTCTTCGCATCATTCTCATCATATCATCCTTCTTTCAAGTCTAGAGAGTTTGACGAGCAAAGAAATGTATTTTTTTGTGGAGCTTTGAACTTCTACGTTTGTACAGAATTGGAGAGAGTCATACGATTTAAATCGGGCTGTTGTATCCTAGAGGAGACAAGTATTGAGGAGTTCTACTGCACCAGTTTGTGGGCTAAGCCAAAAAATCACAGAGGGCTTGAATCTTTTTAAAGAGAGCAAGATATTAGTGTCTCAACCTATTTGTAAATCATGTTTATATTTGTATTTTTATTTGTGTTTAAGTTTTATTGTTTTATTCTATTAAATTTCCTAACAATTTTAAGGAAATTCATAATATGGAGCCTATAGTTGAGAAACCGAATGAAAATGTTGGAGATCTCAACAAGCCTTTTCGGTTTAAAGGAGCCTACTTCAAGAAATGGAAAGGCAAGGTACTTTATTCTACCTTAGTCTCCTCAAAGTTGCTTATGTTCTCACCGAGAAGGATCCAAAAAAAAATCGATACCAAAAAAATGAATGAAGATGAGTTAGTAGATCACCACGGAAAAATTGGAACAATAAAAAAATATAAGTATAAATGTCAGTATTACAATTTAAATTGTCTAGCCAATCATTTTTATGATTATTATGATACTACTTACTCCTCCGCAAAGAAAATCTGGAAGGTTTTGCAGAATAAATATAACACAGAGAAGGCAAAAGGGCAAGATGCAATTATGCAAGAAAGTGGTAATACCAATAACGGTAATAATACAAAGGTAAATTTAATTGCTTCTGAACATAATACTTTGCCCAAAGGTCTTTTTACTAAAAACCCTAAATTAAAGTCTAAGAGGAGAAATATGAAAAATAATAGTAGACCTCACAAAATGAATAGGGGCAACCCTAATCAAAAGAATTTGAACCAAAGATCCCCTTACAATCAAAACAAGAAAAACAACAATGTTTGTTATGTTTGTCACAAAAGTGAGCATATTGCTCAAATTTGTAAATTTTGAAAACGTGGACCTATTCCTCAATCTAATATAGTTGAGGAACCATTTGTGGCAATGCTTACTGATATAAATATAGTCCACGGTATTGAGGGGTGGTAGGCAGACTCAGGTACTAATAGGCATGTATGTTATGATAAATCTTGGCTCAAGGTGTACACTCCTTTTAAGGAATCCAAAACTCTTATACTTGGTGATTCACATGTTATAATTAGCCTCTATGTGAATGACTTACTCATTTTTGGTTCAAATTTGCATGTCATAAATAAAACAAAAACAATGCTCAAAAAACATTTTGAGATGAAATATTTAAGTGAGACTAATGTTATTTTAGGCATGAAAATTACAAGATCGTGTGATGGTATATTTCTTGATCAGTGTTACATTGAAAAAATTTTGAATAAATATGACTATAATAATTGCAAGCACGTTACTACTCCTTTTGATACAAATATTCACTTATTTACTATTAAGAATGAAAATGGAGTGGTTAATCAAAATGAATATAATAGCATTATTGGTAGCCTAAGATATGCAACTGATTTAACTAGACCTATCATTGCATATTCAGTACGAATACTTAGTAGATTTTCAAGCAAACCAGGTAGAGAACATTGGATTGCTCTTGAACGTGTAATGAAATATTTAGTTGGTACCAAAAATTATGGCTTGTTTTTTACTAAGTATCCTGTTGTACTTGAAGGTTTTTGTGATGCTGATTGGAATACTTTGTCAGGTAATTCTCTCTCTACCACTAGTTATATTTTTACTTTAGGTGGTGGTGCAATTTGCTGGACATCTAAAAAACAAACAATAATTGCTAACTCCACTATGGAAGCTGAAATTATTACTTTAGCATCAGCCAGTGAGGAAGCAAGTTGGTTGAGAGATATGTTGTATGAAATTCCATTTTGGGAAAAACCAATATCACCTATCCTAATTAATTGTGATAGTACTGCTGCAATTGGTAGAGTGAATAACCGTTATTATGACGGTAAATCTAGACCCATAAGAAGAAAACACAATACTGTGAGATCATATTTGAGCAGTGGCATCATTAATGTGAGTTATAAAAAATCTTCTGAAAATCTTGCGGATCCATTAACTAAGGCCTTAGCAAGAGAAAGGGTCTGGAATACATTGAGGGGAATGGGATTAAAGCCTGTAAAATCATGAACCACGCATAAGGATACCCAACCCAAGGACCAAAGATCCTATAATTGGGTTCAATGGGAAGAACGAATCATATGGTGGTCATAAGAAATGCACTATTATTTTTAAACTTATCCCTATGGTGTAAGTGCATTTATCCTGTAACGGAGGAGGTTGAGTTTTTTAAAAAACTCTTAATGATAATTTGTATCTCTTATGAGTGGGGTGTTAGAGTTACAAGAGTAGCCTTGGCAAATTTCGCCTATGTGAGCCTGAGAGTAGGGCCGCTCTCTATGAGAATTAGGCATATTCTCAAATATGCTCATGAAACCAGGATTAGCACAATGCCAAAATGTGCTGGCTGTTAAAGCTCATGTCAACACCTGAATGATTATGTGTAAGCAATAATACTTTATTTTCCTTAAGCAGAGTCATAGTTCAAGTCTAAGACCACTACTGGCTCTGGAGTAAAGGTTGTTGTTCGCCAAGTAAAGGTTCAATGCAGAGCACACCTTCATTATGCATAATTATTCATCTTTGATTGTTAAACTCTCTACATGCATAGTATATACATAATATTAAAATGAGGGGGGAATTGTTAGTGTATTTTAATATTATTATTTTATTTATTACCTTGGAAAAGAGCATGTATCTTGGAATAGGTTATATATATATATACATTTAATTAGGTCATTCATTCATGTATTTCATAAATGCATAAGATTAATTATGTGAAGTGTACCTTAAATCTAGGTGTGTATCTATTTAATATATATACATCTTATTTATTAAGTGCATGGGGAATGAAAGGTCATTTTGTGCCTATAAACCTTTAAGACATTGGTGCTACACACCAATTTCTTCACATCATTCTCATCATATCATTCTTATAGAGAGTTTGAGAAGCTAAGAAAGGTGTTTTTTTGTGGAGTTTTGGACTCCTCCGTTTGTGCAGAATTTGAGAGTCATACGATTCAAATCTGACTGTTATATCTTGGGGGAGACAAGTCTTGGAGAGTTATGCTGCACTAGTTTGTGGGCTACGCCAAAAAATCGTAGAGCGCCTAAATCTCCTTAAAGAGAGCGAGATAGCTGTGCCTCAACCTATTTGTGAATCGTGTTTATATTTGTATTTATATTTGTGTTTAAGTTTTATTGTTTTATTTTATTAAATTTCCTAACACTCCACAACACTATGATTAAATGCACATTTATGTTATCTGCATCATAACAATACAAGAGTGCGCTAATAATCCAATAGACGATCTAATCACATGTGCATGTAATGTCCACAGTTGCTTTACATGTGTAATTTCCCGGACCAAGTTGACAATAATAATAAACATAAAGTACACATAGTCGAGTCAACAAACCTTCCGAAGGAAGTGAGCAATCTCCACCAACAAATCATCAATATTTTCAAAAGAGGACAATGATACTTCAGTCCCGCTGAAGAAAAAATTATGGAACAGTTGAAGACAAGAGAATCCAATAACTGACAGCATGAAAATTGTGGCCTATTGCATGCCTGAATTTTGCACCATTCTTGGGGTTTGAAGGCAGTTTGATCAACCTTCTTGCGGAGGTACTTTCTTTTAAATTTAGACAGTACTGAAATATCTCATTATCACTAATGCCTGCATCCATGAATAACAACAGGAACACTGAAGTGAAGAAACAATCTGAACTGAGGACAAGAATGTTATCTTACTTTCAAATTAATGTTTACATGGCAATTTATAGTCTAACAAAAACTTCCTGGAACTGAGATAGGGGAACTGACAACTAATTTGTCAGTTCCAAGCATTCAAGACTTTCAGTTGCCAAGGTTATGATAAATCATTGGGTCCGTGGTAAAATTAAATATAAAAAATAAATGAAATGAAGGAAAGAAAGATCAATTTTTAAGGCCAAAACAACTAAAACATTGTAGTTGCATCACAGCAAAAACAATGTAAAGAAGCAAAATCACTTGAGCTGTTGAAGAAGCTGGATGAAACTCACTTGTAGTTGTGACAGAAATAACTCCATCTGCATCATAAAAGCATAACACAAGAGCCATCAAGAGCGAGAAGAAGAACTCAGTGCCAAATGCAGGATGCTTTCTTCAGAATATTGTGTCATGAGAACAACATGATACTAGAAAACGAGGTGCTAACAGTATACCAGACCGTTTTGACTACTCACCCCATTTTTCAGCAGAAACAGAATCCATTGTGAATTTCCAGTCCTGGAAATCCTCCAAGCAGCTTCCAACACCCGTGTCCGAAACTGCTCATAACAAAACCCGCGGACATCAAATTTTGTTGGCATTTGGAGACCATAAGGCAAATCCTTCTCCTTCCCCTGGTTTGTGCCTTTTTTTTTTCTTTTGTATTTTCCAGAAATGGTTTGTTATAAGGAAGGAAACCGAGCCGAACAACACCGTTTTGAGTAGATTAAACTCTCAAAATTCGTAGTTCAGTTGGATCGCCATAAATTGCACAAAACTATGAGCAACCTAATTGAATCTACAAGAAGTCTAATTAATTAATTGAGAAGCGAGAGGGATATGAAGATCGATCAAAATAAAGAAATCAAATCGATAGCAGAACACAGGCACGCGGCTTACTTGAAATTCGAACAAGTGGAGAGCGCTTGAGAACAACTGACAGTCTGCAAAAATCGTCGGAGATTCGGCATCTTTGAATTGCAGAAGAAATTAACTGTATAGTGTAAAAAGCACAGACGAAAAAAAATAATAATTGAATAAGTCGAAGAAGAGAAAAAGATTGGAGAGGCACAAGTGATTTTCATTCCAAAAAAAAAATTGCAGATCTTAATGGAAATAATAACTCACGCGTTGGCAAAGCTTTGGAACGGAGGAAACCTCCATTGATACGATTTTTATTCGGGATTGAACAAAAGACTTCCCGCGCAACATGTGCTACCGTTCACGCTTCACACTACACACTACAAACTTCACCGTAGTATCCGGGCCAACCCGATCAGATCCGTATGTGGATGTGGGTTTGTAAACGGGTTGGTACGGCAAGCCTAGGCCAGCAAATGAACCAAACCGTTGATTAGCAGGTCGGGAGGTTTAAAACTCATTCACCCTCGTTTATTATATAATTTTTAATTTAATTTCAAAATTAAATTAATAAACGAGTCAAATAAATAAGAACGAATTCAAAGTGAGAGCCAATAAATTATAAACTTAGTTAGATTCAATTCAAAGATTTTGATTAGCTTTATTTATGATTATATTTAATAAAGTTGAATTAGATTGTAGTAGGCATAGAAATAAAGGTTACCAATGGATAGGTTTATTTAGCCAAAGCTTCAAAATCCGAATTTAATGATATAATCAATGTATCAAGGGCAACTAGATGGATTAGTGTAGTAAAGAAGTTTTAAGATAATAGTAGTAAGAGCCCTTTCGTACTTTTTATCTAAGAAAATTCTTAAAAACCTTTGCATCTCATAATGAAAAAAGGTTTAAGAAAATTATTTTTTTTTTTTAGCATGCTAATAGTTTGACTCAATAAGTATCTGTGAAATCGCTAACTTACATAACATATAAATTTAAGCTAGCATATTCGATTTTAAAAATAATAACGAGCTATTTGTTCTATAAAATAAAATGATAAATTATAAGCAAATTGAAAATAATAATAGGCTTTGATACTATATACTTGCGGAAAATAATTACATTTTCTACATTTTTTTTCTATATTTCTAAACTTGTATAGAAAAGTTAGATATCATTTTTTATAATTTTCCTGGATTTTTTATTTCTTAAACAATTTTGAAAAATTGTAAAATCAAGATATGATTTTATTATTATTGAGAAATCTGGAAATGAAAGATGAAAAGTATTTTCTACTACTAAATAAATCCTTTATTTTTTAACTTTTTAACATAAATCTTGTAAAATTAAAAAGTAAATTAATATTTTCATAATTATTTTAAAAAATAAATAAATAAATAAATAAAACCTATTTTTTTACAGCTGGCCCTTAAACTTTCTTTCAAATTTAGGAAGATGTTTAAATTATATTGATTAGGGCTTCCTTTTTTACTATCGAAAAATTATTATAAATTTTTTATCGAGTATTGATATATTTATTTTATATTCAATAAATTTTGTTGATAAATTATTACACATAATAGTCATTCCGTTAAAATTGATTAGTATTTTTTAAAAAAAAAATTATAGACTAGTATCTTTAATTAACTAAACATGAAGTAACTCTTGTCATATATATAGGGTTGTAAACAAATCTTAGTGGAATCAAAATTTATCTTACTCGAGTTTATTATTAAAATTTTAATCAAATTTAAGTTCAAGTAGAATTCAAATTATGTTTTAATATACTTGTTTAAACTTATTCGTTTATTTACACAAATAAGTTAAATTACCCAATCACTCATCAACAATTGGATTATTTGGGAACCTTCCACTGTGAGAAGTGAGAGTGCTATACAATCCTTATTTTTAGGCTAAATGAATTTACTGGTCTGTTGAGCTTAATTTGACCCTATTAAAAAGTTTTGAAAAGTCTTTAACTGAATTATATATTCATGAATGGAACAATGTGAAACACGCGCAGCACGTGCACTGCAAGCATCCTGTTATATATATATATATATATATATACACGGGATGCATGCAGTGCATGTGATGTATACACATATATATTTCAAAGGGATGCAGGCAGTGCATGTGCTGCGCGCGCGCACACACATACAGATATATATATATATATATATATATATATATATATATGTGCGCGCGCTATGGTGTGATTAGGAGTAAGCATAATTCAGGTTTAACAAAATTAATCAATTGAGTTCGTTAGTTCAGTTCAGTTAATATATAAAGGTTTGGTTCATTTTGATTCTAAATTTGGATAATTTCGAGTATTTAATTTTTGATTCAGGTATGAGAAATCCTTAATTCAATTAATCGAACTATTCGAATTATTAAATAATTAATAATTAAATATAAATTAGTAATAGTAATATATGATATATGTTAAATCTTAAATATTTAATCTTAAAATATCTCTTTTATTAATAAATATTTTATTTAATTAAACTAAAATTGATAAGTTAGAAACAAAATTTACAATTATATTTTATTTTTATAATTAATTTAAAATTTATTTGATCAAATTCGGTCAATCGAATTATCCAAAAAATTGATTCAGTTGGTACAATTTGATTACAACAACTAATTTCTACGGTTTGATTAAAGATTAAATATTAACCAAAAAAATTGATTAATTCAATAAATTAATTAAATTTGGCTAAACACTCTCTGCACACCCCTAGTTGTGAATGTCCTCATCCTCAAATATTCCTTCTAAGCAAGTTCTTAAAATGCAATATGGAGCTGGCTGCCAGCTGGTTTCCACCAATAGATTATATCTCCACCTATGGATTATATATAAATTTAAAAAAAGAGAGAGAGAGAGAGAGAGAGAGAGAGAGAGTCAAATTTGGCCTGCTGTGGACAACGAAAGGAAGGTCATTTAATTGGTTTAGATAAGAATTGATGACTAGTAAATTGGGTATCCAAAATTCTGGCTACTGTGCAGCATGCATGAATTAGTAATTACCATTCATTTGCAGTTGCAGATTATCCACAGGTACCTCTCCCTTAACGGCCCACAAGTTTTGTACTTTGCCACTGTCTATTCAAATACGATAATATTTTTTCAGTTCATTAAAGACTAAATTACAGAATAGAATAAATAATAATTAAACATAGGAGCAAAATAAGCACACAAAATAAGAATACTAAATTTACGTGGTTTGGTCTAATCTGACCTACGTCCACAGAGCACACCGAATATATTATAACTTGAGAGAAAAATAAGAGTAGGAGACACACACTTAACTCAATTCTTCTCACACTTTTCTCTCTATCACCTTCAGCACCTTCACACTCCTCACTCACTCGCTTCACTATATTCACATTCACGTACAGTTGCTTCCTTATATAACCATATTGAATAGATAGGAAAGGAATGGAGTAATTGGGACATTTAATGGGTTACTTTAGCACGCGGGTATTATCATTCCAGCGCATGAAAGCTGGCTCCTCCACGACTCATTTTCATCTACAACTCATCCTCTTCAAGGCCATTTAATTTTCCGTTTCCATTTAATATGTTTCCATTTTCTCTGTTTCCATTTCAGCTTAACAATCTCTCACTTAAAGACAGAGATACTATCTCAACTAATATATAGATAATGATGTGCTCAAATTTGTCTTTAAGCATGAAGACCAACTGAAATTGAGCACAACTTCAGCTTCTCACCACCTTTGTCAACATATCTATCGGATTCCTGCTACCTTGAATTTTTTTCAGTGTCAACACTTCATCCTCTAACAGAGATCTGACGAAATGATAACGTAATCCAATGCGTTTGGTTTTAGAATGAAATGTAGAGTTATTTACCAAATGTATCGCACTGTGACGATCGTTGTGCAAAACATTTCTTTCCTATTTTATTCCAAGCTTTGTTAACAAAAATGAGACCAAGATCGAAGAGAGAAGGAGGGAGAGGCGTTTTAGAGAGAGAGAGAGAGTGATTGCTGCGCCAAATTTTGCAATTTAATCCGCGTTTTCAATATTTATAACCCTGGATTCGTCAACGAGATACGTCATCTCATCGACGAGTCTTTAAGGAATTTCGTCGATGAACTTCCTCCCTCATCGATGAATTTCAGACTGCCCCAAAAACCTCTCTCAGTATTTTCTCGTCAACGAGGCGTGGCTTCATCGACGAGGCCTCCTTATGCCCTCATCGATGAACTCCCTCCCTGTGTTCATCGATAAGGGCTTGTGTAAAATTTCTCGAGCTATTATAGTATACCCAAATTAATTGGTTTAAAATTTAATAAAAGCCTACTATAATTAATTTCCCTTACTTGTTTTCTTAAATTACGCCCGCGAAAACCCCAAAACATTGTCTGCGGCACTCACCCAAATCCTAATTCAGAAACCTGAGTTTATTAACCCAAACTTCAATAAAATGATATTTTATCATTCCCTAGGCTCCATATACTCCATATTAAGAATAATACTTAAAAATACACTACTTACCCTGATTTTGGGATGGTGCTTCGGAACCTCAAACTGAAAATCTGCTCCACATAGGTTGCAGAGAATCTTCCCAGAAACCTTATGGTGGTTCCTAATCGTCAAAACGGGGCTTAACGGAGCGAGAATCGAAGATGGAAGGGCGGGGGACCGTAGGGTTTCAGAGAGGAAAATAGAGAATTTGATTCTTTGAAAAATGCTCGCAGGATCTCTGTTTAATATCACCTCTGCGCAGAAAATCGTCGCTGGTTTTCTATGGCGTTCAGAAAATCGTCGCTTGTTTTCTCTGGCCTTCAGAAAATCGTCGCCAATTTTCTCTTTAACCGGCCCTATTTTACCGTTTGCCCAATAATTGACCCACGGTAATTACAAACCGTTGCCAATTTTCTTCCTTTCTAGAAAACCGTTACCAGTTTTCTTCCTTTCTAGAAAACCGTCGCTGATTTTCTCCTTAATCAACCCAAAAACTTCTTTTTCCTATTTATTTTATTATTTTTACCTTACAATGTGCTTATACTTTTTAGATGATTTGTTGTGCTAAATGAATATATTTTCTAATGGATGGATATTTTTTAAAAAAAAATTGATTTGCTTTGAGTTGAATGTCACTATCCATCACTTGCCTAATGATTATATCTTCGTATTAATAGTTTATATTTTATTTGATATATTGATGAAACTACTAAATTGCATGCTTGTTCTACATGTCTCCTATATGGCTGATGCAGTGATGTGTATTGCATGCTGGTAGTGGAAATAGGTTCTCGCATGCTTGAACCAAATTATAAATTGATTGCGTGAATCTATCAAGTTTTAGGTACATGAAAAAATGGGAAAATGTTCAAGTTGCAGACGGCATGTTGCCGAAATTTCGGTTGAACTTTTCCCAAAAATGAAACCATGTATTAGGATAATAATTTAATGCATGCTAAAATATTTTTGAAATGATGAATGAATCATAAAAGAATATTAATTTTATGCATACTCTTAGGGGGAGTCTTTTCAGGTTGTACTCATTTTACTTTTAGGTGTTTTTCATCATTAAAAAGGGGAGATTGTTGACTTTTTGAGTTCGATCCCTATTTTGATACTGGCAAAGCACCAGGTTCTTATATGTGTTTTTAAGTACTTGAACATGTTTACTATTTAACACACACATAAGGAAAAAGGGAAATAGAAGTCATAAGACTTAAAGCTTACTTCAACTGGTGCATTCTATGGAGAGAAAAATAATGAAGAAAAAGAAGACGACATTTAATTTTAATTTGTATTGCATTTAAATTGTTATTATTTGGTCTGTAATAATGCATATATCTTGCATGATATGTCTAAATGCTTAGATTGACCATAATTTGACCTTAAAGATCACCTTAGATCAACCCTAGATCCCTACACATTACTTGCACAAGTCCCCTCTATCTTACGAATCATAACTATACAAATAGGGGTAAACTACACTCAGAATCATGACCTAAATAAATAATTGAAAGTCACTTGATCAACCGAACATAGCTGGTTATATTCAGTTCAGTTGACCGAACCACTCAAGGGTCAACAGTTTGACCAAGGTTTAGTCGACCAAACGGTTTTGAATGAATCTTCCACAATCGACCGAACTGGCTCGTGTCTAACACCCAACTGTTTGGTCGACCAAACCTCCAGTTCATTTATGATTAAGTTGACCGAATCATATGAATAGCAGACCGAACTTAAATTATAGCCGACCGAACCTCGAACGCTTTCAAAATCGCCTTAATTCAGTAAACTATATCTTTAGTTCAAAAGTGTCTCGATCAACCGAACTTAAAATACAATCGACTGAAACTCTCGGGTTATAATTTTTTAAAAGCGCTAAAACGTCATTAACTTTTAATTAATTTTTTTCAAAATACCGGCCGTGTCCCCAACTGTCATAATTTTCAGAAAATCTATAAATGCCCCCTCATAACTCCTAATTAGTAACTTTAATTAACCTAAATTTTCTCTCTAATCCATTATTAATCAAAGTTCCCCAAAAACATTTTTTATTGCTAAAATCATTCTTTTGGGGCAAAATCTTTTACACAAATCTCTCAAACTCTCTTTCATGCTGTTATTTCAAAATCATTTTTGAAGAGAGTATTTTATTTAGGGCATTTTATTTGCATATACTCTCACTTGTTATTTATTTCCCGAAAATTATTTTTGAGAGTATTGCTTAGGTTTTCTCCTGGTTATTTCTTTGATAAATATTTTTGGGGAGAAAATTATTTACAGTACAAATATTTTCTTGAGTTTAAATTCCTAAATTCTCCAAATATTCTTTATTTGCAAAAATATTTATAAGAGAACAATAAAACTCATTTTTCATATACATTTTATTTGTGCAAATTTATTTGATAGCACCCTTACTCTGCTGAGCATAATGCATATCATATTAGAGTGCATGTATTTAGAGCTTTAATGTGTACATTTATGCTCATATTTCAGAAGCATGTTTTATGTACACATATGTTTTAATGTACCGGTTGGGTTCATCCCATTAATTGAACCGGGGAGTCTCAGCCCCATAAGTGAGATCATTTTGGTTCAGCTCGAAATTTGAACTAGGGAGTCTCAACCTCATAAGTAAGACAAGTTGGGCTCAACCTTGTAATTGAACTGGGGTTTACCTCGCCCCGTAAGGAGAGGTTGTAACGGCTTCTGTTCCGCTCGTTTAAGTGAGTAGGTTTAGTGTAATCCTTAGGGGGTATGCCCAAGGCGGGGACGTAGGTTGGTTTGGCCGAACGTAGATAACAAATATCATGTGTTTCTCTCTTTCTTTCTCTCTCTCTCTCTCTCTCTCTCTCTCTCTCTCTCTCTCTCTCTCTCTCTCCTTATCTCATTTTACAATGACCCAAAGAATTATGGTGTTTAAATAATAAGAGAGAGGAAAATAGAAATATATATATAAAAAGTGGCAGCGGGCTTCGTCGACGAACGCGAAGACGTTGCATTGTGGGCTCATCAACGAGGGTACGTCTCTTCGACAAGAAGATACCGAGAACCAGTTGCCTACATGTTAGCTTTACCACCTATGTTATCTAGGATACACGACGTATTCCACGTCTCTATGTTGAGGATATACGTACCAGACCCTTCTCATTTTATTAGTTATGGTGAATTAGAGTTCAGTGATTCAATAGTATATGAGGAGGTACCAGTGCAGATTTTGGACATAAGAGAACAGGAACTACGTAACAAGAAGATTCCTTTGGTAAAGGTTCTATGGAGGAATCATGCAATAGAAGTGGCTTCTTGGGAGCTTGAGGGATAGATCAAATAGAAGTACCCGCAATTGTTCCAAGAAGTTTAGATATAATTAGGAAATGTAAGTAAATATGTAGTATTACTTTTGCAAGTACATGTAATACTTCAGTTAATAAGTAGTATTTTAGTTTTGGGAGAATTTTCTTTTGGTGTATGTAATCTCCTAGGACTTGAAATGTAACCACGGTATTCTTCCATCATAAATAAGGGTAAGTAATAAAATAAGTAGACCATTTTGCCTTTAAGGAATGATGAGTTGTATGAATAGTAAATTTTGAGGACGAAATTTTATAAGGAGGAGAGAATGTAATGACCTGAAGAATTATGGTGCTTAAATAATAAGAGAGAATAAAATAGAAATTGTATATAAAAAGCGGTAGTAGGCTTCGTCGATGACGTTGCACTATGGGCTCGTTGACGAGGGTACGTCTCATCGACGAGAAGATATCGAGAGGATGATTTTAGCAAATCTAAATTTCGTCAATGAGGGGGAAAGTTCGTCGATGAGAAGCCTTCTTGACCTCGTCGACGAGGTGACGTGGCTTGTCGACGAAGGCCAGTGTATAAAAAGGCCAAACTTATTTTTTTTAGTGGAATTTCGACGCTCAAACCCTCTCTTCGATTTCTCTCTCCTTTTTCTTTGATTTCAGCTCCGTCGTTCACTGGATCAACGATCTGACACCACCACGACGCTCCTAGAGAAGTTCTCTCCAAGTCTTCTGGAGCGGATCGTTGGTGGAGTTGAATTAGAATTTATCCCTGGTATAAGGTCAGACATTTTATGCCAAATTTGGTCTTACTGTAGTTATAAGAAATGTTATTCACGAAAAAATACTGAAGTTTAGTTATGAAAGTTGTCGTTTTCAGGGTGTTGAATGGGGAACCCTGCGGGTGCAGGACGAGCGCATTTTAGGAGGTTTCTTTTCAATGTCAGGTAAGGGAATAAATTAAAGCATTTATTTTTCATGCAAAATTATTATTATTTATTAGCAAATTTATTTTCAGGAAACATGCATAATATATATGAAAAGATTGGTAATAATGCATGTTTGAGAAAATACTGCTATTATATTGAAATGTATATATATATTAGTATGATATGCCAGGAAGTATGATTTTTAGAATGAAATGTACGGTTTATTCAGCATTATATGGTATGAATATTATTTTACCTGAAATGTATAATGTTATGGAAATTTTACAAATAAAGCATGTTTTTACAGATTATAAGATAATGCAATACATTATGGTTTCAAATACAGGATAAATGAATTATTTATTCAGAACGATATTTATGAAATGTTCGGCGCAAGGTCGTGATTAAAAGCCTGCGTAAGGCTGTGTATGATATATGATTTCGGCGCAAGGCCATATGCATGATTTTGGTGCAAGGCCACAAATATGAAAGTAAACGGCGTAAGGCCGTATGTTTTTACGTTGTTACAGAACTTGCTATCAATCTATTTATATTAAATTGTATATTATCATGTATTATGTATTATCATAACTCGGATGATAGTTCAGTTCAATTATAGGGGCATGTTACCGTTGCTAAACAGATAAGATATTATGTTCAGACTTGTACTAACCACCCCACAAGGGGGTGGGAGATGGATAGTCGATGTTACTTTCAGTGTAGAGTTGTAGTGTAAAAACCCCAAAAAGAAATATAAAATATTAGTGGATTGATTTCAAAAAATAAATAAATAAATAAATAAAAATAAAAATAAATAATTAAAAAAATAATAATAATAATAATTATTATTAATTAATTAATTATTAAACGAATTTAAAAAAAAAAGAAAAAAATAATAATTAATTAATTAATCGAATTTAAAAGAAAAAGAAAAAGAAAAAAAAATTATTAAAATTTATTTTTATTTTTTATTTTTTTAATAAAATATATTATTATTAATATTAATTAAATATATATTATTATTATTATTATTATTATTATTATTATATATGATAACACTTGACCCCCCCCCCACCTTCTTCTTCTTCTTCTTCTTCTTCTTCTTCTTCTTTTCTTTTCTTTTCTTTTTCCTGCGTGCAGGAACTCTCAGGAACCTTCTCTCTCTCCTCACATTCTCTCTCCCTCTCTCTTCGATTTCGTGACGGATTTTCGCCCGATCGAAAATCCGAAAATACCACTAGACTCCATTCGTTGCTGCCGTCATTTCTACTGGAGCGGATCGGTGGTAGGAGCGGCGTAGGCATATTCCCTGGGGTAAGTCATTTCCCCCTTTTTCTTTAATTTCTTGCAAAATATAAGCCCAATTGACGAACGGACACCACCACGAGAATTTAGGGATGATTCTCTACAAGTCTAGTGGGACGGAATTCTCGTGGGGGTGTCGGGCCAAAACTCCAAATTTGGGGTGCGGCCATTATTAAGGGGCTTATTTTTAATTAATTAGCATTAATTTAGAAATGCTAAAATATTAAGCATCTGCGACTGAAATAGGATTTTTGAAATTTATGGCTCGGGTGAGCGCCGCGGGTGTAATTTTGGGACCCGCAGGTAAAATTTGAAAAATTAAGTAGGGATATTAAATAATAGTTTAAATATTAATTTGAGGTATATGGAGCCTAAGAAAGGCTAGATGAGTATTATTTTGGAGAAATAGATTAATAAATCTGGGGAAAAATGTAAATTTGCAGGAATTAAATTTCGGGCGCCAAGGGCGTGAAATTTTGGTCCTAAGGAATTTCTCAATAGTCAGGTAAGGGAATAATTAAAGCAGTAATTTTTCATACAAATTATTATGATTATGAGTAAATTTATTTTCAGAAAGCATATGTTATATTGTGTATTACGCATGAAATGTACGATTGGGAAAATACTGCTATGATGATTAAAATGTTTGTATGTATGAGATGTAAATAATTAACGTTTTTAGAATATGAAGTATTACTTTTTAACAGGCATATGTGTGGCATGAATATTATTTTATGTGAAATGTATTATGATGTGAAAAGATTTTACGAACCAAGCATGATTTCAGGCATTTATGAAAATATGAGTTATGTTGTGATGGTTTTGACGATTGTGTGATAAATGAGGTATTTTCAGTATATATATACCTGAAACAATTTTGGCGCGAGGCCATATATTTATGTTATCGGCACGAGGCCGTATTTATGTTTTTGGCGCGAGGCCATATATTTATGTTATCGGCACGAGGCCGTAGTTATGTTATCGGCACGAGGCCGTCGTATATGTTATTGGCGCGAGGCCACGTATTTATATTTCGGCACGAGGCCGTATCTATGTTTTCGGCACGAGGCCGTAATGATGTTATGTATGATCATGTATTATATGTTTTCATAACCAGGATGTTAGTTTAGTTCAGACCAGGAGCTCGGTACCGTAGCTATGGTTCATTTTGGCACGAGGCCTTATTAGTGCTACCGTCCCACGAGGGGATGGGAGATGGATAGTCGATGTGGCTTTCAGTAGAGTGTGGACGTCCACCTGGCAGTCCGGACCAGGTGTGGGCGGGGTGGGGCTCATCGTACTTACAGACATATTTGATTTCGGTAGGGTCGGCCAGCCATTGTCTGGGTCCCGCCTTCGGGCTGCACAAACCGTCATGGGGGGTAATACATGACACCAGCTAGCTAGTCATCATGTGTTTATTTTTATGTACTACAGTTATAACAAAATGATTTTATGTATTGAATGAATTATTAACAGTGTGAAAATATATGTTAACCAGTACGATATGATGATGTTTATGGAATTATGAAGTACTATATACGTAAATGATAAATATTCATGTTGCCACACAGATGTATTTAGTTTATTTTCCCTTACTGAGAAGTGTCTCCCCCAATATTATTACAATTTTCAGGAGTCCCTGAGCAGCCGGCGGGTCAAGGCCGCCGTGAGATTAGTGAGAGATTATCCCCGTGAGGAGGGTAAGATTTTGTATGGGTTAGAATATTTTGTTTGACCCTAGAGATATTTTGATGTATGTAGGATGTATAGAATGCTCTGGTATTATATTTTCTGACTGGCTGGTGAGAATTTTATGTGTAAGGCTGCTAGGTTTTCCGCTGGGTATGGACAGGTTCCCCGCACCCATTGGTTCGGGTTGCCAATTATTATTATGTGATAGTTTATGTTAAGAAATGAGGGACGTACATGTAGAGTCACCTGGCGTCCAGACCAGGGTTGGGTGGGGACATCTACTCTCCCCCCCCATAGTACTTACAGATATTTTTGACTCGATAATGGTTGGCCAGCATTGTGGGTCCCTCTTCGGGCTGCAAACCCTATGGGGAATATAATAAGACATCTAAGCTATACATCTTGGGTAAATTTTCATTATTATCAGTTATATCAGACATTTTATGAACTATATGATTTATTAGAAAATATGAAAGTATATGATTATTCAGTATGATTTGATGAATGTTCTCGAGTATATGAAATGTACTGTGTATGTATAATTACATCAAATATTCATGTTACCACATAACTGTATTTAGTTTATTTTCCCTTATTGGGAAGTGTCTCACCCACGAGCTTAAATAATTCTTAAGAAACCCAGAAGGACCGCGGATAGAGGCTGTCGTTGAGTGTTGGTGCCTACACCATTAGGAGGTAAGGTCGAATTAGGATTAGGAGACTTTGATGTGGGGTCCTAGAGATATTTTTGTATTTTTGTATTTTGGGAGATTGTATATATGCACAGTAGTATTTTGGATTGTGTTAAACTCTGGGTATTTATGTATTTTTTAGGTTATAAAAATGTGATTTAAATTTTGCTGCTAAGTTTCCGCTGTGAATGAAGATGTGTCCTCGTTACCCACGGTGTGGGGTGACCTTATATTAAATATGTTTTATTATATGATAAGTTAAGTAGATATTACACATTTATTTATGCACTTTAATTTGGTATGTGTAGCTTCATGTTGTGGAACCATATGCATTGCACACAAAATTAATTGAAAGGAAAATATGGGGGGGATGTAACACCCCGACACCGAGGGCCTGGGATATAACTTTTTACTAGATTTACAGCGGAGCAAAATAAACTCATTTATTTTAAACCCAGAGCGATAATTATCCATAGTACAAATCACTTATATCAAACGCCAAAAATTACACAAATAGAAATATCTGAACCAGACTAAGAGGGAGAAGCAATCTTTATTTTCTAATCCCTACCCGTCATGACTTGCTAAGCCTGATTTCCGACAGGTCCTCAGAGGTATCTGAACTAAACATATGATTGGGGTGAGCCGACGCTCAGTAAGTAAATAAGATTATTATTAGTGTGTGACAAAATGGCTTTTAAAGCAATTTCGAAAACAATATTTAATACTAGAACGTACAAGACTGCTTTTAGAATAAATAGAAATTTAAAAATTGTTACATAAAACTGTTGTCATCAATTCATTAGTAACATTTTATAAGAATATACGTATAATGGTAAAGGAAACGTGTAACTTAAAAAACTATAAAAATAATTTAAGATCACATACATTATGGTCCTAGACGTTTTCCTTAACTCGTCATGTAAGCACCAGAATGATCCTTTTACGTAAACTGTACATGTAACACCCCGACACCGGAGAGAGGAGGGCATGGGATATTAACTTTTACTACTAATTTACAGCGGAAGCAAAAACACTCAAATTTTTATTAAAACCAAGAGGCACTAAATTCCATATTACCCAATATGTTTGTTAGGTTTCAAAAGAAGGAAAAATTACAAAACATAAATATCTGAAACCATTACTAATATTTCTAATCAATCTTTATTTTTCTAATCCCCCACCCGCAGCTTGCTAAGTTGATTTCCGAACATGTCCTTCAGAGTTATCTGAAATAAAATATGTTGGGGGAGACGACGCTCAGTAAGTAAAATAAGATTATTATTAGTGTGTGCCAAATGAGCTTTAAAGAATGTCGTAAAATAATATTAATACTATAACTTCAGATGCTTTTAAAATAAACATAAATTTAAAAATTTCTAATAAAACTTTGTCATCAATTTCAACAGTAAATTTTACAATCAGATACTATAACTGTAAATTAAACTTTTAACTTTAAAACTGGTAAAAAAATATGTAGATAAAAATACATATTACTTTTCCTTATACGTTTCATTAGATCGATTTAAGGACCAAATGATCCTTTTCACGTAAACTTACACGTTTTCCTTCAAATCATCAGTAACTTTGTACACGTAATTAAATATGTATAAATATATATTATAAAAAAACTACCCTTAGGCCTGTTTGCCGTAAGCATGTTTACCCCCATGTGGTTGTGCGGTCGAAGACTGACTTAGCTGGCTAGCCGACCAAACTAAATCAACGTACGTAAACTTTAAGTGAGATTTTCCGGATTAAGTCTTGCCTTAAACCAGGTGTGCACCAGGCAGAAATCCACTAAATCATAAACCAACTCTGTAAACAGTGTGGGTGCACTCGGATCTCATATAAAACTTTAAGCTGCAGGTACCGAGCATCTATAACTTTGAACTGTGCGTTGCCATAAGGGGTTGAAAAATCATGTCTTATTACATTTATGCCAATTAAAATAATATCGTGAAAATCTTATCTTTACTCATATGTACATAACAATGTAACGTAGAAATAAACTCAGGCCAACAATTTTTGTGTTAAAAATCTATATATAATTTATTTTGAATAGAAACGAGATGCTGCAACTTTACCCGGAGGGGATTGGCAATTCTTAAACCCAAAAAATAGATGCCAAGTATCTTAAAGAAGAAACTGGATAAGTACATATGGTGACAATAAACTCATGAAAATTGTGTGGAACTACTTGACCATCCTTAACATTTACGTACCAAATCAGTCGGGTCTGAATTTCAAATAAAAAGAACCCTAACATAATCAAAATGGACTTACCTTCTTCTTTACCGGGTGCTACGAACACCCTCCTTCTCTTCAACGCCAGCGCAGTCGGCCACAGTGGGTGCTTACTCTTTATTCCCCCCTTCGTCTCCTCCACCACACCACTTCTTTCACGACTCATCTTCTCTTCCTTGGCCCAGGTGTGAAAACTATGTACTGTGTATGTATAATTACATCAAATATTCATGTTACCACATAACTGTATTTAGTTTATTTTCCCTTATTGGGAAGTGTCTCACCCACGAGCTTAAATAATTCTTAAGAAACCCAGAAGGACCGGCGGATAGAGGCTGTCGTTGAGTTTGTTGTGCTACACCATTAGGAGGGTAAGTTCGAATTAGGATTAGGAGACTTTGATGTGGGGTCCTAGAGATATTTTTGTATTTTTGTATTTTTGGGAGATTGTATATATGCACAGTATTTTGGATTGTAGTTAACTCTGGTATTATGTATTTTATGGTTATAAAAATGTGATTTACATTTATTGCTGCTTAAGTTTCCGCTGTGAATGTCAGATGTGTCCTCGTTACCCACGAGTTTGGGTTGACCTTATTATTAAATATGTTTTATTATATGATAAGTTAAGTAGGATATTACACATTTACTTTATGCACTTTAATTTGAGTATGTGTATGCTTCATGTTTTGTGTAACCATCTTGCATGCACACAAAATTAATTGAAATGAAATATGCTGTAACACCCCGACCCCGAGGGGCCTGGGATATTAACTTTTTACTACTGATTTACAGCGGAAGCAAAATAAACTCAATTTATTTTAAACCAGAGCGCTAATTATCCATATTACAATCACTTAATTCAAAAGAAGAAAAATTACACAAATATAAATATCTGAAACCATACTAATATTTCTAATCAATCTTTATTTTCCTAATCCCTACCCGCATGCTTGCTAAGCCTGATTTCCGACATGTCCTTCAGAGTTATCTGAAATAAAATATGATTGGGGTGAGACGACGCTCAGTAAGTAAATAAGATTATTATTAGTGTGTGACCAAAATGAGCTTTTAAAGAATTTCGTAAAACAATATTTAATACTATAACTTCAAGACTGCTTTTAGAATAAATATAAATTTAAAAATTTTTACATAAAACTTTTGTCATCAATTTCATTAGTAACATTTTATAATCATATACTATAACTGTTAAATTAAACTTTTAACTTTAAAACTATAAAAATATTTAATGATAAACATACATATATTTTTCCTTATACGTTTTCCTTAAATCGTCATTTAAGCACCAGAATGATCATTTTTACGTAAACTTACACTGTAACACCCCGACCCCGAGGGGCCTGGGATATTAACTTTTTACTACTAATTTACAGCGGAAGCAAATAAACTCAATTTTTATTAAACCAGAGCACTAATATTCCATATTACAATCATTTATTTCAAAAGAAGGAAAATTACACAAACATAAATATCTGAAACCATACTAATATTTCTAATCAATCTTTATTTTTCTAATCCCCACCCGCATGCTTGCTAAGTCTGATTTCCGACATGTCCTTCAGAGTTATCTGAAATAAAATATGATTGGGGTGAGACGACGCTCAGTAAGTAAATAAGATTATTATTAGTGTGTGGCCAAAATGAGCTTTTAAAGAATTTCGTAAAATAATATTTAATACTATAACTTCAAGACTGCTTTTAAAATAAACATAAATTTAAAAATTTCTGCATAAAACTTTTGTCATCAATTTCAACAGTAAATTTTTACAATCATATACTATAACTGCTAAATTAAACTTTTAACTTTAAAACTGTAAAAATATTTAATGATAAACATACATATACTTTCCTTATACGTTTTCCTTAGATCGTCATTTAAGTACCAAAATGATCCTTTTCACGTAAACTTACACTTTTCCTTCAAATCATCAGTAACTTTGTACACGTAATTAAATATGTATAAATATATATTATAAAAACCCACCCTTAGGCCTGTTTGCCGTAAGTCATGTTTACCCCCATGACTGGGTTGTGCGGTCCGAAGACTGGACTTAGCTGGCTAGCCGACCAAACTAAATCAACGTACGTAAACTTTAAGTGAGATTTTCCTTATTAAGTCCTGGACTTAAACCAGGTGTGCACTCAGGAGAAATCCACTAACATAAATAACCACTCTGTAAACAGTGTGGGTGCACTCTGATCCATATAAACTTTAAGCTGCGGTACCGAGCATCTATAACTTTGAACTTTCGTTGCCATAAGGGGTTTGAAAATCATCTTATTATCATTTATGCAATTTAAAATAATATCGTGAAAATCTTATCTTTACTCATATTTACATAAAAATGTAACGTAGAAATAAACTCATGCCACACAATTTTTGTGTTAAAAATATATATATAATTTTATTTTTGAATAGAAAGAAATGCTGAAAATTTACCCGAGGGGATTGGAACATTTCTTAACCCAAAAATAGATGCAAGTATATTAAAGATAGAACTGGTATAATTAAATATGCGTGAAAATAAACTCATGAAAATTTTGTGGAACTAATTGACATAATTAAAATTTACGTACAAAATAAGCTCGGGTATGAATTTAAAATAAAAAGAAACTAACATAATCAAAATTTACTTACCTTCTTCTTTTACCGTGTGCTACGAACACAATAATTATCTTTAAGAAATGAGATCGGAAAAAGTGGGTGATTAATAATTTATTCAAAAATTCTCTCTCCACCACAAATTCTTTCACTCACTAATCCTTCTCTTCCTTGGAAAATTGTTGTGAAAAATGAAGGTTGAGAGCTCCCTATTTATAGGAAAATTTTGGGGAAGAAATAGAATTTATAAAAGTGTGGGGAGATGGGTGAAATTATAAATTTAAAAATTAAAGAATGGGCAAGGGATGGGCAAGGTATGGGTTGAGTGGAGGCTATTTGGGAGTGCTTGCCACCATTCCCACTAAATAAATTTTTAATTAATTACTTTCCTAATTAATTAATCCATTACCTAACTAATTATTTTATTATTTTATTATTTATCTTAATCATTATTATCATTATTATTATCATTGTTATTAATTTTAAACTTGAGTGGAGGCCATTTGGGAGTGCTTGCCACCATTCTCACTAAATAAATTTTTAATTAATTACTTACCTTATTAATTAATCCATTACCTAACTAATTATTTTATTATTTTATTATTTTTCTTAATCATTATTATTATCATTGTTATTAATTTTAAACTATATTTAGTATTTATTTTATTTTATTTTATTGTTGAACAAGAATTAAATTTAAATTTTAAAAACTCATGTGGGCCCCACATGGTCTTGTGGGCCCCATGTAGTCTTGTGGGCCCCACACAATTTCGAGACCCAAATGGATCGTACGTAATTCCAATAACTCTTATACGATTTTATGCATCCTGCATAGTTTTGAGACTTGTGAAACCTTCATATGGTTTCGGGACTCATGTGGGCCCCACACAGTCTTGTGGGCCCCGCATAGGATACCTATATTATTATTATTTTATCATATATTTCTTCAAATTATATCAGTTAAAACATTGTTTTATGTACTCATTTACGTATATAAACAGTGTCTTGTGGCTCCGGGACTCATGTGGACCCCACATAGTCTTGTGGGCCCCACATATGATACCTATATTATTATCATCTTATTATGTATTTCTACAAATTATGTCTGTCAAAACACTATTTTATGTATATATACTTATTTACGTATACAAACAGTATCTATCCTGTTTATCCTATGAAATTTCATTTTGACCAGGCCGACCTCCAGGGAGCGACTGAGCCGCAATGGTCTCTGAGCACTCGCTAAGACAAGGTCTTTCTTAGGCATCAAACATGGAATCAAGGATCCTACAGAAAAACACTTCTGTATTGATATTAACTTAATGACTATTTTTATTATTTTATTATTATTGTACTTTAATCATATATATATATTTTTGGGTCATCACATACACTTTTCCTTCAAATCATCAGTAACTTTGTACATGTAATTAAATATGTATAAACATATATTATAAAAACCACCCTTAGGCTTGTTTGTCGTAAGTCATGTTTACCCCCATGACTGGGTTGTGCGGTCCGAAGACTGGACTTAACTGGCTGGCCGACCAAACTAAATCAACGTACGTAAACTTTAAGTGAGATTTTTCTTATTAAGTCCTGGTCCGGAATCAGGTGTGCACTTAGGAAAAATCCACTAACATAAATAACCACTCTGTAAACAGTGTGGGTGCACTCTAATCCGTATAAACTTTAAGCTACGGTACCGAACATTTGTAACTTTAAACTTTTGTTGCCATAAGGGGTTTTAAAATCATCTTATTATAATTTATGCAATTTAAAATAATATAGTAAAAATCTCATCTTTACTCATATTTTCATAAAAAATGCAACGTAAAAATAAACTCATACCACACAATTTTTGTGTTAAAAATATATATAATTTTATTTTTGAATAGAAAGAAATGTTGAAAATTTACCCGATGGGATTAGAACATTTCTTAACCCAAAAATAGACGCAAGTATATTAAAGATAGAACTGGTATAATTAAATACGCGTAAAAATAAACTCATGGAAATTTTATGAAACTAATTAACATAATTGAAATTTACTTAAAAAATAAACTCGGGTATGAATTTTAAATAAAAAAAAAAAACTAACATAATCAAAATTTACTTACCTTATTCCTTACGAACGCTGTAACTATCTCTAAGAAATGAGATCGAAAAAAGTGGGTGATTGAGAACTTATTCAAAAATTCTCTCTCCACCACAAATTCTTTCACTCACTAATCCTTCTTTTCCTTGGAAAATTGTTGTGAAAAATGAAGGTTGAGAGCTCCCTATTTATAAGAAAATTTTGGGGAAGAAATGAAATTTATAAAAGTGTGGGGAGATGGGTGAAATTATAATTTTTTAAAAAAATTAAAGAATGGGCAAGAGATGGGCAAGGTATGGGTTGATTATGGGATGGGGATGGAGACCATGTGGGAGTACTTGCCACCATTCCCATTAAATAAATTTTTAATTAATTACTTACCTAATTAATCAATTAGTTAATTAATTATTTTATTATTTCATTATTTTTCTTAATCATTATTATCATTGTTATTACTTTTAAACTATTTTTAGTATTTCTTTATTTTATTTTTTGAATAAGAATTAAATTTGAATTTTAAAAATTCATGTGGGCCCTACATGGTCTTGTGGGCCCCACACAACTTCGAGACCCAAATGGATCCTACGTAACTCGAATAATTCTCATATGATTTTATGCATCCTACATAGCTTTGAGACTCATGTAAACTTCCATACGGCTTCGGGACTCATGTGGGCCCCACACAGTCTTGCGGGCCCCGCATAGGATACCTATATTATTATTTTATCATATTTTTCTACAAATTATATCAGTCAAAATATTATTTTATGTACTTATTTACGCATATAAACAGTGTCTTGTGGCTCCGGGACTTATGTGGACCCCACATAGTCTTGTGGGCCCCACATATGGTACCTATATTATTATCATCTTATTATGTATTTCTACAAATTATGTCTGTTAAAACACTATTTTATGTATATATACTTATTTACGTGTACAAACAGTGTCTATCCTGTTTATCCTATGAAATTTCATTTTGACCAGGCCGACCTCCATGGAGAGACTGAGCCGCAATGGTCTCTGAGCACTCGCTTAGATAAGGTCTTTCTTAGACATCAAACATGGAATCAAGGATCCTACAGAAAAAAAACACTTCTATATTGATATTAACTTAATGACCATTTTTATTATTTTATTATTATTTTGCTTTAATCGTATATATATTTTTGGGTTATTACATATGCAACACACGTGTATGTATGCACATATTGCTAACTTACTTTATATACATGTTTGACTTCGAATGAGATATGATATATGGTGAATCTGTAACGTCCCTTAATTTCTTAATATAAAATGTCACATAATAGATCAAATGGTCAACCCGAACCCGTGGGTAGCAGGGACACCTGTCAAACACAGCAGATAACCTAGCAGCAGTAAACATAAAATCTCAAACATCCAATCATAAAACATAATACTAGAGCTTTCTATAACATTATAAAATTGTACTTCTATAAACCCTCATATACATCAAAATATCTCTAGGATTGAACACAAAATAACTCTGACCCTATTACAAAATCTTACCCTTCTTACAGGGCAATCTCACTAGCTTAATGGCGGCCTTGACCCCCCGGTCTCTCAAAGGCTCCTAAAAAATTAATTAAGTTTGGGGGTGAGACACTTCTCAGTAAGGAAAATAAACTAAATACAGTTGTGTAGTAACATGAATATTTAATGCAATCATACGTATACAGTACATTTCAAATTTCGTAAACGTTCATCATATCATACTAAATAATCACATGCTTTTATATTTTCTAGTAAGTCATATCTTACATAAAACATCTGTTATACCGGTAATACTGAAAACATATACCCAGGATGAATAGTTAGCTAGTGTCATGTATTACCCCCCATGACGGGTTGTGCAGCTCGAAGGTGGGACTCGACAATGGTTGGCTGACCGCTGCCGAGTCAAATATGTCTGTAAGTACGATGAGCCCGCCACACCTTGGTCCGAACTGCCAGGTGGACGTCCACACTCTACTGAAAGTCACATCGACTATCCATCTCCCATCCCCTCGTGGGATGGTTAGCACTAATCAGACGTAGATATTTGATCTACAATATAGCTACGGTACCGAGCCCCATAACTGAACTAAACTAACATCCAGGTTGTGATAACATATAATACATGATCATATATATAACATTATTACGACTTCGTGCCAAAAATATAGTAATTACAGCCTCGTGCCAAAATCATGCATAAGTATGGCCTCCCGCCGATATCATAGATACGGCCTCGTGCCGATAACATAAATACGGCCTCGTACCGATAACATAAACATAGCCTCGTGCCGATAATATAAATACGGTTTCGTGCCGATAACATAAATACATGACCTTGCACCAAAATCGTTTCAGGTATATATATATATATTATGAAAATAAATCATTTATTATATATTCGTCAAATTCATCACAACATAACTCATCTTTTCATAATACCTGAAATCATGCTTTGTTTGTAAAATCCTTCATATCATAATACATTTCACGTAAAATAATATTCATGCCACACATATGCTGTTAAAAGTCATACTTCATATTTTAAAATCATGATTTTCCGGCACCTCATACATACATACATATTTTAATCATCATAGCAGTATTTTTCCAATCGCACATTTCATTCATAGTAAACAATATAGCATATGCTTTTTTGAAAATAAATTTACTCATAATTAATAATAATTTGCATGGAAAATAACTGTTTTAGTTTATTCCCTTACCTGACTATTGAAAAATTCGTTAGGACCTAAATCCTACGCCCTTGGCGCTCGAAATTTTACTCCTGCAATTTACATTTTTTCCAGATTAATTAATCTATTTTTCTAAAATAATACTCATCTAGCCTTCCCTAGGCTCCATATACCTCAAATTAATATTTAAACTATTATTTAACATCCTCACTTAATTTTCTAAATTTTACCTGCGGGTCCCAAAATTATACCCGCGGCGCTCACTCGAGTCCTAAATTTTAGAAATCCTACTTCAGTCCTAGATGCTTAATATTTTAGCATTTCCAAATTAATGTTAATTAATTAAAAATAAGCCCCTTAATAACCCCCATACCCCAAATTTGGGGTTTTGGCCCGACACCCCCACGATAATTTCGTCCTACTAGACTTGTAGAGAATTATCCCTAGATTATCGTGGTGGTGTCCATTTATCAATTGGGCTTATATTTTGCAAGAAATTAAAGAAAAAGGGAAAAATGGCTTACCCTAAGGAATACGCCAACGCCGCTCCTACCACCGATCCGCTCCGGTAGAAATGACGGCAGTGGTGAATGGAATCCAGTGGTATCTTTGGATTTTCGATCGGGTGAAAATCGTCACCCCCCGAACCCAGAAATGGGACCTAAGGGTGAATTAAGTAACCTAACCTATCTCTGTATCAATATAAAACAAACATGATACCATATACAAGAGGTTCCGACCCCGTGGGGTAACGGATACCCTATATACATACATACAATACATGTCCATACTTATCAATATACGCAGCGAAATACGATATTTCTTTACATCAAACTGTACCATACCAGAGTCTATACCATACAAGGTTATACATTCCCACAAGACGATACATACTATAGGTGTCTACAAAATCCATCACGACAACCTGGTTACAAAACTCGTACCTATCAGGTACTAGCAGTAGCTAAACACACCCCCTGCCTCCGGATGTTAGGATGCTAGTTTCGGCTACCCGAAGGACTTGAAAAACATTTGTATATATTCGGGGTGAGACACCTCTCAGTAAGGGAGAAAATAGGTTATATCAGTGTGTGGCATACCAGTGTCATTTTCATACTTCATAACACATACATACGATACAGTTTGAAACACATACCTACAATTTCAAAACAAGTTCCATACATTCCCATACAATTCCATACAGTTCTAGTATTTTCACAAAACCATTCCAGTTTATACTATACTCAAATACATACATACATACACATGGTCAGTGTCATCACACTACTCACAACTCCACAAGTCACCTAGTCTCAAAGCGGTTACGTTCCAACACATTAAACTACGAAGGTTTCCGACTTAGGCCCAATAGTGAATCCATTGCTACACATGCAACTACACAAGGTCACCTGGTCTAACCCCGATTACGTTACCATGTGCAAACTACGCTGCGTCAACCTAGGCCCACTATGGTCCGTTGCTACATTCGGTGACCAACCGAATCATACTGGTGATATTTCGCACCCCGGATATAGAACTGGCCACTCTTTCCCACGGTAGTTAACTGTTACAGGGCACAGCGTACGGTAGTTAGCCGCCCCTAGCTGTTACAGCGTATGGTAGTTAGCCGCTCTTAGCTGTTACGGCGTATGGTAGTTAGCCGCCCCTAGCCGTTTCATAAAACCTAGAATCACTTTGGAACTCACGTCCCTATACATTTTAGCGTACGGTAATAAGCTGCCACATAGCTGTTTTTCACAAATATCTGGAATAACATACACACATACACACATACCACACTTATTTGGTTTACGGCAAATCATATCGTTTACAATTTCAAGTATACAGTTTATGCAAATATGGATTACAGTCACCTCAATAATACAGTTTGTTGACCATATAGGTCACGCCCTAGTTTTGATAATGACAAATACTTTTGTATTTAATAAATATCTAGTTCATGTGCAGGTCCATATTAGCAGATCATTAATGGCATGTAAAAAGTTTAAAGCTTGAAGACCAGTTATTATTTTCAGTTGTAACATATTCAGTGGTCTATTTTGTTTGTAATAGTAATCAGGACATTTGGTTTGTAATAAGCACACGCAACACATGTATGATTTAATCTGTAAGCTCAAACCAAATAGTGACCCAGAAATGACCTTAGGGCTTTCCTTTGTCGACCGACACCGTACTTTTTCGGTGTCTTAATTTTGGACCAAATGACCCTAGGACACTCACTCATGCATACATATGTTTGAATATTTGACTTGGGTATTTGGATGCTTGAAAAAGGACAGAAATGTACAAGTCTTGTACTTTCGTTCGATTGACCCACACAGGTTATTTCCTCCTGGTTGATCGAAACCGGTTCGGGTCAACATGTTGACCACAGTCCGGTCGATGAGCCATTATAGTTCATATGACCCCGGTCTACCGAACCACTTGGAAGTCAACATTTTGACCTCTTGGTTGACCGACCACTTTTGTACTCTAACTACCTGGTCGACCGGAGGGTCCTCGGGAGAATTCCCAGCGGTCTGGTCGATCGAACCTCGAAAATTTGGGAAATCGCCCACTTCTGGTCGACCCAGACCTCAGTTCAAAAACCTCGTGGTCGACCGAAGCATATGAGACTTGGTCGACCGAACTTGTTCTGGTCGATCGAACCTCTCGGGTTGCCCTGATTTTTTTACCGCAGTTAATATTTTTTAAACAGGGTTAAAATGTTCTAAATGTCATTAAAATTTCTTAATAATACCCAATAAGTTCCCAACGGTCATATTTTCTCAAATGTCTATATATATGAGATCATTTGTGAAAATTAGCATGGATTAACTACTTTGATTAGGGTGAAATTCTCTGAAAATCATCAAACCCATAATACTCATCTTTGAGCTTCCAACACTTATTCTTACCAGATCTTACTTCTAAAATACTTTTGTAAGTGTGATTTAAGTGTTGTTGTTCCTTTAGGATTGCTCTCTCAAGATTGTGCTTGTGTTAAATTTATTTTATTTGAGAGCACAACCGCAAGTGTTCTTAGGTGACTTTATCAATAAGTCTTTCCTAAGAAAACTTCTTTGGAACTTTTAAGTATTGCATCGTCATTGCAATATCTTGAGAAGTTTATATTTGATTTTGGTTGTAAAAACTCTTTCTAAATCACTTTCAAATATCTAGTGTGTTTCATTTGATAAATCTTTGAAGAGATATTTGTTTGTGTGACAGAAATCTTTGTTGCAATATTCATTGATTTATATCATTCGTTGAATACAAAGATTAAACTCTTTTTGCAAACAAAGCATATATATTACTTGAGCATCATACATCTGAGAAAATCTGCTGATTGAAATATACATATATATTGTCTAGCTTGCATCTTTGTGTGAACTTATTTGCTGAATATCTTGTGATACAAAGATTGCTTGTTTACCACTCTCACGTACACATTACACATATATAAAATACCTTTGAGAGTTGGACCATTTAGATCACATTGAGCTTACATATTGAATCATATTGTGGTGTATGTTATTGTGCGCATCTGGGTACATATCTGCTTTACACGAAAACACAATCACTGTACCATCTGATTATATACAAATTTGTTGTATATCCAGACACGGGCCTGAAGAGGGAGACTAGCCCTGGAATAGTTTCGGATTGGCTTAGACCCGGTTAGGAAAGTTAGGTGCGTCATCCTGTTAAGGCGTGTAGGTTGAGGTCAGCCTCGCTAATTGACCTAGTTAAGGTTGAAGTCAGCCTTATGTTAATTTTACCTGGTTGTAAACGGTTTCGCTCCACCCTTAAGTGAGCTATTAGTGGAATCCTCCAGCTTGTGAGCTAGAGGTAGGAACGTAGGCACAGTTGGCCGAACCCCGATAACATATTGTGTGTTTATTTATATTTCTGCAGTTTATACTTACCGCACATGTATGTTATGGGTGAATGATGTGTATGACTTAATTTCCACATTATACGTATCTACACATTTGGAAATTGTATAGACTGACCCTAGGTTGTATATATAATGTTGTTGAATAAATTAACCTAAGTGAAAAAGTTTTAAATTCCAATTCACCCAACCTCTTGGGAATACACCAATTCCAACACAGTTTAAATAACATAAACGGTTTTCCAATTAAATTAGAGATGATACCCGAAATCCCCAATTTTCCCGAAAACTATAACCCGAAAATCCTGTGTTTTCACCCAATAGATTTTCCCAAATAAGTAGTCAAAACATACATACGATCGTAGCCTACAAGCTTACCGATCCTGATTTCGAAAATGAACTGATATAAACAAAATCCCCTTACCTCAACCCGAAACCAAACCACGAACTCTACGACCCTCAAAACTACGAACCAAGACTCCGAAATCTACAAATCACAGTACTAAACATGCTCACGATCTGTACTACTATACATATACCGAATCAGAAATGAAGACCGAGTCTTACCTCGATTTTGGCCCGAAACCCGAAAATGCTCGAACTGAGATTCCAATCCACAAAAGTTGTAGAGAATCCTTCCACGATCTTCGTGGTAACCTTAGATTTTCGATTCTATCAACGACCGGCAAGGAAATCTAGAGAGAGAGAGTAGAGAGAGTTTAGAGAGAGAGAGACTTTAGTGAAGAAGAAACCAAATATCCCCTTTTTAAGCCTTTGACCTGCCCGGTTTTCGTCGACGAAAAGTACCTTCATCGACGAAAAATCAAGAATTTCGTAGCGGATGTCGGCAACCTCGTCGACAAAGTCTGATATTTAAACTTTTCCAGACCTCTCGGCTTCTCTTCGTTGATGAACCTCTGAATTTCGTCGACGAAAAGTCTACTGCCTTTGTCGACGAAATCTAGCTTCATCGACGAAATTTGTAGGAATCCATTTATATTTTTTGGGTTCTTACAAAAATCCATCATGAAATCGAGGAGAGAGGGAGAGAGAATGTGAGGAGAGAGAATGGAAGTTCAGAGGCTGCGCAAAGAGAAAAGAAAAGAAAGAAAGAAAAAGAAGAAGAAGAAGATGATGTGGGGGGGGGGGGCAACACCAGTTTCTAAGAAGTTAAGCTTCAGGTAATTTAATAATAATAATAATAATAATAATATATTTAATTAATAATAATATTTTTTATAAAAAAAATAAAAATTAATTTTAATTAAATTTTTTCCTTTTTCTTTTAAATTTGATTAATTAATTAGTTAATTAATTAATTTTTTTTTTTTGGAAATCAATCCACTAATCTTTTATATCTTTTTTTGGGGTTTTTTTCATTCTTCCCTCCTTATAAAAATTTGATCATTGAAATTTGTCATTCCCCTATTTCCCTTAGTGAAAACACTTCCAATTTTTATTAATGACCCTCACTTATGGCAGAGGAATACCGTGGTTATAACGAGGGCTCTAGGAGATTACAACTATTCAAAATTCTCCCAAAACCATTCACATTTCAAAACTAAAAACCCTATCTATCCTACGTTACACTATACAAATAAAAACTATAATACTATTCCATTCACTTGACTAGCTCAACTCTAAACTCCACTGAAGAATTGCGGATATCTCTGGCGCATCTGATTCTCTAGTTCCCAAGAAGCCTCCTCAATGGCATGGTTGCACCACACAACTTTTACCAGTAGAATCTTCTTTGTGCGTAGCTTCTATTCCTTCCAGTCAAGAATCTGCACTGACACTTTCTCATAAGCTAAAGTATCACCCAACTCCAGTGCCTCATATCTGATCACATGGGAGTGGTCTGGGACGTATTTCTTCAGCATAGAAATGTGGAATACGTCATGGATCCTAGATAGGACTGGTGGTAGTGTCAAATGATAGGCAACTGGACCCACTCTCTCAAGAATCTCGAATGGTCCAATATACCTAGGGCTCAGCTTACCCTTCCTCCCGAATCCCATAACACCTTTCAGTGGTGACACCTTTAGGAATACGTGATCTCCTGTGTTAAACTCCAATTCTCGCCGACGAGTATCAGCATAACTCTTTTACTGGCTCTGCACTGTCCTGATTCTGTCTCTGATGAGTCTGACTTTATCCTAAGTCTGCTATACCAGCTCTGGCCCCAATACTTGTCTCTCTCCAACCTCATCCTAGTACAACGGGGATCGGCACCTCCTGTCATATAGCGCCTTATACGGTGTCATCCCAATGCTGGCCTGGTAGCTGTTATTATACGCAAACTCAACCAGTGGAAAATACTGCATCCAATGACCTCCAAAGTCTAGCACACATGCTCGCAACATATCCTCCAGAATCTGTATTGTCCTCTTTATCTATCCATCTGTCTAAGGATGAAAAGCCGTGCTGAACAACAATTGAGAACCCATGGCCCTTTGCAGACTCTTCCAAAAACGAGATGTGAATCGTGGATTTCTATTTGAAACTATGGACACTGGGACGCCATGGAGCCTAACTATCTTCTGAATGTATAACTCAGCCAATCTGTCCATGGAGTAGCTAACTCTGATCGGCAAAAAGTGGGCAATCTTCATTAATCGATCCACCACTACCCAGATAGCGTCCTGTCCATGCAATGCTGGCAGTAATCCTAAGACGAAATCCATCGCCATATGCTCCCACTTCCACTCAAGAATGTGGAGTGGCTGCAACGATCCCGCCGGTCTCTGATGCTCAGCCTTCACTTGCTAGCAAGTCAAATACTGATCCACATACTGAGCTATCTCCCTCTTCATGTTGCTCCACCAGAAGGATTCTCAAAGATCCCTATACATTTTAGTGCTACCTGGATGTACAGTATATAGGGACCGATGTGCTTCCTCCAGAATGACTTTCTTGATCTTAGGATCGATAGGAACACATAACCTGGTACGGAACCTCAGGGCTCCATCATCTAAAATGCTGAACTCTAGTTCCTGACCATCCTATACCTTTCCCATAAGCTCTACTAGTTCTGCATCATTCCTATGAGCTGCTTTAATCCTCTCCTATAGAGTCAGCTACAAAACCAAGTCAGTAATGAACGCCTGGTGATCGCCCTCTACCAGCTCCACACCGAGCCTCTCCAGATCCATCTGAATCGGATGCTGAATCTCCACTGCAGATACCGATGATTCCACACAAGCACGAAGCATATCTGAATGGTCCTCTCAGTATGACCATCAGTCTGGGGATGAAAAGCAGTGCTAAAAGCTAACTACGTGCCCATAGCCTCCTGAAAACTTTTCCAGAATCATGAAGTAAACCGAGGATCTTGGTCCGAGACTATGGATACTGGTATTCCATGAACACGAACTATCTCCTGAACATATATCTCTGCCAGTCTGTCCATGTAATAACTAATTTTAATAAGGATGAAATGAGTAGTCTTCATCAATCGATCAACAACTACCCAAATTGCATTCAATCCCTACCGCACTGGTGGTAACCTCGTAACAAAATCCATCGAAACGTGGTCCCACTTCCACTCTAGAATAAACAATGGCTGCAACTATCTTGCTGGTCTCTGGTGCTCAGCTTTAACCTGCTGGCACGTCAAGCACTGCTGAACAAATTCAGCTATCTCCCTCTTCATTCCACTCCACCAGAAATACTCTTGCAGATCCCTATACATTTTAGTACTACCGGGATGGATCGTGTATAGGGATCTGTGAGCCTCCTCCAGTATAGTCCTCCTGATCTTAGCATCTGCAGGAACACATAGCCTAGAACGAAATCACAGAGCTCCGTCATCTGATATGCTGAACTCCTCAGTCTGACCATCACGTACTCTAGCCATCACTGCTGCCCACTCTGCGTCATCACCCTGAGCTGCCTTAATCCTCTCGTAAAGTGTAGGCTGATCCACCAAGCTGGCAATAACTGCCTGAGGACTCTCTTCCACCAATTCTATACTAAGCTTCTCCAAGTCCACTAGAATCGAGTGCTGAATCTCCATACCTGTTAGCATTGATCCCCCTGATTTCCTGCTCAAAGCATCCGCCACTACGTTCGCTTTTCCTGGGTGGTGGCTAATCATGCAGTCATAGTCTTTAATAAGCTCTAGCTACCTTCTTTGTCTCATATTTAATTCTTTCTGAGTGAAGAAATATTTTAGGCTCTTGTGATCCATGAAGATCTCGCATTTTCCACCATATAAATAATGTCTCCATATTTTAAGAGCATATACCACTGCAGCAAGCTCTAAGTCATGGACAAGGTAATTTTTCTCATATTCTTTGAGCTGTCTAGATGCATATGAAATAACCCTGCCGTGCTGCATCAACACGCACCCAAGACCCTTCAAAGAAGCATCACTGTATATCATATAACCATCTTCTCCTGATGGAATAGCCAGTACTAGAGCTGAAACCAACCGTTTCTTTAACTGTTAAAAACTCTACTCACAGTCATCAGTCCATTCAAATTTCACATTTTTTCTCGTAAGTCGTGTCAATGGACCTGATAGCCTGGAAAAACCCTCCACAAAGCGTCGGTAATAACCTGCCAACCCCAGAAAACTCCTAACTTCCTGAACATTTCCTGGACTCCCCCAATTCACCACTGCTTCTATCTTGCTTGGATCAACTGATACTCCTGCTTCTGAGATCACATAGCCGAGAAAAGTAAACTGCCTTAACGAGAACTCACATTTCTTGAACTTTGCATATAATTTCCTTTCTCTCAATACCTGCAACACCAGCCTCAAATAATGCTCGTGCTCCTCAGAACTCTTTGAGCAGACCACTATATCGTCAATGAACACAACCATAAACTGGTCCAAATACTGGTGGAATACCCGATTCATCAAATCCATAGAAACCGCTGGTGCATTAGTCAACCCAAATGGCATCACTAAGAACTCGTAATGCCCATATTGGGTACGAAAAGCAGTCTTCAAAATGTCCACTGCCTTGACTTTCACCTGATGGTAGCCTGACCGCAGATCAATCTTAGAATAAACTTGGGTCCCCTGGAGTTGATCAAATAAATCATCGATCCTAGGGAGAGGATATTTATTTTTGATTGTCAATTTGTTTATCTCCCTATAATCAATGCATAACCTCATGGTTCCATCTTTCTTTTTCACGAACAATACTAGCGCACCCCAAGGCGACACACTAGGCTTGATGAAACCTTTATCCAGTAACTCCTGTAGCTGGTCTTTCAATTCTTTTAACTCGACTGGGGCCATACGGTACGGTGCTTTAGATACTGGTGCAGACCTCGGCAACAAATCTATAGTAAACTCAATCTCATGGTCTGGCGGCAAACGAGGCAATTCTTCTGGGAATACATCTGGGAATTCCCTCACTACTGGTATGTCATCTTGTCTCAACTCTTCTTATGGCAACTCTTTTATGTATGCAACATACCCCTGGCAAACATCCTGTAACAGTCTCCTCACCTGAATAGCTGACACCAGCTGTGGCGAGGCACGTACACATGAACCTGCAAGTCTAAATTCTAGTTCACCTAGGGTCTGAAAATTACTTCTTTCTGATAACAATCTATGCTAGCATGATAAATGGCTAACCAATCCATACCCAATATTACATCAAACCTCTGCATTTCTAGGACCACAAGATCGGCTAACAACACTCTCTCCTGAATACTTACTGGAAAATTCCAAAGTACCCTCCTGCATCTAATCACAGATCTCATCAGTGTGCCCATTGACAATTCTATATCTAATGGTTGTGTCTCTATTCCAGTAATTCTCACATACCCTACCGATATAAAAGAGTGTGTGGCCCCTATATCAAACAAAACAATCATTCTATATGGTAAAACAGTAAGGGTACCTGAGACAACGTCCCCAGCCATCTCAGCGTCTCCTAGTGTCAACGCATAAACCCTCGCCGGCGCAATGTTCCTCTGCTGACCACCGCGGGGCGCCTAATATCCACCCCAAAATGGTCTGGGAGCCTGTGCATAACCCGATGGCATCTGACATGCTTGTGCCATGTAACCGGGTCTCCCACAACGATAGCAAACATTCTCCCTAAATCGACATTCACCCGGGTGTCTTTGGCCACACCTGGCACAAGTAGCAGGAGACTGACTGCTCTACCATCTGTCTCTGGCCTCCACCAGATCTACCTCCTCTCCAAGGGCCTCGGCTGGGACCCGCCTGATAACTCGAGGGCGCAGCCCTCTTCTTCTGACTCTGTGCCTCCGTCTCTACAGATAGACTCTCCTCCGCGATAGTGGCCCTATCAACCAACTCTAAGAAATCCTGGATCTTCAGTACCGCCACCTGCCTATAAATATCCCTCCTTAAATTTCTCTCAAATAGTCTAGCCTTCTTTGCTTCATCTGGGACAATATAAGGGCATAAGCGAGAGAGCTCAATAAATCTTGCCGCATACTGTGGGACAGTCAACGACCCCTGGAATAAACTCAGAAACTCCTGTACTCGAGTCTCTCTGACCGAAACAGGATAATATCGATCAAAGAATATGTCCCTGAATCGGGCCCAGGTCATCTACACTAGTGTAGCCCTCTGCTCCTCCAACAATCTGGTGGCTGTCCACCATCTCTCCGTCTCCCCCGCCAGCCTATACGTAGCATACAAAACTTTCTGCTCATCAGTGCAGTGAAGTACTGTCTGGATCTTCTCCATTTCCTGCATCCAGTTCTCAGCAATTGTAGGATTAGTAGCTCCAGAGAAAGCTAGTGGATTCATCTTCATAAATTTCTTTATGGTACATCCTTGAGCTGAGGATGGACCTCCCTGCTCTCTAGAGCTCCGCGCTATCTCAGCCATGACTTACTTAGCTATACTGCGTAGCACAGCATTTGAATCCCCACCAACTGCACCAGAAGGATCCGCTCCATCATTTTCATTGGCGTGGGCGTTATTGTCCCCTAGGTCTATCTTGCAAGCACATAGGACACCGTTTCAAAATTCTATCTTCCTATAGACTCGACTTGTTCAACTAAAACTCCAAAACCTCTATTAACTATCCCTTCTGTTTCTAATCTCAAAATCCACTTCTACAACCTAAACACATGACTTGTTGACAGTTTACTATGGTTTTCCTAGAATCGTCACCCCAGGGAAAACATAGAAACAATCACGAAATCCTGTATCTAGATCACAGAATTAAACCTCAAATCTTTTTCCTATATTCTAGTATTGTTTTCCGCTGCATTCTAGAGTCTACAGAACCTAGCAACCTAGGCTCTGATACCAAACTATAACAACCTCAAAATTCTTATCATTTTTTTTATATACAATAAACATTCCTACACAACAGAAACATAAAGCATATCACTATTACAATATAACTATACAATACCAGAATTCAATATATACAGATCATATCCATACAAAGTAAACCCCTCTATCCTCATCTTTCCCAAAAATACAAACTCGTCAAAAACTCACCCAAAACCCAAGGTGATCTAAATACCCTCTATCCGCAAGCCTGATCTGCTCGCCCAATTGTCTCACCTGAAAAATGGTAATGTAATGGGGTGAGTCGACGTTCAGTAAGTGGAAATATGCTATTACTAGTGTGTGGCAACTAAGTTAAGTATGTTTTTAAAATAATGACTAATCTGTAATGCAATAAACAATCTGTAAATCATATATTTCAAACATATCTTTCCTTCTCAATTTAAAGTACACTGTATCATCTGTATTTTTCTACTTTTCATACTTATAATATATATCATATTATACTCATCATATACTGTAAAACTGTAAATATATATATTTAACTGTGCTTTTATCCCTGGGACTCTGTACGTCATGATTTAACCCCCTTATGACAGGGTTGTGCGGCCCATAAGAGGGACTCTATCTGGTCGGCCCTCCAGATAGGTCATCATACTCTACACTACCTCAGCCCGACCAAACTACATCATCTCTTAAGCTCGGGACTGGCTACTACCTCATCAAACCGGCCCCCTCAACCCAGTGTATTGGGGAGCTGCATACTCTTCTAGCACGGCTGACGGTACCCATATACTATTTGAGATATGTGGTTGCACTCTATCTGTATCTAGCAACGGTACCATGCTCTGTAATCTGTATCTGTCTGTGTACCTTTCCTTAGGGATCTGTTACTATATACATATATACATATATACTCTTTTACTGTTTTCATCATGTTTCCAAAATTACCGTAATGCTGTCTTTATGTACTATATATACATATATATATATATATATATATATAATGTAAAACTATATACTGCATTTGTAGCATCTTGATGCTACCTCTGTATGTAACGACCTGCTCCTTTTTCACATATATATATTTTTTTTATATAAATAAATTATCATCACATCATACATTCCAACTCAGCAGGTCACAATCCACCTGGGCCTGTGGGCACCAGGGATATAACAAAACATACAGTAGAAGCCTACGCAGTAGAAAGTATAAAATCATATACATCTCATCATAATGTGCATAACACATACCAGAGTCACTACAATTACTATCTCACAGTATATACATCTCAAAAATAAAATCTAAGGACAATCTCCCACAAAACCTAACTGTCCCTACCAAAAACTTACCCTTCCAAAGAGGGCAAACAACTGATCTAGATCAGCGGGGCTTTTCCCGCTCCCCTATCAGGGGCTCCTGAAAAATGTATAAGATTTAGGGGTGAGACACCTCTCAGTAAGGGAAATAAACTAATACCAGTGTGTGGCAACATGAGTGTTTTGTGTTCTACATATACCATACATAACATATTCAATACTGTTTATCAAATATGGAAAAATATATGCATATCAACACATAGCAGAATATACTGCATTTTCATAAACATATCTCATCTCATACACTAATAATAACATAAAACAATCCTGGTAGGTTAGCTGGCTGTTGTCATATATTACCCCCACATGACTGGGTTGTGTGGCCCGAAGGCGGGACCTGACAATGGTTGGCCGACCACTACCAAGTCAAACAGTAGTCTGTAGGTCCGATGGGTCTACCCAGACTGGTCCGTACACCAGGGGCGATAACAGCACACTTCTTGAAAATAACCACATCGACCATCCAATCTCACACCACTCTGTACAGCGGCGTTAACACAGATATCATGATCACGAGGACCATGGACACATAGCAACGGTACCGTGCAAGTGCTAGCCTAGACCAAGCCAACCAGGTTCTGATATCATATACATATACTAAAACCGTGATACATAAATATCTCATATCATTTATTTTCACATCAATCATATCATTTCACATATATACGTGAAACATTAAAATCATCGCCCCGTACGCCGGTATTACGCATTTTAACATAGCACGGCCCATACGCCGACAAATCACATAGCACAGCTCGTACGCTGGCAAACCACATAGCACGGCCCGTACGCCGGCAAATCACATAGCACAGCCCGTACGCTGGCAAATCACATAGCACAGCCCGTGCGCTGGCAAATCACATAGCACGGCCCGTACGCCGGCAAATCTCATCCACATAACACGGCCCATACGCTGGCAAATCACATATACATATAAAAATATCTCGGCCCGTACGCCGGTTTTCCATCATAGAAATCCATATCGTCCCCATTCAAAAAAAAAAAACAGTATTTCACAACATTTTTATACTCATGCCACACTAAACAAATTTTCTACGTATTCAACATATCATCATTTAAACAGTATTTTCCAAATATAAATCATATATATAAATATATTTATTTTTCCTGAAACCAGATGCTATATATATATACATACATTTTCTCAAAACAAAACTAGCTTAGTTTATCCCCTTACCTGATTCCTGAAAAGCCCCTAAGAAAATCTTTCCCGTACCCACAAGGTTCTCAGCTCAATACCCTGAAAATGAAAACTCGCAGAATTAAAGTTTAGTATTTTCGTACGTACAATATTTTCTATAACTACCACTAAGTCAAATTCGACTTAAAAAGTCTTACCTCAACTTAGGGATGATTCCCAACGTTCCCAATCAATACCCTGGAACTGAAAATTTCCAGTATTAAAGTTCAGTATTTTTACGCGTATATTACTTTCTTCAACTGTCAAAAATCCAAATATTGAATATAAAGCCTTACCTTGGATTTGGGATGAAATCCAACTTTGTTTTCCTGACGATCAGTTCCGGCAGACTTGTAGAGAACCTCGCCAGGAGCGTCGTGGTGGTTTCGGTTTGTCGATCCGGCGTAAAACTAGCCCGGAATCGAAGAGAGAGAGTCGTAGGAGAGAGAGAGAGAGAGAGAGAGAGAGAGAGAGAGCACTTCCAAAAAAATATCCAAAATTTGATTTCCAAAGCTTCTTAAAGAAGCTTGTGCTAATTTAATAATATATATATATATATAATAAACCTTAATAAAGTAAAGTAAAGTAAAGCTTCTTTAAGAAGCTTTCATACCTTTTATATATATATATATATATATTTGTTCCTTATCATACTGTTCATTTTACTTATTAATTTAATTATTTTATTTTATTTTATTATTTTATTATTTTATTATTATTATTATTATATTTTTTTTTCTGGTTACTGCACTGTATTTCTGTCTGTATATTACGGTAATAGGAAACGTGGCATAACAAATTCTGTATAAAGCTGTGGTATAAATACTGATCCGAATAATACTGTATATATGTATCTGCATATATATATATATATATATATATATATATATATCTGTTTCCTGAACTATTCATATAAAAACTGTATATGCATGTACATTTCTCTGCGAATATAAATCTATCTCTGTATAATCTCATATGCTGGAAAACCATATCAAATGTATATACTATCTATATCTTTGTATTTAGTATAGTATGATGTTTCATAACAACTGTATAAATTCATTCTTCACATGAAAGTCTACTTAGGCCACACAAGCATTTATGCTCATTTTTAATAAAAACTGTATAATAGACTGACATAAAAATATACTTATAAAATCTCTATTAACTCTATTAAAACTCCTAACATAGCATATTTTCCTTACCTCAACTTTGAAAAGCTCTTATAAAAATCTGGCTCTATACCCGCAGGATTCCTAGATCAACCTCCTGAAAACACAATATCCCAGAACAAAATATTATTATTTTTTCGCCTGCATTATTTCTTATAACTATCTTAAAGCCAAAAACTCAATAAAAGACCTTACCTAAAATTTGGGATGAAATTCAACTTCGTTTTCTCGACGATCTGCTCCGGCAAACTTGTAGGGAATTCCACCAGGAGCGTCGTGGTAGCTTTGGATCGTCGATTCAGCGACTGGTGGGGCCGGAAACGTAGAGAGAAGGGAGAGAGAGTCGTAGAGAGAGAGAGAAGAGAGAGAAAAGAGAGAGAGACTTCTTAAAAATGAATTTATTCCCAGATTCTCGTATATATATAACAGGGGATTTCATCGACGAGTCCTTCACAAATTTCGTCGATGAGGCCCTGTATTCGTCGATGAAATTCAGGCTGCCTCAGAACCCCTCTCGGTATTTTCTCGTCGACGAAGCCATGTGTTCGTCGATGAAATTTTGAAGACCTTCGTCGAAGAGATCCTATGTTCCTTGACGAAGCTTGACAATTTTTCTGAAATTATTTTTATTTAATATTATCTCCAAAATGCGATGAAGTCTATGGGTTCCTTCTGTTTCTGTATCTATTTTCTCTCCCTCTTATTATTAATATGTTATTATTCTTCGGGTCACTACATTAGGTGTCATGTATTACCCCACATGACGGGTTGTGCAGCCCGAAGGCGGGACCCGACAATGGCTAGCCGATCACTGCCGAGTGAAATATGTCTGTAAGTACGATGAACCCGCCACACCCAGGTTTGGATTGCCCGGTGGACGTCCACACTCTACTGAAAGCCACATCGACTATCCATCTCTCATCCCCTCGTGGGATGTTTAGCATTAATCTGATGTAGATATCTGATCTACAATATAGCTACGGTACCGAGCCCCTGAACTAAACTAAACTAACATCCTGGTTGTGATAACATATAATACATGATCATATATATAACATCATTACGGCCTCGTGCCGAAAATATAGTAATTACGGCCTCGTGCTGAAATCATGCATAAATACGGCCTCGCGCCGATATCATAAATACGGCCTCGTGCCGATAACATAAATACATGGCCTCGCGCCAAAATCGTTTCAGGTATATATATATTCTAAAAATAAATCATTTATCATATATTCATCAAATTCATCACAATATAACTCATCTTTTCATAATACCTGAAATCATGCTTTGTTCGTAAAATCCTTCATATCATAATACATTTCACGTAAAATAATATTTATGCCACACATATGCTGTTAAAAGTCATACTTCATATTCTAAAATCGTGATTTTCCAGCACCTCATACATACATATATATATTTTAATCATCATAACAGTATTTTCCCAATTGTACATTTCATTTATAATAAACAATATAGCATATGCTTTTCTGAAAATAAATTTACTCATAATTAATAATAATTTGTATGGAAAATAACTGTTTTAGTTTATTCCCTTACCTAACTGCTGAGAAATTCGTTAGGACCCAAATCCTACGCCTTTGGTGCCCGAAATTTAACTCCTACAATTTACATTTTCCCCAGATTAATTAATCTATTTCTCCAAAATAATACTCATCTAGCATTCCCTAGGCTCCATATACCCCAAATTAATATTTAAACTATTATTTAACATCCTCACTTAATTTTCTAAATTTTTCCTGCGGGTCCCAAAATTACAACCGCGGCGCTCACCCGGGTCCTAAATTCCAGAAATCCCACTTCAGTCCCAGATGCTTAATATTTTAGCATTTTTAAAATTAATACTAATTAATTAAAAATAAGCCCCTTAATAACCCCCGTACCCCAAATTTGGGGTTTTGACTCGACACCCCCACGAGAATTCCATCCCCCTGGACTTGTAGAGAATCATCCCTAGATTCTCGTGGTGGTGTCCGTTCGTTAATTGGGCTTATATTTTGCAAGAAATTAAAGAAAAAAGGAAAAAATGGCTTACCCCAAGGAATACGCCTACGCCGCTCCTACCACCGATCCGCTCCGGTAGAAATGATGGCAGCGGCGAATGGAGTCCAGTGGTATCTTTGGATTTTCGATTGGGCGAAAATTCGTCACAAAATCGATGAGAGAGGGAGAGAGAACGCGAGGAGAGAGAATGGAAGTTCAGAGGCTGCGCAGAAGAGAAAAGAAAAGAAAAGAAAAGAAAGAAAGAAAAAGAAGAAGAAGAAGATGATGTGGGGGGGGGGTTGCACCAGTTTCCAAGAAGTTAAGCTTCAGGTAATTTAATAATAATAATAATAATAATATAATTTATTAATAATAATAATATATTTTATTAATAAAAATAAAAATTAATTTTAATTAATTTTTTTGTTTTTTTAATTTTCTTTTAAATTCGATTAATTAATTAGTTAATTAATTAATTATTATTTTTTTTGGAAATCAATCCACTAATCTTTTAAATCTCTTTTTGGGATTTTTACAGAATCGGCGTAATTATTTAATTTAGCCAAAATATTTTTAAATATTCAATTTAGTCCCCTTTTGGGATCACACCAATTTTAACATACGTGTTTGGCCCGTCAGCACCATATGCATGTTCGATGGGAGCTGATATTGTGGAGTCATCCAGTAGCAGACCGTATGCTGGAGATGTTCCTTCATCCTCCTGCCCTTCAAGTTTGAGTACCCCGTACGACTCTCCTACCAGCCTATCCACGTTAAGCCTGTTCAACGACAGTCTAGATACTGAGGACGTGGATGCACCAGTCATGCCACTTTGCTCCCGTACAACATCATTATATGAGTTATCTCCCCATCCGCTTCATAGGGATGATGATGCAGTACCTTAGGGCTGAGATGGTAGACCTATCGGACGATGACGGGGTAGCATACCAGATAGAGATGGCCAACATGGAGAGGGCGGATGCAGACGGTAGCCACCTTGACACCGGAGACCTCCTGCTTGTGGCACTTGAGTAATCATTTGTTGTATATGTACTTTATGACCTATATTGTAGAGACTCGAAAAATAAAGGAAAATTCAAAAGAAATAAAAGCATGGTTCGTCAACGAACCCCCTGGTTTCATCGACGAACGCCCATATACGGTTCGTAGATGAGCTTCAGTGTCTCGTCGACGAAGTGACCGAGAGGGGTAATTTAGAACCATTTGGTTCATCGACGAGCTCATCACCTTGATCGACGAACTCTCTTCTTCGGTTCGTCAACAAGTCCACGTGTCTCATCGACGAAGCCACGTGGCCAGCCACCTATAAATACGGGAAAATTAGATTTTTGGCAAGAATTTAGCTCTGGTTTTTTTTCTCTCTCTCTCTCTCTCTCTCTACATATATATATATATATTTGGTTCTCCCACCTTCTCTCTAAGATTCCGGCTCCATTTTTCCTCGGTTCGACGATCAGAAGTTACCACGATCATCCTAGGGAGATTCTCTACAACTTGACCGGAGCATAATTTTGGTTTGAGTAGTTCAGGCACCATCTCAAAATCAGGGTAAATAAGTTATTTTGGGGTTTTTGATGTTATCAAACTTTTCCGAACCCAAATTTTGTATTAGATGTTAATATGTTGTTGTTTGAGTTGATTAAATTAGGGTGTTGTGATTTCAGGATTTGGGTTTCCAAACACCACAGACATAGGTTGAGGATCCCAATGAGTGTTTTCTTAGGGACTCAGGTAATATTGATAAAAAAATAGTAGTTTAGAATTTTATGGATAAAGAAATATGTGAGCCTGAGGAAAAGCCGAATATAGTTATTATCTAAGTTTGGATTGACTGAATTTGGGAATATAAATTATTTTAAGATTTTTTGTTTGATACATTGTAGGCGTGAGGATAGAGTTGGAGTCAGGCCTTCTAGTCAGTCAGGTAAGGAAAATATGCTATATTAGTAATTTTAGGAATTTTATTAGTAAAATGTATGTATTTTGGGATATGAACTCTGTGTGAAATTATGTGTTCTCAGGGAATATTTTACAGATTATAATTACTTTTATTATCAAGAAAATATAGATTACAGTACATGGATTTTTATTATCTAATTGTGTGGCATGAGTAATTATCAATTCAATACAGAATTTACACAACTTTCAGAATATCATGATTTATAGTAAACACATAAAAATATATTTTTAAACATTTATAAAATACCATGATATACAGATTTCAGAACCATAACATTCAGATATTTTAGTTATTCAGATATTTCGGTTATTCAAATATTTCAGTTATTCAGATCAGTTATTTCAATGTTATGGTTATTTTAGTTGAAACAGGATCATGGTAAAACAGTAAGATATATACAGAATAGTATTATATAGTATCAGACCCTGATGGATCAGATTAGTTTTCAGAGCACGGTACCATATAGCTATTACAGATCAGAGTGCAACCACATATCTCAGATAGTGTGTGGATTTATCAGCAGTCGATTGTGCCTTGGGAGGTACTGCAAACTCCCCGGTAGTCCGGGTTGAGGCAGCCAATCTAACTAGGGAGATTCAGTTGACTTATCCTGGTAGGCCAATCGGTGTTTAGTCCAGCCAATGAATCGCACAATCCTATCATGAGGGGGTTAAATCATGACATACAACTATCTAGGGAAGTTTTTACAGTTACACACACACAAATTTATAGAAAAACAACAAACATATTTATAGTACTAAAAGTATGATTAAATAGAAAACTCAAATATTACAGTTGTATTTTAAGTCACATAGGTGTGAGTTATACTATATATATTATTTTTCATGTTATCTTAGTTTCAGTTGTTTAACAGTGTATTATTCATGTAAACTTAGTTGTCACACACTGGTAATAACATATTTTGTCTTACTAAGAGTTGTCTCATTCCAGTAATTTAACATTTTTCGGGTGATCCAGTTAAACGAGCAGATTAGGCTCGAAGATAGAAAAGATATTTATATTCCCCAGGCATAAGGGTAAGTATTTTGGGGAGTGTGATTATTAGTAGCATCCAGGAAGTCTGGTGGAGAATTTTTGGAAAGATGTATATGTATATATGGTTTGGGAAAAAACAAACTGATTTATGATATTATAATTATGGATGTATGACTTTATGTTTTTTGCTGCATAGGTGTGTTATTATGAACATGTATTCATTGGTTCCCACTTTGGGACTGAGATGTTATAATAGATTTTTATCAGGGGTATCAGAATAATATGATTTTACAGTATATAAAAAAAAATAGTACGAATTTTTGGGTCGTGTCGTACATTAGTCTTGTTCTTATGTTTTCATGTGTATGACCTCATTGCATTATTTATGCATAATTGAGGATGTTTATTTGTTGTTCCCTAATATGTATATGTAATTGAAAAATACTGTTTGCATAGTCTTAATGTATGAACTTGTAAATGAAAGTTGTGAAAATACTGTTATCAATTGTCAAAATTTTTACAGTAATTCGATGTAGTATGAATATGAACAGTTGTGCATAAAAGTTGTAAAAATAATTTTATCAATTTCCGATAAAAATTATTTTCTTTGAACATGTACAAGCATGGATGAGTCTACTCGATTTTAAGAGGAGACTTTGTCAAATTTTTTTACAAGAATTTGATGTATTGTAAATGTAGACAATTGTGTATGAAAGTTGTGAAAATATTGTTATCGATTGTAAATGAAAATTGTTCTCTTTGAATAAGTGCAAACATGGATTAAGAGGAGACTCTGCCGAAATTTTTACACATACATCGCCATGGTTTTCCTAGACTAAATTGATGTCATGAACGTGAAATACGATGCAAATGAAATGATATATGGAAATAGTAAATGATTTACATAATGCATATATGAGGTTAAGCTTAATTATTATTCTTGAACTACACCGCATGTAGCGGATGAATTACGTGTAAACTGGAAATGCAATTTCAATTTAAAAAACAGGGCTATGATTTGCAAAATGAATGCCTACTTGATGCAATTCATGTATGCTAATGTTTAAGGATTGAATGAAAATTTCAAATAGTATGAGTTTCCTAAATCAAAAGACAAAGGAGGTGACCTAATAGCATAATCTAAAGATGAGGTGCTTTGATTTTCTACCATAGTATAAAGGTTGAGTTACAACAGTCTAATTTGTGCAAAGTTTGTTCACTAGATTATATCCTACATTATTTCATGACAATATTTATTGAACGTTATCTATTATAAACTAAAATTGCACCTTCGGTACGTAAAAGTATAATGGAATTACTCATTTTTCAAGTTTTATTACACACTCATTGTGTTTAAAAGTGATAAAAAGATTTACAAGTTAAAAATCAAAATTGTTTAAATATTTCTAATATTTAATGTCTAAAAAGAACGTTGAAAATTGTTTAAATATTGAAATAACTCATAGCACAAAAAAAAAAAAAAAAAACTTGGACTAGTGAATGCTGCATGGAGCATACAAAAAACGTTGGACGATCTAACGTCTTTTACTTAAAAAATGCTAAACTCTTTAGGCAGGGCCGGTTTTTCATTAAGGTCATTGAAGTGCTTGCCTTGGGGCCCCAAAATATATTTTTTAATACAATAATGTTAACATTATTTATAGCTACTACCCCTACACACAATAAAGCCTATGCGCTTATATGTATATATAAATTATAGACCCGCGCATGACCTCTCTCTCTCTCCAACCCTTGGGATTTAATTTAACTGTTCATTTCTCAATTCGTTATCCCATCCCCATGCATGCATTCACTATTATCTATTTCTATTAGTTTCATGGAATGCGTGTTTGGTGGGTGGAGTGCACATGCAGGGCAGTTAAAATTATTTGGTGTACTGAGAAAAATTAATTTTAAATAAAAATAAAAATTAAACAAAATATTAAGGACTTCTAATTAAATAATTTGTCTAGGGCCTCATATTGGGAAGAGCTGTCTCTAGAAACATCAAACTAAGAAATAAAATTTTCCCGAACTTTTCTTATATATTTTTATATAAAATAAAACTAAAAGAACAGGAAAAAACTCCAATGGTTTGTGAAACGCATGCCCCTCGTGCGGACAAATAGGACATTCAAAATTTCTGATTGATGGTGTTGGTGTCATATAAGGTTTAAGGTTAATGATTTTGGCTGCTAGCGTCGTAACTTTGCCTCCATCACTGAACAACTACCAGTTTACCAAACAGTAAAGCTGCCTCTTCCATTATTCAATTCTGGGTAGCTCGGGAAGTCAAATCCGAAGCACAATGACTCTGCATCTGATGTAAGCATCGGATGCATCGCAATCGCATCTCGTTTTATCTCTTGCAAATTCGCGCCCTGGTTGATGGAAATTTAAGAGCCCTTTGCATCCGTTCTTCGCAAGGGGTTGCATTTGGAAGAAGACCCACTTCTTCTAACGCCGCTATCTATATATATGAGATCGTACGGTTTTACGAAACCATGTATTATGGCTTGAATCCGTAGTCAATCCTATTTCTGAGCATTAAGACCCAGTCCAAAATCGGTGAAGGGGAGGCAGGGTGTTTGCGATGGAGGGGTCCAGCTGTGGGCCTGAGGTCGATTCTAGAGAGGCTAAGATTGAAGTGAACTCTGATGAGAAGAATTCCGAGATTGATTCAGTATCGCATCTGGCCCTGGACATTGGGGGTGATCTTTCTCATTTTTCCATTTTTTTTGCTTCCAAATTAACTTTCAATATAGGTTAAATTAACTATTGTTTTTTCCCTAATTCTGATGTTTCATTGTTACCTTGTTGATGATTGTTTGAAACTTTAAGCTTGACGATCACACTGGGTCGTTCTGTTAATTTGATTTCATTATGGGTCATTGGAACATATCTCATTTGTTATGATTAAGAATTGCGTGCTTCTGTTTTCTTCTGATGTATCTCCTTTCAATCTCTTTGGCAAGCAAATGAGCAATCACCAGGAAAGGACTCCATTTTCCGGGTAGATATGATGATGCTGTCTTTCTTGTTTGCCCTGTACTTGGCAACATGGCTACCATTTTACTGCTGTGTGTGTGTGTGTGGCTGTATGTGTGCTCTTCCTTCTTTGCTCAGTTTTGTTTTTTTGGAATGGTTGTATAGGTAGTTTTTCTTTCCCTAATTAATTACATATGAACATAATCTGGTTAACAAGTATATGAGGACTATTGATGAGCATTAAGAGTATTTTATTACTTCTAAAAGTTAAAAAATTATGTTTAGGATGATTTTATGCTCATGTGTCTAGTATGCCGTAAGTTGTTTGCAGCTTGCTGGACCTGCACCTTATAAAATCTGGAGGGGAGAGAGCTGTTTTCGACTAGTGAATTTCTGTAAATTTTTGTGGTGTTACTCTTTTTTGAGTTGGATTAATGGCAATTAGGCCATTATTTATTTTTAAGTTGGCTTGCTGTAAGATTGTGCGTCTAATGTTTTGTTTTATTTGCTTTTGTTTCAAAGTGTTTCCCGTGCTTGTGCTCTTGGTTAATAAATGAATCTGTACCAAAAAAGTTAATATTGCATTGATTTTGGCTACGTCTTGAAGAAGCAAGAAAAGCACATTAATTCCACAAACCCTCTCTCAAGAAAAGAAAAAAAATCTGTGAACATCTAGTTTGCAGGTTGGTATGTGGTGGATTTATCTTCATTTTTCATGCGTATCAGGATCCCCACCAGCCCTGCAGAAAACAATTCTGGTTTTTAGGGGATTATATCTAGTCAACCAGTTTAAGAACAATCAGCAGCAGCATTAAGTCATCAAACTAAGAAAATTTGTTTGTTTTTATCTGCATCAAAGTACATGCCAGAGATGATTCAGAGTTTTATTTGAAAAATAAGCTGATGGTGAAAGATTTGAACTCTTTTTGCTAAATATTTTTGCAATATTGTCATTCTAGATGTACTCCTGTAGTTTGCAGTTGGAGGTCTAGCTGTCATTTTTTTTGTTCACTTCTGTCATTTTGTTTCTAGTATAATTGTTTCATGGAAGTTGCTTTCATTAATTTTTTTTTTTTCTTTAATCTTTGAAAAATGTTTTTGTTGATAATCTTAGCTTTCCTCTGTCCAAAGTGTAAATTGACTTTTAGGGTTGGGAAATGTGGATCATCATTCTGTTTCGATTTATTTAGATATTGAAAGAAATCAGTTATATTGGCAGGTACTCTCATCAAGTTGGTGTATTTTTCAAGGAACAATAATTATTCATTTGATGTTAAGGACAAGAGGTTGATTGACTCCAATGGGAATTATCCTAACATTAATGGGAGGCTTCATTTTGCAAAGTTTGAGACAAGAAAGATAAACGAGTGCTTAGAGTTTATTCATTCCAATCGGCTTCACCGTGGTGGTATGCATCTATGTTTTGTGTTTTTGTTGTCATTGTCACAACTTTAAATGGAAGTGTTTTAGAAATTTCTAGACCAAGTAATGGTGTGTTTGGAACTATATTTGAGGAACATTTGCATCTAGTAGTCAGCTAAATTTTATCTTTGGAAATGTCTATCATAATGATTTCCAGTAAGCATGGATACAATCTGACTTTTGAGAATGTTTGATCATAAAATCTCAATTTTAGAAGCTGCAATATTTCTTTTTGAGATTATGGTTCCTAAAATGCTTTTGCATCAACGCTGATAAGTTTGAATATAAATTCCCTGAAAAGAAGTACTTTTACGCGCTTATCTTTTTCTAATTCCTGTAAACATGAAATAGAATAATATATTTTGTAAAATTTTGCAAAATTAATTGATTAAACTATGTTGTTTGGAAATCTATTTGGGTTCTATGGTCTGTAGTTGCAAAAGATGTGGAAAGGAAAAAAGCTGTGAGATGAATGCCCAGTTAAGGGATTGGAAATCATTCTAGTGGTTGTTACTGATAATTTTGCTTAAAGTTGTTTCCTCAGATTTTTCTACCTCTGGTAAATTTCTGATATATGCATATTATTTCAGGTCACTGGCATGACAAGGCTCCTACTAGTTGCAACACTAGTATTAAGGTAAAAATGTGAATCAATTTTGCCAAGTTATGTTCTTGAAGTGGATGAGTAACTATGTAGTTCTTCATTTTATATCTTTCTTGATTTCTTCCTTTGAGGTATTCATTTAAAATTTTAATTGACTTGGAAAATCCTATAAAAAACTATTGTGTGAAAAAATTACAGTTCTTTCAGCCTAGTCAGTCGAGACTTGCACAAATATATGCTGCATGAGCTTTAGATAATTACACACAGAATTACAAGGTTTTGGCATGAGTCGCATGACTCGGTTGAGAATCTAATGTTCTCCTTGCTTTTTATTTTCTTTGCTCATCGAAAGACACCTCCTAGCTATACTGCATTCATTTGAGTCTATTAGGTACCCCAAATGAGTAACTTGAAATTTATATCACACGTACATAACCTTTTAGAAGGTTGCTTCCTGTTGTTAGCTCTTTGACATCCTAAATTTTGAGTATGGATATAGCCTGCAAGCATTTCTGTTACACATATTATGATGTAAACAATTTTGAGAATTGGAATTATTTTCAGTGCTAATATCTTTGAGTATGTTTTATTTTGTTATAAGATGCTTGGTTTTTAATATGCTGAATATTTCTGGAGCATGGTTATCTATTAACCAGTCACAAAAATTGGTGAGAAGGCCACAGGTGGTGGGGCTTACATGTTTGCAGATCTCTTCCATGAAAAGCTTGGAATTAGTCTTGACAAGGAAGATGAAATGGAATGTCTTGTGACTGGAGCAAATTTTCTGCTTAAGGTGTGATCCTAAATTTCTTATACCACATATATATGTACATATATATTCCATTTTTGGTATGTGCAAGTTAGCTTTTTTTAATAATACAAAACAATCTCCCCTTTTTTATCTTTTGGTGAACTTATAGACATTTTTTATTTGAATTGATGTGATGATGATCTTGTCTCAACAATATCTTTTTGTGTGAGTTCTTGGCATGTGAAACATTTGTTTATTTTTCAATATATTTCTATTCCATTTTTTCCTCTGTGATGCTAGAATATGATGAGTGAATAATGACAAAAGATATAATCATTAAACCATATGATGAACAAATGAGGACAAATGAACAATGGTTCACTGAAATAGGACACTTTAACTATTCCATAATTTGATTATGTTGTCAAATCCTTCAAAACTTAATGTCATTTTTCTAGATTTTTTTCTTTCTTTCTTTTTCTATTTGTTTATTAACTTTGTTTTTGTGGAGGTATTACTGAGATACACTTTCCGACAGAAGTTTAAAGCTTTATCTCTTTCAATTATCAGAATATTAGGGAAACAACTACCCTACATTTGGTTTGCAGAATGTCTATTCCTAGGATTCAATTAGTTATAATAGGTCAGTTACAATTAGTTATACAATAAATTATGTTGATATCATACAACAAATAAAAATGTGAAACTTTTTATGAGTTCGTAGCGAAGAGTAAACAAGGAATAATTATTCTTAAATTTCACCATGGGAATGTCTATTCCTTTCTTATTATATGTTGAATGAAATAATAAGGAACAAACAAGCAATAGCTATTACCTACATTCCCAAGATTTTCACTACACTCCATCCTATTCCAAGGAACAGCTATTCCACGAAGCCATTTAGTTCTGACATGTCGAAGAAAACTTCCCAAATTGTCAGTTTTAGATTGTTGTTGTTGGCTATGACCCCTGAATAGCCTGAAGGGTGCAACATGAAGTGCAAGTTGCACAAAGCTCCCATGCCTCTGAAGTCTGGGGAGGGCATGATGTACAGACTCCACAGCCTTACCTCCACATTTGGAAAGGCTAAAGAGTATTTGCTCAACATAAGCACATCCTGGATGGCTTCACTTATAATTATGTCAGTCAGGTAAGAACTCCGTAAAAGGGGTAATTGATAAAATTTGGATCAAATATTCTTGGTTATAATCTTTAAAATAAATTATTTTAAAGTTGGGTTCGATGCATGAATTGGCTGAGCAGTTAAAGAAGTGATTTTTCTTTGGCTGCAACCAGTCTTATATGAGCACTTTGATGTCTGAAGAACTGGTATTGTTTCCTCCATTCTGTTATATTAATACAAGATTTGTAATTTATGCATCACAAAATGATCTGTTGTCAGATAAGTGGATCTTACAAATTTGTTAATAAAATATATTGAGGCAATTGTATAGACTATTTTCAATTATTATAATGTTCTCTCTTTCATAAATAAGGGCAAGCCCTGTGTATGAGGCTTCCATAAGTGAGGAGTTTGGGGAGGCTGGTCTAATGTAGACAGCCTTGCCCCTGCAATAAGAGTAGCTGTTTCATTGATAACCCAAAATACATTTAGCCATCAAATATGAAAGTTCTCTTGATAACTAAATATAGAATTCTACTTCTACTTTCATTGCTGTTTATTGGAACTGGTATATTGTGTTGCTTCTAGTTATAATACACTTGTATTTATATGTTCAAACAAACATGGATTATGTTGTATCAAATCATTGCCTAAAGACTTTTCAGAAATCAGCTTTTTTTTTTTTCGGATGCTTCTCTTTCTGGAAATGGATATTTTTAGGAATCATGTCTGAGGGAGGACTGATATTGACCCAATCCTTTGAAGTCTGATCGGATGCAGCCATGCAGGCTTCAGTCATGGATGCTTCCCCGTGGCACTGCCTTACAGAAGACACTCCCCTCTTATTGTTGACATGTTTCCTCTTGCACCAAGGGTCTTCATGCTAACATTAAGCATGTTGCTTCTTCACTTCATTGTCGTATACTGTTAAGCATACTGCTTCTTTTCCTAATTTGTCTCACACGTTGGCTGACAGGCTGAAATTTTCTTATTGTTCTTTGAGTAGGCTGTCCACCACGAAGCTTTCACATACATGGATGGTCGGAAGGAATTTGTGCAGATTGACCATAATGATTTGTACCCCTACCTTCTTGTTAATATTGGGTCTGGTGTGAGCATGATCAAGGTAGTCATCATATGCCTTAACAGCAATTGACCATTTCAGCTTCACTCATTACATCCTTGTTAATTCTTAGAATGATTTATAGTCCTCTGCTTGTATAGGTGGATGGTGACGGCAAGTTTGAGCGTGTTAGTGGAACAAATGTCGGTGGTGGAACTTTCTGGGGATTGGGAAGGATATTAACAAAGTGCAAGAGGTTACGAGAATTTTTTGCTTATTTGAGTATATTTACTAGTCTCTTCATTCAATAACCTTTTATTAAAGGATAAAATTATTCTCCTTTCAGTTTTGATGAGTTGCTGGAATTGAGTCATAATGGAAATAATAGAGTGATAGACATGCTTGTTGGGGATATTTATGGTGGAATGGACTATACCAAGGTATATATTCTTATTTATTTCATTGTAATTTTGCTTCTTGTGTGAACAAAAGCTAGTGAGGCAGAATATATTATTTGTGAGAAATGAGAATGAGGATGCTGAATAGTTCTGATGACTACTGGATTGATTCTGAAGGGGTTATTTTGTATTTTTTTTTATGGGCTGCACAGAAGGGAAAATGTGAGATTCCAATGACAAAAGCTACTGCAAGAACTTTCAAATTAATGATTGGTGTTAACAGTTGATGCCTTTACAAAGAAAGATCATTCAACCTTATGCTTATTTTGGACTTATTTTGAACTTTTTTTAGACCATCTAATTCCTATTGATTCATTGTTTTTTCTTTAAAGAGATGCAGTCTAGGAAGCACTGATACCGACATGAGACACGGATATGGCACAATACTAAAATGACGATATGAAAATTTCAAAAAAATGAGGATACGACACGCCATGGATATGTTAATTAATTAATATATTTATATATGCTTTTAGGCATGTTTTTTCCTTTTAGATGATAAAATTGTGGTATTTTAATATAAAATGAAACATAAGCACTATTCGTAAAATTATCAATTACAAACTGCATTTATACAATCATCAACTATATTCATATTATGGAATATTAGCCCAACAACAAAAAAAACAAGTGGGTGGGGGGGAAATTTGGCTCCAACAGATTAACTAAATACGGGAGCAAGTTAGAGAAATTGAAAAATCAGGATTTAAGCTTTGCACCGGAAAATGAAAACATAAAATGGGGTGGGAATCTTTATAAACCGGGACCTAAAAGATAGTGTGCCAGATGTTAAAAGAGTAGGTGATAGAATTATAAAAATCAAGATAGCTCTAGGACTCTGAGCCCCTAGTGGCTTTTTGAAAGGACCTTTTCAAAAGGAGCTAATAAAAAGAAACTTATTGATATTATTCTAAAAATGTTTGCCCCCCTCCTCCCTCTCTCTGAAAAAGGAGCTATTAAAAAGAAAAAAACTAGCTTTTAGTGTTTGGTAAAAAAGTTGTAAGGTGCCCAAAAATATTTAAAATAACTAAAATGGACATGTTTTTTTAGAAGATATAATTAATACTTTGATATTTTTGTAATATTTGAAAAAAAATAAGGTCAACAATGGAATACAATAATTTGTTGCAGAAAAAACTAGCTTTTAGCTTTTAAAAGCTTCAAATATGCAACTTTAGAGAACTTCCCAAAAAAGCTAAGAGCTAGCATTAAAAGCTAGAAAAGCTTATTACCAAACACATTAGACCCAATCTTTTGTTTTTAAAAAGTATGCAAAAAGGGGGGGGGGGGGGTAAACTCACCCTAGGTCAAGAGATAATAAATGTCATTAATGTGTATGCTCCCTATTTAGGCTAAGCAGGAAACCCTTAAAAGATATTTTTGGGAAGATATGATATGAATTGTATTATACAAGGGATACTAGGGTTTGAAAAAACATTCATAGGAACTGACTTGAATGGATACATTGGAAAGGACAATAAAGGTTACAAGAGGATATATGGAGGCTATGGATATGGACTTAAAAAAATGAGTCTGGTGATATATCTTAGATTTCGACATGTCAAACAACCCTGTTATGATGAATACTTGTTTTAAGAAAAAACACTTAATAACCTATAAAAGTGGACAAAATAAAAGCTAAATAGATTTTCTCTTAACTAGGAGGGAAGATCATTTATCATGTAAAGATTTTAAAAAGTTTTCCCAGATGAAAGTTTGACTATACAACATAGAGTTTAGTATTAGATATATGTACGAGAAAATGGAAGAGAAAGAACAACATAAATCAATGCAAGAGAACTAGGTGATGGAATTTGAAGATAGAAAATATGGTAAAATTTAAAGATAGAATGATCAAAGAGGGTGATTGGGCAATAGGGCATAAGATAGATCAAACGCTTTATGGAATTGGATTGCTAGATCTATTAAAAAGATAGCAAAAGAGATTTTAGGTTAATTTAGAGGAAGATTCTTGGGCAATAAAGAACGTTGGTGGTGGGATGACAAAAGAAATTTGGTATAAAACTTGGCAAAATCGTAAAAACATCGAAAACCTTGAAAATTATAAAGAGGGAAGAAAAGATGCAAAAAAGGCTATTAGTGAAGCAAAACATAGAACTTATGATAATTAATGTGCTAGACTAGATACAAAAGAAGTGGAAAGAGGCATATATAAGCTTGCTAGAGCTAAAGAAAAAAGTGTAAGTATTTAGGTAATGTAAGATGTACAAAGGATGAGGACGATAATGTCTTGGTTAAAGAAGAAGGCATGAAAGATAGGTGGCGAAGCTACTTTAATAAGTTGTTTAGTGAAAACTAGATTGAAACCTTAAACTTAGAAGTGACAAATGAGGAAAAGACTAAAAATCACATATTTACAAAATTAGATTAACTGAAGTTTAAGATGACTTTAAAAAAGATGAAAAGTGGGAAATCTATAGGACTAGATAACATTTCAATTGAAGTTTGGAAATGTATGGGAGATAATGGAGGTATATGGTTAACTAATCTATTCAACACTATTATGAAAACCAAGAGAATGCCAAATGAATGGAGGAAAAACTTGTTAATACCAATATACAAAAAAAAGAAGGTGATATTCAAAATTTTAATACCTATCGTGGAATTAAACTTATGACTCATTCAATGAAATTTGGGAAAAAATAAGATTTGAAATGAGGGTCTTAGAGAACAATTTGGTTTTATGCCTTTGAGATCAATAACAAATGTTATTTATCTTTTAAGAAGATCAAAGGAAAAGTTTAGGGAAAAGATGAGGGACTTGCACATGGTTTTTATTGACCTAAAGAGGGCTATGATAGAGTGGTCAATTTTAGAAAAGTATGTAGCAGGTCTATTGATGTCATTAAAGATATGTATGATAGAGTAACAACTAGTATTAGGACTATAGGAGGAGAGTCTAGAAAATTTCCAATCACATCAAGGTTCTACTTTGAGCCCTTCTTTTCGCCTTAGTGGTTGATAAACTCACAAAGAATATCCAAGACAATCCAATGATGTTTGTTGTTTACAAATGATATTGTTTTAATTGATAAAGTAGGAGTGAAGTAGAATCTAAAGCTAGAACTTTGGAGAGTAGCTTTAGAGTCTAGAGGTGTTAGGACAAGTAGAAATAAGATAGAGTATATGAAATTAGTTTCATCCATGTAGGGAGGAATACTAGAGATAAGATTAAATTTGATGGTCAAGAAATTAATTGCAAATTTTGATTTGTTGGATCTATTATGCAAGCGCAAGAAGAAATTAATGAGAATGTAATACATAGAATTAGAGCAAGTTTGAGTGCTTTGGGCATGTTGCGTGACTGTAGAATACCTTTAAAATTAAAAGGTTTTATAAGACAATTATAAAACCAGCCATGCTTTATTGATTAGAATGTTGAGCAACTAAAAAAAGCATATCCAAAAAGTAAAAGTTGTTAAAATGTGAATATTAAGGTGGATGAGTGGTCTAAGATCAAAGGATAAGTTAAGGATCGAACATGTTTGCAATAAGTTAGGCATAGCACCGGTAGAAGATAAGATTAGGGAGGGACGACTTTGATGGTTTTGCCATTTGAAATGCAGGCTAAATAGTGCACTAGTGAGGAGAAGTGAGCTAGTTATTTTTAATGGTATTAGAAAGGGTAGGAGCAGACCTAAAATAATATGGTATGAGATAGTGAGGAAGAATTTAATAGCCCTTAAACTGGCCTAGGAAAATGCCCTTAATTGTGTGACTTGGCGGAAATGGATTCATGAAGCTGACCCCACCTAGTGGGATGTAAGGCTGCTTCTTGTTGTTCAACAAAAAAATATCTCAAGGTCATGGATAATAGTGGCAATGAACATGACTCATCAAGGACATTTTTTATTTTTTTTCAAAAGAAGAAGAAAAAGATTATTAGAGAGTGGCTAATTGACAATAGCTTTAAAGAGAGGAGTTGGGGTGGGGGGGGAGGGATTTTGGATCCTTGGAGGTCTGGTGCTCTACAAGGCCAGCACAATGGATGTAGGGCTCCAAATTCCAACTACTCCAATGCAAAGAACATCTTGACTAAAGGGCATGATTGAGCCATTGAGCTCCTTGCTTTGCGAACGTAGAGAGAGGGTCTTCTCAGTGTACACAGCCTTACCCCTACTTTTATGCAAAAAAATTGTTTTCTTGGACTCAAACTCGTGACCAACAGGTCACAAAGGCAAGAACTTGCTGTTGATCCAAGGCCTGCCCTTGAACCTCGACTGATGACTTATTCTCTTGATTTCACTTCAAATTTTTTTTTTCCTTTTTGGTTTTGTTAACAGAATTTTTTTGGGAGGGGGGAGGGGGGAGCAAACGCAGTGTTTTGGTGCAATAGGTGTCCCGGAGGTGTCTTTGCCATGTCAAGAAGTGTCTCAACCGTGTCCGAAAGTAAAGATGCGTTTGAGAGCATGGATTTCAGGTCTTGGATTTCGATTTGGGTGGATTTGGATAAATTTCAACACAACTTGACATTACATTTTATCCAAACCCAATACAACTCCAAAGATAGGGTAAAAGTAAATTAATTAATTTCCTACATTTGCTGTGGAATGTCAGGAGGTATCAGATGTCAGTATCCGACACATGTCGAACACCAACACTTTAGGCACCCAGAAGTGTCAGTGTTCCTAGGATGCAGTATGTCTGCTTCTCTGAACTGCTACAGGTCAAATGGTTTTGTTGGTTTCACATTTAATATATTATGACTTTGTCCATATTTATGAAAGTGGTTTCAAATTCCATATATTATGATTTGCATAGAAGCTAGCCCGCACTAAGAATAGTCTTATAGGCCCTAGCATGCAGAGCAATAGTAAGTCAATCGAGAACGAGAAAGACACTCTCACTTGACTCAGATACTGATGAAGCTTGAGCACATCTCTTGCCAAGCTGGCTGGCCATATTTATGAGAGTGACAGTGCAAACTCAAAAATGAGATTCTTTTCTGTACAGAACTTTGACTTTCTGGTATTCAAAAATTAAAGTTGCATCTTAGGTCACCTAGGTTTAACCCATGGCTCTGAAATGGGCATTCTTTGTATGCTCAATCTTTTTGGTAGTTAGACTTCAAAGTCCATGGATTTTTTTATTTTATTTTATTTTATTTTTTGCTACTATAAGTGAGAATCTTGTGAGAACGGTAATTATTGAAAATTTTGATTTGCTGGAAACTTAGAGCTTTTTAGTTGTCATACTGTCAAGGGACGCTCATCTGTTGGTTTCATGTTTTTTCTTAATAATAAATATTGCACCAGCTGACTTTCTAATGATAACAGATTGGTCTCTCATCAACAACCATTGCTTCAAGCTTTGGCAAGGCAATTTCTGGTAATAAAGAGGTTGAAGATTACAGACCTGAAGATTTGTCTAGATCGCTGTTACGAATGATCTCAAATAATATTGGGCAGGTGAGTGGAAAAGATTTCTTGGATGCGATAAATTATTAATGTAACGTGAAACAGTCATTCGGTCATTCCTCTGGTATAAAAGTGTCATTTGAAATTTGTTTTTTCTGAACATGCACAAGTAGCACTGAGCTACATGAAATGATGGACAGTAAAAATATGATAAAAACACAGACAAGCAAACATATCTCCCGGTGACAAGTTTCCTGCCCATATTGAGGGATAGATGGTAAGGGCATGAGAGATTAGGAAAATTTTTTTGTGACTTTAAGTAAATAAATCGTGGTGGCGAGAATTCAATAAAATGGAAAAAGCTTTTTGGCATGTGAAGCATGGTGATTGGATTCCTGAATCAAGGACTGCAGTGGTTTCATTGTTTTCCTATTTATAAGTTTTTTAAGAGCTTTTTTCTTTGTTTTGGGTTGGATGCATGCTCTTTGTTTGGGATCGGATGCATTACTTCCATTCATCTCATTTTAGCAGTCCCTGTCAATTTTAGAGCCTTTTCTTTGTCAAAGGTTTCATTGGTTTTTGGTGAATTTTAAACATTGAATTCAGGTTAAGGTTAAGAGATTAATGGAACTCATGAAATTTGTGAGCATGGAAAATGTCAAAATCTTAATTATCATTTGTTTTTACAAGGTACTGAGCTTTTTGACCAGGTATAACTTTGGTTTTTGGAATTGGAATTAATTTTCAGATTTTGGGTGCGAGATTAGTTCCCATATATCATTGTTGTACCTGATTAAATCATTTCACTTGACCTTCTCTCTTTTTTTCTTAAGTTTTATTATCCAATTGGTTTATGTGTTCATGCATGCAAAAGTAAGTGTTTAGGTTGTTGCATTTCCAAAAGCCTGCATTAGGAATATAAATTTTCCTTCTGTGTACTGTATGGCTGTCATCTTCTTAAGATGGCCAAAGCCAACTCCTAAAAAATGCAAGTTAACATGCATGTCATACTACTGATGATATTTTCCATTTTCAGTAGTCTTGTTTGAAATTCTAAAGATCCCCACTAGCCTTGCGAATGATATATTGGTTTGGTCCAATTGATTCAGGAACTGTTATCATACCAACTCACCTGCAGATTAGGATCAAACTAGTTCCTAACATCCACTGGACGCAACCAGCAATCCATATTCTGTCAAGATCTGCATTCTGAACAAAATTAAGGATTATTCCCTTTTGATGAGATTTATACTTCTTCATATTTTATCTTTGATGTTAATTTCAGAGTGCGAGATGTTTCTCTGGTTTTGTTTTTGTTCAGAGATGGTAGCTAGAAATAAAAAAGATGATGTTAGTTTTAGTTCAATGTCAGTATTTTTTATAGTTCCATTTAAATTTTTCTGCTCAGATATCCTATTTGAATGCGCTTCGATTTGGACTTAAGCGGATATTTTTTGGAGGATTTTTCATCCGTGGCCATGCTTATACTATGGACACAATCTCCGTTGCAGTTCATTTCTGGTAATGATGAGGACTATTTATAATTTTTTCTGCCTTGGAATAGGATTTCTGACTTTCCCCCTATTGTTTGCAACCATGTATCAGACTAAAGGTCAAGCCCGAGGCTGTCTTTCTACTTAATGGGATTTGGATCTTTGTATTCCCTTCATGCTATCTCCAGGCATGATTTATTGGAATAAAAATATACCACATTTTTTCTTGAATTCCTAAAAATGGTGCCTCGTGTGCAAACATCAAAACTCATTTGAATACCACACTGAAAATGGGAATTATTTAATTTTCATGTGGTGTCTAAAATCTCTTGTTTTTTCTATTCGTACTTCGTTTTCATTCCTTCGCCTCTCTCTGTACCGTATTCGTCTTCAATAAAGCCATTAAATTCAACACCCTTTCCGCTTCTTCCATCCTTTATTCTCTCACAGATTTCAGCTAACTTTTTCTTGAAATCTTTTCAGGTCTAAAGGCGAGGCTAAAGCAATGTTTTTGCGGCACGAAGGCTTTCTTGGAGCATTGGGTGCATTCATTAGCTATGAAAAGCATGACTCTGATATCTTGATGGATAATCAGTTTGCGGTACAATGCCCAGGTAATGGGTCCTATGCAGGTGATCAAGTTCAAAGCTCACCAGTAGGAGATTTCAATTATGCTGAAAGCATAGAGTGCAATGTATATGCTGCTTAGCGATTGTGGTGATTTCTCCAAATGGATTTCTCCACGGATAAGAGATTGTAAACAAGACAATCTGAAGGTGGACTGTCACTGCCATTTAGGCCACCTATTCGGCATGTCTAATTTATGCATAGATTTAGAAAATTAGGATGCATGTATTAATTCTATTTTGTATTTTTTTTATCATTTAGGGGTTAATGTGTGGCAATGTAAATTAGTTGGTTTAGTCTCAGAGTATATATTTGTATTTGGGTAGTGCATGTAGTGGAGATAGTTATAAGTGGTGTTTGGTTATGTTTAAAATGAGTGGTATTTTGGATACTTATTTTTATCATATGGTTAATTTTTTTTTTTTTGGGAAAAAGAAGGCGGCATCTCCTATCTTTATTAGAAAACCCCTCATTTATGACGGAGAAATACCATGGTTCCAATCTTGAGACTTGATGACGACAAAATTAAATTCTAGGACTCTAAAACTAACTTAACCAACTTATTCAAAACCAATAAACTAATGACCAACAACTAAACAAATAAATAAGAACTAAACAACTACAAGTGGAAAATAAATAAAATTGCGGAAGATAACATAAAGCATCACGAGCGCAAAAAAGGAAATCTCAACAAATCCAATCGAATCATTCCCCTGACTTGCTGTGGAAGATTATCCTGACAATTATATGATCGAGATATACTAGATTCACCCTGCTTGGCAAAAAAATCCGCACTTTTATTCGCCTCCCTGTAAATATGTTTCACTTTGTAATGTATGCCTCTCAATGCTAGCACAAACTCTTCCCACAATTCCCATAAGTTCCAAGCCAAACGCTTCCCATAATTTATCCACTTAACCAACCAAGCAGAGTTATATGTAATCTCCACTTGATCAAATTCGAGATCTTTGTACAGATTAATTTTTATAATAATCGCCTTTAATTCAGCCATATTATTGGTTCTATAACCTAGTAATGAGGAAAAAACTGCTTTAAATAAACCTCTTTCATCTCTTATCACGCCTCCATCACCACAAATACCTAGGTTACCTCTACAGTTTCCATCTACATTCAACTTAACCCAACCTATCTCAGGTTTACACCATCTGACTACACGAGGAAGACGAACCCTCACATTTTTTACTTGAATATCTAAAGCACGAAGGACTGTAATATCCGTACAAGAAGTAGGTGCACATTTAGTTAACTTGTTCGAAATGGATCTCAGCCAATATCTAATATCAAGTCGTACAGTTCTCACCGAATCATGAATTGATTCCATCCTAACTCTACATCGACGAGTCCAAAATCTCCAAATAATGAGACTAGGTATGAGACCTACCAAAATGCCTAATTGTGAGGCCCGTCTTGCACAACTAAACTAGATATTAACTCTGGCTTTCCATGTACTCGTTGCCATACAACTAACACCCAACGCTATTATTGCTAGTTTCCATACCTCCTAAGTGAAAGATCTTGTGCAAAACATATGGTCTAGAGATTCAATCTTGACATTTGAACAACAATCATACCGAGAGGCCATTTGAACACCTACTTCTTTAATACAAGTATCAATCGGGAGACAAGCGAACTAAGATTTCCATATACAAATTAACACCTTTTTTGGCAACATAGGATGCCAGATCCATTTTGCAACTAAGAATTCCTCTTTACGCTCCCTTATAATTTCCCAAGCGCTTGTTGTGGTAAATTTCCCATCTGTTGAAGGTTCCCAAATTACTATATTTGGACCCTCATTGCAAGAGATAGTAGAGTTCATTACTTCCTCAACTTGATCTTCATCCAACATATCCACTAATAAATCAACATTCCACCCATCTTTATCCCAACAATCTGTGTTCGTAGGTTATGGTTGTTGATTTCTTAAACCTTAGCACAAAGAGGACCGCAGGCTAACCATCGACAAAACCAGAAAGAGGCCGACCCTTCTTTAATTTGAACACGAACATGCTCTAATACTTTAGGTATCACACGAACAATCGATCTCTAAAATCTAGTTCCTTTATCTAGTTTCATTTCTCTCAAGTGGTGTATATTATACAAATACTTGGCTTTAAAGAACCGAGTCCACAGATTATCTATAGTTAGCAATCTCCATACAAATTTCATATGTAATGATTTTTTTACTTCCTCAAAATCCCTAATACCCAAACCACCCTCACATAGAATTTATTTTTGTGAAGACAATATTAGGAATGTCTATTACCGCCAATTGATGAATTGCCATTGATGATAATACATGCTTAATTAAAATTAAGCGCTCCCTTTGAGATAAAAGCTTAAATTTCCAACTCGCTATCTTTTTCCTTAATTTAGCAACTAGGGCTCTAAAATACGGGCCGTAAGATGACTCGATACCAAAGGAACACCCAAGTATGTAGCAGGGAAACCTCCATCCGCAAAGCCAGTCATCCTTAGCAAGGATCTCTTCTGAGCATAAGCATTTCTCGTTGACAAAAAAAATAGTTGACTTGTCTTTATTTATCATTTGATCAGTCCAATCCTCATATTTCTTAAGAGTCTTAATAAGCATTCGAATGAAACTTCTCTTACCATTGACAAAAATAAGAATATCATCCGCATAGAGAATGTGAGATACCAAAGGCACCTCACGAGGATGATAGTAAGCCCCTATCTTATTCTCCATAAAATTTTTCTTTAGAAACCGAGAAAGAACTTTCTGTAAAATAATAAATAGATAAAGAGATAAAGGGTCTCCTTGGCGAAGCCCTCGAGAAGGTTTAAAGAAACCTTTATAAGTGCCATTCATCATAATGGAGAACCAAGGAGAGGAAACACATTCCGCCACTAAACCACAAAATCTCCGTGAGAATCCAAAACTTTTCAGAACCAAGTTTAAAAAATCCCAATCGACCCTATCATATGCCTTAGCCATGTCTACTTTGATCATTACATTTCCACCATTAGACTTCTTATGTAGAGAATGAACCATTTCTTGTGCCAATGAAATATTTTCAAATATACTTCTACCAGGAATGAAAGCTCCCTGCTCCGGAGAAATCAATGCAGACAATAAACCTATCATCCTTGCAACAATAATTTTTGAAAAATTTTTGTAGATAACACTACAAAAACTAATAGGCCTAAACTTGTCAAAACTCTTGGGATTTTGAACTTTTGGGATTAGAACAATGTAAGATGCAGAATAAAATCTAGAAAGAGGAGACCCAACAAAAATAGCTGCATCGATCACCTCTTCTTTTACAATATCCCAACAATCATGGAAAAAAGACGAACCAAAACCATCCGGACCTGTGCTACTATTTCTTGGGATAGAAAGAATAACATCCCTTACCTCCACCACGGATGGTTCACGACAAAGAGTAATATTCTCCTCTTCAGAAACCATAGGAGATATTATATCAACAAGGTTAGCTGTTCTACTGGGGCCTACACCTGTTAAGAAAGTTTGAAAATACCTTACTGCACCCTCATGAACAGCCTCCATAGAATCCAACACTTCTCCATTCGGAAGTTTCAATGAATGAATCATAGTCTTCTTCCTTTTTTGGTTCACAAATGCATGAAAGAACTTTGTATTGTTATCCCCCGCATCCAACCACTTCTTTTTGGCTAGTTGAGAAATACAAATCTCCTCCCTCTTTTCCTATGCTTCCAACTCGAGTTTAGTAAGGAAGAAATCTTCCTCCATTTCTGGCGAATACCTTTTTTGAAGCTGAGCCTCTAGAACTTCCATACTTTCCTCCAGTTTTTTAATGTTCTGATGCATATGTCCAAAAACCTATTTGTTCTAGTTTCGGATTGCAACTTTCGTATGCTTCAATTTAGTAGCAAGTCTACTCGTGCCATGTGACTCCTCCCTCCAGGCTTCCTCCACACAAGACTTAAAAGACTGATGAGTGCTCCACATATTCTGATACCTAAAGGGAGAAGGACCATACCAATGCAAATTTCTATGAAATCGAATAATCAATGGGTTATTATATGAAGTTCTCCTCTTTCCATACTCAAAATAAATATTTGGCAAAGATTAGAGAAGGTTCGAATTATAGAGGACCCTATCCAATTTTTCCCAACTCTGAGAATTTCCACTGTGACCATTACACTAAGACATGTTGCTGCTAGTACCAACCAAATCCATAAGACCACAGTTGTCCAAGGAAGTATTAAATTCTTCCATAACCGATAATGGCCTCGTATGACCACCAATATGTTCCAAATCTGAACGAATGATATTAAAATCTCCCGCCACTAACCAAGGGAAATCATCCCTCTTTACAAACTCCAAATCATTCCAAAGTTCTTGGCGATATGTTTGATGACATTTATCATAAACAAATGAAACTAAGAAATTCTGGTCCACAGAACTAAAAATACTCGAAATAACTTGATCAGACATATGTTGTAACTCAAAGTGCACTTTCTCTTCCCAAAACATCCAAAGTTTACCCCCCACTGATGCATTCGCACAAAAATTCAAAAATTTTAGAAGGTCAGCCCATTGTGACATCAGACTTTCATCAGAAAATAGCTTTGAAAGAACCAAAATAGAAGGTGAAAATTTCTTCATTAACTTTTGTAAAAGGCTTTTAGACGTGCCTAAACCCTGCATGTTCCACACTAGAATTGTATTAATCATAAATCAAGTTTCTTTGGACGGGTAATAACCCGTTGAGACTTTTTCTCACTTTGCACATTAATATCCTTCGACTTAACAAGTGAAACATGTAAATCATCATTTGAACAATAGCCTTTTTCCAATGGGAGTTTCTTAAAAGTATTTGCCTCCACCTCCCTATCCGATTCACAATTATGTGGGACATACTTGGGCATGATTGTACACTCTTGTTCCAAGATTTCTGAAACCATATTACTAGATGTAATTAACTGATCACGCACTACTATACCATCTTCCACTATCAGAATATTAGCGTCGGGAGCACCCAAGACTGGTTCAACAATCTCCTTCCTCTGCACAATCTCATATTATTTTGTGTTCATCTGCAAAATCTCCACTTCAGGCCTTAGATCTTCAGGAACAATCTCCCCTTCTTCCATCTCACTTTGCGGAACTGTCTCAACCACTGACAAAATTTGTGATGTCGTTGCACCCTCTTGAACATGAGCCACCTCTAAAGGTTCTTCAACAATGCATGGATCTATCAATTCTCTCTGAACTTCATTCCCTTTATCCATTTTCTTCACATGCCAAACTTGTTGATTTTCTTGTCTAGCATTTTTCGTATCCTTACTTCTATCCCCAATTTTCTATTTCCTTTCACCCCGTCGGCATACCACCTTTGAATGTCCTTGTCTATGACATTTCTCACAATAAAATCCTTACTTTTTGTACCTCACTTCTTGCCAAATTTTCTTATTTGCAGAAATAACAATTGGGAAAGCATCTATGTCATGCCTCGAACCCGCAGATGGGTCCCAAGTGTGAATATAGTAACCTAACCTGTCTCTGTATCAATTAAAACATATATAATACTAAACTGAATGAGGGTCTGACCCCGTGGGGTATACATACACCCTATACACATTCACATACATATCCATACTCATCAAATACGCAGCGAAAATATTCTTTGTATACATACATCATACCATACTAGAGTATATACAAAACTAGAATATACATTCCCAAAATTTTAGTACATACTCCGAGTGTCTACAAAACCCAACAATGACAACTCGATTACAAAACTTGTACTTACACAGGTACTAAATGCAGCTAACCAACACCCTTGCTTCTGGAAGCTAGGATGCTAGTTTCGGCTACCCGAAAGACCTGAAAAATATTTGTATATTCGGGGTGAGACACCTCTTAGTAAGGAAGAAAACATGTTATATTAGTGTGTGGCATACGAGTGTTATTTTAACATAAAACATAACACAATACAGTACAATACAATACAATACATTATAGTTTCAGTATCTTTCACAATCTAATTCCAGTACATACGATACCCAAACATACAGTCAGTGTCGTCACACTAAGCACCCAATTACCCTGCCATAACTGAAGCCTCACAGTGATAACGTTTCCAATACGAGCACCCGATAACCTGCGATAACCGAAACCTCACAGCGATATCGTTGCCATTATGGTGTAGCTCACACCCATCGGTGACCATCCGGAAAGAACAGGCGATATTTCACACCCTTGGATATAGAACCGGACACTCTCGCCCATGGTAATTAGCTGAGACATGAGTCAGCGTACGATAATTAGCCGCCCGTAGTTGATTCAGCGTACGGTAATTAGCCGCCCCTAACTGATTTACAAAACCTGATACAATTTTGGAACTTATGTCCCTATACTCATCAGCGTACGGTAATTAGCCGCCCTTAGCTGTTTTTACAAAACCTAAAACATTTTACGTACAACAGTTCATTCCATACTCATTTGGTATGCAGCAAATCCTATCATTTTCAGTTCAAGAATACAGTTTAATACAAATATGGGTATGGGCATCTAAATACTACAATTTTAATACAACATACGGTTTCTCCAACAAAATAGAGATGATATTCGAAACCCCCAAAATTTCCCAAAAACTATAACCCAAAAATTCCGCATTTTCACCCGATAGATTTTCCAAAATAAGTAGTCAAAAGATACATACGATCATAAACTAAAGGTTTATCGATCCCGATTTCAAAAAATAAACTGATATAAATAGAATCCCCTTACCTTTTCCCGAATACCAAAATACGAACTCTACGGCTCCAAAATTACGAACCGAGACACCAAAACCTAAACAACCAAGAACTATACTTAACTACAATTCTTGCTACTACATATATTCCAAAATGAAACTGAAATTGGACTCTTACCTCGGTTTTGGGTTAAAACCCGAAAATTCCCGAAACAAAGATCTGATCCACTATTCTCGAAGAGATTCCTCTCCTGATCCACGTAGTAATGTCGGATCATCGAATCAGGTGATAGACAACGAAGAATCGAAGAGAGAGAGAGAGAGAGAGAGAGAGAGAGAGAGAGAGAGAGAGAGAGAGAGAGAGAGAGAGAGAGAGAGAGAGAGAGTTTTAGCTTACTTAGACATGAAGCAATGAAATAGGATATTTATAGCCCCTTTGACTTGGCCAACCTCGTCGACGAGATGGCGCCTTCGTCGACGAATCATCCATACATTTCGTCGATGAACCGACTTCTTTGATGAAAAACCCTATTTCGATATTTTACAACACGTTCGGTATCTCTTCATCGACGAGGCTCTGAATTTCGGTGACGAAGATTATGAAGGCCTTCGTCGACGAGAGTAATGGTTTCATCGACGAAGCTTGCAAAATTTACCTTTTTACCATTTTTCATTCATTCAATCTACATACTTCAGGCCGAGTTCTTACAACCTCCCCTCCATACAAAAATTTCGTCCTCAAAATTTGCAATCTCTCATTTACCTAGTCATATACATACCTATACGTATACCCAACTCTTGGGAAGAGCCGGTGGCCACCCATATATAAGCCCCATCCCAAATACATACATACCCTCACTTATGGCGGAGGAATTGCGTGGTTACATATATATGCTGTCTCGAGAGCTCACAATATTACAAAACTTGCCCAGATACTAACCACATAATACTACTACGATAACAGAGTATTACATACATACATGCATACATAACCATACTGACCCTGCTATCAAAACTACTACTTAGAACAATTGTGAATATTTCTGGAGTATTTCTGTCTCTAACTCCTAAGAAGCTTCCTCAACCGCGTAATTCCGCTACAGCACCTTCACTAACAGTATCTCCTCGGTATGCAACTTCTGAACTTTACGGTCTAGAATTTGAACGGGTATCTCCTTATACGCCAAAGCATCCCCAATCTCTAAGGACTCGAAACTAATCACATGCGACAGATCCGACACATACCTCCTCAACATGGATACGTGAAACATATCATGGATCCTCGAGAGTGCTGGGGGTAGTGCAATCTTGTAGGCCACCGGACCCACTCGTTCTAGTACCTCGAATGGTCCGATATACCTCGAGCTCAGCTTGCCCTTCTTCTTGAATCTCATCACCCTTTTCATCGGAGCGATTCTTGAAAATATCTTACCCTCAACCTCAAATTCCAACTCATGATGGTGAACATCAGCATAACTCTTTTATCGACTCTGAGCTGATTTAATCTTATCCCTGATCAAACCAACCTTCTTAGAAGCCTTCTATACGAGTTTAGGCCCCAATACCCGCCGTTCACCAATCTCGTCCCAATACAAAGGAGACCGACACCTCTAACCATACAATGCCTCGAACGGTGCCATCCCGATACTAGCCTGGAAGCTATTGTTATAGGCAAATTCCACTAACGGTAGAAATTGAATCCAACTACCTCTAAAATCTAATACACAAGCCCGTAACATATCCTCCAAGATCTGTATCGTCCTTTCTAACTGTCCATCAGTCTAAGGGTGGAACGCTATACTAAAAGTAAGCTTCGTCCCCAGTGCTTCCTGTAAACTCTTCCAGAATTGAGAAGTGAACCTTGGGTCTCGATTTGAAACTATGGACATCGGTACCCCGTGCATTCTAACTATCTCCTACACATACAAACCTGCTAGCCTACTAAAAGAGTAGCTAACCTTCATCTGTATAAAGTGAGCAGATTTTGTCAACCTATCCACGATTACCTAGACGACATTCTGCCCATGTAGTGTTGGTGGCAATCCGGTGACAAAGTCCATGGAGATGTACTCCCATTTCCACCTTAGGATACTTAATAGCTGCAATGGCCCTGCTGGCCTCTGATGTTCAACTTTCACCTGCTGACACGTCAGACAATGCTCTACAAATAGAGCAATCTCTCGTTTCATGCCACTCTACCAGAAAGATTCACGCAAATCCCGATACATCTTCGTACTACCCAGATGTACCATATACAAAGAATGATGCACCTCCTCCAGAATCGTCCTATTTATCCCCTCGTCATTTGAAACCCACAACCTGGTCCCAAACCTCAGCACACCTCCTTTAGAGATGTTAAAATCTGCAGCCAACCCTTACCGCACTTTCTCCACAGTCTCAACTAACTCTGCATCATTAGCCTGTGTGGCTTTAATCCTCTCAAATAATGTTGGCTAGATCACCAAGCTAGCAATGAAAGCTTGATGATTACCATCCACCAACTCCACGCCAAGACTTTCTAGAACCCGTCTGATATGATGCTGACCTACTACTACAGATACTGACGCATACTCTAACTTCCGACTCAACGCATTGGCTACCACGTTAGCCTTCCCCGAGTGATAGTTAATGGTGCAATCGTAGTCCTTGATCAGTTCCAGCCACCTTCTCTGCCTCATGTTCAACTCCTTCTGTGTGAAAAAGTATTTGAGGCTCTTGTGATCCGTGAAGATCTCACATTGTTCACTGTACAAGTAGTGTCTCCAGATCTTCAACACATATACTACTGCCGCCAACTCTAAATTATGCGTGGGGTAATTCTTCTCGTACTCCTTGAGTTTCCAAGAAGCAAAAGAAATTACCTTACCCTGTTGCATCAGCACACATCCCAACCCTTTCAGTGATGTGTCGCTGTAAATCACAAAACCACCGTACCCAGATGGGATGGTTAAAACCGGAGCAGTGACCAATCGGTGTTTCAACTCGTGGAAACTTTGCTCACACTCGTCATTCCAATCAAATCTCACACCCTTCTTCGTCAACCATGTTAGAGGGCCAGATAACTTAGAGAATCCTTCCATGAGTCGCTGGTAATACCCAGCTAGTCCTAGGAAACTCCGAACATCCTGTACGCTCTTTGGTGTCACCCAATCGACCACTGCTTCAATCTTACCAGGATCAACTGCGATACCACCCTTTGACACGATATAGCCTAGAAATGACACCTGATTTCGCCAGAACTCGCATTTCTTTAACTTAGTATACAACTTCTTCTCATGAAGAACCTGAAGCACCAACCTCAGATGGTTTCTGTGCTCTTCCAAACTCTTAGAATATACTAGAATATCGTCGATGAACACTACTACAAACTGATCTAGGTATTCATGGGAAACCTTATTCATTAGGTCCATAAATATCTCCAGAACGTTAGTCAACCCAAAAGGCATAACTAAGAACTCGTAATGATCGTATTTGGTTCGAAAAGTAGTCTTCGCAACATCCTCTATCCCGAATCTCACTTGGTGATACCCTGACTGTAGATCGATCTTCGAAAAGACCTGCGTTCCTTGTAGCTGGTCAAACAGATCATCTATATGGGGCAACGAGTATTGATTCTTCACTATTACGTTGTTGATCTCATGGTAATCAATGCACTTCGCATCAACCCACCCTTCTTCTTTACAAACAATATTGGAGCTCTCCAGGGCGAAACACTAGGTCTGATAAAGCCCTTGTCCAGTAGTTCTTGCAACTACTTTTTCAACTCTCTAAGTTTATTTGGAGCCATCTAATATAGAGCTTTAGAGATTGGTGCTTTACCTGACAGCAACTCGATAGTGAACTCCACCTCACGATCGGGAGGTAAACTGGGTAAGTCTTCTGGGAATACATCCAAAAATTAGTTAACCACTTGTATATCCTCCAATTTTAGATCATCCCGAGGTGGTTCCTTCACGCAAGCTAGGTACCTCTGACAACCTTCCAAGAGTAACCTTCTCGCCTATACAGCTGATAGAATCTATGGCATCGAATGCACACACCATCCCACGAACTCATACTCTTGCTCCCCAGAAGGTCTGAATACTACTACCTTCCTATGATAATCAATCACCGCATAGCTAAAGAATAGCCAATCCATCCCAGTATGACGTCAAATCCACACATGTCGTACACTACTAAGGTCCCCGGTAGTTATCTTACTTGAATAACCACTGGGCAGTTTCCCAACATCTTACTACAGATCGTTACACTCCCAGTTGGTGTAGCCACAGAAAACTATTCATCTATCATTTGAGTTTCAACCCCACACAGTTTTACAAAACTAGCAGATATAAAGGAATGGGTTGCTCTCAAATCAAATAAAACAAAAGCTCTATTCGAAAGTAATAACATGGTATCTGTCACCACGTTCCCAGCGTGTTGCTCATCTGCTGGAGTAAGGGAGTACACCCTCACCAGAGCCGTGTTTGCCTAATAGTTTCCCTGAGGCACCTGATGTCACGCCCTGAACCCCGAAATGGGACCTAAAGGTGAAAATATAATCTAACATGTCCCTGTATCCGATAAAACATCCAAAGATACAGTACAAAGGATGAGGGTCCGACCCCGTGGGGTTCCCAAGCACCCTAAACACATCCAAACACAATCATATACACAGCGGAAAAGGTCATTCTATATATACATATGCAGTACCATACCAGAGTCTATACAAGAGCAGAACACGGCTTTATAAAAAACGTACAAACGGGTGCCCAAATACATCTCAAAATGGCAATCCAAAAAAAATACAGTCCTAACACTTACCCAAGCGCTAACCGTAGTACATTGGCCACTACGCTCCTTACACCAAGATGCTAGTTCCGGTTACTAAAAGGACCTGTAAAAATGTACGTACAGCAGGGGTGAGACAACTCTCAGTAAGGAAGAACACAGGTTATATCGGTGTGTGACATTTGAGTGTTATTATGATGTAATATACACGCAGTTAAATGCAATCCAGTACTAGTTTACACAGTGCATACACGCACACATAGACATGATCAGAAATCCTGGTGTCATCACACCCTTCAGCCCGAAGCTGGCCTGTGTTATATGGCATTGGCCCATAGCCAACCCACATACACGGCGCCACCGACACATGGCTAGTCCCCGACTCCCATGGTATCGTACCGGCGCTAACTGGTGAATCCACACCCTTCGGCCTGATCTGTAGGTATAGGCTCACGCCCTTGGATATAGAGCCGGAGACTCTTGCCTACGTGGCAGGTGATAAACACATGCCCTCGGATATAAAGCTAGACACTCTCAGTACTTGGAACAATTCGGAACCACGTTCCTACTAGCATTTCAACAGTTACACACACACATGCATGCTCATATAACCAAACAAACCACACCCATTTGGTAATCTAAATCATGGTTTTCCAAAAAAATACAGTTTAAACAAGTCAAGGCACAGCCATCCCAATAACACAGTATAAATCACTATATATGCTCTGTTTTCAACAAAACCAGGGATGCAGCCCGTCGCCCTCTTTTTTCCAAAACTGTAATAATGAAAAACCCATAGTTTTCCCCGTTAGATCCCCCCAAATGAGTAGCCAAAACACACACAGGACCGTGGACCACAATTCCACCGAGTCCGATTTAAAAAATAACCGATATAAACACAGTTCCCCTTACCTTTTCCCCGAATAGAAAATCCTAAACTCCAAGGCCCCTAAACAGCGAATCGAGTTCCAAAACCTAAAAATCATAGAACAAAATATACTCACATGATTGTTTCCTACAAAAACACCAGATCAGAATTGAAAACCAAGCCTTATCTTGATTTTACGCTGAAACCCAAAAATCTTCGAAACGGGATTCCAATCCATAGAACTTGTAGAGAATCCTTCCACGATCCTCGTGGTAACTTCAGATTCCCGATTCCAGCAATGATCAGCAAAGAAATTTAGAGAGATAGAGAGTAGGGAGAGTTCTAGAGAAAGAGAGAGAGAGATATTTGAAGTTTCTTAATAGTTAAGCAATGAAATATGATATTTATAACCCTTTGACCTGGGTAAACTCATCGACGAAATTGGGTCCTCGTTGACGAGGCTCTATAGTCCTCTTGTCGACGAATCTTGATATCACTGGTTTCCCGAGACTCCTCGACTTCTCCTCGTCGACGAGTCTCTGAACTTCATCGACGAGACTTACATGAACTTCGTCGACGAACTCTAACTTCGTTGACGAAATCTACCAAATTCCCAATTTGCCCCTCTCTTATTTATTTAATCCCATTTATCACGGTTTGGGTTCTTACACTTGATTACTCCCACGGTTCTAGCTCTATGTAGGCATTTTGCTCCTCTGTACCTGACAGTTTCAAGACATGTGGTTTGGTTTGCCACAATTGTAGCAATTATGCCAGAACGACTGGCATTCACCATCGTGCCATTTACTACACTTGGTGTATGGTGCAGAGGATCCATCCCCCTCAGAACTCTGCTGCTCGGTATTCTACTGATAACCTGAACTATAGTTCTTCTTCTTCTTCCACTGTCCCTGTTGAGGACCCGTCTAAGAACCATAAGATACTGGCCTCCTCCTCTGTTCTTGTACCACCTCATCTCCCTGAAGGTCAGCCTCGATTATGGTAGCTATATCCACCAGAACAGAAATGTAACGACCCAAAGAATCATATTATTTAAATAATAAAAGAAAGGAAAATGGAAACAGGAAGCATTCGTCAATGACATTGCATTTTGGATGGCATAATCCTGAGGAATTTTCAGCTCCTCGTCGACGAAAACAGGGGACTCGTCGATGAGGGTATAGGAGGAGCTCGTCGACGAGGAAAGGATTCGTCGACGAGAAGATACCGAGAGAGAATTTGTGGAAACCTGAAATTCTTCGATGAGGGTTGAAGTTCGTCAACGAACTTTCTATAAGACTCATCGACGAATCTCCCAGTATAAATAGGGTTAAACGAGAATTTTCAGTCATTTTCCTGCGCCGAATCTCTCTCTCTCTCTCTCTCTCCTCATACGATTTCTCCTCCTTCTCACTAAGATTTTGGGCCAGATTTCCGCTGGTTCGACGATCTGAAGCCACCACGACGCTTCTGAGAAAGTTCTCTACAAGTATGCCAGAGCGGATCGTCGGTGGGGTTGAGTTGGAAACCATCCCAAATCCAGGGTAAGACTTTCTACTCAGTATTTGGTTATTTGACAGTTGTAGGAATTGTTATACGAGTAGAAATACTGAACTTTAGTTCTGGGGAATGCTGTTTCTAGGGTGTTGAGTTGGGAACCCTGCGGGTGTGGGACAGATTTTCTTAGGGGTTTTTTTTTCAAGAACCAGGTAAGGGGATAAACTAAGCTAGTATTTTATGAAAAATATGTATATTGTTATAGCATTTGATTTTAGGAAAATAAATATATTTATATATGATTTATATTTGGGAAAATGCTGTTGAAAGTGATGATATATTAAATATACAAAAAACCTGTTTAGTGTGGCATGAGTAGAAATTAATATGAAATACTGTTTCTAGGAATGTGTTAATGATACGAATTTTTATTATGAAAAATCGACGTACGGGCCGAGATTTTGATATGTTTGCTGGCGTACGGGCTGAGCTATGTATATGATTTGCTGGCGTACGGGTCAAGTTATGCATATGATTTGCCGATGTACTGGCCGAGCTATGTATATGATTTGCTGGCGTACAGGCCGAGCTATGGAAATGATTTGCCAGCGTACAGGCTGAGCTATATATATGATTAGCCGGTGAACGGGCCGAGCTATGGATGTGATTTTTCAGCTTACAGGCTGAGTTATGGATATGATTTGCTGACGTACGGGCCGAGCTATGGTAAAATGTGAAGTACCAGCGTACGAGCCAATGATTTTCATGATATACGTATATATGAAAAATGATATGATTGATTTGATAATTAATGATATGAAATATCCATGTATCACAGTTTCAGAATATGTTATATGATATCAGAACCTGGTTGGTTTGGTCTAGACTAGTACTTGCACGGTATCGTTGCTATGTATCCATGGTTAACATGATCATGATATCTGTGTTAACGCCACTGTACGGAGTGGTGTGAGATTGGATGGTCGATGCTGTTTTTAAGAAGTGTGTGAGCGCCCTTGGTGTATGGACCAGGTCTGGCAGACCCATTAGACTTACAGACTGTACTTTTGACTTGGCAGTGGTCGGCCAACCATTGTCAGGTCCCACCTTCGGGCCACACAACCCAGTCATGTGGGGGTAATACATGACAACAATCAGCTAACCTACCAGGAATGTTTTTGCATTATTATTATATGAGATGAAATATGTTTATGAAAATGCAATATATTCTGCCATGTTTTGATGATATATATATGTTTTCCCAGATTTAACATAACAGTTACTAAATATGTTCTGTATGTTATATGTATAACACGAAATACTCATGTGCCACACATTGGTATTAGTTTATTTCCCTTACTGAGAGGTGTCTCACTCCAAAATTTTATAAACTTTTCAAGAGCCCTAGATAGGAGAGCGAGAAAAGCCCCGTTGATTTAGTGCTATTTGTTTGCCCTTTTGATGGGTAAGTTTTAGTAGGGACAGTTGGATTTTGTGGGAAATGTCCTTAGATCTTGTTTTTGGGATGTGTATACTAAAATACAGTGGATATAGTGACTCTGGTATTTATGGTAATGTGATGGATGTTTTCATATTTATAATATTGTGATTGTATGTTTCCTGCTGCTTAGGCTTCCGTTATGTGTCTTATGTATTCTTGGTACCCACTGGTCCAGGTGGATTATGATCTGCTGAGTTCTATGATATTGTATTATAAAAAAAATGTGGAAACTAAGCAGGTCGTCACAGTTTGGTTTCAGAGCCTAGGTTGCTAGTTCTGTAGACTTTAGAATGCAGTGGAAATAATGCCAGAGTTTAGGAATTGATTTGAGGTTCTGTTCTACGATCTAGAGGCCGAACTTCCATGGTAGTTTCTATGTTTTTCTTGGGGTGACGATTTCAGGAAAATCATAGTAAGATATTGTCGGGTTGTGTTCCTAGAATGTAGGATTGGGGATTAGAAATAAGTTGGAAATGTTAAGATAAGTAGTGAGGATAGGTAGGTAAGTAATAAGGGTAGGATTACTGAGTAGCAATTGTTATTTTTCAGAATGGATCTAAGAGGCAGTAGTGCCTATGCGAGTGGCAGTGATGGAGCAGGGCCTTCAGGTGCAGCTGGGACCGACTCTGACGCGGTATTACGTAGCGTGGCTCAATATGTTATGGATGAGATCGCTAGGAGCTCGAGGGAGGTGGGTGGTCCATCTGCAGACCATGGGTGCACTATCGAGAAGTTTACGAAGATGAATCCTCCGACATTCTCAGGTGGAGATAATCCTGCAGCCGCTGAGAACTGACTGCAGGAGACCGAGAAGGTCTTGGCCGTGTTGCAGTGTACTAAGGAGCAGAGGGTCCTCTTCGCCACCTATAGATTGACGGGAGAGGCTGAGAGGTGGTGAACTGCGGTGAGACTACTGGAGCAGCAGAAGGCAACTCCAATAGCTATAACATGGGACCGGTTTAAAAAATTATTCTTTGATAGATATTTTTCAGCTACTATCAGGGAGGCTAAAGTAGAAGAGTTCTTAAGTCTGAAGTAGGGACAGTTATTCGTCCAGTAGTATGCGGCGTGTTTCATCGAACTCTCTCATTTCACTCTATACATTGTTCTAGATGAAGTGAAGAAGGTGAGGCAGTTTGAGAGGGGTTTGAGGCGAAGTATATTCAAGCAGGTGGTGGTGCTGTGGATTCAAGACTTTGTTGAGTTAGTTGACAGGGCAGCCTTGGCAGAGATTGGTGAGCGTCTCGATGCAGAGGAGCAGGGACAGAGGAAGAGATCTATATCTATGGGCTACCAGCAGGGTCATAGACCGAGTCAGTGGAGGAGAGGAAATCATGGCAAAGGGCGGAGGCAGAAGACAGAAGGACGCAAGGTGCAGACAGGGCAGGGTCCTTAAGTCTATCAGACTTGTGGTAGGAGGCACTGAGGAGAGTGTCGAACTGGTGGTGTGGCGTGATATCGCTGCGGTAGATCGGGGCATATGGTGCGAGACTGTCCTACCCCACCAGATGCAGTTCTAGCTCCCAGACCATACTGGGGAGGTTATCAGGCGCCACGTGGGGGCCAACAGACGAATGCGGTTCCAGCTAGGGTGTTTACTCTGACGCCAGATGAGGCTGAGACGACAGGTGACGTGGGGACAGGCATGGTTATTATGCTTTCTTTTAAAGTTATTGCATTGTTTGATTTAGGAGCTACGCACTCGTTCGTGTCTTTGGGATGTGTTAAACTATGTGGGGCAGAAACACAGCTGTTGAATACCGAACTATTGGTATCTACACCGACTGGGTCAGCAGTGAGGTGTAATAGGGTGCTTCGAGGTTGTCTAGTTGATATTCAAGGAAAGACTTTGTCTACTGATTTGATAGTGCTAGACATGCACGAGTTTGATGTTATATTTGGCATGGATTAGCTGGTAGCTAATTTTTCCAGCATGGATTGCTGAGCACGAGAAGTGATATTCCGATCTCCGGGGAAAGCAGAATTCAAGTTCGTAGGGTCGCAGGTGCAATCCCCGCCTCAGCTAGTTTCAGCTATTCAAGCCAGAAGACTACTGCTGAGTGGTTGTCAGGGGTTTATGGCTGTTGTGAAGGAGATGTTAGAAAATGAATTGAAACTTGCTAGCATGTCTGTAGTAAAGGAGTTTACAGATGTTTTCCCAGATGAGTTACCAGGCTTGCCACCCAATCGTGAGGTAGATTTCCCTATTGATCTACCTTCCAGTACAACGCCGATTTCTAAAGTGCCTTGCCGGATGGCGCCAGCAGAATTGGCAGAATTGAAGAATCAGTTACAAGATCTACTTGATAAGGGCTTCATACGACCCAGTGTATCTTCGTGGGTAGCTCCAATTTTATTTGTGAAGAAGAAAGATGGGTCTATGAGGATGTGTATAAACTACAGGGAAATTAATAAAGTGACAATCAAGAACAAGTATCCTCTACCCCGTATCGACGATTTGTTTAACCAACTCTAGGGTACAACGGTGTATTCGAAGATTGACCTCAGATCCGGCTATCATCAAGTGAAAGTGAAAGTAGAAGACATCTCGAAGATGGCCTTTAGGACCAGGTACGGGAATTACGAGTTTCTTGTTATGCCGTTTGGTTTGACAAATGCTCCTGCGATATTTATGGACTTGATGAACAAAGTCTTCCACCAATACCTAGACCAGTTTGTTGTTGTTTTTATTGATGATGTACTGGTCTATTCGAGGAGCTATGAGGAGCATGAGACACACTTAAGGCAGGTTCTGCAAATGCTTCGGGAAAAGAAGTTGTATGCCAAGTTCAGAAAATGTGAATTTTGGCTTGAGAAGGTCGTGTTCTTGGGGCATGTTGTATTTGGAGACGATATTTTTGTGGATCCTAGTAAGGTTGAGGCTGTAGTGAATTGGGCTAGACTGAGGAGTGTCCGGGAGATCAGGAGTTTCTTGGGGCTAACTGGCTATTACCATCGTTTCGTTGAGGGATTCTCAGCTTTGTCAGGACCTTTGACACGACTGACGAGGAAGAATGTTAGATTTGAGTGGGACGGCAGCTGTGAGCAGAGTTTTCAAGAACTAAAGCAAAGATTAGTCACAACACGAGTATTGGTTATCCCATCAGGGGGTGAGGGGTATGTCATTTATAGTGATGCATCTTTGAAGGGACTTAGCTGTGTATTGATATAGCATGGCAGGGTAATGGCGTATGCGTCTAGGCAGTTGAAAGAATATGAAAAGAACTACCCTACACATGATCTTGAATTGGCTGCAGTGGTACACACAATGAAAATTTAAAGGCATAACTTGTATGGCGAGTAGTGTGAGTTTTCTCTGACCACAAGAGTTTAAAGTATTTCTTCACGTAGAAGGAACTAAATATGAGACAGAGAAGGTGGTTGGAGCTAATTAAGGATTTTGATTGTACCATCAGTTATCACCTAGGGAAAGTAAACATGGTAGCTGATGCATTGAGCAGCGAATTCAGGGAATCAACGTTGGCGACAATGGAGATCCAAAATCCGATCATGAGGGATCTGGAGAGTTTTGACATTGAATTAGTTAAGAGTGGTTCTCAGGCTCACATTGCTAGTTTAGTAGTGCAGCCTACTCTGCAAGAACGAATTAAAACCGCTCAGAAAGAAGACCCAAAATTAGTCGAGGTGATAGATAGAGTGCAGAGTGGTTAGGGGGAGGAATTCAGTGTTGTAGATGATGGAGCTTTACGGTTTTGTTCTAGATTATGCGTTCCGATTGATACTGAGATTAGAAAGACTATTTTAGAGGAGGCTCACAGATCTTTGTATACAGTTCATCTCGGTAGTACAAAGATTTACGAAATTCGTACTGGTGGAGTGGTATGAAGAGAGAGATCGCTGAGTATGTAGCCCAGTGTTTGACATGCCAGCAGGTAAAAGCTAAGCACTAGAGGCCAACGGGTCAGTTGCAGCCGTTATTTATTCCAGAATGGAAGTGGGATCATATATCCATGGACTTTGTCTCAGGGCTGCCGTCGACATCGCATAGCCAGAATGTCATCTGGGTGATTATTTACCTATCAAGATCAGCTACTCCCTTAATCGTTTATTGGAGATCTACATTCAGGAGATAGTTCATTCCCATGGGGTGCCAGTATCGATTGTGTCAAATCGAGACCCGCATTTTACATCACATTTTTGGGGAAGCTTGTAGGAAGCTTTAGGGTCTCAGCTATCGTTTAGTACGACATTCCATCCTCAGTCAGACGGGTAGACTGAAAGGACGATACAGACATTATAGGATATGCTCCGTGCGTGTGTTTTAGATTTTAGGGGTAGTTGAACTCAGTTCATGCCGTTGGTAGAGTTCGCATATAATAACAGTTACCAGTCCAATATTGGCATGACACTATTTGAGGCACTGTACGGTAGAAGATGTCGATCTCCTTTGTATTGGGATGAGATGGGTGAGCGGCAAGTTGTGGGGCTAGAGCTGGTACAGCAAGTGCGTGATAAGGTTCGGCTTATCAAAGACAGGGTCAGTACAGTTCAGAGCCGACAGAAAAGTTATGCTGAAAATCACCACAGGAATCTAGAATTTGATGTGGGTAATCATGTGTTTTTGAAGATAGCTCCGATGAAAGGGGTTATGCAATTTGGGAAAAAGGGTAAACTTAGTCTTAGGTTTATCGGTCCATTTGAGATTCTAAATAAAGTGGGGCCGGTAGCCTACAGTCTAGCTTTACCACCTGTGTTGTCCAGGATCCATGACGTATTCCATATTGCTATGTTGAGGAAATACGTCCTAGATCCTTCTCATATCATCAGTTATGATGAATTAGAGTTTAGTGATTCACTGGTGTATGAGGAGGTACCACTACAGATTCTGGATAGGAAAGTGCTGGAGTTACGTAACAAGGAGATTCCTTAGGTAAAAGTTCTGTGGAGGAATCATACAATTAAAGAGGCTTCTTAGGAGTCTGAGGAGCAGATGAAGCAGAAGTACTCACAACTATTTCAAGAAACTTAAGTAGTTAGGTAATATTTCTTTTGCAGGTACATGTAATGGTTTAACTAGTGTAGCATTTTAGTTTTGGGGGAATTTTTCTTTTGTATATGTGTAATCTCCCAGGACTCGGAATGTAACCACGATATTCCTCCGCCATTAGTGAGGGTTAATAATAAAATAAGTATACCCTTTTTTCTGTTAAAGGATGATGAGTTATGTGAATAATAAATTTCGAGGACGAAATTTTATAAGGAGGAAAGAATGTAACAACACGAAGAATCATATTATTTAAATAATAAAAGAAAAGGAAATGGAAACAGGAATAGAAGGAGGCAGTCAAAGCGTTCGTCGACGACATTACATTTTGGATGGCATAATCCCGAGGAATTTTCAGCTCCTCGTTGACTAACACCTGGGACTCGTTGAGGAGGGTATAGGAGGAGCTCGTCGACGAGGACAGGATTCGTCGACGAGAAGATACCGAGAGAGAATTTGTGGAAACCTGAAATTCATCGACGAGGGTTGAAGTTTGTTGACGAACTTTCTATAAGACTCGTCGACGAGGTGACATGGCTCGTCGACGAATCCCGCAGTATAAATAGGGTTAAACGAGAATTTTCAATCATTTTTCTGCTCCGAATCTCTCTCTCTCTCTCTCTCTCTCTCTCTCTCCTCATACGATTTCTCCTCTTTCTCACTAAGATTTTCGGCCGGATTTTCGTGGGTTCGACGATCTGAAGCCACCACGACATTCCTGAGAAAGTTCTCTACAAGTCTGCTGGAGCAAATTGTCGGTGGGGCTAAGTTGGAAACCATCCCAAATCCAGGGTAAGACTTTCTACTCAGTATTTGGTTATTTGACAGTTGTAGGAATTTTTATACACGTAGAAATACTAAACTTTAGTTATGGGGAATGCTATTTCCAAGATGTTGAGTTGGGAACCCTGCGGGTGCGGGACAAATTTTCTTAGGGGTTTTTTTTCAAGAATCAGGTAATTGGATAAACTAAACTAGTATTTTATGAAAAATATATATATTGTTATAGCATTTGATTTCAGGAAAATAAATATATTTATATATGATTTATATTAGGGAAAATGCTATTGAAAGTGATGATATTTTAAATATACGAAAAAACCTGTTTAGTGTGGCATGAGTAGAAATTAATATGAAATGCTGTTTCTCGGAATGTGTTAATGATACAAAATTTTATAATGGAAAACTGGCGTACGAGCCGAGCTATGTATATAATTTGCCGGCGTACAGGCCGAGCTATGTATATGATTTGCCGGCATATGGGCCGAGTTATGGAAATGATTTGCTAGCGTACGGGCTGAGCTATGTATATGATTTGCTGGCGTACGAGTAGAGCTATGGATGTGATTTTCCAGCTTACGGGCTGAGCTATGGATATGATTTGCCAGCATATGGGCCTAGCTATGGTAAAATGTGAAATACCGGCGTACGGGCCAATGATTTTCATGATATACATATATATGCAAAATGATATGATTGATTTGATAATTAATGATATGAAATATCCATGTATCATAGTTTCAGTATATGTTATATGATATCAGAACCTGGATGGTTTGGTCTAGGTTAGTACTTGCACGGTATCGTTGCTATGTGTCCATGGTCATCATGATCATGATATCTGTGTTAACGCCGCTGTACGGAGTGGTGTAAGATTGGATGGTCGATGTTGTTTTTAAGAAGTGTGTGAGCGCCCTTGGTGTATGGACCAGGTCTGGCAGACCCATTAGACTTACAAACTGTACTTTTGACTTGGCAATGGTCGGCTAACCATTGTCAGGTCCCGCCTTCGGGCCACACAACCCAGTCATGTGGGGGTAATACATGACAACAGCCAGCTAACCTACCAGGAATGTTTTTATATTATTATTATATGAGATGAAATTTGTTTATGAAAATGCAGTATGTTCTGCCATGTTTTGATATAATATATATATATATATATATATATGTTTTCCCAGATTTGAAATAACAGTTATTGAATATGTTCTTTATGGTATATGTATAACACGGAATGCTAATGTTGCCACAAACTGGTATTAGTTTATTTCCCTTACTGAGAGGTGTCTCACCTCAAAATTTTATAAACTTTTCAGGAGCCCTAGATAGGAGAGCGGGAAAAGCCCCGCTAATTTAGTGCTGTTTGTCTACCTTCTTGAGGGTAAGTTTTAGTAGGGACAGTTAGATTTTGTGGGAAATGTCCCTAGATCTTGTTTTTGGGATGTGTATACTAAAATACAGTGGATATAGTGACTCTAATATTTATGGTGATGTGATGGATGTTTTCGTATTTATAATATTGTGATTGTATGTTTCCTGCTACTTAGGCTTCCGTTATGTGTTCTGATGTATCCCTGGTACCCACAGGTCCAAGTGGATTATGATCTGTCGAGCTTTGTGATATTGTATTATAAAAAAAATGTGGTAATTAAGCAGGTCGTCACAAGAAAACTCTCGGATTTGTAGCATCCCCACAAGCTTGCAGATGTCCTTCCTTAGACCCTTCTCGAACCTCCGAGCCTTCTCATACTCGTTCTAGACCAAGTATGACACGAAACAAGATAACTCGATATATCTGGCTGCATATCTTTGCACCATCAGGGTTCCCTGCGTTAGGCTCGAGAACTCATCTGCCTTCGCATCACGAGTGGAAGTCGAGAATTATCTCTCGAAAAATACCTCCTTGAAGCGACTCTTCGTCATACCAGATGGACCAGCTCTCTACTTCTTAAGCAGACTCACCGCCTTCCACCTTTTTTCTGCTTCTCCTACCAGCTGAAAGGTAGAATAGAGAACCTTCTGCTGGTCAGTACAGTGCAGAACTTCCAATATCTTCTCGGTCTTCTGTACCCAATTCTCTGCTACTATCGGATCGGGTCCTCTCGTAAACGTCGGAGGGTGCATACGGGTGAACCTCTTTATGGTATAACCCATAGCAGTAGGAGACGCTCAGTCTCTTAACACTTTTCCCGATCTCTCGCATAACCTACCTCGTCAAACCCCGAGGCATAGAAGAAGACTCATCACTCGCAATCCCCTTAGAACCACTATCCAAGTTGTTATCCTTGGGCTCCATTCTGAAAGTAAGATAGGAATCAGTTTGAATTCCTATATCGTACACAATTAACACAATCATTGAAAGCTAATCTTGTCAACTGCTACTCTCACGGGTCCATGTCTGTCCTACTACACCAACACGAATCCATCAATGGTTTACCATGATTTTACTGAAATCGTCATTCCATGAAAAACACAGAACACCGCCAATGAGTCCCCGTCTAGCAAAAAAACAACCCTCGACCTACTCTACCCACTTCCTACATCCTATACTCTGGTATGTACACATAACTACGCCTAACCAAGTCTATAAGACCTAACAACCTGGTTTAACTCTAATACCAAGATGTCACGCCCTAAACCCGCAGATGGGTCCCAGGTGTGAATATAGTAACCTAACATGTCTCTGTATCAATTAAAACATATATGATACTAAACTAAATGAGGGTCTGACCTCGTGGGGTACACGTACACCCTATACACATTCACATACATATCCATACTCATCAAATACGCAACGAAAATATTCTTTTTATACATATATCATACCATACCAGAGTTTATACAGAACTAGAATATATGTTCCCAAAATTTTAGTACATACTCCGGGTGTCTACAAAACCCAACAATGGAAACCTGGTTACAAAACTCGTACTTACATAGGTACTAAATGCAGTTAACCGACACCCCCGCTTCTGGATGCTAGGATGCTAGTTTTGGTTACCCAAAAGACTTGAAAAATATTTGTATATTCGGGGTGAGACACCTCTCAGTAAGGAAGAAAACAAGTTATATTAGTGTGTGGCATATGAGTGTTATTTCAACATAAAACATAACACAATACAGTACAATACAATACATTACAGTTCTAGTATTTTTCACAATCTAGTTCCAGTACATATGATACCCAAACATACGGTTAGTGTCGTCATACTAAGCACCCAATTACCCAGCGATAACCAAAGCCTCACATCGATAACATTGCCAATACGAGCACTCGATAACCTGTGATAACCGAAGCCTCACTTCGACATTTTTACCACTATGGTGTAGCTCACACCCATCAGTGATCAGCCGAAAAGAATAGACAATATTTCACGCCCTTGGATATAGAGTTGGACATTCTCAACCACGGTAATTAGCTTAGACATGGCGTCAACGTATGGTCATTAGCCTCCCCTAGCTGATTCAGCGTACGGTATTTAGCCGCCCCTAACTGATTTACAAAACCTGGAACATTTTTGGAACTCATGTCCCTATACTCATTAGCGTACGGTAATTAGCCACCCTTAGCTGTTTTTACAAAACTTAGAACATTTTACGTACAACAATTCATTCCATACTTATTTTGTATGCAACAAATCCTATCGTCTTCAGTTCAAGAATAAAGTTTAATACAAATATGGGTACGGTCATCTCAATACTACAGTTTTAATACAATATATGGTTTCTCCAACAAAATAGAGATGATACCCGAAACCCCCAAATTTTCCCAAAAACTGTAACCCAAAAATCCTGTATTTTCACCCAATAGATTTTCCCAAATAAGTAGTCAAAACATACATACGATTGTAAACTACAGGTTTATCGATCTCGATTTCAAAAATAAACTGATATAACTAGAATCCCCTTACCTTTTCCCGAATACCAAAATACGAACTCTACACCTCCAAAACTACGAATTGAGACACCAAAACCTAAACAACCGAGAACTATACTTCACTACAATTCTTGCTACTACATATATTCCAAAACGAAACTGAAATCGGACCCTTACCTCGATTTTGGGTCAAAACCCGAAAATCCCCGAAACGAAGATCTGATCCACTATTCTCAAAGAGATTCCTCCCTTGATCCATGCAGTAACGTCAGATCGTCGAATTAGGAGACAAACAGTGAAGAATCGAAGAGAGAGAGAGATCCCGCTAGTTTTAGAGAGAGAGAGAGAGAGAGAGAGAGAGAGAGAGAGTGAGTTTTAGGTTACCTAGCTATGAAGCAATGAAAGAGGATATTTATAGCCCCATTGACCAGGCCAACCTTATCGATGATATGGCGCCTTCGTTGATGAATCATCCATACATTTCGTCGACGAACCGACTCCTTCGGCGATGAACCCTATTTCGATATTTTACAACACGTTCGGTATCTCTTCGTTGATGAGGCTCTGAATTTTGGCGACGAAGATTATGAAGGCCTTCGTCGACGAAAATAATGGCTTCGTCGACGAAGCTTGCAAAAATTACCTTTTTTACCCTTTTTCATTTATTCAATCTACATGCCTTGGGTTGGGTTCTTACAATCTACCTGATCTGCTAATAAATCCACCTCCACGCACATTCTCGCACCTGTAGCCCTAGTTTGGTTAAGCGTAGCATTGTCAATTCCCAGGTATCGACCAAACCTCGTGGCTAGAATTTGTAAACAATTAGGCCTGTACATGTGTATCGGAAGACCAGGGAGAAATAACCATTGTGAGGTCAAGGATGGTTCCTGCTTCAGATTGAAATCCTTTATCCATCGAAAAAGACGAAATGGAAACCCAACCAAAATCCTTCCTTCACGAGACCATCAATGAAGAAAATCTCGTTCATTTTTCATCTAAACCAATACGTGAAAATCATCTATGAAACTAACAAAAGGGATCTCCGAAAGGCCCCACGACTTTATGATATTCAAACGGATAACGTCAATGGATGGTCTAAAGTGCAAAAATTTCAAAACCAATGCAAACCAAAAATCTTTCGTCACTTTGTTCATCTCAGCCTCAAAGAATATGAAACCAATATCTCCATCTACATCAACAGGATATCTCATGGCTAGTTTGAAAGAGGAAGATGACGGGTTAACAGCATGAGAACGTGATACTACATGGGCAAACGACAAATGTTTTGAACCACCTTTCAAAAGAGGCCCCACTGGTGGAAGATCCCCTGGAGGGCCGGAAGGCGCCGCCATTGAAACCCTAGACCGTCGGCGTCTTACTTTAGCGAAATCTTAGATGGTTGAAGAGAGACATACCTGATTAAGGATGTTTCGAGTACCAGTAGAAAAATGGCTTGCTGAATTCAATGACCTGGAGATCTGACAAGCGGCGAGATGGGCGACCGTGGTTGTGTTTAATGACTCTGCTCTCTGGCAAAATGCGCACAGTAGGAGGAGGCTGGGGATGTGGATGTGGGATGCGAGCGAGAGAGAGGCATAGCTCGAAGTCCCCGTGGGTGTCGAACTTCCCCTGGTTCTGAATCTAGACCGCCGTCGTGAGAGCTCTGAATCTCCTCTAAAAAAACCCGAAACTGCATAGACCGCCATCTGAGTCTCCTCTTCCAAACCCCGAACGGTACCGAGTCGTCGTCGTTGTGAGGGCTGGGGTCCCGTCGTTGTCATTGCTAGAGCTAGGGTTCACTCTTAGGAGACTGTGGCCGTTAGGGGCGACGGCACCAGAGATGACGAACACACATGCGTTGGGGAAGACGCTGGTGCAGGAATCGTGAAGGTAGTTGGAGATGGGGTTTGATGGCTGCGGTGACCAGATCTAACTTGACAGATTAGACCGGAGATGAGAGTGGATAGCTACTTGCGGCTGTAAGGCTGTGCAGCGTGGGCGACGACGATGGCTTACAACAACGGTGAGGGTCTATGCATTGAAGCCGGGAGATGTCGAGGCTGCTGAAGATGTCGTGACAGGTATTATTGCTACTTTACCTTATAAAGTTATTGTTTTGTTTGATATAGATGCCACCCATTCTTTCGTGTTGTCGGGGTATGCTAAGTTATCTAGGATTGAGGCACAGTAGTTAGATGTTGAATTGTTAGTAACCAATCATAGAATACCCTATGATAAGCATATTTTAAATTACAAATATTATTATTTTTAAATTAAAAATTTTATTAAAAATTATTGTAATTATTTATAATTAACAAATAAATATTTTCTATTGAAAAAATAGTATAAGATTATTAATAACATATTAGTATCACATTAAATTATGATAAAAAATAATGTTATTAGTTTAATTTAATTAAAAATTTTAATTTTTAAAATTTTAATTTAAATAATAAATAGTTCTTGTTCAATCCAAAATTGAATTATAACAACTAATATGTATATTAAAATATATTTTAAATAAAAATATTAACATTTTTATGGTTAAAAATTTAAATGATAATTACTTTAATTTCTAATTAAAATTTAAATATTTTCTATTAACTAAACTAGTATAATATTATTTATCAATTAACAATAGTCATGTTATTAATGTATATTTATAATATATGATTATGACATTAATTTATGTTAAGGTTCTTCTTTTTGATTCCAAAATTGAATTATGTTTCATTAATAATTAATATATTATCATACGTAATAAACTAATTTATGATTGTCTTCTAATGTAATTTTTTAAATTATAAAATAGTCACTAAAATAATATATAATTAATTTTTAATTAACAATTTAATAGGTTATAATGTATAATAAAATAATATATAATTAATTTTAAATTAACAATTTAATCAATAATTATTTTAATTGTTATTTTTAATTAACATTTAAATATTTTTATTAAGTAAAAATAAAATATATTAATTTTTTTGATTAACAATAGCCTAGTTCTTAATTTATATTTGTATCATATGATTTCATATTAATTTATGTTAAAATAATATTATTAATCCAATTAGTATTTTTAATTTTTAATATGAATTTAAATTAGTAGATGGTTCTTCTTCTTGATTCCAAAATTGAATTATGTTTCATTAATAATTAATATATTATCAAACATAATAAAATAATTTATGATTATCTTCTAATGTAATTTTTTAAATTATAAAATAGTCACTAAACTTTTTTATATTTACAAAATTGACACTACCTATGCACAGTACCACTTATAAGTGTAAAAAAATTTACCTTAAATTACTTTTTAAAATTCACTTAAATAGTTATCAAAAAAGTAGTTTTGGAAAAGTATTTTTTGTAATAAGTGTTTGTTGGAGTAGAAATCATATGTCACTTTTTTGTTTTGGAACATTACCACTTGTAAGTGTCAAAAAAATTATCTTAAATTACTAATCAAAATTCACTTAAATAGTTGTAAAAAAAGTAGTTCTAGAAAAGTACTTTTTGTAATCAGTGTTTGTTGGAGTGGAAATCAAATGTCACTTTTTTTTTTTTTAAAGTGCTCCCAAACCGGGCTAAACCTGTCATGGTTAATTCTCCTTAATAGATGTTGTGTAAGAGATATCCGATGGCAAGGACCTTTTGGTAGGCATCCTTAATACTCTTAAGATGATAAGACTAAAAACTTTTTTTCCCCTAATTTTGTCTTAATGACAATTGAAAATTGTGTAACTTGTTTCATCTATAATACCATCACAAAGTGTCACGAGTTAAACTTGTTCATGGCATTATGCTTGCCTGTGACGCTTGTCTTGTGTGCTTGAGATGAGTTTCCATCATGGAAATATTAGTGTAGGATTATTTTCTATTAGTAGTATCTTTGTATGCCAAATATGACAATATGACTCTTTGGTCACTTTTATGTTTTCTAGGGTTAGAGTGGAAATGACCTAGAAAGCTCTTTAGAGGAGGGTGAGTACTCATCAGTCATTGTAAAACTCACTAGCTATTGTCAACATGTTTAGCCTACTTGCCTCCCTTGCTAAACACACATTGTCAACAGAGGTGTTGTTAATGAATTGCGTAAATTCAATGTTTATTGCTTGCTTGCCATTGCTTTCATGATTGCTTACTGTTTCTGTTGTCATTTGATTGAATGCTAATGAAAGTGTTTTGTGAATGAATGTTGGTAAACAATAGACTGACTAGTTAAACAAGAGTGCTTTAGCTAGTGTCGCACGGACCTTCACAACGGTGTGAAAATAGTTGGACCATGACACATAGCATAAGCTCCTCAAATGGATCAGCCTAAGGATGGAGAGGTTGAGTAGTTTAGGGGCCTAACTCATCCTATTGGGAGTAGCATGAAGTCATGAGTTGGAAAAATACCGAAGGTTGCCCCTATGGAATATGGAGACTCATTAGATTGTCTACTTGACTCATCTAGGTCTCATTATTGGAAGCTCACCCAACAACTTTACAACTTGTGAAAATTGTTTAGTGAGTTGCTCAAGCTTAAAGCCTACAAAGTTTTGGAGTGTTTAAATGAATAAACAAACTTTGTGTGTTGATTTGTATAGGTTCAATGGGATGCGTTAATTATCTTTTAGTGATTGTGGAAAAATGTAAAAGTCTAATTGAATAAGTGATGCTAAGCAAGAATAAACTTCACTACAATTAGCTTGAGTACTAAAAACTATAATAGTATGTGAGCACACGGTCGCGCTGATGATCTATTATACATGACATAGTCCTACATGATCTAATAAATGAGTGACTAATGACATGAATGAAGATGCAATTAAACAAATTATTCAAAGATATTCACATGAAAAAAGGGGAACGACATTTCTTCCTTTTTTATGTTTTTCTTCATTAAGAAACTTCAAACTATTCAATTTTACTAATTTTCCTAGTCATATAAACATTAATCAAGTTGGATATGCTAAAATATAAATTGCAATCGATCTCAGCTATTCCTACAAATCCTCAAGCTTCACTTCCAATTTTTTGACAAAAAAATTGAATTTCTTGTTAACATTCTTTAATTTCTCACAGTATTTTTTATCACATTGCAAAATTCCAAATATTTCTCTTTATTAACCCACAAAATACAACAATAATATACGGTTGTTGGTGTTGATATAATTACTTGCTCTGCCAAAGAGACAAGATAAAGGTTTCTCTTAGATCATTTCAAAAGATTTTGAAGAAAATTTAAGATAGAAGGTGAGGCAATTTTTAGCAGCACTGGAAGTAGGATAAGAAAGGTAGTGTTTGAAGACTAGGCATAACCGTATGTTTGAAAAAGTTTTAGATTTGAATTTGTATTGGATTTGGGTAAAATATAATATAAATTTTATGAAAATTTGTTTAAATCCACATAAATCCAAATTCAAATTCCAAAATCCACACTCCCAAATGTAACAGACGCCGTTTGGTTTGCAAGAAGAAAAAGAGAAGATAAGGAGAAGGGAAAGAAGTAGAGAGTCGCCTAAGAGAGAGAAAAGGAGAATAAAAAAAGGAAATCTTAATACAGTTGTAAATTGATAACTAATCCCTCAACATACTAAAGTATATATACTCTACAGTTAAACAAAATAAACACAGTTTAACATATTTATGGCACTGGGTTTTACTGTGTTTTACTTTTGAACTTCTACATTAAGATTGTTTCATATCTACTTGGACTTTATGCAAATCTCACACATATTACAGAGAAATTTCATCTCTGATCTGAGAATTTAAGATGGGAAAATGAACAATCTAGTTCAAGTGCAATTAACTTTAGAAGGTTACAAAATGGAGAAATAAAGGGGAAACAGCAGCACTGGAAACCCAATAAAGGATTTCATTTTTTTTTTTTACTGTCATTATTGTAGGGGGGGTCCAATAATGATTCACTGATAGCTTTTGGGAAACTCTGGGCCCAGAGCAATATATTATATCTTTGCTGAACAATCTAGGGCAAGCACAAAATTAAGTACATTAGACTTGAGATTTCTTTTTGCTGAAGTTGAAATGGAATTGCAGAAACAAATGCAATACATTTAATCTTTCAAGAGCAACAGAAACATTATGGATAACAACATGGGGAAGACCCAAAAAATATTAGCACCGAGAAGAGCCTAATTTCATACCTCTACATGATAATAACATTCCAGGACAATACTACTATATTTCAGATACACAAAAAAGAGAGGCTGTGGATAAATCTTATACGGGCTAGCTGAAGGTAGATTTCAATTTCAAAGGTGACCTTCTACGATGTTTCTTTGCATTTCTCCGGTGCAAGGCCCATCTTTCTTTAATGTTACAAATTTCTTCTACTGGCAAATCACCAGATACATCTTCAGAAGCTCCAAGTTCAGCATCAGAGTTCCTAATGTCATTGCATCCCCTAATTCTGGCAGCTTCAGCAAGAAGATCGTTTATTAGCATCTCGGTAGTCTTTGCGGTGATTCCCCTTAGATACCAAGAAATGGGAGGGGGTGGAACAATAGCAGGCTGAATCAGTTGATCCAGGCTCACCTTTGATCCAATCCTTCCTTTGCCTCCAGTGCATGCATAATAATCTGCCAATGTTTTGGGTTTGAAGGGAAAGCAGAATTTTTCATCAACAAGCACAGGCTCTACCCTCCATAAGCCTTGAAATTCTTTCATAAATCCTGTCTTCACTTGCTTGAATTTCATCTAAAAACATGGAAATTAGAGTACAAGAATATGTAAGTCATGAAAAACTAAAAAGCAAGGTGGCATTTCTGTAATTATTTGAAATCTTGGAAAAGAAAATGAAAAATATTTCCACTAGTAAACAGGCCCTAAGCATTTGTTTGTTCTCTGATTATAACTTTGTTGCATACCATCAGAAAGTAAATTTTTTTTTTCTGATGGTACTTTCATCCATCTTAGCATTCCACATCCAGTTTCAATTTCATGCAGTCTAGCTTTCTCCAATCGTAAGTTTGGCCAATGATACATGCAGTCGTGCAGAAATTTATGAAGATCCTGAACTGGCAATGCATATTGACATCCCCCATGCAGCTTCCACTTCATGCAGTTTAGCTCAAAACAAATGAACAGGGGCTTCCATTCATGTACCTCTCTCTCTAACACACACACACAACCAACATCAGAAAATTTATAGAGATTCTCTGTTTGCTGCTTGATAGAACAGTTACAGACTGAGAAGAAAAAAGAAATCCTAGTTGAAAGCATCCCCTATATAAATATTTCCAACTTTAATCAATATGTCAAGTCCTCACCGAGTAATCTTCTCTGTTTTGATCTACCAGAACATGGACTGAGATGGTCCCTGACCACCAAAGGAACCTCCATACAGCTGCTTGCTCCACTTCAACCACTTGTCTTAAACCTTCATCCACCAAAACCTTTCTTGATATTACTTCCTGGTAAAGATATCACTCTCATCAAATCTAAAAGGATGAACTTTGGAGACGTCAGAATTTACAATACTAGACCATTGTAAAAGCAGCAGTGTGTAGGTCTGTTAATGTGAGATAAGAACTCATATGTATTAGAGGCAGCGATTCACTAGCAATATTGTTAGTGGAAAAACAAAGGGTATCTATATCCCATTATAAGATTAGCCCGTCTGACATGCTATATTTTTCTGTTTCTCAAGAAATACAGAGTTATTGCTACTGGCTGAAAATTTAGGAAAACAACAGTGGATCTGATATTTTAAAAGGTAAGACTCACCTTAATATTCTTGAAGACCCTCTTACTATCAGGGTCAGTTACAATATTGTATACTGCATCTGGGGGCAAGCCAACATTCACTTTCACGTTAAGGTTGCAAAGAGAACCTTTTGGTACGCTGACCTGCAACAATTACATCTGATTTTCAATGCTGTAACTTGATGAACTAAATAGTTGATATTGGCAATTATTGATAGCGTGAAATAATTTTTTACTGATAATACATTGACAAAAGACTGAACAACCATGACGAAGGGAAGGAATATAAGGTCCATGCTAGCAAAAAGCACAATAATTTAAGTAATGCAATAAAGATAGTAATAAAAAAAAGAAAAAAGTCATGCAAAAAGATTTAAGAGGAAAATGAAAAGTGTTTTGCAAAATATATCCTTAAGCTTCTCTATGGAGTATGGATAGCTCAAATCTCTCAAAAAAGCCTTCTATTTCACACTTCCAAATACACCAAAAAAGACCAAGCAGAGCCACCTCCCAAATTATGGCTCTATTTCTTGACACCCTTGAAATCAATCCTTTAGGGGATTCAACCCATGTACTACCAGCAAGGAGAATGAACATGCATGTCATGCAAAGCTCTAATGCTACCCCACAACGCAAAAGAAAAACCACTATTTCTTCATTACTTTTGCACAAACAACACAAGTTTGGGCTAATCCAACCCATTATAATCAATGGTTAACTGTTACACATTTGTCTCTAGTTGTGGTCCAAGTACAAAACAAAATTTTGATGAAGCACAAGAATCCACACCTTTTTACACAGAAAACTCCCATTAGACCCTTGCCATAAATGGCCAACATATAAATTTACCAAACACATGCTATTCAAACCCCCTCTCCAAATAAATTTTGAGTTTGTTCTTCATTCCCTACACCAAGAAGTGCAGATTTTCTTGAACTAAAAGTAGACCGTTCCCAATTCCTAATCTTGAAAGCGGCATACAAAACCCAATACCAATGCATATCTTCTCCTTCCTGAACCCGAGAGTCCTCTGGCCAAGTATCTTTGAGCACTGCAATATTAAACGGGTCCAGAAATTCTTCCATCAAAGACAATTTACCACCACATATCCTTCCAAAAATTTTATTGTTCCTTCATTACTTACCTTTAGCTTCAATAATTTACAGAACTCAATTACAATTCCCATTATGACTTTCCAAAAGTCAACACCATAATTAATCCTCACAATCATAGAATTCCTCGAGTTTTTGGCTTATAATTTCTATATGGTCTATCTCAGCATATGTTCAAGAGATTTCATGAGTCTTTTTATAATAACAGTGTGTCATCAATATAAAGTAAAGCAAGCATGCTCATAAGATTTCAAACTGTAAAAACACCCTACAAGTGAGAGGGATAAATATTCTAGGATTACATGCCAACATATGGAGTTTAAGAAAGCTAGGAGAACAAGAAACATAATTGAAAAAATACAATAATTTTAGAAAAAAGCCAAACAAACTTAAGATACACCAGGATTCGATGAGAGAATTCAAGAAGACTAGTTATAAAAAATCTACATTCTTTTAGAATTCTCTATTTTGAGTTAACTTGAGACCTATTGAATATACAGATTGTAAATTTGTAAAAAATACATTAGGCTCAAGCTAGTCTTATGATCACTCCCAGAAAACCAGAAAAGTCTATTCAGTTAAGCATGTATTCTGCTTCTTCCTTACCTTTATTTCTGGGGGTTGATTGGTCCAAATAGGATTGTCTTTCCAAGCTTGCAATTGCTTCTCTAGATTGACCTCAAAGCCAGCGTATGATCCTTTCTCCTTTCCTAGACTGCGGCTTTCCGAGTTTGTTTCCTCATTATCTTTCGCAAATTTATTGAGACGCGACTGTGACAATAAAAAAGAATTTCCTATTGTCAATACAAAAATAAAGCACCTATTAATTGGTCAAATGACTTCAGAAGAAACAACTAACCATTATACAACTATGAAATTTTTGGGGGAGCTGTGTAAAAAATCTGGAGACTGCTGGATCAATCACCTTCAAATGTCCATTTCTGTTGTTCTTTTGGACATCCATGGTTGATTTTGTTACTTTTATCTCACCCATTGAAGCCTGCAATTGGGAATGTAGTTCAAATACTAAAAAAAGTTTCTGCATCATATACCAAATTTCCACTAAAGTTCCTGATATCCATTACGACCAAAAGCTTTCTTGAGTGCAAATCAAAGTTCACAAAATAGAATGGTATCTTGTAAAGCAACATTAAGTAGATATCAAATCAGAACTCGTGCATTCTCCTGGAGGTTGCAAGTGAATTGATTAATTACAGCCCACCTGGGTATGCACGCGTAAATTATATCTTCAAATAATGCAACCAAGATTGCTCGTCATCAGGAACTAACTACCAAAAATCACACATAGCGAACCGAACTTTCTGACTCAATGATGTATCCAGTATTCTCACAACTAGAGAAACACAAGGAATCAAAAAATCAACCCTCTTTAGACCAATTGATAATTACAAATTGTGAAATTCTCAGGAAGCTAAACAATTTAGTTGATTAATTAAAACAAAATCATGCTAGTTTGTTATCAGAGTGTTAAGAAAGCAATCAATCCAATGCCAAACTGCCATCAAACCCCATCCACCATAAAATAATCCAAACCACAAACCAACAAAATCCCATCTACAATCACTCCAAATTAAACTAAGGTTACTTGTAGTAAGCATTACCCACAAATATTTCAGCAAACTAAACCCAGCTTATCCAAAAAAAAAAAAGTACCAATTTCCATACCTAAGAACGCATTCAAATGAGGTCAGACACTAACAACCATTGCCCGTTAAAACAATTGCAAAGAGAAAAACCAAAACGAAAGAACCCAGAAGAAAGAAAACATACAGATCTGCAGAGGTGTGTACATAACCAGTAATCCTGAAGTAAAATAAAGAAAATCAGAGATGCATGATTTACTTACGAAAGGGAAGTGAGCAGGACGATTAAACCACTGAAGATTTCGATGAAGATGGGCCAAAATTTTCCATCGGGATGGCCATTTGACTACTGTTACTTCAATTATTCAAGGGTCTTCTTCATCTTCTTCAAATTTCAGAGGACACGGCTGTTGGTCTGTAGCACGTGATCCGCGAATTTTAACAACGTGCACTATGAAAACTAAAAAATGAGAAGAAAGAAGAGAGAGGAGAGAGAAATGATACTAAAGTAACTAAACAAAGAATCACGAACAGTGAAAATAGAGTTGAATGGTACTGATTATATTTAAAATAAATAACATTTGGATACTTTATATAATTAGTTTTAAATATACTTTAAATTATAAATAACAACATTTTTAATTAATAATTATTTTAATTATTTATAATTTAAATATAAATATTTCTATTAAAAAAAAATATAAGGTTATTATTTTTAAATTAATAAATATTTTATTTTGGCAATAAAAATATTATTATTAATTCAATCTAAAATTTTAATTAATTTAATGTTAATTTAAATTAATAAGTAGTTCTTCTTAAATCTAAAAATTGAATTATAATAACTAATATGCATTTTAAGATATATTTTAATTAAAAATATTAATATTTCTATAAATAAAAATTTATATAATTATTATATTAATTTTCTAATTAAAATTTAAATATTTTTCATCCACTAAAATAATATGATATTTTTAATTAAATAACAATAATCTTGTTATTAATATATATTTATAGCATATGGTTATCACATTAATTTATATTAAAAAATAATTAATAATTAAATTAAAATTTTTTGTTTGTTTAATGTTAAATTAAATTTATAGATGGTTTTATTTATTTAGTTGATAATTTAATTATATTTTATTATTAATTAGTAAGTTAAAATACATAATAATATATGATTAATTTTTTATTAATATAATCTTGTTCTTAATTTGTATTTAATTAACATATGATTATTATATTAATTTATGTTAAAATAATATTATTAATTAATATTATTTTTAATTTTTAATATTAATTTAAATTTGTAAATGGTTCTTTTTCTTTATTCCAAATTGAATTATGTTTCATTAATAATTAATACATTGTAATACATAAAACAATATATTATTATCTTCTAATGTATTTTTTAAATTATAAAATAGTCATTAAATTTTCTCATATTTATAAAATTGACCCTATCTATGAACAATATCATTTATAAGTGGCCAAAAAAATGATCTTTAATTGCTTCTCAAAATTCATTTATTTAAAGTATTTGCTTTAGTATAAGTCAAATGTCACTTTTTATTTTATTTTATAAAAGTGCTTATTTTTTTTATTTATTTTTTATTTTTTTAGATAACGCTCCGGGTGTCCACGTCCGTTTTAACGGTCCGCGACTAATCCCGTGCCCCGTGCCAGCCTGTCCCATAGCCCATGGAAAGGGTAAATTCAAGAGCCCGCCACAGGAATCGAACTCGGGAGGGGAGAAAGCCCTGACCTCGTGAAAGGCACTCCCAAGGTCCGCCCTGCCAACTGAGCCAACTTGAAATTTTAATAATAATTAAATAAAATATGATTCAGTTTATTAATAAAAATTTTTAATTTTAATGAGGGTGATACTAGGGCTAAAGTGGTCGTTGAACTTTTTTTTAAAATCCTTTTAGAGAAATATTTGGTAATATATCCTTTAATGTGCACATTACTCAATTCTAAGAACATGACTTATAATGATTTTCCCTTTTACCATAATTAGAGGGAGGTCTTTTTGCATGACAAAATCACACATGAGAAATGATGCATATTTAATATATAATACTATAAAGGGAACTCCGCTATTTATTTGGTGTCATCTTTGTAAGATCCAAAATTAACTTTATATAAATTATTTTTTTATTTGTTAAGAAATTGAACACTTAGGGGTATAAATGTAAAAAACACATTATAATCATGTTTAACCATTTCTAAAAATTTTTTGAAGTAGTTTTCTTTCCCATTTAATCTCCTCATTCGATTTTTAAAATGCCCTTATAATCCACGTTTAACCATTTCTAATGTAGAGACTCGGAAAATATAATATTGAGAATAAATAAGAAAAGGATGGAAAATGGGTTGGTGACGAGAAAACCAACGACAGTTTTCTGGAATATTAAGAAAACTATCGACGATTATATGGTTTTACCGTAGCCGGGTAAGTGGGTAAACAGTAAAAACTGGGCCTGTTAAAAAGAAAACCGACGATGGTTTTTTTAGAACCTGAGAAAACCGGCGATGGTTTTCTCTGTAGTGCGGAAATAAAAGGGATCCCGCGAGCGTGATTTTGTTAAACAAACAAAATTCTCTCTCTCTCTCTCTCTCTCTCTCTCGCTCTCAAACCCTACAGTACTCCTTCCTTCTCTCTTCAATTTCGGCTTCATTCTAGGTCGGATCAATAATCTGGAACCACCATGAGGTTTGTAGAAAGATTTTCTGCAACTTAATCGGGGCAAATCGTTGAGTTGTGGCTCTGGGGCACCACTTCAAAACTGAGGTAAGGGTGTTAAAAATATTGGTTTTATTATTAAATTGGAGTATTTGGGGCCTAAGGAATATTAAATGATAATATTATGGAGGTTGAGTTGACTAATTTGGGGAAATGTGAATTTTAGGCTTTTGAGTTGCAAACGCCGTGGAGCGTAGGATCTAGGGTGTTAGTGGACCTCTTAGTAAGTCAGGTAAAGGGAATAAATTATAACATTATTTTAGAAATTATGGGTTTAATAAATATGTAAAAATGGTGACATGATATTTTAACTATATGTGAATAACAGATGAAACTGTGTGACATATGAGTTATATTGAGAACATGTTTGAAACTGGTTGTGTGAACTGCATGGTGAAATTATAAGAATATGAGATAAACATATATTAAAATGTTTTTGTGCGGAAAAGAATATAAGAGAAACCTAGTGATGTTTATATACTGAACTGTAATGATAAGAGAATTATTTTATTGAGAAACAATGAAATGTGATATTGAAATTGTTTTATGAGAATGGAATGTGTATTGAAAAGATGGGGAAAGAAACAGAAAATGATGAGAATATTGAAATGTGATATATATTATTATGAGATAGGATATGAATATGAAAATGTGAATATTACAATGTGAATACTGCAATGTGGATGTTGAAATATGAATACTGGAAATGTGAATATTGTAATGTGAATACTGCAATATGAATGTTGAAATGTGAATACTGGAATTATGAATGCAGAAATGTGAATATTGCAATGAGAATGGTCACGACCTGCTTATTTTTCTCATTTTTTTTTTTTAAAAATAAAATCAATATCATATATCTCAAAACCTAGCTCAACCAATCATAATCCACCAGGACCCGTGGGTACCAGGGATACATTAGAACACAATTGGAAGCCTAAGCAGCAGGAAATACATATATTCACAATATTGTAAATACAATACATCCATCATTTTACAACAAATATCAGAGTCACTACAACCACCGTATTTCCATATATACATCTAAAAAATAAGACCTAGGGACATTTCCCCAAAAATCTAACTATCCCTACAAAACTTACCCTTCAAAAGGGCAGATACACAGCACTAGTTCAGCGAGACTTTTCTCACTCTCTTATCTGGGGTTCCTAAAAAGTTTATGAAATTTAGGGGTGCGATACCTCTCAGTAAGGGAAATAAACTAATACTAGTGTGTGGCAACATGAGTATTCTGTGTTCAACATATATTATACATAACATGTTCAGTATTGTTTATCGAATCTGGAAAAACATACATATACCATCAAAACATGGCAGAACATACTGCATTTTTCATAATCATATTTCATCTCACAATAATAATAACATAAAACATTCCTAGTAGGTTAGCTGGCTATTGTCATGTATTACCCCCACATAACTGGGTTGTGTGGCCCTAAGGCGGGACTTGACAATGGTTGGCTGACCACTGCCAAGTCAAACAGTAGTCTGTAGGTCTGATGAGTCTGCCAGACCTGGTCCGTACACCAGGGGCGATTAGCACACTTCTTATAAACCACATCGACCATCCAATCTCACACCACTCCGTACAGCGGCATTAACACAAATATCATGATCACGAAGACCATGGACACATAGCAACGGTACCGTGCAAGTGCTAGCCTAGACCAAGCCAACCAGGTTTTGATATCATATACATATGCAAAAATCGTGATACATGGATAACTCATATAATTAATTATCAAATCATTTATATCATTTTTCACATATACATATATCATAAAAATCATTGGCTCGTAAGCCGGTAAATCACATAGCACAGCCCGTACGTTGGCAAATCTCATCCACATAGCATGGCTCGTACGCCGACAAATATATCCACATAGTACGGCCCGTAAGCTGCAGACATATCCACATAGCACGGCTTATACGCCGGAAAATCACACACACACACACACACACACACACACACACACACACACATATATATATATATATATATATATATATATACATATATATAAATATCTCGGCTCGTACGCTGATTTTCCATCATAGAAATTTATATCATCCCCATTCCCGGAAAACAATATTTCACAACATTTTTATACTCATGCCACACTGAACAAATTTTCCACGTATTCAACATATCATCATTTAAACATTATTTTCCAAATATAAATCATATATATAAATATATATATATATATATATAAATATCTCGGCCCGTATGCTGATTTTCCATCATAGAAATCCATATCATCCCCATTCCTAGAAAACAATATTTCACAACATTTTTATACTCATGCCACACTGAACAAATTTTCCACGTATTCAACATATCATCATTTAAACATTATTTTCCAAATATAAATCATATATATAAATATATTTTTTTTTCCTGAAACCAGATGTTACATATATATAAATGCATTTTCTAAAAACAAAACTAATTTAGTTTATCCCCTTACCTGATTATTGAGAAAGCCCCCAAAACAATCTAGTCTAACCCCCATAAAATTTCCTGACCAATACCCTGAAATAAAAAATTTTCAGTATTAAACTTCAGTATTTTCGTACGTACAACATTTTCTATAACAGCCACAAAGTCAAATTTGGCTTAAAAAGCCTTACCTCAACTTAGGGACGATTCCCAACGTTCCCAATCAACACCTCTGGAAACGAAAACTCTCAGTATTAAACTTCAATATTTCAACGCGTATAACACTTTTCTCAACTGTCACAACTTCAAATTCTGCTTAAAAAGTCTTACCTCAACTTAGGGATGATTTCCAAATTACTTTTTCCAACGATCCGCTCCGGCAGATTTGCAGAGAATTTTGCTAGAAGCGTCGTGGTGGCTTTGGTTTGTCAATCCGGTGTAAAAATGGCCCGGAATCGAAGAGAGAGAGAGAGAGAGAGAGAGAGAGAGAGAGAGAGAGAGAGAGAGAGAGTCGTAGGAGAGAGAGAGAGAGAACACACCAAAATCAAAGCAAACTTCCTGGAGAAGCTTGCACAATTATATATATATATATATTTCCTTATCATACTATTCATTTTACTTGTTAATTTAATTAATTTAATTTATTTTATTATTTTATTATTATTTTTTAAAAATTTTATTTTTCCCGGTTACTATATTCCTCCCCCCTTAAAAGAATTTTGTCCTCGAAATTTACTGTTCCCGTAACTCGCCATCCTTTAACCAGGAAAAATGGTCTACTCATTTTATTACCTACCCTCACTTATGACGGAGGAATACCGTAGTTATATTTCGAGTCTTGGAAGATTACATATGCAAAAGAAAACCATTCTCCCAAAACTAAAATACTACACTAATTAAACCACTACCTAACTACTTGCATTTTATCCCATCAACTTTCTTGGAATAGATGCGGATATCTCTGTCTTATCTGCTCCTCGGATTTCCAAGAAGCCTCTTCTACTGCATGATTCCTCCACAAAACCTTTATGCGAGGAATTTTCTTATTACCTAGCTCCTATATTTTCCTATCCAGAATTTGTACTAGTACCTCCTCATATCCCAGTGAATCACTAAGCTCCAACTCATCATAACTGATGATATGAGAAGGATCTGGAACGTATTTCCTCAACATAGTCACATGGAATACGTCGTGGATCCTCGACAACACCAGAGGTAAAGCTAGCCTATAAGCTACCGGTCTCACTTTATCTAGAATCTCAAATGGACCGATAAACTTAGGACTAAGTTTACCCTTCTTCCCAAAGCGAATAACCCCTTTCATCGGAGCTATCTTCAAAAATACGTGATCACCCACATCAAACTCTAAATTCCTGCGGCAATGGTCAGCGTAACTTTTCTGTCGACTTTGAGCTACAGTAATCCTGTCTCTAATAAGCCGAACCTTATCACGCGTTTGCTGCACAAGTTCTGGCCCCACTACTCGCCGCTCACCCACTTCATCCCAAAACAAAGGAGAACGACATCTCCTACCGTATAGAGCTTCAAATGGTGCCATGCTAATACTAGACTGATAACTGTTATTATACGCGAACTCTACCAGCGGCATGAATTGAGTCTAACTACCCCCAAAGTCTAGTACACACGCTCTGAGCATGTCCTCTAATATCTGTATCGTCCTCTCAGTCTGCCCGTCTGACTGAGGATGGAATGCCGTATTAAACGATAATTGAGATCCTAGAGCCTCCTGCAAACTCCTCGTGATGTAAATCGCGGGTCTCTATTCGACACAATCGATACTAGCACCCCATGAGAACGTACTATCTCTTGAATGTAAATCTCCACTAAACGGCTGAGGGAGTAGCTAATCTTGATAGGTATAAAGTGGGCGGTCTTGGTCAAACGATCAACAATCACCCAAATGGCATTTTGGCCATGTAATGTCATCGGCAGTCCTGATACAAAGTCCATCGATATATGATCCCACTTCCACTCTGGGATGAATAACGCCTGCAACTGCCTTGCCAGCCTTTGGTGCTCAGTCTTTACCTGCTGGCACGTCAAATATTGGGCTACATACTCGGCGATTTCTCTCTTCATGCCACTCCACCAGAATGTTTCACGCAAGTCTCTATACATCTTCGTACTACCAGTATGAAAGGTATACAAAGATTTGTGAGCTTCTTCTAAAATAGTCTTCCTGATCTCAGTATCGCTAGGAATGCATAATCTGGAACGGAACCACAAAGCTTTGTCGTCTGCAATACTGAAATTGTAGCAACCGAAAAAAAAATAAAATTTTAAAAAATAATAATAAAAAAATAAAAAATAAAATTAATTAATTAAATTAACAAGTAAAATGAATAGTACGATAATGAACAAATATATATATATATATATATTAAAGCATGTATATATATATATATATATATATATATATGTGTGTGTGTGTGTGTGTGTGTGTGTGTGTGTGTATAAAGTGTGAAAGCTTCTTCAAGAAGCTTTACTTTAATTAATGTTTACTATTATATGTATAAAATAAAACAAGCTTTTTCAAGAAGCTTTGAAAGTCAAAATCCAAATTGAATTGGATTTTTGGTGTGCATGAGTGCACTCTCTCTCTCTCTCCTACGACTCTCTCTCTCTCTTCGATTCCGGGCTAGTTTTACGCCGGATCGACAAACCGAAGCCACCACGATGCTCCTGGTGAACTTCTTTACAAGTCTACCGGAGCGGATCGTCAGGGAAACGAAGTTGGATTTCATCCCAAATCCAAGGTAAGGTTTTATATTCAATATTTGGATTTTGATAGTTGAAGAAAGTGATATACGCGTAAAAATACTGAACTTTAATACTGAAAATTTTCAGTTCCAGGGTGTTGATTGGGAATGTTGGGAATCATCCCTAAGTTGAGGTAAGATTTTTTAAGTCGAATTTGACTTAGTGGTAGTTATAGAAAATGTTGTACGTATGAAAATACTAAACTTTAATTCTGCGAGTTTTCATTTTCAGGGTATTGAGTTGAGAACCTTGTGAGTACGTGGAAGATTTTCTTAGGGGTTTTTTAGGAATCAGGGAAGGGGATAAACTAAGCTAGTTTTGTTTTAAGAAAATGCATGTATATATATGTAGCATCTGGTTTTAGGAAAAATAAATATATTTATACATATGATTTATATTTGGAAAATACTGTTTAAATGATGATATGTTGAATACGTGGAAAATTTGTTTAGTGTGGCATGAGTATAAAAAAATGTTGTGAAATACTGTTTTCTGGGAATGGGGACGATATGGATTTCTATGATGGAAAACCGGCGTACGGGCTGAGATATATATATATATATATATATGTGATTTGCCGGCGTACAGGCCGTGCTATGTGGATACGTTTGCCGGCGTACGGGCCGTGCTATGTGGATGAGATTTACCAGCGTACGGGCTGTGCTACGTGATTTTCCGGCGTACGGGCCGAGCTATGTGATTTGCCAGCATACGAGCTGTGTTATGAGATTTGCCAGCGTACGGGCTGAGCTATGATAAAATGTGAAATACCGGCGTACGGGCTGATGATTTTCATGATATATGTATATGTGAAAAATGATATGAATGATTTGATAATTAATGATATGAGTTATCTATGTATCACGATTTTAGTATATGTATATGATATCAGAACCTGGTTGGCTTGGTCTAGACTAGCACTTGCACGGTACCATTGCTATGTGTCCATGGTCCTCGTGATCATGATATCTGTGTTAATGCCGCTGTACGGAGTGGTGTGAGATTGGATGGTCGATGTGGTTATTTTCAAGAAGTCTGCTGTTATCGCCCCTGGTGTACGGACCAGTCTGGGTAGACCCATCGGACCTACAGACTACTGTTTGACTTGGCAGTGGTCGGCTAACCATTGTCAGGTCCAGCTTTTAGGCCACACAACCCAGTCATGTGGGGGTAATACATGACAACAGCCAGCTAACCTACCAGGATTGTTTTATGTTATTATTAGTGTATGAGATGAGATTTGTTTATGAAAATGCAGTATATTCTGCTATGTGTTGATATATATGTATGTTTTCCCAGATTTGATAAACAGTATTGAATATGTTATGTATGGTATATGTAGAACACATAATACTCATGTTGTCACACACTGGTATTAGTTTATTTCCCTTACTGAGAAGTGTCTCACCCCTAAATCTTATTAACTTTTCAGGAGCCCCGGATAGGAGAGCGGAAAAAGCCCCGCTGATATAGTACGGTCTATCTACCCTTTTTGAAAGGTAAGTTTTGTAGGGAAAGTTAGATTTTGTGAGAAATATCCCTAGGTTTTATTTTTGGGATGTATATATGAAAATACAGTGATTTTAGTAGCTCTAGTATATTGTGGTATATGGTATTGAGATGTAAATGTTTTTATATTTTCTGCTACTAGGGCTTCTACTTTATGCTTTGATATATCCCTGGTGCCCACGAGCTCAGGTGGATTGTGACCTGTTGAGTTGGAATGTATGATGTGATGATAATTTATTTATTAAAAAAAAATATATATGAAAAAGGAGCAAGTCGTTACAGTTGGTATCAGAGCCTAGGTTGCTAGGTTCTGTAGACTTTAGAGTGCAGCAGGAACAATACCAGAGTTTAGGAAATGATTTGAGGTTTTGTTCTACAGTCTAGAGGCAGGACTTCCGTGGTAGTTTCTGTGTTTTTCCTGGGGTGACGATTTCAGGAAAACCATAGTAAGCTATTGTCGGGTTGTGTTCCTAGAATGTAGGACTGGGGATTAACAATGAGTTAGAAATGTTGAGATGAGTGGTGAGGATAGGTGGGTAAATTATGAGGACAGGATTACTGAATTGCAACTGCTATTTTCCAGGATGGATCTAGAAGGAAATAATGCCCATGCGAGTGGCAGTGATGGAGCAGGACCATCAGGTGCAGTTAGGACCGACTCTGATGCAGTATTACGTAGCGTGGCTTAGCAGGTTATGGCTGAGATTGCTAGGAGCTCGAGGGAGCAGAGTGGTCCATCTACAGGCCATGGGTGCACTATAGAGAAATTTACAAAGATGAATCCTCCGGCATTCTCAAATGGAGTTGATCTTGTAGCCGCTGAGAACTGGATGCAGGAGATTGAGAAAATCTTGGTTGTGCTGCAATGTACTGAGGAACAGAGGGTCCTCTTTGCCACCTATAAATTGACAGGAGAGGCTGAGAGGTGGTGGACTACGGTGAGACTATTAGAGCAGCAGAGGGTGATTCCAATAGCTATGACATGGGACCGGTTTAAAAATCTGTTCTTTGACAGATATTTTTCAGCTACTGTGAGGGAGGCTAAGGTAGAAGAGTTCCTGAGTCTGAAGCAGGACAGCTATCCATCCAGCAGTATGCAGCATGTTTTATCGAGCTCTCTCGATTCGCCCCATACATTGTTCCTGATGAAGTGAAGAAGGCGAGGCAGTTTGAGAGAGGCTTGAGGCAGAGTATAATTAGGCAGGTGGTGGTGCTACGGATCCAGGACTTCGCTGAGTTGGTCGATAGGGCGGCCTTGGCAGAGATTGGTGAGCGTCTTGATGCGGATGAGCTGGGACAGAGGAAGAGATCTGCATCTACAAGCTACCAGTAGGGTCACAGGCCGGGTCAGTGGAGGAGAGGTAATCATGGTAGAGGGCGGAGACAGGAGACGGGAGGACGCCAGGTGCAGATAGGGCAGGGTCCTCCAGTTTGTCAGACTTGTGGTAGGAGGCACTAGGGAGAGTGTCGAGCTGGTGGTGTAGTGTGCTACCGCTGTGGTAGATCAGGACATATAGTGCGAGATTGTCCTACCCCGCCAGATGCAGTTCCGGTGTGCTATCGCCGCGGTAGATCGGGGCACATGGTACGAGACTGCCCTACTCCACCAGATGCAGTTCTAGCTCCTAGACCATACCGGGGAGTTTATCAGGCACCACGGGGGGGCCAATAGAGGAATACGGCTCCAACCAGGGTGTTTACTCTGACGCCGGGTGTGGCTGAGGCGTCAGGTGACGTGGTGACATGTATGGTCATTATGCTTTCTTTTAAAGTTATTGCATTATTTGATTCAGGAGCTACACACTCGTTTGTGTCCTTGGGGTGTATTAAATTATGTGAGGCTGAAACACAATCATTAGATGTTGAACTGTTGGTATCTACACCGACTGGGTCGGTAGTGAGGTGTGGTAGGGTACTCCGTGACTGCCCAGTAGAGATTTAGGAGAAAACATTATTTGCTGATTTGATAGTGTTAGACATGCATGGGTTTGACGTTATATTTGGCATGGATTGGCTAGCAGCTAATTTTGCCAGCATAGATTGTCGTGCATGAGAGGTGATATTTAGACCCCGGGGGAAGCAGAATTCAAGTTTGTAGGGTCGCATGTACAATCCCTGCCTCAGCTAGTTTCAGCTATTCAGGCCAGGAGACTACTGCTGAGTGGTTGTCAGGGGTTTGTGGCGGTTGTGAAAGAGATGTCAAAGAATGAGTCGAAACTTGCTAGCACGCTTGTAGTGAAGGAGTTTGTGGATGTTTTTCCAGATGAGTTACTAGGCTTGCCACCTGACCGTGAGGTGGATTTCTCTATTGATCTACCTCCCGGTACAGCGCCAATTTCTAAAGTACCTTATCGAATGGCGCCAGTGGAGTTAGCAAAATTGAAGAATCAGTTGCAAGATCTACTAGATAAAGGCTTCATACGACCCAATGTATCTCCGTGGGGAGCTCCAGTTTTATTTGTGAAAAAGAAAGACGGGACTATGAGGATGTGTATAGACTATAGGGAGATAAATAAAGTGACAATCAAGAATAGGTATCCTCTACCCCGTATTGATGATTTGTTTGACCAGCTCCAGGGTACACGGGTGTATTCGAAGATTGACCTCAGATCTGGCTACCATCAGGTGAAGGTGAAAGTAGAAGACATCTCAAAGACGGCCTTCAGGACTAGGTATGGGCATTACAAGTTTCTAGTGATGCCGTTTGGTTTGACGAATGCTCCTGCGGTATTTATGGACTTGATGAATAGAGTCTTCCACCAATACCTACACTAGTTTGTTGTTGTTTTTATTGATGATGTACTGGTCTATTTTAGGAACTATGAGGAGCACGAGATGCACTTGAGGCAGGTTTTGCAGACACTTCAGGAAAATAAGTTGTACGCCAAGTTCAGTAAATGTGAATTTTGGTTGGAGAAGGTCGTGTTCTTGGGGCATGGTGTATCTGGAGACGGTATTTCTGTGGATCCTAACAAGATTGAGGCTGTAGTGAATTGGGTTAGACCGAGAAATGTCCACGAGATCAGGAGTTTCTTGGGGCTAGCAGGCTATTACTGTCGTTTTAGTGAGGGATTCTCAGCTTTGTCAGGGCCCTTGACATGAATGACGAGGAAGAATGTTAGATTTGAGTGGGACGATAGTTGTGAGCAGAGTTTTCAGGAGCTGAAGCAGAGACTAGTCACAGCACTAGTGTTGATCATCCCATGTGGGGGTCAAGGGTATACCATTTACAGTGATGCGTCCTTGAAGGGACTTGGCTGTGTATTAATGCAGCATGGCAGGGTAGTGGCGTATGCATCCAGGAAATTGAAAGAATATGAGAAGAACTACCTTACCCATGATCTTGAGTTGGCTGCAGTGGTACACGCACTGAAGATTTGGAGGCATTACCTGTACGGTGAGTAGTGTGAGATCTTCTCCGACCATAAAAGTTTGAAGTATTTCTTTACGCAAAAAGAACTGAATATAAGGCAGAGAAGGTGGTTGGAGCTGATTAAGGATTTTGATTGTACCATCAGTTATCACCCAGGGAAAGCAAACGTGGTAGCTGATGCGTTGAGCAGAAAATCCAGGGAGCTAGCGTTGGCGGATATGGGGATCCAGCATCCGATCATAATGGATCTGGAGAGACTCGGCATAGTGTTGGTGGAGAGTGATCTCCCAGTATGTATTGCCAGCCTAGTGGTACAGCCTACCTTGCGGGAGAGAATTAAAGCTGCCCAGAAGGAAGATCCAGAGCTAGTGAAGGTGATAGACAGAGTACAGAGTGGGCAGGGGGAGGAGTGCAGTATCGCAAATGACGGAGCTTTGCGGTTCCCTTCCAGATTATGTGTTTTTGCCGATACTGAGATCAGGAAGACTATTCTAGAGGAGGCTCACAGATCTTTATATACAGTTCATCCCGGTAGTACGAAGATGTACAGAGATCTGCGAGAGTCATACTCGTGGAGTGGTATGAAGAGAGAGATTGTCGAGTATGTAGTGCAGTGTTTGACGTGCCAGTAGGTAAAGGCTAAGCACCAGAGACCGGTAGGGCAGTTGCAGCCGTTATTCATCCCGGAGTGGAAGTGGGATCATATATCGATGGACTTCGTGTCAGGACTGCCAACGACGTTACATGGTCATAATGCCATCTAGGTGATTGTTGATCGATTGATGAAGACCGCCCACTTTATTCCCATCAAGATCAGCTACTCCCTTAGCCATTTAGCGGAGATTTACATTCAGGAGATAGTACGTTCTCATGGGGTGCCTGTATCTATTGTGTCGGATCGAGACCCACGATTCACATCACGATTTTGGACAAGTCTGCAGGAGGCTCTGGGGTCTCAGTTATCGTTTAGTACGACATTCCATCCTCAGTCAAACGGGCAGACTGAGAGGATGATACAGATATTAGAGGACATGCTCAGAGCGTGTGTATTAGACTTTGGGGGTAGTTGGACCCAGTTCATGCCATTAGTAGAATTTGCGTATAATAACAGTTATTAGTCTAGCATTGGCATGGCACCATTTGAGGCTCTGTACTGTAAGAGATGCCGTTCTCCTTTGTTTTGGGATGAAGTGGGTGAGCGGCGAGTAGTGGGGCCAGAGCTGGTTCAGCAGGCGTGTGATAAAGTTCGTCTTATCAGGGACAGGATCAGTGTTGCTCAGAGCCGATAGAAGAGTTATGCCGACCATCGCCGCAGGAATTTAGAGTTTGACGTAGGTGATCACGTATTTTTGAAGATAGCTCCGATGAAAGGGGTTATGCGATTTGGGAGGAAGGGTAAACTTAGTCCTAGGTTTATCGGTCCATTTGAGATTCTAGATAAAGTGGGACCGGTAGCCTACAAGCTAGCTTTACCACCTGTATTGTCTAAGATTCACAACATATTTCATATTGCTATGTTAAGGAAATACGTCCCAGACCCTTCTCATGTCATCAATTATGATGAGTTGGAACTTAGTGATTCACTGGGATATGAGGAGGAAAGTGCAAGAGCTATGTAACAGGACGATTCCTCAAGTAAAAGTCTTGTGGAGGAATCATGCAGTAGAAGAGGCTTCTTGGGAGTCCGAGGAGCAGATGAAGCAAAGGTATCCGCATTTATTTCAAGAAGTCTGAGTGAATAAATGTAAATAGTTAAGTAGTTTTCTGTTGCAGGTACATGTAATGGTTGAATAATGTAGTACTAGTACTTTAGTTTTGGGAGAATGGTTTTCTTTTGTATATGTAATCTTCCAAGACTCGAAATGTAACCATGGTATTCCTCCGCCATAAGTGAAGGTAGGTAATAAAATGAGTAGACCCTTTTTCCTGATTAAAGGATGGCGAGTTACGGAAACAGTAAATTTCAAGGACGAAATTCTTTTAAGGGGGGGAGGAATGTAGTAACTGGAAAAAAAATAAAATTTTAAAAAATAATAAGAATAAAAAAATAATAAAATAAAATTAATTAATTAAATTAACAAGTAAAATGAATAGTATGATAAGGAACAAATATATATATATATATATATATATATATATATATATATATATATATATTAAAGCATGTATACATATATGTGTGTGTGTGTGTGTGTGTGTGTGTGTGTGTATATAAAGTGTGAAAACTTTTTCAAGAAGCTTTACTTTAATTAATGTTTACTATTATATATATATATATATATATATATATATATATATATATAAAATAACACAAGCTTCTTCAAGAAGCTTTGAAAGTCAAAGTCCAAATTGAATTGGATTTTTGGTGTGCGTGAGTGCACACACACTCTCTCTCTCTCTCTCTCCTACGACTCTCTCTCTCTTTGATTCCGGGCTAGTTTTACGTCGGATCGACAAACCGAAGCCACCATGATGCTCCTGGCGAAGTTCTCTAGAAGTTTGCCGGAGCGGATCGTCAGGGAAACGAAGTTGGATTTCATCCCAAATCCAAGGTAAGACTTTATATTCAATATTTGGATTTTTTACAGTTGAAGAAAGTGATATACGCGTAAAAATACTGAACTTTAATACTGAAAATTTTCAGTTCCAGGGTGTTGATTGGGAACGTTGGGAATCATCTCTAAGTTGAGGTAAGACTTTTTAAGCCGAATTTGACTTAGTGGTAGTTATAGAAAATGTTGTACGTACGAAAATACTAAACTTTAATTCTGCGAATTTTCATTTTCAGGGTGTTGAGTTGAGAACCTTGTGGGTACGGGGAAGATTTTCTTAGGGGCTTTTCAGGAATCAGGTAAGGGGATAAACTAAGCTAGTTTTGTTTTGAGAAAATGCATGTATATATATATAGCATCTGGTTTCAGGAAAAATAAATATATTTATACATATGATTTATATTTGAAAAATACTGTTTAAATGATGATATGTTGAATACATGAAAATTTTGTTTAGTGTGGCATGAGTATAAAAAAATGTTGTGAAATACTGTTTTCTGGGAATGGGGACGATATGGATTTCTATGATGGAAAACCGACGTACGGGCCGAGATATATATATATATATATATGTGATTTGCCGGTGTACAGGCCGTGCTATGTGGATATGTTTGCCGGCGTACGGGCCGTGCTATGTGGATGAGATTTGCCAGCGTACGGGCTGTGCTACGTGATTTGTCGGCGTACAGGCCGAGCTATGTGATTTGCCAGCATACGGGATGTGTTATGTGATTTGCCGGCGTACGCGCCGAGCTATGATAAAATGTGAAATACCGGCGTACGGGCCGATGATTTTCATGATATATGTATATGTGAAAAATGATATGAATGATTTGATAATTAATGATATGAGTTTTCTATGTATCACGATTTTAGTATATGTATATGATATCAGAACCTGGTTGGCTTGGTCTAGGCTAGCACTTGCACGGTACCATTGCTATGTGTCCATGGTCCTCGTGATCATGATATCTGTGTTAACGCCGCTATACGGAGTGGTGTGAGATTGGATGGTCGATGTGGTTATTTTCAAGAAGTGTGCTGTTATCGCCCCTGGTGTATGGACCAGTCTGGGTAGACCCATCGGACCTACAGACTACTGTTTGACTTGGCAGTGGTCGGCCAACCATTGTCAGGTCCCGCTTTTAGGCCACACAACCCAGTCATGTGGGGGTAATACATGACAACAGCCAGCTAACCTACCAGGATTGTTTTATGTTATTATTAGTGTATGAGATGAGATATGTTTATGAAAATGCAGTATATTCTGCTATGTGTTGATATATATGTATGTTTTCCCAGATTTGATAAACAGTATTGAATATGTTATATATGGTATATGTAGAACACATAATACTCGTGTTGTCACACACTGGTATTAGTTTATTTCCCTTACTGAGAGGTGTCTCACCCCTAAATCTTATTAACTTTTCAGGAGCCCTGGATAGGAGAGCAGGAAAAGCCCCGCTGATATAGTACGGTCTATCTACCCTTTTTGAAGGGTAAGTTTTGTAGGGAAAGTTAGATTTTGTGGGAAATATCCCTAGGTTTTATTTTTGGGATGTATATATGAAAATACAGTAATTGTAGTAACTCTGGTATATTGTGGTATATGGTATTGAGATGTATATGTTTGTATATTTTCTGCTGCTAGGGCTTCTGTTTTATGCTTTGATGTATCCCTGGTGCCCACGGGTCCAGGCGGATTGTGACCTGCTGAGCTGGAATGTATGATGTGATGATAATTTATTTATTAAAAAAAAATATATGTGAAAAAGGAGCAGGTCGTTACAGAAATCCTCCCCTTGACCCGTCTGCACTCTGCATATCACCTTTGCTAATACTAGATCTTCCTTTTGAGAGACTTTAATTCTTTCTTACAGAGTAGGCTGCACCACTAGGCTGGCAATACATACTGGGAGATCACTCTCTACTAACTCTATGCCGAGTCTCTCCAAATCCATTATGATCGGATGCTGGATCCCCATAGCCGCCAACATTGGCTCCTTGGATTTCCTGCTCAACGCATCAGCTACCACGTTCGCTTTCCCTGGGTAATAACTGATGGTACAATCAAAATTTTTAATTAACTCCAGCCACATTCTCTGCCTCATATTCAGTTCCTTTTGCGTGAAGAAATACTTTAAACTCTTATGGTCGGAAAAAATCTCACACTGCTCGCCATACAGGTAATGTCTCCAAATTTTCAACGCGTGTACTACTGCAGCCAATTCAAGATCATGTGTAGGGTTGTTCTTCTCATATTCTTTCTACTGTCTGGATGCATACGCAACTACCCTGCCATGCTGCATTAATACACAGCCAAGTCCTTTCAAGGACGCATCACTATAAATGACATACCCCTCACCCCCAGATGGGATAACCAAAACTGGTGTTGTGACTAACCTCTGTTTCAGCTCTTGAAAACTCTGCTCACAGCAGTTGTCCCACTCAAATCTGACTTTCTTCCTCGTCAGTCGTGTCAAGGGTCCTGACAAAGTTGAGAATCCCTCAACGAAACGACGGTAATATCTAGCTAGCCCCAAGAAACTCTTGATCTCCTGAACATTTCTCGGTCTAGCCCAATTCACTATTGCCTCAATCTTACTAGGATTCACAGAAATACGGTCTCTAGATATAACATGCCCCAAGAACACGACATTCTCAAGCCAAAATTCACATTTATTGAACTTGGCATACAAATTCTTTTCCCGAAGTGTCTGCAAAACCTACCTCAAGTGCGTCTCATGCTCCTCATAGTTCATAGAATAGACCAGTACATTATCAATAAAAACAACAACAAACTGGTCTAGGTATCGGTGGAAGACTCTGTTCATCAAGTCCATAAATACCGCAGGAGCATTCGTCAATCCAAACGGCATAACGAGAAACTCGTAATGCCCATATCGAGTCCTGAAGGTTGTCTTCGAGACGTCTTTTGCTTTCACCTTTACCTGATGGTATCCGGATCTGAGGTCAATCTTCGAATATACCCTTGTACCTTGGAGTTGGTCAAACAAATCGTCAATACGGGGTAGAGGATACTTGTTCTTGATCGTTACTTTATTAATTTCCCTGTAGTCTATACACATCCTCATAGTCCCGTATTTCTTCTTCACAAATAATATCGGAGCTCCCCATGGAGATACACTGGGTCGTATGAAGCCCTTATCAAGCAGATCTTGCAACTGATTTTTTAAATTCTGCCAACTCCACTAGCGCCATTCGATAAGGTACTTTGGAAATAGGCGATGTACCTGGAAGTAAATCTATGGAAAAATCTACCTCTCGATCGGGTGGCAAGCTTGGTAACTCATCTGGGAAAACATCTGTAAAATCCTTTACTACAGGCGTGCTAGCAAGTTTCAATTCATTTTCTGACATCTCTTTCACCACAGCCACAAACCCCTGACACCCACTTAGTAATAGTCTCCTGGCCTGAATAGCTGAAACTAGCTGAGGTTGGGATTGTACTTGCGACCCTACGAACTTAAATTCTTCTTCCTTCGGAGATTTGAATATCACTTCTTATGCATGGCAATCTATGCTGGCAAAATTAGCCGCTAGCCAATCCATGCCAAATATAACATCAAACCTGTGCATGTCCAGCACTATCAAATCGGCAGACAAAGTCTTCCCTTGAATATCAACTGGACAACCTCGGAGCACCCTATTACACCTTACTACAGACCTAATCAGTGTAGATACCAACAATTCAACATCTAACAGTTGTGTTTCAGCCCCACATAATTTAATACACCCCGAGGATACAAATGAGTGTGTAGCTCCTGAATCAAATAATGCAATAACTTTAAAAGAAAACATAACAACCATACCTGTCACCATGTCACCCACCATATCAGCTTCACCCCGCGTCAGAAAAAACACTCTGGTTGGAGTTGTATTCCTTTGCTGGCCTCTACGTGGTGCCTGATAACCTCCTCGGTATGGTTTAGGAGCTGGAACTGCATCTGGTGGAGTAGAGCAGTCTCGTACTATGTGCCCCAATCTACCACAGCGATAGCACACCGGAGCTGCATCTGGTGGGGTAGGACAATCTCACACTATATGCCCCAATCTACCGCAGCGATAGCACACTACACCACCAGCTCGACACTCTCCCCAGTGCCTCCTACCGCATGTATGATAGACTGGAGGGCCCTGCCCTATCTGCACATCGCGTCCTCCCGTCTCCTACCTCCGCCCTCTGCCATGATTTCCTCTCCTTCATTGGCCCGGTCTATGACCTTGCTGGTAGCCTGTAGATACAGATCTCTTCCTCTGTCCCTGCTCCTTTGCATCAAGACGCTCACCAACCTCTGCCAAGGCTGCCCTATCGACTAACTCAGCAAAGTCTTGGATCCGTAGCATCACTACCTGCTTAAATATACTCTACCTCAAGCCTCTCTCAAACTGCCTCGCCTTTTTCACCTCATCAGGAACAATGTATAGGGCGAAACGAGAGAGCTCGATAAAACGTGCTGCATACTGCTGGACGGATAGCTGTCCCTGCTTCAGACTCAGGAACTCTTCTACCTTAGCCTCCCTCATAGTAGCTGGAAAATATCTGTCAAAGAACAGATCTTTAAACCGGTCCCATGTCATAGCTATCAGAGTCACCATCTGCTACTCCAATAGTCTCACCGCAGTCCACCACCTCTCATCCTCTCCTATCAATCTATAGGTGGCAAAGAGGACCCTCTATTCCTCAGTACACTGTAGTACAGTCAAGATTTTCTCAGTCTCCTGCATCTAGTTCTCAGTGGCTACAGGATCAACTCCGCTTGAGAACGCTGGAGGATTCATCTTCGTGAACTTCTCTATGGTGCACCCATGGCCTAAAGATGGACCACTCTACTCCCTCGAACTCCTAGCGATCTCAGCCATAACTTGCTGAGCCACGCTACGTAATATCGCGTCAGAGTCGGTCCCAGCTGCACCTGATGGTCCTGCTCCATCACTGCCACTCGCATGGGCACTATTTCCTTCTAGATCCATCCTGGAAAATAGCAGTTGCAATTCAGTAATCCTATCCTCATAATTTACCCACCTATCCTCACCACTTATCTCAACATTTCTAACTCATTTCTAATCCCCAGTCCTACATTTTAGGAACACAACCCGACAATAGCTTACTATGGTTTTCCTGAAATCGTCACCTTAGGAAAAACACAGAAACTACCATGGAAGTCCTGCCTCTAGACTGTAGAACAAAACCTCAAATCATTTCCTAAACTCTGGAATTGTTTCTGCTGCATTCTAGAGTCTACAGAACCTAACAACCTAGGCTCTGAAACCAAGCTGTCATGATTTATTTATTTTTATCATTTTTTTTTAAAAATAAAATAAATATCATATATCTCAAAACCCAGCTCAACCAATCATAATCCACTTGGACCCGTGGGTACCAGGGATACATCAGAACACAATCAGAAGCCTAAGCAGCAGGAAATATATATATTCACAATATTGTAAATACAAAACATCCATCATTTTACAATAAATACCAGAGCCACTATAACCACTGTATTTCCATATATACATATCAAAAATAAGACCTAGGGACATTTTCCCAAAAATCTAACTGTCCCTACAAAACTTACCCTTCAAAAGGGCAGATACACAGCACTAGTTCAGCGGGGCTTTTCCCACTCTCTTATCTGGGGTTCCTGAAAAGTTTATGAAATTTAGGGGCGAGACACCTCTCAGTAAGGGAAATAAACTAATACTAGTGTGTGGCAACATGAGTATTCTGTGTTCAACATATATCATACATAACATGTTCAGTACTGTTTATCAAATCTGGAAAAACATACATATGCCATCAAAACATGGCTTAACATACTGCATTTTTCATAATCATATTTCATCTCATAATAATAAAAACATAAAACATTCCTGGTAGGTTAGCTGACTGTTGTCATGTATTACCCCCACATGACTGGGTTGTGTGGCCCGAAGGCGGGACCTAACAATGGTTGGCCGACCACTGGTAAGTCAAACAGTAGTCTGTAGGTCCAATGGGTCTGCCAGACCTGGTCTGTACACTAAGGGCGATCAGCACACTTCTTATAAACCACATCGACCATCCAATCTCACATCACTCCGTACAGCGGCGTTAACACAAATATCATGATCACGAAGACCATGGACACATAACAACGGTACCGTGCAAGTGCTAGCCTAGACCAAGCTAACTAGGTTCTAATATCATATACATATGCTAAAATCGTGATACGTGGATAATTCATATCATTAATTATCAAATCATTCATGTTATTTTTCACATATACATATATCATGAAAATCATTGGCCCGTACGCCGCCGGTATATCACATAGCACAGCCTGTACGCTGGCAAATCTTATCCACATAGCACGACCCGTACGCCGGCAGACATGTTCACATAGCATGGCCCGTACACCGGCAAATCATATATATATATATATATATAAATATCTCGGCCCGTATGCCGGTTTTTCATCATATAAATTTATATCATCCCCATTCCTAGAAAACAGTATTTCACAACATTTTTATACTCATGCCACACTGAACAAATTTTTCACGTATTCAACATATCATCATTTAAACAGTATTTTCCAAATATAAATCATATATATAAATATATTTCTTTTTCCTAAACCAGATGCTACATATATACACATGCATTTTCTCAAAACAAAACTGGTTTAGTTTATCCCCTTACCTGACTATTGAGAAAGCCCCCAAAACAATCTAGTCTAACCCCCGTAAGATTTCCTGACCAATACCTTGAAACCGAAAATCCCCAGTATTAAACTTCAGTATTTTTCATACATACAACATTTTCTATAACAGCCACAAAGTCAAATTTGGCTTAAAAAGCCTGACCTCAACTTAGGGATGATTCCCAACGTTCCCAATCAACACCTCTGGAAACGAAAACTCCCAGTATTAAATTTTAATATTTCAACGCGTATAACACTTTTCTCAACTGTCACAACTTCAAATTTGGCTTAAAAAGTCTTACCTCAACTTAGGGATGATTTCCAAATTGCTTTCTCCAACGATCCGCTCCGGCAAATTTGCAGAAAACTTCGCCAGGAGTGTCGTGGTGGTTTCAGTTTGTCGATCCAGCGTAAAACTGGCTCGAAATTGAAGAGAGAGAGAGATAGAGAGAGAGAGAGAGAGAGAGAGAGAGAGAGAGAACACACCAAAATCAAAGCAAGCTTCCTGGAGAAGCTTGCACAATTTTATATATATATATATATATATATATATATATATTAATATCATATTAGCTTGCTAATTAAAGCAAAGCTTCTTGAAGAAGCTTGTACACTTTATATATATATATATATACATTTAACTTATATATATTACATATATATTATAATAACTTACTTATATATATATATATATATATATATATATATTTTCCCCTTATCATACTATTCATTTTACTTGTTAATTTAATTAATTTAATTTATTTTATTATTTTATTATTATCATTTTTTTTTTAAAATTTTATTTTTTCCGGTTACTACAAGAATACTGCAATGTGAACACTGAAATGTGAATAATGAAATATAGAAATGAGAACCCTGATGGACGATTGTTAATAGAAAGCACGGTACCGATGCTAGCGGATGATAAGTGCAACCACACGGTCTCGTGGAGAGTGTGGCGTGACAGTTGAATGAGCCAGTGAGAAGGGTAGTTTTGCCCCTGGAGTCCGAATCAGGGTTAGGTAGGCCATTCGTACTACAGATAGGTACATGGATTGTTTATTTTGATTTAACCGGATAGGCCAACCGCGGTTTAGATCCAACCTTTGGGCCGCAGAACCTTGACCATGGGGAGAAGCATGGCGTGGAGAATATCCTCAGGACAGCCATGAGTTACAGACACACATGTATTGGTTACCGAGGACACTCATGGGCTGGATTGTGAAATATGAAAATGAGAAAGAAAAAATGATGAAAGCTACTGAAATATGAAAATGAGAAATGAAAGAGTGTGAGTTTAATTACGTAAATAATTAGGACAAAGTAGAACTCTTCGCCTGAGGGCTTACTGAGTAAGATGTTTGCCCTGATAAGTATTAGTTATAGCCGCATCCGAATTAATTGGATAAGATTACAAACAATATCAGAGTAGAGGGGAGCTACATGTATGGACGTGTAACCTCCCCTATCCTTGGAAACCTTCGTTGATAAATATGAGTTGCATGTGAATGAGTTAAAAAATAAAATTAAAGCTTATAAAAACTTGTATTTTATATCTAATGATTATGAGTATAAATGGTATATTTTTCTCAGATGATATTATCACTAAAATGAGAATATTATGATATAACGAAACTCTTACTGTCACACACTATAAATAATTTATTTCGTCTTACTGAAATGTGTCTCACCTAAATATCTAAATATTTCAGCAAATATTGATAGACTAGGAGATAGAACTCCGAGATAGAGGGGAGCCTACACCCTGATAGACAGGGTGAGTGTTTTGAGTTAGGGATGTATGTTACCCCTAGGGTGTTTTGTTGTTTTGGAAATGGGTTAGACTTGTATATATTATGGATGTACATTACTCTAGGTTTTTGTTTTCTGGATGGTTTGTAATTATTGATTTCCGCGTTGTTAGGATTGGTTATATAAATTTGACTGATTACCCGGTACCTGTTTCGGGTCAAGTTATGTTGATACGGTATCATAGATTCTGACGTGGCTGATGTTTGAGTGTTATTGATTTAATATATATATATATATTGGTATGAAAATCGGGGCGTCACATCTAAAAAATTGGAAAGTAATTTAACCTCTTCATTCAGTTTCCAAAATAACCTTAAACTATTTTATTTTTTACTTTTTATAATTTTATGTAAATTTTTTAAAAATAGAGAATTGTAAAGCATATACTACTAGTTATCAATAAATGAGACAATATGATTAATCAATTAAATTAATTTTATTAAGATCAATCATGTTCTTAGACTACTGTTAGGATGATTCATAGATAATCATTTTTTAAAATAAGATGGAATATAATGATGACTTGAAAGGAACAGATATTTACATGGTTAACTTATCTATACCTTCTTATAAATTCATTCAAAATTTCCCTTTGATACTTAGTTTATTGTAACAACATGTTTGTTATATTTACTAAATGTAACTAATGTATTATAATTTTTACTCCTAAAAAAATAAGTACTCTACAAGCCAAACATAACCTAATAGAATTATATATGCATTTGTAAGCATGAGACACTTGCATCCATCCAGAATTTGTCATTTGCGATGCCAAAATTTTCCCTACTATATTTGTTATATATGCATAAAATTTGAAAATTCTCTAATATTGTGGGGCCAAAAATAAGTTAAAACTCAAAACGAACAATGGGATACCTTCACCAAGAAATGAAAAAAATAAATTTTAAAAGAATATTTTAAAAATAAAAATTATAAAAAAATTCACCATGAAATACAAAAAAAATATATAAAAGGCATACTTAAAAAATAAAAATCACAAAAAAATTGACTGTATAATTGATTGAGTGTTTTCTCTTTGAAAATGACTGCCCGTTGACGTTTATTGAGAGTGCTACATATATTCGTAGGTATAACATAATTGATTATTTAACAATTTCAAAAAAGTGAAAATTTGTCGAGAAATATTTCGAAACATATTAGCTTATTTTGGAACTTTTGTAGCGAAAAATATTTAAGTTGCATCTATTTGTGCTAATTTTTGTAGTGAATATATATAATTAATATATGTACCGTTTTGAAACTATTATAGTACAATTATTTTAATCTCAAAATTTATTTTAATTTTGATTATTTGAGTATTTGATTGAACTAATGTAATGATAATAAGTATAAATAACAGTTAAGATTTTAATACCTCCCAAAAAAAATAATTACGTACAAGTAGTTAACTATAGCTTCGCTTGCAAGTACAAGTGATGCTTTTGCATGGGTTTTGTATTTAAAAATAGAGCTCCCTCCTCACCCTCAGTGTATGAAAATGCTCCATCTCCTTAGTTGTATTTTTATTTTTAATTAAAATATTAGAGGAATTTTACCCAAAAGAGAAAACTTCTATGTGTAAGACTATATTTTAATGGAACAATTTTTCGATAAAAGAAACATGACCATCTAAATTGAAAGTTGAAGTAGAAGAGAAATCAAAGTTTTAGGTGACAATTTTATTTTTTAAAAATCATTTTAGTTAATTTTTTATATGATGATGCAAAACCATAATAATATATATATATATATATATATATATATATATATATGCATTTTAAAATCTTAAGAAACAATTTAGGCGATAAAAAATAAAGGGTGACGAGTGATTACGTTTATTTCAAAAAAAATATTATGTTCATCAAATAAATTTGCCTACTAAGCAATAAGAGACAGAAGAAATGAGAGCCAATGCAACCTCATAAGAATGAAAGAAGCTGATTAAGGTTGATGAAACTGTTTCATTTTCATTCAAATCAAGCACCACAATACTATTCACACTTGCTGGTTTCATTCATACCTACAAGTGACACAGGACACTTCTTTTCTTCGATTCTTTTGGCCACAGCAATAGTAGAGCAACCCCCATCTCACTAGGAGGGAAGAGCCAACACACAACTAGACGACTTCAACCTCATACACTGTACAGGAAGTACTTCAAATATTGCAGTGTGAACGAAAATGGCCAAGGAAAGAAACCCTAATTCTAAGAGAGGAGAATATTACAGTTTGGACTCTTTATCAGTGAGGGGCATGTGCCCTGAGGCAAGACCTTGGAAGGGTTGCCGAAAGATTGTTTATTTAGGGTAGGGGCTTTGTCAGGGGAGGCTAGTGGCCATACAATTAACAAGGTTGAATTCTTGCCAATATTTCGTTATGCTCCTAACAGAATCAGCCAACACAGAGACACCTCCTCCCACTGACATCTGAATGAAATGAATTCAAAGCAAGTTTTGGCTTTTAATGATTCAGACAGGATAAATCTCTATCCTACGGTATTAACCATTTCCTCACACAGATGGGCCTCTTTCGTTGTTTGGGAGATGTTAGAGTTGCTCATTGCTCAAGCTCACCAAAAGCACTTCCAATCAATTTGCCAGAGACTACTGCAAAGAGTTGGGCATATGCAGAACATAAAAATTCAAGTTCCATAGAACTTTTACTTGATAGTAGCATACTTCATCAGTTCACACAGTTCACAGTTCACTGGACAAACACTTCCACTGGGAGATTTTCATAACATTACATGGACTTCCTACATGCATTCATGTTTCCTTCACAAAAACTCTTATTTAGATAATCAGAAGCAAATCACACATAGCATTCAGGACATAAGAGCAAGATACCATCTCAAGCTCTACGGCACACATCTCCATCACAGGTCAATCCTTCCTTTCCCTTTCCAGGCCCATGATCATCTTGTGATGACTTATCGGTCTTCAGGGCACATTTTGGGTGGAGATCGAAGTCACACTCCTTGCAGTAGAAAGACCAACCATTTCCCATTTCATGACATCCGTCACACCCATAATTCATACGACGAACTCGAGTTAGCTCATGCTGAGCATGAAGCTCATGTTTCACTTTCTCAGGCCACCCCTTTGCCATTTCCTCAACCTGCTCCTCCAGATACCTCAAACGCTCCTCAGTGAATGGATAAGCATCTGCCCCATAAGTCATTAAGAGATTTCGGGCTTCCTTAGTGACTGTACGGCCACTAGCCCCAATGGCTATAGCTGCAGGAATGCCTCCGATTTTGAATCTGCGTTGCAGGGATGGCCCTCTCACATCACCAAATGGGAGAGCTAACCAAGGCATGGTCGAAAAGAATTCATCAAAAGAGGATTGATCATGGTCACTTGAGATAAAAATTACTTCAAATGCCTCATTCTTTGCCTTGATATCCTGGTAGGCTTTAACAAGTTTAGGCAGAAATGCACGGCATGGAGGGCACCAGTGAGCTGAGAAATAAAGGAGAATGTTCTTCCCAACAAGTTCAGACACAGGGACCTGACCAATGACAAAACATGGATATCAGTAAACTTCAATCATCCACAGAAATCACCTAAACAACCAAAACATCTATTCAGATAAAGAATTGACTGATCACAAAAGCAGTTAGAAAATTCAATTCTATACTAATAAAAAAATTCTTACCTTGGAACCACCCTTAATCACAAAATCAAGTTCCCCAGAGACCAAAATTGACTCGAGTGTCTGTGCTTCCAGTTTTGCTTTCTCGATCTCAGCAAGCTCAGCAAGCTTCTCTGGTGTAAAAGGGTAAGCTTCAATACCATGATCTTCAATGAGTTCAGCCACATTGGGATTTAGAGTTTTCCCATCTGGCCCAATTACAACTAGTGTAGGAAGAGTTCTAAGTTCGAAATATCGTATGAGCTTGTCACAACTTTTGTCCTTAAAAGGCAATGCCACCCACGGCATGGTTTCAAACCCTTCCTTAAAATGTTCCTCTTCATGGTCCAGAGATATTAAGACAATCTCTAAGTTCTCGCCTCTCTCCTTGAGTTTATTATAAACCTCCACAAGCTTTGAAGTGAATTCGAGGCACATCCCATGAGCATGCACAGAAAAATACAACCCAACCATTTTCCCTTCAAGCTCCGAAACCGGAATCTGATGTGCTAACGATCATTAATAATATGTGATTACAAAACAAAGTAAACAAACAACTATTCTAGAGCAAAGAAAGCAACTAAAATGCAAATTTTTACCTTCTTTCCATCATTCGAAATCACGAAATCGCGTGACCTAGAAACCAAGATAGAGCTCAAGGATTGTTCCTTCTTAGCTGCCTCTTCCTGCTCTCTCAAGAGATCAATGCTTTCTGGGGTAAATGGAAAACCCTCAACTCCATAGTCCCTGATGATTCCAACTCCCTGAGCAGTTGAAACATGTCCACTCTCATCAAGAATCACAAGATGAGGGATTCCCCTCACTTTGAACAATTCCTTCAGGCGTTTTCGGGTATCTGAATCCGAATAAGGAATAGCAAGCCATGGCATTTTGGAGAAATATCCATTGAACGATTCATCATCTCTATCAGATGAAATGAAAACTACTTCGAAATTGCCTTTTGCAGACAGCTCTTCGTAGACTTCAGCCAAAATTGGGGTGAAATTTCGACATGGGCCACACCATGATCCGGAGAAATACAACCCCACGATCTTCCCAACCAAGCAATTGATTTTAACCTGCAGAAATCAAACAATGGGCATCTCTCTTTTCAAGTTCTAAATCATTCAAACTCAAATTCATTTTCCAGATTCAGAGAGGACGAGAGTGAGTACCTGATCGCCGGTGTTGCGCACCACAAAGTCCCTCTGGTCGGCGGAGAGGAGCGCGATGAGGTCATGGGAAACGCCATTGACGTCGCCGTTGGCCATCTCTGTCTTCCACCGTCCCACTAGAATATCCAGAACACAATAACTCGCGTGGTTTCTACATCCATAGAAATAGAACCACAGAGCCTTCTTCGCGGATTCCCCTGTCGCAATCTCTTTTTTGTCTGTTTTCTTTTCGTCAAGGATTATTAAAAAAGCAGACCTTAGTGAAGAAGAAAAGACTTGGAGTCAAGTGTGGTTGGAGTTTTTTTCCGGATTATCTTTTTTTTTTTTTTTTTAAATATATTAAATAATACCTCTTTCTGGGAAATATTTCTCAGAATAACTCTAACGCAATCTCGCTATTTCAAGTAGAGAGATTTATTTTTAACTGAGGGGCTCGTGCTGACACGTGACAAATCTCGCCACTTGGAGTAGCGAGATTTTCTTGGGATACTTATTGCTTTGCCAACCACCTTTTGACGTGTGGTAAATCTCGCTACTCCAAGTAGTGAGATTTTTTTCGGATAATTAATACTCTGCCAACCGCCTTTTGACTCGCAAGTAGCGAGATTTACTTCGGATTTGAAATGACCATTCACTCGGCTATCGATGCGTGGCAAATCTCGCTACTTGGAGTAGCGAGATTTGCTTCAGAATAACCTCGCCCGTTCTTCCTCCTTTCTTGCACGAACAGACAATACCTTTGCTGCAGAGCTGAGCGCAGGTTACCGTTGAAGGAGACTCCGGAGCGCTCAGGTGACCGTTGCGGGCTTCAAATCGAGAGTTATATAAGAACGAGATGGGGTAAGTTATGTTTTCCATGTTCGGTGCATAGATTTTTAAATTATTTTCATTTCATCCAAAACTTTGATAAGCGGAGAGAGAGAGTTTGTGATTTGTGTTGAAAGATTCGTGGATAAACACTTTTCTTAAGGTTTGTATTTCATTTTTTTGGTATTTGAATTTGATTTTTTGCCGAGAATATTTAATTTTTTCCATTCAAACTGTTGTTCAATATTTAATTTTTTTCTGGATTGTTGTTTCATTGTAAAATGCATTATCTTTCCTGCCCTAAAATTTGTTGAAGTTTCCTCCACTCACTAAATTTGTTGAATTTCCTTTTACTCTTTTTAATATAATTGTGCAATTATAATTAGATCATATGGTTTACCTTCAAAAGATCGATGGGAAATTTTGTTATTCAATTCTTGAATTTCCTTCTGCTGTTTTTAATATAATTGGGCACATCCACTAAAGTTTTTCAAGAACATGTAAATTGTATGGTTTTAATTGATGTTTTGAGTTAATGTGAGTGCACATTGTAATTATAAATTGTATTGTCATTTATCCTATTACATGCATATAATTTTCTATGAGTTAATGAATTTTAGAATTTTAATATTCACTTATTTTATTTCCTACACAAACATTAATAATTTTAACTCATTTAAGAATGTAATGCCTATGATAGATTTCATAGATAACGCATAGAGTATATATATATACATGCCTTTGATGTTTCTTATATTTAATTTCAAACTTTAGTTTTCCTTGAATTTTAGTTTCAATTCCTAATGAATTAAGCTCATACCTTGAACCAACCACGTAATAAAGTTCAAGTTGAGCCGAATTTTTGAAACATTTGGAATATATTAGAATAGAACTTTATAATTATAATATAAGGAGTATCATTTGTGAAATTTTTATTCTCAAATGAGAGGTCCTAGTGATGGGATTAAGTCCCCTCTCCCTCTCTTATGATTACTAGAATACAATAATTAATAGGATAAAAGATATTCATCTTTTTTTAAGTTTGCTTAAAAGACAAATATCTTTCCTGAAATTTAAAAAATGTCACAGACGTCTCCTAAAGTATCAAAAATGTTAAAAACGTCATTTGATGTTTGTCAAAAGAAAATGAACTTTCTCTTAAAAAAAAAAAAACTTGTCTTTTTGCAAAATTTAAAGTGAGATTTGTGTATTTTTAACAAATCTCAAGAGAGATCCTTGAAATTCTTGAAATGTTAGTGGACGTCTTACAAATTCTTAAAACCTTTGGGGAGATATTTAAAATTCTTGAAACCTTAGGAAATGTGATTGTCTTTTTATCAAATTTTTGGGAAGATTAGTGTCTTTGCCTAAGTTAATATACTTTATTAAAATTACCTAATAATTTAGTTCACCAATCACACTAAAAAACTGAAACTTGCAAAAAATTATATTTAAAATAAATAAAAATATCCAAAAGAAGTAAGAGCAGATAAGGTGGGGAATTCATCATGAGATAAGCCCTATATGTATAAGATCCTAGGGTGGGGGGTGGCTGAGGAGGCCACAGTCCACAGAGCACCATTAAAGATCCAACGATATGAGGGTGAAGCCGGCCTCGACTAGTCACCGTCGATGACGCTGACTGGGAACACTGTAGAGATGATAGCTAAAAGGTCACATTATTAGAGGAGAGTAGTAATGATTTTTTTCCTCCCCGAATTTATGTATTTTTCACCAATATATTGATATAGATGTAGTGTTCACATTTTAAAGCACTTGCCATAAGACGATCTCATTCCCATTTCATGCATCGAGATGTTATGCGTCCTAAGTAACATTTTTCCAAAAGATCCTTTCAACTCCTTTGAGCATGACTGTTCAGATCAGCAATGAATCCTCAAAAGGCTACTGAACAAAATTGAACTTCAAATTAAGTGGCAACCCAACCCATAATGAGGTAGAGTACGAAGTACCATTTTGGAAAAATTACTCTTAAGAGCACCATTTCATAGTTCTTTGGATTCTAAGTTGAATTACCATTTTGGGAAAATCCAAAGTATATGTCATATGGGGAAAATCAATACATATTCATGTTTTAACAGTTTATTCATTACACTTTTCAATTAATATATTTGCTTTGTTGGTGGAAATTGAACTTAGCTCCAAACTCTAGAGTTTGTTTATTCATAGACGTTGAATTCATCTATTTATTTTCTTGGTGGGAAAGTTAGGTCCAAACTCTAAGTTCATTCATTCATTAGAATTTGTATACATCTATTTGGTTTATAGTTATTAGTTATTTCGTCTAATTTACACATATCACTTATACATACAATTTTGTCTTGCATAGGTTTTTTTTATTTCCCAATTGCCGATCTAAATGGTAGGAAGCTCAAGCAGTGCTCCGGTGACGGTATTTTTATATATAGGGGGGAACATTATAACCGCATTAGATGGTGTTAGGTATAGTAGTCGGCTAATTCGACTTATTCGAATTGGTCGTAGGTGTAAATTAAGTAAATTATATACGAAGATATATAAATATTTGCATATTGATCCAGATCAATATGCATTGCGGGTGACCGCAAGATACCCTGCGCGAGAGTTAAATAATGCAACCTTCTATGAGGCTGTTCCCATATCAGATGATTATGGGCTGCGCATTGTATTGGATGCACACTGTGTCGGTGAGACATATTTAACGATGTAATTGTATGTCGAGACCATTCCTCAAGTGGGTGTAATTGCGGTTAGCCAGCCAGACGCGCCTGCAGAGCAATTGGATGAAGTCGGTGAAGACACCGAACAAACACATCAGGTCGATGTTGGTGGGGAGGTTCGTGCTATGTCCACGGTCGATTTTAACGAATATCCGGGATCGTCATTCCAGCCGTCGGAGTACGAAGCACCTGTTCCTCACACATTTCTGCAGGGAGGTTGCGAAGACGTCCCGAGTGCGGGACCAGCATCGTTGTTCGCCATTGCGAACGACGCATTGGATGAGGGCATGAACATTACGAATGATGTTCATATTGAAGACGAACATATGCACGAGCAGGAAATGGGTGAAGAGTTAAATGATGTTCCCGATGATGTGAACTTACCTTACCATGACACGGACGACGCAACGTTTGACGCGCAATTCATGGGCAAGCTTCCGATGTACGGTCATATTGACCTAGCTGCTGCAGATTTAACTGCGGTCGATGAGCTTCCTATACGCGTCACTCGTTGGGAAGAATCTTCTGAGTTGAGTAAGGGGATGCTCTTCGGATCGAAGGATCAGCTGATCGCCGCAGTGCGAATATATCACGCTCGCACCCACCATGACTTCCACGTGGTGCGATCTACTCTTGAGTTATGGGTTGCTAGGTGTAAGGACCACGATTGCGCGTGGAGATTGTATGCCATGTATCGAATGATACATCGTTTTTTCAAAATCACCTAATATGGTGGTCCGCATACGTGTCTGAATGAACTTATATCGCAAGACCATAACCAAATCACGTCGTCCCTCATTGCTGGGGAGATAGTGAATATGATCAGGGGAGATGCGTCGACGTCGATCGCTACATTGAAAGAGTTCATTGATCGTCGATTTGAGTATTCAATCTCTTATAAGAAGGTTTGGTTGGGCAAACAGAAGGCAATAGCCCAAGTCTTCGGTGATTGGGAGAAATCGTATGAAACGTTACCGAAGTGGATGGAAACGATGCGCGCGTACAATCCTAGGACTATAATCAAGTGGAGGTCAACTCCTGTTCCAGGTAGCACTAACAGCGCAACCTTCTTATCTGTATTTTGGTCATTTGCAGCATCTATTCAGGGTTTTTGTCATTGCCCTCTCGTTATATGTGTGGACGGGACACACTTGTATGGTAAGTATAAGGGCAAACTCCTTATTGCGACGTGCCCCGATGCAAATAGACAAATATTTCCCCTTGCATTCGTTATTGTGCAAGAGAAAAGTCTCGACACATGGAATTGGTTTCTGTGTTCTCTGCGTTTGATTACCGATAGGGACAACATTTGCCTCATATCAGATCGGCATCCAGTGATTATCGCTGCGGTGCAGCTCAATTCTGATTGGCAACCACCACGTGTGCACCACCGATTCTGCCTTCGACATGTGGTGAGCAACTTTAATACGAAAGTGCGGAGTGTCAATATGAAGCGAATGGCTGAGCGAGCGGGAAGGGAGCATTAGGTGAGAAAATTTGACACATGGATGGAGAGGATATTCGATGAGGGTGGAGCGCCAGCCAAGTCGTTCTTCGATCAGATCCCTTCTCATATGTGGACTCAGTGCCACGACAGTGGAAAGAGGTATGGAAACATGACCACCAACCTGGTTGAATGTTTCAACGCCGTCCTAAAAGGCGCACGTAGCCTTCCCATAACGGCTCTAGTGCAACTAACATTTTATCGCTTTGCACATTACTTTAATAGCCGACGGGAGGCTGCTCGTAATGCAATATCTGGAGGAAATACGTTGACTCCGCATATATTGCTAGCGATGGAAAGAAGGAAGCTGAAGGCGACCGGACAACGAGTCACGACGTTCAATCGGTCTAGGGGTACGTTTAGCATCATGACCGCGCAGCGGGGACCCCATAAAGGAAACAATGTCCAAACTTTGAGCATCTAGAGGCGCGAATGCTCCTGCGGGAAGTGGCAATCTTTACACTATCCCTGCTCTCACATTCTTGCACCCTGTGCTGAGACACAGCTAAATGTGAACTAGTATGTTGAGCCATATTGGAGCACTGCCAAGCACTATGCAACATATGCTGCCGAATTTTATCCAATCATGCATGAGGCATATTGGCCAACTTGTTCGTTGCTGAAATTGTAGGAAAATCTTGCATACGCTCGACATAAAGGTCGGCTTACGAGCTCACGTATACAGAACGAGATGGATGCTCGGGAAGGTCGGAAACATATCACGTGTAGCATATGTCGTCAAGAAGGACATAACCGCACAAGATGTCTGAGAAGGACACAATCTGGGGATGCAGTTGGACCTTCGCACTGACCTATAACTTATAGGTTAAGGCGATTTGCGTACTTGTACTCCTCGCGTCACGACAAGTTTTCAGTTGCCATTCTACTCCCTCCTTTTGAACAAGGCGATTGTAAACAAGTCAGCCGCATCCATCTACGTGAAGATTTATGAACTTGGGCATGGGTCAGGAGAGCCTTTTTCCTATATTCCAAATGTAAGATCCTTAGGCCACTCTCATTTTTCGGTGAACAAGCGAATGCTCCATGCTCAATTTGGCTCTGAGCAATTGAGTCACTGTGTTCATCAATCGAGAATAGTGCATCTTCAGATGAAAACTTGGTGAGATATTTTCATTTGTACACATATAGGATAAACCCTGAGATTTTTGTTCATTTCCACCATACAAAGCACCCGTGACAAATACTCAATTCTGATGATTTTTATGTTTATGCTTTCAATATGTTGGCTTGTTTGCAGGATCGATCCAGGGCCGTCCGATACTAGTATACTGAGTATGGGCAATCGGCACCGGTCCAGTCGGGCGTGGACCGATTCGCATGCTGACGTGTTATATTGCCGAGGGGGCAGTCAGAGCGTACAGGATAGGATAGGTGTAGACCCTCGCATTATTGATTGGATACGTGACGCGGGTTTTTATGGGATATATCAGATTGGCCATATCCAGTTGGATTGGCATCTTGTGACTGCGTTGGTGGAGCGATGGAGGCTAGAGACACACACTTTCCACTTGTCGCACGGGGAGGTGACTATCACATTACAGGATGTCGCGGTGTTGTTTGGGCTACCGATTTATGGGTTGCCCGTCACTAGTCGTATAGCTGGACCAATACAGGATGGAGGTGCCGGTCAGGGGGGAGGACTTTATTGCATGTGCGAGAGATTGTTAGGAGTGGTGCCTCCAGATGGTGAGCTTGTTGGTGCTCGCATTCGCATGCGGTTTCTAGAGGGGGAGATGTTTCGCCAGCTTCCGGCTGATGCCAATGATCACACTATAGCATGTCATGCACGATATGCTGCGATTGATATATGGGACACTGTTCTGCAACCTATCGGAGAGTTACGCACACTTGATGTTCCTTCCACTGCTCGTGGAGCGAGCAGAGATACGCCATTATAGTTGGGGCTCTGCGACGTTAGCCTGGCTATACCGGGAGATGTGCTGCGCTCTAACGTTTCGCACTCACAGATCGGAGGAGAACTTCGCTTATTGCAAGTTTGGGCATGGGAGAGATTCACGTCGTTAGCTCCTACGTGCCGCGGTCTCCGGTGTCTTATTCAGAGGGATGAGGATGGACGGCCGATTGACCTAGCTCCACTCGCGTGGAGGTTAGTAACTCGACTTACAATCATTTCCTTGAGTTGTACTACATACTAGTGGTTACACCTTGTTAACTTACTATTCATTGTGTACAGGTGGAGGGATCATTTGTTGGTGCCTAATGTTGCGCAGCACACGCTGCCCTGGTACAGATTCGAGCTGGACATGCATCGGGAGCACGAGGTAGTCTCGGTTATGTGTATTGACAGTATTTTTTAATATTTGCATATATTCCTGTCCCACCTCTTACATTTACTATATGTATACGCGTAGTTCGTATGGATGCCCTACACTGATGACATTGTTGTCGACCTACAGTTGGGTCAGACCTCTGGGTTGCCTGAGTGCCACTCATATGTTTTCATATTGTCGAGTGGCATCTTCCAGACCGAGTGATGCGCCAGTTTGGCTTTCGACAGGGCATCCCTAGCCGCTTCTGTGCTTCGGGGGTCGATGTACATGGGGAGGACTTGCACAAGATTGATGGTCGCGATCGGGGGAACACAGATTGGGCTGCGGAGCACGCTATGTACGTGAGTATGTGGGGACATAGGTGGGAGTACATCGTGGAGGGAGTGCGGGCAGACGGCCCGATGCGTCCAGAGGATCCGTATTACACATGGTACAGGTCGATCACACGTCGCTTCGTAGATAAGACTGTGGTGGTCTACATGAGTCTCATACGCTTACTCTAACGTATACCTAATTTGTTACCGTTTACATTAGCAGTTCAATGTTGTAAGCACTATTTTCGTATGTTGCAGGCTGACGTATTACACCAGGTCGACTCGCTATCATCAGACCCCACTGTGAGCGATTTAGCAAAAGTTGGTTTGGACATTGTCTACGAGGACGGGAGACGGATCCCTACCCCACGCCGGCCCCTGGCCCCACGAGGTGGTCGAGCAGCTCCAGTATGAGGGGGTCGAGTAGCTACCTCCAGCCGTCCATCGAGTCCGGCCTTCTCACCACCCATTGTACATGAGGAGTATGTGTTTGGGCCGTCCACACCGTATGCCCCATCGACAACTGCTGATTTTGCAGGACCCTCCAGTAGACCGGCGGATTATCGATCTGACTCTGCCGCGACACCGTCGATGTTGTACTTACTAGACGACCCTCTCGATGCGGAGGAGGTGGACGCACCCAAGTTGCCAGCTCAGACTCGTTCAGAGACTACATATGACATAGCTCCCCGTCCGCTTCACCTAAAGATAGATTATCCAGTACGTATGGGCAGAGATGACAGACATGCAGCCCCTCGACGTGACCGGACACCAGATGCGAACGAGCAGCCAGGTGAGAGCAGATGCAGACGGCAGCCACCCCGACACAGGAGACGACCTCTATGCGGTACCGAGTTGGCGATATTTGTATTTGTTAATTAGTTCATACTTTCATTTGTACATCAGATATATGTTTACAACTTCATTTGTACATAATGTATTTATTCATTATTCATTTGGGCATAATGTATTTATTCATGACTTCATTTGTACAACATCTATTTGTATAGAATATATCATTTGTACATAATGTAATTGTTTGGAGTATCATTTGTACATAATGTAATTTTCTTAATTCTGAATCTATAGAGAAACACTAGGTAAAGTGCCAAGCAGGTATCATTTGGTGTAGTAATTTGATATGTTAAATGTATACGAATCTTATGAATGTAACGTTGTGAACATATTGGTATCACTTGTATTTGAAGAATGTTTTCTTTGCACAGGTGCATGGATGGATATGGTCAATTTGTAAACAGGACTCTGCCGAAATTAGTATAGTATTTTGATAGGTTCAATGTATATGAATCTCGTGTAACGTTGTGAACATACTGGTATCAATTGTATTTGAATAATGTTTTCTTTGCACAGGTGCGTGGATGGATATGCTCAATTTGTAAACAGGACTCTGCCAAAATAAGTATAGTGTTTTGATAGGTTGAATGTATACGAATCTCATGAATGTAACGTTGTGAAATATAATTTAGTCTCTTTATTTATGCTTCTTAGGTTTTATTTCTACTTTTATTTTCACAATATTGAAAGTAACACCAAACGGGCCCCCGAGGAAAAAGGAAAGAATTCAATTAGGTGCAATTCAACTTGAATAGGGTTGAAATGTATACTCAGTAAAAGAGCTGTATGATATGATGATTTATCTTTAGAACTACCCAAAAAAAATAAAATCCTAAAAGGTGTATACCGAGCCATTTGTATTTCTACAACATTTGGTTCGTGGCATCATCGTATCCTTCCACTTTCGGATGCTTCAGAATTGTGTTACTCAAGATACAAAATTTTCATGAACATAAGAATTTTAATGTTTTGACCACAAACATATTGCTAATAGATTCTTTGGCATGGAGCATTAATCTTTTGTTCATAATAAGATTGATATGGAAAGGAGGGTATGTCTTATTTTTTAAAATATAAATTAATATTTTTTGTTAATTAATACCAAGTTGCGAATTTAGATATGAATGAACAGCTTCAATGAAAAATCTTTATTCTCGATAATGGAATTCGAACTAAACGAGGGAAAACATTGGAATACTTTGGAATCATTGAATGCACAAACCAAATGTCAAGCAAAGGCACAATAGAACCAATCATTAAATCAGAAATGTAATGACAATCCAAAATGTAGAAAGTTAAACATGAGTCAGACGGAAATAATAACCTATGATCTATAAAGGAGGAAGTTCTATTAACTCCTATCGATAATGGATACATATATGATGAAGAAGTCAAAGTTAAAAAACATTAAATGCAGGACAGTGTTGTCCCAACTCTAAATAACATAGAAGAAGGAAATAATTTACAAATCTCTAATTTTGTAGGATTCATGAAGGGTGAAAACGGTTTTAAAATTCAGAAATGTAAAGACAATCCAAAGGGTGATTGTCATCTAAAGGAGAAGTAGAATTAGAATTCAGCTTCTTTCAGCTACTTGTTGCCTTCTCTTTATTACCACCTACCCTGCCGAACACTGAACTACTCTTCTTCTCTGGTGAAATCCATGGATTCTCTACAGGCTTCAAAATGTCCGTCAGTAGCTTCTGGCCTACTAGCTGAGGCTGCTGCTTATTATCTTGTCCTCTTTTCTTTCATGCAGCTGTTGCTGCCAATTTGGCATTTGTTGCTGCTTGTTTTCTTCTACCCCCATTCTTTTCAAATTTTGGGCCAGTAGCTACCACATCCACCTTAAAATCTTCATCGCTGAAATCATCGTTTTCATCTTCCCCATCAGATATCTCTGTAACAGTTAACGACTTTTCTTTGCTGCAGCCTTTGATACTTTCTTCCTCGTTGGCACTTGGGGAATTTCATGTTAATTCCCAACATCAAGAACAATAAGTTTTGAAATGAGCGGAAGACTCGATAAGTATAATTGTAGTGGTTATTAGAGGAGTAATGACTAGTCTATCTGATCTAAGATCATTAGGGTGTTTCCTTACTTGGACAAATGGTATGGTTTGGAGCAAATTGGCCAGGGTGATTGCTAATTAGAGATGGATTATGGGGGATCTGAGGGCTAAGGTTGAATTCCTTTTCCCTACGATTCTCTTTAATTACTCATTGTGCCTAATTTCCCTGTTTGAAGAGGGGTGTCTGGGAAGACGATTTTTGAAAATTTTCAACATGTGGACTCTAAACCATAACTTTCTTGACATTATCAGACAAGGTTGGGATGCGTAGGTCCAGGGCTTTGAGCAATTCAAATTAGTGAGAAGACTTCAGGGCCTGAAAAAACCTGTAAAGGCTCTTAATGCATCCCATTTCTCCAAACAAAAACTGCACGACAATCCCTCGGATGGTGACCTGCAACTACTATTGAATGAAAGGAGAGGGACTGTGAAATGATAGATGGGAAAGGAGAGGGAATGTGAAATGATAGGTGGTCTGAGTGTGCTGGATCTGAAATCCTGGAATCTTTCCTTGCTCACAAAAACACTCTGGAATATCCACTCTAAAAAGGACTTTGTCTGGTCGAAATGCGTTAATCAAATCTACTTGAAAGGTTTAAGTCTGTGGGAGGCCAGGATAACAAATGATTAATTCTCACTATACAAAAAGCTCATTGGAATTAAGAATCAGATTATGTGAAGATGTACGAACAACCTGGATGCATTGCTTCAACTTTTTTAGGAATGGGACCTCGCTCATTCTAGCTTTTTCATTTGCTATAACTTCTGGATAACTAAAGGAACTACGGTTCCTTGGTCCATGGTGGTTTGGAAGAGTGGAAGTACCCCTATACATGTTTTCACTCTTTCGCTGGGAATTATAAGGAAACTACCTACCTGTGATAGGCTTATTGGGTTTGAAGGAAACCTGTATTGTCCCTTTTGGTTGGTAAGAGAGTTGGTCTGAACTCTACTGTTTATCTCATATGGAATGCCAAAAATAGGAAAAGGTTTGAAGGAAAATTCATATCCCCAATGGAGTTGATTGTGACCATTCAGAAACATATATACACAGTACTAGGCCAAAAGGTCCCTAGATTTGCTCAGGCTCTCTTAAGATCCTGAGTGTTAACTTTATTGCTTGTAATTTTGATGGGGCTCATTTCCCCCCCTATATCTGCCCAGTGTTCCATGTAAATACTCATTTTGATCAATATATTTACTTTTCAATAAAAAAAAACAGTATGATAAATTGATAGATCATCGACTCTCTTTTTGCTACAGATAACGGTAATAAATGGAACATAACATTTAAATATTTCTTACTCAATAATAAAATATATAAAGATTTTCCTATTTAATTAAATATAAGTAATGTATATTTATAGTGTATGATTGTTATATATTACATTTTAACTAAATCACAAAATTGTAAATTAAGCAAATCTCGCTACTCCAAGTAGCGATATTTAAAGGCGAGACCCTATTCTTGTGGAGATGCGTGGCAGCGAAATCTCACTACTTCAAGTAGCGAGATTTGCTTAATTTACAATTTGTAATTTACAATTCCCAGCCTTAATACACGTGGCAAAATCTCGCTACTTGGAGTAGCGAGATTACGTCAAAGTCATTCTGGGAAATATTTCCCAGAAAGAGGTATTATTTAATATATATTTTTTTAAAAAAAGATAATCTAGGAAAAAGCTCAGTGTGGTTGGCTGGAGTACCCAATGTGTATGAGTCACATTTAATATTATTTTATAATAAAATATTAAATAATACTTTATTTGAAATTTTTTTTCTCGTTTTAATGCTGGCGTAATCTGACAGTCCAACGAGATTTGCCACACGTCAATACCAGCTTATTTTGAAACAAATTTCATTGGATGGTCTAGCAAGATTTGCTTGCCACGCGTTAACACATGATTGGACATACTGTTTAAATCTCGCTGGTCCGTCCAGCGAGATTAAGTATGCATGCAATTTTTTTGTAAATTAAAAAATTCTAAGTATTCCATTTTTTTTTATCTTTTAAAGATTTTTGAATGCTTAATTTGTGTTTTAATGTGATAAAAATGAAGAAAAAAGTTATTCGTTAATTTGTTCAATATATTTATTTTTTAAAATTTTCGTCAATAACTAAATAAAAAAAAAGTGGATTCCTTTTCTTTTTATTTTCTTTATATTTTTTAAGTAACAAACGAGATTACTTTTTATGTTTGATTCTAAGAAAGTCAAAAATAAACTTGGCATGTATGTGATATTTTCTCCATGGTTGCCAATTTAGGATCAACGCTTTCTGGGATCTAGAAAATCTTAACATGTTTTTTGTCAAGTGGTTTGTGCTTGTCCTCTCACGGGGATACCGAATCCCGTTGAAGTCCCCACAGATATAACAGTGAATGGATGAGGGAGTCCTTGCTTGTGCAAGTTCGTCCTAGAGTTCTTTTTCTCGATCCTCATGTGGTCCATACACAACCGTTAACAACCAGTCCCAACTACCATCATTTGAATGGTAACATACAGAGATGGAGAACTTACCATTTTTGATTGCTAAATGAGAGAATTTGTTTTTGTCTTGTCATATCAAAATACCTCCTGTTGTTCCATTGGCCTTAAGACATGCCCATTCTACTGACATCTCTTTCCATAAGCATGCAACAATAATTTGATTTACGAAGCACAATTTTGATTCTTGAAGACAAATAATGTTCAGTTTCCATTGATTCAAGGCAACAACCTCGTTTGGATTCTTTTATTTAAATCATTTAATCCTCGGACATTCCATGACAGAATTTTAGGACTCATTATTTTGTGTTTTGAATCTGGTATTTTTGTCTTTCAGCATATCTATTCTAAAGACTCTAAGGCATTGAACATGATCTGCACATCTCCTTCATGACCCTCAAACTTCATTCCCATCTTCAAACAACGTTCAACAACATTTTCTATACTATATCTGGAGGAGTCCCTAGCAGTGAGTAGAGGATATTGACTAAAGTCTAAGAATAAAAAACCCTAGAGGTCATTGTTATCTTGTTGAGCAAATCCTGAAGCCATGATCTCATTTTCTGGTTCCATTTCCTTGATCTCATCTATCAATGGTTGAAAGGATAGTAAAGAGTATAAGGATTTGGGTAAAGCCCAATAGGCTGCCAATATTGAGATCAACCAAGCGAGGATTGGAATTTCCATTATGATTGAGCCGAATACTTGAATATCCTAGCTAGTATAGGTACTCAAGCTTATGAAAGTGGGCTGAATGTGGACCTCCAAGCCTTTTTGAATTTGGTTGAGAAGTGTTAAAACAGCAGAAGGAGCCTGTTAAGGCAACTTTTATTGTTGATTTTAGTGTAATCCCAAGAAGGGGAGAGGGAGGGAGGGTGAATTGGATATTTAAAATTTTTTTCCCTAGGTCAATTAACCAACAACAGTATTTCACAAATGCCAGGGTCAATCTAAAGCATAAATGTAATTAACCAATTGATGCAACTACAATTAATTTGCTCCAGATAAATTAAACAATCAAGCACAAAATAGTAAAGCAGATAAAATAAAGGTGATACCAGATGTTTTATCGAGGTTCGAAAAATGTGCTTACGTCTCCGCCTCTAACTTGCTAGCCTAAGGATTCCACTAAAGCTCACTTCATGGGTGGAGCGACACTAAATACAACACTAGGTCAAATTACTAGGACTGACCTCAACCTTTACAACTGATCCTTATGAGCTAGATCAACACCCTCTCAGTTCACGCTTGGAATAAAATAGATAATCAAATATATATTTTCATGTACAATATACGTGCTTCTCCAATAAGTAGATTTGTACCAGTATAACCAATGCACTTCAATATTATAGGATTTATAAGCTCAATGAAAATTAAATGACTACTCTCAAGATAATGCAAATATAACAATCAGAGTGTGAGAGTGTACGTGTTGGGATATTTGAATCAAGATAACAATATCAATTACAAAGTGCAGTATCAAAGATCTTAAGCACACAAGAAAATATCTTAAAAATATTTTTTCTCAAAAATCAACCACAAAAGATATTTGGATTTTAGTTTTTCAAAAATGTTTTTCACAAACAAACACAATATAAGCTCTTGAGTTTTGTAACAATAATGCAAGACTCACAAGCTTTAGAGAGTTTTCCCAGAGAAGACTTATGAATAAAATCACAAAGGAAAACTCAAGTTTACTCTCAATAAAAAATCAATATCAATTAGAGAATAAGAGAGTGTAAGCTTATATGAATAATCTCTAGAAACTCTCACAAAGGATGTCTTGCAATAGGAATGAGTAAAAGTAGGTTTTTGAAGCTTGTATAAGAGAAATAGGTATCTGAAATTTCGGAGAATATTTTGCTAATGATGTTTGCTAATTAGTGCTAATCAACCCAAATGAGGAAGTATATATAGACACTCTAAAAAATATAACCGTTCGGGACTTCATGGGTATTTTTGAAAATTTTTAAAAAGGTTTAATTAAAAATAACCCAGTTTAACCACGTTTTACTGCGGTAAAAATTTTGACAACCCGAGAGGTTCGTTCGACCATATTGCCAAGTTTAGTCGACCGTGGCGATTTTAAACTAACAATATGGTCGACCATCTCAAGGCAATTTTGAACCCCTTCGTGGGTTCGGTCGACCAAAATAAAGGATGGTCGGCTACTCATCAGGTTTGATCGACCGTTGTCAAAATGAACTACACATTTGGTTGGCCGAATAGTTGGGGTGTCAGACACGTGGTGATTCGGTCGACCGTAGAAGATATATTCATTTCAGAATGGTTGACTGTGCGAAGTCAAAATTTTGAATTCTTTACCGTTTGGTCGACCGTGACATTTATACTGCCACAGGTTTGGTCGACCATGGCTAAGCCATTTCAGTCAACAGAGGTTCGGTCGACCCAACTTAGTATAACTAGACTGGTTCGGTCGACCGGGTCCCTTTCAAAGTTCATTTTTGGTCTTGATTTTTATTAGAAGTAACCCCTGTTCACATAGGTATAACTTTTGAGTTATGAGAGACTTTTCATGTGATGTTTAGGGACCTAAAGTCAAGCTATGGTTATTAAGCTTATCAGTCCTATCATGCATGCAATGCATTAATTATTACAGATCCAAAATAAAATGAACAACAAATACAAATGAAATTATTTGGTCTTCATTTCCTTTGCTTCTTCAAATGGCACCATATGATGTGAACATTGCGGTCCTTATGGCTTCCTTGCGTACTTACCATCTATGCGTGCTAAGGGTTAATTCTTGTTCATAAGCTTAGTGCACAGGTAAGAACTATGAGATTTGTCATAATCAAAACGGGAATGACTCATAGAATCAACATTCTCTCCCTTTTTGATGATGACAAAATACAATAAGCAAAAGTGGGAAAAGCCTAATAGGCTCCCTCTGAGAATATGCATAAAATTTAATTTTAACAATGAAGCTCAAGCATATAACGAGTGAAGACAAGAATTTCAAAGTTTATGCATTTGATGTCACTAAGGCTTAAAAACTACTATGTAGTTACCTTTCCCAATTTTGCAATATTATACTACTTCCCCTTTTGACATTAGCAAGAAGGGGCTTTATGTAGGAAAGGGAACACAAGGTATAACTATTCAGATGAATGATTATTGGGAAGATTTTTAGAAAATTTGGCAGCATACCATTTGAAAATAGAGCATTTCCCAAAAATCAAAGACCTGATAGGCTTCAACAAATAGATTACAATAATCCACATGAATTAACTCAAACGATCCAGTAGGGATCAAAGCATATTATACAATAAATACATTTCTTCAACATCCAAGAGACAGTAAAGATATGTAGTTCAAAATGGATGACGAAAATGATCTCACAAAGTATAAGGTATATTAATAATTGATGTGAGAGATTGTTTATCATTCCAGAGCCGTAGTTTTCTAAATTGAGTAGCTCCCCCTCAGTCTATGCATTCACTCATTCTTCTAGGTGGCGTCTCTACTGTGCATTAGGCCTAATTCACGTCTAATCTGTATAAATCTATCCTCCTAAAGAGGTTTTGTGAAAATGTTAGCCCACTGTTCATTAGTGCACACGAACTCAAGTGCCATATCCCCCTTTTGCAAATGATCACGAATAAAATGATGTCTAATTTCAATGTGTTTGGTTCGTGAATGTGAGGTGAGATTTTTGGAGATATTGATTGCACTAGTGTTATCACATTTGATTGGAACCGTGTCATAGTGCAAACTAAAGTCCATAAGTTGTTGCTTCAAATACAACGTTTGAGCACAACAACTTCCAGCTGCAATATATTCCGCTTCTGTGGTGGATAAGACAACCGAGTTCTGTTTCTTGGAGAACCAAGAAACCAAAGATTGTCCTAAGTAATGACAAGTGCCACTAATGCTCTTACGATCTACTTTACAACCGGTAAAGTCAGCATCCGTGTAACTAACAATCTCAAATAAAGTATGCTTAGGGTACCACAATCCTAATTCAATAGTCCCAACAAGGTACCTAAGTATCCTCTTAACAGCTAATTAATGAGACTCCTTAGGCACAACTTGAAATCTAGTACACATACAAACACTAAACATGATATCAGGCATGCTAGCTGTGAGATACAAGAGACTACCAATCATGTCACGATAAAGTTTGACATCAATAGGAATGTCTTGCTCATCTTTGTCAAGTTTAGTGGAAGAGCTCATAGGAGTTCCTAGAATTTTACAATCTTTCATATTAAATTTCTTGAGCAAGTCCCTAACATATTTTGATTGGCATATGAAAGTCCCATGTTTGGATTGTTTAATATGGAGTCCAAGGAAAAAGCTTAGTTCACTCATTATGCTCATTTCAAATTCGTTTTGCATGCATTTGAAAAACTCATCATTTGTGGCTCCAAAGATAATATCATCAACATATATTTGTACAAGGAGCATATGATCATTTTTAGATTTAATGAAAAGTGTAGTATCAATCTTGCCTTTGGTAAATCCATTTTCTAGAAGAAAACCACTAAGCCTCTCATACCAAGCTCTAAGAGCTTGTTTCAATCCATACAAGACTTTAGACAACCGATATACATGATTAGGATATTTATGGTTTTCAAATCCGGGTGGTTGTTCTATGTAGACTTCCTCATTTATATAGCCATTCAAAAAGGCGCTTTTAACATCCATTTGATATAATTTAAAATTTTTAAAAGCAGCATATGCAAGTAACATGCGAATGACTTCCATCCTAGCCACGAGAGCATATGTTTCCTCAAAGTCTATTCCTTCCTTCTGGTTATACCCTTGGGCTACTAACCTAACTTTGTTTCTAGTTTTTACTCCATTTTCATCCTTTTTGTTTCTATAAACCCATTTGGTTCCAATAATAGTGTGATTGTCAGGTCTAGGAATTAGAGTCCAAACTTTACTTCTTTCAAATTGATTTAGCTCTTCCTATATAGATAGTGTAACGACCTACTTAATTTCCATATTTTTTTTTTCCATAATAGAATAAAACTCATTTAATAAACCCAGCAGATCATAATCCACCTGGACCCGTGGGTACCAAGGATACATCAGAAACACATAACGGAAGCCTAAGCAATAGGAAACATACAATCATAATATCATAAATACAAAACCATCCATCACAATACCAGAGTTACTACATCCACTGTATTTAAGTATATATATCCCAAAAGAAAGTCCTAGGGACATTTTCCACAAAATCCAATCGTCCCTATCAAAATTTACCCTTCAGAGAGGGCAGATCAATAGTACTAAATTAGCGGAGCTTTACCCGCTCTCCTATCAGGGGCTCCTGAAATATTTATAAAATTTTGGGGTGAGACACATCTCAGTAAGGGAAATAAACTAACACTAGTGTATGACAACATGAGCATTTCTATGGTATACATATAATCATAAACATAACCAGTAAAACTGTGTATATATCATTTCTGGGAAAAACATATATAATCAAAACATGGAAGAACATAAGGGTTTCCATGGCATAATTCATCTCATATAAATAATACGAAAACAACCCTGGTGGTTAGCTGGCTATTGTCATGTATTACCCTCATATGACTGGATTGTGTGGTCCGAAAACGGGACCTGACAATGGTTGGCCAACCACTGCCAAGTCAAGAGTACAGTCTGTAAGTCCGATGAGTCTGCCAGACCTGGTCTATACACTAGGGACGCTCACACTTCTTAAAACCACATCGACCATCCATTCTCACACTACTCCGTACAGCAGCGTTAACACAAATATCATGATAAATCATGAACACATAGCATCGGTATCGTGCAAGTGCTAGCCTAGACCAAGCCAACCAGGTTCTGATAAAATATAACATATATTGAAACTGTGATACATGGATATTTCATACCATTAATTATCAAATCAATCATATCATTTTGCATATATACGTATATCATGAAAATCATCGGCCCGTACACTAATACTTCATATTTTACTATAGTTCGGCCCGTATGCTGGCAAATCATATCCATAACTAGGCCCGTACGCCGGCAAATCATATAAAAATCTCGGCCGTCCTATACGCCGGTTTTTTATACAAAAATCCATATCTTTATCGTATTCTCAGAAAACAATATTTCATTATAAATTCCACTCATGCCACACGAAATAGGTATTTCTTATATTTAAACATACCATCATTTTCAATAGTATTTCCCAAACATAACATATATAAGTATATTTATTTTCCTGAAATCAGATGCTGTAATACTATACATACATTTTCATAAAATAACTAGTTTAGTTTATCTCTTTACCCGATTCCTGAAAATCTCCTAAGAGAAATACTCCTACACTCGCAGGGTTCCCCGCTCAACACCCTGAAAATGACATTTCCAGAACTAAAGTTCAGTATTTCTACGCATACTACACTTTCTACAACTATCAAATAGCCAAATACTGAGTAGAAAGCCTTACTCTAAATCTGGGATGGTTTCCAACTCAGCCCCACTGACGATCCACTCCAGCAGATTTGAAGAGAACTCTCTCAGGAGTGTCGTGGTGGCTTCAGATCATCGAACCGGCAGAAATCCGGCCCAGAAACTTAGAGAAAAGGAAGAGAAACTGAAGGGAGAGAGAGAGATAGATAGATTGAGAGAGAGAGAGAGAGAGAGAGGGAGAGAGAGAGAGAGTGAATTCTGCGAGCAAAATAAGCTGTAAATCGCGTTTAACCCCTATTTATAATGCGGCCTTCGTCGACGTCGACGAGGTCAATAGGCAATTCGTCAATGAAATCTCTCCTCATTGATAAAATTCAGAATCTTCCAAAACTTCTCTCGGTATTTTCTCATCGATGAAGAGTACCCTCGTTGGCGAGCCCAACTGTCGCGTTGGCGTTCGTCGACGAAGACTTGTTTACCCCCTTTTTATTTCCTTTTCTTCCTTCCCTTTATTATTTGAATATTATAAATTCTCTGGGTCACTACAGATAGTACCCATGATTCTTCGTCTATGACTTCCTTAATATTTTTAGATTCTTCTTGAGATAAGAATGCAAAATGACTAACTAAGTTTCCTAAGGAAGCATGTGTGGCAACACCACGTGAGGGTTCACCTATGATTTGATGTAAAAGATGGTTCCTAATAAATTTCCAGTCTCTATGTAGTTCCTGAACCTCATTTTCAATTTTATTACTTTCAATGGATTTTTCATTAATCACTGAATGCTTATCTATATTATTTTCAATGGAGAGCTTCTCTAATCATTTTCTAATTTCAATATCATCTTCATAATCTCTTTTGGAAAAAGAATTAGACTCATCAAAGACAACATGGATGGATTCAATAACAGTTGATGTTCTTTTATTAAATACTCTGTAAGCTTTGCTATTAAGTGAATAACTTAGAAAAATACCTTCATCAGATTTTGAGTCAAACTTTCCTAGGTGCTCATTATCCCTAAGTACAAAGCATTTATAGCCAAAGACATGAAAATAAGAGATGTTTGGTCTATGGCCGTTCCATAATTCATAAGGAGTTTTATTTAGAGAGGACTTGATTAATACTCTGTTCATTACGTAACAAGCAGTGCTCACTACTTCAGCCAAGAAATATTTGGGTAATTTGTATTCATTAAGTATTGTTCTACCCATTTCTTGCAAGAACCTATTCTTTTTTTCAAGAACACAATTTTGCTGGGGGGTCCTAAGTGCAGAGAAATTATGAGATATACCCTATAAGTCACAGTAGTTCTCTATGCCATCATTTTTGAATTCAGTTTCCCTATCACTTTTAATGCGTGTTATTTTGTAGCCCTTTTCATTTTGGATTCTTCTACAAAGTCTAGTAAATTGTTCATATGATTCATATTTATGTGTAAGAAATAGTACCCATTTGAACTTGGAATAGTCATCTACAATCACAAATGCATATAATTTTCCTCCAAGACTCTGAGTTTGATTAGAACCAAATAAGTCTATGTGCAACATTTCAAGTGGTCTAGTAGTGGATATGATTTTTTTTTTCTTAAAACTTGACCTCATTTGCTTACCCATTTGGCATGCATCACAAATTTTATTTTTCACAAAAAGTGTTTTTAGTAAGCCTTTAACTAAGTCATTTTTCACAATTTTTGATAGAAGATCCATGCTAGCATTCCCTAGATGCCTATGCCACAACCAACTTGCTTCATTTATAGTAGAAAAACACGTTACATGTTGGAAGCTAAGTTATCAAAACTAGTGATGTAAACATTTTCGTGACGATTAGTAGTAAAAAGAAATTTGTTATCAGATTTATTTTCAACAATGCATTTGTCATTTTCAAAGGACACTCTATAACCTTTGTTACACAATTGACTTATACTCAGTAGGTTATGTTTTAAACAATCAACTAATAAGACATTATCAATAACTAGGGAAGGTTCCTTATCAATCTTACCTACTACAATGATTCTGCCCTTTACGTTGTCCCTGGAGGTCATGAACCATCCTTCCTTTGGCACAATGGACGCGAACTTGGCCTTATTGCCAGTCATATTTTGTGAAAACTCGCTATCCATGTACCACTTGTCCTTGGATGAGGACAACCTCAAGCACACCTGCAAAAACATTTAAGTAACTGATACTGGTCCCCAAATTTTGTTGGGTCCAAAGGGGTTAGTGCTTGATTCACCTTTGACTCTCCATACTTTCTTAATTTTCATATTTCTATTTCTAAACGGATAGTCAAATTGAATATGACCTATCTGTTTGCATTTATAACATGTCATTTGCCTAAATGATTCTTTAGGTGGGATGTGTGTATTTGATTTACGAGTAAAATGTCCCAAATAAAGACCATTTCATCTTACATTTTCAATTCCATTAAAGCCGAGACCTTCTTTACCAAGCGAATTTCTTTGGGCCCCAAGAAGTTTTTCCAAATTATTTTGGCCCTCTGTAAATTTGTAGATAATTTTGGAGCTATCCTCCAATTTTCTTTCAAACTCAGTCATTTTCAAATTCTTTTCTTCTTGCCGAGTAGAGTGAACATATTTTCCCATTTCAAAAAGCTTTGACCAATTTTTTGCATTTATTTTCTAAATCAATATTTTTCTTGGTCAAATTTTCAAGCGATTTGCAAATGCAAACATACTCCTGCTGTAGTTCTTTATATGTAGGCATGCTATCAGAATTAGAATCATCATTAGAATAATAAGAAGATAAAGAGCAAGATGATAGTACCTTATCACTGTGTGCCATCAGGCACAAGTTAGCAACCTCAGAGTCACTAGAGTCTGTGTCTGAATCATTGCTATTTTGTTTGTCCCACGATGTGCCGGCTTTCATTGCTTTCTTCTTTTTCTTTGATTCCTTTTTCAGCAATGGGCAGCTTGGTTTGATATGCCCAACTTTGTTACAGTTGTAGCATGTTGGAGCATTTGATTTTTTTTTCTTTTGCTTGATTCTCCCTTTTCAGATACTGAATCTTGGAACCTTCTATATGGTCTGCTATTCTTTCTAAAGAACCTATTGAATTTCCTGGTAAGCATATCCATGTCATCTTCTGATTCTAGTTCACTACATTCACTAAACGTGTTAGTAGATGTTTTTAAGGCAGTCACTTTCTTTATTCTATTTTGCTCATTTAATCTCTCATTAATAGCCAACTCTTATATGATGAGAGACCCTATTAATTCATCTAGGGACATTACCTTTAAGTCTCTACCCTCAGCTATGGCAGTAACCTTTGCTTCCTAAATAGGTGACAATCTCCTAAGAATTTTCCTAATCATTTCATATGTGGGATATGTCTTGCATAATGCATGTAGTGAGTTAATAATATGAGTGAAGTGAGTGTACATGCTCTGTATGGATTCACTAATGTTCATCCTGAATGCTTCATATTCACTAATCAACAATGTCAATTCTACTATCCTTAACATTTATAGTGCTCTCATAAGTAACATCTAATTTATCCCATATTTCATTGGCAGTTGAGCATGTCATAACCCTGTTGAATTCATTTACATCAAGTCCATAATATAAATTATTCATTGCAGTTGCATTTATACTTACAACTTTCATATCATCATCAGTGTATTCATCCTCAGTCTTAGGAACTTTAACCTCATTTTCAATTTTCATGGGAACATAATTTCCTTTAGAGACAACTCTCCACACCTTCCAATCAATATTTTGAAGGTAAATGTGCATCCTTTGTTTCCAAAAAGTGTAGTTCACACCAATGAAAACAGGAGGACGTGTGGACGAGGGTCCCTTAGGAAAAAGGGTTACAATATTTATAAGCCATTTTGATATTTTTACAAAAAAAAAAAAAAATGATTAAGTCTAAGCAACTAGGTTCTAATACCAATTGTTGACTTTACTATAATTCCAATAGAGGGGTGAATTCGATATTTAAAATTTTTCTGCCTAGGTTAATTAACCAGCAAAAGTATTTCACAAACCTAGGGCCAATCTAAAGCATATATGTAATTAACCAATAGATGCAACTGCAATTAATTTGCTCTAGATAAATTAAACAGTCAAGCACAAAACAATAAAGCAAATAAAATAAAGGTTACACCTGATGTGTTATTGATGTTCGACAAATGTACCTACATCCCCGCCTCTAGCTCGCAAGCTTGAGAATTCCACTAAAGCTCACTTCACAGGTGGAGCGACACCGAATACAACACTAGGTCAAACTACCAGGGATGACCTCAACCTTTACAGTCGATCCTTATGGGCTAGATCAACACCCCCTCAGGCCACGCCTAGAATACAACAGATAATCAAATATAAATTTTTGTGTACAATATACATACTTCTCCAATAAGCAGATTTGTACCAGTATAACTAATACACTTCAATATGATAGGATTTATAAGCTCAATGAAAAATAAATGACTACTCTCAAGATAATGCAAATATAGCAATCAGAGTGTGAGAGTGTATGTGTTGGGATCTTTGAATCAAGATAACAATATTAATCACAAAGTGCAGTATCAAAGATCTTAAGCACACAAGCAATTATCTCAAAAAAGTTTTCTTAAAAATCAACCACAGGAGATAAAACCTATGAATAAAATCACAAGGGAAAACTCAAGCTTACTCTCAATAAAAAATCAATATCAATAAGAGAATAAGAGAGTGTAAGCTTATATGAATAATCTCTAGAAACTCTCACAAAGGATATCTTGCAATAAGAATGAGTAAGAGTAGGTTTTTGAAGCTTGTATGGGAGAAATAGGTATTTGAAATTTCAGAGATTATTTTGCTAATGATGTTTGCTAATCCATGCTAATCAATCCAAATGAGGGTGTATATATAAACACTCCAAAAAATATAACCGTTCAGGACTTAATGGGTATTTTTGAAAATGTTTAAAAAGGTTTAATTAAAAATAACCTAGTTTAACCACATTTTACTGCGGTAAAAATTTTGGCAACCCGAGAGGTTCGATCGACCATATTCATGGTTTGGTCGACCAAATTTCCAAGTTCGGTTGACCATGGCGATTTTGAACTAATAACATGGTCGACCGTCTCAAGGCGATTTTGAACCCCTTTCGTGGGTTCGGTCAACCAAAATAAAGGACGGTCGGCTACTCATCAGGTTTGGTCGACTGTGGCCAAAATGATCTACACATTTGGTTGGCTGAACAGTTGGGGCGTTAGACACGTGGTAATTCGGTCGACTGTAGAAGACACGTTCATTTCAGAACGGTTAACCATGCGGAGTCAAAATGTTGACTTCTTTACTGTTCAGTCGACTAGGTTTGGTCGATCGTGGCTAAACCATTCCAATCAATAAAGGTTTGGTTGACCTAGTTTAATATAACTAGACTGGTTCGGTCGATCGGGGCCCTTTCAAAGTTCATTTTTGATCCTGATTTTTATTAGAAGTCACCCCTGTTCACATAGGTATAACTTTGAGTTATTGGGGACTTTTCATGTGATGTTTAGGGACCTAAAGTCAATCTATGTTCATTGAGCTTATCATTCCTATCATGCATGCAATGCATTAATTATTTCAGATCTCATTAATATTATAGACCCAAAATAAAATGAACAACAAGTACAATTGAAATTATTTAGTCTTCATTTCCTTTGTTTCTTCAAATGACACCATATGATGTGAACATTGCGGTCCTTATGGCTTCCTTGCATCCGCTCATTTAAGGAGCTTTATTTGTATATCATTTTTATATTTATAAGGGTTCTTTGTGAACCAAGTGTTAAAGGGATTGGTTCCCTTGTTTAGGCTCTTTGTGAGTAATAGGGATTGGTTCCCGTGTGAAGGTTCTTGGTGAACTGAATTGCAAGGATTCTTGGTGAACCTTGCTGAAAGGCTTTGGGTGAGTGGAAGGGATTTGTTCCTGTGTGTAAAAGCTTCTCCATCGATGAAAGAGAGTAGACTATGGAATCCTTGAGTGTGTCTCAAGGTGTGGACGTAGGCAAGGGGCTGAACCACGTTCATATCGTTTGTTGAGCTTTTCTTACTTACTTTTTATTTACGTCTTGTGCATGATTTATATTCTATATATTGTGATATAATTGCTTGTATCTTGCCAAGTCTTATTATTTTATAGAAAAAAACAATAATCCGCAAAAGAGTCTATTCACCCCCCTCTAGACACGACTCTAGGTCCAACACGGTTACAAAACTGTTATTGATATCCTACATCTCCTCCTTTAAGTTGCCTATAAACCCTTTAAACATAATAACACACTTGCAAATACTAAGTGTAATAGGGGCATACCTCCACCACTATAAAAAGGGGATCCTAGGAGGAGGTAAGCATCTCATTTTCATTTACTCTTCACTTATTGTTGCAACTTGAGCCTCTCATTCCCTAACTTAGGCATCATAGTGATCCTCCAAAGTATACCCCAGGTCCTCCAAGCCATTCTTGTTTGATTCCTTTTAGGTGGTCACGATCGAAGGACAGTTCAATAAAAGTCATTTGATTTTTGGCAGCAACAGCTGATGCCGTCTGTGGGAATCCTTGAGAGGTTTTATATCCTTCTTGACCATGACCACATTGCATAACTCCAAGTCAGAACCCAATGGGGAAAACCAATCACCCTTAGTCAATTCATTCCACTCCAATAGATAACCCGAGTGTGCCACTAAGTGACTTTCTAGCCTTCTAGAAAAGGGTAGAGGACATGTTCACTATGATCTTGTATAAAAAACTGAATAGAAGCATTGTCTGACAAGAAGGCAGCTGCCCCACAAGAAGTTGCTATGAAGGCCTCAAATCCAATAAAGAAGGTAGAGGATGCAAATAGTGTGGGCACCTATGAATGACAGTCTCACAAGTTGGAGGAAAAGTTAAAAAAAAAAAATTGACCAATTGGAAAAGCTGGTGAAGGAAGTACACAACTATCCCTCTGTAGGGGAATCATCAACCAAATCTTCGGACCATCTATTTTACTAAAAAGGTAATGGAGATCCATTTGAAAAATAATTTCAAAATGCCAAGTATTGAAGGGTATGATGGCTTGATCAATCCTTTTGAACACTTGGATATCTTTAGGGTGTTGATGCAATTACAAGGTGTGCCCGATGCAATTATGTGCTGAGCATTTGTAGCCAACATAAAGGGAAATGTCAGGGCGTGGTATCGAATCCTAAAGCCTGGCTCTATTGGATCCTTTTTTCAAATGGAGCAGAAGTTTGTCGAGTATTTTGTCAGCAACCGTAAAATAACAAAAACCTTAGCTCATCTAACGAGTCTTGTCCAAGGGGAAAATGAGACACTTAAGGAACACCACTTTAGAGATTTGAAACTTGGATCATGGGGTAGTGATAGTAGATCTGACAATAGCTCTTCAACCAGGGGACTTATCAAACTCTCTAGGGAAAAAACCCCCTAACCAGTATGAGGGAACTAGTCACAGGAGCCTAGAAATACATTAATTTAGAAGAAGTCATAATCACAAGAAGGAGTGATCTGAAAAGGAAAATTTTGAGGGATGTGGATGTAGCGGCTACGGAGGAGAAGTAACTTATAGACTTATGGCATGTGAACCCTAGTGGCTCAAATCCAAATGGCGCGAATCCCAATGGTGCGATTTGAACAGTGCGAATCAACATGTCTAGACCAATAACGACCTATATGATGAGTACCGTTCATGAGGCCCTGAAGACCCTGCCTATTTGATGAGCACATCTCATGAGGCAACAAAGGAGTGAGCATTGCTCACCTGTAATTGCCTATCTAATGAGCACCAATCATAAGACCCTGAAGACTTGCCCATTTGATGAGCACAACTCATGAGGCAACAAAGGAGTGAGCACAGCTCACCAATAATTGCCCATATAATGAGCACCATTCATGAGGCCCTGAAGACTTTCCTATTTTATGAGCACAGCTCATAAGGCAACAAAGGAGTAAGCCCAACTTACCAGTAATGGCCCAACTGATGAGCATCGCTTATGTGGCACCAAAAACATCGGCTCAAATTGAGCTGAGTAAATAAGACATCGGCTTGGTTGGGCCGAGCAAGGAAGATATTGGCTCATATTGGGTCGAATAGTGAATTCATCAACTTGGATTGAACCAAATGATCTAGAAATCGGCTTAGATTGAGCCAAATAGCATAGCATCCAGCTCAAATTGTTATGAGTAGTTAACCCACTAATTCAAATAAATCGAAATAACTAGGTTTTTGGTTTGGATTAAGCCGAACTATTATGAGATTGGTTTAAGCCGAGTTACCCATTAATCGTATTAGATCAAGCTGATAGATTCTGCAATCGAGGAAGGCTGGGAACCCCCCTTGTAGTTGGCTCAGATTGAGCTAGAACAGTTTAGATTACATCAGAAGCTCGTATGGCGGAACTCAAAACACTCTCGAATAAAAGAAATTTATTTCAAATATTCAAGAGTAAGAGGGGGCAACTGATACATCGAAAATTAGTAGACATACTCATGAGGGGATACAGTTACAATACCACCATAGATACCTCACATAACTGCACTTGAGTTATCTGTAACCCTCTGATACGATTATAGTATTGATATCTTACATAACCTCCCATAGATTATCTATAACCCCCTTAAACACAATAACACACTTGTAAATACTAAATTTAGTAAGGGTTAATAAGGGCATACCTCTATCACTACAAAAAAGGGATCCTAGGGAGACATAAGCATCTCATTTCATTTACTCTTCACTTACTGTTACAACTTGGGCTTTCCATTCACTAATTTAGGCATCAGAGTGTACCCCGGGTCCTCCAAGCCATCCTTGTTTGATTCCTTTTAGGTGATCATGATCAAAGGATGGTTCAATATAAGCCATTCAATTTTGACAATAACACTTTCAAACCCTTAAAATGTTCCTCTTCATGGTCCAAGATATTAAGACAATCTCAAAGTTCACCCCTCTCCCCTTGACTTTATTATAAACCTCCACAAGCTTTGAAGTGAATTCGAGGCATATCCCATGAGCATGCACAGTGTTAGGGGCTGACATTGTAATGGGGATTTAACGGGGGAGTGAGATGGCTTTACATGTATTCTCCAGGGATTTGTGAATGAATATCAAACTACTTTTGTTATGACTTGTTTAGTGTTCTCTCATTTAAATAAAATAAGTAGTCTCTATTTTATCATTGAGCATGAATGTCTCTTGTCCTCCTCATCCTTCAATGTCTATATTAATGTAGTGATCCTTAAAAAAAATTAAAATTAAAATGAAAATTTAAAAAATTAATTAATTAATAATTATTATTAATTAAGTAATATAATATTATAATAATAATATAATATTATAATGATATAATATATATATATATATATATATATATATATATATATATGAACCTAAAGGATCATGAGATCCTTTAGAAAGAAGAAAAGGAACAGAGAGCACCTCCGCGTCTCCTCCATCCCCTCTCACCCACTCTCCTCAATCTCGTCTCCGATATTCGGCCAATCGAAAATCTGAAAATACCGTTGGACTTTGTTCGCCGCCATCGACACTTTTACTGAAGCAGATCTGTCGTGGGAGCGGCGTAGGCATATCTCCTAGGGTAAGGCCAATTCTCAAACTTGCCTCAATTTCTTTTAAATTATAAGCCCAATTAATGAACAGAAATTGTCAGGAGATTTGTGGGGAGATTCTCTACAATCTAATCGGAGCAAGTTTTCAAATTGGAGTTCTGGGGTACCAATCCTAAATCGGGGGTAAGTTTAATAATTTAGACTTTATTAGGTTATTTAGGGTATTCAAAACTTAGGGGAATTTTAGGCAAAATTACTCTAGGGATTGTGATGAGTAATGTAGTGAAGTTTGAATTTTAGGATTTTAAGAATTTGGAACGTTGTGGGACGTAGGCTGGGGTGTTAGTGGGCTTTTTCAGGAATCAAGTAAGGGGATTAAGTTAAGTTAGTAATTTTATGAAAAATGAATTAATTTAATTGTTATGTTTAAATATATATATATATATATATATATATATATTTACATATATTTATTTATTTAAGAATTTAAAGGTTATTTTGAAAACTAACCGTTCAAAATGGATTTTACAAATTTAGGATATATAGTATGGTATTTTTGAATATAATGAACGGTAGAAAGCTTGTTTGTTTATATGAACGTGTAAAAATGTGAAAAATTGTGTGGCAGATGATTTAATTTATATAGATTATTGTATATTTGGATTTGAGATTTTGAAATATTGAATTGTTTGAGAAATACTAGAATTGTTGTGAAAAATACTGGAACTGCTTGTGAAAAATGCAGGACTTTGATTTGACGGCCGAGGGCCGGGGTTTTGTTTAAATGGCTTTGGGCCAGGTTGTATTTTGTGGTTCGGGGCCAGGTTTTGGAATAATAGGGAATATATGTAAATTAATGTTTTAAAAGGTATTTTCTATTATCTAAATTGCATGATATGCTTTAAGAACCTTGGGGACCAGTGTATTGTGAGCACGATACCGTTGTTAGGGATTTTTTTTGTGGCTGTGTGTGCCCACACCTATGCTGAGAGGTGTAGGGTGGCCTTGTCCCATTTGCCTACGTGAGGTGAATGCACCCCCTTTGGGTGAGGGCAATCGGACTAGCAGTTGGAGCTTCGTATACCCACGAAGTATGTTAGCGGAGAGTAGAAATGACTACTGTCTGGGTGGATCCCCCAGGACATTAGTCCAGCCTTCGGACCGCACAACCCGTGCCATGGGAAAGTAAATGACGTGTTTATCACAGGGAGTGTCTTATATGCATATCTGTTGATTTATGTGAATACGAATAATTAATAAGATAATTTTGAGGGCTTACTAAGAAAGGCGAGTGCCTTAGTAGCAGTAATGGTATTAGAGCAGAGGGAAGCTACTTGTATGGGCGGGTCATCTTCTCTATCCTTGGCTAATTGTGTGTGTGAGTGTAAAATAAGAATGTTTTCATAAATGTGTTTATCTACTTAGTGAACTGGGTTTTTTCTGTACATTAAATGCATGCTGGCCACACATTGACATTAACTTAGTCTTTCTTTTACTGAGTTGTGCCTCACCCCTACTTTACAAACTATCTTTTCAGGTAATCCTAGAGATCGGGTCTAGCGGGCTAGAGGTGTAAATTTGTGTATGTAGTGTGTAGATAGAGATTTTATTTTTGTTTAGTTTTATGGGATGTAATTATGTGAAAATGGATATATTTGTGTATAAAGATAGTTAGAACTTTGGTAATGTAATATGAGGATTTTGTATTTTATTTCTACTGCATATATGTGTTTATATATGATGAACAAGGTATTAGGTACACAGACGTCACTAAAGTAGCACTTCGGGCCCACGTGGCGGGTTGGGGTCGTTATAGTAATATGTCATGATGATGAGTAGTTGCATGTACTTATGGGATGCCCATGTTGTAGGTTTGAATAGGTGACTATTGGCTGACTCTGTTGAGGGGAGCCTCGATGAGTGCGGCACGACCCCTTAGTTGAGTCTAATATGGGGGTCCATGATAGTATCAGAGCATGGTGCGCGTGAGCACCATAAACGGCAGAATGAAAACTTTGAAGTTCGTAAAGATAGAGCGCGTTGAGGCGCTGGAGGCAAGGGTGACAAACCTTGAAACCTTAGAGACAAAGTTTTTCAAACTCCAAGCATTTGTGACAGAAATGTCAAAAGAAAGAGGCGTGTCAATAAAGCTTAAGGCCACCCGAGAGAACACTAGAGGAACCCTCTATAGTGTATTTGAGCTTGAGTTGAGAATTGTGGAATTGGAGAAATTCATTCCATGTATAAAATCCAAGCGTTTGTCATAGAAATGTCAAAAGAAAGAGGCATGCCAATAAAGCTTGAGGCCACCCGAGAGAACACTAGAGGAACCCTTTATAGTGTGTATGAGCTTGAGTTGAGAATTGTGGAACTGGAGAAATTCATTCCATGTATAGAATCCTTGGAGAAAAGACCAATAGAGCTTGAGGTCTTCCAGCAGAACATGGAGCAATTGGAAGCCTTCGAGAATAGGCTGAAACAAACTGAGGGCATAATGCCATTTCTTACATCCCAAGGGGGAGAGCCAATAGAGCTTGAGGCCTCCCTACAGGAATTAACTAATGATTTCTATGTACTTGCAGAGAATGTCAAAGAATCTATTAGCACCATGAAAGAGGATTTAAAGGAGGTGGGTAATCTTCGAAACATGACGGTTCAATTTCAAAATGACTTACAATAAGTGAGTTATAGGCTGAATGTAGTGGCCCAGATGTCTCAAAGGTCCTTAACCAATATTGGTGCGGGAACCCGAATTAAAGTGCCAGAACCTAAATGTTTTGGTGGTGCTCAAGATGCAAAAGAGTTAAGACAACTTCATCTTTGATCTGGAACACTACTTTAAGTGCTCAAGGATTGACATAGAGGAGGATCGAGTTAACATTGCAACAATATATCTTACTGAGGATGCTAAATTATAGCGGGTTGGAAATTTAAGCTTTTATCTCAAGGGGGCCACTTAATTTTAATGAAGCATGTATTATCATCAATGGCAGTTCATCAATTGGCGATAATGGAGATTCCTAATATTGTCTTCACAAAGATAAATTCTATGTTATCGATTTTTTTTTTTGGAGTGGAGTAAATGATAAAAGGAAAAGAAAATGGTGTTCCTGGTCTAATATATGTAAGCATGTTTGTGAGGGTGGTTTGGGTATTAGGAATTTTGAGGAAGTAAAAAAATCATTGCATATAAAGTTTGTGTGGAGATTGTTAGCTATGGATAATCTGTGGACTCAATTCTTTAAAGTCAAGTATTTGTATAATAGACACCACTTGAGAGAAATAAAACCATATAAAGGAACCAGATTTTGGAAATCAATGGTTCGTGTGATAGCTGAAGTATTATAGCATGTTCGTGTTCAAATTAAAGAAGGGTCGGCCTCTTACTGGTTTGATCAATGGTTAGCCTCCGGTCCTCTTTGTGCTAAGGTTCAGGAAATCAGAAACCATAAGCTACAAACACGAGATTGTTGGGGTAAAGATGGGTGGAATGTTGATTTATTAATGGATCTATTAGGTGAAGATCAGGCTGAGGAAGTAATGAACTCTGCTATTTCTTGCAAGGAGGGTCCAGATATAGTAATTTGGGAACCTTCAATAGATGGAAAATTTACCACGGCAAGTGCTTGGGAAATTATAAGGGAGCGTAAAGAGGAATTCTTAGTTGCAAAATGGATCTGGCACCCTATGTTGCCAAAAAGGGTGTCAATTTGTATGTGGAAGTCTTGGTTTGCTTGTCTTCCGGTTGACACTCGTATTAAAGAAGTAGGTGTTCAGATGGCCTCTTGGTGTGATTGTTGTTCAAATGCCAAGATTGAATCTCTAGACCATGTGTTTTGCACAGGATCTTTTGCTCAGGAGGTATGGAAACAAACAACAGTTGCGTTGGGTGTTAGTTTTATGGCAACAAATACATGGAAAGTTAGAGTTAATGTTTGGTTTAGTTGTGCAAGACGAGCCTCACAATTAGGCATTTTGGTAGGTCTCATACGTAGTCTCATCATTTGGATACTTTGGACACGTCGATGTAGAACCAGGATGGAATCAATTCATGATTTGGTGAGAACTGTGTGGCTTGATATTAAATATTGGCTGAAATTCATTTCAGACGAATTAACTAAATGTGCACCTGCTTCTTGCATGGATATTGTAGTCCTTCGTGCTTTGGATATTCAAGTAAAAAATGTGAGGGTTCGTCTTCCTCGTGTAGTCAAATGGTGTAAACTTGGGATAGGTTGGGTTAAGTTGAATGTGGATGAAAGCTGTAGAGGTAACCCAGGTAATTGTGGTGGTGGAGGCGTGATAAGAGATGAAAGAGATTTATTTAAAGCAGTATTTTCCTCATTACCGAGTTATGGAACCAATAATATGGCTGAATTGAAGGCGATTATAATAGGGATTAAACTATGCATAGATCTCGGATTTGATTAAGTGGAGATTGCATATGACTCTGCTTTGTTGGTTCAGTGGATAAATTTTGGGAAGTGTTCAACTTAGAACTTATAGGGATTGTGGGAAGAGCTTGTGCTATCATTGAGAGGCATATAGTACAAAGGGGAACATGTTTATAGGGAGGCGAATAAAAGTGCGGATTTCTTTGCCAAACAGGGTGAATTTGGTATACCTCGATCATATAGTTGCCAGGATGATCTTCCACAACAAGTGAGGGAAATGATTCGATTGGATTTGTTGGGATTTCCTTCCTTGGGCTCATGATGCTTTGTGCTATTTTTTGGACTTTTGTTTGTTTTCCACTTATAGTTGTTTAGTTCTTATTTATTTGTTTGGTTGCTGGTCATTGGTTTATTGGTTTTGAATAAGTTGGTTAACTTAGTTTTAGAGTCTTGGGATTTGATTTTGTTGTCCCCAAGTATCAAGGTTGGAACCACGATATTCCTCCATCATAAGTAAGGGGTTTTCTAATAAAAATATGAGGTGCCGCCCTCTTTTTTCCAAAAAAAAAAAAAAAAAAAAATCATGCAAAACAACCAGTGTACCATTAATACATGGGAAGAGTTGAAACATGCCTTGAAAGAAAAATTTTACCTAGGGAATACAGAGTATATGGCGTGTTGCAAGGTGTCTGGATTACAGTAGACAAACTCGATAGGGAAGTATGTACAGGAGTTCTAGGCCCTAATGCTCGACATCAAGGGTATGGCGGATTCTGACAGAGTCTTCCATTTTATTAAAGGACTCAAATCATGGCCAAAGAATGAGCTATGGAGACAAGGAATTTGTTACCTCCCCTTGACTCTCGTAGCAGCTAAAAGATTGGAGGATTTCTCAAGCCAAAACCTTGCAACGAGGGGACAATTAAATGACTACTCAAAAGGTTCTTAGAAAAGGAAATACTCAGCACCTGATGATCATGAACAAAGATTGTCTCGGGTGTATAGATCTACAGGCAGAGAGAGCGACAAGGGATCTAATAGCTTCTTAAGAAATAAGGGACCCAGAAAAATGAGAGAGTGGAATGACAAAGATGGGAGGAGTGAGGTGCGTCAACCGCCACTTGCTTGTTTTTTGTGCATGGGGCCCCATTCTGTAGCTGAATGCCTAGAGCGAAAGGCCTTGAATGCCTTGAAAACAATCCAAGAGGGGACAAAAATCTTGAACACCAATTTGGGAGAAAAGAAAAGTATGGTGGGCGCCCTAAGGCTTTTGGGGAGTCCTTAAAAACCCAATTAGCCCATGGAATGGGGGAAAATACATGCAAATTTTTGTGAACTTGTGTTTCCTATTAGATGTATTACTTTTGTAGTAGCTTTTGTGAAATATGTTGCTACTAATCTTTTCTCGTTGAGGTGGTGACAGATGAATAGCCTACATGACCATGATAGTTTGAAGCTGAGAGATCTAGGTTTTGGAGAGCCCCAGGTCCATAAAGAAGATCAATATAGATGGAAATGTAGTAGATTGAACCCCTCCATAAATGAAGACAGTAGCCAAAAACGTAGCGAAGATCCTTGCAGATAGAGTCAGCAAAGATGCAGGTCGTCAACAACAACACTTGGTTAGGATAAGAACGGGGATGACACGTGGAAGACTTCCAGCAGCCCACACAGAAGATCCAAGAACTCATGAACATCAAGACAACAACAACAAAACCTGAAAACTAAAGACTCTTTACAACAAATCGAGGAGGTCGTTGATAGAATGAGTGGGGGAGAATGTTAGGGGTTGACATTGTAATGGGGATTTAACGAGGGAGTGAGATGGCTTTACATGTATTCTCTAGGGATTTGTGAATGAATATCAAACTACTTGTGTTATGACTTGTTTAGTGTTTTCTCATTTGAATAAAATAAGTAGTCTCTATTTTATCTTGAGCATGAATGTCTCTTATCTTCTGGATCCTTGGATGTCTATATAAATATGTCATGATGATGAGTGGTTTCTTGTACTTATGGGATGCTTGCGTTGCAAGTTTGAAAGGATGACTATTGGCTAAATTTGTTGAGGAGAGCATCGACGAGTGCCGCATTGCCCTTTAGTTGAGTCTAATCTGGGGGTCCACACACAACAAAATACAACCCAACCATTTTCCCTTGAAGCTCTGAAACCAGAATCTGATGTGCTAACGATCATTAATTATGTGATTACATAACAAAGTAAAAGAAACAACTATTTTAGAGTAAAGAAATAAATTTAAATGCAAACTTCTACCTTCTTTCCATCATTCGAAATCACGAAATCGCGTGACCTAGAAACCAAGAAGTGTGAGGAACATGAGGAACATCTGAGTATAGTGTTGCAGGTGTTGCGAGAGAAGAAGCTATATGCGAAGCTCAAGAAGTGTGAGTTCTGGCTAGAAGAGGTTACCTTCCTTGGACACATTATATCCAAGGGTGGTATTTCTGTTGATCCGAGTAAAATTGAGGCGGTAGTAGACTGGGTACGATCAAAGAACGTGCACAAGATCAGGAGTTTCTTGGGATTGGTTGGGTATTACCTCAGGTTTGTTGAGGGCTTCTCTAGATTGTCAGGACCGTTGACCAGATTGACTAAGAAAGGAGTGAAGTTTGAGTGGTCTAATGAATATGAAATGAGCTTCCAAAAGTTGAAGTAGCGACTCATCATTGCGCCTGTGTTGACTATTCCTTTAGGAGAAGAGGGGTTTGTAATTTATAGTGATGCGTCCCATAAAGGGCTCGGATGTGTATTGATGCAGTGGGGGAGAGTGATAGCCTATGCCTCACGACAGTTGAAAGAATATGAGAAGAACTACCCTACCCACGATCCAGAGTTGGCGGCGGTTGTTTACGCGATGAAGATTTGGAGGCACTATCTATATGGGGGTAGGTGTGAGATATTTACTAATCATAAGAGTTTAAAATATTTCTTCACACAGAAGGAATTGAATATGAGGCAGAGGAGATGGCTGGAACTAATAAAGGATTACGATTGCACTATCAGCTACCACCCGGGAAAGGCTAATGTGGTTGCTGATGCTTTGAGTCGGAAATTAGTGGAATCATCTGTATTTGTAGTGGAGATTCAGCATCCGATTCAGATGGATCTGGAGAGGCTCGGTGTGGAGCTAGTAGAGGGCGATCACCAGGCATTCTTTGCTGACTTGGTTTTGTAGCCGACTCTACAGGAAAGAATTAAAGCAACCCAAAGGAATGACGTAGAACTAGTATAGCTTATGGGAAAGGTACAGGATGGTCAAGAACCAGAGTTCAGCATTTTAGATGATGGAGCCTTGAGGTTCCATACCAGGTTATGCGTTTTTGCCGATCCTGAGATCAAGAAAGTCATTCTGGAGGAAGCACATCAGTCCTTATATACTGTACATCCAGATAGCACTAAAATGTATAGGGATCTTCGAGAGTCCTTCTGGTGGAGCAACATGAAGAGGGAGATATCTCAGTATGTGGATCAGTGTTTGACGTGCCAGCAAGTAAAGACTGAGCATCAGAGACTAGCGGGATCATTACAGCCACTCCACATTCCTGAGTGGAAGTGGGAGCATATAGTGATGGATTTCGTCTCAGGATTACTGCTAGCATTGCATGGACAGGACACTATTTGGGTAGTGGTGGATCGATTGACGAAGACTACCTACTTTTTGCCGATCAGAGTTAGCTACTCCTTGGATAGATTGGCTAAGTTATACATCCAGGAGATAGTTAGACTCCACGGCATCCCAGTGTCCATAGTTTCAGATAGAGACCCACGGTTCACATCTCGTTTTTGGAAGAGTCTGCAAGGGGCCATGGGTTCTCAGTTGTTGTTTAGCACAACTTTTCATCCTTAGATAGATGAACAGACAGAGAGGACGATACAGATTCTGGAGGATATGCTGGAAGCATGTGTGTTGGACTTTTGAGGTTGTTGGATGCAGTATTTGCCACTGGTTGAGTTTGTATATAACAACAGCTACCAGGCCAGCATTGGGATGACACCGTATGAGGCACTGTATGGAAGGAGGTACCGATCCCCGTTGTACTGGGATGAGGTTGGTGAGAGACAGGTATTGGGGTCAGAGCTAATACAGCAGATTCAGGATAAAGTCAGACTCATCAGTCACAGGATCAGGACAGCGCAGAGCTGGCAGAAGAGTTATGCTGATACTCGTCGGTGAGAATTGGAGTTTGAAACAGGAGATCACGTATTCCTGAAGGTGGTACCGCTAAAGGGTGTTATGAGGGTCGAGAGAAAGGGTAAGTTGAGCCCTAGGTATATTGGATCATTCGAAATTCTTGAGAGAGTGGGTCCAGTTGCTTATCGCTTGGCATTACCACCGGTCCTATCTAGGATCCATGACGTATCCCACGTTTCTATGCTAAGGAAATATGTCCCATACCTCTCCCATGTGATCAGATATGAAACACTGAAGTTGGGTGATACTTTAGCTTATGAGGAAGTACTAGTGTAGACTCTTGACTGGAAGGAACAGGAGCTACGGACGAAGAAGATTCCACTGGTAAAAATTCTGTGGCACAATCATGCCATTGAGGAGGCTTCCTAGGAACTAGAGGATCAGATGCGCCATAGATATCCGCATTTATTCAGTGGAGTTTAGAACTGAACCAGTCAAGTGAATGGAATAGTATTGTAGTTTTTTTTTTGTATAGTATAACATAGAATATATAGGATTTTTAATTTTGAAACGTGAATGGTTTTGGGAGAATTTTGAATAGTTGTAATCTCCTAGAACCCACGTTGTAATCACGGTATTCCTCCACCATAAGTGAGGGTAATTAATAAAAATTGAAAGTGTTTTCAGTAAGGAAGGGAAATAGAGGAATGACAAATTTCGAGGCGAAATTTTTATAAGGAGGGAAGAATGTAATAACCCCAAAAAGGGTTATATAAGATTAGAGGAGTGATTCAAAAAAAAAATTAATTAATTAATTAAACGGATTTAAAAAAATTAAAAATTAATTAAAATTAATTTTTTTGTATTTATTAATAAAATATATTATTATTAGTAATTAAATATATTATTATTATTATTATTATTATTATTATTATTAAACTACCTGAAGCTTGAAGCTTTAGGTAGATTCTTGAATTGGCAGCTCCCCCCTCCCCCATCTTCTTCTCCTTTTTCTTTCTTTATTTTCTTTTATTTTCTTATTCTCTGCCACTCTGAACTCTCTCTCTCTCTCTCTCTCTCTCTCTCTCTCTCTCTCTCTCTCTCTCTCTCTCTCTCCTCACATTCTCTCTCCCTCTCTCCTCGATTTCGTGACGGATTTTCATCCGATTGAAAATTCGAAGATACCATTGGATTCCATTCGCCGCTGTTGTCATTTCTACCGGAGTGGATCGGTGGTAGGAGTGGTGTAAACGTATTTCCTGGGGTAAGCTATTTTTTCCTTTTTCTTTAATTTCTCACAAAATATAAGCCCAATTGACGAACGGACACCACCATGAGAATCTAGGGATGATTCTTTACAAGTCTAGTAGGACGGAATTCTCGTGGGGGTGTCGGGCCAAAACCCCAAATTTGGGGTACGGCGGTTATTAAGGGGCTTTTTTTAATTAATTAGTATTAATTTAAAAATGCTAAAATATTAAGTATCTGAGGTTGAAGTAGGATTTCTGAAATTTAGGGCCCGGGTGAGCACTGCGGGTGAAATTTTGGGACCCATAGGCAAAATTTAGAAAATTAGGTGGGGGTGTTAAATAATAGTTTAAATATTAATTTGAGGTATATGGAGCCTAGGGAAGGTTATATGAGTATTCTTTTTGGAGAAATAGATTAAATAATGTGGAGAAAATGTAAATTTCAGGAGTTAAATTTCGAGCGCCAAGGGCGTAGGATTTGGGTCCTAACAAATTTCTCAATAGTCAGGTAAGAGAAAAAACTAAAACAGTTATTTTTCATGTAAATTATTATTAATTATGAGTAAATTTATTTTTAGAAAAGCATATATTATATTGTTTATTATGAATGAAATGTGTGATTGGGAAAATACTGCTATGATGATTAAAATATATATATGTATGTATGAGATGCCGAAAAATCACGATTTTAGAATATGAAGTATGACTTTTAACAGCATATGTGTGGTATGAATATTATTTTATTTGAAATGTATTATGATGTGAAAGATTTTACGAACAAAGCATGGTTTCAGGTATTATGAAAAGATGAGTTATGTTGTTATGATTTTGACGATTATATGATATATGATTTATTTTCAGAATATATATACCTAAAGCAATTTTGGCACGAGACCATGTATTTATGTTATCAACGTGAGGTCGTATTTATGTTATCGGCGCGAGGTCGTATTTATGTTATCGGCACAAGGCCGTACTTATGAAACTATGAAAGATACTATATTATCATGTACTATATGTTATCAGAACCCGGATGTTAGTTTAGTTCAGTTCAGGAGTTCGATACTGTAGCTATATTGTAGATCAAATATCTACGTCAGATTAGTGCTAACCATCCCTAGAGGGAATGGGAGATGGATAGTCGATGTGGCTTTCAGTAGAGTGTGGACGTCCACCTGGCAGTCCAGACTAGGGTGTGGCGGGCTCATCGTACTTACAGACATATTTGACTCGGCAGTGGTTGGCCAGCCATTGTCGAGTCCCACCTTCGGGCTACACAACTCGTCATGGTGGGTAATACATGACACCAGCTAGCTTTTCATCTTGGGTATATGTTTTTAGTATTATCAGTATAACAAATGTTTTATGTATGATATGACTTACTAGAAAATACGAAAGCATGTGATTTTTCAGTATGGTATGATGAACGTTTATGAAATATGAAATGTACTGTATACGTATAATTGCATTAAATATTCATGTTACCACACAGCTGTATTTAGTTTATTTTCCCTTACTGAAAAGTGTCTCGCCCCCGAACTTATTTAATTTTTCAAGAAACCCAAAGAAACCGGCAGGTCAAGGCCGCCGTTGAGTGAGTGAAGCTTCCATACTAGAAGGGTAAGCATTGAACTAGGACTAGGAGATTTTTGTTGTATGGTCCAAGTGTTGTTTTGAATTTTTGGTAGTTGTGTATAAATACAGTATTTTGATGATGTAATAAACTCTGGTATTATGTATGATGGATGGATGATTTCAATTTTATACATACTGCTGCTTAGGTTTCCGCTGTAAATAACAGGTGTCCCCGTTACCCATGGGTTCGGGTTGACCATTTTATCTATTATGTGACATTTTATGTTAAAAAATTGAGGGACGTTACAGGGAAGTGGGCTAAACACGTTGACAATAGCTAGTGAGTTTTACAATGACTGATTAACACTCACCTTCCCCTTAAGAGGTTTTTATGTAATTATCATCTTGGCACTAGGAAACATCAAAGTGACCGAGGAGTCATACTGCCTTATTTGGCATACAAATAAACTACTAACAGAAAATAACCCTACACTAGTATTTACATGATGAAAACCCATCCCAAGTGTAATGACCCGAATAATAATGGTATTTAAATAATAAAGAGGGAGGGAAATGGAAACAGAAATAGAAAGAGACAGCAGACTTCGACGACATTGCACTTTGGGAGTAATAACCGAGGAATTTAGATCAAGGACTCATCGGCGAATAAGGGGATTCGTTGACGAGGATAACATATGGTCTCATCGACGAGAGTGAGCTTTGTCGATGAGAAGATACCCAGAGGGGTTTTTGGGCAACTCTAAATTTCGTCGACGAAGGGGAGAGTTCGTCGACGAGGAGCCTTCTTAACCTCGTCACGAAGGCCAGTGTATAAATAGCCCGAACTTCATTTTTAAACATAATTTTCGACGCAGAACCCTATCTCTCTCCTCCCTTCGGTTCTCCACCTTTCTCTCTTCGATTTCGGACTGAATTTCCACTGGTTCGAGGATCTGAAGCCACCACGAAGCTCTTGGAGAAGTTCTCTGCATATCTACCGGAGCGGATCGTCGGAAAAAATCCGTTGAAATTCATCCCTGAGTTGAGGTAAGACTTTTTATTCAAAATTTGGTCTTTCCACAGTTGAAGGAAATGATGTACTCGAATAAATACTGAAGTTTACTTCTAGGAATTATCATTTTTAGACGATTGCTTAAGGTTTCCCACGGGTGTAAGACTAGTATTATAGAGAGACTTTTCAGTTGCCAGGTAAGGGGATAAATTAAAACAGTTATTTTCCATTGAAATTACTATTATTTAATAGTAGAATAATTTTCAGAAAGCATGTGATTATATATGAGTATAACTGAGAAAATGTAAGTTTGGGAAAATATTGCATTTGTACAGGAAATGTGATTTCAGAACGAAATATATGATTTCATTAATTTCGTGTGGCGTGAATATTATTTATATATATATATATATATATATTATACCATGTTAAGTTAAATTTACAAAATAAGTATGTTTACAAATATTTTTGGGAATAACATGATAAACATAGTAAATTATGATTTGAGAATAAATGATATGTTTGGCGCAAGGCCGTAATTGATGTTTGGCACGAGGCCGTATTTACTCATGTTTTTCGGCGCAATGTAACGTCCTACTTAACTTATCACATAATAACATAAATAGTAATAACATCAACCCGAACCCGTGGGTAGCGGGGATAGCCTGACATAAAACAGCGGAAACCTAAGGAGTAGTAAAAATAATTTACATCCATCAAACCATTAATTACATAATACCCAGAGTCTACTACATTTTCAAAATACAGTATTTGAATACAGTCTCCAAAAAATCAAAATAGACTTAGGATCATACAACAAAAATCTCCTGATCCTAGATCAAAGCTTACCCTTCTAACAGGGAAGCTCAACTCACTCAACGGCGGCCACGACCCGCCAGTCTCTCAAGGTTTCCTGAAAAATCAATTAAGTTCGGGGGTGAGATACATCTTAGTAAGGGAAAATAAACTAAATACAGTTATGTGGCAACATGAATATATAATGCAGTTATACATATACAATACATTTCGTATATCTGTAAACATTCGTTATAACATACTGAATTATCATATACTTTCATATTTTTCTAGTAACTTATATCATTCATAAATAGTCTGTTATATAAGATAATACTGAAAACATACTCAGGATGAATAGTTAGCTGATGTCATGTATTACCCCCCATGACGGGTTGTGCAGCCTGAAAGTGGGACCCGACAATGGCTAGCCGACCACTGCCGAGTCAAAAATGTTTGTAAGTACGATGGGCCCGCCACACCCTGGTCCGGACTATCAAGTGGATGTCTACAACTCTACACTGAAAGCCACATAGACTATCCATCTCCTACCCCCTCGTGGGGTGGTTAGCACAAGTCTGAATATAGATATCTGACCTATATATAGCTACGGTACCGTTCTCTTGAACCGAACTAAACTAACATCCGGGTTCTAATAACATATTAATATAGCATCTTTCATCATTTCATAAATACGACCTCGTGCCAATCGTTTCATAAATTCGGCCTTGCGCCCGAACATCTCATAAATACGGCCTCGTGCCGAAATCATATATAAATACGGCCTCGCGCCAAAATCATTTCATACTCATATACAGTCTCGCGCTGAAATAATTTCATATATGTATATCATTATGAAAATAATCAATTTATCATGTATTTTCAACATCATAATGTACTGTATTCTTTCATAATTTCTCTAAAAACATATTTCATTCATATCATGATATTTTTTCACGTAAAATAATATTCATGCCACACATTTGTTGTATAAAACCATACATTGTATTCTAAAATCATCGTTTCTGGCATCTCATACATATATACACATTTCAACATAATAGCAGTATTTTTCCAAACGTGCATTTCCTTTATAATATACAGATATAATACATGTTTTCTGAAAATAAATTTACTCATACATAATAATAATTTGCATGAAAAATAACTGCTTTAATTTATTCCCTTACCTCGCTACTGAGAAAGCCCCTAAAATATCCTCGTCTAACACCCGTAGGATTTCCTGATCAATACCTTGAAAATGAAAACTCTCAGTATTAAATTTCAGTATTTTCACGTGTATATCATTTCCTATAACTACCGCAAGACCAAATTTGACTTAAAAAACCTTACCTCAACTCAGGGATGATTTTCAATGGAGTTCCACCAACGATCCGCTCCGACAGATATGCAGAGAACTTCTCTAGGAGTGTCGTGGTGGCCTCACATCATCGATCCGGGGAGCAACGGAGCCAGAATCGAAGAAAGAGGAGAGAGAAACTGAAGGGGGAGAGAGAGGGTGAGAGGTTTCTAAATTTTTAAGTAAAAATCCGAATTTTTGATATTTATAGGACTGGATTCGTCGACGAGACATGTCACCTCGTCGATGAGTCCTTTAGAAATTTGATCGACGAACCTGCACCTTCGTCGACAAATTTTAGACTTCCCAAAAACCCTCTCTCGGTATCTTCTCGTCGACGAATCTTGCATTCGTCGACAAGGTCCTCTTATACCCTCGTCGACGAATCTCTTGTTTTCGTCGACGAGGCCTTGAAAATTTCCTATCCTCTTTATTTAAATTATATTATTATTATTCAGGTTGTCACATTCTCCCCTCCTTATAAAATTTCATCCTCGAAATTTAATATTCATATAATTTATCATCCCTTATTAGGTAAAATGGTCTACTTATTTTATTACTTGCCCTCACTTATGGCGGAGGAATACCGTGGTTACATTTCAAGTCCTAGAAGATGTACATATACCAAAAGAAAATTTCCCTTAAAACTAAAATACCACATCCTACCTAAAACATTACATGTACTTGCAAAAGAAGCATTACATATTTATACACATTCCTTAATTACATATGGAGCTCTTGGAATAGTTGCGGGTATTTCTGTCTGATCTGTTCCTCGAGTTCCCAAGAAGCCTCTTCTATTGTATGACTCTTCCATAGAACCTTTACCAGAGAAATTTTCTTATTACATAGTTTATGTTCCTTTCGGTCTAGAATCTACATTGGTACCTCCTCATATACTAGTGAATCACTGAGCTCCAACTCACCATAGCTAATAATATGAGAAGGATCTGGGACGTATCTCCTCAACATAGATACGTGGAATATGTCGTGCATCCTGGATAGTGTAGGTGGCAAAGTTAGCCTGTAGGCCACCGGCCCCACTTTCTCTAAAATCTCAAACGGACCGATAAACCTAGGGCTAAGTTTACCCTTCCTACCAAACCTCATAACTCCTTTTAGTGGAGCTATCTTCAGAAACACATGATCACTAGTATCAAATTCTAAATTCCTGTGGCGATTATCAGTATAACTCTTCTGTCAGCTCTGAGCTGCACTGATTCTTTCCCTGATGAGTCGAACTTTATCATATGCCTGCTGTACTAGCTTTGGTCCCACAACTCGCTGCTCGCCCCTCTCATCCCAATATAAAGGAGATTGGCATCTCTTGCCGTATAAAGCCTCAAACGACACCATGCCAATACTGGACTGGTAACTGTTATTATATGTGAACTCTACCAGCGGCATGAACTGAGTCCAACTATCCCCAAAATCTAAAACACATGCTCGGAGCATATCTTCTAGTATTTGATCGTCCTTTCAGTCTTCCCATTCAACTGAGGATGGAATGCTGTTCTAAACGATAACTGAGACCCTAAAGCTTCTTGCAAGCTTCTCCAGAATTGTGACGTGAAATGCTGGTCTCGATCTGACACTATATATACTGGCACTTCATGAGAACGAACTATCTCTTGGACATAAATCTCTGTTAAACGGCTGAGGGGATAGCTGATCTTGATAGGGAGAAAATGGGCCGACTTAGTCAACTGATCTACTATCACCCAAATCGCATTTTGGCCATGTAATGTCAACGGTAGCCCTGAAACGAAGTCCATGGAAATATGATCCCACTTCCACTCTAGGATAAATAACATCTGCAATTGACCCTCTGGCCTTTGGTGCTCAACTTTTACTTGCTGACATGTCAAACACTGGGCTACATACTCGGTAATCTCTCTCTTTATACTGCTCCACCAATAAGACTCTCACAGATCCTTGTACATTTTCGTACTTCCGGGATGAACTGTATACAAGGATCTGTGAGCCTCCTCTAAAATAGTTCTTCTAATGTCAGCATCAGCAGGAACAAACAGTCTGGAACGGAACCATAAAGCTCCGTCATCTGAAATGCAGAATTCCTCTCCCTGACCACTCTGCACTCTGTCCATTACCTCTACCAATTTTGGATCTTCTTTCTAGGCAACTTTAATTCTTTCCTACAGAGTAGGTTGTACCACTAGGCTGGCAATACATACTGGAGTATTACTCTCCATCAATTCAATGCTGAGTCTCTCTAGATCCATCATAATCGGGCGCTGAATCTCCATAGCTGCGAACGCTGATTCCCCAGACTTCCTGCTCAGTGCATCAGCTACCACATTTGCTTTCTCAGGGTGGTAACTGATGGTACAATAAAAATATTTAATTAACTCTAACCACCTTCTTTGCCTCATATTCAATTCTCTCTGAGTGAAGAAATACTTTAAGCTCTTGTAGTCAGAGAAAATCTTGCACTGCTCGTCGTACAGGTAATGCCTCCAAATTTTCAATGCGTGTACCACTGCAGCTAATTCAGGATCGTGGGTAGGGTAGTTCTTTTCGTACTCTTTCAACTGTCTAGACGCATACGCTACTACCTTGCCATGCTGCATCAACACATAGCCAAGTACTTTCAAGGACCTATCGATGTAGATAGTATAACCCTCAACCCTAGGCGGGATGATCAGTACTGGCGCTGTGAGTAGCCTCTGCTTCAATTCTTGAAAACTCTACTCATAGTTGTCGTCCCATTCAAATCTCGCATTTTTTCTAGTCAGTTGTGTCAAAGGTCTTGATAAAGTTGAAAATCCTTCAACAAAACGACGGTAATATCCAGCTAACCTCAAGAAACTCCTGATCTCCTGGATGTTCTTCGGTCTAGCCCAATTCACTACCGCCTCAATCTTACTGAGATCTACAGAAATTTCGTCTCTTGAGATAACATGCCCCAAAAAAATAACTTTCTCGAGCCAGAATTCACATTTACTGAATTTTGCATACAACTTCTTCTCCCTAAGCATCTGCAAGACCTGCCTCAAATGTATCTCATGCTCCTCATGGCTCCTCGAATAGATCAGTACATCATCAATAAGAAAAACCACAAATTGATCTAAATATGGATGAAAAATCCTATTCATCAAATCCATAAATATCGCAGGAGCATTCGTCAGGCCAAATGACATAACGGGGAACTTGTAATGCCCATTTCTGGACCTGAAAGCTGTCTTCGATACATCCTTTGCTCTCACCTTTACCTGATGGTAACCTGAACTGAGGTCAATTTTAGAATATACCCGTGTACCCTGGAACTGTTTAAACAAGTCATCTATACGGGGTAGAGGATACTTGTTTTTGATTGTCACTATATTAATCTCTCTATAATCTATACACATCCTCATAGACCTGTCCTTCTTCTTCACAAACAGCACTGGAGCTCCCCATGGAGATACACTAGGTCGTATGAAGCCCTTATTGAGCAAATCCTGCAACTGATCTTTTAGTTCTGCCAACTCTGCTGGCGCCATTCGGTACGGTGCTTTAGAAATCGGCGTTGTACCAAGAAGTAGATTAATGGAAAAATCTACTTCACGATCAGGCGACAAACCTGGTAATTCATCTAGGAACACATCCATAAATTCTTTTACCACACGCGTATTGATAAGTTTCAATTCATTTTCTAACATTTCCTTCACAAAAGCCACAAATCCTAGACAGCCATTCTAGAGCAGCCTCTTACCTGAACAGCTGAGACCATATAAGGTAAAGATTGCACTTGTGACCCTATAAATCCAAATTCTAATTTCCCTGGAGGTCTGAATATCACTTCCCTTACACGACAGTCTATAATAGCAGAATTAGCTGCTAGCTAATCCATGCCGAAGATGATGTCAAACCCGTGCATATCCAGCACCACCAAATCAGCAGATAAAATTCTCCCTTGAACATCAATTGGACAACCACGGAGCATCCTACTACACCTCACTACTGACTCAGTCGGTGTAGTCACTAACAGTTCAATATCTAATGATTGCGTTTCTGCCCCACATAATTTAACACACCCCAAGGACACAAACGAGTGTGTGACACTAGAATAAAAAAGTGTAATAACTTTAAATGAAAACATATTAACCGTATCTGTCACCACGTCGCCGACTGCCTCAGCATCTCCCGGCGTCAATGCAAAAACCCTGGCTGGGGCCATATTCCTCTGCTGGCCTACACATGGCTCCTGGTAGCCTCCTCGAGCAGGTCTAGGAGCAGGAGCAGCACCAATCTGAGCCTGAAAATCCCTCATCACATATCCTGACTCCCCACATCGATAGCAAACACCTCGCCCGACACGACACTCCCCTAGGTACCTCTTCCCACAAGTTGAGCAAACTGGAGGTGGCTATACACCCTGAAAACCGCGATTCTCGGTCTCTTGCCTCTGGTCTCTGTAGTAGTCACCCCTCTTCCACGAACCACATCCAACTCCCTGCTGAGAACCAGAAGGTGTGGACCTCTTTTTCTGTCTCTGCTCCTCGACCTCCATCCAATCACCAATTTCTGCTATAATGGCTCGGTCAACCAGCTCGACGAAGTCCTGCAACTTCAATATCGATTCCTGCTTATAAATTTCTCTCCTCAAACCTCTCTCAAACTGTCGTACCTTCTTTGCTTCATCTGGTATAATGTACGGGGCGAAGCGAGATAATTCGATGAACCTCGCCGCATACTGCTACACTGACAATTGTCCCTGCTTCAAATTCAGAAAATCCTCAATCTTAGCCTCCCTGGACGAGGCTGAAAAATACCTGTCAAAGAATATCTCCTTAAACCGCTTCCATATCATCTCCATAGGTACTGTCCTTTTCTGCTCTAAGAGTCTCACAGCCGACCACCATCTCTCAGCCTCCCTAGTCAGTCTGTAAGTGGCAAACAACATCCTCTGCTCCTCTCAACACTACAACACTGCAAATATTTTCTCTATCTTTTGCACCCATTTTTCAGCAACTGCAGGATCCGTTCCCCCTGAGAAAGATGGAGGATTCATCTTTATGAATTTTTCTATCGTGCTACCATGGCCTGTCGATGGACCACCTTGTTCCTTCGAACTCCTGGAAATTTCTGCCATAACTTGTTGTGCCACACTACGTAAGATGGCATCTAAATCACTACCCGCAGCGCCTGAGGGTCCAGCACCCTCACTCCCACTAGCGTGGGCACTACTGCCACCAGGGTCCATCCTGAAAAGAAAATAACTTAACTCAGAACTCCCTTCTCTATACATATCATCCAACCTGTGGCGACCTGCTTAATTTTCACATTTTTTTTATAAATAATAAATATTATATTATCAATATCGCAAATCCCAGCTCAGCAGATCATAATCCACCTAGATCCGTAAATACCAGGGATACATCATAATACAAAACGGAAGCCTAAGCAACAAGAAACAAACAATCATATACATCTCATTATACCATACATCACAATACCAGAGTAACTACACACAACACTCAACCCAAAAAGATGTCTTAGGGCCATTTCCACAAAATACATCCGATCCTATCAAAATACTTACCCTTTTAGAAGGGCAGATCTACCGTACTATATCAGCGGGGCTTTACCCGCTCTCCTATTAGGGGCTCCTAAAACGTTTATAAAATTTAGGGGTGAGACACCTCTTAGTAAGGAAAATAAACTAATACTAATGTGTGGCAACATGAGTATTCTGTATTATACATATACCATACAGAACATATTCAGTAAGCTGTTATGTCAAATCTGGGAAAACATATGTATCATCAAAACATGGCAGAACATACTGCATTTTCATAAACATATTTCATCTCATATAATAATAATAACACAAAAACATTCCTAGTAGGTTAACTGACTGTTGTCATGTATTACCCCCATATGACTGGGTTGTGTAGCCCGAAGACGGGACCTGACAATGGTTAGCCGACCACTGCCAAGTCAAAAGTACAGTCTGTAAGTCTGATGGGTTTGCCAAACCTGGTCCATACACCAGGGGCACTCACACACTTCTTAAAAATCATATCGACCATCCAATCTCACACCACTCCGTACAGCGGCGTTAACACAGATATCATGATCATGAAAACCATGGACACATAGCAACGGTACCGTGCAAGTACTAGCCTAAACCAAACCAACCAGGTTCTGATATCATATAACATATACTGAAACTGTGATACATGAATATTTCATATCATTAATTATCAAATCAATCATGTCATTTTGCATATATACATATATCATGAAAATCATCGGCTCGTACGCTGGTATTACACATTTTATCATAGCTCAACCCGTATGCCGGCAAATCATAGCACAACCTGTACGCTGGCAAATCACATCCATAGCTCAGCCCGTATGTCAGAAAATCATATCATAGCACAGACCGTACGCTGGCAAATCACATCCATGACACGACCCATACGTCGACAAAATATATGCATAGCTCAGCCCGTACGTTGGCAAATCATACACATAGCACGGCCCATACGCCAGAAAAACATATAAAAATATCATCCCGTATGCCGGTTTTTCCATTATAAAAATCCATATCATAATCACATTCCCAAAAACAGTATTTCATATAAATTTCTACTTATGCCACACTAAACAGGTTTTTCGTATATTTAACATATCATCACTTTCAATAGCATTTTCCCGAATATAAATCATATATATGAACATATTTATTTTCCTGAAATCAAATGATGTATATATACATACATTTTCTCAAAAAGAAGCAGCTTAGTTTATCCCTTTACCTGATTCCTAAAAAGCTCATAAGAAAATTTGTCCCGCACCCGCAGGGTTCCCAACTCAGCACCCTGGAAACAACATTCCCTCAAACTAAAGTTCAGTATTTCTAAGCGTATAACACTTCCTACAATTGTCAATTAACCAAATATTGAGTAGAAACCTTTACCTTGGATCTGAAATGGTTTCCACTTCAGCCCCACCAACGATCCACTCCGACAGACTTGCAGAAAACTTCCCTAGGAGCATCGTGGTGGCTTCAGATCTTCGAAATGGTGAAAATTCGGCCCAAAATTGAAGAGAGAAGGAGGAAGGACCGAAGGGTAGGAGAGAGAAAATGTTTGCGCAGAAAATTTCAGCCAAAAATGAACTTTAGGCCTATTTAAACTGTGACCTTCGTCGACAAGCCACGTCACATTGTCGAGGAGGTCAATACAAAATTCATCGGCGAACTCTCCCCTTCATCGACGAAATTCATAAACCCAAAAATCATCCCATCGGTATTTCCTCGTCGACGAGCCACATCACCTCGTCGACAAGTCCTATAGAAAGTTCATTGACGAGCTCCTGTTATACCCTCGTCGACTGCCTCCTTCTATTTTTGGTTTCCATTTCCCTTTCTTTTATTATTTAAATATCATTATTCTTCAGGTCATTACACAACTCATATAATATTTCTCCTAATTAATTCATCTCTTCTGATCTTAATTCAAGATTCAATCCTGCAACCTAGATACCCAACTCGACGATAGTTTACCATGACTTTCCTGAAATCTTCACCCCAGGAAATCACACAAACCACCACGGAAGTCTTGCATCTAGACTACAAAACCAGACCTCAAATCCCCTTATCCTATACTCTGGTATTATTACTACTGCACTCTAGAGTCTACAGAACCTAGTATCTCAGGCTTTGATACCAAACTGTAACGTCCTGCTTAACTTATCACATAATAACATAAATAGTAATAACATCAACCCGAACCAGTGGGTAGCGGGGATAGCCTGACATAAAACAGGGGAAACCTAAGCAGCAGCAAAAATAATTTACATCCATCAAACCATTAATTACATAATACCTAGAGTCTACTACATTTCGAAAATACAGTATTTGAATACAGTCTCCAAAACATCAAAATAGACCTAGGATCATACAACAAAAATTTCTCGATCGTAGATCAAAACTTACCCTTCTAGCAAAGAAGCTCAACTCACTCAACGACGGCCATGACCCGCCGATCTCTCAGGTTTCCTGAAAAATCAATTAAGTTCAAGGGTGAGACATATCCCAGTAAGGGAAAATAAACTAAATACAGTTGTGTGGTAATATGAATATATAATGCAGTTATACATATACAATACATTTCGTATATCTGTAAACATTCGTCATAACATACTGAATTATCATATACTTTCATATTTTTCTAGTATCTTATATCATTCATAAATCGTTTATTATATCAGATAATACTGAAAACATACTCAGGATGAATAGCTAGCTGATGGCATGTATTACCTCCCATAACGGATTGTGCAGTGCGAAGGCGGGACCCGACAATGGCTGGCCGACCACTGCCGAGTCAAAAATGTCTGTAAGTACGATGGGTCTGCCACACCCTGGTTCGGACTACTAGGTGGACGTCTACAACTCTACCCTAAAAGTCACATCGACTATCCATCTCCCACCATCTCGTGGGGTGATTAGCACAAGTCTGAACAAAGATATCTGACCTATATATAGCTCCGGTACCGTACTCCTAAACTGAACTAAACTAACATCCGGAGTCTGATAACATATAATATATGATAATATAACATCTTTCATCGTTTCATAAATACGGCCTCATGCCGATCGTTTCATAAATTCGGCCTCGCGCCGAACATCTTATAAATACGATCTCGTGCCGAAATCATACATAAATACGGTCTCGCGCCGAAATCATTTCATATATGTATATCATTTTGAAAATAATCAATTTATCATGTATTTTCAACATCATAATGTACTGTATTCTTTCATAATTTCTCAGAACATATTTTATTCATATCGTCATATCATGATATTTTTCCACGTAAAATAATATTCATGCCACACATTTGTTGTATAAAACCATACATTGTATTCTAAAATCATCGTTTCTGGTATCTCATACATATATACACATTTCAACATAATAGTAGTATTTTTCCAAACATGCATTTCCTTTGTAATATACATATATAATACATGTTTTCTGAAAATAAATTTACTCATACATAATAATAATTTGTATGAAAAATAACTGTTTTAGTTTATACCCTTACCTGACTACTGAGAAAGCCCCTAAAATATCCTGGTCAAACACTCGTAAGATTTACTGATCAATACCCTAAAAATGAAAACTCCAAGTATTAAACTTTAGTATTTTCACATGTATATCATTTCCTATAACTACCGTAAGACCAAATTTGGCTTAAAAAGTCTTACCTCAACTCAAGGATGATTTTCAACGGAGTTCCACCAACGATTCGCTCCGACAGATATGTAGAGCACTTCTCTAGGAGCGTCGTGGTGGCCTCAGAACGTCGATCCAGGGAGCGACGGAGCCAGAATCGAAGAAAGAGGAGAGAGAAACCGATGGTGGAGAGAGAGGGTGAGAGGTTTCTAAATTTTTAAGTAAAAATCCTGGTTTTTGATATTTATAGGACTGGATTTGTCGATGAGACACGTCACCTCGTCGACGAGTCCTTCAGAAATTTCGTCGACGAACCTGCACCTTCGTCGACGAATTTCAGACTTCCTAAAAACCCTCTCTTGGTATCTTCTCGTCGACGAATCTTGCATTCGTTGATGAGGTCCTCTTATACCCTCATCGACAAATCCCCTGTGTTCATTGACGAAGCCCTAATAACTTCCCATCCTCTTTATTTAAATTACATTATTATTATTCGGGTCGTCACACGCAAGGCCCTATTTATTCATGTTTTCGGTGCGAGGCCGTAATTATTATGTTAATGTAAGATTCAAAAAATGCTATTATTTGATTTACGATAAATAGTATATGTTTATGTACTATATGTTATAAGAACCCGAATGTTAGTTTAGTTTAGTTTCAAGAGTACGGTACCGTAACTTGTAGATCAGATATCTATGATCAGATTGATGCTAACCACCCCACGAGGGGTTGGGCGATGGATAGTCGATGTGGCTTGCAGTATAGAGTGTAGACGTCCACCTGACAGTCCAAACTAGGGTGTGGCGGACCCATCGTACTTACAGATATTTTTGATTCGGCAGTGGTCGGCTAGTCATTGTCGGGTCCCGCCTTCGGGCTGCACAACCCGTCATGGAGGGCAATGCATGACATCAGCTAACTATTCATCCTAGGTAATTTTCAGTATTATAGATTATATCAGATAATACATGATTAGTATGATTACTTGGAAGTATGAAATTATATGTTTATCTAACCATATTACGAATTATGCTTTATGCTATGTGAAATGTACGGTATATATATTACAGCATAAATATTCATGTTGCCACAAAACTGATTTTAATTTATCTACCCTTATTGAGAGGTGTCTCACACCAAGTTTAAATTATTTCAGGAAACCCAAAGAGACCGGCGGGTCAGGCCCGCCGCTGAGTGAGTTGAGCTTCCCTACTAGAAGGGTAAGTTTTGACCTAGGATTAGGAGATTTTCGTTATAAGATCCTAGGTTTATTCTATTGTTTTGGAAATTGTATATAAATACAGTATCTTTGGGAATATAGTAGACTCTGGTATTATGTAATTAAAAGTAAAATTTTGTTTTGATATCATAATCAGAATTTTAAAAAATTAATTATTGATAAATGCATGAAATTAAATTTTTATTCTTTAATAACTAAATGTATAAAGAGCTTATAGTTGTAGAATTTGTTTATTTTTAATTTAATTTTTCAAAGAATTATAAAATTCAGCCTACTTTTCAATTTTTAAAGATTTGCATTAAAAGAAATAGAAAACAAGAAGTTTGTTTAGTAGTGTAAGGTAAGCTAAAAAATTGTTTTGGAAAGAATCGGAAATAAAAAATAAAGCTATGTTTACATAAGTGAATAGTGTCAAAAAATTTTATTATTTTTTCGTCTTGTTGCAAAATTGAAAAAGAAGTTGATTTTTTTTTTTTTTTTGTAATTTTTAAAAATTTTAAAATAAGAAAATATTTTCTACGACTAAAAAGATCCTAAAATTTTTCATACTTTTATTTTATTTCTATTTTTTAAAAAGACCCTAGAGCTTCATGCTGATTGTTCTCAACCATAATTTATGCTTTTTGAAGACTCACATTAACGCCAACCCTGTTTCAATTTTCGCTTGATAAAATTACCGAGGCCACAAAAATCATTCTCACTGATTTCCATTTTTCATGAATCCTCAGTTGCGTATATTCGGGATGCGTTCTCTATATGATTCCCCAACTCAACTTGTAGGCATGTGAAACATTGCACACAGATCATTGATGCACACGACCACACATTGTTTTCTATGGTTCAAAATGGCAGCATGCACCCCAGGAATTCTGATATAAAGCGTTGTTCATTAATAGTAATGGCACTTTGTAGACGATACAACAACTAGATGCCCCCAAGCTTGATAAGAGAGGGCACTTTCAAAGCCTAGACAGGACAGATACATATTATGCACGCAATATACACGACATACATAAACCATTGCCAAGCAATAGATATGGAAATATCCAAAAACCCCAGTTCTGAGCTCGCCCTACACAAACTTCTCATGCTTTAAAACAGACTTCCCCATCACAGATCCATCCTTCGGATTTTTGTTCCTTCTTTCCATCTTCTTTGGCTCCTTCATCAGTTTCATCCAAAGCACATTTCGGATGCAGGGTGAAGTCACACTCGTCGCAGCTGAATGACCAAACATGACCCTCCTCCTCGCACCTATCGCACATATAAATTCTCTCTTTAGTCAGCATGAGCTCATGTTCGTGGAGTGCATGCTTCAACTTCTCAGGCCACCCCTTTGCCATCTCCTCATATCCTGCCTCGATCTCCTTCAGGCGCTGATCAGTGAAGGGGTAGGCATCAGCCCCATGAATCATGATTAGTTCTTTTGCACATGTTGTGACAGTGTGGCCACTTGGCCCGATGGCCACAAGCATGGGAATACCATAAACCTTGAATGTGCGACTCAAAGAAGCTTTCCTTTCATCACCAAAGGTGAGAGCCAGCCATGGCATTCCAGAAAAGAATTCTTCAAATGAGGTTTGGTCTCTATCGCTGGAGATGAATATCACTTCAAATGCTTCATCCTTTGATTTAATCTTGTGGTATGCTTCAATCAGTTTGGGCAGGAAGGCATGACATGGAGGGCACCATTGCGCTGAGAAGTAAAGGAGGACGTTCTTCCCCACAAGATCAGACACAGGAATCTGGAATTGAACATTACTTGTCATTAAGAAAAAACACATGAGAGAGAGAGAGAGAGCTGCCCCGCGCGCGCGCGCGGGGTGGGGGGGGGGGGGGGGTGGGGTGGGTGGTGTGTTAAAATTCACATTTTAACCCAACGCCAGAAAGATAATGTAACACTACTAGTCAAGAGCCTTAAGCCAACTCAAGTTGCAGAAGTTAGATAACATGGTAAACATCACTTGCATAGGTTAATGAAATAATTAGCAACATTCAACAAATCCAAAGCAATGTACCTTCGCTCCATTTTTCCCAATCACAAAATCTTGATTCCCCAAGACCAAAATTGATTCTAGCGTTTGTGCTTCCTGATTTTCCTTCTCAATCTCCTTAAGTTTAGCAAATTTTTCTGGGGTAAACGGGTATGCTAAAATCCCATGTTCTTGAATGGTTTCAGCAACATTTGAATGCAGAGTTTTTCCGTCTGGCCCAATAATTACTACAGTGGGTACTGTAGACAGCTCAAAGTACCGAATCAACTTCTCAGAGATCTTGTCCTTGAAGGGCAATGCAAACCAAGGCATGCTTGCAAATGCTTGTTTGAATGATTCTTCATCGTCATCAAGGGATATCAACACAATCTCAAACATCTCCCCCTTTGTCCTCAGTTTCTCATAAACTTCCACAAGTTTTGGAATAAAATCAAGGCATGATCTGTATGTAGACAATGAGAAATAGAGACCCACTGTCTTCCCTTCAAGTTCAGAGATAGGTACCTTGTGAAGAATAAACCAGATTAGTAGATAAACAAATAATCACTACAACAACAAGAAGCCTTGAGTCCCACCAGGTGGGATTGGCTAAATGAATCTTTTTCTGCCAATACACCTGGTTGAGAGTGTTTTCCTTTATTCGATTAAGGGCTATTAAACCCTTCCTCACTACCTCATACCAAGTCATCTTAGGCCTACCCCTATCCCTTTTCATGACAGATATTTGAATATAAACATATTAATCAAGGAAAATATAGCTATCCTTCCTACAATTGGAACTTACCTTTTTTCCATCAGTTGAAATTACATAGTCGCGTGAATGTGAGACTAGAATAGACCTCAAGGTTTGTTCCCTCTTGGTTGCTTCTTCCTGATCTTTCAATTCGTTGACCCTTTCTGGAGTAAAAGGATATCCTTCCATTCCATACTCCCTAATAACTCCAGTTCCATCATCTGTCAAAAGCTTCCCATTTTCATCAAGGATCACAAGGTAGGGTATTCCCTCCACCTTGAACAATTCATCCAAGCACTCACGTGTATTTGAATCAGAAAATGGAATTGCAAGCCATGGCATCTTGGAGAAATAACCCTTGAATGACTCATCATCTTCATCCCCCGAGACAAAGATGACTTCAAAATCACCTTTAGGGGATAGTTCATTGTATGCCTCTATTAAATTTGGTGTAAATCGCTGACAGGGGCCACACCATGCTGCTGAAAAGTATAACCCAATCTTCTTTCCCCTCAAACTGCCAACTTTGACCTGTAAAATTTGGAATTTAACACATGAGATCCTTACAAGCCATAATTACCACATTTGTACAGTTAAAACAAGCATTTGTTGCTTGCTAGTAATTGAGCTGCTTGATGATGAAAAGGAGCACAGATTGATCAGGTCTAGAAGATGTTGCCACCTGCTGAAGCCGAGATGGCATGTGATTTTATTAGAAATTTAGCTGAAAACAACAGAGTTTGGAGCACGTTACAAGGAAGGGGATTCTTCTAGTCAGTGAAGAGCGCCTATCATATGCTAAAAAATTGGCTCTCTGCAGGAACTTCAGTGCAAGTAGATTCCTGAAAGTTTTTACAATAAGTTTTGGAAGGCAGAAGTGAAAAATCAGGTCATTTGTTTGAAGAGCATGTCAGAATACGTCACCAACTGAAGAAAATCTGCTTCCAACGGGAACCACTGTACTCAGTGGCTCAATTTCATGTGTGTAACCAGGAGAAGGAACCCCACGGCTCATGGTTTGAGAGATTTCTTGTGATCCACCAAAATTTGGTTTTTAATTTGGGGCTGATATGTAAGGCTGAGACCCTTTTTGTACAACCTTCAATTCTATGAGCAGAACAAATTGTTTGGCAGGAAGACAAATGTAAGTTGGCAGAACTTCAGTTTTCTTCTTTCTTTTTTATTTTTTTATTTTGGTTTTTTTGCAACATCCTAAGCAATTTGGAGTCGAGAATGAAGTTGTGCCGTACCACCAGATTTATCCAATAAGTGGAATGCTGATGGTGCATCTAAAGAAGTAAAGCATCTGGCTGGATTTATTAATGAATTTAACGCGATTTGTGATTAAAACATGCATTGATGGGTATTTTCCCAATGGCTGTGCATGACAAGCCCAGATACCCAATTTTGAAAACAGCCAAGTTTGGATAACTAAATAAAAAAAAGTTACATTCAGATACATATACAAAGAACAAAGATACTAACATAAGTTCATTTCCATTACACACACTATGTTGTGCCGGGCACCCCACTTGTGCCAAACACCAATACTACAACGAATGCTATTGAATATATAAGAAACTAAAGCAATGCAAAAACTAATAATAAAACAGTAAAAAGAATAAGACAAGAAATTAACGAGGTTCGGTATAGAATTACCTACGTCCTCGGACGCTAACGATTAATCCACTACTTCTTGATAAGTACAACTATAAAGTGTGTTTTACAAGTGGAGAGTTGAACTCTTTATATAACTTCAACCTCAAGTCCAAAAAACACTTCTCACCAATGTGGGACAAATAAAGAAAAAATTCAAAACAACTTTTCTACCAATGTGAAACTTTTCTACCAATGTAGGACAAAAAATAACAAATCTCCACCTTCAATCAATTTCAGTCACCAACATTCTCTGGAGTTCCACATCATCGGCGCCTTCCAAGAATATTCAAACTTGCATGATATTGATCAAGTCCAAACAATGTTTGAACTTGATTGTTGTTACTTGGTCAACATATCTGCGGGATTTTCACGTGTAGCAATCTTCTGAAGAAGTATCTTGCCTCCATCAATAATATCCCACATAAAATGAAATCAAACGTCAATGTGCTTCGTTCGTGCATGGTAGACTTGGTTCTTTACCAAATGAATAGCACTCTGACTATCACAGAACACAACAATGTGCTTTTGAACAACTCCCAAATTTTCAAGTAAACCCTACAACTAAATAGCTTCCTTAACAGTCTCTGAAGTCTATTGTCGACAAGGCAATGGTAGACTGTAAGGTACACCTCCAACTCACTTGACCATTAGCAAATGTTAAAACATATCCAGTAGTTGATCAACGTTTATCCAGATCACTTGCAAAATTAGAATCCACATATCCAATACCACATTGATCAATAGTATTATTTTTCTCAAATACTATACCAACATCAATCGTATTCATGATATATCTTAAAATCCATTTCATAGTTTGCCAATGTCCTTGACCCGAATCATGCATATACCTGCTCACCATACTAACAGCTTGTGAAATATCAGGTCTAGTACAAACCATTGCATACATTAGACTACCAACAACACTTGCATGAGGAACTTGTAACATATACTTACGTTCCTCGTCTGATGTAGGAGATAAAACTGCACTAAGTTTGAAATGAGGAGCAAGAAGAGTGTTTATTGGTTTTGACTGCTCTGACATGCCAAAACTCTGTACTACTTTCTTCAAATACTGTATCTGAGACAAACTAACTCTTCCTCTCATTCTGTCTCTGCGAATCTCCATGCCAAGCATCTTCTTGACTTCACCTAGATCTTTCATCTCAAACTCTTGATTTAACTGACTTTTCAACTTATTGATTTCTTCCCTGTTCTCTGAAACTATCAACATATCATCAACATACAAGAGTAAATATATAAAAGATCTATTTTGTAGTTTTCGAAAATAAACACAATGATCATTTCTATTTCTGATGTACTTGTGACCTATCATAAACTGATGAAATCATTTGTACCACTCTTTTGGAGACTGTTTTAAACCATACAACGATTTACTCAATTTACATACCCAATTTTCTTTTCCAACAACCTAAAATCCATTTGGCTAAGTCATATAGATTTCCTCTTCCAAATCACCATGTAAAAATGCAGTTTTTACATCGTGCTAAACTAGTTCAAGATCAAATTGTGCTACGAGAGCCAACAAAATTCGAATGGAAGAATGTTTAACAACTGAAGAAAATACCTCATTATAATCAATGCCTTCCTTCTATGCGTAACCCTTAACAACCAATCTAACTTTACAGTGAACATTATTTGCATTTGAAAATCTTTCTTTCTTTACATAAACCCATTTGCAACCAATTGCTTTCTTACCCTTGGGCAGCTGGGCTAACTCACAAGTTTGATGCTAATGAAGAGACTGCATTTCTTCATCCATCACTGTTTTCCACTTGTCTGATTCAAAGTTCCTCATTACTTCTTTGAAAGTGTAAGAAACATTATCATCCACAACTGAAAGTGCATAGGCCACCATATCATTATACCGAGTAGGTTTTCGAATTTCTTATTTTGGCCTCTGAGAAACAATTAATTCTTATTGTTGTGAAGATTCTCGAATTGAAATCTTCTGTTCTTGTACATTATTCCCCACCATAACTGGAATGTTACCTTGTGTAGTCTCATTTCTCACTGAGTTTTCCAAAATTGTCTCAACTTCTACCTGTTGTTGAGTACCACTGGTCTTCTCTTCAACTGGTGACTCCTTGCATATTGTTTTCTTCATCATCGCAAATTCATCAAAAGTCGCATCCTTACTGAAAATCATTTTTTTCGTCTCTAGGCACCAAAGACGATGTCCTTTGACTCTTGCACTTATCCCCAAGAATATTGCTTTCCTAGCTCTTGGAGCCAACTTAGATTCTTTAATATGATAATAAGTCATAGTACCAAATCCATGTAAAAAATTATAATCACCAGCAGACTTTCCAGACCATACCTCATATGGTGTTTTTCCCCCTATTGCAGATGGCAGTAGACAGTTGATGAGATGACACGCATATCTAATAGCCTCAGCCCAAAACCTTTTGTCTAACTTAGCATTAGACAATGTACATCGAACTTTCTCCAGAAAAGTCCGATTTATGCGCTCTGCCACCCCATTCTTCTGTGGTGTATCTTTAACTGTGAAGTGTCAAGTAATACTTTCATCCTGACAAACCTTCATAAACGGGTCACTCTTGTATTCACCACCATTATCTGATCTGAGACGTTTAATCTTTCTGTCAGTTTAAGTTTCAACTAAGTTTTTCCACTTAAGGAAAATATCACACACTTCATTTTTATGCATCATAGAATACACCCAAATTCTTTTGGAAAAATCATCAACAAAAGTGACAAAATAATGCATACCACCCAATGAAGTCGTTTTTGTGGGCCCTCATACATATGTATGAATGTAGTCTAAAATACATTCAGTTTGGTAGATTGTAGTGCCAAATTTCACCATAGTCTGTTTTTCCATAATACAATGCTCACAAAATTTAAGTTTGCACACCTTTGCACCCTTCAACAAACCTCATTTAGCTAATTGTTGTAAAGATTTTTCTCCTACATGAGTCAATCCCATACGCCATAACCTGGTTGTATCTGAACCTGCATTTTTCTCAAAAACAACAGTTGCTGAGTCAATAATTATACTAGCTTGAAAATAATACAAGTTATTTTTCCTTTCTCATCACCACCAACGCACCTGATTTAATCTTTAAGGTTCAATCTTTCAAAGTGATAGTGAATCCTTTAGATCCCAAGGCACTCAATGAAATCAAATTTTTCTTTAGACTTAGAACATACTTAACATCAGTTAAGATTTTAATGGTTCCATCTTGACAATTCAACTGTATTAATTCTATTTCAGTTGTTTTACAGGTATTATCATTTCTCATAATAACAACCCCACTATCTAATTCTTCAAAATTAAAAAATTATTCCCTATTGGGACACATATTATAGGAACAACTAGAATCCAAAATCCACTTGCCAAAATAATGTGACGAACATGTTCCAACAAGAGAAAAATGTGACTCCCTTCCATCATCATTGGCTATATTGACATTAGAATGTACTTTGCCCTTATTCTTTTGTTGTAATTTAGGGCAATTTTTCTTCCAATGTCATTTCTCATGACAAAATGCACATTCATCATTAGCAGGTGTCCCATGAGATTTACTCCTCCCATGAGATTTACTCCTCATTCCAAGCATACGACTCTGAGAACGTCCCCTTATTGTTAGTACTTCTGTTGTTTCCTTATGGACCCTCTGATCCTTCTTTCTGCATTCAGTACTAATTAATGTAGTACAAACAGCATCAAAAGTAACTTTATCTTTCCTATACAATAAAGTGGTAGTCAGATCTTCATAATCATCAGGGAGAGTTCAATAACAATATGGTTTTATCTTCATCTTTCACCTTTTCATCCAAATTTAACAAATTAGTCAAAATTTTATTGAAAGCATTTATGTGATCATTAATCGAAAAACTTGGTTGATACTGGAAGTGAAACAATTTCTTTTTCAAATAAATAAAGCAGATTTTCCAGACTCTTAGTCATAAATGTATCTTCCAATGTCTTCCACAATTTCTTTGCGGATGTCTCCCTCATAACACAATATTTCTTATTTTTAACGAGACACTGACGAATCGTACCACACATATGACGATTGATCTTTTCCCAATCTCTGTCACCCATATCTACTGATTTATCATCCAAAGCAATATCCAACTCTTGTTGATACAGGATGTTCATCACCTCACATTACTACATACCAAAATTATTGGTATCATCAAATTTCTCAACCTCAAACCGAGCATTAGCTATCGTCTTTGACGATGATGTCGAAGCCAAAGGGGTTGAAGTTCGTGTAGACAGAGTTTCTTCTACTGCTGCACTAGTTTATGACATTTTCTATATATTCAATAGCAACCAACAAAGCAAAAAGCATAGGATGAATAGTACGTACCAACTGTGTCTACTCTGTTTTATCCTATGAAATTCCACTTTAACCAGACCAACCTCTAGGGAGTGACTGAACCGTAATGTTTTCTGAGCACTCGCTTAGACAAGGTCTTTCTTAGGCATCAAACGTGGAATCAAGGATCCTAACAGAGGAACACCTCCGTATCGACACTATTCAACCTAACTCTGATACCAATTGTTATGTTGGGCACCCCATTTGTGCCAAACATCAATATTACAACTAATGCTATTGAATATATAAGAAACTAAAGCAATGTAAAAACTAATAATAAAACAGTAAAAAAAATAAAACAAAAAATTATCGACATTTGGTATAGAATTACCTACGTCTTCGGATGCCGACAATCAATCCACTACTTTTTGACAAAGTACAACTTTGAGATGTGTTTTACAAATGAAAAATTAAGCTCCTTATATAACTTCAACTTCAAGTCCAAAAAACACTTCTCACCAATGTGCGACAAACAAAGAAAAAATTTAAAACTTCTTTTTTACCCATGTGAAACTTTTCTACCAATGTGGGACAAAAAACAACACACTATTCATCATAAAACATAACTGCAGAACAATTGCAGGGGTTGCACGAGAACCCTCTAATTAGAACAAGCAAATTATAAGGTTTATGCATGTGCCCGACTACAGTACTACGTATATAATTCTGTGTGTGATTTTGGATTTCTGATAATTCTGAGAAATTTGGGTAGCTGCAAGTAATCAGAAACTGAAACCAAGCCCACGCAAGACTATGGCTGAAAGGTTTCTGCTCTTTATTTCAAATTTTTATTTTTTCGCTGAGTGGGTTTTAACTGCTAGTGATGCTAATACAGCAGAGTCCATGGAGCTTGAAAAGGGTCTTTGGTTTGTGAAAGATTTGGGCTGGCAACAGATTGAAGTAGAAGGTGATTTATCTGATTTTGAGGTATTAATAAAATATACAAAGCAAATTAAAGAGTAGTTTCCAAAATGTTTGTGTTCCATATGTTTGTAGATATGCCAATGAGGAGGCTCATAATGTTGCAAATGTTTCACAAAGTTCGACTCATCAAACTGATCCCCATGCATACCCAAACATATATAGCCTGTCATGCATTTGACCCAATACTACCAAAACCTATACTGCTTGTTTCCCGAGAAAATAGGGAAGAAAAAACTCCGAATAAAAACCCAACATAGCACAAGATCGTCATCCAAAAAAACAGGGTAGGATCACCTGATCGCCATTGCTGCGAATGAGAAAGTCCCTGTCCGCGGAAGAGAGGAGGGAACTGAGATCGTAAGCAGAGCTGTCGTCGGCCATTTCAGCACTCTTGAGAGAGTGGGATCGAATCAAATTAAAGACGACCTCTAGCCTCTATGCCTCAGTGAGACCATGTGTTGGAACACTTGGACAAACCATATATACGTGAGAAAATGACAATGGGAGACAGTTTTCTGGCAAGAAAATGTTCTGGAATTTTCTTGGTCACGAAGAAAAAGACGAGCTGCGGAAATAAAAGCGTGACACTGGGCCAGTGGGCCCGCCCGCGAGTGGGTTCCTTGAGGATGCCGTGTACGGATTTTCGAATCGGATTCATCCACGTCCGTGAACCTTTTATGCATGGCCCCACCGTAGGAACAATGTGTCCCTGGTTACAACTGACTAGTAACAATCTGGATGCCTTTCTTGGGGTAATAGCAGATTACAAGGCAACAGTTAGTTGGCTATAAAAGAGTTTTTTTACATAAATATTTAATTTAAAATAGAATTAATACAATTATACGGTTGGTGGGGGTAATATTCACTTAAATTAACTCAATTGATTATTGAAAAATCGATTTCAAGTAAAATAAATTTTAAAAAAGTAAGTTTTAGTTTAAATATCATCTCAAGTGGGTAATTATCAGGGAGGGGGAAAGAACCAACTCGGTTCTCAGTTTTAAAAAAAATTAAAATATATATATGTTTAAATGTGCATGAAAATCGGGAGGTTGAGAGAAGAGAGAATAACTTTTGAAAGTCAATTATGTATTTAAAAATTATTTAGTTGGGGGAGACAGAAGAAAGAGAACCAACTTTATAAAAGTCGGTTCTCTACCATTGCCAAGCAATAGAGATGGAAATATTCAAAAACCCCAGTTCTGAGCTCGCCCTACACAAACTTCTCATGCTTTAAAACAGACTACCCCATCACAGATCCATCCTTTGGAATTTTGTTCCTTCTTTCCATCTTCTTTGGTTCCTTCATCAGTTTCATCCAAAGCACATTTCGGATGCAGAGTGAAGTCACACTCGTCGCAGCTGAATGACCAAACATGACCCTCCTCCTCGCACCTATCGCACGTATCAATCCTCTCTTTATTCAGCACGAGCTCATGTTCGTGGAGTGCATGCTTCAACTTCTCAGGCCACCCCTTTACCATCTCCTCATATCCTGCCTCGATCTCTTTCAGGCGCTGATCAGTGAAGGGGTAGGCATCAGCCCCATGAATCATGATTAGTTCTTTCGCACATGTTGTGACAGTGTGGCCGCTTGGCCCGATGGCCACAAGCATGGGAATACCATAAACCTTGAATATGCGACTCAAAGAAGCTTTCCTTTCATCACCAAAGGGGAGAGCCAGCCATGGTATTCCAGAAAAGAATTCATCAAATGATGTTTGGTCTCTATCACTGGAGATGAATGTCACTTCAAATGCTTCATCCTTTTATTTAATCTTGTGGTATGCTTCAATCAGTTTAGGCAGGAAGGCAAGACATGGAGGGCACCATTGCGCTGAGAAGTAAAAGAGGACATTCTTTCCCACAAGATCAGACACCGAAATCTGGAATTGAACATTACTTTTTGTCAATAAAAAAAACACATGAGAGAGAGAGAGAGCGCTGCCGGGGGGGTTAAAATTCACATTTCTAGAAGTCTTACCAATGTCCTCAACACTATAGTGCAGACATCTTATCTTCACTGTCATTATATGACGACCAACTCGTTCTCTTATATATAGAAGTCGTTGGAGACAACCAAATTCAAATTCCAAAATGCTTCACTCTCTCTCTCTCTCTCTCTCTCTCACACACACACACACACACATCAAATTAAGCATTCATTCTTTGTGGATTTATGATGGGGTGCCGAAAAAGGTGGATAACTTCGTGGTCACATTTCAATAAGGTTTGCCAATGTCTTCAACACTATGGGTGAGGCACCTTTTGTAAGAACCTGGTTTGGTACAAGACCAAACCATCGATGGTTTCAGGAGTTTTTTCTCGAGATAACTTTTAAAAATATATATATATATATATTAAATAATACCCTATTCTGAGAAGTATTTCCCAAAATGATTCTGACGTAATCTTACTACTTAGAGTAGCGAGATTTTCTACGTATATAACTTCATGCAAATCTCGCTACTTGGAGTCACTACAAAAAAACAGGTTTTCAGTGACGAAAGTATTAGTGATGGTTTTAAAACCGTCACTAATAGTATTGTATTAGTCACGGTTTTTAAAAATCGTCACTAATAGTATAAGCATTAGTGACGGTTTTAGCAGCCGTCACTAATACAAAACTATTAGTGACGATTTAGAACTATCACTAATACTTTTGTCATTAAAAATTGAGCGGCAAACAATTTTCGAGAGAAAGTTTTTCTGGGAAGATATTAGCGACGATTCTATGGTACTAATGACAGATTAAATTCGTCACTAAAAGTCACTTATTTGTGACGATTAACAAACTGTCACTACTAATATTAGCGACGATTCTACGATATTCTAACAATTATTGAATCAATACACATAGTATTTGATGAGTCAAACAACTATGATAACAAGGCTAAGATTGATGAGAAAGAAGACCACTCACAAAAAGAAGAAATCATTGAAATAAAAGAAGAAAATAATAAAGAAGCTTCAAATGAAAACGTTTTAAAAAATTCAGAACTACCTAAAGAATGGATATATGCTAAAAGTCACCCAAAATAACAAATGCTTGGAGAAATATCAAAAGGAATAACTACTAGAGTCTCATTGAAAAATATTTGCAACCATTATGCTTTTTTGTCTCAAGAGGAACCTAAAAACATTGAAGAAGTTTTAAAAGATGATTCTTGGATTATAGCTATGCAGGAAGAACTAAATCAATTTGAAAGAAGTCAAGTGTGGGAGCTTGTACCTAAACCCAAAGATAAATCAATCATAGGAACTACATGGGTGTTCAAAAATAAAAAGGATGAAAATGGAGTAGTTGTAAGAAATAAAGCTAGATTAGTAGCACAGGCATATAATCAAGAAGAAGGAATTGATTAAGATTAAACCTTTGCTCCCGTAGCTAGAATGGAAGCAATTAGGATGCTATTAGCTTATGCAGCCTATAAGGATTTTAAATTATATCAAATGGATGTAAAGAGTGCATTCTTAAATGGTTATATAAATGAAGAAGTATATGTTAAACAACCTCCAAGTTTTGAAGATGTAAAAAATCCAAATCATGTATTTAAGTTGATAAAAGTTTTATATGGTTTAAAACAAGCTCCTAGAGCTTGGTATGATAGGTTAAATAAATTTTTACTTAAAAATGAATTCTCAAGAGGAAAGGTTGATAGCACCTGATTCATTAAAAACAAAAATAAAGACATGCTAATTGTCCAAATATATGTGGATGACATCATATTTGGGGCTACAAATGAAGTTTTATGTAAAGACTTTACCGCATGTATGCAAAAAGAATTTGAAATGAGTATGATGGGGGAGTTAAATTATTTCCTAGGACTTCAAATTAAACAAGCTAAATGTGGGACTTTTATATATCAAACTAAATATATCAAAAATATGCTTAAAAAGTTTGATATGGAACAAAGTAAACTCATAGGAACTCCGATGAGTACATCCACAAGTCTTGATAGAGATGAAAAAGGAAAACAAGTAGACATAACACACTATAGAGGAATTATTGGTAGTTTACTATATCTAACTGCTAGTAGACCCGATATTATATTTAGTGTATGTATGTGTGCTAGGTTCCAATCAACACCTAAGGAATCTCATCTAACAGAAGTTAAAAGGATACTTAGGTACTTACTAGGAACACTTGACTTAGGTTTATGGTACCCAAAAGATACTGATTTTAATATGATAAGTTATTCTGATGCTGATTATGGATGTAAGGTTGATAGAAAGAGTACAAGTGGCACATGTCACTTCCTAGGACAATCCTTTGTGTCATGGTTCTCGAAGAAACAAAACTCAATAGCTTTATCAACCACCAAAGCTGAATATGTAGCAAGTGGAAGTTGTTGTGCACAAGTACTATACATGAAACAACAATTAAAAGACTTCAATCTAGATTACAAAACAATTCCTATAAAGTGTGATAATACAAGTGCTATTAATATATCAAAAAATCCTATCTCACACTCAAGAACCAAGCATGTAGATATAAGGCATCACTTTTTAAGAGATCATGTTCAAAAAGGAGACATAATTCTTGAATTTATAAATACACATGATCAATGGGCGCGGATATATTTACCAAACCTCTCACTGAAGACAGATTTATAAATATTAGGAGAGAGCTAGGTCTATTACATAATAGAGAAGTTGAGCGAAGAATAAATCAAACAGGATGAAGTCAGCTAACTGGCTCCAGACCCAGCCGACTGACTGACAGAAAAACCCTAACTTTAGTTATAAAAATTTGAGTCTTTTGAAGTCGTCAGCCTAGGTTTTTCTCTTTCCTTAGTCTTCGTTTCTAACTCTCCTCTGTTCTCCTTCCTCCAACTATCATAATAAATCATCCTCCAAAGCCATAAAAGTCGTCAATTTCTTTCATTCCTACATCAAAATGCCGCGAACCAAAACTATTGGGAACAAGAAGGCTTCTACTTCTTCGCAGTAGCACACCAAAGACTCAGGCATTGAAAAATGGCTCGTATCACCTCATGTGAAAACTTTCTATCACAATCAAATTAGCATGATGGAACCTCTTCTTGGTAAAATTCTTGACACATCTTTTTTTTAATCTGATTTTCCACATATTCTCTCATTATTTGAAACTCTCGAATGGAAAAGCTTCATACTATTCCAAGCCCAAGGCCACTTTCCAAATCTTGTCAAAAATTTTTATGCAAAACTTGTTCGAGAAGCAAATGGTTTTTTGAAAAATGTCATGGGAAAGTCCATATCTCTTACTCCAGAATCTCTTGCAAAAATATTTCGTATTCCCAATGGTGAGTTTAGGTGTCCTATTTTGGCACGTCTTGGATCTATGAGCAAAATTTCACTCCGGAAGAATTTCTTCCTTTGGTATTGAACCATGATCCCATTTCATTTGAAGGTCCTCCCTTATATAAACACCTAAATCTTCAAGCACAAATACTGCAGAAAATCATCACATATAACATCTTTCCTTAAGCAGGATCTCATGCCTATATTTCTTATGCTGATTGCTTGATTCTCTGGTGCCTGTTCAAGGGCAAGAAACTTGACTTACCAAATCCTATGCTTCAATGGATGATCACACGCATAGAGGCACGACAAGTGATACTACCTTATGGAGGAACTCTAAATATGCTTTTTGCCAAATTACATATATCCTCATCATCCAATCTTTTTGTCAAACGTACTCATTATGATATTTTTAACTCTACTACTCTTAAGATGATGGGATATGAAAAACGTAATGATGAATGGGTTCTTAAAGGAAGTGGAGGTCAAGCACCTCCTCCTCCTCCTATTGTTGGACCTCCTGCTTGGTTTAAACCATTTTATCAACAGTTTACCAGTTTTAGTCAAAACATGCAAATTGGAATTCATTCTCTTCAAACCAACTTCTCCGCTCTTCAAGCAAACTATTCCTCACTTGATAAACGTGTTAGTCGCATTGAAAAATACCTTGGTAGTTCATCTCATCCTTCAGATCCTATGGATATTAGTTTAGCTCCTGCAAGTGATGATGGCAGTGATGAAGAGAACTCTCAAGATGGCAATGATAATGATGAGACCAAAACAGAAGAAGAACATGAGGAAGGTGAAGCTGTTAACTCAGGTGAAGAAGAAGAAGAAGAAAAGGAAGATAAAGATGAAGCTGATGATAATTTATTTTTTTGACAATTTATTTTTGCTATGTACTCAAATTTTGGATGGTAGCTTTGTTTACTTATTTCTCCTCCTTTTTGATTGATGTCCAAAGGGGGAGAGTTTTTGAGATAAGCAAAGAAGGAAGTTATGAACCCTTATGTTATGGCTTATGAACCTTGTATTATGTACCTTGTATATGATATTTATGTGGATATATGGATGAATATGTGGATGAAAACTATGAGTTTTGATACTGGATACATATACATATAGTAAGGGGGAGCATATAGTAAGGGGGAGTTTATTTTTATCCTTATCTTTGCTTCTCAGTTGTCATCATCAAAAAGGGGGAGATTGTTGGCCAAACAAGCTTTTTCAATTTTATTTTGATGATAACAAATGACGCTGGTATAAATTGCCCGTTGAGTGATTTTGTTTAAGGAATATATATATATATATATATATATATATATATATATATATATATATATATATCAACACAAGAGAAAGAAGCTATAAATTAAGTATCGTCAAGAGAACAAGATGTACACTCTTATCATGTCAAAAAAAGCAAGTTATGAATATCAAGAGAAAGCTTCAACAAATTATTTCAAGCAGTAAAGAAGAAGACCTGAAGCCTCCGTACTTAGAAGCTTAAAGATAAAAAGGGACTTGAAGTCAAGAGGCTTATCAAAGTCTTGAAGCATCATGTTTAAGAAATGTTTGATGTAAGTACTTCGTATCAAGTAATAATTTAGAAAATATGAAGCTCTTTATGGGATCAATATAAACTTAAGGAACTCATTTTTAAGTCCTTGAAATATCTTATGAAAGATCAAATCATGAGTGTAAAGCTGGAATGAAAAATCAAAAAGAAAAAAAAAAACCAGTTTTTGTCTAGCCGGTCGACTGACTTAACCAAGGCAAAACTTACCCAGCCGACTGACACAAAATGAATTGTGTTCTGCCAATCGACTAACAATTTCTTGAAATAATTTTTGGGAGACACAATGGTGCTAGTCGCTTGCACAGCCGACTGACTCTGTATTTTTTGAACTACACAGTTGCCTGTCTAGCCGATTGACTCAACGGGCTTTTGTTTTTCAAACTCCAACGGGCAAATTTAAAAAATTAGTTTTTCAAAATATGAATGTCGTAAAAACTTGGAGACCACTTAAAGATACTTGGGGAACAAGGAAACTAAGCCAAGAATGTCTATAAATACTCTTTTAAACTCAAGAATTTGATCATCCAAGCTTTCACTCAGCTTTCTTGAAATTAAAGCATTCAATCTCTCAAAGCTTTCTATTGCTCACACTCCATCTGAGAGAGAAGTTCTGCAACTCAGCTGAAATACCAAAGCCAAGATTCATACTCTAAGTTTGTTTATTCAAAACAATCTCTTGGTGATCTCTAAAACACTTGAGCTTCATAGTTTCTTTATTGATTATTTGATTGAAGTATTGATTGTGCTCTAACTTGTACAACCCTGCTCTTGAGAGTCTCTTTTGTACACAAATCATTATAGCAACTTCTTTGTATTGTTGACGATTCAAGGATTGTTTGGATCATTGTACCAAGTGAGGATTGTTCGCTTGGAGAGGTGTCTCTACCTTAAAGGAGGGAATTTTGTAAAGGCTTGCTCTGCCCGGTAAAAGAGCATACTTAGTCGAATCCTTTGGTGGAATTGACCAAAGGCGAGGATGTAGGCTGGAGATAAGCCGAACCTCGTAAATCTTGGTGTTCATCTTCTTCCTTATTCTCTTTACTTTATATATTATATATTGTGAATCAAGTGCAGGTTGTAGGGCTTATACATCAAGAAAATCTCTTGATTTAAGAAAGTACGTTTTAGTTATCCGTTTGCGGAAACCCTCAAGGGAGTACATTGGTTAATTTGCAAAAATCTTGGTTAAGAGATAAAGCAATAAAAATTCATTCAAAATAGGTTTTGCAAAACAGCTGCAGGACTTCTATTAAAGGGAAATAACATTATTGAATGATTGGTTAAGTTTTACATGATTGAATTGTATTCTTAAGTTTTGTGGTGTAATCTGATTGGTTGTTTTTTTCCTTTTAGTGTTTGAATTAAAACAAGTAAAAATCTAAATTAAAATCTAAAAACTTCCAATTCACCCCCCTCTTGGTAGCTATTCTAAATTTCAATGGGACCCCATGTAGTGCGGGTCGGCTTCGGGTTGAAGGGTGTGACAACATCATTTACTTGATCATGTGTGTGTGTGTGATGAGCACTATACTGGAACTGTTTTATAAAAATACTGAAATTGTATTGAGCTGTGTATGTTTTATGTCATGATAACACTCATATGCCACACACCGATATAACATGGATCTACCTTACTAAGAAGTGTCTCACCCCTATCGTACGTACATGTTTTTCAAGTCCTTCGAGTAACTAGAACTTGCGTCCTTGTATTGGGAGCGTAGTGGTCGATGCACTACGGGAAGTACTTGTGTAAGTACTAGGACTTTATAGGGTTGTCATTTGGGTTTTGGTTAACACCTGGATTTACGTTTTGTATTATGGAACTTAGACTCCTTTTGTATAGACTCTGGTATGGTACAATGTATGTATAGAAAGAACAGTTTTCGCTGCTTTTTTGTCATATATGTGAATGTGTATAGGGTGTACGGGAACCCCACGGGGTCGGACCCTCATTCATTATGGTGTATCATTGCTATTTTGTATGATACAGGGACATATTAGGTTACTAATTCACCCTTGTGTCCCATTACTGGGTTCGGGGCGTGACAGCTCCAATGAAGGGAGTTATAAGATTTGGAAAGAAGGATAAGTTAAACCCTAAGTATACTGGGTCATTCAAGATACTGGAGAGGATTGGTCCAGTTGCTTACAGAATAGCATTACCCCCGGTCTTGTCTAGGATTCTTGATGTGTTTCACATTTCCATGCAGAAAAAGTACGTTCCAGATCATTCGCATGTGATAAGCTACAAGACATCGGAAGTCAAGGACACCTTATTATATAAGGAAGTGTCAGTTCAGATTCTAGACAGGAAAGATCAGGAGCTACTGACCAAAAAGATTTTATTGGTAAAAGTACTCTAATGTAATCATGCAATTGAGGAAGCTTCATAGGAATTAGAAGAGGAGATACATCATAAGTACCCACACTTATTTAACGAGACTCCATGTTAAGTCAGGTGTGGGAATTAGTGTATTCCCAAGAGTGGGGTGAATTGGGTATTTAAAAATTTCTCCTCCTAAGTTTATCCAAATTAGTAGTGTTACGCAACCTAAGGTCTGTCTATGCAATTATAAACTCAATCAACACATGTACAACATATAATAAATCAAGCATACAACATACATGTGCTGAAAATGAAAGTGCGGAAAATAAATTTTGGAAATATAATGTATACGCGCGATATATTATCGGGGTTCGACCTATGCTGCCTACGTCCCCGCCTTGGCTCACAAGCATAAGAATTCCACTATGGATCACTTAACGGGTGGAGCGGCACCGATTACAACACCTTGCCAAGATAGTATACCAAGCTTTCCTAACCGGGTTAAGACCAATTCGGGACTTTTCACAAGGCAAGTCGCCCTCTTCAGGCCCACGCCTGGAATACAACCAATTTAAGATACAAGATGTGTACAAAATGAGTGCTTCTCCAACAAGCATATTTGTACCAATATCAATCACTGCACATCAACAAGATAGGAACTATAAGCTCAGTGCTATATGTGTGCAATCAACACTCAAAGTAATGTCTATATTCTATGAAGTGCAATGAGTGTATCAATAAGCTAATCTTTGAAACTACATATAGATGTATATCTCAATCACAATTTAGGGTTTCAAAGATTTTCACCAAGTGTATATTAAATATCTCTAAAAAATATTTTCTCAATATTCAAGCTCAAGAGATGTCCGAAAAATGATCTTGTGAAAAGATTTTTATACACTCAACAATACAAGCTTAATGAGTCTTGCAATAATGATGAAAAGACTCACTAGCTACAAGATTTTTCCCACACATATATTTATTAAATAAAATCAGGGAAAAAACCTTATGCTCAACTCTCAATCCAAAAATCAATACACAATACAATGAGAGTTTCCTGACAAAATAGAACAATGTATAATCACTCAAATAACTCTCACAATGTTTGGTTTAGCAAAGGAATGAGTATATGAGAGAGTATAGACTTTGTATTTTGCAAAAGGGTTCTAAAAAATAAAGAGAATATTTTGCTAATCGGATTGCTAATGACTTGCTAATCTGAGCAAATGAACCCATATTTACAAAGAAGGCTTAGATTATAACTGTTGGGAATGCATAGGGAATTATTAAATTTGTTTTAAATGGGTTTAATAAAATTAACCTAATTTAACCCCAATTAACCACGAAAAATTTAAGCCAACCAGAGAGCTTCGGTCGACCGAGCTGTAAGTTCAATCGCTCAAATAGACACAACAGAAAAGTAACTTTTCAATGTTCGGGGTGCTTGATCAAGGGTTCGGTTTGCTAACCAAGGTGATTTTCCAATCTATCCGAGGTTCGGTTGCCTGGTCTCAAGTTCAGTCGCCTGAGGGTGATTTGAACGTGAATGTTCGGGAGCCCAAGTTGTTGAAAAAAGTGAAGGTACATGTTCGGTTAATCGAGGACGATAAAGTCCTTTTTAGTTCGGTCGCTTGAAGTTAGGTCAATACGCCGACCTTTCAACGGTTCGGTCGACCGAGGTGTTTTGAACACCAAGGTTCGATTGCCCGAAACCCTATTCTTTTTATACCTTAAGTCATGTTTCAATTCAATTGTTTCCCCTAATAGTATAAGTGATAATGGGGACTAACTTAAGTGTAAGTGCAAGGACTTAGGGCCTTTCTAAAGTCTTTTTTTGAGCTAACCCTAAAAATTTGGTGTCAGTCGACTGATCCCTAAGGTCCATCTATGGTCTTGAACTTATATTCCCTACATGCATGATATGCATCAATTATTACAGAACTTGAAATAATTATTACAACCCCAATGAATTGAATATAAGTTACAAAAATTAAAACACTTTGGGTCTTCTTTTTCTTCAAGTCACTGTGTGCCGCCAATTTGATCCTGCACACAAACTCGACAAACATTAAATAATAAGGTATTTGTCATAATCAAAACGGGATATGACCCATAAGGTCAACAATCTCCCCCTTTTTGATGATGACAAATATTTTATGCAAAAATAGGTACAACTAAGAAAGGCTTCCCTTGAAAATATGCATAAAGGAAATGTAAAGCTCAAGCATCTGCCCAATTACCTAGTTTTGCCCTACTTCACCCCTTTTTGGCAACTGCAAAAAGGGCATGTAAAAAATATATAATTGGTTTTTTTTTTTTTTTGAAAAATATAGCAATTAAGCACACAAACAAAATAACTGGTTATTAAAAGATTTAAATGACATAAAAAACATAGTCAAACCAGAAATATCCTCAAACCATTGCAATTTTGTTGGAATTGGTATGATCCCAAGAGGGGAGGTGAATTGGGTTTTAAAACATTTTTCGCTAATTTAAACAATTATGCCGATTCACCACAGTTCATATCCCATTCAATATTGAAAACATGTACGTACAACAATTAAGCTATCAGTGTGTGCATACATACACGTGTGCTGCATATCTCATTTAAATTAGTTATGTGTGCATGCATGATGGTTATAACAAAACATGTACAAGCATATACTGAAATTTAAGTGCAGAAATTTAAGTAAGATAAAGAGAAAATGACACACAAATTTGTTAATGAGGTTCGGCCAATACTACCTACGTCCCTGCCTTAGGCATACCCCCCAAGGATTCTACTATACCTGCTCACTTAACCGGGCGGAGCAGAAACCTTTTACATCCTCTCCTTATGGGGCGAGGAAAATCTCAGCTCAATTACTAGGCTGTGCCGAACTAGTCTCACTTGCGGGGTTGAGACTCCCTAGTTCAATTTTTAGGCTGAACCAAACCGGTCTCACTTATGGGGCTGAGACTCCCCAGTTCAATTTTCGGGCTGAACCGAACCGAACTCACTTACGGGCCTGAGACTCCCCAATTCAATTAATGGGATGAACCCAACCAGTACAATAAAAGCATTTTTGTACATATGAACAAACTTCTAAATACAAGCATGGATGTACACATTAAGCTCATAAAAATGTATGCACTCTCTTATGATATGATTTGAGTTCAGTACAGTAAAGGGTGTTTATCTAAAAAATCAATGCATAAATAAAATGTGTATGAAAAATGAGTATTATGTTCCCCTATAAATATTTTTGCAAATAAAGAACATTTGGAGAATCTAGGAATTTAAACTCAATAAAATATTTATGCAATAAATAAACTCTCTCAAGAATATTTGTCATGAAAATAATCAGGAGAAACTAAAGCTATACTCTCAAAAAAATTTTCAAAAATAAAGAATAAGTGAGAGTAAGCATGTAAAAATAAATGCTCAAAAATAAATATACTCTCTTCAAGAGTAATTTTGAAATGAAAGAGTGGAAGAGAGTTTGAGAGTTTTGTGTAAAAATTTGGCCCCAAAAGAGTGATTTAAACAATAAAAAAAAAATTTGGGGGAACTTTGATTAACAATAGATTAGAGAAAAATTTAGGTTAATCAAAGTTGTTAATTTGGAGTTATGAGGGGTATATAGAGTTTGTGAAAAATATGACCGTTAGGGGTACAGAAGTCATTTTAGAAAAATATTAATAATGTTTAATTAACAATAACCTCAATTTATGGTGATAAAAAATTCACTAACCCGAGAGGCACGGTCGACTGGACGCGAGCTTCGATTGACCGAGTTGTGCAAGTTTGGTTAGCCAGCCATAAATTGAGCTAGAAGTTCAGTCGACCGATCAAAGAGGTTTTAAGGTGATTTTCCTTTTTAGCGCTGTTCAGTCAACCGAGAGCTTTTGAACTGAGTAGTTTGGTCGACCGGAGCATTGAGTTCTCATACGTGGGAACTTGGTCGACCAAGGCATTGGGATGCAATTTAGGCACGGTCGACCAGATGGTCAAAGTGTTGACTCCTAGGGAGTTCGAACGACCAGGTGATAATGAGCTAGGTAAGTTTGGTAGACCGAGCTGTGGTCAAAGTGTTGACCCGGCAGCGGTTCGGTCAATCTGGAGGAATTGTACTTGAGAGTACAATCGACTAAACATGCAACTTAAGTGCATTTCGGTTCTTTTTGCTTATATAATCACTCATTCCATTTGGCCATATATATATATATATATATGCATGTGTGAGTGTCCAATGGTCATTTTAGGTCTTTTTCATTTTGAGGACACCGAAAAAATCTGGCATCGGTCGACCGAACATTTAGCCTCTATTTTGACCCTAAAGCTATTCCAAAAACTTTTTATGATTTTAGTCAATTTAGAAAAAGGTTTTTTCTTCTTTACTCTTTAACTTTATGGAATACGCTAGATATGAGCTTTGAGTCGTGTCATGGCTTCCATGTCCTCTTGATCTTATGTGTGACTTGAATTATACCTGTTCACGCACTTAAAAGCACACATAAGACCCGCTTGTGTTTGTTAGCATCAAAACGGAGATCGAACTCAAAAGGCCAACATATTTGCAATAAGAATACCACATTTAAGCACAAGACACACTACATTTGAAACATATCTAAGTTAGACATGTTGGAGAGCCTAACAAGATGGAAATTTAATTTCAAGGACTCCCCCTAAAAATTTGAGTATAGGCTTAGATGAAATAAACTACTTACACTCATCAACATTAATTTCACTGAGTATGTCAAGAGTATAAGCACACATTTTAAATATTTTATCATAACTATATTGGATATTGATTAATTCATTTCAAAAATTGCATCCAGTATAATTATCCCTATATTCCACAAATGCATCATAAATAGATATTAAGGCATAGCTATGATGTTAATAACCAAGAACAATCCATATCTATTTATAGATCTTTAAACAAACAGGATATGATGTTCAAGGATTCCAGAAGAGTTTCAATTCCAGAAGAGTTTCAATATTTCAATAAACGAAAGTGATGCATGAAGGTCATTTATGCTCTTTCTATAGGGATGGAGTTGAGCCTTTCTAAACCTTTGATGATTATGCTAGGATGAAGTTTAATATATTTTTAGCTTTCACTCATCCTTTCAAAAAGATTTTAACATTGATTCCATCATAATCATCTTTGTACAAGGTTTTACTTTGAGAAAATTCCTGTCAAAATTTCAGTAGCATGCCGTCTGTAAATCGGACATTTTCCCATAAAACCTGTACCTGATAACTGGTTGTTCTCAAAAGATAGATCATACATAGGATGCAACAACCTAAATTCCACTACCAGCATGCAATTCACATCAACTGCATCAACCATACAGGAGGCTTTCAATACAAGCATGCAATCCGATAGCAATCAACAATTCATAAAATATAATCTATCCATGAAGGAGTTTTAATCATTTAAAGCACTATGGATATTAATTTTCAATACTGTTCATAAAGGCATATAAATATGTGGTATGATAATGAGAGCATTTAACATATGTAGTCATGTGAAGAGAAATGCTCCCCCTAAGTTATGTGCTCTATTTATTTCTATCTTATGCCTTGATCTTTTTAATCTCTTGGGCAAGTGTTTTAGAGTTTTCAGTGATTTGAACTTGGCTTGGTAGGCTTATTGGACCAAAAAGTCACAATGAATATTTGTTAAGAAGATAAGCCAATGCCTGCCTCTTTTCTTATGAATCTCAATTAGTGAGAGGCTCATGTTTAAATGACTTTCAATTTACACTACTCGTGAATAGGTTTCCTTTGAAATATGATTATTCATCTAAATTGAAACCTAAGCCATTTTCTTAGCCATTGAACACAATTTTTAGGATATGAAGCTCTAACTGATTTGATTTAAAGTTTGAGAGCTATGTGTGAGAAGTATAGATTAAATAGTCTTAAGGATTAAAATTTTGTTAAGTTCGAAGAGTATTCATCATGAGTGGACATGATTCAAGATATTTTCTTGGAATTGAATATGTCCAACAACTTAGGCAAAAAGCGTTTATGACTATATGAATTTACTTGAATGATGCTCTTTGGGTATTTCTCATTTTCCACAAATGGAGGGTATCCTCTAAAGATGATCATAAATTAGAGCAAGGATACAAACCACTAAATAGATGACTCTTTACCGAATGTGATCATGGTGTGTAAAGAGTTCCTATGGAGGAGATGAACTAAAATTAGAGGATTTTTATATTTTAAGCTCAAAGGGAATATTTTGATTTTCTTAGATAAGAAACTTGATTCGCTTAGTGGATGCCTCTAATTTTGATTGACAATGATGACTTTTAATAAGCACTCAGTAGAAATGGAATTTTAATAAACAGTGCTTATACCTAGCGTGATGAGTAGATTTTGGTTGATGAGATTAGGGTTAAAGATATATAGAATACGATGAAACCCTAAAACTCATTTCTAAGCAATGGACAACAGTTGCTTAACTTAATATGTTTTCTCTTTAAGCATGAGTTAAGCATTAAGAATTATTTACTAGGTAAAATTACCTTTGTCCAATTGGAAGTGGATACAGATACTAGGTTTATATACTTTAACCCCGAACCACTCCCTAAGCCTACAATCATCACAACTCCTAAGCCTAAGAATTAAGTGAAGATTAAAATATTTATATACTTTCTATTGGAATCCGATCTTCCTTAAATTCTATGGGGTTTGCTTTCATAACTACCCATGTCATTTCTTTGTCTAAACCTATGGCACTTCTAGATGGATAAATGAACTGAATGTGCCACATTATTTTACAAGATAGGCAAGTTCTATGTATGCGTTAAGGATTATGCTTAAAAATCTTATTTTTGCTCAATGAGGCATAAAAATTTGTATGAGATTTATTAAGTGATTTTTAACCTTTTTTGAAAGATTTTTCTCTTTAAGACCTGAGGGTTTATCATCTTCCATTTCTTCCTCCTGGTAGATTATTTTCAATATTTTCGTCATACTTTTCTCCTCGAAGGTGGTATGATAAACTTTCAATTCTTTTAATTATTTTACCACCTTTTTATTTTCATTTCTCAGGAAGATTTTATGTTTAGGTATCCTACCTAGAAGCTTATATAGTTTAGATGAAGCATTTTCTAGTTTTCTATATATGGGCATGCTTTCATCATATAATTCAGCACATGATTCATTACAGGAATTATTATAATCATTAAAAAATGAATCATTGAATGCAACAACATCAACAGAAACAATGGATGATTCATTATAAGTTGTATCACAATAAACATCGCATGAATCACAAAGTTTGATAGATGATTCAACATACAATATATTGCAATATTTTCCACAAGAATCATTACATGCAACATTAACAGAATTATCATGAAATTCAACAGATGATTCACCATTTGACAAATCATAGCATTCAGTAACAGAATCATCTATAGAGGCTGAGATAGGAACATATATGTAGAGATCCGAAGAAATTATAGTAATTTAATAATAAGGGAAAGGAGAAAGAAAGGTAAATTGAATTTGGAATTCAACATGGGTTTCGTCGATGAACGCCGCACATTTGTCAACGAACACACTTGGTGGGATCGTCGACGGGGACATGTGTCTCATCTATGAGAAGATACCGAGAGACAATTTTCAGTTCTGAATTTCGTTGACAAGGAATAAGCATTCGTTGACGGATTCCCTTCATGGCCTCGTCGACGAGGTGACGTGTCTTGTCAACGAGTGCAGGTGTACAAATATCCATAAACTTAGATTCAGTGTAGAATTTTCAACCAAAACAGATTCTTTCTCTCTCTCTCTCTCTCTCTCTCTCTCTCTCTCTCTCTCTCTCTCTCTCTCTCTCTCTCTTTCTCTCTCCTATTTGTCCACTCTGCCTTCTCTCTAAGATTTTGGGTCGGTTCTTCGTCGGATCGACGATCTAAAGCCGCCATGCCACTCCAGGGGAAGTTCTCTTCAAATCTGCCGGAGTAGATCGTTGGTGGGGCTAACTTGGACTTCATCCCAGTTTCAGGGTAAGACTTTTTATTGGTATTTGACTTTCTTGCAATTGTAGGAAAGGTAGTACTCGAAGAAATACTAAAGTTTTGTTCGGGCAATGTTGTTTTCAGGGTGTTGAACGGGGAACCCTACAGGTGTCGGATATTGTAGGGGCTTTCTAGTAGTCAGGTAAGGGAGTAAACTAAAGTAATAATTTTTCATACAAAATTTATTACTATTTAATAGAAGATTAATTTTCAGGAAGTATGTATTATATACGAGTATATTTGAGAAAATGTATATTTGGGAAAATATTGTTGTTACACAGGAATATATATTTTAGTATAAGATGTCAGAAAATGTGATTTCAAAAAAAAATTCATGATTTTATTTAGTTTGTGTGTCATGAATATTATTTCACGTATATTTTATTTAGTTTGTATATTGTGGAATGATTTGACACTCTGGTATTATATTACGTGTGGATTTATTTTATATGATTGGCCTTCCGCTGTTTAGGTTAATGATTGAATTTAAAACTAGGGGAAAAGATTTTATTTTTATTAGCAGGTCATTTCACAGGGAATCGTGGGTTTCAAGGTATGTAGTCTTTTCTAGCTTGCTCGACTTATGGGAAGAGACGCCTGGGGGAGTGTCAAGTCCGACGAGGTATCTGCTACCGATTTGGGGAACCAGGACATATGATGAGGGATTTTCAGGCTCAGATTAGAGCTGCTCCCGCTCCTAGACCCGCTCGAGGAGGCTTTTAGGCGCTGCGTGGAGGTTAGCAAAGGAATATAACTCCATCCAGAGTTTTTTCTTTGATGCCGAGTAATGCTGAGATAGCCGGTGACGTGGTGACAGGTATGGTTAGCATGCTTTCATTTAAAGTTATTGTATTATTTAATTTAGGAGTCATACACTTGTTCATGTTTATGAGGTGTTTTAAATTATGTGGGGCAGAAACACAGTTATTAGACACCGAACTGTTAGTAACTACATCGACCTGGTTAGTTATGAGGTGTAGTAGGGTGCTTCGAGACTGTCCAGTGGATATCCAAGGGAAAGTCTTGTCTGCTGATTTGATAGTGCTAGACATGCACGGGTTTGATGTAATATTCGGCATGGATTGGCTAGTAGCTAACTTTGCCAGTATAGATTGTCATTCAAGAGAAGTGTTTTTTAGACCTCTGGGAAGATCAGAATTCAGGTTTATAGGGTCGCGAGTGCAATCCCCACCTCAGTTAGTTTTAGCTATTCAGGAGAGGAGACTGCTTCTGAGTGGTTGTCAGGGATTCGTAGCCTTTGTGAAGGAAATATCAGGGAATTAATTGAAGCTCATTAGTACGCCAATGGTAAAAAATTTACAGATGTGTTTTCAGATGAACTACTAGGCTTGCCAGCTAATCGTGAGGTAGATTTTCCTATTGATTTGCTTCCAGGTATAGCGCCAATCTCTAAATCACCTTACTAAATGGCGCCTGCAGAGTTGGCAGAATTAAAGAATCAGTTGTAAGATTTGCTTAATAAGAGATTTATATGACCTAGTGTATCTTCGTGGGGAGCTCCAGTGTTATTTGTGAAGAAGAAAGAAGGGTCCATGAGGATGTGTATAGGTTGTAAGGAAATTAATAAGGTGACAATCAAGAATAAGTATCCTCTTCCCTGTATAAATGATTTATCTGACCAGCTCCAGGGTACACAAATGTATTCTAAGATTGACCTTAGATCAAGCTACCATCAAGTGAAGGTTAGAGCAGAAGATGTATCAAAGACAACCTCTCAGACCAGGTTTGGGCATTATGAGTTTCTTGTTATGCCTTTTGGTCTGACGAATGCTCATGCAATATTCATGAATTTGATGAATAGGATCTTCCACCAATATTTAGACCAATTTGTTGTTTTTTATATTGATGATGTACTGATCTATTCGAGGAGCTATGAGGAGCATAAGATGCATTTGAGGTAGGTTTTATAGACGCTTAGATAGAAGAAGTTGTATGTCAAGTTCAGCAAATGTGAATTCTGACTCGAGAAGGTTATGTTTTTGGGGCACGTCATCTTAGAGGATGGAATTTCTATAGATCTTAGTAAAATTAATGCGGTAGTGAATTGGGCTAGACCGAGGAACGTGCTGGAGATCAGGAGTTTCTTGGGGTTGGCTAGTTATTACCATCGTTTTGTTGAGGGATTCACAACGTTATTAGGGCCTTTGACATGACTGACTAGGAAGAATATTAGATTTAAATGGGATGACAATCAGAGCTTCCAAGAATTGAAGCAAAGGCTTGTCACATCACCAGTGTTGATCATCCCGTCAAAGGGTGAGGGTTATGTTATCTATAGTGATGCATCCTTGAAGGGACTTGGCTGTGTATTGATGCAACATAGTAGGGTGGTAGCGTATGCTTCCAGGTAGTTGAAAGAGTATGAAAAGAACTACCCTATCCATGATCTTGAATTGGCTGCAGTAGTGCATGCATTGAAGATTTGGAGGCATCACCTGTATGGCAAGCGATGCGAAATCTTCTCCGACCATAAGAGTTTAAAGTACTTTTTCACTTAGAAGGAACTGAACATTAGGCAGAGAATGTGGTTGGAGCTTATTAAAGATTTTTATTGTACTATCAGTTACCACCCAGGAAAAGCAAACGTGGTAGCTGATGCGCTGAGTAGGAAGTCTGTGGGACCAACGCTGGCAACTATGGAGATTCAGTATCCGATCATGAGGGATCTGGAGAGACTCGGCATAGAGTTGGTCAAGAGTGATCCTCAGGCATGTATTACCAATTTAGTGGTGCAGCCTACTCTGCAGGAAAATATTAAAGCTGCTCAAAAGGAGGTTCTAGAATTACCATTACCGAGTGGTCAGGGAGAGAAATTTTGTATTACAAATGATGGAGCTTTGCCGTTCCATTCTTGATTATGTGTTCCTGCTGATGCTGATATCAGAAAGACTATTTTAGAAGAGGCTCAAGATCTTTATACACAGTTCATCTCGGTAGCACGAAAATGTATAGAGATCTGTGAGAGCCTTATTGGTGGAGTGGTATGAAGAAGGAGATTGCTTAGTATGTAGTATAGTATTTGACGTTCCAGTAGGTAAAGGCTGAGCACCAGAGGCTGGCAAGCCAGTTGCAGCCACTTTTTATCCTAGAGTGGAAATGAGATCACATATCAATGGATTTTATTTCAGGACTGCCGTTGGCATTGCATGACCAGAATGCAATCTGGGTGATTGTAGATTGTTTGACTAAGACCATCCATTTCCTTCCTATCAAGATCAGCTACTCCATTAACAGACTGGTAGAGATTTATATTCAGTAGATAGTCTGTTCTCATGGTGTGCCTGTGTCTATAGTGTCAGATCGAGACCCGCATTTCACGTCACGATTTTGGAGGAGCTTGTAGAAGGCTTTAGGGTCTCAGCTATCTTTTCGCATGACATTTCATCCTCAGTTAGACAGGCAGACTGAGAGGATGACTCATATATTAGAAGATATGTTTCGAGCTTGTATGCTGGATTTTGGGGGTAGTTGGACTCAGTTTATGCCACTAGTGAAGTTTGCGTACAATAATAGTTATCAAGCCACCATTGGCATGACACCGTTTAAGGCGCTCTACGGTAGAAGGTGTCATTATCCTCTATATTGGGATGAGATGGGTGAACGGTGAGTTGTGGGACTATAGTTAGTATAGAAAGCGTATGATAAGGTTCAGCTCATCAAAGATAGAATCAGTGCAGCTCAGAGCCAACAAAGAGTTACGCCGATACCCATCACAGGAAATTGGAGTTTGATATCGGTGATCATGTGTTTTTGAAAATAGCTCCGTTAAAAGGGGTTATGAGATTTGGAAGGAAAGGTAAACTTAGCTCTACGTTCACTGGCCTATTCGAAACTATTGAGAAAATGGGGCCGGTTGCCTACAGGTTAGCTTTACCACCCGTGTTGTCGAGGATACAAGACATATTCCATATCTCCATGTTGAGGAAATACATCCCAGACCATTATCACGTAATTAGTTATGGTGAATTAGAGTTCAGTGATTAACTAGTTTATAAGGAGGTACCAATACGGATTCTAAACAGGAAAGAGCAGGAATTACGTAATAAGAAGATTCCTTTAGTAAAAGTCCTGTGGAAAAATCACGCAATAGAAGAAGTTTATTGGGAGCTCGAGGAACGGATAAGGCAGAAATATCGTCAATTATTCAGTGGGGTTCAGTTATAATTAGAAAGGTGTAGGTGGTTATGAAATGTTTCTTTTGCAGTTAGACGGTACATGTAATAGTTTAGTTAGTAAGTAATATTTTAGTTTTAGGAGAATTTTATTTTATATATGTAATCTCCCATAACTCTGAATGTAACCATGGTATTCCTCCGCCACAAGTGAGGGTAAGTAATAAAATAAGTAGACTATTTGTTTTTAGGGGATGGTGAATCATATGGACAGTAAATTTCAAGGATGAAATTTTTATAAAGAAGGAAGAATGTAGAGACCCAAAGAAATTATAGTATTTTAATAATAAGTGAAAGGAGAGAGAAAGGTAAATTGAATTTGGAATTCAGCAGGGGTCTCGTCGACGAACATGCTTGGTGGGATCGTCGATGGGGACACGCGTCTCGTCAACGAGAAGATACCAAGAGGCAATTTTCAGTTCTGAATTTCATTGACAAAGAATAAGCATTCGTCGATGGACTCCCTTCATGGCCTCGTCGACGAGGTGACGTGTCTCGTCGATGAATGCAAGTGTACAAATAGCCCAAAACTCGGATTCAGTGTAGGATTTTCAACCAAAACAGATTCTCTCTCTCTCTCTCTCTCTCTCTCTCTCTCTCTCTCTCTCTCTCTCTCTCTCTCTCTCTCTCTCTCTCTCTTGTTCATCCCCTCTACCTTCTCTCTAAGATTTTGGGTCTGTTCTTCGCCGAATCGACGATCTGAGGCAGTCGCACTACTACTGGGGAAGTTCTCTTCAAATCTACTGGAGTAGATAGTTGGTGGGGCTAACTTGGACTTCATCCCAGTTTCAGGGTAAGACTTTTTATTGGGTATTTGGCTTTCCTGCAATTGTAGGAAAGGTAGTACTTGAAGAAATACTAAAGTTTTGTTTAGGGCAATGTTGTTTTCAGGGTGTTGAACGGGGAACCTTGCGGATGTTGGATATTATAGGAGCTTTTCAGTAGTCAGGTAAGGGAGTAAACTAAAGCAATAATTTTTCATGAAAATTTATTATTGTTTAATAGCAGATTAATTTTCAGGAAGCATGTATTATATACGAGTATATTTGAGAAAATGTGTATTTGGGAAAATATTGTTGTTACATAAGAAATATATTTTTAGTATAAGATGTCAGAAAATGTGATTTCAAAACAGAATTCATGATTTTATTTAGTTTGTGTCATGAATATTATTTCACGTATATTGTACTATGTTAAGTTAGTTTTACAGAGAAAGCATGTTTATAGTTATTTTTAGGAATAACATGATAAAACAAGAAATTATGATTTCAGAATATATGATAAACAGTACAAATGTTTAGTTCAGTATTTATGAAACGTTCAGCGCAAGACCGTGATTGATAGCCGGTGCAAGGCCGTAGTTATTTATGTTATTCAGCACAAGGCCATAGTTATGCATGTATTCGGCGAAAGGTCGTGATTATTTATGTTATTACAGAATTCATAAAATGTTATCAATCTATTTACGTTAAACAGTATATTATCATGTACTATCAAAACCCGGATGATAGTTCAGATCAGTTATCATGAGCCCAGTACGATAACTATACAATTCAGTTCAGTTCAAATTTGTGCTAACTGCCCCTGCCAGTAGTGGGGGTGGGAGATGGATAGTCGATGTAACTTTTAGTATAGAGTTGTAGATGTCCATATGGCAGTCCGGATCATGGTGTGGTGTGCCCATCGTATTTACAGACATTTTAACTCGGCAGTAGTCGGCCAACCATTGTCGAGTCCCGTCTTCGGGCTACACAACGCGTCATGGGGGGTAATACATGACATCGGCTAGCTATTCATCCTAGGTAAATTTCAAAATTTCTAGTTATATCAGATGATTTTATGAACAGTGAGATACAGTATGATTTAGTATAACTATGAAATTGTATGTTTATTCAGTTATGATTTTATTAGTATTTTTCAAGCATATGACATGTACCGTACATTTATTATAGCACGTAAATATTCATGTTGTCACATAAATGTATTTAGTTTATTTCCCTTACTAGGAGGTGTCTCACCCCAGCTTAAACCATTTCAGGAAACCTAGAAAGACAAGTAGACCGAACCCCACACTGTTGAGGCGGTTGTACTACCCCACTAGGAGGGTGACTCTTTTGAAATAAGGTTAGTAGGTTTTAGATGTAAGATCCTAGATTTATCCTTTGGTGTTTTGAGGATTGTATATATATACAGTACATGGTGGAATGTAAATAACTCTTGTATATTGTATTTTATGGTTGGGTGGATGAAGTTTATATTTACTACTACTTAGGTTTTCCGCTATGTATGACAAGTGTGTCCCCATTACCCACGAGTTCGGGTTGACTTTGTTATGTTTTAAATTAATGGTATCAAGGTATTTAATATGGTTGATTATATAGCAAATTAGGTAGGTCATTACAATATACCTCTCTGTCTGTTAATGCAATTGCCATAATATTTATCACTTCCTGAGTGGTGGTCTCATTCCCCCAGGGATTCTCCATATTTCCTTTCAAGTTCATCCCTGATATCCTTTGCACTTGCACATGCCAAAATCTCAAGCAAAATATTAGACTCAAAAGCACAGTATAATAAGTCCATGGCATATGAATTTGCATGCATCAAATTAATATCATTTTCATTTCTAGGCATATAAACTCCTTTATCAATCACCTACAAGGCCCTCCAGTCATAAATTTTATAAAAATGCTCATTCTAATTTTCCAATGGGTGTAATTTACACCACAAAATATAGGAGGACAAAAAGCTGACTGACCCTCGCTGAATGGGGATACACCAATGTGAGTCATCTTGATCTTTAGTAAAAACGTTTAAGTCAATGCCCCGAGACTCTCATACCAATTGTTGGAATTGGTGTGTTCCCAAGAGGGGGTGAATTGGGTATTTAAAAATTTCTTCTCCTAGGTTTATCCAAATTAGTAGTATTACACAACCTAGGATCTGTCTGTGCAGTTATAAACCCAATCAACACATGTACAATACATAATGAATCAAACATACAACATACATGTGTTGAAAATGAAAGTGCGGAAAATAAATTGCAAAAATATAAAGTACACACACGATATGTTATTGGGGTTCGGCCAATACTGCCTACGTCCCCGCCTTGGCTCACAAGCACAAGGATTCCACTACAGCTCACTTAACGGGTGAAGTGGCACCGATTACAACACCTTACCAGGATGGTGCACCAATTTTCCTAATCGGGTCAAAGTCAATCTAGGACTTTTCACAAGGCAAGTCTCCATCTTTAGGCCCATGCCTAGAATACAACCAATTCAAGATACAAGATGTGTACAAAATGAGTGCTTCTCCAACAAGCAAATTTGTACCAATATCAATCAATGCACATCAATAAGATAGGAACTATAAGCTCAGTGTTATATGTGTGCAACCAACACTCAGAGTAATGTCTATATTCTATCAAGTGCAATGATTGTATCAATAAGCTAATCTTTGAAACTACGTATAGATGTATATCTCAATCACAGTCTAGGGTTTCAAAGATTTTCACCAAGTATATGCTAAATATCTCTAAAAAAATATTTTCTCAATATTCAAGCACAAGAGATATCTGAAAAATGAGCTTGTGAAAATATTTTTGCACACTAAAAAATACAAGCTCAATGAGTCTTGCAATAATGATGCAAAGACTCACTAGCTATGAGATTTTTCCCACACACAGATTTATTAAATAAAATAAGGGAAAAAATCTTATGCTTAACTTTCAATCCGAAAATCAACTACACAATACAATGAGAATTTCCTAACAAAATAGAACAATGTATAATCACTCAAATAACTCTCACCAGGTTTGGTTTAGCAAAGGAATGAGTGTATGAGAGAGTATAGGCTTTGTATTTTGCAAAAAGGGTTCTAAAAAATATAGAGAATATTTTTCTAATTGGATTGCTAATTACTTGCTAATCTGAGCAAATGAACCCATATTTATAGAGAAGGCTTAAATTATAACCGTTGGGGATACATAGGGAATTATTAAATTTATTTTAAATGGTTTTAAGAAAATTAACCCAGTTTAACCTCAATTAACCGCGGTAAAATTTAAGCTTACTTGAGAGTTTCGGTCGATCGAGCCATAGGTTTAGTCGTCTGAACAAACACAATAGAAAAAGTAACTTTTCAATGCTCGGGTGCCTAATCAAGGGTTTCGTTTGCTGACCAAGGCAATTTTCCAATCTGTCTGAGGTTCAGTCGCCTGGTCTCAAGTTCAGTTTACCGAACTTGCATGCTCAGTTGCCCAAGGGTGATTTGAACGTGAACGTCTGGGTGCTCGAGTTGTTGAGAAAAGTCAGGGTACATGTTCGGTTGACCGAGGATGCTAAAGTCCTTTTTATTTCGGTCGCCCGAAGTCAGATCAATACACTGACCATTCAACGGTTCGATCGACTGAGGTGTTTTGAATACCAAGGTTCGGTCACCCGAAACCCTATTCTTTTTATACCTTAATTCTTGTTTCAATTCAATTGTTTCCCAAGATAGTATAAGTTGTCATGGGGACTAACTTAAGTGTAAGTGCAATGATCTAGGATCTTTCTAAGGTCTTTTTTTTGGCTAACCCTAAAAATCTGGCATCGATCGACTGATCCCTAAGGTCTATCTATGGTCTTGAGCTTATATTCCTTACATGCATGATATGCATCAATTATTACAGACCTTGCAATAATTAATACAGACCCAATGAATTGAATATAAATTACAGCAATTAAAACACTTTGGGTCTTCTTTTTCTTCAAGCCACTGTGTGCCGCCATATGATTTTTCAAATTTGATCCTGCACACAAACTCGGCAAATATTAAATACTAAGGTATTTGTCATAATCAAAACGAGATATGACCCATAAGGTCAACATCAGGAAACGTTGATGGGCTATGTAGTTGCTTGAATCTTTGGGTATAAGTATGTTTAGTTTTAATTTGTCGGTTTTTGGTTTTGTTATAGTTGGTTTTGGGAAAGTTTTGGTTGGTTATTGTAATCTCCCAGAGGCCTGGTATGTAACCATAGTATACCTTCGCTATAAGTGAGGGTTACTAATAATCTTTGGACAAGGCCGCTATGTGGGTGGCTACTGGCTCTTCTGTAAAGCTAGGTTACCATTTAAAGAAATTCTAGAGTTTTGGTACAATTTTAATTAAAAAATTTTAAGGATGAAATTCTTATAAGGAGGGGAGGATGTAAGAACCTGGTTTGGTACAAGACCAAACCGTCGATGGTTTCAGGCGACCGAGGGTCTTTAAGTGGGGAGGATCTTATGTTTTTTTAAAACTCTCTCTCTCTCTCTCTCTCTCTCTCTCAAATTAGGGTTTTGGACTTTCTCTCTCTCTCTCTACTCTCACTCTCTCGTGTCTCTTTCTCTCTCCTAAGCTCTCCTGGGTCTCCACTCCCACTCTCCGATCCTCCCTCTCTCCTCTCCGATTGTTTCTCTCTCCTCAGCCAGGTTTAAGGTGTAACAACCTACTATTTATTCAATATTTTTTTCCCTAAATATAATAAATGTCATATGTCTGAAATACTGAAAATGACATCCCAGGCTCAAAAAGCACTGAGGAAACTCTGTCTGTCATACATATCTAAGTAGCAGTACAAAAACTGGGAACTGCTATATACAATACAATAGCAAAAAACTATAAAACTTTGAATTATATTTACAATACAAAATATCCAGTGACGTCACTAAAATTTGAAATCTATCCAAAAATACTATTATCTCAAAAATACCTACCTTTTTCACAAAGGCAGCTCAAGTCAACCTCTACCTGCGAGTCTGATCTGCTCGTCTAACTGGATCTCCTGAAAAATGATAAGTCATTGGGATGAGACAACGTTCAGTAAGTGGAAATATGCTATAACTAGTGTGTGGCGGCTGAGTTAAATATTTAAAATACTGAAATAATACTGTAATATGAGAAAACTAATAAACTGTACAATATATATATATATATATATCTGTCATGTAATCTTTAAAATATAACTGTGTATCTGAGTTTGCAATTTGAAGGTACTAATATAATAGTATAAACTGCTTTTGTGTGATATATCTATACATAGGAACTTCTGCTATACCCTAGGATCTATATATCATGATATATCCCCTCATGATAGGGTTGTGCGGCCCGTAAGCTAGACTTACTCTAGTCGGCCCTCCAGGTAAATCAATCTCTATCATCCTCCACCCTGTAATGATTTATGAAGATCCTAACCCACTGCAATCACTCTGGGTTGTATCAAACATATGTCATCGTCTAACTGGCTACCTCATCCCAGCATGCTGGGGAAACTGCAAATCTCTCCTAGCACGGTTAGACAGAATCCACATGCTATCTGAGTCATGTGGTTGCACGTGTCTGAAACTAGCAACGGTACTGTGCTCTGCTGTAATTATATATGTCTGTAATCTCCACAGGATCTAATATCGTGTAATACTGTATACATATATAAATATATACTCATCTTGCCTCACATTTGAATAAACACAGTCTCATACTCAATTTCTATAATTCTGCTATAAAAATAATATTCATAATTCTCTGAAAAATAATCTGATATACATGCCTGTAAATACACTTTCATAATCTTCTATATACATATTAAAAATTGCTAGCATAGCATATTTCCCTTACCTTAATTCTAAAAAGCCCCTACTAAATTCTGTCCCTATACCCGCAGGGTTCCCAACTCAACATTCTGAAAACAATATTACCTAGAACAAAATATCAGTATTTTCTTACCTACGACATTTCTTATAACCACAAGGAAGGCATAATCTGAATAAAACACCTTACCCTGGATTTGGGATGAATTTCAAATCAATTCGACAAGAAATGGGGCTAGGATCGAAGAGAGAAGGGGAGGGGGTCGTAGGAGAGAGAGAGAGAGGGGGGGTTTTGCATTGAAGATTTGATTAAAAATCTGAGTTTCAGCTATTTATAGGGCTGGATTCGTCGACGAGACACGTCACCTCATCGACGAGTCTTATAGAAAGTTCATCGGCGAACCTGCACCCTCGTCGACGAGTTTTAGTCTGCTTTAAATCCCTCTCTCGATATCTTATCATCGACGAGATGGGTCTTCGTCAACGAGATCCTGAAGAGCCCTCGTCAACAAAACCTTTGTGTTCGTTGACGAGTCCTGTAGAAATTTCTTGGGTTATTACATTCTCCCCTCCTTATAAAACTTCATCCTCGAAATTTATTATCTGTATTACCTTCTATCATCCCATAAGAGCAAATGGTCTACTTATTTCATTACTTACCCTCATTTATGGCGGAGGAATACCGTGATTACATACTATGTTCTGGGAGATTACATATATAAAACTAAAATTGTCTACTAACTAAATTCATACATGTACCTGCAAAAGAAACTTATCTAACTACTATACTTTACCTGATTACCTCTATACCTCTTGAAACAACTGCGGGTATCTCTGTCTGATCTGCTCCTCGAGTTCCTAAGAAACTTCTTCTATAGCGCGATTCTTCCACAAAACTTTCACTAACTGAATTTCTTTTGTATGTAATTCTTGTTTCTTTCTGTCTAATATCTGCACTGGTGCTTCTTCATAAACTAATGAATCCTTAAGTTCTATCTTTACATAGATAATGATGTGGAACGGTTCTGGGACGTATTTCCTCAATATAGTAACATGAAACACATCGTGTATTCTGGATAAAACTAGCGGCAAAGCTAGCCTGTAGGCAATTGACCCTATGCTCTCTAGTATCTCAAAAGGGCCAATATACCTAGGGCTTAACTTGCCCTTCTTCTCAAATCTCATAATCCCTCTCATAAGAGCTACTTTTAGGAATACCCGGTCTCCCACTTCAAACTTTAACTCTTAGCAGCGAGTGTCTGCATAACTTTTCTGCTGACTCTGTGTGGTACTGATTCTTTCTTTAATTAGTTGGACCTTTTCACAAACCTGTTGTACAATCTTTGGACCCAAAACTCGTCTCTCGCCTACCTCATCCCAGAAGAAAGGAGAACGACATCTCTTGTCATACAGTGCCTCGTATGGAACCATGCCAATACTAGACTGGTAGCTGTTATTATAGGCAAATTCAACTAGTGGTAAAAACTGAGTCCAGCTACCCCCAATATCTAGCACGCATACACAAAGCATATCTTCTGAGGTCTGAATTGTCCTTTCAGTCTACCCATCTAACTAGGGATGGAAAGCTGTACTAAATGCTAATTGTGTACTCATAGTCTCCTGAAAGCTTTTCCAGAATCGTGAAGTAAACCAAGGATCCCAGTCTTAGACTATGGATACTGGTACACCATGGACGCAAATTATCTCCTGAACATAATCTTTACTAGTCCGTCCATGTAATAGCCAACTTTAATAGGGATAAGATGGGCAGTCTTCATCAAATGATCAACAACTACCCAAATTGCATTCAATTCCTGCTGCATTGGTGGTAACCCGTAACAAAATCCATAGACACATGGCCCCACTTCCATTATGGAATAAACAACGGCTGCAACTACCCTGCTCGTCTCTGGTGCTCAGCCTTAACCTGCTGGCACATCAAGTATTGCTGTACAAATTCAAAAATTTCTCTTTTCATCCCACTCCACCAAAAGTACTCTCGTAGATCCATGTACATTTTAGTACTGTCAGGGTGAACTATGTATAGTGATCTGTGAGCCTTCTACAGTATTATTCTTCTGATCTCAGTATCTGCAGGAACACAAAGCCTAACACAGAACTGTAGGGCTCTGTCATCTGATATGCTGAACTCCTCTCCCTGACCATCCCTCACTCTAGCCATAACCTTTACCAACTCTACATCATCACCCTAAGTTGCTTTAATTTTCTCGTATAATGTAGGTTGTACAATCAGGCTCGCAACAAATGCCTCAAGACTATCTTCTACCAACTCTATGTTGAGTCTCTCCAAATCCATCAGGATCAAGTGCTGAATCTCTATGGCTGCTAATGCTGATTCAACTGATTTCTTGCTCAGTGTATTTGCTACCACATTCGCTTTCCCTCGGGGGTAACTAGTAGTACAGTCATAATCTTTGATAAGTTCTAACCACCTTCTTTGCCTCATGTTCAATTCTCTTTGGGTGAAGAAATATTTCAAACTCTTGTGATCCGTAAAGATTTCGCATTTCCCACCATACAGATAATGCCTCCAGATTTTAAGAGCGTACACCACTGCAGCTAACTCCAAATCATGCACAGGGTAATTCTTCTCATATTCTTTAAGCTGTCTGGAATCATATGCAATGACCCTGCCATGCTGCATCAATACGCACCCAAACCCCTTTAGGGACACATCACTATATATTACAAATCCATCCTCTCCTGATGGAATAGCCAATACTGGGGCTGTAACAAACCTCTACTTCAACTCCTGGAAGGTCCGCTCACAATCATCAGTCCATTCAAACCTTACATATTTCCTCGTAAGTCGCGTCAATGTACCTGATAAGCTGGAAAATCCATCTACGAAGCGTCGTTAATAGCTTGGCAATCCCAGAAAACTTCGAACCTCTTGAACATGTCCAGGCCTCTTCCAATTTACCATTGCCTCTATCTTACTCAGGTTGACAGATACACCTGCCTCGGAGATCACATGGCAGAGAAAAGAAACTTGTTTTAGCAAGAATTCATATTTCTTGAACTTCGCATATAACTTTCTCTCTCTCAATGTCTGTAATACCAGCCTCAAATGATACTCGTGCTCCTCAAAACTTCTCGAGTAGACCAGTATATCATCAATAAATACAACTACGAACTGGTCTAAGTACTAATGGAACACTCGGTTCATTAATTTCATAAATACCGCTAGTGTATTAGTCAACCCAAATGGCATCACCAAGAATTCGTAATGCCCATATCTCGTACAAAACACCATTTTCGAGACGTCCTCTGCCCTTACTTTCACCTGATGGTAACCCGACCGCAGGTCGATTTTAGAATACACTTAGGTCCCCTGGAGCTGATCAAACAAATTGTCGATCCTGGGAAAAGGATATTTATTCTTAACTATCAGTTTATTTATCTCATTGTAATCTACACACATCCTTATGGTCCCATCTTTCTTTTTCACAAATAAGACTAGTGCTCCCCAGGGCGACACACTGGGCTTGATGAATCTTTTATCCAGTAATTCTTGCAATTGATCCTTCAACTCTTTTAACTCAGCTAGGGCCATCCGATAAAGAGCTTTAGATACTGGCGCTGACCCTGGTAGAAGATCCACAGTAAACTCAACTTCACGATCTGGAGGCAAACCAGGTAATTCTTCAAAGAATACATCTAAAAATTCTCTAACTACAGGGACATCAGCTCGTTTCAACTCTTTTTTCGGCAATTCTTTGATGTCAGCAACAAATCCCTGGCAGCCATCTTGGATCCATTCTTCACCTGAACAGCTGACGCAAACTGTGGCAAAGAACGTACCCGCGAATCGAGAAATCTATATTCTAGCTCGCCTAAAGGTCTGAAAATCACTTCTTTCAAATGACAATCAATACTAGCATGATTATCTGTCAACCAGTCCATACCCAGAATTATATCAAATCCTTGCATATCTAATATCACCAAGTCAACTGGCAATATTTTTCCTTAAATAGTTACTGAAAAACCCCTGAGTCCCTTCTACATCTCACCACTGACCCGGTTAGCCTAGCTACAGCCAACTCAATATCCAACAACTATGCCTCATACCCCATTAATTTAACATATACCACAAAAACAAAAGAGTGGGTGACACCTGTATCAAATAAAACAATAGCTATAAATGAGAAAGAAGTAAGGGTAACTGTAACTACATCTCCAGCTGTATCGGCATCACCCGGCGTCAACGCGTACACTCTCACCGGTGCCTTATTTCTCTGTTGTCCTCTATGGGGCACCTGATAACCACCCCGATATGGTATGGGAGCTGGTGCCTGGGCTCGCAATCCTTGACACGACCACAAACGGTACCTGGGTCTCCTGCATTTGTAGTAGATGTCCTCACCCATCTTGCATTCACCTGGATGTCTACGGCCACATCTAGGACAGGTAGGAGCAGCCCGTCCACCCTGAAAACCACCACGGACCGTCATCCGTCCCTGACCACCTCCATAGTGATCTCCTCTCCATGGCCCTCGGCTAGAGCTCGCCTGTAAATCCTGAGGCGCAGACCTCTTCCTCTGACCCTAAGTTGTAGCGCTCCTCTGCATACCACTCTCAATAATAGCATCTCTATCCACCACCTTTGCAAACGTCTGAGCTCGAAAGCCAATAACTTGCTCAATTAAACTTTGCTTCAATCCCTCTTCAAACTTCCTGGCCTTTTTCTCTTCGTCTGGTACTAAATGTGGGGCGAAATGGTATAATTCAAGAAATTGTGTAGCATTTGTGTCACTGTCATCAACCCTTGAGACAAATGCAGGAACTCTGATGCCTTTGCACTCCGAACGATAGCAGGGAAATATCACTTGAAGAACAATTCCTTAAACCGACTCCACGACACTGGCACTGGATTCGGCCTCTACTCCTCAATCATACGCGCTGATCTCCACCTGTGTTTTGCCTCTCCTATCAGTTAAACGTCACAAACGCCACTTTCTACTCGTATGTACATGCCATTACTGCTAAAATCTCCTCGACATATGGAACTCAATTCTCAGCCACAATCGGGTCAGGTCCTCGCGCAAAAGAAGGAGGCCTCATCCGCGTAAACTTCTCGATTATGCAGCTACGCTCTCCTCCACCCCTAGCCATCTCATCCATCACCTGCCGAGTGACACTGCGTAACACAACGTCTGTATCTCCACCTCACATGCTGGAGGGTCCTAGTCTGTCACCTCCAGCATCCATACCACTACTATCCGGGCCCATCTTGAAAATACACAAAACGCTATTTTAAATACTATGCAGATCTACTTTACTCCATCCAACTAAAATCTCAAATTCACTGTCAACTATTTCCCTTGTTCCTACCCCAAAACCCAATCCTACGACCCAAACACACAACTCGTCGATAGTTTACTTTGATTTTCCTAAAATCGTCACCCTAGGAAAAACACAAAAACTACCACTATAATCATGTATTCAGACTACAAAACAAATCCTCAAATCATTTTCCTATATTCTGGTATTGTATTCGCTGCATACTAGAATACTGTTATCTCAAAAATACCTACCCTTTTAACAAGGGCAGCTCAAGTCAACCTCTACCCGTGAGCCTAATCTGCTCGCATAGCTGGATCTCCTGAAAAATGATAAGTCACTGGGATGAGACAACGTTCAGTAAGTGGAAATATGTTATTACTAATGTGTGGCGGCTAAGTTAAATATTTAAAATACTAAAATAATACTGTAATATGAGAAAACTAATAAACTGTACAAAATATATATATCTATCATGTAATCTTTAAAATATAACCGTGTATCTGAGTTTGCTATCTGAAGGTACGGGTAATATAATAGTATAAACCGTTGCTATGTGATATATCAGTACATAGGAACTTCTGCTATACCCTAGGATCTGTATATCATGATATATCCCCTCATGATAGGGTTGTGCAGCCCGTAGGCTGGACTTACTTTGGTCGGCCTTCCAAGTAAGTCAATCTCTATCATCCTCCACTCTGTAATGATCTATGAAGATCCTAGCCTACTGCAATCACTCCGGGTTGTATCAAATGTCACGCCCTAAACCTGGAAATGGGACCCAGGGGTGAAAATGTAAACCAACTAGTTCCTGTATCATACAAAACATCTAAGATACAAAACAAGGATGAGGGTCCGACCCCGTGGGGTTCCTAGGCACCCTATACACATCCAAACACAATAAAATATACACAGTGGAAATACGGTCATTCTATATACATACAATACCACACCAGAGTCTATACAAGGACAAAATCAAGGTTCCATCAATACGTACAAATGAGTACCCAACATATCCCAAAATGGCAACCCACAAAATACAAGTCCTAGCATTTACCCAAGCGCTATCCGCAGTACACCGGCCACTATGCTCCCAAAACAAGGACGCTAGTTCCGGTTACTCGAAGGACCTGTAAAAATGTACGTACAGTAGGGGTGAGATACCTCTCAGTAAGGAAGAACACAGGTTATATCGGTGTGTGGCATTTGAGTGTTATCATGATACAACATACACGCAGTTAAATGCACTTCCAGTACTAATTTACAACAGTGCATACATGCACACACATACATGATTAGCAATCCCGGTGTCGTCACACCCATCGGCCCGAAGCCGACCCGCGACATATGGCGTTGGCCCGTAGCTAACCTGCGTAACACGGCACCACCGACACATGGCTAGTCCCCGACTCCTATGGCATTGTACCGACGCTAAACTGGTGGATCCACACCCTTCGACCTAATCTGCCGAAATAGGCTCACGCCCTAGGATATAGAGTTGGACACTCTGCCAATCTACGGCCAGCGATTTCATACGCCCTCGGATATAAAGCCGAACACTCTCAATTCTTGGAACAATTCAGAACCGCGTTCCTATTAGAATTTCAACCAATCACACACGCATGCATGCTCATATAACCAAACAAACTACACCTATTTGGTAATCTAAAATCATGGTTTTCCAAACACGTATAGTTTAAACAAATCAAGGGGCCATCCCTATAGCACAGTATAAATTAACATATACATTTGGTTTTCAACAAAAGCAGGGATGCAGCTCGTTGCCCCATTTTCCCCAAAACTGTATTCGTGAAAAGCCCATAGTTTTTTTCGTTAGATCCCCCCCCCCCCACCAAATGAGTAGTCAAAACACACACAGGATTGTGAACCACAGTTCTATCGAGTCTGATTTCAAAAATAACCGATATAAACACAATTCCCCTTACCTTTCCCCAAAATAGCAAATCCCGAACTCTAAGGTCCCTAAACAGCAAACTGAGTTCCAAAACCTACAACCAACAGTACATAATATACTCACAACACTATTCTCTACAAAACTACCGGATCAGAATTGAAAACCGAGTCTTACCTCGATTTTACGCCAAACCCGAAATCTCTGAAACGGAATTCTGATCCATAGAACTTGTAGAGAATCCTTCCACGATACCGTGCTCTGCTGTAATTATATCTGTTTGTAATTTCCATAGGGATCTGATATCGTGTAATACTGTATACATATATAAATATATACTCATCTTACTGCTTTTAACATGATTTCAAAAACAACCATAACACTATATTTTTGAGCTATATTATCTGAGATATATGACTGAAATATATATATATATATATATATATATATTATCTATCTGTGTTATTTGTGCTTTCTATCTATACTATCTGTAATATCTGTATGAAATATCTGTATATAATATTTGTATACTCTGTATATAATATCTGTATGCTCTGTGTATAATATTTATATGCCCTGTATATAGTATCTGTGTGTTCTATATATAATATCTGTATATTTTGTATATCTGCTGTAGCATCTTGTTGCTATCACTGTATAATCTATCTGAATAAACTATCTAAGTGTTATGATCTAGAAATCAAGTTTTTTTTCTGAAAATACTGTAAGTCTCATTCATTTCTAATATTCTGAAATATCTGAATATCTGTATATCTATAACACTATAAAATCTATATAAATATTGTATTGTAATAAACTCATGCCACACATTTGAATAAACACAGTCTCATGCTCAATTTCTGTAATTCTGCTATAAAAATAATTTTCATAATTCTTTGAAAAATAATCTGGCATACATGCTTGTAAATACACTTTCATAATGTTCTGCATGCATATTAAAAATTGCTAGCATTGCATGTTTCCCTTACCTTAATTCTGAAAAGCCCTTACTAAATTCTAGCCCTATACCCGCAGGGTTCCTAGTTCAACATCCTGAAAACAATATTACCCAAAACAAAATATCAGTATTTTCTTACCTATAACATTTCTTGTAACTACAAGGAAGGCATAATATGAATAAAACACCTTACCCTGGATTTGGGATGAATTTCAAATCAACTTTCCCCACAATCTGCTCCAGCAGACTTGCAGAGAATTTCACCAAGAGCGTTGTGGTGGACTCAGATCTTCAATTCGGAGAGAAATGGGGCTAGGATCGAAGAAACAAGGGGAGGGGGTCGTAGGGGAGAGAGAGAGAGAGGGGGGGTTATGCACTGAAGATTTGATTAAAAATATGAGTTTCAGCTATTTATAAGGCTGGATTCATCGACAAGACATGTCACCTCGTCGACGAGTCATGTAGAAAGTTCGTCGACGAACCTACACCCTCGTCAACGAGTTTCAGCCTGCTTTAAACCCCTCTCTTGATATCTTATGGTCGACGAGATGGGTCTTTGTCGACGAAATCATGAAGAACCCTCGTCGACGAAACCCCTATGTTCGTCGACGAGTGCTGTAGAAATTTCTTGGGTTATTACATAAGGAAACTAGGGGTTCCATCTCCCGAAAGCTACAAGCTCGGTTTCAGGAACATGATAGGCCTATTTTAGGTATTAGGTAAGGGGAATAGATTATGTTAGTATTTTCTAGAAATTGAACCGATTAAACTTGAGTATGTGGATGATTTTTGCTATTATACAAGTATTTGGAAAAAATTAAAGTGAATAGGGTGATCATCTCCTTTTTCTTGTAAAATATATATCTCGGGTTGTATTAAACTATGGAGGTGATCATACCTTTATTTTCAGCAAACTATATCAATTATACTTTGATTTAACACTCAAATAAGTGTGACATGAGAATGGTTTGTCTTATTGCATAATTAAACCGTGGGAATTGTTATGGTATTATATGGTGAAAATTGTGGTTTTATACAAAGTTGTGGTTTTATACTGAGTTCTTGAAATACTAAGAATAATGAAGAGATTGTGAATTTCAAGGTGATATAATGGTCACGTGATTGTTGAGGAAGTAATTGTTGAGAACGATGGGGAGGGATTATTGCAAATCATGTGTTAAGAATTATGATCATGTGATATCTATATTATGTAAATTGCAATGTACATTCTAAAAACCTTGATGGACCAGTGGACGCTCGGTACCGTAGCTAATGGGAAAAATCAGTGTAGCCACACTGTTGTGGAAGTGTAGGGCATGGGATAGTCAATTTGGCCGCGAAGAGATGTTGTACCCTCCTGGAGTCTGGACTAGGTCGCGGTAGGAAAATTGAACTTACAGATGAGTTACTTTGACTTAACTTGGTGATAGGTCAACCAAGGCTAAGTCTAGTCTTCAGACCGCACAACCTGCCATGGGGGTTAAACATGTCGATAGTCTAGAATGGGAGGTTCTTTTAGACAGAATTATAGATTTATATATTTGGAGCTATTATTGAGCCGGAGTTATTAATTGAAGGAAAATATGTATTTTCAACTATACTGGTGTGAGTATAGTTTATAAATGTCTTTTCAATTAAAGTTAAATTAATGGATGTGTTTTGTTTATACTAAAACTCATTTTAGCCACACACTGATAATAATCTATTCCTTCTTACTGAGAGGTGTCTCACCCCAATAATTATTTCACATTTCAAGAAATACAGGGAATCATACTTAAGAGCTTCAGAGCGAGGTGTAGATAGTATAGTTGTGTACCTTCAAATGTAATACTGTTTTTGGGTAGATGCTTATGTAATAATGATGATGGGTTTAGTACGCTGGTATGGTAATTGAGGTTTATCTCGTCTCCGCTGCTTGTTTTAAATTTAGTTATGCAAAGGCGTACCCTAGACCCCACTGGATTTCGGGTAGTGACCGTTGTGGTATCAGAGATACGTTACAGATGTGGTATTTGAGGTGTGTGTGCGTGTGTTTCGGGGTGTTACACCCTGACTCATCGTCATTGTCTAATGTTTGACTCATTCTCTTATATATAGAAATTGTTCAAGACAACCATATTCAAATTCCAAAACGCTTCTCTCTCTCTCTCTCTCTCTTTCTCATCAAATTAAGCATTCATTCTTCATAGACTTCTGTCCAAATTTGTTGGATAAAATTCAATTTTTTCTTATCTTTTTATTCTCTATTAAATACTGTAAAAATAAAAGTTTATTCTAATATGACTAAAAATTAAGAAAAACTATATATTAATGATATGTGAGACTAAAATTTTGTTCATAAATTTAATGTATTTTTTTTCTTTCTTATTTTCCTTGAAAACCAAGAAAATATGGATTTTTTGATATTTTTCTTTCCTTTTCTTGATATTTTTCGAGTTCCAAATGAGGCCTTGAAGTTTGTTTAGACCAATAATTTTGATTGGACAAAGAAAAAGAAAGTAAAATAAGAATGAAACTAATTTTTAATTGTATTTTTTATACTCGGTACCATTAAGAATAAAAATTTATTTGAATATAATAAAATATTTTTAAAAAATTTAATGATATGTAAAATTAATTTTTATTTATTAATTTTTATATCATATTTATTAAAAATTGATTCTCCACTTGATTCCATTAGACATTATTTTTTAACACAAATATTCATACTTCGTTAAATAAAAAAAATTCACCAAGCCTCTTGTATCTTTCAATATTTTTTTTCTTCTTTAATTATCATGTATTATGTTTCTTATATTTTAATTATCTTTAGCAAGCTTGTCTTTTCCTCCTTATCCCACTCAAAAATTAGTTAACTATTTTCTTTCTCAATTATCCTAATATATTTTGCATAAATTAAACATCTTTCTTGCACGAAATGACAGGAATTGTGTAATTAAAAATTTAGATTTCTTTGGCTTTGGTAATAGCTATTTTCTAAAATAAGATAAAATAAAATGATAATTTTGATAATAAGCACGACTTATTATAACTAATCTATTACTGCAAATAAACATTCCCCAAACTAAACGTAACCCTAGCCCTTTAACTCTCACCACCTTAGAAAATTAAAGCTCTGAGACCTTATAGAAAAGTTAAAAGACAAACTATTGCTCCAAAAACTTAGGTTACTTTTGGTTTGTGAAATGTCCATTTTGAAATAAATTAGTTACAATTCATAATAAAAGAAATTATATCATTACTATAAAATAAATAACAATATCAAACAGTTTATAAGTTCATAATAAATAATAGACAAGTAATAACTGTTCTCAAATTTTATCAAAATTATGTATATTCCTTTGTTATTATATGTTGAATAAAATAATTAGAAATATACACGGAATAACTACTCCCTTAATTCTCAAAATTTAAATTATAATTTATCTTATTCTAAAAAATAACTATTCTGTCAAACCAAAAGAGTTGTCATTTTTATGAAAAACTCAGGATCCCTTTAGTATTGTTGTTTTTGGTTTTTGGTTTCTATTTCTTCGTAGTGAAGAAACAAATTATAAAAACGTATTTGTTTATGTCATTAGTATCTATTTATGTTGCTGGTTTTTAGTTGTTTGTCGAAACTTTAAATATCAAATTTTATGATTTTTAGTTGTTTAGACAACCTGTTGTTAGAAATTTTAATATCTAAAAAATATTTTTTTTGGATTAAAATATTCAATTTATGTGTTTTTAAATTAAAATCAAAATTAAATGGTCATATGAATTTAAATATAATTAAAAGAAAATTTTACATAAATTTTAAAAAATAATAATAAATCCAATTACAAAAAACTTTTACTATTTTTTAATTATCATGTTCTAATAAAATTTTTATTATATAGTAAATTTTGAAAGTAGAATAATTAATTAAAATAATTAAAATAAAATTTATTTTTATTATAGTTCTTTTTAAATATGTATTATTTTTATTTTAATTATTTTAATTATCTTTTTATAATATGATTTAATTTAAAGATGAAAATGAATATTTTCTAATTAAATTTTTAATTTGTATTAGTTTTATAAATATTAGCAGGTTAGAGCTTTTTAATTTTTAATTCTGCAGTTCCTCTTCCAATTTTCAGAAGAAACAAAAGCTTTTGAAGGTAGATATAAGGAAGGTTGGGAGAAGTTATGGATATTAAAAACAAAAAAATAAAAAATTGATTCTTATCTTGTGTTTCTAGACATAAAATTTTCAATTAAAAATTATAATACATACAAATTTATTTTAAATTTGATCCAAATTAGATTGTAGGCTTCTCAAACTCTAAAGTAATTATGAAAACTTAATTTCTTCATAGACAAACAGAACATAAGACTGAGGAGCAATCGTCTAACACTTTGATGCAACTTAATTGATATATTATCACTCTTGGTTGAATTACTTAAGTATTGGATTTTTCACACTCTGATGATTAAACATATAAGTGCAGAAATCTGAATTAAACAGATTGAATTAAGCAGCATAGAGATGTGAACCTGAGTGTTCTAACTTTGAAACCAGTAAGAAGAAATTTAGATCGAGATGATAGATCAAACGCAAAGCACAAATTCCCAAAAGCATTTTTCTGCGGCTTCATGAATGATTTATGGTGTTAAATTGCTTAGCTCTTGGATCCTTTCTGGAGTGAAGGGATACGCTTTTGCTCCATGCTTCTCTACATGCTTTCTCCCCTCGGTGTTCAATTGTTTCCCCTCTTCATCGAAGATCACAAGGTAGGGCAGAAATGAGAAACTCAACAATCCGCGAGCGCGTTTGAGACCTTCTGAATCAGAGTAGGGCACCGCCAGCCATGGCATCTCGGAGAAGAATTCATTAAACGTCTCCTCATCTTCATCCTGCGAGACGTAGACGATCTCGAATCCTGCTTTCGCGGTTTTCGCCGAGAGTTCGCGGTACGCCTCCACCAATTTAGGGGTGAATTTCCGAGACGGGCAGCACCATGCCGCCGTATAGTACACCCCGACCGTCTTCCCTATCAATTCATCAATTTTTACCTGTAAAATTTATTCGTTCATAGCGTTTCAATACACCGAACTTGCGAAATCGACGATCGCTAAAGTGAGACTCAGACTTGATAGGCATGCTCTGAATTAAAACGTCATCAATTGAGCCCTCGAACTCAACTGCGGCATTCAGAAGTGAAGAAATTCTAGGTCAATTACCTGATCGCCGTTGTTCCGGATGAGAAAATCTCTCTGCTCACCATTTTCCTGCACGCCGGCCAACAAACCGAGAAGATTGATATCCCTATATGGGAAGGTGCGGATGGCTTGTTCGGATTTGGAGATTGTAAGATCATCATACATGGACATGGTAACGATTGAACTCTGCAAGAAAGATGTTCATGCAGTCACTTCTTGCACAATCTCTTTTGTATGTAGAAACTCCGAATTTTTTAAGTAATTCTGAATTGAAAATTTTCCATCAGCGAGAACTTCTCGAGGACCAACGCGGAAAACCCTAGGGTCTGACATTCTTTCGCCTCATTTTTAAGGTAATGGTACACAAATTCATAGCCATTGATGTAGCAATTTAATAAGGTAGGATTTGAAAATAAAGGTTATAAGACTTTAAATTTAAATTTGTGTGAATTGAATAAAATATTTTATAATTTTATATTATATTTTATATAAATTTAAATTTAAAATTTAAAATTCAAGTTTTGTTTGAGGTAGATGTTATGAAAACCATAAGAGAATAATGGTTATCACGTTTCGTTTTTTCATCCTAATAAATTCTTGGTTACCCTTATTATACATTTTCCCTCTCATTTTGACACACAAATATTGCGTGCTTGAAGACATAATGCATGTTTGAAGTAAGTAGGCATATAGAAAGAAAATGAGAGATAAAAAAAAGAGAGATATTTTGTACAAAAACGAAGATATTTTATACAAAACGAAGATCCAAATCATGTTGTAATTCCTCCCGAAATAGTAAAATTTTTTATCACATCCGATTGTGGAGTAGGCATAGATGAACTACGTAAATTTTTGCCTCATCTTTATTTATTTTTCTGCATATTTTATAACACGTTATCAGCACGAGACTTTAACTATTTGAGATATTTTTTTAAATCCTATTTAATTTATTTCTTGTAACTTTACTCCACAAGATTACAATATTCTCTTGAAGAGAATATGTCTTTTAAAATTTAAAGAATATCAATCTCTAAAAAAGATGGTAACTCCTAAAGAGTTTATATATTTAAATCTATCATTTATATATTTAATCTCCCGAAAAGATAAACCTTCTGAAAAGACTATATATCTAATTTTCAGAAGAAATGATAAATATTTACCTCTTGAAGAGCATATATTTTTAACCTTCCAAAGATATGTTAAATTTGACCTCCTGAAGAGGTGAAATATTTATCCTGCAGATGAGGTAATATATTTAATCTCCAAAAGAGGTGATAAATTATTACCCAATTTAATATTGTAAATTGAAATCATACTTTTAAAGAGTATAAATTGAGAAAATATAATGTAATGTTCCTAAAGAAACATAATTAAGTACCCCAGAAGGATAGAAATAACATTATATTATTATCTCAGTTTTATTTCAGTTTTTACATTTTGTTTTTTAAATTGCCTTAATATTGTTCATTTATTCAGATGTCAAACTTAAGTAAAGTTGAATTTGTTCCCCTTCACATCAAAGTCAAACACTTATTTATCATGGTTTCTTGATATTGATATCCATTTAAATGCAATGAACTTAAGAAATACTATTTTAAATGAAAATACTGCATCCCTACAGAATCGTGCAAAAGTTATGATCTTCCTTTGTCATAATTTAGATAAAGAATTAAAGACTGAATACCTCAATATTAAAGACTCATTTATCCTATGGAAAAATTTAAAGGATAGATTTGACCTCCAAAAAACTGTAATTTTATCAAAAGCGAGATAATGGTCAAAATTAATGACTTAGGTGTCATGAAAATGAATGCTACAAATGCAGAAGAAGAGGTCATTGGTCGCGTACCTGTCGTATGCCTAGACACTTGGTAGATCTATACCAAGCCTCAATAAGAGAAAAGGAAAATAGTAGAGAAATAGAAACAATTTTTTCTGATAATATAGTTCCAATAGACCTTGATGTTGATTCATCCAACTCTGTTTATTTTAATATTACGGATTTCCTTGTAAATCAAGACGAAAATAATGATGTAATATTTTAAGATATAAAGTAAGCAATATTGTATTTGGGTTTCAATAAATAAATTATCATATTTATTGTTACTATGATCAATTATAATAATGGGTTTTTAAAATATGTGTTGTAGTGTAAATTGTTTTAAAGCTTTGATCATGTTTTTAGAAGAAGTTTGTTTGACTGATAGTGCTACAACACATACAATTCTTCGAGATAGGAAATATTTCCATTACTTGAATATATCTTCAACAAATGTTTATACAATATCTAATTCTACAAATTTAATTGAAGGATCAGGAAGGGCTAATATAAAGTTACCGGCCAAATGTACTTTATTACAAATTGATGAAACTTTATATTCCAACAGATCTAGAAAAAAATCTGTTAAGCTTCAAATAGTTAAGATACAATGGATATCACATTGAAACTACAAATGAAACAATAAAGAATTCCTTTATATTACATCTATTGTTTCTGGGAAGAAATAAATTTTAGAAAAATTGTCTACTTTATCTCCTGCATTGTATTATTTAAATATTAAAGCAGTTGAATCATATAATGTCTTGTACCGAAAGTGCAATGACCCAAAGTTATATACACTTTGGCATGATTGTCTTGGACATCCTAGAGATGTAATGATGCAAAGAATCATTGAGAATTCACATGGTCATCCACTAATGAACCAGAAGATTTTTTTATTAAGTGATTTCATATGTACTGCTTGCTCTTAAAGGAAATAAATTGTCAAACCATCCATTTCAAAGGTAAGCATTGAATCTCCTAGTTTCTTACAAAGAATTCGTGGTGATATATGCGGACCAATACATCTACCATTTGGACCATTTAGATACTTCATGGTCTTAATTAATGCATCTACTAGATGGTCATATGTTTTTCTACTTTCTACTCATAATATTGTATTTTTGAGACTTATTTCTCAATTGATTATATTACGAGCTCATTTTCCCAATTATCCAATTAAAGCAATTCGTTGGATAATGCTGGTGAATTTACATATCAAACTTTTGATAATTATTGCATGTCACCTGGAATAGATGTTAAACATTTCGTTGCTCATACCCATACAAAAAATGGTTTAGCTGAATCTTTTATTAAAAGAATTCAACTCATTGCTAGACCTATGATTTTGAGAACCAAATGCATGTTTAGTTCATATAAGGTCAACTGTTTACAATAATCTTTCACCCATACAATTAGTTTCTGGGCAACAACCTGTTATTTCTTATTTAAAAACTTTTCGTTGTGCTGTATATCTTCCTATTGCCCTTCCTCAAAGAATTAAAATGGGTCCTTAATGTAAGTTTGGTATCTATGTTGGATCTGATTCCCTTTTTATTATTAAATATCTTGAACCTTTAACAAGTGATTTATTTAAAGCACGATTTCAAAATTGTCATTTTGATGAAACAGTATTCCGTACATTAAGGGGAGCAAAATCAGTGGCTAAAGCACAACATGAAATCACATGGAATGTCATGAGTTTATCTCATTTAGATTCTCACACAAATCAAAGTGAAATTGAAGTTCAAAATATTATACATTTGCAAGGGATTGCAAATCAATTAGCAGATTCTTTTGCAGATACCAAGGTCATATTAAAATCTCATATAACTGCTACAAATATTCCAGCACATATTGATGTCCTTGAAGGACAATAGTCGGCTAATGAACCTAAACCGCAAGTTAAGTGTGGAAGGTCTGTTGGTGTAAAATATGAAACTCCAAGGAGAAAATTGAAATCTGCAAGCACTCTAAAAGAGGTTACTAGGGTGAATAATTCATTCGACAATCACAAGCCCGTTTCTCCTTAAAATGAAATCCCTATTATGGAACCTCCTGAAGAGCAACCAATTGAAGAGAAAACTCCTAAAAAGACATCCCTTAAAAAGGGACCAGTACTTGGAAATAATAATGAGATCCCAATTCATTACACAGTAGAAATATGGGATAGAAATAAAGTTGTTGTCAACAACATATTTGCATATGCAGTAGCTACTGACATTATCAGAAGTAATCAGGATCCTAAACCTAAATCTGTTAATGAATGTTGATATAGATGTTATTGTCTGAAATGGAAAAAAGTTATCACATCAGAATTAAACTCTCTGCTAAAAAGAGAATTGTTTGGACATGTAGTCCAGATACTAGAAGATGTTCACCCCGTTGGATATAAATGAGTGTTTGTACGCAAGCAAAATGAAAATAATGAAATTACTCGATATAAATCAAGACTTGTGGCACAAGGTTTCTCGTAAAAACCCAGAATTGATTATAAGGAGACATATTCTCCCGTAATGGATGGAATCACTTTCAGATTCTTAATTGGGCTAGTTGTCGCTGAACAACTGAGCATGCGTCTTATGGACGTAGTAACAACATACTTATATGGATTCGTTGGATAGTGAAATTTATACGAAAGTCTTTGAAAGATTTAAATTTCTTGAAGCAAAACCCAAAAAATTATATTCAGTTAAACTTTAACGTTCTTTATATGGATTAAAGCAATTTGGACGCATATGGTACAATCGATTATGTAAGTACGTTGTGAAAGAAGGATTCATAAATGATCCGATTTGTCCACGCATTTTTATTAAAAGATAATAATCCGAATTTGCTATAATTGTTGTTTATGTTGATGATTTGAATTTATTTGGGACTCCTAAAGAGCTCACTAAAGCTACTAAGTATTTAATGATAGAATTTAAAATGAAAGATTCAGGAAAGACAAAATATTTTCTTGACCTACAGATTGAACATGTAAATGGTAGGTAGAATTCTTATTCATCAATCTAAATATACCAAAAATGTATTAAGGCAATTCTATATAGACAAAGTTTATCCTTTGGGATCTCTAATAATGGTGTGATCACTTGATGTTAAGAAGGACCCATTTTGACCTCACAACGAGGGGGAGGAATTACTTTGTCCTGAAGTACCATATTTAAGTGCTATCGGTTCTGTAATGTATCTGGCCAATTGTATAAGACCCGACATTGCATTTGTTGTAAATCTACTAAGAAGATATAGCTCTGCTCCTACTCGACGACACTAGAATTAAATTGAGCACATTCTAGGCTATTTGAGAGGTACATCTGATTTGGGTCTATTCTACTCATTTGATTCCAAATCTCAACTAGTAAGATATGCAAATACTAAATATCTATATGATCCTCACAATGCTCAATCTCAACTGAATATGTATTTCTTTACGGAAAAACTTTTATATCTTGGAATTTAGAAAAGCAAATGATTATAGCAACATCTTCCAATCATTTTGAAATACTAGCTATCCATGAAGTTAGTAGAGAATGTGTGTGGCTTAGATAAATGATTTCTCATATCAAAGCAAATTGTAGTCTTTAATCAATTAAGGATATTCCAATAATTTTATATGAAGACAACGCTGCATGTATAGCTCATCTAAGATGAGGATACATAAAGGGTGACAAAACGAAGCATATTGATGTAGGAAGGGTAGGGTGACCTAGTCCTACTGATTCAACCCTCACAAGCAAGCATACACACTCAAACAATTTAACTTAAGAATTCAGTTATCCAAACATAAGGATTCAGATATGCTATTCAAGTTTGGAATTTCAGAATTTCAAGCAAAGGGTTTATCAAATATGAAATTGCAAAATATGATACTAAGGTTTTAGTAATAGTAGGATTTGTAAGATAAAACAGGGTTTCAAACAGAAACTGAAGTTATCGCGAAAGTCTATGGATGCTTGACGTTGTTCAACACGCAGTGGGATCACACCTAGAGTCCTTTACGCAAGCTTGTGAATACCAAAATGAATGCAGCAATGCAATGAAATGACGATGGTGGCCATGTGGTGATATGAAAGTGCTGGCCGTGTGGATGTAACTTTGGTGGTGGTCGTGTGGATGTATTTGGGTGGAGGTCATGTTGATGAAAGGGAGGAGATGGAGATGGAGTCGCTGGATAGAATAGTGGTCTCTCACCACCTGATCTCTAGAGAGAACAACATAGCCTCACACTACACAATCACAAGGAATGGACAAAACTTAACGAGCTTCAACAAAGGAATTTTATTTTAATATCAATACTTTTCTCTCTATATAGTTCTTACAATGAAGGGGTATATATAGCTAGCATGGGGGGTCAAAGCATTAATAAGCTTAGCTTGTAGTGACCTGAATAATTATAATATTTAAATAATAAAAGAAGGGGAAAAGGAAAGAAATGAAAACAGGGCCTCGTCGACGAATTCTCAAGAGAACAAGAGGGGCTTGTCGACGAGGTGGTGATTCGTCGACGAGAAAGTACCGAAAGGATGTTTTAGGAATTTCTGAATTTTGTTAGCAAGGAGTGAGTTCGTCGATGAATTGTCTTCGTGACCTCGTCAATGAGATAACGTGGCTCGTCGACGAAGGCCATAGTATAAGTAGCCCTAAACGTATTTTTTCAGCTCATTTTGGCTGCAGAAATTCTCTTTTTCTCTTTCTCCTTTCGGTTTTCCTTCCTTCTCTCTCAATTTTCGGGTCTGTATGCCGCTAGATTGACAATTTGAAGCCACCATGACACTCTTAGGGAAGTTCTCTGCATATCTGCTCGAGTGGATCGTCGGTGGGTTGAGTTCGGAATACATCCCAGATTCAAAGTAAGACTTTCTACTCAATATTTGACTTCCTGACAGTTGTAGAAAGCGTAGTACGCGTAGAAATACTAAAATTTAGTTCTGGAGAATATCATTTTCAGGGTGTTAAACGGGGAACCCTGCGGGTGCAAGATTGTTTATTTTAAGGGCTTCTTAGGAATCAAGTAAGGGGATAAAGTAAGCTAGATGTTTTATGAAAAATAAGTATAATCTTATAACATTTGATTTTAGGAAAATATATGTATATAAATATATATATATATATATATATATGAGTATTATGTTGGGAAATACTGTCGAAAATGATGATATGTTCTGGATATATATAATACCCATTTTGTGTGGCATGAGTAGATTTTATGCTAAATTACTGTTTTTTGGGAAAATGATAATGTTATGGATATGATTTGTCAGTGCACGAGCCGAGTTATGGATATGTTTTGCCAGCGTACGAGCCGACCTATAATAAAATATGAAATGTCGGCGTACAGACCGATGATTATATATATATGCAAAATGATGTGATGATATTAACTTGGCAATTATTAGTATGAAATATTCATGTATCACAATTTGATTATATGCTATATGTTATCAGAACCTGGTTGGCTTGGTCTAGGCTAGCACTTATACGATATCGCTGCTATGTGTTTGTGATCATCATGATATTGTATTAACGCTGCTGTACGAAGTAGCATGAGGACGGATAGTCGATGTGGTTTTAAGAAGTGTGAGCACCCCTGGTATACGGACCAGGTCTGGCAGACCCATTGAACTTACAGATTATACTTTTGACTTGGTAGTGGTCGGCCAACCATTGTCAGGTCCCGCCTTCGGGCCACACAACCTAGTCATGTGGGGGTAATACATGACAACAGTCAGCTAACCTACTAGGGTTGTTTTCGTATTATTATTATATGAGATGGATTATGCTTAAAGAAATCATGTATGTTCTGCTATGCTGTGATTATACATGTTTTTCCCATAAATGATACATACAGTTTTATTAGTTATGTTTATGTATATGATTATATGTAAAACACCGAAATGCTCATGTTGCCACACACTAGTATTAGTTTATTTTCCTTACTGAGAGGTATCTCACCCCAAATTTCATAAACATTTCAGGAGCCCCAGATAGGAAAGCAAATAAAGCTCCGCTAAGGTAGTTATTGCTGATCTGCCCTATCTGAAGGGTATGTATTTTGTGATCGGGTCTGATGGATTTTGTGGGAAATGGCCCTTGGACTCTTTTGGGTGGTTTGCATATGTAATTACATTGGATATAGTATCTCTGGTATTGTGATGGATGGTATTGTATATGGTATAATGAGTTATTTATGATTTTTATGTATGCTGCTTAGGCTTCCGTGCTGTATTTCTCTTGTATCTCTGGTATCCACGGGTTTAAGTGGATTATGATCTGCTAAATTTGTTATTGTGGTTTTAATTATATTATGAAAATATTTTTTTGAAAATTAAGCGGGTCGTCACAATTTGGTATCAAAGCCTACGTTGTTAGGTTTTGTAGACTTTATAATGTAGCGGAAACGATACCAGAGTATAGGAAATGATTTAAGGTTTTGTTCTACAATCTATATGTAGGACTTCCGTGGTGATTTCTGTGTTTTTCTTAGGGTGACGATTTCAGGAAAACCATAGTAAACTACTGTTGGGCTATATTCCTAGAATGTAGGATTGGGGTTAGAAATAAGCTGAGAATCTTGAGATAGGAGGCTAGGTTTGGCGGGTAAATTATAAGGATAGGATTACTCAGTTGTGTTTGTTGTTTTTCAAGATGGATCCAGGAGGAGGTAGTGCCCATGCGAGTGGCAGTGATGGGGCAGGGCCCTCGAGTGTAGGCGAAACTGACTCTGATGCAGTATTACGTAACGTGACTCAACAGGTTATGGCTGAGATTGCTAGGAATTCTAGGGAGCAGGGTGGTCCGTCAGTTGGCCATGGATGCACTATCGAGAAGTTTACGAAGATGAATCCTCCGGCATTTTCAGGAGGGGCCGATTTTGTAGCCACCAAGAACTGGATGCAGGAGATTGAGAAAGTCTTGGTCGTGTTGTAGTGCACGGAAGAATAGAGGGTTCTCTTCGCCACTTATAAATTGACGGGGGAAGCCGAAAGGTGGTGGGCTACTGTGAGACTTCTAGAGCAGCAGAGGACTACGCCGATAGCCATGACTTGGGATCGGTTTAAGGAATTGTTCTTTAATAGATATTTTTCAGCTACTTTCAGGGAGGCTAATATGGAGGAGTTTTTGAGTCTGAAGCAGGGACAGTTATCAATCCAATAGTATACGACATATTTTATTGAGCTCTCTCGCTTCGCTCCATATAGTCCCCGATGAGATGAGAAAGGCGAGACAATTTGCGAGAGGTTTGAGGCAAAGTTTATTCAAGCAGGTGGTAGTGCTACGGATCCAGGATTTTGCTGAGTTAGTCAACAGAGCAGCTCTGGCAGAGATTAGTGAGTGTCTAGATGCAAAGGAGCAGAGACAAAGAAAAAGATTAGCATCTTTGGGCTACCAGTAGGGTTCTAGACAGAATCAGTGGAGGAGAGGAAACCATGGTAGAGGACGGAGGCAGGAGACTGCAGATCGTAAGGTACAGGTAGTGCAGGGTCCTCCAGTCTGCCATACTTGTGGGAAGAGATACTGGGGAGAGTGACGAGCAGGTGGAGTGGTCTACTATCGCTGCAGTAGACTGGGACATATGGTGCGAGACTATCCTACACCACCAGATGTAGCTCTTGCTCCTAAACCGTACCGAGGAGGTTATCAAGCGCCACGAGGGGGCCAGCAGAGGAATACGGCTCTAGCTAAAGTATTCACTCTGACGCCAGGTGACGCTGAGACAGTCGGCGACGTGGTGACAGGTATGGTTAACATGTTTTCTTTTTAAGTTATTGCATTATTTGATTTAGGAGCTACACACTCGTTTGTGTCTTTAGAGTGCACTAGACTATGTGGGGCAGAAACACAGTTGTTAGATACTGAACTATTGGTATTTATACCGATTGGGTCAGCAATGAGGTGTAGTAGGGTACTTCGAGGTTGTTCAGTTGATATTCAGGGGAAAATCCCGTCTGCTGATTTAATAGTGCTAGACCTGCATGGGTTCGATGTAATCTTTGGTATGGATTGTCTAGCAGCTAATTTTACCAGCATAGATTGTCATGCACGAGAAGTGATATTCAGACCTCCAGGAAGAGCAGAATTCAGGTTCGTAGGGTCACAAGTGCAATCCCCACCTCAGCTAGTTTCAGCTATTTAGGCAAGGAAACTACTACTGAGTGATTGTCAAGGGTTTGTGACTTTTGTGAAGGAGATGTCAGAGAATGAATCGAACCTTGTTAGCACACCTGTAGTAAAAGAGTTTACAAACATTTTTCCAGATGAATTACCAGGATTGCCACCTAATCGTGACGTAGATTTTCCTATTGATCTACTTCTAGGTACAACGCCGATTTCTAAAGTACCTTACAGAATGGCACTAGCAGAGTTTGCAGAATTGAAGAATCAACACAAGATTTGCTTGATAAGGGTTTTATACGACTTCGTGTATCTTCGCGGGGAGCTCCAGTTCTATTTATGAAAAAGAAATACGGGTCTATGAGGATGTGTATAGATTATAGAGAGATTCATAAAGTGACGATCAAGAACAAATATCCTCTACCCCATATAGATGATTTGTTTGACCAGCTCTAGGGTACACGGGTGTATTCGAAGATTGACCTCAAATTAGGATATCATCAAGTAAGAGTGAAAGCAGAAGACGTCTCGAAGACGATCTTTAGGACCAGGTACAGGCATTACGAGTTCCTTGTTATGCCATTTGGTCTGACGAATGCTCCTACTATATTTATGGATTTGATGAATAGGATTTTTCATCCATATTTAGATCAGTTTGTTATTGTTTTTATGGGTGATGTATAGGTCTCTTCGAGGAGCTTTGAGGAGCATGAGACACACTTGAGGCAAGTTTTGCAGATGCTACGAAAAAAGAAGTTGTATACCAAATTCAGTAAATGTGACTTCTGGCTTGAGAAGGTCATGTTTTTAGGGCATGTTAAAGTCAAAGGGAGGCCCAATTTTGTGTGGGGCCCAAAAGACTATGTGGGGCCCATATGGGTCTTAGACTCGGACTTGCTTCGACATCTCTACTCGAGTCTTTCTTACACTGAAAAGTTTTCAAAATAAGTCTTCAAATAATCAATTCAAAATCTACAAACAATTATGAACTGATGTGGACATCTAGAGGTCGTCCCATGTGTCATCATGTTGGCAAAGGAAATGTAGACATCGGCAGGCCGTTCACATGTCACAACATCTGAAAATGACATAAGTTGGGCATGATGATCCCCATCACATGTCTCTCCAAAATTCTTCTATACGCATAAACTCCAGAAGAATGGTGATATAGATATATGTTCAGAAAATCTAATCAAGCGATAATCTAGTAGATTTGTTTACCAAAACTTTACCTACTACAACATTCAAGAAATTAATTCATCTCACTAGAATGAGATATCTTAAAGATCTTAGCAGAAGAAGTTAATATATGGATGACATCCAATGAGGAGTATTATGAAAATCATAAGAGATTAATGGTTGTCACCTCTTTGTTTTTCCACCCCCAATAAATTGTTTGCTATCCTTATTGTCCTATAAAAGGGCACCCTCTCCCTTTCATTTTGACATACACACATTGCATGCTTGAAGACACATTGTATGCTTGAAGTAAGTAGGCATATAGAAAGAAGATGAGAGATAAAGAGAAGAGAGATATTTTGTACAAGTTCGAAGATTTTTAATACAAGGTTGGTTCCAAATCATCTTATAATTCCTCCTGAGATGGTGAAATTTTTTATTCCATCCGTTCGTAGAGTAGGTACAGTCGAACCACGTAAATTTCTATCTTATCTCTATTTATTTTTCTGCATATTTTATAACAAATCATTCATTTGCTAGGACACATTAATATTTTAGGCCAAAATCTATTATATTGATATTAACCTTCTTTTTCTACTAAATATATATGTATGTCATGTTACATAAGCACAAAGCTTTTATTTATATATGTCAAATAGTCTTTTTTTTAATAGCAATAACAAAATAATAATTTTTAAAAAATGACTTTTACTTGGATTCGTGTTAACCAATAAAAAGATTTTATATTATCAATCCTCAAAGCAAAAATACACAAAATTATTTCTTCTAAAAAGAAAAAGGAAATTATAGGGGCATGGAAATGGTAGGTGATTTTGACACTTTAAAAGCCTTTGAAATTTTCCTTTTAAAAATAGGAAAGACTAAAAATCAAAGGAAAACAAAATCACATGCTTTAAAAATATTTATGAGACCTCACTGAATTCCTACCTTGTCTTTAAAAATCACCACCCGCAATACCAATTGCCTCTACTGTCATAAGCAATATTGTGTTTTCCTCTCTCCTCTTCAGTCTTCACTTGCTCACTCCGAAATTTGAACAAGAAGCTACAGCGTCCATCCCATGCCCACTCACACTGCTTAGGAGTAAGAGACTCTGATAGGCACGACCAATGCAAGCTTCGATTCTCAGATACAAACTGTCAGTAGTTTAATTGTCTCTCTTCCCGTACTCTTCCTCACCTTCGCCTGCTTCGCCCCTGCGAGCGTCTCCGCCGGGATCAGCACCGACGGATGCTTGTTCACTCGAATTTATCTTCTTCTCCGGTCCTTCGCCGGAGAAAACGTCATCGACGACTATATCATCTTCTTAAATTTTGTATATTACTAAAATGATGAAGATGAGACCGAGGCTGACATGCGAAGTTTGGATAAAAGATGTTACTCCAAAAAAAAAATTTATTATATATAATACTATTAAAAATTAAATTTATTTTGATATAATTAAAAATTAAAAAATTAAATATTAATGATAAGTATAATTTGACATATATATATATATATTTCATTTTTTTGGTAATCAAACATCAATATATTGATCCTTTGATTTTTTTTTAAATAGCTTTTGCATTTCAAACCTAAGAAAGTAGCATTTAAATTAGACAAAAAGAAAAAAATTAATAATATTTTCATAATTAAATAATTTTAATACTAAAATTAAACTTTAGTGGTATCAAAAATTTTAAATAAATGTTCAACTCTTATTCATAAATTTCACCCGTCATGATAAAAAAACAACTACTAAATACATGATTTTCTTTTTCTCAGAAAGAAAAAATTATGAAACTCAAGGTTATCCTTTCATCTTTTGTGTTATAGGCTATACATGTACCTAAAAATAGGGAATTAAAATAGTTTAATATTTGAAAAAAGTAATAAGAAACATACAAATAAAATGTTTTTTCTTGTTGCTTTGATCTTTTTGTCCTTTTAGAATCTATACATACATATATATATATATATATATATATATATGTGTATATATATATTTAAATTTTTCAAAATTATCTCTTTGGAATTTACAATTAAAGAAGATAAATACAAAATAAAAGAAGAGAAACTTGATAAAATTAAATAAAATATTTTAGAAAAAAATTATTTTTGAAAATCTTAGAGATTTTGCATCATGAGTGTAACACCCCGACCCCGAGAGGCCTAGGATATTAACTTTTTACTACTAATTTACAGCGGAAGCAAATAAACTCAATTATTATTAAATCAGAGTACTAATTATCCATATTACAATCATTTATTTCAAAAAAAGAAAAATTATATAAGCATAAATATCTGAAATTATACTAATATTTCTAAACAATCTTTATTTTTCTATCCCCACCCGCATGCTTGCTAAGCCTGATTTCCAACATGCTCTTCAGAGTTATCTGAAATAAAAATATGATTGGAGTAAGACGACGCTCAGTAAGTAAATAAGATTATTATTAGTGTGTGGCAAAAATGAGTTTTTTAAAAATTTCGTAAAACAATATTTAATATTATAACTTCAAAACTGTCTCTAAAATAAATATAAATTTAAAAATTTCTACATAAAACTTTTACCATCAACTATAACAGTAAAATTTTATAATTATATAGTATAACTGTTAAATTAAACTTTTAACTTTAAAACTGTATAAATATTAAATGATAAATATATATATACTTTTCCTTATACGTTTTCTTTAGATCGTCATTTAAGCACTAAAATGATCATTTTCATGTAAACTTATATTTTTCCTTCAAATCATCAGTAACTTTATACACGTAATTAAATATGTATAAACATATATTATAAAAACCATCTTTAGGCCTATTTGTCGTAAGTCATGTTTAACCCCATGACTGAGTTGTACAATCCGAAGACTAGACTTAGCTGGCTGGTCGACCAAACTAAATCAACGTACATAAACTTTAAGTGAGATTTTCCTTATTAAGTCCTGGTCCGGAACTAGATGTGCACTCAGGAGAAATCCACTAACATAAATAATCACTCTATAAACAGTGTGGGTGTGATGACCCAAAAAAATATATATGTATATGATTAAAGTACAATAATAATAAAATAATAAAAATGGTCATTTAGTTAATATCAATATATAAGTATTTTTCTGTAGGATCCTTGATTCCATATTTGATGCCTAAGAAAGACCTTGTCTTAGCGAGTGCTCAGAGACCATTGCGGCTCAGTCGCTCCCTGGAGGTCGGCCTGGTCAAAATGGAATTTCATAGGATAAACAGGATAGACACTATTTGTACACGTAAATAAGTATATATACATAAAATAGTGTTCTGACAGACATAATTTGTCGAAATACATAATAAGATAATAATAATATAGGTATCATATGTGGGGCCCACAATACTATGTGGGGTCCACATGAGTCCCGGAGCCACAAGACACTGTTTATATACGTAAATAAGTACATAAAATAATGTTTTAACTGATATAATTTGGAAAGATATATGATAAAATAATAATAATATAGGTATCCTATGCGGGGCCCACAAGACTGTGTGGGGCCCACATAAGTCCCGAAGCCGTATGGAGGTTTTCACAAGTCTCAAAGCTATGTAGGATGCATAAAATCGTATAAGAGTTATTCGAGTTACGTAGGATCCATTCGGGTCTCGAAGTTGTGTGGGGCCCACAAGACCATGTGGGGCCCACATGAGTTTTTAAAATTTAAATTTAATTCTTGTTCAAAAATAAATAATAAAATAAATAAATACTTAAAATAGTTTATAAGTAATAACAATGATAATAATAATGACAATAATGATTAAGAAAAATAATAAAATAATAAAATAATTAATTAACTAATTGATTAATTAATTAGGTAAGTAGTTAATTAAAAATTTATTTAGTGGGAATGGTGGCAAGCACTCCCACATGGCCTCCATCCCCATCCCATACTCAACCCATACCTTGCCCATCCCTTGCCCATTCTTTAATTTAAAAAAAAAATAATAATAATTTCACCCATCTCCCCACACTTTTATAAATTCTATTTCTTCCCCAAAATTTTCCTATAAATAGGGAGCTCTCAACCTTCATTTTTCACAACAATTTTCCAAGGAAGAGAAGGATTAGTGAGTGAAAGAATTTGTGGTGGAGAGAGAATTTTTGAATAAATTCTCAATCACCCACTTTTTCCGATCTCATTTCTTAAAGATAATTATTGTGTTCGTAGCACACGGTAAAAGAAGAAGGTAAGTAAATTTGATTATGTTAGTATTTTTATTCAAAATTTATACCCGAGTTTATTTGTAAGTAAATTTGATTATGTTAGTATTTTTATTCAAAATTTATACCCGAGTTTATTTGTAAGTAAATTTTGATTATGTTAGTTTCTTTTTATTTTAAATTCATACCCGAGTTTATTTTGTACGTAAATTTTAATTATGTTAATTAGTTCCATAAAATTTCCATGAGTTTATTTTTACGCATATTTAATTATACCAGTTCTATCTTTAATATACTTGCATCTACTTTTGGGTTAAGAAATGTTTCAATCCTCTCGGGTAAATTTTCAGCATTTCTTTCTATTCAAAAATAAAATTATATATATTTTTAACACAAAAATTGTGTGGCATGAGTTTATTTTTACGTTGCATTTTTTATGAAAATATGAGTAAAGATGAGATTTTCACGATATTATTTTTAAATTGCATAAATTATAATAAGATGATTTTAAAACCCCTTATGGCAACGAAAGTTCAAAGTTACAGATGCTCGGTACCGCAGCTTAAAGTTTATACGGATCAGAGTGCACCCACACTGTTTACAGAGTGGTTATTTATGTTAGTGGATTTCTCCTGAGTGCACACCTGGTTTAAGTCCAGGACTTAATAAGGAAAATCTCACTTAAAGTTTACGTACGTTGATTTAGTTTGGTCGGCCAGCCAGCTAAGTCCAGTCTTCGGACCGCACAACCCAGTCATGGGGGTAAACATGACTTACGGCAAACAGGCTTAAGGGTGGATTTTTATAATATATGTTTATACATATTTAATTACGTGTACAAAGTTACTGATGATTTGAAGGAAAAGTGTAAGTTTACGTGAAAATGATCATTTTGGTACTTAAATGACGATCTAAGGAACACGTATAAGGAAAAGTATATGTATGTTTATCATTAAATATTTTTACAATTTTAAAGTTAAAAGTTTAATTTAGCAGTTATAGTATATGATTGTAAAAATTTACTGTCGAAATTGATGACAAAAGTTTTATGCAGAAATCTTTAAATTTATGTTTATTCTAGAAGAAATCTTGAAATTATAGTATTAAATATTATTTTACGAAATTCTTTAAAAGCTCATTTTGGCCACACACTAATAATAATCTTATTTACTTACTGAGCGTCGTCTCACCCCAATCATATTTTATTTCAGATAACTCTGAAGGACATGTCGGAAATCAGGCTTAGCAAGCATGCGGGTGGGGATTAGAAAAATAAAGATTTATTAGAAATATAGTATGATTTCAGATATTTACGTTTGTGTAATTTTCTTCTTTTGAAATAAGTGATTGTAACATGAATAATTAGCGCTCTGGTTTGAATAAAATTGAGTTTATTTTGCTTCCGCTGTAAATTAGTAGTAAAAAGTTAATATCCCAGGCCCCTCGGGGTCGGGGTGTTACAGTGGGTACACTCTGATCCGTATAAACTTTAAGTTGCGGTATCGAACATTTGTAACTTTGAACTTTCGTTGCCATAAAGGGTTTTAAAATCATCTTATTATAATTTATGTAATTTAAAATAATATCGTGAAAATCTCATCTTTACTCATATTTTCATAAAAAATGTAACGTAAAAATAAACTCATGCCACACAATTTTTGTATTAAAAATATATATAATTTTATTTTTGAATAGAAATAAATATTAAAAATTTACCTGAGGGGATTAAAACATTTCTTAACCCAAAAATAGATGCAAGTATATTAAAGATCGAACTGATATAATTAAATACACGTTAAAATAAACTCATAGAAATTTTGTAGAACTAATTAACATAATTGAAATTTACTTATAAAATAAATTCGGGTATGAATTTTAAATAAAAAAAAAATTAACATAATCAAAATTTACTTACCTTTTTTCTCACGAACACTGTAACTATTTCTAAGAAATGAGATCGGAAAGAATGGGTAATTGAGAACTTACTCAAAAATTCTCTCTCCACCACAATTTCTTTCACTCACTAATTCTTTTCTTCCTTGAAAAATTGTTGTGAAAAATGAAGGTTGAGAGCTCCCTATTTATAAGAGAATTTTGGGGAAGAAATGAAATTTATAAAAGTGTGGGGAGATAGGTGAAATTATAATTTTTAAAAATTAAAAAATGGGTAAAGGATGGGTAAGGTATAGGTTGAGTATGGGAAGGGGATGGAGGTCATATGGGAGCGCTTACCACCATTCCCATTAAATAAATTTTTAATTAATTACTTGCCTAATTAATCAATTAGTTAATTACTTATTTTATTATTTCATTATTTTTCTTAATCATTATTATTATCATTGTTATTACTTTTAAACTATTTTTAGTATTTATTTATTTTATTTTTTGAATAAGAAATAAATTTGAATTTTAAAAACTCATGTAAGGCCCACATGGTCTTGTGGGCCTCACATAACTTCGAGACCCAAATGGATCCTACGTAACTCGAATAACTCTCATATGATTTTATGCATCCTACATAACTTCGAAACTCATATAAACCTCCATACGGCTTCGGGACTCATGTGGGCCTTACATAGTCTTGTGGGCCCCGCATAGGATACTTATATTATTATTATTATTTTATCATATATTTCTACAAATTAAATCAGTCAAAATATTATTATATGTACTTATTTACGTATATAAACAGTGTCTTGTGCCTCCGGGACTCATGTGGACCCCACATAGTCTTGTGGGCCCCACATATGATACCTATATTATTATCATCTTATTATGTATTTTTACAAATTATGTCCGTTAAAATACTATTTTATGTATATATACTTATTTACGTGTACAAACAGTGTCTATCCTATTTATCCTATAAGATTTCATTTTGACTAGACCGACCTCCAGGGAGCGACTGAGCCGCAATGGTCTCTGAGCACTCGCTTAGACAAGGTCTTTTTTAGACATCAAACATGGAATCAAAGATCCTACAGAAAAAAACACTTCTGTATTAATATTAACTTAATGACCGTTTTTATTATTTTATTATTATTGTGCTTTAATCGTATATATATTTTTGGGTCATCACATTCTCCCCTTCTTATAAAAGTTTCGTTCTCGAAATTTGCTAATTTAAAATGAGTACTGTATAATTGGTTGCGCTATTAGAAAGAGTAAATTGATTAACGATTTAACTAAGTCTTAGAATAGATTGAGGGTCAATTTGACGAAGTATTTTATTTTGAGAATTGAAGTGTGAATCGTCAGTCTAATAGGGGTTGAAATGAAAAAAAAATTCAGAAGATGTAGAAAAGGATAATTATATATATATATATATATATATATATATTATATACATGTCCTATAAATTAAAAATATACGAGATCTGGCCTTTAGAGCCTTAGATCAACGTCAACATCTATTGCAGTACTAGCGATGTCATTGCTAACCGCCTGGGTTCTTTCTTGGCAGAGTTGACCTCTTATAATGTCGTCGGCTTGGGTCGGAAAAAGGGAGAGAACACCTGTTTGTTCGGCAAAGGAGGAAGAGCTGCCCTCTTCCCGAGTTATTGGTGGCCCGTATATAAGTCTCAATGCGCATCAGATTTCCTTGCAATGGTGAAGTAGGCCAGCATTATCTGGAACCCTTAGTGTGGTGACTACGATATTGCCATTGTAAGGGATATGACTCATTGGTGAGATATTAGTTGTAAGTTTCATAATCGGAATATTCTCGATAGGGAAGAGGGTTGGAAGAATGGCAGGGGCACTGCTCGGGTTGGTAGTGGCGGAGGAGGTAATATGGAGAATTGATGGGGCAGTAGTTGAGATAGTGGCTTCCCCAACTGATCCCCGCCTACGCCTACAGTTCTCAAACCAAAAGCGTATATTTCTCGGCTCGATTGGACCATACCGTCGGAGTTGTGCTGCAAGCAAGATAGTCCACTCCACGGAAGGGAGTTCCCCTTGACTGCTGTGGAAGGCCTCCTCTAGAATCTCCAGCTATGCTTTACTGGGTTTCCATCTTTGAATCGACGATCTAGTGCTGCTCTCAGCAACTTGGGGAGTTACGTGATTTGGCAATATCTTCAAGTAATGAGACAACTAAGAGATAAGTTGGGAAGAGTTAATCACTGCAAACCGAAATGTGATTGTTCAAGATGATAGAAACTGTGATGCTTAGAGCTTGAGAAGGATAGACCCTTTTTATAGGGGAGTGGCCGCGTGTTGTGGAAATCGAGAGAGAGCGACGTGTGCTGCGAGAATCGAGGGAGAGCGACGTGTGTCACGGATATCGAGCAACGCGTTTTGCACAAATCGAGGGAGAACGACGTGTGTTGTGAGAATCGAGAGAGAGAGCGACGCATGTCACGGATATTGAGCACGCATTTTGCACAAATCGAGGGAGAACGATGTGTGTCACGAAAATCGAGATAGCGACGAGTGTCACGAACGACGCGTTTTGCAAAAATCAAGGGAGAACGATGTGTGTTGCAAAAATCGAGAGAGAGAGAGAGAGAGAGCGACGCGTGCCTCGAGTGATGCATTTTTTCAAAAATCGAGGGAGAGCGATATGTGTCGAGGAAATCGAGCGAGCGACACGTATTGCAAAATTTGCGGACTCAAGATTTTATTTTTTTTATGTTTCTACATCTTTATTAATGCTTTAACTATAATTAATTTCATTCTTATGTCACTACTTGGGTGGGTGGCATAGTGGTAAGGAACTAGCCGTGCATCCATGTGATCGCGGGTTCGAGTCCCTACTACGCCCAAGTGGTCTCATGCCCTGACCTTGCTTCGGGGGTAAGTAAGCTATAGCCGATGATTTCCACCTATGAGACCCTTTTTTTTTTTTTTTTTTAATAGAAAAATTTAATTGTATTAACTTTTATAAATTTATACAAAATTTAAGATTTTGTCAAAATTTGTACTCCTAAATCAAACTTGGATACTTAATGGAAATTGAATATGCAATGGAAAAAAACAAAAATAGATATACATATTTAACTTGCACATGCTAAGGGATTTTTTTTTTTTTGAATTTAAATATAATAAGTAATATTTAAATGATATTTAATTCCTTATATACTAATACAAAATAAAAATTAAAGATTTTGTCAAAATATAAATTCCTAAATTAAACTTGAATGTTTTGTTGATAACTGAATATGTAATGTAAAAATACATATTCATATCCAACTTATACATGCAAAGAAATTTTGGGTAAATTCAGATTTCATAATAGATCGTTTGTTCATATCTATTTGTATATGTAGCATTTCTAAATTCAGTAGGGTCTATTGGGTTATTTCTTATATATTTAGTGAAAATAACAACAGTGAAAATAATTAAATCTCAGATATTATTATTATATTTATATATATAAAAAATTTAAATTATTAATGCATTTGACAATTAATTATGAATCATTAATATGGGTACGTGTTTCTACAAACATAAATAACATATTTAAATTAATTAACGTGTCTTCAATAATACTACTATTTTTCTTAGAGAATTTATAATTATTACCTGTCCTTGGGAGCTTTCACGTAAAATCTCATTTCCTCCAATGCTTCTATCTTTAGGATCTATTCTTAAATAATGATCAAATGTTATTTTAAAATCATAAATCTATTATTAACGTATAATAATATAACAAACTAAAATAAATATTCTAAACTACCCAATCCTACCAAAATCATATTTTATATCTAAGCTTTTGTAAAATTTATATATTAGAGTATGCATAACTTATATCCTATACTTTGGTAAAATATATATATATATATATATATATATATATATTTAGTCTACAGAACGTATAACTTATTGTTCTGATACCAAATGTAACACCCCGACCTCGAGGGACTTGAGATATTAATTTTTTACTACTAATTTACAGCGAAAGCAAATAAACTCAATTATTATTAAATCAGAGTATTAATTATTCATATTACAATCATTTATTTTAAAAGAAAAAAAATTACATAAGCATAAATATCTGACATCATACTAATATTTCTAAACAATTTTTATTTTTCTATCCCCACCCGCATGCTTGCTAAGCATGATTTCCAACATGCTCTTCAGAGTTATCTGAAATAAAAATATGGTTGGAGTGAGACAACGCTCAGTAAGTAAATAAGATTATTATTAGTGTGTGGCAAAAATGAGCTTTTTAAAAATTTCGTAAAACAATATTTAATATTATAACTTCAAAACTGTCTCTAGAATAAATATAAATTTAAAAATTTTTACATAAAACTTTTAACATCAACTATAACAGTAAAATTTTATAATTATATATTATAACTGTTAAATTAAACTTTTAATTTTAAAACTGTATAAATATTTAATGATAAATATACATATACTTTTCCTTATACGTTTTCTTTAGATCGTCATTTAAGCACTAAAATGATCATTTTCATGTAAACTTATACTTTTCCTTCAAATCACCAGTAACTTTATACACGTAATTAAATATGTATAAACATATATTATAAAAACCATCTTTAGGCCTGTTTGTCGTAAGTCATGTTTACTCCCATGACTGGGTTGTGTGGTCCGAAGACTGGACTTAACTGGCTGGCCGACCAAACTAAATCAACGTACGTAAACTTTAAGTGAGATTTTCCTTATTAAGTCCTGATCCGGAACCAGGTGTGCACTCAGGAAAAATTCACTAACATAAATAACCACTCTATAAACAGTGTGGGTGCATTCTGATCTGTATAAACTTTAAGTTACGGTACCGAGCATCTATAACTTTAAACTTTCGTTGGCATAAGGGGTTTTAAAATCATCTTATTATAATTTATGTAATTTAAAATAATATCGTGAAAATCTCATCTTTACTCATATTTTCATAAAAAATGTAACGTAAAAATAAACTCATGCCACACAATTTTTGTGTTAAAAATATATATAATTTTATTTTTGAATAGGAATAAATGCTGAAAATTACCCGAGGGGATTAGAACATTTATTAACCCAAAAATAGATGCAAGTATATTAAAGATAGAACTGGTATAATTAAATACGCGTAAAAATAAACTCATAGAAATTTTGTAGAACTAATTAACATAATTGAAATTTACTTATAAAATAAACTCGAGTATGAATTTTAAATAAATAAAAAAACTAACATAATCAAAATTTACTTACCTTCTTCCTTACAAACACTGTAATTATCTCTAAGAAATGAGATCGGAAAGAGTGGGTGATTGAGAACTTACTCAAAAATTCTCTCTCTACCATAATTTCTTTCACTCACCAATTCTTCTCTTCCTTGAAAAATTGTTGTGAAAAATGAAGGTTGAGAGCTCCCTATTTATAGGAGAATTTTGGGGAAGAAATGAAATTTATAAAAGTGTGGGGAGATTGGTGAAATTATAATTTTTAAAAATTAAAGAATGGGTAAGGGATGGGTAAGGTATGGGTTGAGTATGGGATGGGGATAGAGGTCATGTGGGAGTGTTTGTCACCATTCCCATTAAATAAATTTTTAATTAATTACTTACCTAATTAATCAATTAGTTAATTACTTATTTTATTATTTCATTATTTTTATTAATCATTATTATTATCATTGTTATTACTTTTAAACTATTTTTAGTATTTTTTATTTTATTTTTTGAATAAGAATTAAATTTGAATTTTGAAAACTCATGTAAGGCCCACATGGTCTTGTGGGTCCCACACAACTTCGAGACCTAAATGGATCCTACGTAACTCGAATAACTCTCATATGATTTTATGCATCCTACATAACTTTGAGACTCGTGTAAATCTCCATACGGCTTCGGGACTCATGTAGGCCCCACATAGTCATGTGGGCCCCGCATAGGATACCTATATTATTATTATTTTATCATATATTTTTACAAATTATATCAGTCAAAACATTATTTTATGTACTTATTTACGTATATAAACAATGTCTTGTGGCTCGGGGACTCATGTGGACCTCACATAGTCTTGTGGGCCCCACATATGATACCTATATTATTATCATCTTATTATGTATTTCTACAAATTATGTCTGTCAAAACACTATTTTATGTATATATACTTATTTACGTGTACAAACAGTGTCTATCCTGTTTATCTTATGAAATTCCATTTTGACCAGGCCGACCTCCAGGGAGCGACTGAGCCGCAATGGTCTCTGAACACTCGCTTAGACAAAGTCTTTTTTAGACATCAAATATGAAATCAATGATCCTATAGAAAAAAGCACTTCTGTGTTGATATTAACTTAATGACCATTTTTATTATTTGTTTATTATTGTGTTTTAATCGTATATATATTTTTGGGTCATCACAATGAGTATGGGCATACAAAAATTATCGAAAAATCTAAAATGGGATCGAAATAATAAGCGGCTCAATTTTCCAATATTCAGTTTCGGTTTCGATTTTAGAAAGTATAAATTTTCGATTTCGGTTTTCAAAGTATAACCGAACTGAAAAACTGATTTTAATTTTAATTACATATATAAATTTATAAGATTAGTTAATTATGAATAGTCCATATAATAAGTTAATCTAGATTACTTAATTGATAGTTAATTGATATGTATTTTGCATTATGATGGTTTGTAAGAGCTACTAAGCTAGTAAGAATTAGGAACAAAAAAGAAAAGGTCCAACACCTTCTCAGCTACCTTAACTTATTAACAGGTTTAATTTTGTTAAAATTATGAAACATTATAAAAAATTAGAATGATCAATAGATTTTCAATAACCCTTGTGAAATATAATATTAAATATTTATAAAATCGGTTGAAAATTGAAAAAATCGTAACCGAACCACCGAATGTTTGGTTCTCCATGGAATAATAAATTCGGTTCAATTTTGATTTCGGTTTGGACATCCCAAAAATTGCAAGGTTCGGTTTGATTTTTCGATTTGGTCCATAACTGAACCGAACCGAACCGAACCGAATTGAACCGATTACACCCCTAATCACGAAAATTAAAGAAGCGGAGAAAATAAAATCAAACATTTATAATATTTTTATTTATTTTTTAAAAATATACTAAAGAAAATGAAAATACAAGATATTTATGGGAGAAAGTAATGACATAAAAATAAAATAAACAAGAGATAGAACAAAATAAGATGAAATTGAAAATATAAAAATGGTAACATCAACACAGGAGAGAGCTTAAAATATTCATTCATTAATTCAGTATATAATTTAACTGATGTCATGGGCACAAAAGCAAATTTAAAATCTAAATATGATTAAAGACAACGTAATTGAGTTCAATATTAAAGTAGTTGTAATTTACAATATTGTGCTATTTAATTATAGTCATAAACTACTAATATGATATAAATTAGGGTTAACTATATGTTTTTTCAATGACATATTTCTAAACACTTTCTAAGATGTGCAAAATTATTTGGTGCGTCTAATATGATGTATGGAGATAGTAAAAAATAATTCAATACAGAATTTATCAAAATAGTCGATAGTAATGTGCCCGAAGCCGATACACGAAAACCCGATATCCTAATTTCTCCTAAAAAAAGGATCTATTTTTTAATTAAAATTAATGTCGTAAGCCTTAATTCCATCAAGTCCAAAAATCCCAAAGTGCCTCTCATACGCTTCCCCTCCTTTCTCATTCTCGTCAAAAAGATCAAACAAAAACACTTCCACCCCAACACCAGGCCTCTTGGGCGTTCCGACGTCGTTTAGTGCCCGTTTTACGACATTTCCATTGTACGCCACAGCGTTCTCGGGGGTCGCGGCCTCGCCGCCGGTAGTCGGCCAGCCAGTCTCCGTCAGCACTACCGGCACTCCGGCGAAACCTTCCTTCTCCATCGCAAAAACGAACGCATCAATCGTCGCGTCGAAGAGATTGTTGTACGTCAAACCCCCATCCTGTACGACGTTTCCGGATCTGAACAGAGCGAAGTCGAGGGATATGTGCTTGGCATTGTTCGTGTAGCTGATGAACGGATAAGCATTGATCATGAGCGGAGATCTGCTATCCTGGAGGAAGTGAAGCAGAGGAGCCATAACCGATTGGAGGTACGGATCGAAGGATCCGGTAGACGGAGGATGCGAGCTCGAAAGGACGGATGCCGCCAGCGGCGACGATATCTTAATCGCGTCGGTGAGACCAAGGGTTTGGAGAGCTTGGTAGAGATTGTTAATGGCGGGAACGACGAACGGAGTGTAGAACGGATCTTTCAGGAAGACCTCGTTGCCGACGGCTAGGTACCGGATCTGACCGGCGGGGACGTATGCGAAGATGCTGGATTTAAGCCACTGTAGGGCGGTGGCGACGGTGCCGTTGCCGAGGGAAGGGAGGATCTCGTTGGGAACTCCAACCATGAGCTGGATTTCGGAGCCGGAGAAAGCTTGCAGAGTGCTTGGATCGTCGTTGAAGAGCCGGATTCTCGAGATGCCGTTGGATTTGACGAGATTGACCACATTGGAGGGCGGAGGGAGGTTATTGGCGACGCGGCCGTAGCATACGCCGACGGGCGCAGCGGCTGCGGTAAGAATTAAAACAGGGGAACAGAAACTCAGAAATCAGAGTGTATATATTGGGAAAAAAGGCAAAACTCAACCCCTGTTTGGTTGACTAGAAAATATAGAGAAGGAAAAGAGAGAAGAATTGAAAAAAATCGTAAAAGATCACAAAACAAAGTAAGATTAAAAATTCTATCAGCAAATATTCTAGGGAGTAGGGAATAACCAGTACTAAAATGAAAATGCATAAATGGATACAAATTAACCTGAAGGAAGAGGAGAAAGAAGGAAGAGGAGGAATCGGAGAGAGATCAAAGAGAGGAAGGAGCGTTGAATCGTCATGGCGTTTGTGATCATCGTGTAGAATTGATGAATGAGGTAAAAGAATAAAAGAGAGATCGAGAGTGTGTGCGTGGAATCGATGAGCTAATTATAGATTGATTAGGAAGAGAAGGGATTGGTTTGATTTTGGTTTGAAGGTGTTTGTGAAATTGTGGACGCCATGGTTCCGCGGATATAATATAGCCGTTGGCAGATGTTCAAAGTCTTCGCATCAACTTCTTACCTCGGGGGTGGCAAAAAGGTTAACGAGCGATTCGGGCGGATCATAAGTAGTTCGGAATTAAACGATTTGAATTTGAATTCATCCGTTTATTGCTATAAAAGAATTATTGGTTTAAAAAATATAATTTATTTATTTTAAAAAATTTTAAACCTTTCATTTAAAATGATATTTAAAAAAAAAAACACTCCATTTTATTTATTAATATTTAAATGAAAAAAACATAAAATATAAAAAATATTCTTGAAATGAATATTTTTTTAATCAAAATTCCACATTAACTCTATTCATACTTTGCCTCCCACATTGATTTAATTCTAAAACACCTTAGTGATACACACAAAATCTTAATAATTAAATGTTTGTTATAAAGGTAATAATATTTATTATACAATAATTATTAAATTGCAAATATTATATTTATCATCATAATATTTGGGAATAAAATTTTATGCAATTTTGTGTTAAAAATTTAAAATGCGCCAATTTACACAAGTTTTAATACAAATTCGAATAATTTTTTTTATTCAAATTCAAGCTAGTTAAATTTACAATTTCAAATATATATTACAAACACAACAATACAAATTATAGTTTATTGAACAAAAATAGAAAATAATTGTTAAGAGTTGGGGAAATAGCCAAGCCAAACTAGATGAACTCTTTCTTTCTGTTTCCAGAAAGTTTCCTCGATGCAAATCAAAAGAAACTCAAGCTCCCTCAATCATACAAAAGCCATGAGAATCAGAACTTTCGGATAACAAGGAAAGCGGGAGTGGGAGGGAAGGCATGGAATAAACAAAACAACGAAAATAGAACAAACACACTAACACAGATGACAAATCTTCTTCTCTACTGCCCAAGCGATCCTGCGGGGAGCGGCAGCCGACGGCGACGTCTGGCCAGCAGGGAGTGTTGGTGACTTGGACTCTTAGAGTGAGGCTTCTGCTCAATGCTCACGATTCTGGCTGGGTAGCAGCCAGCAGGGAGTGAGGGAATGGGCGGCGGCCGATGGCTGCGTGCGGCCAGCAGGGAGTGTCGGAGACTCGAACTCTCAGAGTGAGGCTTCTTCTACTCCGTGCTAACGATTCCGGCTGGGTAGCAGCCAGCAATGAGTGAGAGAGGCTCAGCTTTTGCACGGCGCATATTGGTGTGCGTTCAGTCCTGTATCGTCTTTGTGAGTAGTTCCAAAATTAATATAAAATCCTATTAACTCTCTATCCTTGATATCTACGTTTTGAGAATCAGTTCTCTAATATAGTATCAGAGGTGGACCTTAGGTTGCTTGACTCTTTCGTTGGTTGGACTTCTCCTTTCCTCATTTCCCCATGGGCTCGAGGGAGAGTTAGTGTGCGTTCAATCCCACATCGTCTAGTATAAGATCCTCTTAACTCTCTTTTCTTGATACCTAGGTGAGTTCGTGACTCATGAGAGAGATCCAGAGATGGCTGCTGCAGCAGCAATAAGTTTGTGACTCGTGAGGGAGATCTAGAGATGGCTGCACCTCGTGCTGCTGCTGCAGCAGCCGATTAGAAATTAGGGTTCAATTTCAATTTCAAATGTTTTCCTTGTATATAATATATATAGGTAGATAAATAGGTCACTGGACAGGGACTGACCCAGACCTGCCTAGCCTATTTAATTAAAGGGTCTTATATGAGTTGACCCATTTATAAATGGGTCAAGTTGTGTTAAAGTCAAATCCGGCTTAAACAGGTGGATCACAGGTCACCCGTCGGGTTTCCACCCATCTTGCCACCCCAAAATTCTTCCCTCAACTGCCATTCAAATTGTTGTTAAACTACAAATAATATCATAAATACCCTCTTCACAATGTGAACTCTTATTGCTTCTATAAAAAAAAAAAACTATTGGTATTTTCATGAAACTACCCAATAAATGTCTTTCTATTCTATTCATGAATTAATATGTACAACTAGTCGAGTCAAACTTTAATATACTAGGTCTTCTTTATTAAATTTTTTAGCTCAACTAAACATTGCTCAATTTTGTTCATTTGTGTGTTCATGTTGAATTAACTTTTGTTGAGTCAAGTTAATGAATTGTTCATAAACATTTAATTGTGTTTAAATTTTTTCTATGCAAAAGACGCAAAAAGAGCCCTTACTAATACTATTTTAGGATTTCTTTGTTCCCATACCATGGCATCCTCAATTTTGACTCATAGAGTTTGAACTAAACAAGTCAAATTTTGTACAATCCATACTTATTTTCTTTTTTGGCAAAATAAGGTTATTTGAGTATGTTGAGCCCACTTTAACTTTGTTAAATGAGTAAAATTTGTGCCTATTAACGAGTTGAATTAAACTTATGACCAAATTTGTACGCCCCAGTTTTTTTTATTCATATATTCATATATATTTGATACCATACCTTAACCACAACCAGACCCAAAATGGCGTACCGGGGTGACCTGTCCATCTCTCATGATAAACTAAGCAACGAAAACATACATATACATATAATCCCAAACACAATACTAGAGTTTTGATACCATCATAATTACATAAAATAACTCTCTAAAGATATTTTTTTACATATCCCCTAAACAAAACATATCTTCCTATATACATAACAGTATCTCACCTGTAAAGACCTGGAAAATAGAAATGATAAGAAAAATAGAAGAGAAGAGGAAAATGGTCTAATGAGGAGAAAATCGGCGACAGTTTTTTGAAGTGTTAAGAAAACCGACGATGGTTATATATTTACTGCAACCGAGTAAAAGGATAAATAATGAAATTGGCATGGTTAAAGACAAAACCGGCGATGGTTTTTTGGGAGCCTAAGAAAACCGTCGATGGTTTTTGTCAAAGACAGAATATTATAAATGGGTTGCATGTCATTTTCTTTTAGATTTACAAACTCTCTCTCTCTCTCTCTCTCTCTCTCTCTCTCTCTCTTTCTCTCTCTCTCTCTCTCCTCATTTTCTCACTCTAAACTCACCCCATCGACGATCAGACTCTGTATTTTAGGCTTAGCTGCGATCTTCGTCAATTTCACCGGGCTAGAATTATGTTTTGAGGATCGCAGGAACCACTCCAAAGTTGAGGTAAGGGTATTAAATGTTGGTATTTGATGTATTAAATGAAGAATATGGGTTTAGAGATAATTAAATGATTATAATTGTGGGGTTAAAGTTTATTGAATTAGGAAAAATGTAAATTTCAGGATTTTGGTGCGAACACCGCAGGCACAGGTTTAGGGTCCCTGCGGGCATTTCCTCAGGGAATGAGGTAAGAATAATAAATAGTTAGTTGTTTGATGTTTCATTAAGTAAATGGAGTATGTGGGTTTGGGAAAATGTGAATGTGATATTATTCTGGAGAATACATAATTTCAGAGTTTTTGAGTTCTAAACGCCGCAAGCATGATTGTAGAATTTTAGCAAACCTCTCGATAATCAGGTAAGGGGAATAAGTTAAGTCAGTTAATTTTCAAGAATTAAATTTTATCAATTAAAATATAAAATGTGTCTATGGGATTTGAATTTTACAACTATTATATGTTTGTGAAAATTTAGAAATTTTGGGATGCAGGAAGTTTTACAAATGATATATATATATTATTTTATATAGCAGGAAAGTACAGTTTTTTCGGTACAGATTAGAGTATAAGAATTTCATTTAAAATTGTGTGGCATGAGAAATATCAGATATAGTATAGAGATTTAATAGAGAGTTTTATACAGTTTTTACAGAACCATAATTATATACAATTATTACAGAATCATGATATACAGTTATTACAGAGCTATGAATTTTCTTTTATACAGAATCATGGTTATTTCAGTTTATACAAAATCATGGTAAAACAGTAATATATAGACATAGTATTATATAGTATCAGATCCTTGATGGATCAGAGCAGATTATAGAGCACGGTATCGTAGCTATACAGTATAGATAGTGCAACCACATATGTAACGCCCCAAACTCGCCACGTGGGGCCTGGAGTGTTATGAGACCAACACACGTCTCTGATGCCATTCACGCAGCAGAAATAATAAAATAACCTTAACAAAATATACCAGAGTTTTATATTTACACATGCAGATCCATAATAATTACAACCCTATTCGTCATATTACAAAACCTGTTCAAAATTTATTAAACATAAAAACTAAAAACATAACTGTTCTAGTACCACTCACAAAACTACCCCACCCTAGAGTTATCTAAGCTCAATCCCCTAGATAACCTGAAAATATTAAATCATTAACGGGGTGAGACACCTCTCAGTAAGGAAGAAATAATTTATAATAGTGTGTGGCTGAAGTGTTTAATATATAATTAAATAATTTATAATAGTGTGTGGCTGAAGTGTTTAATAAATAATTAAAATAACTATACAAACGCATTCATAATCCACTAGTAGCCAAAATAACATGCTCATTATCACACCATGGCAACGTCTTTGTCATCTTAATACATGCCCACATACATAAATATTTTACTGATAATTCCTGAGAATAGGGAAGTCTACCCACCCATACAAGTAGATTCCCTCTACTCTAGTGCTAACACCAAGGCACTCACCTTTCTCAGTAAGCCCTTGGGTTATGTATCCAGGTAAAGTCACAGAGAATAAGGAAGGTCAACAACCCATACAAGTGGCTTCCCTTTACTCTAGTATACACAAATAATTACCAGAGTACTCACCTTCCTTAGCAAGCTCTCAGGTGGAATAATCTACTTTACCATAAATACTTAATTAATTAAAGTCACACGCAGCCATCAATGTTCTTTTCACAGAACCTCACACATATATGCATATCACAATCAATCCACACAGGATAAACATACAATCTTCAATCATACCCACACAAGGTCAACATCCATATAATATGTAATTGTCCACACAGGACTCTAACACACACATCATACACGTCCACACAAGACTGTCAATTACAACATATATATCCACACAGGACTAACCAATCACACAGATTACATGGTCCACACAGGATAAACCAATCACACAGCATATATGTCCACATAGGACTAATCAAACCACACAGGTTACAAAACAAATACTTCGTTCATTGTAAATAGGTAAACAACCTCCTCATACCACTACCAATGTTTATGTGACGACCCAAAAAATAATAGTATTTAAATAATAACGAGGGAGAGAAATGAAAACAGTAACAGAAGGAGGCAGCCGACTTCGTCAACGAATGCGAAGCATTTGTCGACGACATTGCATTTTGGGATGGAATAACTCAAAAGATTTTCCACAGGGCCTCATCGACGAACACAAGGAGTTCGTCGATGAGTGCATAAGGGGACCTCGTCGACGAAGCTACGACTCATCGACGAGAAGATACCGAGAGATGAATTTAGGCTACTCTGAATTTCATCGACGAAGGCTAAGGTTTGTCGACGAAATTACTTAAGGACTCATCGACGAGATGACGTGACTCGTCAACGAAGCCCGCAATATAAATAGCCCTAAACTGATTTTAATTGTAGAAATTTGCCACAGTCTCTCTCTCTCTCTCTCTCTCTCTCTACCCCTACGACTCCTCCCTCTTCCTCCTTCGATTTCGTTTCCGTCAGTTGTTGAATCGATGATCTAAGGCCACCACGACATTCATGATGGAGTTCTCTTCAAGTCTGCCAGAGCGGATCGTCGATGGGATGAAGTTAGAATTCATCCCAAATCCAGGGTAAAGTCTTTTATTCAGAATTTGAGTTTCCAGCAGTTGTAAGAAATGTAATAGACGTAGAAATAGTAATGTTTTGTTCTAAGATTTATGATTTTTAAGGTGTTGAGTGGAGAACCCTGCGGGTGTTGGGCCCATTATAGTAGGGGATTTTTAGCAGGAAACAGGTAAGGGAAATATGCTATGCTAAGCAATTTTACTATGTTTCAGTATAAACTATACGTTTTTATCAGATGATTATTCACGATAGAAATTTATACAGTTTATCATTTATGTATAATATGTTTAAAATTTCTATGTGGCTTGAGAATATGGTATAGTAAAGAAACATGTTTTATAGTATTTTCAAGATATGATTTATAGAATATACAACCAATGGTTATGTTTTATAGTAATTACAGAATACCATAATTATACAATTTTCAGTACCATGACTTACAGATTACAGTTCAGTTCAGAAATACAGTTGACATAGTTACAGTTTATTTCAGTATCATGGTTATTACAATTATTTCAGAATCATGGTAAATCAGATAGTTGTATATAGAGATGTATTATATAGTATCAGACCCTATTGGACCATACAGTTACAGAGCACGGTACCGTAGTTATATACATTTTACTGAGTGCAACCACCTATTCAGATATTACGTGGTAGTAGGTCGATCGTATAGTGCCCTGATGTGGACAGGCTCACCATCAGATATGGGTTGAGGAGGGCAGATCAGACCGAGGGAGTATAGTGGTTTACCCTGATTCACTCGAAAAATGAGCAGCTCGAAAGCTATCCCAAGTATAGGAGTTCTATCGTGTAATATTAAGCCCAAGGGCTAGATCGTCTCCTCAGGGAATGCTTTAATCTCAGATTTTACTTTCTTCCAATCGAAATTAAAAAGGTACTGAACTCAGTTCAGATTCGGGTTTTTCAAGATGGTTCAATTTCACTTGTGACAAATTAAATGACACGCAATTTAAACCTTAAAATTAACATGCACTAAATAAAAGAAAACAAAAATAGAAACCCTACGTCTACTTAAGGAAACACTAGATCATACTAACTAAAAATGGAAACTTTAAACATGGAATTAAAATAACAATAATGAAAACCCTAGTCTACTTAAGGAAACACTAGGACACGCGTTAATTAAAAATGGCAACCTAGGACATGGAATTAAAAACACACAATGGAAACTAAACTAGACACATACTAAAAAAAAACCGAACCTACTAAAAATCGAACTTTTAGCATAATTAAGAGATCAAATCAAGACTCACAATTTAAATGCAAACATGAATTCAACGGAAATTTAAAAAACGTAAACAATAACGGAACACAATAAAAACACAACCTTTACTAATCATAGACCCTAACTAAATCGAATTTCGACAAAAAAAATATATGAATTTAATTAAGAATGCTAAATTAAAATAACTATCAATTAGATAAACAAAGAGATTAATTTAACAATAATGAAATACCTAACATTACTCAACTTAAACAAAAAGAAAGAAAACTCCAATAACATTAAAAAAAAACTAAACTTTCTTCAATATTCCAAGATTCAAAGAAAAGTAAATAAAAGAAAGAAAGAAGGAAAAGAGAGAGAGAGAAACAAATCCACTGAGCCGTGAAGTTGCTGCTGCGCTTTGGTGGTCCTGCTATGGAGTCGGCTAGTGTTCTACTGTGCTTGGGGACTGTTGAAGATGGTGGAGGAGGCTGGCCGTACTGCAAGAGGGCAGAGGATGCCAAGAGAAATAGAGGAAAGGGGGAGAGTGAGGGAGGAAAGATAAAGGGAAGGAAGAGAGACAAGAGGAGAGAAGCAGAATTGAAAAGAACAAAAAAAAAAACAAACTAAAGAAGAAGAAGAAGAAGAAGGAGAAGAGGAGAATAGGGAGCCATGGGGGCTGCCTACACAGGAAGAGAAAGAGAAGGGTTAAATAGGATAGGGGGGAAAGCCCTAGACCCAAATAGGAAACCCGAATTGCTATATTTTTTTATTTTTTTCATTCTCTGTTCATCGCAAATCTGACTCTTCTGGAGCCAGTATCTCACAAAACTCAAAACACAAAAGTTGTATATGATCCTTTCTTCTTTCTCCAGAAATTTGAATCGTCTCGATCGGAGTTCGGACAAAAAAGTTATGCATAAAATACGAACAGGTATCGGTTTTGATTCTCGGAAATTTTCCTACGACAAAAAATTACCAAATTCTCATAAATAGTGCAATAAAGTTCAAGAATGATGATTTTGGCATTTTATTAAAATATTGGACAATTTTGGATATTTAATTAAAAATATAAACCGTAAAGCTCAGGTTAAACGTCCAATTACGCAGTTTCGGCGCGTAATCACACCCCCCAACTAACGTTTTGCTAGTCTCTAGCAAATAACGTGAATGAATCTCAGGGTGGTATCTACAACTACATACTCTAGTAATCATGAAATCAATGCACATGCAGCAATAGTATACCATTTCACATACAAGAACATAACTGAATTTCACACAAGCTCGTTCATATTCAATGCACACGACTCCAAAACACGTCACCCATGCAAGTTTCATCGTTTATATGTGATTTGAAAGTAGTATACTCACATGAAGTTAATTAGTGGCACATTCAGAGTTAATGCAATCATATAAGTTCGAGTATAAACAGGTAAACTCTCGAGGTGTGTGTGATGTGTGTGACTCAGTACACCTAGGACGCCAGTGGATACCTACAGAACGGTCGCTTTGACTCGGCCTAATTGGTATACCCTCAAGAACACTCAAAGAAAATGGGTTCACTCATCATATGTGAGGAGGAGTGTCGCGATCAAACATCCCACATATTAAAAGGAACAACGCTAAGTATATGGAGTGGACTAGTCTGGAAATGATCTAGCCTATCTATGAGGTGTCGGGTCCTTCACCCTAGCATCTTCTCACCTACTCGCCATATCCAACCGAGACCACCCTAGATCAACTTACTTACAAACTTGTCGTGAATACATCAGAGGCACTAATCGGTTGAAGCATCTTCATACGTGGAAAATATGTGTCGTCCTTGACTTTTTGTGATATGTATTTGGGCCGGCATTGACATTTCATTTCATGCGCATGTGTATTGCTTATTCTTTTCTTTTCTTTTCTTTTTTCTACTCATTCTTCATTTTCTGTCTTTTCTTGATCAATAAGGACAATATAACACTTCTTTTGTAATCTTCATACCATCAATGGGAATTGAGCTCGAATAGGGGTCCATGAACTAAGTTTATCTCTAGGGGTGGCTCAGCCTTCACATTTTGAATAGGCTACAAGACCTAGGTTTCTATCTCCCCACTAGGTGTCACCTTTAGGCTAGCAAATAAAAAAAAATAGACTAGTGTACAAGGAATCATCCAAAAAAATAGAATTGAGTTCTGTGAACTCTGATTTAATATTAACGCTCAAAAGGACGATAAATAGCTCAAGGATATCTCACAAGGTGTCATAGTCGCCACGGGTGTTCTCTCAGTGCTCACAAGAAACCCTAAGTGCAATGAATCACGTGAATGTGCTTATTCAGCCTCGTGAGATGCCGTGTAAATACAGGAAATTATATAGTTAAATTAACATGAATGTACTACCAATCGATTCTTCATGGAGTCATAAGATCATATAAAGAGAAAACTATGCATGATTGACTCAAGTGTGTCATTCTTAAGTTATACGCAAGTATGTGAAAGGTATACACAGTGTTAAGCATGGCATAGTGCAGTGCAATTCCTCAGTGCTCCTCCTTTCTTTCTCTCTTTCTTTTTGATTTTTTTTTTATTTTTTTATTTTTTTATTTTTTAAAAAAAACCCGGTACGTGTACGTGTCACATGCGAATGCTCATCCCCCCCAACTAAAGTGGAACATTGTCCTCAATGTGAAAGCATAGGAGAAATAGAAAATAATGTGCACGAAAAAAGTAAGGCGTACCTGAGTAGGGAAATAATGGAAAACAAAGATCGAACTACGAGAAAATAGACCTGAAAACTAACTAAAAATAAAATAAGATAAAATAAAAGGAAAATAAGGGAAAGAAAAACATCACAATTGTCTTGGCGGAGGCTCTGGAGGAATTTCGTCTGGTGGCCGCAGGTCTATAAATTGCATCGGCGGTTCTCCAAATTTGAGCCGCCACAATCGATCAGTCGTCATACTTGCACGAAAATCAACCTCAAATGAATTAATGCGTGTCAAAATACCAAACAATTTGTGTGCAGGTCGACCCTCGTGTGTGGATAAGAAAGGGTCTTTATTCAACATTGTTTCCAGGAAATGTGCTTCTTTACGAACTAACGGTTGAGAGAAAGTGATCGGAATAATTACCTGCAGTTCTTCAGAAGCATTAACATTAAAGGTTTTACCTGGTTCTTTGAAAATCATATGCTCACCAGACTGATCACCTTCTTTATCGGGTGTACATATCATCATACCACTGCAAGAATCTGCCTTCACACTAGGCTCCTTAACATATGATTTAGGTGGGGATGACGGTTCCATGGTTTCTGAGCTCGGAGTATAAGGTACCACAGGTTGGTACTCCGTATGAGTATCAGTCTCCTTATAAACTAATTGCTCCACTTGTGGGCTCGTTTCCTCTTATTTTTCTTTGAATTCATCTATTTCAGCCGTAACTTCCGGTGTTGGGACAACTATTTGCTCGGTGATGAGCATTTCAGATTGGGGATCGTCTTTCTCGCTACTGAAGGTGATGGTGGCCTCTGCTGTCTCAAGAGAAACATCATGTATTTGTTGTTGCGGTTGCTGGTACTCTTGAGAACTAGGCTGAAGTTCTGCGAGTGTTTCCTCGTTTTCTAAGATGTCCAACTGTGTGCTTATCGCATTAATGGTGTCCCGCAATTCATTATTATGATCGACTTGAGTTTGCATGAACTGCTGGAGCATGTTCGCCATCTGAGTTATGCTATCCTCCAAAAATTCCGACGGCATACAGCTCTGAGGGATCTGTGGTGGCTGGTATTGAGGCGGAGGAATATCCGGGCAGTTTGGTGGTTCATATGCATCACCACCACTAATTGTGCTGATAGGATGTGCAGTCATGGGTGCCTGAGTGTATCGTGTGTTGCACTGTGGGACATTGTCAGCTAAGTAATCAAAGAATGATAATACTTGATCTGGATCCTCGCTGACGCGCTCTCCATTAGACATAGTTTGGACAAAACACTTGCAATCAGGGGTAAGAGCAGTATAAAAACAATCAACTAACCTCCATGAGTCAAACCCATGATATGGACAAGTGCTTAGTAAATCCTTGAATCGCTCCCAGCAAGCCTGAAATGTCTCGTTATCTTACTGCACAAAATTAAGAATCTGTTCCTGCAAAAATTGAGTTTTCTGTGAGAAACAAAACGCATGCAGAAATTCACCCTCCATATCAGTCCAATTAATGATAGAGTGCGGTCTCAAGGAATGAAACCAAATCAGTGCCCTATCCTGCAAAGTAGTAAGAAATAAATTCAGTCTAGTAGATTCGTTAGCTCTAGCATGAGAGAAAAACATGTTGCAGGTTAATTCAAACTCTGCTAAGTGCTGATATGGGCACTCAGATTCCGTCCCATAGAACTCGGGTAGCAGTGACGTCCTCCCGCGCTGCATCATGAAATTAAGCTCATCATAAGGCAAAATAGTAGAAGAGGATGCAGTGGCATATTCAAGCTGCATAAAATCCATTATCGTGCGCGGTGCAGGTGCAGCCATTTTTCAAAACTCGAAATTTTTTCTTTTTTTCTTTTCTGATTTTTTTTCTTTTTCTTAAAACTAATAAAGATGATGGGAAAACGCAAATTTGAGACTAAGAACAACATTCCCCGGCAACGGCGCCAAAAACTTGACTCACTCAAAAAATGAGCAGCTCGAAAGCTATCCCAAGTATAGGAGTTCTATCGTGTAATATTAAGCCCAAGGGCTAGATCGTCTCCTCAGGGAATGCATTTTAATCTCAGATTTTACTTTCTTCCAATCGAAATTAAAAAGGTACTGAACTCAGTTCAGATTCGGGTTTTTCAAGATGGTTCAATTTCACTTGTGACAAATTAAATGACACGCAATTTAAACCTTAAAATTAACATGCACTAAATAAAAGAAAATAAAAATAGAAACCCTACGTCTACTTAAGGAAACACTAGATCATACTAACTAAAAATGGAAACTTTAAACATGGAATTAAAATAACAATAATGAAAACCCTAGTCTACTTAAGGAAACACTAGGACACGCGTTAATTAAAAATGGCAACCTAGGACATGGAATTAAAAACACACAATGGAAACTAAACTAGACACATACTAAAAAAAAACTGAACCTACTAAAAATCGAACCTTTAGCATAATTAAAAGATCAAATCAAGACTCACAATTTAAATGCAAACATGAATTCAACGGAAATTTAAAAAACGTAAACAATAACGGAACACAATAAAAACACAACCTTTACTAATCATAGACCCTAACTAAATCGAATTTCGACAAAAAAAATATATGAATTTAATTAAGAATGCTAAATTAAAATAACTATCAATTAGATAAACAAAGAGATTAATTTAACAATAATGAAATACCGAACATTACTCGACTTAAACAAAAAGAAAGAAAACTCCAATAACATTAAAAAAAAACTAAACTTTCTTCAATATTCCAAGATTCAAAGAAAAGTAAATAAAAGAAAGAAAGAAGGAAAAGAGAGAGAGAGAAACAAATCCACTGAGCCGTGAAGTTGCTGCTGCGCTTTGGTGGTCCTGCTATGGAGTCGGCTAGTGTTCTACTGTGCTTGGGGACTGTTGAAGATGGTGGAGGAGGCTGGCCGTACTGCAAGAGGGCAGAGGATGCCAAGAGAAATAGAGGAAAGGGGGAGAGTGAGGGAGGAAAGATAAAGGGAAGGAAGAGAGACAAGAGGAGAGAAGCAGAATTGAAAAGAACAAAAAAAACAAACTAAAGAAGAAGAAGAAGAAGAAGGAGAAGAGGAGAATGGGGAGCCATGGGGGCTGCCTACACAGGAAGAGAAAGAGAAGGGTTAAATAGGATAGGGGGGGAAAGCCCTAGACCCAAATAGGAAACCCGAATTGCTATATTTTTTTATTTCATTCTCTGTTCATCGCAAATCTGACTCTTCTGGAGCCCGTATCTCACAAAATTGAAAATGCAAAAGTTGTAGATGATCCTTTCCTCTTTCTCTAGAAATTTGAATCGTCTCAATCAGAGCTCGGACGAAAAAGTTATGCATAAAATAAGAACAGGTGTCGGTTTTGATTCTCGGAAATTTTCCTACGACAAAAAATTACCAAATTCTCATAAATAGTGCAATAAAGTTCAAGAATGATGATTTTGGCATTTTATTAAAATATTGGACAATTTTGGATATTTAATTAAAAATATAAACCGCAAAGCTCGGGTTAAACGTCCAATTACGCAGTTTCGGCGCGTAATCATACCCTGGTCGGCCAACTAGGGTAGATCCCGCCTATGGGCCGCATAACCTTATCATGAGGGATTAAATCATGACATACGGTTATCCACAAAGAAATTTTCAGTTATTATTATGTATATACAGATTTATAGAGACAAAGAATATATCTATGTACATTAGAAGTATTTTAAATAGTAACCTAAAATATAGATATGTTAAGCAACATGGAAATGGTGGTGGTTTCTATTACTTGTACTGTATTTACAGATCCAGTTATACATGATTTTATAAAAACAGATTTTTATATTATTGTAACTCATTTGCCATACACTAGCAATAGCATATTTCGTCTTACTGAGCGTTGGCTCATCCTAATTACTTTAATATTTTTCAGGTGATCCAGATAGGCGAGCAGACCAGGCTCGCAGATAGAGGGGCCACAGTACTGCCCTGTCAGTAGAGAGTGAGTATATTTTTGGGAGTGTTTTTGTATAGGCCTCACTAGTTGAGGATATCGGGGGAACAATTATATATGTATATTTTGGGAAACAATTTACCACTCTGGTATTGTATATAATTACATATTGTTATGTTTATTTGATTTCTACTTCTCGCTGCTTAGGTTGATGAATGGGTTTAATCCAGTATAGTATCAGAGCATGTTAAATGTCATCGTATAAAATATTAAAAAAAAAAAAAACCCATTTATATAGCAGGTCCTTACAGTTTACCTCCCAATATAAACACCCATATAACGACCTCCTCATACCACTGCCAATGTTATATGACGGTTATACCAGGTACGATATAACGACCTCCTCATACCACTGCCAACGAAATATCACAATTTATATGAACCACAACACAAGTCAACAGCAACCAATCATTCAACACATCCACAATTCTACCACAGTTTACACAACATCAGTATTTGCAATCAACCAGTACAATCAACCAGGCAGAAATCACAGCCAAACAATATTCGCAGTCTCAATGATTCATCATTCCCCAATTCTCACAATCATTTAATTAATAAAAATGATTTCAACCACACGATTTTTCCCAATATAATATATCTATTTAAAAACAATATTTTCAATAACAGCACGGTTCAGAAAAATTATACCTGAATATGTAGAAATTATACCAAAAAATTAGTCATTTTAAAATTATTAAAAAGCTACTATAAAATGTTTCCTCTTACCTGCTCCTCGAGATTCCTGCCTAAAATCAACAAAACGAGACCATGTATTCTAAAAATTCCAAATTCCTCAAATCTCAGAAAAATAGCCATATAATACTTCCTAGGCTCCAAATACCTCAAAATAATAATAAAATCTTAAATTATTTCACTTACCCTAGTTTTGGGATGTTTCCCAAACCTCTTAAATCAAAAATTTGTTCTGCCCATATTGCAGAGAATCTTCTCAGGAGTCTCGTAGTAGCTTCCAATCGTCAAACCAAGCTAAATCCGGACCAGAATCAAAGATAGAAAGTAGAGGAGCCATGGGTAGAGAGAGAAATAGAATGACAAATTAAAATCCTAGCTGAAAAATTAAAATCCTCGCTGAAAATTTGATTTCTCCCTATTTATAAGCAATTTGCCATGTAGCCTCGTTGACGATATGTCTAGATTCATCGACGAGCCTAAGAACACCACTCGTGGACAAGACCGAGAGCTCGTCGACAAAATTTAGGTATTCAAAACCCTCTCTCGGTAAACCCTTGTCAATGAGACAAACATACTCAATGACGAGGCTTTGTAGGTTGCTCGTCAACGAGAAAGTCCAAGTCGTCGACAAGCACCTGTTTATTTCCCTTTAATATTTCTTTTCCCTTTTCTCCTATTTTCCCTTTTTCCTTATTATCCTTCTTATTTTTTTTTTATAGTTAAAATTTTCTAAGTCGTTACAACATGTCTTAGATAAAGTGCGGATTATTCAGTCGATTGTGCCTAGAGGAGAGACGAAGGCTCCTTGGCAGTCAGGTCTAGGTTAAGGAGGTCAATCCTACTACAGATGTTATAGTTTGACTTCACCTAGTAGGCCAGTCAAAGTTAAGTCTCGCCCAAGGGCTGCACAACCCGAGCATGCAAGGTTAAGTCATGCATACAGTTATCCATCCAAGGAAGCTTTCACGGTTATATAAATAAATGTATTTAGTTTTACAGAGAATGAGAACTATCTACTACAGTTAAAAGTATGTTCAAATAGAAAGATTATTTCAATAGGCATAGGCGTGAGTTATGATATATTTTACATTGAAATGTCATCACGGTTATAGTTGAATTAAGAATTATGTTATTCAAGTAAAACTCATTTGCCACACACTGGTTGTAATTTATTCTGTCTTACTAAGAGGTGTCTTACCCCAGAATTTCAAACATGTTAGGTGACCCAGATAGATGTGCGGAGCGAGCTCCAAGATAGAGGGGACTTTAGTACTGCCCTAACTATAGGGTAAGTTTTTGAGTTGGGAGTTGCATTTTGGGTATGTCCCTAGGATATTGTGTTTCTTCTGGGAGATGTATATGTATATTTTGGGAAATACTAAAACTCTAGTATTGTAAATAAGGTTGAAGTGTTTTATATTTTTTGCTGCATAGATGGTATGTATTATAACAGGTGTCCTCGGTACTACGTTGGATCCGAGACATTATAGTGAATTGTACTTACTTTAAATAATAATAAAAAAAGGTAGTAATTTTGGGGTCGTTACACATCGGTACTTACTTTAAATAACACCTCCTAAATCCTGCCCTGGAAGTCCCTAGGCTTGATTTCTAGTAATTCCTAAAATGTTAAGATTAAAGGGGTGAGACACCTCTTGGTAAAATGGAATAAATTATTGTCAGTGTGTGGCAACATGAGTTTTAATGTATCATAACACATTCATTTAATAATAAATTTAACTATATATGTAACGTCTTGCTTAATTTAACATAAAATGAAACATAATAAATAAAATAGTCAACCCGAACCCGTGGGTAACGGGGACACCTGTCATACACAGCGGAACGTAGGCAGCAGTAAATGTAAATCACAACCATTAACCAATAATTCATAATACCAGAGTCTATTATATCTCCAAAATACTGAATTTATATATACAATCTCAAAGTATCAAAAATACATCAAGGATCCCACAACAAAATAATCCTGATCTTAGTACAAAATCTTACCCTCCTAGTGGGGTAACTCAGCAATCTCAACGGCGGTCATGACCCACCGGTCTCTCAGGGTCTCCTAAAAAATTAATTAAATTCAGGGGTGAGACACTTCTCAGTAAGGGAAAATAAACTAAATACAGCTGTGTGGCAACATGAACATTTAATTCAATTATATATATATATATATATATATATATATATATATATATATATACACACACAATACATTTCATATTTCTATAAACGTTCATCATATCGTACTGAATAATCATATACTTTCATATTTGCTAATAAATCATATCGTTCATAAAACGTCTGTTATAACTGACAATACTGAAAATAAACCCAAGATGAATAGCTAGCTGGTGTCATGTATTACCTCCCATGACGGGTCGTACAGCCTGAAGGCGGGACCCGACAATGGCTGGCTGACCACTGTCGAGTCAAAAATATCTATATGTACGATGGGCCCGCCATACCCTGGTCTGGACTGTCAGGTGGACGTCTACAACTCTATACTGAAAGTCACATCGACTATCCATCTCCCACCCCCTCGTGGGGTGGTTAGCACGAGTCTAAACATAGATATCTGATCTATATATCTACGGTACCGAGCTCCTGAAGCTGAACTAAACTAACATTCGGGTTCTGATAACATATAATACATGATATTATAGCATTTTTCATAATTTCATAAATACAGCCTCGCGCCGAAATCATTTCATAAATACGGTCTCGCGCCGAACATTTCATAAATACGGCCTCACACCGAAATCATTTCATATACATACGACCTTGCGCCGAAATCATTTCATATATATACGACTTCGCGCCGAAATCATTTCATATGTATACATCATTCTGAAAATAAATCAATTATCATGTATTTGTCAAAATCATCATAATATATTATATCTTTTCATAATTCCTGAAAACATGCTTTATTCATAAAATTTGTTATATCATTACTTTTCATGAAAAATAAAATTCATGCCACACAAGTTGAACAATTCCATATATTTCATTCTAAAATCATAGTTTCCAAATAATAGCAGTATTTTCCCAATAACATACATTTTCTCAATAATATTCAAATATCATGCATATTTCCTAAAAATTTTTGTGCTAATAATAATAATAATACATGTGAAAAAATAACTATTTTAGTTTATTCCCTTACCTAGCAACTAAAACGCCCCTATGTATTCCTGGACTCACACCCGTAGGATTTCCTGATCAATACCCTGAAAATGAAAACTCCCAGTACTAAATTTCAGTATTTTCACGTGTATATCATTTCCTATAACTACAGTAAGAGCAAATTCGGCATAAAAAGTCTTACCTCAACTTAGGGATGAATTCCAACTTACTTTCACCAACGATCCACTTTTGCAGATTTGGAGAGAACTTCCCCAAGAGTGTCATGGTGGCTTCAAATCGTCGAACTGGCGAAAATCTGGCCTGAAATCAAAGAGAGAAGAGAGAGAAACCATAGGGAGAGAGAGTGAGTGAAATTTTTCTTAATTTTGGTGTTTAAATCCGAGTTTTTACTATTTATAGGACTGGATTCGTCGACAAGTCCTGTGAAAAATTCGTCAATGAACTTACACCATCGTCGATGAATTTCAAACTTCTTAAAATCCTCTCTCGGTATCTTCTCGTTGACGAAATTTGGCTTCGTCAACAAGGCCCTCTTATATCCTCGTCGACGAATCCCTTGTGTTCTTCGACGAGGACCTGACTAATTTTCTTGGTTATTTCTCCAAAAATGCAATGTCGTCGGCGGATGCAAAGCGTTCGTCAACGAAATCTGTTGCCTCATTCTGTTTCTGTTTTCATTTCCTTTCCTCTCAATTATTTAAATACCATCATTATTCGGGTTGTCACATTCTCCCCTCCTTATAAAATTTCGTCCTCGAAATTTACTATCCATATAATTCATAGAAAAATGGTCTACTTATTTTATTACTAGTTCTCACTTATAGCATAGGAATACTGTGGTTACATTTCAAGTCCTGGGAGATTACATAAATCAAAAGAAAATTTTCCCCAAAACCAAAATATCACTTACTACTAGAATATTACATGTACCTACAAAAGAAACATTACACATTTACTCACATTTCTTAATCATATATGGACTTCTTGGAATAATTGCAGATATTTCTATCTGATCTGTTCCTTAAGCTACCAAGAAGCCTCTTTTATTGCATGATTCCTCCATAGAATCTTTACCAGAGGAATTTTCTTATTATGTAGTTCCTATTCCTTCATGTCCAGAATCTACACCGGTACCTCCTCATAGACTAGCAAATTACTGAGTTCTAACTCACTATACCTGATAATATGAGAAGAATCTGAGACGTATTTCCTCAACATAGATACGTGGAATACGTCGTGCATCCTGGATAATGTAGGTGGCAAAGCTAGCCTGTAGGCCACCGACCCAACTTTCTTTAAAATCTCAAACGGACCGATAAACCTAGGGCTAAGTTTACACTTCCTACCAAACCTCATAACCCCTTTTAACGGAGCTACCTTCAAAAATACACGATCACCTACATTGAACTCCAAATTCCTGCGGCGATTGTCGACATAACTCTTCTGTCGGCTCTGAACTGCACTGATTCTATCCCTGATGAGCCAAACTTTATCATATGCTTATTGTACCAGCTCTGGTCCCACAACTCGCCGCTCACCCATCTCGCTCCAATATAAAGGAGATCGACATCTCCTACCGTACAGTGCCTCAAATGGTGTCATACCAATGTTGGTCTGAAAACTGTTATCATACGCGAACTCTACTAGCGGCATGAATTGAGTCCAACTACCCCCAAAATCTAATACATATGCTCGGAGCATAGCTTCTAGTATTTGTATCGTCCTCTCAATCTGCCTGTCTAACTGAGGATGGAATGTCGTGCTGAAAGATAACTGAGACCCTAAAGCTTTATGCAAGCTTCTCCAGAACCGTGACGTGAAACGCGGGTCTCGATCTGACACTATAGATATTGGCACCCCATGAGAATGAACTATCTCTTGGACGTAAATTTCTCGCCAAACGGCTGAGGGAATAGCTGATCTTGATAGGGAGAAAATGGGCGGTCTTAGTCAACCGGTCCACTGTCACCCAAATCGCATTCTAGCCATGCGATGTCAACGGCAGCCCTAAAACAAAGTCCATGGAAATATGATCCCACTTCCACTCTGAGATAAATAACAGCTGCAACTATCCCGCTAGCCTCTGGTGCTCAGCTTTTACCCGTTGGAACGTCAAACACTAGGCTACATACTTGACAATCTCTTTCTTTATACCACTCCAACAATAAAACTCTCATAGATCCCTATACATTTTCGTACTGCTGGGATGAACTATATACAAAGATCTATGAGCCTCCTCCAAAATAGTCCTCCTAATGTCAGCATCAGCAGAAACACATAATCTAGAACGAAATCACAATGCTCCATCATCTGTAATACTGAATTCCTCCCCCTGACTACTCTGCACTCTGTTCATTACCTCTACTAATTCTAGGTCTTCTTTCTGGGTAGTTTTATTTCTTTCCTACAGAGTAGGCTGTACCACTAGGTTGGCAATACATACTGGAGTATTACTTTCTATCAATTCAATGTCGAGTCTCTCTAGATCCATCATGATTGGACGCTGGATCTCCATAGCTGCCAACGTTGATTCCACGGACTTTCTACTCAGTGCATTAGCTACCACGTTTGCTTTCCCTGGGCGGTAGCTGATAGTGCAATCAAAATCTTTAATTAACTCTAATCACCTTCTCTGACTTATATTCAATTCCTTCTAGATGAAGAAATACTTTAAACTCTTATGGTCAGAGAAAATCTCACACTACTCACCGTATAGGTAATGCCTCCAAATTTTCAATGCATGTACCACTGCAACCAATTCAAGATCATGGGTAGGGTAGTTCTTTTCATATTCCTTCAATTGTCTGTATGCATATGCCACCACCCTGCCATGCTGCATCAATACACAGTCAAGTCTCTTCAAGGACGCATCACTGTAGATAGTATAACCCTTAACCCCAGACGGGATGATCAGCACTAGTGTTGTGACTAACCTCTACTTCAATTCCTGAAAACATTGCTCGCAACTGTCATCCCATTCAAATCTGGCATTCCTTCTAGCCAGTCTTGTCGGAGGCCCTGATAAAGCTGAGAATCCCCCGACAAAATGATGGTAGTACCTAGTTAACCCCAAGAAACTCCTAATCTCCTAGATGTTCCTCAGTCTAACCCAAGTCACTACCGCCTCAATTTTACTGGGATCTACAGAAATTCCGTCTCTTGAGATAACATGCCCCCAAAACACAACTTTTTCGAGCCAGAAGTCATATTTGCTGAACTTTGCATACAACTTCTTCTCCCTCAGCATTTGCAAAACCTACCTCAAATGTATCTCGTGCTCCTCATAGTTCCTCGAATATACCAGTACATCATCAATAAAAACAACCACAAACTGATCTAAATATGGATGAAAGATCCTATTCATCAAATCCATAAATATCACAGGAGCATTTGTCAGGTCAAATGGCATAACCAGGAACTCATAATGCCCATATTTGGTCCTAAAATTCGTCTTCGATACATCTTTTGCTCTTACCTTTACCTAATGGTAGCCTGATCTGAGGTCAATTTTAGAATATACCCGTGTACCCTGGGGCTGATCGAACAAATCATCGATACGGGGTAAAGGATACTTGTTCTTAATAGTCACTTTATTAATCTCTCTGTAGTTTATGCACATCCTCATAGACCCGTCCTTCTTCTTCACAAACAGCACTAGAGCTCCCCACGGAGATACACTAGGTCGTATGAAGCCCTTATCAAGCAAATCCTGCAACTGATCTTTCAGTTCTGTCAACTCTTCTGGTGCCATTCGGTACGGTGCTTTAAAGATCGACGTTGTACCTGGAAGTAGATCAATGGGAAAATCTACCTCTCGATCAAGTGGCAAACTTGGTAATTCATCTGGAAACACACCAATAAACTCTTTCACCACAGGTATATTAATAAGTTTCAATTCATTTTCTGACATTTCCTTCACAAAAGCCACGAATCCTTGATAGCCATTCTGAAGCAGCCTTCTCGCTTGAACAATTGAGACCATTTGAGGTAAAGATTGTACCCGTGACCCTGTAAATCTGAATTCTTGTTTTCCTAGAGGTCTGAATATCACTTCTCTTGCACGACAATTTATTATAGAAGAATTAGCTGCTAGCCAATCCATGTCGAAGATGGTGTCAAACTCATGCATATCCAGCACCACCAAATCAGTAGATGAAATTCTCCCCTGAACATCAACTGGACAACCATGAAACATCCTACTACATCTCACCGCTGACCCGGTCGGTGTAGCCACTAATAACCTGACATCTAATGATTGTGTTTCAACCCTACACAATTTAACACACCCCAAGGACACAAACGAGTGTGTGGCACCAAAATCAAAAAGTGCAATAACTTTAAATGAATACATATTAACCATACCTATCACCACGTCGCCGGCTGCCTCAGCATCGCCCGGTGTCAAAGCAAAAACCCTGGCTGGGGCCATATTCCTCTGCTGGCCTCCACATGGTGCCTGGTAGCCTCCTCGAGCAGGTCTAGGAACAAGAGCAACACCAATCTGAGCCTAGCAATCTCTCATCACATGCCCTGGCTCCCCACATCGATAGCAAACACCTCCCCCGGCACGACACTCCCCTAGGCACCTCTTTCCATAAGTCGGGCAAGCTGGAGGTGGCTACACACCCTGAAAATCGCGATTCTTGGTCTCCTGTCTCCGGTCTCTGTAATAGCCACCTCTCTTCCACGAACCGTGGCCGAATCCCTGTTGGGAACCAAAAGGTACGAATCTCTTCTTCTGGCTCTGCTCCTCAGCCTCTAATCGCTCCCCAATCTCTGCTATAGTGGCCCTATTAGCTAGCTCGGCAAAGTCCTGCAATTTCAGAATCGACACTGCTTATATATTTCTCTCCTCAGACCTCTCTTAAACTACTGTACCTTCTTTGCTTCATCTGGTATGATGTACGGGGTGAAGCAAGATAACTCAATAAACCTTGCCGCGTACTGCTGTGCGGTCTACTGTCCCTGCTTTAGATTCAGGAACTCCTCAATCTTTGCTTCCCTGGACAAGGCCGAAAAATACCTGTCAAAGAATGTCTCCTTAAATCGCTCCCATGTCATCTCCACAGGTATCGTCCTCTACTGCTTTAAAAGTTTCACCGTCGTCCACCACCTCTCAGCCTCTCCAATCAATCTGTAGGTAGAAAACAACACCCTCTGCTCCTCTAAACACTGCAGCACCGCAAATATTTTCTCTATCTCTTGCACCTAGCTTTCAGCGACTTCAGGATATGTTCCTCCTGAGAAAGCTGGAGGATTTATCTTAATGAACTTCTCTATCGAGCTACCGTGGCCTGCTGACAGACCACCCTGTTCCCTCGAACTCATGGCAATTTCTGTCATAACATGTTGTGCCACGCTGCATAAAACTGCATCTGAATCACTACCCATAATGTCTGAGGGTCCAGCACCCTCACTCCCACTAGCGTGGGCACTACTGCCACCAGAGTCCATCTTGAAAAACAAGTAACTTAACTTAGAACCCCTTTTCTATTCATATCACCCAACTCTTAATATATATTCTCCTAATTAATTCACCTCTTCTGATCTTAATTCAAGGCTCAATCCTGCAACCTAGATACCCAACCTGGCTATAGTTTACCATGACTTTCTTGAAATCGTCACCCTAGGAAAATCACACAAACCACGACGGAAGTTCTGCATCTAGACTACAAAACCAGACCTCAAATCCTCTTGTCCTATACTCTGGTATTATTACTAATGCACTCTAAAGTCTACAGAACTTAGTATCTTAGGCTCTGATACCAAACTGTAACGTCCTGCTTAATTTAACATAAAATGAAACATAATAAATAAAATAGTCAACTCGAACCCGTGCATAGCGGGGACACCTGTCATACACAGCAGAAGCTAAGCAGTAGTAAATGTAAATCACAACCATGAACCAATAATTCATAATACTAGAGTCTATTATATCTCCAAAATACTGAATTTATATATACAATCTCAAAGTATCAAAAATACATCTAGGATCCCACAACAAAATAATCTTGATCTTACTACAAAATCTTACCCTCCTAGTGGGGTAACTCAACAAACTTAACGGTGGTCACGACCCGCCGGTCTCTCAGGGTCTCCTGAAAAATTAATTAAATTTGGGGGTGAGACACTTCTCAATAAAGGAAAATAAACTAAATATAGTTGTGTGGCAACATAAACATTTAATGCAATTTTATATATATACAGTACATTTCATATTTCTGTAAACGTTCATCATATCGTACTGAATAATCATATACTTTCATATTTGCTAATAAATCATATCATTCATAAAATATATGTTATAACCGATAATACTGAAAACATACCCAACATGAATAGCTAACTGGTGTCATGTATTACCCCCCATGAAAGGTTGTGCAGCCCGAAGGCGGGACCTGACAATGGCTGGTCGACCACTGCCGAGTCAAAAATGTTTGTAAGTATGATAGGCTAGCCACAGCGTGGTCTATACTACCAGGTGGACGTCTACAACTCTACACTGAAAGCCACATCGACGATCCATCTCCCACCCCCTCGTGGGGTGGTTAGCATAAGTCTAAACATAGATATCTGATCTATATAGCTACGGTACCGAACTCTTGAAACTGAACTAAACTAACATCCGGGTTCTGATAACATATAATACATGATATTATAGAATTTTTTATAATTTCATAAATACGACCTCGCGCTAAAATGTAAAGCCCCAAACCCGGAGATGGGACCCAGGGGGGTGAATATAGTAACCTAACCTGTCTCTGTATCAATTAAAAAATACATGATACAACACAAAACGAGGGTCTCACCCCGTGAGGTGAACGGATACCCTATATACATACACATAAATATCCATACTCATTAAAATACGCAGCAGAATATGATTTTTTTATACACATACAATATCATACCAGAGTCTATACAACTAGGATATACATTCCCATAATACCAAACATACCCCAGGTGTCTACAAAAACCATCCTGATAACCTGGATACCAAAAGCCCGTACCTAGTAGGTACTAGCAGGAGCTACGACACCCTTGCTTCCAGATGCTAGGATGCTACTTACGGCTTCCTGAAGGACCTAAAAAATATTGTACGTACATTCGGGGTGAGACACCTCTCAGTAAGGAAGAAAACAATTTATATCAGTGTGTGGCATACCAGTATTACTTTACATACTTCATAACACTATAAACATGATACAGTGTGAAACATTTACATACAGTTTCATACGTATACATACAGTTCCATACAGTTCCAATATTTTCATAAAAACCATTCCAGTACATACGATACCCAAAACATACGGTCAATGTCGTCACACTAGTTCGCAACTACACAAGGTCACCTCGTCTCACAGCGATTACATTGCTACATACGCAACTATGCTGCGACGACCGAGGTCCACAGTGATTACATTGCTCCATAAGCAACTACACAAGGTCACCTAGTCTCACATCGATTACATTGCTACATACGCAACTACAATGCGACGACTTAGGCCCAATAGTGATTACATTGCTACATACAGTGTAGAATACACCCTTCGGTGACCAGCCAGAACATACTAGTGATATTTCACACCCTAGATATAGAGCCGGCCACTCTCGCCCATGGTAGTTAACCGATACATGGCTGTTTTACAAATCCCTGGAATCATTTTGGAACTCACGTTCCTATACATGTTAGCGTACGGTAATAAGCCGCCACATAGTTGTTTTACAAATACCTGGAACAAATACATGCATTCATACATACCACACTTATTTGGTTTACGACAAATCATATCGTTTACAAATTCAAGTATACAATTTATGCAAATATGGATTACGGTCACCTCAATAGTACAATTTTAACATAACCAACAGTTTCCAAAACAAAGTAGAGATGATACCCGAAATCCCCAATTTTCCCGAAAACTGTAACCCAAAAATCCTGCATTTTTACTTGATAGATTTCCCCAAATAAGTAGCCAAAACATACATATGATCGTGGCCTACAAGCTTACCGATCCTGATTTTGAAAATAAACTGATATAAACAGAATCCCCTTACCTCAACCCGAATTCCAACTACGAACTCTACGGTCCTCAAAACTACGAACCGAGACTCCAAAACCTACAAACCACAGTACAGTACATGCTTACAATCCGTACTACTACACATATACTAAATCAGAAATGAAAACCGAACCTTACCTTGATTTTAGCTCAAAACCCAAAAATCCTCCGAAACGAGATTCCGATCCGCTAGAAACGTAGAGAATCCTTCACTGATCCTCGCAGTAATGTTGGATTTTCGATTCCGGCGACAAACGACGAAGAAAACTAGAGAGAGAGTGTGTAGGGAGAGTTCTAGAGAGAGAGAGAGAGTGTTTGGGAAACTAAGCCCCAAAGCAATCCCAAAATATCCTTATAAAGACCTTTGACTCGGGGGATTTCGTCGACAAATTGGTGTTTCTCATCGACGAGGTCTTTAGGGATTTTGTCGACGAGATGGAAATTTCGTCGACGAATCCTGATATTTCCAACTTCTGCCTCTCGGCTTTTCCTCGTCTATGAACCTCTTAATTTCGTCAACGAGAAGCCTTCTACCTTCGTCGACGAATTATGGCCTCGTCGACGAAGTCTGCAGAATTCCATTTTTACCCCTCTTTTACATAATCAACCCTTATCTCATGGTTTGGGTTCTTACACGAAATCATTTCATAAATACGGCCTCGCGTCGAACATTTCATAAATACGGCCTCGCGCCGAAATCATTTCATATACATACGACCTTGCGCCGAAATCATTTCATATATATACGCCCTCGCGCCGAAATCATTTCATATGTATACATCATTCTAAAAATAAATCAATTATCATGTATTTGTCAAAATCATCATAATATACTGTATCTTTTCATAATTCCTGAAAACATGTTTTATTCGTAAAATTTTTCATATCATTACTTTTCATGAAAAATAACATTCATGCCACACAAGTTGAATAATTCCGTACATTTCATTCTAAAATCACAGTTTCTGAATAATAGCAGTATTTTCTCAATAACATACATTTTCTCAATAATATTCAAATATCATGCATATTCCCTGAAAATTTCTTTGTTGATAATAATAATAAAACGTGTGGAAAAATAACTACCTTAGTTTATTCCCTTAGCCGACATATAAAAAGCCCCTATGTATTCCTGGACTCACACCCGTAGGATTTCCTGATCAATACCTTAAAAATGAAAACTCCTTGTACTAAATTTCAGTATTTTCACGTGTATATCATTTTTTATAACTACAGTAAGAGCAAATTCGGTATAAAAAGCCTTACCTCAACTCAAGGATGAATTCCAACTTGCTTTCACCAACGATCCGCTCCAGCAGATTTGGAGAGAACTTTCCCAAGAGCGTCGTGGTGGCTATAGATCATCGAACCAGCAGAAATTCGGCCCGAAATCAAAGAGAGAATAGAGAGAAATAGTAAGGAGAGAGAGAGAGAGAGAGAGAGAGAGAGAGAGTGAGATTTTTCTTAATTTTGGCGTTTAAATCCAGGTTTTTTTTATTTATAGGACTGGATTCGTTGATGAGACATGTCACCTCGTCGACGAGTCCTGTGGAAAATTCGTCAACGAACTTACACCTTCGTCGATGAATTTCAGACTTCCCAAAATCCTCTCTCGGTATCTTCTCGTCAACGAAATTTGGCTTCGTCGACGAGGCCCTCTTATATTCTCATCGACGAATCCCCTGTGTTCGTTGACGAGGACTTGATGAATTTTCTTGGTTATTTCTCCCAAAATGCAATGACGTCGGCGAACACGAAGCGTTCAACTACGAAGTCTGCCGCCTTCTTCTGTTTCTGTTTCCATTTCCCTTCCTCTCTATTATTTAAATACCATCATTATTCGTGTTGTCACAATATATACATACACACACACACATTTGCAATCTTATATATTTCTAAAAAAAATGCATGTGGTCAATAAGTTTCTTTGTGTACGAAACACAACATGTCTGTTAACATAGAATCATCATGTCTGTAATGAGGAACCGACCTGAGTGGAAATTCTTATATCAATGTCATGTAATAACCCCACATGACGTAGTTAGGTGGCCCGAAGGTGGGACTTAACCATGGTTGGCCTACCAGGCTCACTCAAACTATACGCATCTGTAGTACGATTGGCCTACCGCAGCCTGGTCTGAGGCCAGGGGCGGTCAACATCTCTCCCTAGGCCCAATTGACTTCTAATGCCAACACTCTCCCCAAGTAGTGAGGTTGCACTAACTCAATCACTAGCAACAGTACCGTGTTCTCATGTACATCATTGGTCCATCAGGGTTCTCACTTCCACATCTCAATATAAAAATTATCATTTCTGTCATTTTATTTCCCGATATAATACTGTCATCACATATCTCAGTATCAAAACTATCATGTCTGTATTTCAATATAAAACTGTCATCCCATATTCTAATATAAAATCATATTTCATCATTTCACAATATCTATTGTATTTTCAATATTTCTCATAAACCAGTATAAATCACATTTCATTATAAAATATTCCCACATGCTTATTGTACAGTAACAAAACCATTTCTCATGTCACACAAATTTTAAGTAATATTTCATAATATAATAATTGCCTAGAAAAATATTTGATAATCCAAAACCACTATTTTCATATGCCTGATAAGTCAGAAAATCATAAACAATATTTTCATGTTCTCGTGCTTTAAATTAATCAGTTAATTTCCAACATGTTTAACATAATTTATTCCCTTTACCTATTTATTGAGAATGTGCCTACAAGGATCCTAAACCGACGTTTGCGGCGTTCGGAGCACAAAATCCTGTAATCATATATTTTAGTTTAATCAGCTAAATCCCAGAATAATTACTACCTTAATCCGTAGGCTCTCACGCTCCCATTAACTGTTTAAATTCTAAAACGACAGACATAATTCACTTTTCTTACCTTCACTTTGGAGTGGCGCCTAGGATCCCCAAACCATGAATCTGCTCCAATTAAAATGATGAGGATCAAAACTAGGACCCCATGGTGGTGTCCGATTGTTGATTTGGCTAAAGATTTAAGAGAAAATGAAGAGAGAGAGAGAGAGAGAGAGAGAGAGAGAGAGAGAGAGAGAGAGAGAGAGAGAGAGACATTTTAATTTCCTTCAAACAAAATGAACTAAAACCTATTTATAAGCTATTGCCCAGACAAAATCGTCGACTATTTTCTTGAAACCGTCAACGGTTTGGTTTTTAACCAAACCAATTTTTACCATTTTATACTTACTACGCCTCAGTAACTCAAAACTGACAACGGTTTTCTCAGATCTCACCAGATCGTCGATGGTTTGGTCCTACACCAAATTAATTTCTCTTTTCTTAATTATTTTTTTATTTTATTACTTCTATTTTTCGGGTCTCTACAAAATTGCTTATAGATTGAGACAAGTTGAAGCTGGTTCATATGTTAGGTTTGACTTATTTATCAAAAAAGTTATAAAATTGGATTTCATAATCGCACGTTTATATAATGAACAGGATTGATCAATGAGCTCTTGCCAAGTTGAGCTCCAAAGTTGAGTATCTTTCTAGAAACCCGGAAAAAAATATTATAATGATAATTAATTAATTAATAATGAATATTGAGTAAATAATATAATATAATAAAATGATATATTAATATAATATAATTTAATATAAGGTTATATGATATATATATATATATGCAAATATCTTTATACAAATATCTTGTTATAATATTTATATATACAAATATCTTCTCTCTCTCTCTCTCTCTCTCTCTCTCTCTCTTCACTCTCTCTCTCTCTCTCTTAATTTTTCTTGCATTTCTTGGCCGAATTGAAAAATGAACATCATTCCTGGGTCCTAGTTCCGCTCTCCAAGGATTTAACTAGAGAGATTTCATCATCCGCACGCCATAAGCACCACTCCAGGGGTAAGGTAAGAGGATTAAATTATGTCAGTTATTTTGAAGTTTTAACCAATTAAAATTGATTATACAAGTATGGAAATGTTATGTGGATTTTCTAAATGAATCAAGCGTTTGAAACTGGTGATGTTTGCTTTATTATATATGTATCTGGGAAGAATTAAAGTGAATAGGGTTGATTATCTCTATTTTCATTAAAAATATATATTTTTAGTTAAATTAAATTGTGGAGGTGATCATACCCTTATTTTCAGCAGAATATACCGAGTATATTGATATACTTTTCTCCAACTAGGTTACGAAATTATGAATTAACACCCAAATTATGTGGCATGAGTATAACTCGTTTTTATTGTATAACTAAGTTCGTTGGAAAATTTATGGTGTATTATGGTAAATTTTTTTGTATGATACTGATTGCTTGAATCGTTGGAAATAATGCGGAGATGGTGAATTTGACGATTTTATGCTGATCTTGTGGATTGTTGGAAAATTGTGGAAAGGCTAATGTGAATTATGTGTTGAGAATATAAGATCATTTTATTAATTATGTAAATTACAATATATGGTTTAAGAACCCTAATGGACTGGATCTAGTGGATGCTCGATACCGTAACTACAGACGAGAATCAGTGCAACCAAACTGTTGTGGAAGTGTAGACCTTTGGGACAGTTGATTTGGCTAGAGAAGGGTTGTGTACCCTCTTGGAGTTCAAACCAGGATGCAGTAGACAAATCGTACTACAGACACATTATTTTGACTTAGCTTGGTCGGCCAACCAAGGCTAAGTCTAGTTTTCAGACCGCATAACCCGATCATGGGGATTAAACATGAAGTTAGTCCAAAAAGGGAGGTTCTTCTATACATATTTGTGGATTTATGTAAATGGGGCTATTTATTGAGTCGAATTGATGAATTGAAGGAAAATATGTATTTTTAGTTATATAGGTGTGAGTTATAGTTTATAAATGTTGTTTAGTTAAAGATAAATTAATGGAGGTATTTTGCTTACACTAAAACTCATGTTAGCCACACACTAACTAATAGTTGTCTCACCCCATCATTATTTAACATTTTCAGATATCTTGAGGAATATTTATGATGACCCAAAAATTTATATACGATTAAAACATAATAATAATAATAATAATAATAATAATAATAATAATAAATAAATAAATAAATAAATAAATAAATAAATAAATAATAATAAAAATGATCTTTAAGCTAATATCAATACAGAAGTACTTTTATGGAGGAACCTTGATTCCATAATTGATGCCTAAGAAAGACCTTGCCTTAGTAAGTGCTTAGAGACCATTGCGATTCAGTTGCTCCCTAGAGGTCGGTCTAGTAAAATGGAATTTCATAAGATAAACAAGATAGACATTATTTATTGTACATATAAATAAGTACATATACATAAAATAATGTTTTGACTGACATAATTTATAGTGACCCAAAGAATAATAGTATTTTAATAATAAAGGGGGAGGAAAATGGAAATAAGAACAGAATGAGGCAGTAGACTTCGTTGATGAATGCTCCGCATTCGTCAACAACATCACACTTTGGAAAAATACCTTAATAAATTCATTAGGGCCTCGTTGACGAATACAGGGGATTCGTTGACGAGGGTACAACAGGACCTTGTCGACGAGGGCGAGCTTCGTCGACAAAATTACTTAAGGACTCGTCAACGAGATGATGTGGTTCGTCGATGAATCTCGCAGTATAAATAGCCCTAAATTTTTAATCGCAGAAATTTGCCACAGACACTCTCTCTCTACCCCCCTACGGCTCCTCCCTATTCTTCCTTTGATTTCGGCCCCGTCAGTAGTCGGATCGACGATCTAAGGCCACTACGACGCTCCTGGCAAAGTTCTCTATAAGTCTGCCGGAGCGGATCGTCGGTGGGGTAAAGTTGGAATTCATTCCAAATCCAAGGTAAGGTCTTTTATTCAGTTTTTGCCCTTATGACTGTTGTAGAAAATGATGTAGGCCAAGAAATATTAATATTTTGTTATGAAAAATGTGGTTTTCAGGGTGTTGAGTGGAGAACCCTGCGGGTGTTGGACCCATTATAGTAGGAGATTTTTAGCAGAAATCAGGTAAGGGAAATATGTTATGCTAGGAAATTTTAAAATGATTTCTAGTATGAAATGTGTATTTTTACCAGTTTATTATTCACAGTAGGACGTTATACAGTTTATTAAATTATGAATATTATGTATTAAAGTATTAGATGGCTTGAGAATATGAAAATAGTACGGAAGTATGTTTTACAGTATTTTTCAGGGTATGTTTTCATAGAATATACAGTTTACAGTACCATGATTATATAGTTTACAGTACCATGATTATACAGTTTACAGTGCCATGATTATATAGTTTACAGTATCATGATTATATAGTTTTCAGTACCATGACTTACAGATTTCAGTTCAGTTCAGAAATACAGACGATACAACTACAATTATTGCAGTATCATGATTCATACAGTTATTACTGAATCATGGTAAAACAACTAGTTGTATATAGAAATATTTAATATAGTATCAGACCCTGTTGGACCATACAGTTACAAAGCACAGTACCGTAGCTACATACAATTTACAGAGTGCAACCACCTATTCAGATAATACGTGGTAGTAGGTCGATCGTATAGTGCCCTAGACGTGGACAGACTCCCCATCAGATATGGGTTGAGGAGGGCAGATCAAACTGAAGGAGTATAGTGGTTTACCCTAGTAAGCCAGCTAGGGTAGATCGCGCCTACGGGCCACACAACCCTGTCATGAGGGGTTAAATCATGACATACAGTTATCCATAAGAAAGATTTCAGTTATTATTATGTATATACAGATTTATAGAGACAGAAAGTATATTTATTTATATTAGAAGTATTTTGAGTAGAAACATAAATTACAGATATGTTAAGCAACATGGAAATGGGGATAGTTTCTAATATTTGTACTGCATTTACAAATTCAGTTATACTTGATTATATAGCAACAGATTTTCATAATATTATAACTCATTTGCCACACACTAGCAATAACATATTTCGTCTTACTGAATGTTGACTCATCCCAATTAATTTAATATTTTTCAAGTGACCCAAGTAGGCGAGTAAACCAGACTCGCAGATAAAGGGGCTGCAATACTGTCCTCTCAGTAGATAGTGAGTATGTTTTTGGAGCATTTTTGTATAACCCCAGCCCAGTTAAGGGTATCTTGGGGAACAGTCGTACATGTATATTTTGGGAAACAATTTAGTACTCTAGTATTGTATATAATTATATGTGGTTATGTTTATTTGATTTCTGCTTCTCGCTGCTTAGGTTAATGATTGAGTTTAATCTAGTATGGTATCAGAGCAAGTTAAATGTCATAGTATATATATAAAATAAAATAAAATAAAAACTCAGTTAAAGGCCAGGTCGTTACATAATTTGTAGAAATATATAATAATAATAATAATAATAATAATAATAATAATAATAATAATAATAATAATAATATTTTGGGAAACAATTTAGCACTTTGGTATTGTATATAATTATATATGGTTACGTTTATTTGATTTCTGCTTCTCGCTGCTTATGTTGATGATTGAGTTTAATCCAGTATGGTATCAGAACATGTTAAATCTCATAGTATATAAAAAAAAAAAAAAAAAACCCAATTAAAGGCCAGGTCGTTACATAATTTGTAGAAATATATAATAATAATAATAATAATAATGATAATAATAATAATAATAATAATAATATAGATATTTTATGTGGGGCCACAAGACCGTGTGGGGTGCACATGAGTCCCGAGATCGTGTGGGGTCCACATGAATCCCGAAATTGTATAGGACTCATAAAATTGTGTGAAATTTATTAGAGTTACGTAAGATCCACTTAGATCTCGAAATTGTGTGGGGCCCACATGAGTTTTTGAAATTCAAACTTAATTATTTTTCAAAAAAAATACTAAAACATAACTTAATAATAATAATAATAATAATAATAATAACAATAATGATTTTTAAAAAATTTTAAAAAATAAAAAAATTAATTAAATGGGAGTGCCAGCAAATACTTCCATTATTCCCACATGACCTCCATCCTCATTTCATACCTAATACATCCATGTCCTTTCCTTAATTTAAAAAAAAAATTATAATTTCACCTCTTCCTACACTTTTACAAATTCAATTTTCTTCCCTAAAATTTTTCTACAAATAGGAAGCTCTCAACATTCATTTTTCACAAAAAAATTTCAAAGAAAGAGAAGGATTAGTAAGTGAAAGAATTAGTAGTGGAGGGAGAATTTTTGTTATAATTAAAATTTGCACTCACCCACTCTTCCCGATTTTATTTTTTAAAGATATTTGTTGTGATCGTAATATAAGGTTAAGTAAAAGGTAACTATTTTTGATTATGTTAGACTTTTTATTAAAATTCATTCCTGAATTTATTTGTAGGTAAATTCAATTATGTTAGATTTGTTATGCCCCGAACCCTGAAATGGGACCCGAGGGTGAGAAAGTAACCTAACCTGTCCCTGTATCATACAAATCATCACAGATATAATACAAAGGATGAGGGTCCGACCCCGTGGGGTTCCCAGACACCCTAAACACATCCAATCATAATCATATACACATCGAAAAAAGTATTTCTATATCAACATATGCAGTACCATACCAGAGTCTATACATGAGCCAAACACAGCTCTATCAAAACGTACAACGGGTGCCCAAATACAACCCAAAATGGCAATCAAACAAAACTACAGTCCTAACACTTACCCAAACACTAACGCAGTACACCGGCCACTACGCTACCTACACCAGGACGCTAGTTCCGGTTACTCGAAGGACCTGTAAAAATGTACGTACAGTAGGGGTGAGACAATTTCGGAACCGCGTTCCTACTAGCATTTCAACATATCACACACATATGCATGCTCATATAACCAAACAAACCACACTCATTTGGTAATCTAAATCATGGTTTTCCAAACAAATACAGTTTAAATAAAGTCAAGGCACGGCCATCCCAATATCACAGTATAAATCACACATATACTCGGTTTTTCAACAAAACCTGGGATTCAGCTCGTCACCCCCTTTTCCCCAAAACTGTAATAATAAAAAACCCATAGTTTTTCCCGTTAGATCCCCCAAATGAGTATCCAAAACACACACAGGACCGTGGACCACAGTTCCACCGAGTCCGATTTAAAAAATAACCAATATAAACATAGTTCCCCTTACCTTAACCCCGTAAGCAAATCCCGAACTCCAAGGTCCCTAAACAGCGAATCGAGTTCCAAAACCTACAAATCACAGTACAGAATATGTTCACAAGACAGTTACCTACAAATCTACAGGATCAAAATTGAAAACTAAGTCTTATCTCGATTTTACGCCGAAACTCGAAAATTTTCGAAATGAGATTCTGATCCGTAGAAGTTGTAGAGAATCCTTCCACGACCCTTGTGGTAGCTTCCGTTTTCCAATTCCGTCAACGATCAGTGAAGAATTCTAGAGAGAAGGAGTAGGGAGAGGTTTAGAGAGAGAGAGAGAGAGAGAGAGAGAGAGAGAGAGAGAGAGAGAGAGAGAGAGAGAGAGAGATATTTGAGATTTTTTAATGAGGAAGCAAAGTAAATTTCCTTTTATAGCCCTTTGACCCGGCAATTTCCAATTTTGCTCATCTCTTAATATTTAAACCCATTTTTCATATTTCGGGTTCTTACAAGATTTTTTTATTTTTTTTACTCGAGTTTATTCGTGAGTAAATTTTGATTATGCTAGTTATTTTCATAAAATTCTCTCAAATTTATTTTTACGCATGTTTAATTATATCAGTTTTATCTTTAATATACTTGCGTTTATTTATGAGTCAAGAAATGTTTTAAACCTCTTGGGTATTTTACAACATTAATTTTTATTTAAGAAAATATTTTCAACACGAAAATTGTGGGACATAAATTTATTTTTACCTTACATATTTCACGAAAAATATGAGTAAAAATGATATGAGTTGATTTTTACGTTACGTATTTTACGAAAATATGAGTAAAAATGATATTTTTATAATATTAATGTAATTTTATAAATTTTATAATAAGATATTTTCAAAACCCCTTATGGCACAGACGATACAGAAAATTACGAATGCTCGGTACCGCAACTTAAAGTTTAAACGGATCAGAGTGCACCCATGCTATTTGTAGAGTGATTTTATATGATAGTGAATTTCTCCTGAATGCATACCTGAGTCAGACTAGGGTTTAATAGGGAAAATCTCACTTAATGATGATGTACGTTGATTTAGTTTGGCCAACCAGTCAACTAAGTCTAATTTTCGGACCACACAACCCAATCATGAGGGTAAACATGACTTACAATTAACAAACCTAAGGGTGATTTTTACAGTAGTGTATATACATATTTAATTACGTATACAGAGTTATCAACGAATTAAAGGAAAAGTATATGTTTATATAAACAGAGGCATTTTTGTGTCTAGATAATGATTTAATAAGGAAAAGTATATATATATATATATAAAATTGAGTATTATAGTTTTAGTTTTAAAAGTTAAAAAGTTCAGCTTAACAGTTATAATATATGATTATAAAATTTTACTACTATAGATGATAGTAAAAGTTTTATAAAGAAAATTTTAAATTTACATTTATTTTAAAAGTAGTTTTGAAGTTATAATATTAAATATTATTTTACAAAATTAGAATATTATGAAAGCTCATTTTGGCAACATACTAATAATAATTTTATTTACTTACTGAGCGTCGTCTCACCCAAATCATTATTTTACATTTCAGATCATTTTGAAGAATGTACCAGAAATTTGGCGTAACAAGTGCATGGATGGGAATAGAAAAGATAGAGTATAATAAAAATTTAGTATAATATAATTTAAAATATGATTGTGTATTTTAGAAATTTGCATTTTAATAGTTGAAACATATATTTGTAATAAAGCTAATTAGTGTTCTGCTAATAAAAATAATTTAGATTTATTTGCGTCCGCTGAAAAATTTATATGTAGGAACCCACTCGGGTTCGGGTCTTTACAATATTGCCTAAATCAGAGTAGTACAGCAGAAGCGTGAGTGGGATAGAAGGTTTTATTTAGAATTGATATTAATTAAATTATGTTTTTAATGAGTTCAGAATTTTAGGAATGTTAATTGTTCTATTGGAAATATTATTTTCATAATCAGGTAATTTAGTACTCTGATAATTTGTATTTGAGGTCTTTCGTTGTATAACAATATTCGAGTTGTTACAGTTGGTATCAGAGAAGTAAGAGAATAAATTTTTTGGTCGTCACAATCTTGATTCATATAAATCTTACACAAAACAAAGGTAAAAAATATAGTACAAATGAAAAAGAAAACTCATCAAACAATGATATGCAAGTGATTTTTCTTTTACTTCATTTTAATTTTTATATCCTTTTTTCTAAATATTTTTATATGATTTGATTTTTTGATATATATATTTTTTTCAAATTATAGATTTTTTACTTTAAGTTTAGTTCAATTATTGATTCGATTAGTCTAACCAAATCGAGTTAGTTCCATGACACAATCTCCCTCTTTCCAAAAATTCTCTTTAAGATTCTTGTTAGTATAAAACCCTCCTTTAAGGGTCTCTTTTAGTACTTGGCAAGAATGAATAAAAATGGAGGGAGAAAAAAACTCGTTCTTCTATATTATTTGGTTTAATAAAAGAAATAATGAAAATAACTAAAGAAAAGGAAAAGGACTACATTTTATTTTTTTTTTGAAAAAAATTAAATTTATATTTAGAAGTTTAGAATTCCATACTTTGTCATTTACCATTTTCATATAAATTCAAAAATTAAAAATCAAGATATCAAACACAATTTTTTTCTTAATCTGTCTCTATTTTTACAATTGACTTTGTACAGTTAATTTTGCTTCTCATTTAATTTAAACATTACCTAATGTTCAGTATCTTAAAAACATAATAAAAAAATTAATAAATTTGTAAAACAATATAAAAATAAATATTATATCCAATTTTTCTTGTCAATAAAAAAAAATTATTATTCTATTTTTTTTTACAAACCAAGCAATTATTTCTCTTCATTTTTTTCTTTCCACTCCTTTTTGAAGTCCAGACCGACCTTTCGGCTTCCTATTACCATTTTTGGCTCTTCGAAAGGTAAAAATGTTTCGATTTTACCTCTCGCAGAGACGCCGTCTGTGGGAATCGAACCCACGACCACATGGTTAAAAGCCATGCGCTTTACCGGCTGAGCTAAGACGGCCACGTTGAAGAAGCTTACTGTTATGATTAGACGTATCCTTTCTTTTGCCGGCTTTATGCCGGCAAAGCTGACGACAATGCTCATGGTGATGAAACGGAAGAGATCGAAGATGCAGAACAACAAAGCCGATGACTGAGTTTACCGAAATAGTTAAATGCATAAAATTATCATGTAATCGTGAATGTTGTGTTCAGTTACGTTATGATTGATGATGAATGAAATAATGAATTATCAAATGAGTGTAAGCGTCATGTTGAAGTGATACCACGATTCAATATACAAACAGAGACTGCCCTGCTTTCTCTGTATTTTGATTCTCAATTTTACGTTCCCATAGATTTGAGTCTTAAATTTGTACTTATTCTGTTCCTAATTTTAAATTTTGATTTGAATTTGAATGATTTTATACAAACTTTAATACAATTATATTACTATATTATTTAAATTTAATACAAATGCAAATTAAAGATTATATTAGATTATACAAATTCAAATCAAACTTAGTACAATTTTGAGCACTGAGAAAGAATATGTTATACCCAATCTTTCAATCTTGATTAATTTCAAAATCTAATTACCCACGTAAAGCATGAATAATACACGAAGGTGTGTACTGTTAAATTTTCCAAAGATACATGAGGTTTTTTTTTTCCCACTGAGGTCTAAGACAAGAACATGTCAGGGAATTTCAAGTCATCCTTCTTCGATCTACTGCATCCTTCTTCGATCAACTGCTAAGGATTCTCTCCTTAATCTATCACTTTCTTCTGATAAAGCAACACAATATTGCATTCCATGATCCCTTGTATACTTACATGGCCCTAGATCCATGTCCAATTTCAGAATTGCAAAAGAACAGAACAGAAATCAATGAAAACAGAATAATTTTCAAATAAAACTAAGTTTCCAAGCAGAACACGCGATCTGCCGATCAAGAAGCTCCCGGTGCTCTGCCTTCACGCACGGCCTTGAAACTCCCCCTCGTACCCATGCTTCGGATCAAATCTGAAATCAACATTCTCGAATCGCCTGGATCCTTTGGTTTCTCCATTTCCGGGCTGTTTGGCGCCCGGCATTGGATTTCCCCTCTCGAACCCGAATTCCAGGTCACTTTCCTTGGGGCGAAAGGCGAATTCCGGGTGGCCCTGGTTTCTCTCCTTGGGGCGGAAAATGAATTCCGGGTCCTTCTGTTTGGGGCGGGGATTGAACTCCGGCCGCTCTCGTTCTCCTGGTCTGGGGCGAGGGGCGTGGCTCTGCTTCGCCGGATTCTGGAACCGCCGGTTACAGAGGCGGCCGAGACAGCAGGCGACGGCGGAGACCACGACTATCACGGCCAGGACTATGAACACCGCCCCGAAGGATCCGCTGGAGTGGCTGGACGGCGGTCGACTCGCGACGGTGTTCGGGTAAACCTCCACCGGCAGAATTGGCGGCGAGAGCGACGACATTTTACAGAAGTTGAGTCTTTTGGGAAATTTGCTAAAAAGCAGAGGATGGGTTCTGGGTTTAGTATGAGGTAGCTAGGGGGGCTCTGTGGAGGCTCTGTTCTTTGAGTGTGGGCAAAGGAAGAATTGGGTATTTGGGTGGAATCACCGGAGAAGCAAGAAAGAACATTATGAGTATGGTGTGTGAGAGAGGAGAACTCAGAATTGGGTTTGATGTTTGTGTATTTATGTAATGTGATGAGTTTGGGGATGTTGGATTTTGAATTCAAAAAGAAAGCGGCTTTCTTTAATAAAGAGAGAGCAGGTGGCTAAAGATATTCGCAGTGTCTTTTGGTGCAGGGGAAGGGCAATGCATGCCATTGCTTTGTAAGTAGAGAAAGTATGATTTTGGCGACTTGAGCATCCATCTCAAAGGAAATGAAAGACCACAGACAAGTATTCCACAGTTCACACACTGGGCTACTCTCACTTTTGTGGAGTCATTGGTCATGAGATCTCTCACCTTTAGCTGCAATTCATGTGTCCAAACACTTAGGGTGTGTGTCTTAGCTCTGCCCATCATTTCCCCTTATCATCTGTTTCTCATTTTCCTCCTATATTATTAATAAAAACACAACAAATTGAATAAAGAAACAAAAAAAAAAAAGAAGACAATGTGTCCCTTGGGTGGACTAGGATCTCCTCAATTCCAAAAATTAGTTTAATGGGTGAGGTTTTTCCTCACACTTAATAATTTACCATCGGCCCCTTTTATAACCGATGTGGAATAACCCAACAATCTCCCTCTCACCCATCGAGGTCTCTCCCGACAAAGCAACCATTGAAATATCTTCGGCATGACACACTAGGGAGAATTTTGATGAACCAAGCTCTAATACTAGTTTTTGGTGGTTTAAGGTCTTCTAAACTTCAAAAGCTAACTCAAGGGGTGAACCTTTCCCTCGCACTTAGTAACTAACGAGTAGCCCCTTCCACAATCGATGTGAGATAATCGAACTACATTCACAAAATCTTTACTCTTTGTAATTTTTATTACTTCATCAACTAAATTGTTTCTCCAATTTAAGCTTACATATGAAAATTTCAAAATGTCTACGTATAACAATACAATGACATTGTACTCTGATTGGAAAGTCTTTTAGACCTTTTTGTCATTTGTGTGAAACTTCATACTTATAAACGATTTTAAATTAAAAATATTCTGAATATAATTCATAACACAATAAATTTCTTAATTGTATGGGTACTCATCAGAATAATTTGTAGGCATTAATTGAAGCATTGAATCCATAATATGCAGATTACTCATCAAAACAATTTGTGGGTTTAATTGGTCAGATACATATGATTGCAGATTAATAAAGTAAATTGTATGTGGCTGGGGCAGCAGAGTTGTGAAAGACAAATCTTATGATGCATAGGGATTGCAGGCAGATGATGTCGAACCAGTTTCGAAGGTGGCCGAGCTTATCTGCTGATTAATAAATGGGATCGTCTTCTGCTTGATTGTCGTCTTTATTCCTTTCTTTCTCCCAAGAAGAATTCTTCCAGCGTGGGATATGATTCCTTTTTTCGTATCTTATAATGATTAATTAACCAAGAGTTACCAAATACCAACACATTAGGTTTCCATCACTTTATTCAAAATGAGTGGAAAATGATTAAAGGGAAAGGCTTAGGCTCACAAATAAACGGCCCCAGCTTGTAAATCTTAATGTGCAAAACAAACATGCCCCCTAAGAATAAAAAAGTTTTTAAGTTTGAAATTTGTAATAAAGCATAAAAATTATTATTCGTCCATAAATTGATAATTTACAAGAGTGTTATCTTTTGATAGTCATTAAAATTTTCTGGATCGTTATGGATAATTTTGTTTGTAGACTCGTTATGGATATAAGTGTGTATTGTCTATTAATTAATAATATTAGTCAAATCTTTTTTTTTCTTTTTTTGGTAAAAGAGGGCAGCACCTCCTAACTTTATTAGAAAACCCCTCACTTATGGCGGAGGAAAACCGTAGTTACATAATATTAGTTAAATCAATATTTATATTATTACATTATCAAAAACCACACTAGACTTTCACAATTTGTTGTTATTTGAATGATGATGTCAGAAAGTTATTCTAGGCATGGTTTTTTCCCTTTCACTTTGCATAATGGGATGGTTTTTTTTTTTTTTTTATGTATAACTTTATTTGTGGGAATTTTTTTTTTTGTTAATGGGATTAATATATTAGTGTTGGTGTGCAATAAAACAAAATGAATGGCACTGATTCTTATAATTTAATAAATGCATCCACTCCAAATTCTTTCCATTCCAACATACCAAACATTGAATAGAAGTATTTGTGCATAAGGTTATTCTTTTTTTTTTTTTATTACATAAGAATTCCAGCCACCAACGAGCCCTTCAGACCCCCTGGTGCGGCACCAAACCTATGGATCAGCGTCCTCCACCCCCAAGTCTCACTGATCAAGGTAAAGTCCGGATGCAGACACGGCTTTTGTGATTAGTTGGACGTTCGGCCAACCCGACTCCCAGGACACATCTCCATTACCATCCACGATCCCCGCTAATTCACAGAGAACTCTCACCATCCACGGTCCCCGCTGGTTCACAGAGTGAACTCTCACCATCTATGGTCTTCATTGGCTCACAGAATAAACTCTTACCATCCACTGGTATCGTTGGCTCCGTGAGTGTATATACCTAGAATTGAACCTTCGATACTTCTTCTTACTTACTGATGCCTTTTCACGGCGCCATGCCGTGGGGGCTATATAGGGTTATTCTTTCTCTTATTTATGGTAGATCTTACTTAATCTTCTAGTAATATAAGGTAGATCTTATGAGTTCAAAGATTATTTTGAAAACCAACAGTTCAACGGAAATTTTACAAACTTAGGATATAAGGTACGATATTTTAAATAATATGAACGGTGGAAAATCTTATTTATCTCATGAACTAAAAATACAGTGTTTTCTTGGTTGTCTCTTGGATCGTATTTGAATATTGAAATTGTGTGGCAGGTCAATAAATTTATATGGTTTATCGTGTAACCGAATTTGGGAATGATTGTGAAATATACTAGAACTGTTGGGGAAACATACTATAATTGCTTGTGAATAATACAGGGATTTGATATGACGGTTGTGAGTCGAGTTTTATATGATGGTCGGGGATCAGGTTTTATTTGAAGGATATGAGCTAGGTTTATTTGACGGTCGGGGGCCGGGTTTTTATTCAACGACAGTTTGAAATGAAATGATTTAAACTATAATTTTTAATTACTTAAATTGGATGATATGTTTTAGGAACCCTAGGGACCAATTGTTATGTAAGCACGGTACCGTTACTAGTGATTGATTATTAGACCATGTGTGCCCACATTGTTCTAGATAGAAGTGTAGAGTGGTCTCAGCCGATAGCCTGAGGATGAAGTAAGGGCATCAGGCCTGTAGTTTATGTTGACCTTATGGGTCATTTCCCGTTTTGATTATAACAAATACTTTGATATTTAATGATTGTTGAGTTTGTGTGCAGAATCATATTGGCAAAGTTATATGCAAGCAAGTGGTGACTTGAAGAAAATGAAGACCCAACATATTTTTTTGTTGTAATTTATATTTCATTTTATTTTGGGTTTGTAATATTAATTATGATCTGTAATAATTAATGCATTGCATGCAAGATAGGACAGATAAGCTTAAAGACCATAGATTGACTTTAGGTCTCTAAACATCACATGAAAAGTCTCATATAACTTAGAAATTACACTTATGTGAATCGGAGTTATTTCAAATGAAAATCAGGACTTAAATGCACACTTTAAGTGTATTCGGTCGATCGAACCTAAACCTACATAGAAGCCTCGATCGACTGAATTTACCAAGGTCAATAGGTTGACTATTTGGTCAACCATTTTGAAATGAATTTGTACTTTACGGTTGACCGAACTGACACGTGGGTGATTCCCAACAACCTGGTCGACCAAATCACTAGTTAAAATCTAACCTGGTCGACCGAACCTCATAATTTGGTCAACCGAACTTGCCCTGGTCGACTAAACCTCGGAGGGTTCAAAATCACCTTAATACGATCGACCAAATTCTCTGTTTAAAAATGTCACGGTCGATCGAACTTAGTGATATGGTCAACTGAACCTCAAATATGGTTGACTGAAAACTTTTGGTTTGCCCAATTTTTACCGAAGTAAAACAGAGTTAATTTTTTATTAACCTCACTTAAACTTTTCAAAAATACCAGATGAGTCCCGAACAGTTATATTTTTTGGAGTGTCTATATATACTCCCTCATTTGGTTTGATTAGCAACTGATTAGCAAACATCATTAGCAATATTCTCTCTGAATTTTCAAATACTCATTTTTCACCTACAAGCCTACTACTTCCATTCTTACTCATCCTTCTTGTTAAAATCATTTAGTAAGATTGTTTTAGAGATTATATTATAAAGCTTACACTCTCATTGCTTGTATTTGATTGAGATTGATTTTATTTGAGAGTGAGTTTTGAGTTTTTCCCTTGTGACTTTGTTAACAAGTCTTCTTTGGGAAAACTCTCTCAAGCTTGTGAATCTTGCATTATTGTTGCAAAACTCAAGAGCTTGTATTGTGTTTGTGTGTGAAATATTTTTACTAACTTATTTCAAATATCTTTTGTGGTTGATTTTTAAGAAAAATATTTTTGAGATATTTGCTTTTGTGCTCAAGATCTTTGATACTGCACTTTGTGATTAATATTGTTATCTTAATTCAAAGATCCTAACACATACACTCTTATACTCATATTGCTATACTTGTATTATTTTGAGAGTAGACATTTAAACTACATTGAGCTTATTATATCCTATCATATTGTAGTGTATTGATTATATTGGTGCAAACCTGCTTATTGGAGAAGCACATATTTTGTACACGAAATTTGTATTGATTACTTGTTATATTCTAGGCGTAGCCTGAAGGAGTGTTAATCCAATCTGGAAGGATTGGTTGTAAAAGTTGAGGTCAGCCCTGCTTTAATTTGACCTGATGGTATTTAGGTGTCGCTCCACCCTTTAAGTGAGCCGTAGTGAAATCCTTGTACTTGTGAGCCAAGGCGGGGATGTAGGCACATTTGTTGAACCTCAATAACACATCTGGTGTCCTATTTGCTTTACAGTGCATGCTTGAGTAATTTACTTATGAAGTTTAATTTCAGCCGCATTTATTGATTCATTTTATTATCTGCTTTAGATTGATCATAGGATTGTGTAATACTGATGCGGGATATTTGAAATAGGAGAGAAAAATTTTAAAATACCAATTCTCCCCCTCTTGGGATTATAGTAAAGTCAACAATTGGTATTAGAGCCTAGTTGCTTAGACTTAATCGTTAATTTGCATAAAGATCTTGATGGCTCATCATACTGTAACCCCTTTTCCTGAGGGATCCTCTTCCACATGTCCTCATGTTTTCAGAGGTGTGAATTACACCTTCTGGAAACAAAGGATATATACCTTCAAATTGTTGATTGGAAGGTGTGGAGAGTTGTGTCTAAAGGAAATTTTGTCCCATGAAAATTGAAGATGAGGTTAGAGTTCCTAAGACAGAGGAAGAATATACTAATGATGATATGAAAGCTGTAAGTATAAATGCAACTACAATGAATATCTTATATTGTGGACTTGATGTAAATGAGTTTAACAGGGTTATGGCATGTTCTACTGCCAAAGAAATTTGGGATAAGTTAGAAGTCACTTATGAAGGTACTAGAGATGTCAAAGATAGTAGGATTGATATATTGACTAGTGAATATGAAGCATTTAGGATGAACACTAGTGAGTCTATTTAGAGCATGTACACACGATTCACTCATATCTTTAATTCTCTACATGCATTAGGCAAGACATATCCTATATATGAGATGATTAGGAAAATTCTTATGGGTTCGCCACCTGCGTGGGAAGCTAAGGCTACTGCCATTGCTGAGGGTAGAGACTTGCCACGTGCGTGGGAAGCTAAGGCTACTGCCATTGCTAAGGGTAGAGACTTAAAAGCTACGTCCTTAGATGAACTGATAGGGTCACTCATAACATACGAATTGGCCATTAATGAGAGAGTAAATGAGTAAAATAGAATAAAGGGTGACTGCTTTGAAAACATCAACTAATACTTCTAGTGAGTGTAGTGAACCTGAATCTGGAGATGACGTGACTATGCTTACTAGAAAATTCAACAAGTTCATCAGAAAGAATAGTAGGCCACATAGAAAGTTTAGAGATTTAGTATCTAAGAAGGGAGAGCCTAGTAAAAGAATAGATAAATCAAACGCTCTCACGTGCTACAATTGTAATAAAGTTGGGCATATCAAACCTGACTGCCCGTTGCTGAAAAAGGAATCTAGGAAAAAAAAGAAAGCAATGAAAGCCAGCACCTCTTGGGATAAACAAAATAGCAGTGATTTAGATTCAGACGACAGTGATTCTGAGGTTGCTAAGTTGTGCCTGTTGGCACGAGATGACGAGGCATTATTGTCATACCTCGAACCCAGAAATGGGACCCAAGGGTGAAATAGTAATCTAACCTATCCCTGTATCATACAAATCACCAAAGATATAGCACCTAGAATAAGGGTCCAACCCCGTGGGGTTCCCAGGCACCCTATACACATTCATATACAACCATATACACAACGGAAAATCAATCTTTCTATACATACACAAGAATAAACTAGAGTCTACACAAAGGAGTCAAACTTCGCAAAATACAACACAACCCTGGGTGTTAGCCAAAACCACCAAAAGACCACCCAGTACAGTCCTAGTACTTACCCAAGTACATCTCGCAGTACACTAACCACTATGCTCCCACACCAGGATGCTAGTTTCAGTTACTTGACAGACCTAAAAAATATGTACGTACAGCAGGGGTGAGATACCTCTCAGTAAAGCATATACAGGTTATATCGGTGTGTGGCATTTAAGTGTTATTATGACAAGAAAAACATACACAGTTAAATGCAATTCCAGTACTAGTTTCAAAACAATGCATACACGCGCACACACACACACACACACACACATGATCAACCCGGTGTCATCACACCCTTCGGCCCGTAGCTGGCTCGCGATACCCGGCGTCGACCCATAGCCGGCTCGCGATACACAGCGTCCCCGGCACATGGCGAACCCTAGGCTCCCATGGCATCATACCGGTACAAACTAGTGGATCCACACCCTTCGTTGATTAGCCGGTAAGGCTCACGCCCTCAAATATAGAGCTGGACACTCTTTCAGTACTTGGAATAACTTGGAACTCAGTTCCTATTGCATTTCATAAAAACACAACCATGCATGCTCATATAACCAAACAAACCACACCCATTTGGTAATTTATAAATCATGATTTTCCAAGCGTATACAGTTTAATAAAGTCAAGGCACGGTCATCCCTAACACAATACATAATACAGTATACCAAAGGTTTTCCAACAAAACCAGGGATTTCAGCCCAGTACCTTTTTTTTCCCAAAAATTGTTACATGAAAAACCCATAATTTTACCCATTAGATTTTTCCAAATGAGTAACCAAAACACACACAGGACCGTGAACTACAGTTCTACCAAGTCTGATTTCAAAAATAACCGACAGAAATTGAATCCCCTTACCTTTTCCAAAATGACCAATCCCAAACTCCAAGCCTCCTAAACCGCGAACTGAGTTCCAAAACCTACAACCTACAGTACAAAACTCGCTCACAACTCTGTTACCTACAAGACTACCAAATCAGAACTGAAAACTGAGCCTCACCTCTATTTTGGGCCAAAACCCGAGAATGCCCGAAAAAAAAATCCAATCTGTAGAAATTGTAAAGAATCCTTCCCTGATCCTCGTGGTAACATTGAATCTATGATTCCCGCTACATACAGTGAAGAAATCTAGAGAGAGGGAGAGTACGTTGAGTTTTTAGAGAGATAGAGAGAGAATTTGAGTTTTCTTAACTGAGAAGTAATGAAAATATGTATTTATAGTACCTTTGACTCAGCTGTTCTTGTTAACAAATGGCGTCCTCGTCGACGAGCCCATGTAGACACCTCGTAAAAACGAAGCGGTGACCTCGTCGACGAGCCTGAGATTCCCAATTTCCCGAAACCTCTCGACTTCTCCTCGTCGACAAGCACCTGAAATACGTTGCCGAGAACTACAAAGCCTTCGTCGACGAACTTTGGCTTTGTCGACGAAGCCTGCTTAAATTCTAATTTTACCCTTCTCTTAATTATTTAAATTCATATATTACGGTTCGGGTTCTTACAATTATCTTCTTCTTCCTTATCTTCATATTATTCTGGTGATGATTGTGATTCTAATAGCATGCTTACGTATAAAGAATCACAATATGAATGTATTCGTGTATCTAAATTGCTAAACAAAATAACTAAGGAAAATGATGTTTTGAAAAAGAAATGTGAAAATTGGTCAAAACTTGTTGAAATGGGAAAAACTATTCATTCTGCTTGACAAGAAGAAAAGAATTTGAAAATGACTAAACTTAAAAGAAAATTGGAGGATAGCTCCAAGATTATTTACAAATTTACCAAGGGCCATGTAGACACCCCATTTTTACCCAGGCCCAATATTATTATTTTTAATATTATTATTATTTTTCTATTATTATTATTATTATTATTATTATTATTATTAGTGTTTTTATTATCTTTATTTTATTATGTTTTTATTATTATTTTTATTATTTTGATTTTATTATTATTATTATTTTTATTATTATTGTTATTAAATATTTTTAAAATATTATTATTATCACTTTATTATCTTGCTA